>NW_025999435.1:4437500-5935491 GCF_019419815.1 Pyrus x bretschneideri
ACATTTCTAGCTTCAAGTTAGTTTTGGAATCATCGAATTTGGTTAAGATATTTTTGTCGCCTAATGAGGCGAGGCTAAAATATTTTTGTCGCCTAATGAGGTGAGGCTAAAATATTTTTGATTTCCAACAACACTGATATTGTCTCCAACTTAGTAATTACCACTTGCACAGTCCGTTAGGTGTGGTGTTTTATCACAAAAGATCTCGGTGTTAGTTGGAGTAGGATTAGGATATTTAAACTATTATTCTCTTTTTGTATAGCCGATATGAGACTCAACATGTACAAAATTAGAAAGGACACATTAAAACATAAACCTTTGACTCTTGATAGCACTTGAAAAGAAATATGGAGATTCTACATGAGATTTCTAGTGCCTAGCATTCATGTACAATCAAAATAATCAGAAATAGAAAAATAAATCAAAGCTATATTCGTGCAAAACCCCTTCAAGAAGCATATATGTAGTTTTGGTGCGATAAATAATTGTATTGTGGAACAAAGAGAACGATTTGGATCTAGACTTCAATCCAATCCAAGAGTTTCACTAACTTCTTTGCTCCCTGAACTCATTCTCCTAACTTCCTCCACCTTGAATCTTCTTGGATCCCCTTAAGCTACCAAAGTAGATAGCCTCTAAATATCCACACCAACTAGTGTAGTGAGATATATGCTAGAAATAACAAACAAGAAAATAAGAGACTAATATCTTCTCTGTAAGGTGGCCGACCTTGTGTGTAGGGAGAGAGGTGGATTATCTTCTTTGTTGTATGAAATGCACACAAAAAACCCTCACTCAGAAATCCCTTAGTATTCCCTTTTTATAGCGAAAGAGAGGTCAAACATTTGTGACTTTCTCCCTCCCACTCTAGCACACTAGAATCGGCTATACACGGATTAGGCTTCGCTTTGGGCCTTTCTCACTTTAAGTCATCTTATGCCTATATTAAAAGGCCAATTGGTTTAGGCCCAATGGGCCTGATAGAACCCAAACTACTTTTAAGCCCAAAAGTGAAGTTTTATCGCTTGTATGATTAATTTGGACTTTCTTATTAGTCATATGACTTAATTAATCTACTTAATTAATTTCATCATTCTTTAATTATCTCATTATACAAAGCGTATTAGTGTATGGTCGATTTAAGTTCTAATTAGCGAGGCAGTGACGTAGTTACTACTTTGTATAATCACATAGTGAATTGAAGTCTACTTTATTCTCCTTTACATTGATGATTGCAAGATTAATGATCAAGGGGCTCCCATAAGCTATGAGCGACGTTTAATCACGTGTCATGGGCTACTCATGCAAATGTAGTATTTTTTGGAGAATCTATTCAGTTGGAATTACAATGTAACTCAATCATTCTCTAAGTCAATACTTCCAATCAAATTACTAGAGAATGAATACTTTATGTCAATTCGTTAGTCTGATCATCCTGACTTATATGATTCAACTAAGACGCATAGGAATGCCTTCCTTTATTACACTTGATACTTTAGTCGAAAATTTTTGAATCATATTTTGGAGTATTCTGCCTCTCTTACTGAGGGTTAGGGATTCCATGTTGAACATTCAAATGTCTTCGAGAATAAGTCAGTGACTCCAATAATATGTATAACGTATCAAAGATGGGATGTGGTCATGTCTCTTTGTCAATTGATCAGCAATGTATCCCTAAGACAACTATGATATCTCAGGTCAAATGATTACTTGCATAATTCAAACTTATAGAGTTGCTTGCTTGACATGTATGTAGAATTTCATGCAATTACTCTCGTTTGATTGTGTTCAACGAACTCATTCTCTATAATTAGCACCTACATACTTGCCTCAATGTCCCTACACAAATAGTTTGAGACCATCCATCCTTCCTATGAAGCAAACATAGTATGTACCTATCACCGCAGATTAAATTGGGACGGGGCAGGGAAGTCGTTACCCATTGGGAGTGGGGATGGTGAATCCTTGATTTGAAATTTACGAGTACGAAGGAAAAATCCTAATGGGAATGCGAACGATAAATGGAATCTAATGTAAACATTTTTTCTTAGTCATCAGGCCTGGCTCAGGCCCAGTGCCACATGGGCAGATGTCCAGAGCCCCAAAATAAAGGGGGCACCAAAATAAAAAAACCCAAATAACTAAGTATAAAAAAAAAAAAATGTTTACAGCCCAAATAGGGTTGAAAGGCGAGCCCAAGAGGTAACAAAATGGCCCAACCGCAGATTATAGAAAAATAAAAATACAAAACAAAACATAAAAGGGACCACTCGGTCCCAATTAACCCTAATACTTCCAACCTTTCTCGATTCCCCACCCCTCCTTTGTTCCCTACTTCCCCCACTTCCCTTCTGCTGTCCCCTGACTTTCCCTTTTCTTTCTCTCAATTCATTGGTTGCTGCAAGCTTTATTGTTTTGGTGTTTCCTCTTCAGTTGGCAACTCAAGTCAACTCTCTTAACTGCAAGGGCAAGCTGCTGCACGCAGCTAGACAGGCATGGCCGCAAGGCAATCCTCCACACTCCTCAACTCAGCGCCAGGTCATTCACCATTGGCATTGGCTACAAGTGCATTCACTCACCACCAACCCTTTTGAGTTTTGAGGTAAACTAATTTTTAAAATTTGAATTATCAATTTATAATTTAATACAAAATTTTGCAATGCAAGTGACATAGAATTATATAATAAATTGATAATTGATGTATAGATGTGACATCTCACATCGCTCAGGGGAGTGATCCTTATATGTATATTCTCATCCCTATCTAGCACGAGGCCTTTTGGGAGCTCACTGGCTTCGAGTTCCGTAGGAACTCTGAAGTTAAGCGAGAAGGGGGCTAGAGCAATCCCATGATGGGTGACCCACTAGGAAGTTGCTCGTGAGTTCCGAAAAACAAAACCGTGAGGGAATGGTAAGCCCAAAGCGGACAATATCGTGTTACAGTGGTGGAGCGAGCCCGGGAAGCGATCCGCCCCGGGCCGGGATGTGACAATTTGGTATTAGAGCCTAACCTTGGCCGTGGTGTGCCGACGAAGACGTCGGGCTCTTAAGGGGGTGGATTATGACATCCCACATCGTCCAGGGGAGTGATCCTTATATGTATATTCTCATCCCTACCTAGCACGAGGCCTTTTGGGAGCTCACTAGTTTCGAGTTCTGTAGGAACTCCGAAGTTAAGCGAGAAGGGGGTTAAAGCAATCCTATGATGGGTGACCCACTGGGAAGTTGCTCGTGAGTTCCCAAAAACAAAACTGTGAGGGAATGGTAAGCCCAAAGCGGACAATATCGTGTTACGGTGGTGGAGCGGGTCTGGGAAGTGATTCGCCCCGGGTCGGAATGTGACAATAGAATTGTTGTTGTTGATGAACTAAATTCTTGACTAATTGAATTATTTGATTTCATTTCAAACCCAATTTTTAGGTTCAATTTTTATAATATGTTTGACTATGTGTTAGTGTTTTTATAATATATTAATATATAATGTGTTGGAATGATAATTTTGATAGGAAATTTTTGTTATATCATGTGTAGGTAATTTTTGCAAACAAATTATCGAAGCCATGTCTTTTAGGAAACAACTCTCTTGTAATATGAAAAGGAACAAAAAGGCAAAGGTTAATGAAATTGTCGAAAGTTTAAGAGGATCTCTTAGTAAATTTTTCTCTACAAAAAATGAGTCAGTTGAAAATTTGAGAGAAAATGATGTTGGTGAAGAACCACAAAATGTTGTTGGGGAGTCTCATGATCATGAAAATGGTAGTGATTTATAAGAAAATGTTGGTGATGAGTCTCAAGACCATGAAAATGGTGGTGATGTGAATTTAAATGTTGATGATGATCATATTAGTGTAGAGGAAAATATTGAATCTCCAGAACCTATTTTCCATTTAAATATTTATGATCCAAGAGTTTGTGATGGTCTTAGTGCAGAATTGAGAGACTTACTTGTACAAAAGGGGCCAATTCGAGAAACTAATCTCACTTATCTTAAGGACAAACTCTCTAGAAAATTTTCCTCACACTACTATGATTGAAAATTACCAACGGGTAAAATTTATGATAGGAAATGGCTTGTGTACTCAAAAGAGTTGGATAAAGTCTTTTGTTTTTGTTGTAAATTGTTTAAAACAATTGCCTCAAAAAGTGAGTTAGCAAAATATGGAATGAGTTATTGGAGACATCTTGGTATGAAGCTTGACCAACATGAAAAGAGTAAAGAGCATCTCACTAATTCGAGAACTTGGGTTGGGTTGAAAAGTAGATTGACAACAAATCAGACAATTGATAAAGAATTTCAAATGCAAATCAAGAAGGAGACAAATCATTGGAAATAAGTGATGCTTAGAATTATTGCTGTTGTGAAATGTCTTGCCATACGTAATTTAGCATTTCATAGAACAAATGAAAGACCTTATGAAGACTCTAATGGCAACTTCTTAGGTTTACTTGAAATAATTGCGGAGATTGATCCAATAATGCAAAAGCATTTTCGACTTATTGAGAATAAAGAGATTCATCACCACTATTTGAGTCATAAAATCCAAAATGAGTTGATAGCTACTTTAGCTTCAAAAGTCAAAACCGCAATCATTAAAAAAGTAAAAGAAGCCAAAATTTTTCTGTCATTCTTGATTGTACTCCTGATGCAAGTCATGTGGAACAAATGACTTTAATTTTGAGATGTGTTGACTTGTCAAGTAGGTCAATAAATATAATGGAGTATTTCATGGAGTTTTTAAGTGTGGAAGATACATCAGGACAAGAACTTTTTAATTAGTTGCAAGATGTCCTAAAGTCTCTTGATCTTGATATTGATAATGTAATAGGACAATGTTATGATAATTGATCTAACATGAGAGGGAAACACCAAGGTGTCCAGAAAAGATTGCTAGACATAAATTCCAGAGTCTTTTACATGTCATGTGGTTCTCATTGTCTTAATTTAATAGTTTGTGATATGGCAAGTTCATGTCTTAAAGCAAAATCTTTTTTTGGAGCATGTCAATGCATATAGACGGTGTTTTCCAACTCTACATAGCGTTGGAATATTTTGCTTGAACATATTGATGGTTTAACTTTGAAGTCATTGTCAACTACTCGATGGGAAAGTCACATTGAAAGTGTTAAAGCAATTAAATCCCAAATATCCCAAGTTAGAAATGCTTTGTTTGCATTGGTGGAAATTACTGAGAATCCCCAATTGAGTAAGGATACAGAATGTTTAGCATTAGGAGAACTTTGCAGTTTTGATTTTGTATTAAGTTTGGTTATGTGGTATGACATTTTGTTGAAGATTAACATGGTGAGCAAAAAATTACAATTTGAAGACATGCGTCTTGATGTTGTTGTAAAGGCATTGGAAGCACTTGTTACCTTTTTTGAAAAATACAGAGAAACTGGTTTTGCTTCTGCCATGCGTGATGCTAAAGAAACTGGACTTGATTCGGAAATTGATCATGTTTTTCAAACTAAACGCCATAGACCTAGCAAAAGACATCATGATGAAGTTGATGGTAATGAGAGGGAACAATAGTATGCTGAAGAATCATTTAGAACAAATTATTTTCTTGTTATAGTGGATATTGCTCTTTCTCAACTGAAACACAGGTTTGAATAGTTAAAGGCTTTTGAATTTATTTTTAGCTTCTTGTTTGATGCACCGAAGTTAATTTTATTGGATGATCAACAACTAAAAGAAAATTGTATGAATCTTGAAGCACATTTGAAACATGGAAATACCATGGATGTAGATGGAGCCGACTTATGTTCTGAATTACAGGTGTTGCAAATGATGTTACCTGAAGAAGCATTTCTCTCTAATAACCCTTGGACATCCATGGAAATAGCAAACTTTGTAAAAGAAACTGACATGTGTTCTAATGTCTTGATTGCTTATCGTGTACTGTTAATTGTACCTGTGACCGTGGCATCTATAGAAAGAAGTTTTTCAAAATTGAAATTATTAAAATCTTACTTGCGGACCACTATGACTCAAGATATGCTAAATGGATTAGCGATCTTATGCATTGAAAATGATGAGATTGAAGACTTGGAGTATGATGATATAATTGATGATTTTGCTTCAAAAATGTCAAAAGACAATTTCTTAAAGGTTGAAATTTCAAGGAGCTTTGCTAGCAATGGTTATGTATGATTGTATTTTTGATTGTCAGGGTTTAAGTACTATGTCCCTCCTGGTTGTATATTTTCTCAAGTAATATAATTTAGGGGTGAGGACCTAGCCCCCCAGCTTCAATTGGGTTCCAGCCCTCATTAAATATTTTGTTAAACATATGTTTCCGTATTAAAAAAGGGCACATTTTGAGCTTTCGCACTGGACACCCAAAACCTCACAACTGGCCCTATTAGTCATACAACCAATGTATAAATCAACTATCGTTTCTTCTTGAGAAAAAAGAGAGGAGATTTTCCTATATTGTAGGAATCGTATCATGCATCAATAAAATTGTAGCAAACCCTACCCAAACCAAACCCTCCAAGTTCCAACCGAGAAAGAAAAACATTGGGGTAATGTCGTTGCGACTTCTGCGTATAAAACTACCGCCGGCGGGCTACAACAATATAACGGCACAAAAACGCGTTTTATATTTCCGGACAGGGGTCCCACCCACCTCCTTCCTAACGAACCAACAAGCGTTTCAAAACGGCCAAATGATTTGGCGCAAATTTTAAACGCGCTCCTCCCTCTCTCTCTCTCTCTCTCTCCAGACTCCCCCACCAAAAGCAAAAATTAAATATATAAAAATTCCAAATAATTTGTTTTGTCTCTGTAAATCACGAGGAGGAAGCCCCTTGTATTATAAAAAAAAGAGTTTTCTCAGATCGGGGAGACGCTGTTCGCACTTCCAATCCAACCCTCCGGTCCCCATCGTAACCCACATTGCCGCGGATCCCATCGCGCATTTCTAATTTTTTTTATTCGATTTGTTTTGGATGCGATTTGATTCTTTGTATTAGCATTTGTTTCGATTCGATTCGATTTGGTTAGCGGTTCGAAGCGGATTGGATTTGATTGGGAGATTTCTGAGGATCTGTGAGCTTTGTGATAATCTGAAGGATTGGATTGGATTGGATTTGATTTGATTGCTTTGTGTTGGATAGATGGATCCGTTATCTGCAATCAGCGAAGAGCTGGCGGAGATCGACGGAAAAATCGCCGATATCTTCCGTGCAATGTCGTAAGCATCTGTTTCGCTTTGCTTTGGATCGAATTTCTGAGTATTTTGTGGTTCCTGAAAGTTGCAGGCTCTAATAGTCTAGTGTTTGGATATATGGCAGAAATGGGTTTCAGACTGGAGAAGATTAAGGACTCGAATAGGCAGAGTAGGCAGCTGGAAGAGCTCACTGACAAGATGCGAGAATGTAAGAGGTTTTTATTTTTTTTATATTTTTATTTTTACAGTTTTGTCCTCTTTATTTATCGTCCACTTACTGTGGGTTAACTTTCAATTCAATTTTCTTCATAAGTTGGTGAATTTCTGTGCTGACAGTTATTGAATGGTAAATTGGGTTCTTGATTGTGATTGGAGGTAATGCAATTGAATTAGCTTAAATATCAAGCAATGGGTAGTTGGCCAAGAAATAAAAGAGTTTCAGTACACTACGCTCCATTAGATCTTAATGTAGGAATTTATTCTTGGCCTTTTCCACGTTTAAGGGTTTGATTTGACTTGAATTTAAGTAAAACTAATGAAAATGTCTTGAAAACTTTTACTTTTAACAATAAGGACAAAATAAAGGGTAAAGTAAATAGTACCGTGAACTTTTCGTTAAAACTCCCTTGAATTTATTGAAGTTAGAATCAATGATTTTCCTCAAATTATTTTCATGAGCTAAATGATGATAAAGAAAGGAACTTTTTAGAGGATCTTTTTTATTTTATTTTATTTTTGGTTTGTGATTGAATTTATTTACTGAGAAGTTGTTTCTGAAGAATAGAAAGATGCTCAATACTCAGAGAGGTTTACCTGAATGTTTTTTCTTGAGGTATATAGAAGTATACATGGATAACAATTTTATTTCTTAATACCCTAAACTTTCATGGCACTATTTTGCCATAAAATAGGGGGTGGATATTGTTTGGGTCCTTTGGGAGGCTGTTTAAGCTGCGTAATTCCGGCAACTTTCATGGCACTATTGTGAACACAAGGCATTTGGGGGACGGAAGAAGAGTGTTTAGACCTACGGAGGTGTTGAGTGATGGATGTGTTTTGGGTGGTGTAGCCAGTAATAAATTAGACGATATGTGATAGCATTAGGGAGATGCGGAGGTCTTATGGGATAACCGTTAATTTTAATCGTTACTGTGAGCTTCAGTTCCTTCAGAATTTTGCAAAATTCCTGTTTCTTCTTTTTCAGATTGGGGGTATGCCATTATTTTGGAGGGCAGGAGGAAAATTTTGTTTGTTCCATTTTAAATGTCTTTTTATGATTGTTTATCCATTTTTGGTAATAAAATTTGTATCGAACAAAAAATAGCATACTCGGGAGTGGAATATTTATACAATTTGTGACTAATGCTGAAAATGTGATAAAGTGCAACTAAGCTGACATTTAGTTGCATTCTGCTCCATTATATGTAAGGGATGGAAATATCTTGTCTAATGTCATGTTTGGGATTGGTGACCACCGACCAAGTGACCAGCAATGAACCTTATTTGCTTCTTATGCCCAGATATGCATATTAATTCAGTACTTGTTCCTTTTATGTAGACCTCTGGATTTTCTTGGTTACCTTTTAACTTTTCTACCCAATAGTATCTGTTACCTAAACCCTTAAATTCCATATACTAATGTATTCTTTGTGTTGACATGTCATTTGAGAAACAAATGCTATAATCTTATGGATCTGTGCTTAGTTTATTTGTTTTGGCCAGTATATGGGGTTTCCTGCCTTCAGATTCTCTGGCCTTCATCTGTAAGAGTTGCTGTTATCCAATTGAACTTCTTTCTGATGTTTGAAATCCAACATGTGACACTCATCAATTTGGGTGTCCTGTGAATAAGGTTATATGTTGTGTTGTTTTCAGGCTTATCAAAGAATTGGATAGAGAAGTCAAGAATATGGAGAGAATAAATGACCCAAATACCAGTAGAATGCTGAATGAGAAAAAGCAGTCAATGGTATGTTTTAAATCCTTATTTCATTTCCAGACTCTGCTATGCTTACTTTTGTTTTTCGTTTTCTATTTCCTTTGTTTTAATTATCTTCTTGTGTATATTAATTGTATTTAACACGTTATACTTGTGTTAATAGCTTGAACTTTTGTGCAGATCAAAGAGTTGGATTCATATGTGGCTCTGAAAAAACAGTAAGTTAGCATCAGCAAGAAATTACATTCATTGATTCTTAGCAGAAATACCCAATTTATTTGCCTTTTTGGATATTTCCTAAGTATACATTATATTAGTTATTTTTGTGTGGATGAACTGTATTGTATCCATCTGACTTTACATCTATTATCCCAGGCTTACATATATGATATTTCGTTTATATATAGGTTCATTACATATCAATTTGGAGAATGAATGAAATAGTTAGAAAACACGTTGTTTTCTGAGTCTTAATTATTATTTCACATATGATTATCCAACGTTCCCATATTTACCAAGTATTTAACGTGGATTTTTTCAGACTGATGTAGTGATGAACATGTCTCCGTCCTATCCCTCCCAACCCCACCACCAACCGCACCCCCCCCCCCCCCCAACTCACACACACACACGCACACTTTAACCAGAGATGCATGTGTGCACTGTGTAACTTGTTATGGAAGGCAGTAGTCACGCAATCTTTTCTCTAAGTTTTAATAGAACAAGAAGCCTGATTTTACAATACAGGAAGATAATTTATTTTAATTATTCTTGAAAAAGGCTTTGTTGTTATTCTTGAATTGTCCCATTGGATGCTCAAAGTACTGGTTTATGCTTGGGTCAATGTTTTTTTTTTTTTTTTTTTTTTAAATTGACGATATATCTTTTTTCTAATAATAATTTGTAGAAACATTTGGGGTGCCTTTGGTACAGATATGCATCAAACCTTGAAAACAAGAAAATTGATCTCTTTGATGGGCCGGCAGAAGACTTTGGGGAACATTTGGTGTGCCTTTGGTACAGATATGTTCATTAAATCAGTTACAACAGGTAAATTTGACACTATCAAAGTACTTGTCAATCTATGTTCACTAAAAACATTAAGAAATGGTGAGAAGTGTCATCAAACGATTTCCTACCCAGTATGGAATGAGTTATATTGCAGTAATTCACGATTGAAAACAGCGACTGCATAATGGATATATGCCTCTGGCTATCAATTACAAAGGACCGAAGAATTGGTATAGGGTTAGAGGTTACACTTGATATCACAAAGAAAAAGAAATGCATATTAATGTTTAGAGAAGTTCCTATGAGAGATGCATTCAGGTAATAATTCTGACACTAGTATTTTGTTTAGATGCAATGCTGAAAACGATCGATGCATTTTCTTGAACGTTCAGAAACTCTGCTTGATGTAATAACTAACAAATCATGCCATGTTGTGTTACCTGAAAGACACTAAACATATATTCTACATGAGTTACTTGTTAACCAGAGTCCATATGTTTGACAGCTATGACGAATCAACAACTTATGGATAATGGAAGCCAAATGATGGATGAGATAGATCAAGCCATTGAGAGATCAAAAAAGGTGGGTGCATCTGGAAAATATCAATTTGATTATTGGAAGCTCTTACCCGTTGTTAAAAATGATTCGAGTATGACTTTTCTTTGTGTTCCTGTTTGTAATAGGTTGTTCATGAAACCATCAATGTTGGAACAGAGACAACACAAGCTCTCAAGGCTCAAGTAATTAGTATTCAATTGTATTTCATCATATTCCTTAGAAAAATTGCAGAGGCATGGTAACTAAATTTTTTTTTAATTTTTTTGTTTTCATGTTTAGACTGAACATATGAGCAGGATTGTCAACGAGCTGGACTCTATTCATTTCTCAATCAAGAAAGCTTCTAAGCTGGTCAAGGAAATTGGTAGGCAGGTCAATTTCTGAATTATCCACTTGCTTTTTTCGTATGTTGATGATATTTGCTACTTTTATTACTCATTATGATTTTCTTTCTTTCCCATTTTATTTCCTGTTAGGTTGCAACTGATAGATGTATTATGGGATTACTTGTCTTGATTGTCATTGGGGTCGTAGCCATCATTATTGTGAAGGTACGAAACACGCTTGCTTCTAGTTTTGTTTCCAAAGTGTATTAAATTCCATCGACATAATTGAGTTCTTAATTTTGTTACACAAAGTGCAGCCTGATGGATGCTAGAGAAGTATGGTTATTTTACCCTCATCATTTTCATTTTATTGCTGCTGAAGCCACTCAGATTATTCGCTTTTTATATGCTGAAGATCTATTCCTGATCTTCAATTGCATACAACATTTTCAGCGCTTCAATGCAGTTTCTTTTTCTAAATATTAAATAATATCATATGTTGTGGAAGTATAGTCATTGCTTCTGAAAGCAAGTAGTGAAGCGATAAGGTGTACTTGAACGTCTCTACTTGGTTGCAAGTATTCTTCTGAAATAATTTCCTACTAATCATTATTCTAGATTCAAGCAGATTTTGAATTTCCTAGTTACCTAGTCAGGCAATGAACTAATTTGCCTTTGATCATGAAATATTTGTCGCTTCTGTTTCTTTGAACCTTTATAACGTGAGTAACGAGAGTTTGTGCAGTAACTTTCCCAAATTTTAAACGATTTTGGGAAACTTAGTTCCTGTTTAGGAACTAGAGTTCAGATGGTTTGATGTTGCCGGGTGGATATATGGTTAACTTGTTTTTTTATTTTTAATCTTGAATTTCAGCTGGTTCATCCAAACAACAAGAACATTCCAGATATTCCTGGATTAGCCCCTCGTGCAATGACTCGAAAGTTACTGTGGAATCCTTACTGAGGAGAGATCAAAATGGACCATGTCATGAGATTGCCAAGATGGTTCGTGCTCAAATAAACGTTAGCTTTTACCCTGTTTTACGGAACAGATACGGAAGCTATATCCTGGTAAGTTTTGCTCTGAAGGCCGGCTGATTTTCGAGAAAGCCAGTCTCACTACTGTTGTTGTTCCTTCGTTGTGTTATTGGCTTCAGTTGCATGAGATATGTATTATCATTGTTTCTTCCCTCTGACTGTATACTAGGTGTATTTTAGGATGTATTGGTTCTCATACATTATTTATCCTTTGGTTGTATTTGTAGTCACTTTTTATTGAATCTTTGTTTGGTAAATTATTTCATGTACCAAATTAATTTTCAAATTTCAAAGTGAATTTCGATTTTCGTATATTGAATGCATCTATGTCAGAAGTTGATATGATACAGTGATAGTAATATACAACACAATAAAACGATAAGATTTTGCACGATAAATTATAGGTATTGGTGGTTAACAATTGGGTTTAAGTTTAGGATTATTTCATACGACGCAAACACGATACATTTATGGTAAATGAACATTAGAGTATGTAATGCATTATAACAACCACTTAGTACTGCATAGATGAGTTGAGCTCCAAGCCCTAGAAAGGTAATTTTTTTCTTTTTTCTAAAGGGGATTAGCTAGTGGCTTTATCACAACAGTTTATCATTTTAGAGCTACTAGACCCACCACATTGTCTTATTTTCCACCCGCGTTATAATCCCATTCACCATAAAAGGTTAAAAAATTATAATGCTATTTCCCCACCCACTATTATTCCCAAAATAACCTTTAATATATACATACATATGAAATTATAAAATTGTCTCTTAAAAAATATAACAAATAATATCTAAATGAAAACCACTAAGGTCTACAAATTCAAATGGAAACGACAAAGGTATTCAAATTCAAAAGAATTCGACAACGACAAATTTAAAAATACGATGGACAAATTCAAATGACCTACACACAAATTACTCTTCTACCTTTTCAATAGAAATATAATCTTCTACTTCTTCCGTGGAAGCGTCACTTCCACCTGTTTAATGAAAAGGTCATCTTCTAAGTCCGTTGATATTTTTTTACTTTCTTTGAATGAAAGGAGGTGAAAATATGAGTTAGGTTTTAAGGTCGACAAATCAGTCTCTCACGGCCAACCTTTTTTTTTTTTTTTTTTTTTTTTTAAAAAAAAAAGTAAGCAAAACAAGATAATTAATGTCCTTATTAGTTTTTCTACAAATGGACAAATTTGTAATAAAATTTCATTAAAAGATGGGTGAAAAGATAAGACATTGGGGTGGGAATAACATCACTCTATCTTTTTGGAGGTCAGGAAGACTCACACAGACATTTCGACCTCCTCTGGAAAGTTAATTGACTGTGTTATTGGGTAGTTTGATCGTGTTCAATTAGTTAGGGATGATTGTTAGACGGACGAATTGGAAACACCGTTTTCAATTATTTTTTTTTTAAATTGTAGAATTAAGTCGGATCGAATCACAATTTTCAAATTCAAAAGTTTTAGAATATTCGAATTCCGAGTAATCATAGAAATTTTGAAACATGATTTAGAAATTCATTTCTTTACAAGTTTTTTAATATTCTCGAATTTTTTCGTACTTACAAATTTATTGTTATTTCTCAATATTTGATATACTGTATATGCTTATATATAAATCCAGTTTATTTTGTAAAATATGCTTTTCATTTTTAATATATAAGGGTATGATTAACATAAAAACAATAAACAAAGTGCATTCAAAATTAACAATAAAATACAAAACTTGATTGCAAAACATAATTTTGGTAAATAAATATAAAAAACCGGAATATTTTGGAACGTTTCATACTCTTTTTGGATAAATATTTTATTTTTTATTTTTGTTTGCAGCCTTCCTAAGATGTTATGTAATACATTGTTTGGTCAAACAAATGCCTTTTGATGTAAGATAAAAAGAAAATTGATTGGATTAGTGACATAGTGGGAATTGGAGATAGTGAGATGTATTTTCTTTATGGTTGCTGCGTGTGCCATGAGTTATGTATTGAATTGTGACACATAATACGTTCACACGTGTGATGTGTGCAATTTCTTTTTATAAAAGGAATTTCTAACTCAGAAAACAATTAATATTGACCACCCCTAATCCTAATTCTAGAAAAATTTGGATTCTATTCAAATTCAAATTGTGGAGATCTTAGGATCCTTACATTCTAACCGTTTATCGTACATTGTGCGGTTACTTTTTATTTAAAATTAAACACAAATAGTACCTAATGAAAGCTGACTACACGATATACTATGAACAACTAAAATATAAGGATCCTAAAATCCTCACAAAGAAAATCCGGAGAAAATCCCCATTCTCTAATCTTAACATCTTCCCATCATCAACCCAAAAAATAAGTAAAGAAACCCATTTCCATATTCCATATGCAAAAAAATATTGCATTAAGGGAGTGAATCCACTCTTTTTGTGAGCATGCAGGGTCAGATAAGAATGCAAGGGCTTGTTTGGTGGGCCCGTTGAAACATATGTTGTGACCAATTAAAATGGACTTGAGTTCACTTCGTTGTTTATTATATTAAACTGTGAGATAAACTAGACTATACATAATGAGTTATGAATCTATAATAAAGTGGACTATCTAACTTATCCTATTATACAGATTACAAGTCTTGTTCTACAAAGCCTAACCTATCCATGCCTATTCCTATCTAGCCCACCAAAAGAGCCCTAAGAGGCTAAGAGTATAAAAAGAAAGTCCTTTTGTGATTCCCTAATATTAGTGGGATATATATATATATATATATTAATTGTATTTTTCACGTAAGTTTATGAATATATAGATAAATTTGTGAAATTTTATCATGTCGGTTGCATTGTGAGGATATGTTCATGACACTTTGTAATTGCATGCCTAATTAGCCCAATAAAAAAAGTCTTTTGCAAGGTATCATTCGAGTTGCATTGCGAGGATAAGTTCATGACAAGAAAATGGCATTGTAATTGCATGACTTTCAAGTTAAGAAGGGTATGTTCGGTCCCAGCTCAATCTCTACCCTCCAAAACCAAATTGAATTTCATGGCTGTCTATTTATACTGATCGTTTTTCCCCTCCATTGGAGAGAGAGGTGACAAGCCTCTTGAGTAATAACAAAACGGTTGATTCTGAAGCTCCAGAGCCATAGAAGAGTTGTCGTTGAGAATTTCCGAGATGCAGAAGCCCTCTGCAACCTTGCCTCTGGGGAGCATGATTGGAAAGTTGAAGTTTTAATAAATGACGACAACTCTAGCAACGAGAGGAGAAGGAAGAAGCCCTAAGACAAGCACCTTAAACCCTGTCGCTAATGCTGCTTGCCTTAAGACTTCTTTCTTCTTCTTTCGTTGCCACAATTGTCATCATTTATTAAAATTTCAACTTTCCAACCATGCTTCCCAGAGGCAAGGTCGCATAGGGCTTTCGCATCTTGGAAATTCTCAACGACTACTCTCCTATGGCTCTAGAGTTTCAGAATCTAAAAATGGCACTCTTACTTGATATTAAACTCAAACACCGTAAACCCTATCGCTAATGTTGCTTGCTTCAATAAATTGAACAAACAATCTTAATTACGTATTGAGCTAAAGATATTTATCAACTCGGCTGAGGTGAGGGATCAAAAATGATCACACGCTCTTTTAATGTTATTTATAAATTAAATGGTTTTGTAAAACGAAACAGAAAATTACTAACTAGAAAATTACAAACAAAAGAAAAAGGAAAACTGTGATTTAGAAGGATCAATAAGGTTTTGTTGTTGTAGTTTTTGTTAAAAGGTGAAAGACAGTTGCAGTCCTAATTCTATTAAAACTGTGATTTTTATAAATCCTAATACATTATTAATCGTATTACTTGCAAAACAAGGATAAATAATCATGAGAATTATATGACACGCACAACTCCCGGACCCAATTTATATCCTCATATCTTCTTCTCCAACAAATAAAGATCCACAATTCCTACTCAAACCGCCACCCAACACAGAGGGACATATTTTGAATTTGAGATTTAGAGATGAAGAATCTGGCCAGGGTTCTGAAATTAGCAACACCATTCAGCATTGTTTCTTTTCCTGCACTGACAAGGGTGGTTGGTGTCGCTCCTCCTCCGCAATTCCACCTCGCAACAAGATTCATAGCGTCCAAGGTGGCCGACGCCGCCGCTAAGCCTCAGATTATGGCTTCCTCCTACTCCTCCTCCTCCTCCTACAGTGACCCGTGCCTCGATATCTTTTTCAAGGTGCGACCACCACCACCAGAATCTGCCGCCCATACTTCCCACACTGACACTGCCCTCATCAACTCTCTCGAGCAACAGCTCCCACTCGCCTGGTCCCACAACCCCCTCACCACCCTCAAGCTTATCTCCAACCTCTGCACAAATCAGTTCTATCCGGAAGCCTCGTCCGCGGCCACGTCTTGGCTCCACCGCAACCACCCCAGAACTCTAGCGCATAACCTTGACTCTTTCGGGGGATTGTACTCCATTGTCGAGATTCTCTACAGCCTTCTCCTTCCGCAGGGCCAGCAGGAGACGGAGGTGGAGGAGATGGAGGAGAAACACCGCCAGAGATACGACCGCGATCCGCATTACAAGTCCTTGCACGACCGCGCTATGGATATTTTTGTGGAGCGGCTCAAGTCCGATATTCAAAAGATGCAGCAGAACAAGCTGGAACTCAAGCCTTCTGATTATTTAACTGATGACTACGATCATGACGAGAATGATTCTCAGGAACATGATTCTGTTATACGTCCTATTGATGCTGATGCTTTTGTTGATCTCTACGTCTCCGAGGCCGCAGACTGTTTCCTCACCACATTCCCCTCCGACGCCCATGCCATCCGCGCCATTGCGCTTCGCGAAAGCACTGCCAGGCGGCTCTTCCCTTTGTTGTCACAATCGCAACAACCAGATCAATCATCAAAGGAGGATGATCAGTGGGAGCGGCTGAGGAAGGAGTTCTTGGCGCCCTTGCAGAAGTACTACAAGCGTCAGGGCAGGTTCAACCCGAGACGGTGGGGTGTGGATATTAAATATTTGGAGCAGGTGAAAGCCTCAGCAGCAACAGCAAGCAAAGGTAATTTAAGCTGCGTCATAGAGCCCGATGCTTTGCTTCCACATTTTATCATACGGTATTTGCAAGATGCGAATGTTGGGGAGGCGGCTGAGATTCAGTGGAATGCATTGCTGCGCAAGCACAAGGAGGGTGGCAAATTCAGAAACTGCTTCGCTGTATGTAACATGGACAGAATTATGGGCGGGGCTAGGGAATTGACAGCGAGTGTGGGACTTTTTGTGAGTGAACTGAATGAAGAGCCGGCCTGGAAAGGAAAGCTGATCAGTTCCGCTCCTCTCCCGGCTGCTGCCGGGGACGACCACGCTCTGTTATTTCGTCTTCCTCATCTGTATTCAGTACCCTGCAACGATGGCCTAAGGTCCAAATTATCTTTTTTGATGGGAATGGACGGCTGCCTGGGCGTTCATTTACAAAAGGTGTTTGATTTGATTCTCCAAGTGACTGTCAATGAGAATTTGAAGCCAGATCAGATGATCCAGAAGCTCTTTATCCTCAACGACAACATGGGCTCTGATCTTTTTGATGGCGCGGCCTGGGAGACTCAGTACGAGGCCATAAGGACCATGTTTAAGGACAAAGGGTATGGGGATGATGCGGTGCCTCACATTCTGTTTTGGGATATTTGGTGCTGGGAATTGCCTTCGATCGCTTTGCCTCGTCCAGGGGTGACGCTATTGCGTGGCTGGTCGAATAATTTGGTCAGGTCCTTCTTGGAGAATGGTGGGGATATTGGCCTGCACCATGTCATGGAAGCAGCCTTCTCGGACGAACAGTTTCAAGCTCTTGCTGTTGTGGATTGATTTGCTCACTTGCTCATCGTGGACTCTGTTGGCAACTTCGCATTGTCATTGGGTTGATGCTCTATGTTCCGTTCGCATTCATCATCTCTTACTTGACATAATTTCCTGATCTCTCCCTCTTAGTTGTTTCTTTGCTTGCTAGCTACCAGAATTTTCTGCTCTGAATTTGAAAACTATTTGATATATTATGTATTTGAGTATCCCCTAAATTATAATATATGGATGATTGAGTATTATGGATTCATTTACTGAAATTAAGCTTATTATTCAGTTTTTAATTTTACTTATAATCTTTAGTTAGGGATGTTATTCCTTTCTTTGTTACAAGTTTGGACCAAATTAATTAAGGAAGCCTTTGCCATTTGTTATTCAGTTTTTAATTAAGCTCATTCATTCAGAGGAAACGAAGCCATTGCCATTTGTTTCGTATAGCTTCCTTTCGCTCTTCAAACGGAATGGGAATTAGATGTACGTACAAAAGGGTCTAAATCACTTGAGAATGTGGAAGCATCACAATTTTTCTGGTTAAATACATCACGAGATGCTTTCCCATATTTTCCGCATTCAGTTCTAGCTAGAAGTAATACAAGAGAAAGAGATAGAAATGGACTCCTGGACAGAAGAAGAATGAGATTGTTCCCTGAGAGTGCTCTTGCTACGGTTAAGCAATCTTCGGATAATTCCTTGACGCTATATATTGCTCAGCTGCAATGGGATTTAGAATACGAGTTTGTTGTGTTTGTGAACTTGTGCTCAACTCCGGAGTTGGTTCATCTTGTTTTTTCTTTCTGGTACTTACTGTCATATCAGCACGATTAGCTACAAGTTAGTTAATCACCTACTTATTATTTTGTGCCATCACAAATCTGCAGTTCAAGGAGACTTTTGCCAAGGAGGGTATCTGCATCTCAAATTAAACAGTTAAAACAAAATCTCAACATCGACAGGATGATGACGATGCTGTTACAATGTAAATTGCTTTTACTGGTGTGGTTTATCTCATTTAAGTTATAACGGTACTGCAACTTTAATCCAATTGGAGCGATGCTTCCTCAATTAAAAATATGTTACCATTTGTCCTTAACTCACCAAAACGTATAAATATGGTTCTTTTCGTCAATTCCGTCAAATCTTCCTTCAAAATGAGCCATGTTGGAAAAACATTACTAAAATTGGGTTAAAATTGAGGAACTATTGTTTCAATTAGGCTAAAGTTTAGGGATCATTTCTCCTATTAAGGTTAAAGTTGAGAGACTATTGCTACAAGTTTCTCATTTAGTTTTTCATATTACCCTCTAATTTAGCCTTATGCGTGTAACACCTAACTCATTTTGAGGTAAAAATTCTCAACTTATGACATTTAATCTCCAAATTTAAATTCCAATAAATAATGAAAAATAACACAACCAACCCATTCTTGTCAACGACTTTCACCACAACTCCTTTTTATCTTCATCATTGACCAATTAGGTTCTCTAATACCATCGTTTCAACATCATGAAAATTTGGAAATGAAAATAAATAGTGGTAGCAGGTAGGAAGAAAAAAAATGGAAGAATTGAATGAGTAAAGTGAATTTTTGTGGATTTTAACAAATAAATATCATTTAGTACTATGGTTAGTGGTATTCCTCTTTACTTGTAAATGAAATATCTTAGGTTCAATTCTCGTCAACAGCAATTTTGAACCTCATTATTGTTAGCCTATTGTGAGGCTTAACCCATTCCCCCAACCCTTAGTAGTGTAAATAATATAGTTTGTTAAAAAAAAAAAAAACATAAGTAGGTATCTATAGATTTTTGGGTAATTTTTAATTTAAATAATTTAAAAAAAAATTTAGCCGTTTTAATTTTAGGATTTTTGTTTACTGGTAGATTTGCTCATATCAATCTTAGCTGTTCGATTTAATGTGATTATAAAAGATTTTTTTTTGTTTTTTTTTTAATATGAACAGTTGGATCAAGTCCAATTATGATAGTTGAACGATCAAGAAGTAATAGTTGGGATCTGAAAAGGTGTTGGACGAAACTGTCAACAATAGGTCTCAACCATTGTAGCTTTGTCCCATACTGGCTAGTTGGGTGAGTTAGTGCGCTGAGAGTGGGCACAGGACATTCGCATTTAAGCACATTAATGAGCCACTTCTTTATTCCTAGCTCAAATTTTGGGTAGAATCTAGCTCAAAATCAATTTTTCTCCCCATCCCTTACTTTAGCCCAATTTTTAGAAAAGCTTTGAGGGTTTCAAAGCTTAAAATTTAAGATTTAATCCAATTATTGTGAATGATCTTTGTATAAAAAATATCAAATATATTAGAAAAATTCCCAAAACATTTTTAATCTTGAACTTCAGCTGGTTCATCCAAACAACAAGAACATTCCAGATATTCCTGGATTAGCCCCTCCTGCAATGACTCGATAGTTATTGTGGAATCCTTGTTGAGGAGAGATCAAAATGGACCATGTCATGAGATTGCCAAGATGGTTCGTGCTCAAATGAACGTTAGCTTTAACCCTGTTTTACGGAACAGATAGGGAAGGTATATCCCGATAAGTTTTGCTCTGAAGGCCGGCTGATTTTCGAGAAAGCCAATCTCACTACTGTTGTTGTGCCTTGTGTTATTGGCTTCAGTTGCATGAGATATGTATTATCATTGTTTCTTCCCTCTGACTGTGTACGAGGTGAATTTTAGGATGTATTGGTTCTCATACATTATTTACCCTTCGGTTGTATTTGTAATCACTTTTTATTGAATCTTTGTTTGGTAAATTATTTCATGTACCAAATTAATTTTCAAATTTCAAAGTGAATTTCGATTTTCGTAGATTGAATGCATCTATGTTAGAAGTTGATGTGATAGTAATATACGGCACAATAAAATGATAAGATTTTGCACAATAAATTATAGGTATTGGTGGTTAACAAATTGGGTTTAAGTTTAGGATTATTTCATACGACGCAAACACAATACATTTATGGTAAATGAATATTAGAGTATGTAATGCCTTATAACAGTCATTTAGTATTACAGTCTAGTAGTATTCTTCTTCATTTATAAGTGAGAGATCTTACATTCGAATTTTAAAAATAGAGAGTTTGCATAGATGAGTTGAGCTCCAAGCCTAGAAAGGTAATTTTATTTCTTATTTTTAAAAAGGGACCATCTGGTGGTTTCGTCACAGCAGTCTATCCTTCTGGGGGTTAGAAAAACTCACAGAAACATTTTAGCCTCTCTTTGGAAAGTTAATTGACTGCATTATTGGGTAGTTTGATCGAGTTCAATCAGTTGAGGATGATTGTCAGACAGACGAATTGCAAACAGAACGTTTTCAATTATTATTATTTTTTTAAAATTGTAGAAATAAGTAAGATCGGATCACAATTTTCAAATTCGAAAGTTTTAGAATATTTGAATTCAGAGTAATCTCAGAAATTTTGAAACGTGATTTAGAAATTCATTTCTTTTACAAGTTTTTTAATAGGGAATTGTTATTAGCACTCCAAAAATCTCACTCTACACTCCAAACTTGCTATATTTTGAAAGAAAAATACACTTATGAGGAGTGTGGAATGAGATTTTTGGAATGCCAATAATATTGTTATTTCTCAATATTTGGTATACCATATATGCTTATATATAAGTTCAGTTTATTTTGCCATATATGCTTTTCATTTTTAATATATAAGTGTATGATTAACATAAAAACAATAAACAAAGTGCATTCAAAATTAACAATAAAATACAAAACTTGATTGCAAAATATGATTTTTGTAAATAAATATAAAAAACCGGAATATTTTGGAACGTTTCATACTCTTTTTGGATAAATATTCGATATTTTCGTATAACTATGGTTCTTTTCATCAACTTCGTCAGAATTTCTGTCAAAATGAGTCATGTTGGAAGACCATTACTAAAATTGGGTTAAAGTTAAGGAACTATTGTTTCAATTAGGCTAAAGTTGAGGATCATTTCTCCTATTAAGGTTAAAGTTGAGAGACCATTGCTACAATTTTCTCATTTAGTTTTTCATATTGCCCTTTAATTTAACCTCATGTGCGTGACAGTAATAAACACAATAAAATGATAAGAGTTGAGGTAATAATTTTCAACTCATGAACATTTAACCTCCAAATTTAAATTCCGATAAATAATAAAAAATAACACAACCAACCCATTCTTGTCAACGACTTTCACCACAACTCCTTTTTATCTTCATCATTGACCAATTAGGTTTTCTAATACGATCGTTTGGCATCATGAAAATTTGGAAATGAAAATAAATAGTGGTAGCAGGTAGGAAGAAATTGAATGAGTCAAGTGAATTTTTGTGGATTTTAACAAATACATGTCATTTAGTACTATGGTCTAGTGGTTTCTTTCCTCTGACTATATACAAGGTGTATTTTAGCATGTATTGGTTCTTATACATTATTTACCCTTTGGTTGTATTTGTAGTCACTTTTTACTGAATCTTTGTTTGATAAATTATTTCATGTACCAAATTAATCTTCAAATTTCAAAGTGAATTTCGTGGATTGAATGCATCTAAGTCAGAAGTTGATGTGATAGTAATATACAGCGCAATAAAACGATAAGATTTTGCACAATAAATTATAGGTATTGGTGGTTAATAAATTGGGTTTAAGTTTAGGATTATTTCGTACAATGCAAACACGATACATTTATGGTAAATGAACATTAGAGAATGTAATGCATTATAACAACACCCTAGTACTACAGTCGAGTGGTATTCTTCTTCATTTGTAAGTGAGAAATCTTACGTTCGAATTTTAAAAATAGAGAGTTCGCATAGATGAGTTCAACTCCAAGCCCTAGAAGATAATTTTATTTATTTATTTTTAAAGGGGACCAGTTGGTGGTTTCGTCATAGCAGTCTATCATTCTGAGGGTCGGAAGACTCGCAGAGGTATTTCAGTTTCCCTCTGGAAAGTTAATTGACTGTGTTATCGGGCAGTTTGATCGGGTTCAATCAGTTGGGGATGATTGTCAGACGAACGAATTGGAAACACAATGTTTTCATTTTTTTTAAATTGTAGAATTAAGTCAGATCGGATCACAATTTTTAAATTCGAAAACTTTAGAATAGTGACTTAGTGGGAATGGGCGATGGTGAGATGTATTTTCTTTATGGTTGCTGCGTGTACCATGAGTTATGTATTGAATTGTGACATATAATACGCTCACACGTGTGATGTGTGCAATTTCTTTTTATAAAAGGAATTTCTAACTTAGAAAACAATTAATATTGACCATCCTTAATCCTAATTCTAGACGGATTTGGATTCTATCCGAATTCAAATTGTGGAGATCTTTACATCCAGGGCTGGCCCTGAGGGTAGCCCAAGTAGGCGCCTGCCTAGGGCCCCCACTTCGAAATGGCCCAAAAAAAAATTTATATCCTGTAATTAACATATAAATACAAAAAAAAGTAAGAAATACCATAATTCATTTGTTAGTGTAGTGAAAATGTTGGCTTCATTTTTCTTTAGGGTGTTGAGTTCAAAACACGAAGCTGTTTTTCAGTCACTAGATTTTTCTTATTTTTCAAATTTACTGCCAATCTATCTGTCCAACTTCCAATCCATTTGTCCAAATGCTTATAAAGTTATAAAACTCAAGTCTCTTTACAATCTTTTTTCTTTCAACTTCTAATTCTCTCAATTTCTATCGAATGTTTAAACCAACTTCCCATTTTCTCAATTTCTATTGAATGTTTAAACTAACTATCTTATGGTCTTAAAGATTGTACTTTAAGGTAATCAAAACTTTGAATTATATATTTTTTTCTTTTCAATAACTTTTTATTCAATGGATTATTTTAATATTCAATTCGTTAGTGTGATGTTGATTTAAAAGAAAAAAAAACACAAGAGACACAATTGGCGTTGAATTTATTATACTCGTCAATTAAGTTTTATTGTTATTTACTCTCTTGATCATCAAGTTTTATTGTTCTTACTCTCAATCTTAAACTCTTGATTACAAACATTTAGTACATTTGTGTCTAAAAACGTGAATCGTGTAATGTTTAAATAATGTTTGTATATTTATGTTCTTTTGATATTAATTTTTAATGATATTTGATGTGAAAATAGAACTTTTTATGTATTTAGCGAATTCTTTTTTATACAAATCAACATACAAAAAACTGGAGATCAGAGAAGTTTAGGGCCCCACTTCGAAGGCTCGCTTAGGGCTCCCAAATTCTCAGGGCCAGCCATCATAATCGTTTATTGTACATTGTGTGGTTAATTTTTTTATTTAAAATTAAACACAAATAATACCCAATAAAACTTGACCGCATGATATACGATGAACTACTAAAATGTAAGGATCTCTAGAATCCCCACAAAGAAAATTGGGAGGTAATCCTCATCTTCTACTCTTAATGCTAATGTGAATTCAAATCTGTTGCACCCAAAACTCTTTGTGAAAAACTCTTTGTGACTTTTCTGTGGTCTATGTCAGGGTTTGACACTTGTCAATCGCTAACTCCACACTTAAACGCTCTTGACTCACTATAACACTAAGAATAAAAAAATAAAAATAAAAATATGTAATGTGAAGAACCCAGACCATCGCCATGGTGGTCCGTTGGGTTTTGAAATTGGAGGACGGTCGTTGCCTTTGTCGAGCTCGTTGGTGAAGTGTTGGGGGTTAAGGATCTGGACCCGGATATGGCGGGGCACTGTAAAGTGGGTATGGTGGGTACTATCGGGGATCTGGAAAGAGACGGTGAGATTATCAGTGAGGAGAAGGAGAGGAAGCATTGTGGGATGCTTTGGCGGTGGTCGACACTGAGTGGGAGTGGGCAGGAAGGGTTAGGCTTCTGGTTTAACGTTTCATTTTTTTTTTTTCTTTTTTAATTTTTTTGCAGAGAATTAACAGTGTTTAAAAGTAGAGTTAATTGTTAAGAGGCGTCAAACTCTGAGATAGGTGACAAAAATGCCACATAAAATTTTGGGTGGAGAAGATTTAAACTCTCCTCATGCATCAGTCATAATTTCATACGACTGGTTTGACAGTATTTGAAAACAAGATATGTTGTCAGATAAGATAGCTAGCTTGTCCTAGTCTCCTGGGTGGAAAAAAGAAAAGAAAAGAAAATGTAATTCTTATAATCTAACCCACTCAATCAAGAGTTTTTTATTTTTTATTTTTTTATATAGGAAAACTAATAAAAAATATTTGATAATTTTAAGTTTTAATCAAAATGACAAAAAAATGTTGTAAGCGAATAGTATCATGAGTGATTTTTTTAGAGTAAAAATGTCATTTTCGTTAAAAGGTAACAATACCGAAAATGTTTCATCAAAACTCCATTTTTTTTTTCGTTGACCAAACACGCAGAATTGTTAACAATTGTGGTTCAAATACAACAACAATTTAAATAATTTTGAGTTTTTTATTCATGAATAATTCTTTTGAGTTTATTAGTTGAACTTTAACATGGTATCAAAACACACAATTCATGTGTTTGAGTTGAAGCGACTAATATGCGCGTAATTGAAGGTATAAGGTCCATATCTAGAAATCAAACATTTTGCATAAAAACTTAAACGATGTTTGGTTTCTATACTCGCTACCAATTGGTTTTTAAATTGAATTAAAAAATTCAGTTTAATAATATCTTTCTTGAGGTTTTCTAAAGTAAAACAAGACCCGAAACAAAGCAACACTTTTCTCATCAAAGCTGCATTTGTTTATACTAAAGTTTAAAAAAAAAAAAAAACACAAACAAAAAGAATCTGGTAACTGAAAAAGCAAGAGTTGAAGCTTCAACACAAGAAACAATGGAGAGATCGTCAAGCAGTACCAACCAACGCATTAGAATATTGTAGACTTTTTTGCAGTGAAGTCAAATGGCTGACAAACATAGTGATTGCTGACTTCCTTTTGAGAGGAAGCCCATCACCCACCAAACCCTTTGCCCTTAGACCATCTTCAACAGTTGGGTTAAAAGTTACATGTTTTAGTTTGAAAAATTTAGTTTTTAGCCCAGAAACTGCTTTTCTGCTCCAACTATTCTAGCCTAAAATTTTAGCCCGGGCTTATTAAAGAATGAACTTAGGTTTTTTTTTTTTGTTAAATTAATTTTTAAAAAATAAATAAATATGTAGACTATCGTAAATTAATTTTATGAACATTTTAATCTAAAAAAATTTAAATTCCGAAAAATATTGAGTGGAGTCCACTCCGATTTCTTGGTTAAATTTTGGGAAGAATTTGGCCTTGGTTTAGCATTTAGCATTTAGCCCAAATTTTCCCCTTGGGTTGGATTGGATTTGGGGGGTAATTTGGCTTTTAGCCCACCATTAGAGTTGGTCTTATGGGTGGGGTGATCATGCAACGTGCGTCAATGGAACACCTACCTGTTTTCTATATTATATCTGATACTCTTCATTTCTTTTTTTATGAACCATACCATGCACATAGAATATCATCATTCTATTTATGTGCATTCATATTCCAAGTTTCTTGTTCAACAAATTCGTCAGTTCAATTTATGTTTACCATAACTTATTGCTCAAATAATCACTAGTCGTACGGCCTGATGACGTTACTTCTCTCTTTTTGTGAGAGAGAGAGAAAGATTTCATATTCAACTTACATAGATACCGAATTTGTTATAAGTTCAAGTGTCTAATATATTTAGGGCAACGGATTCTTCGAAATTATGGTAATAAGTTGATAACTGAAGTGGTTACGAAAATTTTCTTAGTAGACACTTGAATGTAGATGTTCCATTGACGTTGCATGATCCCCCCCCAAAGGGTTTGGTGGATGATGGCCTTCCGTTCAAAAGGAAGTCAGTAATCACTATGTTCATCAGCCATTTGACCAACAACAAAAGTCTACTACATTTATGTGTTGGGACTGCTCTATTCTCTCCATTGGCTGTGTTAAAGCTTCAAGTCTTTGCTTTTTCAATTACCAGTTTTTATCAAAACTTTTCTATAAACAAATGCAGCTTTGGACGGAGCCAATGAAAGCTCACTGGGGGCAGATGCTTCCACTCAAGCAATTCATTTGTTTAGTTGTAAACTACAATTATATAATATACACGGTTATCTTTGAAGAAAATATATGTATCTAATATCCAATACTCCATATCAAATATTTATGAGCAATAGTGCTCTTGTTTTGTCATTCAAACCGAAAAAATCATCTCCCGCCTATCATGTACTTATATTTTTCTCATCACTTTACCACTTTCCACTACTGTATTGAAATTTTTGTAAAATTAGAATTGTGATACATCATCATTTGAACCCATTTTTAATATCATATTTCGTATAACCATACTATAATAATGTTTTCTTAGTTGTTTTCGGTTGCCCCCACTAGAAGAAATTTCTGGCTCTGTCAAAAGGTTCCCTTTTTTCACACTGGCATGCTTTATTTCGGGTAGAGTTTTATTTTAGAAAACCACATTATTCATGCAAAAGAAAGATATTTTCATCTCAAAATTTCAATTCAATTTAAAAACCAATTGGTAGTGAGTACATAAACTCAACATCATTTAAATTTTAAATTTTCATGTAAAAGCTTTGATTTCTCGATATGGACCTTTAACGCACATATTAGACACTTCAATTTAAACACGTGAAGTATCTGTTTTGATATCATGTTAAAATACAACTAATGAACTCGAAACCAATTAAAACTCTTGATTGAGTGGGTTTGAATATGATAAATAATTGTATTGTGGAACAAAGAGAACGATTTGGATCTAGACTTCAATCCAATCCAAGAGTTTCACCAACTTCTTTGCTCCTTGAACTCATTTCTCCTAACTTCCTCCACCTTGAATCTTCTTGGATACCCTTAAGCTACCAAAGTAGATAGCCTCTAAACATCCACACCAACTAGTGTAGTGAGATATATGCTAGACATAACAAACGAGAAAAGAAGAGACTAATATCTTCTCTGTAAGGTGGCCGACCTTGTGTGTAGAGAGGGAGGTGGATTATCTTCTTTGTTGTATGAAATGCACACGAAAAACCCTCACTCAAAAATCCCTTAGTATTCCTTTTTTATAGCAAAAGAGAGGTGTCAAACATTTGTGACTTTCTCCCTCACACTCTAGCACACTAAAATCGGCTATACACGGATTGGGCTCTGATTTGGGCCTTTCTCACTTTAAGTCATCTTATGCCTACATTAAAAGGCCAATTGGTTTAGGCCCAATGGGCCTAAGAGAACCCAAACTACTTTTAAGCCCAAAAGTGAAGTTTTATCGCTTCTATGATTAATTTAGACTTTCTTATTAGTCATATCACTTAATTAATCTACTAAATTAATTTAACCATTCCTTAATTATCTCATTACACAAAGCGTATTAGTGTATGGTCGATTTACGTTTTAATTAGCGGGGCAGTGACGTAGTTACTACTTTGTATAATCACATAGTGAATTGAAATCTATTTTATTCTCCTTGACATTGATGATTGCAAGATTAATGATCAAGGGGCTTCCATAAGCTATGAGTGACATTTAATCACGTGTCATGGGCTACCCATTCTAATGTAGTATTTTTTGAAGAACCTATTCAGTTGGAATTACAAAGTAACTCATCATTCTCTAAGTCAATACTTCCAATCACATTACTAGAGAATGAATACTTTATGTCAATTCGTTAGTATAATCATTCTGACTTATATGATTCAACTGAGACGCGTATGATATGCGATAGCATTAGGGAGATGCGGAGATTTTGTGGGATAACCGTTAATTTTAATCGTCACTGTGATCTTCAGTTCCTTCAGAATGTTGCGAAATTCATGTTTCTTCTTTTTCAGATTGGGGGGATGCCATTATTTTGGAGGGCAGGAGGAAAGTTTTGTTTGTTCCATTTTAAATGTTTTTTTGTTTTGGCCAGGTATGGGGTTTCCTGCCTTCAGATTTTCTGGCCTTCGTTTGTAAGAGTTGCGGTTATCCAATTCAACTCTTTCTGATGTTTGAATTCCAACCTGTGACACTCATCAATTTGGGTGTCCTGTGAATAAGTTTGTATGTTGTGTTGTTTTCAGGCTTATCAAAGAATTGGATGGAGAAGTGAAGAATATGGAGAGAATAAGGCCTGGTTTGATACTAAGTGATTCTGAAAAAAGTTGTATAAAAAAAAATTATGAGCTGTTTTTGTGTTTGGTAAACATTCAGCTTCAGTTTTTTTTCACAATTTTGGGTGAAAAAAAGCCAAAAACAAGAAGCTGCAAAACCCAACTTTGAAAAACCATTTTTTTTTCACATCTGTTTTACATAAAAGTTTACCAAAGCAGATTTTTTTAAAACCACAGTAATACCAAACCAGCCCTAAATGACCCAAATACCAGCAGAATCCTTTGTTTTAATTATCTTCTTGTGTGTATTAATTGTTTTTAACACGTTATACTTGTGTTGACAGCTTGAACTATTGTGCAGATCAAAGAGTTGAATTCATATGTGGCTCTGAAAAAACAGTAAGTTAGCATCAGCAAGAAATTACATTCATTGATTCTTAGCAGAAATACCCAATTCATTTGCCTTTTTGGATATTTCTTAAGTGTACATTATATTAGTTATTTTTGTGTGGATGAACTGTATTGTATCCATCTGACTTTAACATCTATTATCCCAGGCTTACATATATGATATTTCGTTGATATATTGGTTCATTACATATCAATTTGGAGAATGAAATACCTGTGTTAGAAAACACCTTGTTTTCTGAGTCTTAATTATTATTTCACATATGATTATCCAACGTTCCCATATTTATCAAATATTTAACATGGATTATTTCAGACTGATGTAGTGATGAACATGTCTCCGTCCCATCTCCCCCCCCTCCCCACACACACACACACACTTTAACCAGAGATGCATGTGTGCACTGTGTAACTTGTTGTGGAAGGCAGTAGTCACACAATCTTTTCTCTAAGTTTTAATACAACAAGAAGCCTGATTTTACAATACAGGAAGATAATTTATTATCATTATTCATGAAAAAGGCTTTGTTGTTATTCTTGAAATTGTCCCATTGGATGCTCAAAGTACTGGTTTATGCTTGGGTCAAAGTTGTTGTTGTTGTTTTTTTTTTTTTTTTTTTTTTTTTTAAATTGACGATATATCTTTTTTCTAATAATAATTTGTAGAAACAATATTAAATAATATCATATGTTGTGGAAGTATAGTCATTGCTTCTGAAAGCAAGTAGTGAATCGATAAGGTGTACTTGAACGTCTCTACTTGGTTGCAAGTATTCTTCTGAAATAATTTCCCACTAATCATTATTCTAGATTCAAGCAGATTTTGAATTTCCTAGGTACCTAGTCAGGCAATGAACTAATTTTTGCTCCACAGAAATACTTGCAAGAGTACAAAGTTATCGTAGTATAGCATCTCTAACATGGTGGTTATCCACAAAAATTGAATGAATAATTTGTGTTAAATCAAATCTTAATTAATTATTTAAAAAAAAGTTGAGAAAAATGTCGATTTTATGATTTAAAATAATAAAAACGATTTTAATAGAAAACAATTAAATAAAATGACAAGATAAAATAAACTAAAAGAAAACAGTTTTTGAAAATTAAAATCGTAAAAGCCTAGGGTTCCTGCGTCACCTTAACAATCCTATGTAGTTATTCCATTTACTTATGAATTACACATGCATATTTTAAAGGTTAGGTTTTCCTAATATATGCCTACTTGGAACCCCAACATAGAGCGTATATCAAACATGCAATCCGTCTGTGATATTCATATCAAATCTAAACATGCATGACTCATTATGCTTTGTGAAACCTTTTGAAAAACCATACAACCCTTAAGACGTGGTATTCATCCTAAATGAACTTGCACATATTAATCACAAGAAGCCTTCATCAATTTCAGGGATCGTCCTCCGACCAAAATTGTATCAAATTACTTTTCTAAAGATCCTAATGGTAGCTAAGCATTAAGACAATTAGATAGTTTAAACCGATGATTAATAATTCAAAATCTACATGCAAAATATCATAAGCAAACTGAAAAGAAACTACATATTCTTGCTAAGGCTCGTGGCCTCGCCCTAGCAAATAGAAATTAGTTACTAACAATCATACAACAAAATATTATTAAAAACAAGGATAGAAAACACCTTGAAAAATAAACTTGAATCCAAAAGCTTTCTAAAGTGTGTGTGCGTTCTCTCCTTCTCCCCCTCTCAACCTTTAATGACTAAAAAGCCTTATTTATACTACTAGAAAATAAAACCCTACCTAGAAAAGGTCTTAGAATAATACTAGGAAACCAAATAAATTAAAATAAATTAGGAAACATAATCCTAAATTGACTAGTAAAATTTGCCCAGAATCTGCATAGTCTCAAAACATCCACGTTTCTAGATCTTTAAGGCTCCAAAATTGGCCCAAAATAGCTAGAATTAAAGCTTGAGATGTCCCGAACATAATTGCAGAAGGCCTTGAACCCAAAAGACACTATCTTGGACGCCAAAAAGCCCAAAGAATCCCAAAACGTCTAATTGACAGCACTATGCGTTGCACATTTATTCCATCACCATAAATAAACCATATTGAATGTCCCCAAGGCAAATCAAACTAGATCAATTTGCAGAAGGCCCCGAGATACTTCAATTTGATGGGAAAAAAATTGACACATTTGATGATAAGGGACAATATGGAATGTCCCAAGGCAAATCAAAGCTAGATCATAAAGTTGCATTATGCCGAATATAAGACCTTTTGCTTATAATTTGAGAGAATCTCTAATTTTGTATTGTTTCGATTATTGTAGTTTAACAATCGTAGTTTGCTAATGATTTCTTCTTCTTTGTTTTTTATTTTTTAGACAACTATATATTTACATTAAAGGGTCGGAATATGGGGCTGAGTCACACAATGAGGCAATAATAAATTAGTATCGAATTCGCTATCAACGATATTCGAACTTAAAACCCCCTATTTACAAGTGAAAAGCAATATCAAATGTTATTTCTTAAAGAAACCCCAAGTTATCTTCTAAAAGAAAACCCAACACCCAACCCACATTTCCCGTCACCAACTCCCCTCTGGCTTCGAGTCGATGACAGCCCCCTCTCTTCTCCACTTCACCTCCCTATTCTCCCTTCCTGTAAACCAAGCAGTGGATTTACTTTCTTTTTTAAGAACCTGATCTCAGTGGTATGACGGAGACTTTATTCATGAACCAACTATAAAACAACAAGAGGAGTCTTGTGGCAGGTAACGCGACACCCAAAATAACATGTGGAAAACTAGATTGTGACTTTAGCCACTATTTTGTTAGAAACTTAAGAGTGAGGACATAGGAGCATGATCGTAAATTGCAATACCAACTTATAACCTGACGCTGGACAAATAGTTGTTACATAAACTCACCACATAAGTAAGAGGGACTTCCATTTATACCAAAGTAGTATCCCTTCTAACCCAACAAGCTCTTAACGCCACAACCAAATCTATAATTTATTTTCTCAACCAACACATCCACAGTTGCAGACCCTTTCAAAGTTGTCAAACCCTCAATTTCCATTGTCATGTTTTCCATTTACAGATTCGGCTAGGGCCGTCGAAACTTCTCTCTTCCTAATCCCAAACCGAAGCAGCCTATGGTCGGTATACCTTTGAAAGCTCAGACAGAGAGAATAAAGGGACTCTTCGGGGGCTACTTAAGGCACTTTAGTGCAAACCAGAATGGGGCTACTTAAGGCACTTTAGTGCAAACCAGAATGGGGCCGTGGATGTTGCTCAGTGCTACTATAACTTAACAACCAAAAAGATCAGCGTCGAACTTCAGCCCCTTTGAGTTGGTCATTCTAGCATCTCACATGATGAAGTATCATGTGGATGAGTTTGTAGCATCTTTTGTCTTGTACCATCGGATAACACGTTGTTATCTACAACAACGTGGGGCATGGAGCAAACCCCTCGACATGTAACACTCCAATGTTGAAATCTAAAATTTTGATCTATATTCATAGGTTTTAAGATCTCTGTATGTTGTATATTGGTAATTTCAGTGATTATTTATTATTTGGGATTTTAAAAAATTTGCACTTTTGGGCCAAAATTCAGTTGTTGGTCCCGAAGAAGAACGTTTCGCGAACCTTGTGATAGATGTTAGGGCCCTTTCAGGCAAACGCTTTTGATGGTGTTTGATCTTAGTTCCCGAATAACTCACATAAATTAAAAACATTGCGAAAAGACAAATAAACCTTATAAAGAACGGGGAAAGATATAGAACATAATAGACATTATGTCGGCTAAAAAGAGCGCTCGTAACGGCAAATTTTTTTTTTTCCAATGTTTAAGTGAGGTATTTTCTCAAACATTTGGCCGACCTATACTTATTGTGTGCTTAGTGTACATCTCTATCTTTTGTATCATTTTAATTGTATCTTTAGGGTCAAGATTGTTATAGTGAACAAATAGATAAATTATATATGTATAAGGGTGAGAGGTCAAATTTATTAGACATATGAGATGCGATAATTCTTCTTCATGAGCTACCCGAATCAATTTTACAACTAAACATTTTTATGTTATATCCGTCTTCTAGTGATTTTGGATGAGAAGCGAATGATAGCGTTGGTGGTGGTGAGTTGATTATTATTCATCATCAACTGATTCAACATCGTATCGAATGTCGAAAGACAACTTTAATTTAAGCGGGACCTTAATTCCTGTTCAGATTATCTTTTTTTAGGCCAAAAACTTAAAGGGGACACGTGTCCCAGTGTCCCATAATAAGATTCGCCCCTGACCAACAAAACGGACATGGACTTAATTTTAGAAGATCCGTCGAATTATCGAATCGGATTGTTTTGAAACGGTTCAAAATCGGATCGGATATAGGGTGGTCCGACCCATCTCCGATCGCTTTACAAGTCCAACTACGAGCAACAAATATTCCAAAAAAAAAACAAAACAAAAAAAAGGAAGCGTGAATAGATGGAACAGATAAGGCCGTCTGTCCTCCTCGTTCTTTCCTCTTCGAAGCAGACTCCATGGTTACTCCCATGACCTCTACTCTCTAACTCTCTCTCTCTCTCTCTCTACCATTTCCTCATTTCCCACAAACCCTAATTCCCATGGGCTCCAAAATTCTTCCACAGGTACTCTCTCTCTCTCTCAATACATTTGGTCCGTGTCTGTGTGGTGTGTGTTGTGTGTGTGGTGTGCGTGTGTGTGAATTGTAGCAATAATGTGGACGGAAATTGATGAATTTGTGGGTTTTCAGGCTCTGATAACAATTCCACGAAACCCTAATCAATACCCGTCAGTAAAGCTCGGGTTTTCAGCTGCCCTCTCTCGCCGCTCTTCCAATTCCACCCGGGTTTCGCTCTCTAGGGTTTCATCGAGCTCAATTGGGTCCGTTTTCAGTCCCATTGTTTCCGCGATATCGAAACGGAACTTCGTTGTGAGAGCAGACCCGAGCTCTGAAGGTGAAGTCGGAGGCACTGATGATGCCCAAGAGAATGAAGCAACTGGGAGCGGAGAGGCCTCTGTGGCCATGGTAGAAGCTGAAGCAGAAGCAGTGCTGGAGCCTGAATCCGAAGAGCCGAAGCCGCTGAGAAAGTCTCGGGTTAAGCTCGGCGATATAATGGGGGTAATTTGTTCCCTTTTCTCTCTCTCTCTCTCTATTGCTGCTTTGCTTGCTCTGTGTGAAAATGTAACAAAAGTGAAGAATTGAACCCGCCAGGACATAATTTTGAAATCGATATCATTATGCTGTGGGTGACATTATGTGGGAATGAAAATGATATCGATGTTGCATTGCGTTCTATATTCTCAGCAGAGTAGCAGGGATTTCAAAATATGCATTTTTCATTGGCTATTTTTTAGCTGGAATGTATTTAAACAGGGTATTTGTCGTTTGGTTTTTCGCCATTCAACCCTAAGTGATTGTTAAAACCCGAGATTAATGTTGACCGGAATTCTTCTGTTTGCTTAGATATTAAATAAAAAGGCAGTTGAGGCGGCCGAGCAGGAAAGGCCAGTTCCCGACATTAGAACTGGAGATGTTGTGCAAATTAAACTGGTAATAGTGGTTCTGCTTCATTTCTCCAGATTTATGCCGTCCCCGATTGCATCTGTTGTGATTCTTTTTATGTGTATGACTTACAGGAAGTTCCTGAAAATAAGAGAAGGTTGTCTATCTATAAAGGCATTGTCATTTCAAGACAAAATGCTGGTATTCACACAACTATTCGCATTCGGAGGATTATTGCTGGCATAGGGGTTGAGATTGTGTTCCCCCTGTAAGTTTTTCTTTTATGTTCTACATGCTCAGCTTGATTTTTCTGCAGAATCATATGTTTAATGTGGTCCAATAACACTTCGCAAATAACTAATCGGGCTATACATGATTAACTTTCGGCTACAGTTACCGATGAGGTCTTTTTTGAGTCAGTGGGCTTTGATCCGTCGCCATATCTCTGAATTCTGATGACATGACTCTGAAGAACCTAACGTGGAGAAATCTATGTTGGATATTTATAGTCACTGATGGTTATTTATTAGGATTTTCTAGTCTAATCGAATTCATTGCAAACTTTATGTTTCATTCTTTGAAATTTAAACAACTCGACCCATATTTGTAGTTGGGTGCATAGGTGATAAAATCATTTTAGAAGCAGGCACTAGGAGGTTGCAAAGGATTTTATTGGATTCTTCTCACCCCCAACCATCCCAAAAGGGTTTCTTTCTCATTGTGTTTTCGACTTTTTGTACTTAATAAAATATACGAGAGAAGAAAAACCCTGTCTCCCGTAGAATATGCCTAGAATTCAGTTTTGGATTCATGATGATGACGCTTAGGCTCGTATGAGTGTTACCATGCTTACTGGCTATTTCTCCCCTTAAAGCCTTCCCTTGAGTTTTGAAATAATTAGAGCTTTATAAGCATATTTACCGTTAAGAATATTTTTGTGTGATAGGTTTTAGTTTCTATTGCTTGTCATTTCAGATACTCACCAAACATTAAGGAGCTAAAGGTACTGAGTCACAGGAAGGTCAGGAGGGCGAGGTTGTACTATTTGAGAGACAAGCTTCCAAGGCTCTCGACGTTCAAATGAGATATAGTATACGGCTCTTGTTTGGTTGTTTTCGGTTTCAGAGTAGTCTCATGAAAACCGTCACGTTGTAAAAACTATATGTATTTCCATCCAGGAATCCATTGAATGTGATATGTGTATCAGTTCTCCCCAATTTTTGTTGTATCTATAAATATATGCTAGGTTAATTTCCCCCTTTCTTTCTATTGCTGTTTCAGTTGATGATTAATTGGGAGGAACTCAGTGTTTTTTTAATTTTATTTTACAGCAACCATGACAGCATATTTCCAACGGTGCATGTAGGTTATATTTCCTTCCCTGCTAGAGGTCTTCCCTAGCCTATGGAAACCTCTTGTATTCGGAAATGGATGTGATTTTCACACATCTCTTTTAGTTTCTCACACACCTCTATTAATATTTAATCATCAGATCGGATAAGTCAAACAGAATCAACGGACAGGATTTAAAAGGGACGTGTGAGAAGCTAAAAAGAATGTTGTATCTTTTTTTTCTTCTTAATTTGGAAATATTCACATCCTGTGCCATGATCAATTTAAAATAACTTTTAGTGCTAAAAATTGATTCTAGCTATTTGATATTTAATTATTAATAGTATAAGTGTCACAAGTAAAGTTTTTCAAACGAGACTACTCAGTATTACGGTTTAATAATATTCTTTTTTACTTTTAAATTGGAGGTCTCTTGAGGTTTAAATCCGGTGGTTGGCGAGTTCTTTTGCATTAGGCTTCCGCCCTTCTTTTGTTTATGCCTTGAATCTTTATTCACCATCCATCAATATTTGTTGACACACTTCAAGTTTCCAATTAATATTGTTATTTCGTACTACGGTCTAGTAGTATTCCTATTTACTTATAAATGAGAGGTCTTAGGTTTGATTTTCGCCAAAGGCGAATTTGAACCACATTATTGCTAGTTCATTGTGAGGCTAAGCACACCCCTCCTCCTTAGTGTAGATAATATCATTTGTTAAAATAAAATAAATAAATAAAGTTTCCAATTAATATTCGTATTTACATCTAAAAGAATGCAATTAAATGGATTTAAAATAAAATAAAAAGAATTTGAAAACTTTGAGTTTTAACCAAAAGTCATGTAATAACTTTATTTAATGGTTAGAACAAACCTAAACACTAAATCAATCCAATTAAAATGGGCCAAACATTGAGTTTACGATTTTGTCCCTAACGACAAGCATCTCTCTTCATTTATGGATATGAGGATCCTCTTCGGATTCTTTTGTGGGGATCCTAAAGTGTTGAGAGTTGTCCCACATTGGTGAGAGAAAAAATTTGTTATGTGCTTATATGATCTTGGGTTACTCCCCATATGGGCAATTGGTTTTATGGTGGAATCCCAATTTCATCATGGTATCAGAGCAAGGTTGTTCACGTGTGAAGCCCAACGGCCACATGCGCGTCGCGTCACGTCACCCAGTTGTTGTCCACGTGTAGGCTTGAAAATCCGCTACACGTGCGAGGACGTGTTGAGAGTTATCCCACATTGGTGAGGGACAATGTTTGCTATGTTCTTATATGGTCTTGGGTTACTCCTCATATTGCCAATTGGTTTTATAGTGGAACCTCAATTTCATCATGCTCACATTTTAGCCGTTCATCATACATCGTACGGTCAGTTTTCATTACATACTATTTATGTTTGATTTTAAATAAAAAAATTCAAAATAATTTCTGACTGTATGATATACGATAATCGGTTAGGATGTGAGGATTCCTAGGATCCCCACAATTTGGATCCGGAAGATATTCAAATCCCATTTATGGAGATCTCTCATATGCTCTGTCTCCCCCATTTCTTCCTAACATTCAAAACCTTCCATTCTTTCTAATATCGCATAGCAGCTTTGAGCAAGGGACTTGAACTTTCACCGACATCGGCAAAAAAACCAAAAGTAAATTTCTGCCCTTTCCTCCTCATTCATCTGATTGTTAACCTTTCAATTTGATGAAGAAGAGAAGAATTCGATGTTCCGTAATTGAATTTTCTGTTTACGTTTATAGGTGATTGGAGATGGCTGAGGTAATTTTGAATGAAAACATCCTTTCTTGTGAAGAAGAAAGAAAGACTTTAAAGCCTACAAATAAGCGGCCGCCCAACAATCTCCAACTTTGCAACTTGTAGATGATGACGACAAAGGTGCGTGTACACACACACACACGGGGGAAGTGATTTCCATTTTTTTATAAAAATGGGAATTGGTTGTAAAGTTCACACCACATTAAACTTTAACTATCCGAACCGTTTATTTTTCAAGTTGCACCTTATAGATTATCCTTGCAAAGTATTAGCAAAATTAGAAATGTTTAAGACATCTAATTTAGTTCAAAGAAATTAACGAATAATTTGTTACGTAAGAAACAATAAAATTTTATCTTAATAATTAGATAAGCAAATGGTTTTGGATTGAATTGAATTTTTGTAAAGATGATCTATGAAACGAGACTTACAAAATAGACTGTTCGGATCGTTAAGTTTGATGTGGAGTGGGCCCACACTTAATCCCCATTTTTTTCAAAAAATAGGGATCCCTTTGCATATAGGGCATGTGTGTTTATATACATATACGTATACATATATATACACACATATAGGATATACACACACATATATTATTTTCTTTTTCTCTTTGTTTTTTTCTCCTTAACATTCTTTATTTTTGTTAGCTAATTAGCTTCTTCATCTCTTGCATATACAGAGGGATGGAATCGATGGATGACGTGAGGAAAACATCATCATGACTATATTAAAACAAGGAATGAATCAAGCTACAAACAGGAAGGCCTCTATGCTTAGTTGCGATTATATGAATTCACCCACACTAAAGAGAATCCTTAAATTTCCTTAGTCACGTTAACATTTGGAATTTATCATGAAGGGAAATGATGCCTTTATGCTTCTACTCAATTATAATACTTTAAATTTTTTTCAAAGATAAACAAAAAATTATAATAATCCTCACCATTTTTTAAACGTAACCAAAATAATTCACACTATTTCTGAAATGTAACTAAAATAATCCACACTATTTCTGGAAGCAAAATAAACACTATTTCTGAAACTACAACAAAATAATCAACATTATTTTTGAAAATGAATCAAAATAACTCATATTATTTCTGGAACTATGGCAAAATTACACACTATTTCTGAAAACTGAACCAAAGTAACGTACACTATTTTTGGAAGTGAACAAAATACACACTATTTCTAGAAAAATATAATTTTTTTTTACTTTTAAATGCTTTTCTCTCTCCTGATTAATTAATAAGTAACAAAACGAAGATTAAACTCACACATTATGTGTATATAAATATAAAAAGGTAAAGTACAAAAAACTACCTCAACTATGGGTCAAATGACACTTTCATACTTCATCTTTTAAAATTGACAATGTCATACCTCATCTTACGAATTTGTGTCAATGTTATACCTTCCGTTAGCTTGGCCGTTTATTTTTCAGTTAAATGCTGACGTGGCTTGATCCGGGACCCATTTTTATTAAAAAATTAATAAAAAATTTATTAAAAACAAAAAAAATCATTTAATATTATTTAAATATTAAAATAATAATAATAAAGTACATAAAAAAAATAAAAAACAAACCTCTCCTTTCGTGCATCTCCCCTCTCTCTCTTCCCCATCATCTTCCTGCAACCCAGAAAAGAAGAAGAAGAAGAAGAAGAAGAAGAAGAAGAAGAAGAAGAACGGGAGACCCAGTTCGTCCCCCCTGCAGAAGAAGAGGGAAGCAGAAGAAGAGAGAAGGAAAAAAAAAAAAAAAAAAAAAAACGGCAAACCCGTCCCCTCCACCCACCCAACCTGCAGAAGAAAAAGAAGAAGAAGAGGGAAGCAGAAGAAGAGAGAAGAAAAAAAAAACAAAAAACAACGGGAAACCCTTCACCCACCCACCCAACTTGCAAAAAAAAAATACCCAGTTCGTCCGCCCCCCCTCGCACCCACCCTCTCCCCTCCACACCCATTCCCCCACCCCCCAACCCCACTGCCCATTTTCTCCTCGCCTAGGAGAATGGGTTTTTTTCTGGGTTTTTTTTTTTTTTTTTGGATTGTAGGTAGTGGGTGCGAGGTTGGGTGCAGAGGGTGGGGTGCGAAGGTGGGGAGGTTGGGTGCGTGGGTGTGGGGAGAAGAGGGGGTGGGGAGCAGGGAAAACAAATTGGTTTTTTTTTTGTTTTTTTTTTCTCTTCTGTTTTTCTGGGTAGCAGTTGTAGAAAGGGGAAGAAGATGAAGATGGGGAGAAGGGAGAGAGGGGGGGAAGGGACGAATTGATGTTGGTTTTTTTTTTTTTTTTAAATAACTTTTATTTATTATTTTAATATTTTAATAATATTAAATGATTTTTTTTTGTTTTTAATAATTTTTTAATAAAAATGGGTCCCGAATCAAACCACGTCAACATTTAACTGAGAAATAAACGGCCAAGCTAACGGAAGGTATAACATTGACACAAATTCGTAAGATGAGGTATGACATTGTCAATTTTAAAAGATGAGGTATGAAAGTGTCATTTGACCCATAATTGAGGTAGTTTTTTGTACTTTACCCAATATAAAATATAAAAAGAATAAAAATTATAATACAAAAAGGAGAAAAGTTGAAGGAAAACGTGAAAGACAAGAGAGAGAGAAGAAATGTGGATGTTTTTTTTCTTTTTCAAATTAAAGATGTTATGATAACGTGTGTGTAGTGTTTGAATAAAAATGTAAAATTTAGTTTGTTCATAATTATACTAGCATTTGGCTACATATTTTGTGTGTATGAATATATTTTTTTAGAAAATGAGAAGAAGAGAGGGAGAGAGGGAGAGAGAAAGAGAGAGAACGTGGGAGGAGTGGGAGATTTTTGTTCTTGGTTTTTTTTTTTTTAAATTTTAAATATTAGAGATATTTTAACATCACCTGTAAATGAGGCTTCAATAAAAAAACTGTAAAATTTGGACCTGTGAAATTACATTATTGCCCATCATTTTTTTTGTGTGATAATAGACGAAGTTGTCTTTTCACCCTCTTTTGGTTGACAAAAATGATTTCATTAATTAATAGAGATATGCTCATGATTTTATTTTATAATAAAAATCAATTGTCTTTTTATTTTTTATTTTGTTGACATAAAGATATCCCTTTTGTAAATTGGAATTGTTATTAGCATTCCAAAAATCTTATTCTACACTCTAAACTTTCTATATTAGGAAAGAAAAATACACTTGTGAGAGAAGTGTAGAATGAGATTTTTGAAGTGCCAATAACACTTCCCTTGTAAATAATTAAGAGTTTTCAAGACTCTCAGCAACAGAATCAAGATATAATCACAACCTCGAGCCGAAATGATTTACATGTGGTACCTAACATGCCAAATGTCAATGATAAGAATTTACGTAAAATTAACAAATTATGCACCAACTAGAATTGCCAATAGCGAGACTTAAATTTAATGAGACGACGGCACACAATATAGGAATCTTATCAGCTAAGCTAACCATCGTTTGCCTGAGAAACAGAATTGTATTAATTAGATTATTAATTATTGATGGGTGACTATGGGTATGTTATGGGACGGTATTTACGTAATACGTACACGAAAGTCTAAAGGATCGCCACCACGAAAGCCTTCCTCAGTTCCTCTTCCTCTCCTGAGCGTCAGCGTTGTCTCTCACTTTTGAAGCGGGCGTCATCACTCCCTTCCTGTTGACACGTGGCCTTCTCCATCCCTCTCTCTCCCTCCCTCCTCACCTTGCCCTTCTTATTGAAATTCGAAGCTCCGCCGTTTCCATCGGAGCCTCCCCTTCTCTCTCTCTTCCTCTCTCTCTAAAATCTAATTAGGAGGTGAGTTTGGTTTTGGTGTTGAAGATCGCTCGGACCGAACCCGATCTTGGTGGCTGAATCTCCGAAGCTGAGGTCGAATTTGCCGTTGGACCGAGCAATCCGTACCTCCTCCTGCCATATGTTAGTTCCCAATTCAATCTCTCTATCTCTCCTTCTCTCTTTCTCTCACTAACACATAAGCACATTTTCTTTCACAAACACCTTCTCTCTCTCGATCTCTCTCTCTCTCTTTCTCTCTCTCTCTCTCTCTATGTGAACCATGTACTCGCGGAGTCGTTAATTCTCTCATGTTTTTGTAATTGATTTTCTGAGCTAGGGTTTGTTCTGGTAATTTGAACGGCAGGGTTTGAGATTGTTAGGTGAAATTTTGGAAGAAAAAGAAAGAAAGAAAATTGTTTGCATCTTTGGTGGTGTTCCATCATGAGTGCCGGTGGTGGTAATCAGTTCATTTCCGTTCATCCTGATGAGCTCAAATTCCTATGTACTCTCTCTCTCTCTCTCTCTCTCTGCCTGCACACACACACACATACGTGCATGCCGCTTTGGGTAATCAGATGGGTTTAGTTGACTTATTGTGGGAAATTGATCATGTTTATACTCGAATGATCATAGAAAGATGTTTTTTTTTTTTTTTTTTTTCTCCCGAGAATTCGAGGATAATTGAATTGCATGAACTCATAAATGTTGGAATTTCATTGACAATGACTGTTTTTTGGGTGACTTGAAGGGGAAGAGATCATTGTTGCTGGTTTTTTTTCTTAATTAAGATTAACAATAGATTGTTGGGTTACTTTTGTAGCTCAGCAAGGTTTGTGATCTAGGCACATATGATTGCTTGTATCTTAAAAGGTTTGCGTTGTCAATTGACGGTAGATTTATGTTGAATGATTGTTAACATGATGGCGGGTGCTAAGAAAAAGGTGAATATGATCAAAGGAAAAAGTTTGAGGAGGGTTTCTTTAGCTCGTATAACATAATGTGTGACGGACCTCTCATTCGACACGAGTCGTTTTTATTTTATTGTTATTTTGCTTCTCTTGTTGAGTACCTCATGGCCTCTTCTTTGGGTTTTTGAGCTCTACTTTTTAACCTTTGTCTTAATTGACCAAAGCGGATTTTTATTAACAATTGTTGAATAGCTTTTATACCACCCCCTAGGTTACATCCTAGATATTGTTAGGAATCTTCGTTTTATTGGGTTACTAATTACTTTCAGAAAGCTATCGAAGGGTTACTAATTACTATGCATAGTGACTGGGATTACATACCCTATAGTTTAGCAGATTTCTGGACTCCGTGGTCACCTTAGATGTTATACTCCTTTAACTCTCTGAACTCTGTGGTTGACTTATGGTTTCTTTTCAGATCTTACTGGTTTAGCAGCAATCTAAGAATTGCTGAATTAAGTATGTTATAAACAAGAGTGACTACACATTGTGATGAAATCCACTACAAACAACATATACTGCTGGTTCCAGCACTGAATCCCATGAACTTGCTTGCCCTAAGTTTCATACTTATGTTTTGCTCTATACCTACACATAGACAAGACACACATATACCTAATTACCTACCTATGCTCATGATAAGCAGTGCCACCACTCCTCTGGTTTTTGGAAGGGTTCAAATTGAAACAATTGCAGGCTAATAGGGTGAATCTCATAAATACATATTGGACTATTACATAATTTTGACTATAGTTAGTGCCATGTCCAGGCAATTTCTTTTCAAATTCTTTCATAAAAAGTTTTTTCTTTTATTGTTTAATGACGTTTGATAAAATACTAATGAATATGACTTTCTTGATCAGTTGAACTGGAAAAGCAAAGCTTTTGTGATCTAAAAGTTGTCAATCACACAGAACACCATGTTGCTTTTAAGGTACCAATTTTGTTCATAAATGAATTCAATGTTTATCCAAACTAAAATTCGCTAGTGCATGTTTTTTTAATTGTTTTCATCATTCTCTTGTTTCTAGGTTAAAACCACTTCACCGAAGAAGTACTTTGTACGACCCAACACTGGTATTATACAGCCTTGGGATTCATATGTAATCAGAGGTAATATACTCTTCTCATCATGTTGTTACAGTTTCCATTTGTTTTGTAATCTTATTTCTTCACCTCGAACTTCAGAAACCTCTGAGACTGCCCAACAAGTTATCTCCAGTATTGGTGATCCTCTCAGGCAATACTTTCAAATGGAAAGTTTTCAATCTAAGATTGTGTTAGCTGGCTTTGGCCAATCATAAGAATGTAACATATTGTTCATGCACCGTCGACTAGTGTTTATTATATACACGTAATGCACCTTAATATCCTTAAAAGCTTTTGTAATACTGGCTTCCAACTAACTGCTGGGTCTGCAGTCACCCTCCAAGCCCAACGAGAATATCCTCCAGATATGCAGTGCAAAGATAAATTTCTTCTGTTGAGTACAACAGTGCCTCCAAATACCGATGTTGATGACCTTCCACAAGATACTGTAAGAATTTTAAGTTGGACATTACTCGCTCTGTTTTGCTAGCTTGATTTGTCATTTTAACACAACATTTGATCTAGTTCACCAAGGAAAGTGGAAGGGTTTTAGAGGAGTGCAAGCTTAGAGTTGTGTATATCACTCCTGCTCAAGGAAACTCAGAAGATGAAGCTATGCGGAGCTCCATGCATAGTCTTGATACTAATTCTGTAAGTTTTTAGGGAAGGTCTTTTATCCACTACTTCACAAAATTAATCCAAATATTGTGTTGTATGTTACATTTCATCACTTGCAATACAAAGCATAATTAGAAAAACAAGAAGTATTGACTTCTAGTAGTGATTAAAGGTGGTCGCTGAATGAAGTTATTGGTTTAGCATTTTTTAATCACAATATATTAGGCATTTGTGTGAAGTTTATTTCCACATATTATTTATTTGCAGAACAATCCTATGTCTGAAAATAATAATAAAAGAAAATTTAAGAAATCATGTGAAGTGTGAATCATCTGAACTTGTTATTTGAATCATATGAAGATTATGCGCTCCCATTTGTTTAGTTGACATTTTTTCAGTGCTTGCTTACCGAAAACTTGTAACAGCCCAATATAAAATGTCATAGGTTATTGCAGTGATTCTTAATATATTTGAATTAATTTCATATTCTAACTCTTTAGAACTTGTACTTGTAGAATCAAGCTTTCCAACGCCTGAAGGAAGAAAGAGATGCAGCTGTTAGACAAACACAGCAACTTCAACAGGAAGTGGTTAGTAGATAATTATTCCTCTGCTTCTCTAATACACACACGTACAGAAAGACTAAAGTATTAACCTAAGTAGCTTATCCTTGATTGTTTAATCTTTACCTATAGCTAGAGTCCAAACATTAAAAGTTGGTGCGTTAATCCTGAGTCTGGACCATGGAAATATTTTAATCTCAAATCTAACGCTCCAACGTATATTTAATACAACATAAAGAGACATTCATCACAACTTATAAAAGCTGGAAGACTAGAATTTTATTAGGTGACCATAGAGATTCTGGAAAATTGAAGACGAGGAGCTATATATGGTCAGAAGTACTTATAAGTTGTTTAATGCTCAGAACAACAATTCAAGAAATTAAATGACCCGGTATCTGGATACGTATGTATCTGGATTTTGACTAGTTTTTTCTTCCTACTTTCAACATGTATTCAGACAATGCAGGGTGAGGTTGATAGGAGCTGAAATAAGTAGGGAAGTATAATTATATAAACTATATATGGAAATGTCCTTCAGAAAGTGGTTTAGTTAAATATGTCAAACAACATGCTTGCGCTCTCACCCCCAACATTCTCTTTTGTTCACTACAGGATATACTGAAGAGGCGAAGATTTCGGAAGAGTGACCCAGGCTTCTCCTTCACCTTTGCAATTTTAGTGGGACTCATTGGACTCATGGTTGGCTTCCTCTTGAACCTTTCGTTGTCTTCACCATCTACAGAATGACTTAACGTTTCTTCAGGATATCAGGAAATATTTTCTTGACAAATTCATTGTATAATTTCTTTGTGTTCAGTTTTCTGGAAAGTTTGCTTTACTTCCGTTTCTGTATATTGATGATGATTGTTGCAAATTTGCATCGCGATTAGTTGATTTATTGAATATGTTTCTGTTTCCCCCAACGTGTTATACGCTCTGTATGCAGCATTTCTGACATTGTTCGGTAGGTCTCCCTAGAAAAAAAACTTGAGTAGCACTGTTGCACATGCTTCACCATCGCGTTATACGCTCACTGCTCCCGTCTGGTAAATTTGTTTGCAGCTTGAAAACACCGTTTTGCAAGTTAATTTGCACGCCGTATTTTCAAATTTCCGATTGTTACGAGTCCTGTGGTAATTCGAAGTTTGGTGACGATTAAATATGATGCGGAACACATGTCATGTTGAAAGGTAGGCATTAACAGAATAAATGCATTCATTTGATATCCATTTTCTAATTTTCATTTGATATCAAATGAAAAAAAAGGGCATGGTTAAAGCAAGGTGTGTTACAGGAGGAAAATGGTTCATTTGATATCCATTTTCTAATTTTTCAGTTTTCCGTTCAGTAATTGTTTTCAGCTTTCATTTTTCTGAAAAACTTAAAACAATTACCTAACACATGTTCATACAAAAACATCCTGGATTTGATCCTTGGCGTTGGTGGATCATACAATGGTGGACAAAGGAAGGCTAATATGTCTCTGTGAGTCTTTTTGACCATCGAAAGGATGGAATCCAGTGGCAAAGTCACTAGCTGGTCTCCTTTTAAAAAATAAAACATAAAAATTCTATATGATAAAATATGAAGGTGTCAAACAATAAAAGTCTAGAGAATAGAGCAAATCGAAAGTGTTTACGAGTTGTCTGCATGACAATTGTGACGAAATAATTGATGGAAATCTTTGAAGGTTTGACGTTACGGAAGGTAGTTTATTAGTTAAATGTTTAGAGGATAATTGGCTAACAGAAAAGTTCATAATAGAAAATATCATTTGTTAGGAGCAAAATAATAATAATTCAAGTCGTCCTGTACATTTTGAGCAAATTATACATGAACAAACCATTGTCTTTCTCTCTTCTTCTTTTTTTCCATCTGGGCCATTGAATCTGGTTTGGGCCTACCAGGCCCAAATTACACAATTTTTTTGTTTTTTCAAGAATAAGAGAGGGTAAAAATGGCGGGAACTCTTCAGGTGCTAAATCTCAAACCCTACACGTGCGAAAATTGGCGCCCATCTGTCCCCTTCTATTCCAATCTCCCTCTCTCCGTCTCCGATCCAAATCTCATCAATCAACCGTGGAAATGGCGACTCGTCCCACCGACTCAACTCCCATAACCCCAACCGTCTCCGAGTCCGAGAAGGCCTGGCACCTCTTCGCCCTCCTCTTACAACTTCGCCGCCCAACTCACCCCTCCGAGCTCGCCTCTCGATGCACATTGTTCCCCGCATCGCCTCACCTAGTCCGATACCTTTGCTCCACCCCGGGCTCTCCTCTCTGCTTATCGAACCAGCTCTACGTCACGCCGTCTCCGGCTTCCTTAGCAGCTTTCCTCGAGTTCTTTTCACATCGCAGTGCCGGCGATGCAGTGAGAGTCTGCTTGGGGAAGCGGAAACGGGTCGTTTGGGATTCCAGAGTCGGGCCTCGGTAGCAAAGAGATTAATTGTGGATTTTGGAAATGGTAACTGTTACATTTAATTGTAGTTTTTTATTTTATTTTTTTGGGATTTAATGTGTTTGGTTGGTAATGGTTGTGATGAACTGCAGTGAATGAAGAGAGTAGAGCGCGGAAAGCAGTTGGGCATACTCGTTCAAAGGTACGATTAAATTGTTTTTTGGGGGATTTTTGAATTTTGCTTTTTTTTTTTTTTTTTAATTTTAAATTTTAATCTGGAAATGTTGAACTACCAAAATAAAAAAATCACTTTAATCGGGTAATTTGTAATCCTAAGAGAACACAACATATGTTGAATTTGAGGTTTTCTATTTCGTTTGAAAGGTGATTTGTCGTTGTATAAATAAAGTGAAATAAAACAGATTGCTTATCTGGAAAGCTTGTAATTCAGATCAATTTTTGCAGACACATTCTCATATGGCTGACTACTACATCTGCAAATACATAAATATGCTACAAAGTTGGATGACACTGACGGTGAACAAATCGATGTTAAATTCTTCGTTATATATCAATTACAGAACTGGACAATCAAGTTTAGGATTGAACAGTGTTGACCATGTAGAGGATCAAACGGAGGGGACCAATACAATTGTGGAAACGAAGGTTAACAGGCTGGTAATGGATTGTGTCATCGGTTTAGAATCAGTTCTTCCAATCATGGTGTCTGATGATTTAGTCTTTTATGAAGGAGCTGACATACATGAGACAGACTGCAGTGGGAATTTATCTCTGGAAGAAATGAAAGAGAACAATATATCACCAGTCATGGATGAGAATGTAAATGGTAGTTGTAAAGTTACAAATGTTGGACTCGTTGAAGATGAAAGAGTTGTTGGAGGTGAGGAGGAAGAGTTGTTAGTGGCTTCTCGCAGCCCTAATGGAGAAATAGAAAATTTCTCCCAGACAAATATTGCTCTTTATGATATGCTGCCTAGGCGTAAGGTCAAAAGATTGAGAAAGGCGGATTGTGAAGATATGATGCCTCTGAATAAAAAGCAAACAAGAAGACATGAGACCAAGACCATAAGTTCAGCTACTGAATTTTCTGTATTGCAAAAGCAATTGTTGATGCCCTCCTCCAAGATGAAGGCGGTTGACAAGGATAAAATGGCTCCGAGACTACAATCACACAACTTAGAGCATGATCAGGCTGTTGCCACTCCCAAAGAGAACCAGAAGTGTGAAACAAATCAAAAGCCAATCATCTTAGTACAGAAATCAAAAAGGAATTGTGATGACGTGCATATTAATGAAAGAAATGGACGCCATAAATCTGTGTCTCTTAAGGTATGCTACGCTTCTGAAATATAAATGTTCTCTCTGTTTCAACAAGTGCAAGTCTGCGTTTCATTAATGATCTTATACTTAGTAAGCATATGACACTTTGTAGGATCAACCGGAGAAAAAAGAATTTCCAATTTTTGAATCCTATATTGTAGAAGAAGAAGAAGGTTCAGGTATATAATGATCTGACTATGTTGGATTTTTCGCATCCGTATCAACCTCTTTGTCATTATTGATTTTCTTATTTGTTTCCCAAACTGTAGGTGGTTATGGCACTGTTTACAGGGCACGGACCAAAAATGACGAGAAAAAGGTCGCCATTAAGCGTAAGTAACACATAATTTTTGTATGTCAATTGTCCTGAGGGGTCAGACTGTTGCCTCTTGTGACGACTCAATCTGCTTGCATATGCAATACAAATATCTGCTATCTCCTAAAGTCAGTAACCAATTCTGGTTAGATGTCTTGGTACACTCCGTAATCTTGCACATAAAGTGCATCTCAGTCACATTTGTGAATTATGGCATTGTTTATTTGAATAATTTAAGTCAACTTTCTTTTTCCTAGACAGTGCTAGCTTTTCACTTAGATATCAAATAAACACCAAGTGAAGGGAAAGGAAACATTTACCCGAAGGTCCCAAATGTTATAGCCAGTGACAGCTCCCCAACTTTCAGTTATCTAATAAACTTAAACAATCAACTGTTCACTGTCATCACATGCTCCCTGTGTGCCTTTTATGAATCCAAATATGTTGTAATTTGGCTCATTAATAATGTGTTTTTGTTGATTTATTCTGGATTATTTATGATATAATTTAGGTGGTAGAATGGAACTAAATTAAGTTGGGTGTGAAAGGGGTTATAGCTGCCCCCAGAACCCCCTTCTAGTTAGACTTAAATGGCATACTCGAAGGGGTTTCAGGTCCAATGGGAAGGGTGTTACTCAAACCCTTTTTAGTTGAAGCCAAAACGAAGTTCCATATCTCATATTTCTTTAACCGCTCTACAGGCCCGCATGCTAATGCTCATAAGAATCATGTTAACAATGAGTTAAGGATGCTGGAAAAGTTTGGGTAAGTGTTTAAAGTTTCAAGTACAAAATTTAGAGCTTTAGTGGCAAGCAGTAGTGAGATTTTACATCCCAGTAAGTTTTGTAATGTAGGGGCAAAAACTTCGTGATAAAATATGAAGGCCGTATCAAGAATGAAAATTCCAGTTGCTTTGTACTGCAGCACGTTGAGCATGATAGGCCTGAGGTGATTATTGGACATTTTCATAACTTTTCTCCATTTCTTTTGAAGCTTTTGTTTGACATTGATTTTACTTTTAGGTTTTAAAGCAAGAGATAGGTCTTTCTCACCTACATTGGTATGGCTATTGCTTGTTTAAGGCGCTGGCAAGCCTTCATAGACAGGTAACTATTGGTGTTTTGCATGTTCTAGTAGGATTCAAGAGCTTTTTGTAATAGTTTCTAAAATATTTTTTTTGTGCATTCACAGGGAGTCGTACATAGAGATGTTAAACCTGGAAACTTCCTTTTCTCTCGTAAGGCCAACAAGGGTTACCTCATAGATTTCAATCTTGCAACGGTTGGTCATACCTGTCCCCACTTTTTACTTTATTTTTAGTTTGTTTCAATAATTTATTATTCTGTTGCAACCATATTGAATTTTGTTGATCTATTAGTGTTTTTTACTCAATATTGATTTTCCTTATTTGACAGGATTTGCATATGAAGCCTGGAACTCGTAAGCTTTCATCTCTTCCATGTAAAACAGATTTATTGTTCTCATGTTATAATTATTGAAACTCAATTTTGTTGTGTTACTGATTATATAGATAATCAAGTGTTAAACAAGTACTAAATGATGGTTACAAGCATCCACATACCGTTTTGCTTTCAGTTTAACTCAATCTCCAGACTCTTAATTTTGCAGATCATTATATTTGGAGAATTAGGGACAAAACAACAATAGCATTTTGCTTATGCATGCTAAATGTTTTTTAATTGAGTTCTCTGGTAGAAAGAATGGAAAATTGATGAAGCTAATTTTTCGTATTTCACAGGCAAATTAAAATCTGGATATGACTATGATGAGAAACTTACAAATGCAAAATCTGTACCTCGAACCCCACTTCAGAAGTTGCCAACTGCTACGTCCTTAGTAATTGCCAATGGGGAGACCAAAAAGGTCTCAAATCCACTTTTGATCCGAGGGACTTGAAAAAAAAGGCTCTTAGCCAAATAAAGCCCTACAATTCTTCAGGTGGCCGGAGCCTAATCAAAAGTCAGGGTGCGGATGGCTCAGGTATAACATCAGTAAAGGATGTGAGTAATATCAGGACTCCTCCAGTAGAAAGGTTGAGGGAACCTGTGCCATCCCAAGGAAGGAAGGAGCTCATCAACCTAGTACAGGAAGCAATGCAGAATCAAAACCATATATCATCAGGTGTTTCGGCTCCTATGAGAAAGAGGATTCCTGCCCCTCCTGGAAATGAGGATGACAAGCTTTTCTATATCACTCCAATGCCTCTGCACTTAACTGGCAATGGTGTTGGTGGTGCAGATTTGATCAGAAGCAGAGGTTTGTTTCTTTCAGTGACTTGGAGTCTTGGACAATCTGGTTGGACTAGCAAATTTCTTTACTTTTGTTTGTTCATATTTTGTCTTAGGGGGTGGAAAGCAAAAGAAAGAAGGTCCTTGTGCTGGAACTAAAGGATACCGAGCTCCGGAGGTGAGGTTCATACAGTTGTTATATTTACCATAGTTTATCCATATAGCCTCAATTTATCCTGCCATTACACTCTGTAAATTTTGTAACTTTATGCATTGTTGGAATCACACTGGTTACTCGTACTAAGAAACTTAGCCAAGCAATAACCAACCTTATGAAGCTTTCTAACTCAAGTGTTTAAAAGCATTTAACCCTTCACCCGAGGTCTTGTGTTTGACTCTCCACTCCCATTCTGGAGTACTTGAGTTGCACATGAAATTGAACCAAATTGTTTGGATAGTTTTTTCTTTTTTTTTTTCCTATGAAGCTGTTAGATTAATGAAATAAATTGAGATGGAATCATGACGAAAAACAGTGCCATTTTGATAACTTATGGTAAACGATTGAAACCAGCTCTTTCATTTCTTGATTTTTTTTGTCATAATTCTATGTGGTTTATGCAGGTTCTCTTGAGATCCCCATATCAAGGCCCCAAGCTTGATATCTGGTCTGCCGGTGTCACTCTACTCTACTTCATGATTGGCAGAACACCCTTTGGTGGCGATCCTGAACAGTAAACACCCTTGCTTCGATCCAAATGCTTTATGCGTAATCTTAGCTCTCTGTATTCTTTATATAAAATATTTTGCTAACCATTGCCATGGGTATTATCAGGAACATAAAGGACATCGCAAAGTTGAGAGGCAGTGAAGATTTATGGGAAGTTGCCAAGCTACACGACCGTGAATCGTCATTTCCAGCGGTATTAATCATTCATTACTTCTTCGATCTAGTACATGATATTTCAATCTGCAGAGTTGTTGAAATTGCAAAGTAATATTTTGTCACAGGGCCTCTATTGTACAGAATCTTTGCCGTCTATCAAACTGCAGGATTGGTGTAGAAGGAGCACAAAGAGGCTGGATTTCTACAACGAAATCCCTAGACCGCTTTTTGATCTTGTTGATAAGTGCTTGGCAGTGAACCCGAGGGTTAGGATAAGCGCCGAGGAAGCACTTCGACATGAGTTTTTTGCTCCGTGCCATGAAGAGCTGAGAAAGCTGAGGCTTCAGAGGCAGGTGCTGTAACTTGGAACGCAAGAAATGGCTCCAGTTTTAGATGGACCAAACATCGTTAAGACTAACCGGTTGGGATTAGAGCTTTGGATTTTAGACTAAGTTGTATCATAATCTCCAACTCCTACTTTGTCTTAGTAATTTGCATCGATGAAAAAATGTTGTATAGTTACAGCCTTGTTATTTTTAAGCGGTGAGAGATTAAATTAGTTTGAACTCGTAATCAACGAGATTTAAATTTAAAATCTTTCATTTACTAATGAAGAAGAATATTACTAGATCGTAGTATTAAGTTTTATTTTTCATGAATAGAAAATGAAAATGAAAAACTATTTTAAGTTTTTATTTTCTTTCATTTCTTCTTTCTCTGTTGTCCTCCCTGTCATTTCTCTCACCATCTTATCTCATCTTTGTTTGCTTTTCATCTGTTATGTATACTTTTGGGCCCAGTTTGTACTTGTTTTTTTTTTTTTTTAACCAAAAGTTGCTCAATTTTAAAGTTGTTTCAAAATAAACGCTCAATTATTTTATTTTACAGCTGATTATTTTTTAAGCACAGCAATCACAAATTAGACCTTAATTATCCTAGTAGTTACGTCATTCATATTCAACTCATTGGTGTTTTAAATTCAAACTTTTCACCTCTTAAACCATCTCTAACTTTTGGGTTAAAACAAAAAATTTAAGTCATGTTTGGTACTCTACTTCAATCCAACTTTTTAAACTCAAAAACACTTTTCAATTTTTAGGCATTAAAAAATTGTTTGGTAGGATTATTTTCAAAAACTAAACTTAATACTAACTTAAAAATATTGGCTATTCTCTAAAAACACCACAAAGTGAGTTTTTAGAATTTTTAAACTTAAAGCTCACTCATTTCTTTTCCCTCTCTCCTCCCCTCTCACTCCAAATCTGTCTCTCTCCCTCTCCTTTTTTTTTTTCCTTCTTCTTTCTCTCTCTTCCAATCCCCTCTCTTCATTATCTCTCTCTTCTTCCTTTTTATCTCCTTCGATAGTCTCTCTTCTTCCTTTTTATCTCCTTCGATAGTCTCTCTTCTTTCTCACTCCTCCGATCCTCTCTTACTTTTTTTTCCTCCTCTCTTCTCTTTCTCCATCTCCTGCAACCCCCTCTCTTTTGATCTCTTTGTCCAATTTAAGTTTTAAAATTTAAAAATTTTTCATACTAAACAAGTTTTTGAGTCATAAAGAAAATTATTTTCAAGAGATGTTCTTAAGAAATGATGAATTTTTTTTAACAGGATACCAAACAGGCCCTTAGGTTTTAAACTAGCACAATCATTCTCCAATGGTTGGACCTAAAATAAGTTTTTGGTTAAAACTTAAAATTTGGGCAATTTAGCCTAAATTTCAGCCAGAGTTAAAAGGCTAGCTCACCTTATGCGCATGGCAACACCCAGAACAGTGGAGGCCACAGTAAGGTGCCGCCCAATGCTCGAGATGCGCGAGGGCTGATAAGAAGTGGGGCTTGCTTATGATGAGAATGTAAATGAGCCTAACTGCTCTTTTTTGATCCGACAATTTTAACTGTTGGACCGTTGGTTGATCTAGTGATTGAGATTCAAACCTATTTAATTTCTAAATACATGAAATCCAACAGTTGAGATCGAATATAATCAAATCCAACAGTAAAAAAAAGAAAGATATAATGGCCGAAAAATAAATCCAGCTGCTGAAATAATTAAAAAATTATTTAAATCAAAATTCATTAAAAAAAAAACCCCATAAATACATTTATATGAGTCGATTTAGTGAATTTTCAACTTATATTAGAATCTAAATATTTTTAGGTTAAAATGTTCATAAAAATAAATTATGATAATCTACATAAATTTTATTTTTTAAAAAATTACTAAAAAAATTAGTTTGAATTTATTTTTTAATAATTTCGGGGTAAAATTTTAACCTAAAATTTTAAATCTTAACCTAAGACTTGGATGATCATTGTGAATTTGTGTTCTAGTTATTATGTATCTTTGTATTTAACCACATTTCATTGGATTCTTTTCGATGATGCAAAATCTAGTTGAATTTGTTTTATTGGTCAAGAACAATATTGGTGTAAAAAAGGACATGGGAACACGCCATGTCATGTTGCTGATGTGGCAAGGTTCGATTTGCCAAGAGGGCACCGACGCCGGTTGCTAATTGCTTACGGAGAAAGCGATGTCAAGGTTGACGAACGTGTCATGGAGCTCAGTCAACCGCCAATCCACGCGGAAGCCTCTAGTCTCCACCAGAACCATCTTTGCTCCATTTCCTTATCTGCCCTTCTATAACGCATTTAATTGCTAAAATGACATTCATTTTGATTTTTGGTGTGACCCCGAGATTCAACTTGTCGTTTGTTTGTTAGTTTTTTTTATTTTTAATTATTTATTTATTTATTTATTTATGAATAAACGATATTATTTATACTAAGAGGGTGAGGAAATGGGTTAAGCCTCATAATGAACTAGCAATAATTTAGTTTAAATTCGCATTTGCGCAAGAATCGAACCTAAGACCTGTTACTTACAAGTAAAGAGAAATACCTAGACTGTAGTACTAAGTGACAACTCATTGTTTGTTACCTACTCGACATCTAGAGCATATCTAACCAGTGCTTTAAAAACTAGTTTTAAGACTCGTTTAGGTGGTTTTCGGGGTGGAATCATGTAGAAAACATTTTGTTCAACAAAATTGAATTATAAACTAGCCTAAATGCTTAGGCTATCATCTCAGCGTTTGGGCGAATTGGAAGCCAGAATTTTTTAAAAAAAAATAGAGAAAAAGGTCCATACCCAAGACAATGTCCTTTCGAGCAGGGTTTTTATAAAATTCATTCTAATTTTATGTTTCTAAATTAGTTTTTATTAATTTATTAGGACTTTATGATGTCAATTACAAAAATATTAATTGCTTGCGTGTTTGTTTGATTATTTTACAAAGTATTACATATATGTATTTATATATAAGATGTCTTAAATTTGATTCTCGCAAAATACGAATTAAAGTTTTAAACTCAGGCTAGAAGAAGATCTAGTCCCAAGTTGCGAAAAAGCTTTTTAACAAACCCAATCAGCCTATACTAATTGATAACCAATAAAAACGAACCCCCTAATACTTTTTAACTTCTAACCTCTCTAACTGCCAACTTACAACTTACAAGAGTCGCGATTTTTCGGGGATACGATGAAAACCACAAGGGCAAAGATGTAAATTAACGCTTCAGAAATTAATTAGAGTTGATGAAAAACTGGAAGTTTCTAGGAAAACCCGTAAGCTGAGGAAGCCCCTACAAATTCCAGATCCCCGTCTCGCATCTGCTTTCAGCTTTCCCCTTTTTTCCTGCAAATTCTCTCTTGCTCGCTCTTCCTTTCTTGTCTACCAAGCAACGATGGACGCCTTCACGTCTTTCTTCGATTCCCAAACGTCGTCGAGAAACCGCTGGGCCTCTGAGTCTCTCAAGAATTTCCGTCAGATCTCTCCCGTCGTTCAGAATCATCTCAAATTGGTACGGATTCTTCTTCCTCCAAAGTGAATTTCATCCTCGTTTGATTTGATTCTGTTTTGTTGCCGAGAAAATCATTTAGAAAGAGAGAAAATTTCATTGTATTTTTCTCTGTTTTCTTGGTTTTATTCACTGTTTGTGTATTAGACTGAGCAATTTAGGCGTGGTGCGAGAAGTGTTAGGGTTTTGGTCCCCCTTCGTTTAATTTCTCTCGATGGCTACAATTATGTGCTGAGAAAATGGTGCTGGAGGTATTGATTTTGATATCTAGGGTTTCATCTAGGTTTAATTCGTTTTGTTACCTAGAATCTTGGTGTTAGGAAAAGAAAACTAGGGACAACAATAGAGAGATTCATAGATCATGTGGATGTTGCGATTAGGGAGTATTTTCATAGCCTTTCTTTGTAAATATTGGTTATTTGTATTTGCGGTGGGGAATGAAAAAATCATGAAGAGCGGGGCCTTCCCGTGTTCTTCTTTCTCTGTCAAGTTGCTTTTCTTGGATGTTTTGATTTCGCCGATTACTCGAATGATAGTGGAATAAGTATGAATGCCCCCATTTTAGTGGCCTGACTTTCTTTGATTAGATTGTTTTGGCTGGGGAATGTGGTTTGATGGATTTTGCGGTTGTGTGCAAACCATAACGACTTTGATTTACTGATTGGTATCTTAAATTTCACAGGTTTACCTCACTCTATGCTGTGCCCTCATTGCATCAGCTGCTGGAGCCTACCTCCATATCCTGTGGAACATCGGAGGCATTATCACCACTCTTTCTTGCATGGGATGCATGGTGTGGTTACTCTGCACACCAACCTATGAAGAGGTAGGATTTATTGGTTTAACTTTCTTTATCTTTCTGCAGTCATATGTATTTGTGTTATCGCAATTGTTTATTTGTTTTCATGTATTGTGTTTATTCCGTTGAGCAGAAGAAGAGGGTTTCTCTCCTGATGGCTGCTGGTCTCTTTGAGGGGGCTACGATTGGGCCTTTAATTGAACTGGCCATTGAGATTAACCCAAGGTATATATGTGTTAGCATTTGTACTCTATATTTTATTTGATGTTCAAGTCGAGTAACATGTAATGACATGAAACTTCTTGAGCCATTATTCTTCTTTCTACCATTTATGTGCTATAATACTTGTATTTCTTAAGATAGAAGTGACCGCATCTATAAACAAAAGTTTTGTTGTGTCAAAATTATGTATTAGCTATTACGTCCGTTATTTTTTCTCTCTAGGATAATTCAATTCACATAGCGTCCTGATTTTTTGTTGTCTTCTTTTGAGCCAGTGTCTTGATCAGTGCATTTGGAGGAACTGCTCTGGCCTTTGGTTGTTTCTCAGCAGCAGCCATGTTGGCAAGGCGCCGGGAATACCTTTACCTGGGGGGTTTGCTTTCTTCTGGCCTTTCTATGCTAATCTGGTTGCACTTTGCTGCTTCTATCTTTGGGGGTTCTGCAGCACTTTTCAAGTTCGAGGTAAGGAATTGTCAATTAGTCATGTGACCGATGGGAAATGCTATATTTTGCAGTCGTCTAATTGTTGTCTCAAATTATGTTGCAGCTGTATTTCGGGCTTTTGATTTTCGTGGGCTACATGGTAGTCGACACCCAGGAAATGATTGAGAAGGCACACCATGGTGACCTGGACTATGTCAAGCATGCCCTGACCCTTTTCACCGACTTCGTTGCCAGTGTTTGTCCGTATACTGATTATCATGGTAAGCTCTCCTGAATGCTCTATGAGCAAAACCCTCGTCTTGGTCTTCTTTTCCACCATACCTATGGCTGTTGGTTGTGTCATGTCAATTGAAATATATAAAGAGATGTTACCTGTTAACTAAAATGTCTATCATTTCCTTACGCAGTTGAAGAACTCGGCTGAGAGGAATGAGAGGAAGAAGAAAAGAAGGGATTGAAGCTCTTCCTGTAACCCTTGTGATGCTAAATCCGATCATGACTTGTCTATATATAGAGTTTTACATCTGACCTTAAATACAAAATGTGGGTTTGATATACTCCCCACTCTTTGATGGATGATAGACTGATAGTGATCGGATAGTGTCGCTGCTGTTAAATTTCTATGTACGGTTTTGAATGATATCGTTTTAAGTCGCAACTAAGCGTCTTGCTGTCGTCTGTTAATAAACAGTTCCTTCTGCAGTAATTGCTTGGTGGTGTAGCAGGTTTCCAGGTATCGATTTTGATGGTATTTGTGCAATAGCTCTTGGGTTTGAATCTTGTGAATAAAGAGTTTGAAAACAAATAAAAAACAAATTTAATCCTGGGAGGTCACTAAGAATTGTACAAGACAGGGCAGCGTGTTTACGTAACCGTAATGAAAATAAGATAAATTGAATTGAGGAAGAATTGAATTGAGGAGTTGGAATAAGGAGAAGTTAGAATTTGATTCTCGTTGAATTTGTTTACTTAAATGTTTTGGAATTGAAATAGAAATAACATTAATTTCATAAAGCTGTTTATTAATTTAGCAGTCCTTGTTCCAAATCAAATATTTTATATACATTTTTTTTAATAAAATTTAATATAATATATAATAATAAGAAGAAAAAAAAATTAAATTGCTTTTTTATTTCATAGACACACTAAAATGCTTTTGTTTATTTATTTATTTTTATAAATTTAAGTACTTACTTTAATATTTAAATTTTCTCACTCAAGTTGTAGTTTCTTCTCTTCGGCATATGCATGGAGTTGTGCATAATGTGAATGAGCATGGAAATAAAAAAAGTAAGGAGTTGTGCATAATGTGAATGAGCATGGAAATAAAAAAAGTAAGGAGTTGTGCATAATTAAACTAGGGTTAATGGGTTTATAATGGAGAGTCTTGGAAATAAAAAAAAATAAGTGAGGGCACAAAGGGAACAAAAGTGTCATTCTGATTTCCCAAGCAATTGGAAATTGGATTACCACATACATCTAGGGAATCCTCCACCAATACAAGGAATTGAATTCCAAAATTTGTGTGGACCTCACTGCTTTTCTGATTCCTCCATGTTTAGTACACATCGGAGTATTTCTTGATTGGAATTCAATTTCACATTTTCATTCCGATACGGATATGTAAACAAGCCTGGAGTTCTTTTGTACAAGGAACTAACAGGGGAACCTAGCACAATCCAGTCTAGTGAAGACAAACAAATGCACCATATAAGGGCAATGCAAAGGTTGCTAGCATTGTTCTGGGATTAATTTGTTGTGGGCTTCTTTTTTTTTTTTTTTTTTTTTTTGCCTTAAGAGTGTCAAAAATACTCTTGAAAATCTACCATTTGTATGAAAAACTTCACGGATTTGTAAACATTGCTAGTTTAAGTGTGATTGTATAAATCCTAGATTTGATTTGATTCTAGTTATTCTTTCTTGTATGGACTTGTATTCCTTAGGGATGAAGGAATTCTTCTCCCTCTTATTATTATAAATAAAGGCACTACGTAGAGGGAATAACACACACATTCTTCTACATAATTCTACAAACACATCTCTCTCTCTTTTCTCTCCTCTGCCGCCGGCCCTCTTCCCCTTGTCAGATAAAATAGGCTACAACAACGGAGTATTTTTCTTAAAACTTTTTTTAGGTGATAAAATGTAATTGGTGAGTTAAGATTGGTAGAATTAGAAACAAGGTCTCCAATTTTTATTCAAAAAATTTTGAACCAAATTTTTATTTTTATTTTTAATTCTCAAAGTCAGAGTAATCTCGAAAATTTGAAAACCTAATTCAAAAATTCATATATCTTACAAGATTATGAATATTTTCAAACTTTTTCGTACATCAAATTTATTCTTCCTTTATAATATTTGGCATATGTTTATGTATAAATTCAATTAATTTTTATCATGTTTCATCCATTCTCATATAGAAGTACAGTAAAACCTCTATTAAATCATAAAGTTTTGACCAAACTAATTTTATAACTTTGAGGATATTAATCAATAGAAGAGTACTAATTGACAATTATTATATGGATATGTGTTTTCTTAAGATGGAATTAAAAAATTCTTCTTTTTTATGATTTTAAAAAGCTATTCTTTTATAGAGTATTTATGTTAAAGAAGTTTTGTTGTATATAATTAAAATAATAATAATGAATAAAAATCATTTTAAATTATCAATAAAAGTCGATTAAAAAAATACATAATTGTAGTAAATAATTATAAAAAAAAACAAAAATTTTCAGAATTTTTTTCAAAATAAGTTTAGAACACCGTGAAAAAGTCAGGTCGAAAATTCAGATTCTCGAAAATACTAAATCTATTTCAATTTTCATTCAATTTGGATTTGGAAATGTTCGGTTCATATCGAAAATTTTAATTGTGGAATATGAAATTCCATTCCAACTTTGCACCCTTAATGAGGCGTAACAAATGAGGCATAGTGTTTGAAATTTGTTCACCACTTTTGTAAAGTCACTTTAAGCACGTCCTGAGCCATATTCCCATTACGGCCTACGGGTGGTGGGGCAGCAAACAAATGAGGCGTAACAGGTTGTTTGGACATTGACTCGGACATATCCCCCGTCTGTGTAAGTGTAACTATATGACGTCATAATGGAGACCCAAACACTGAAAACTGCAGGTCGTCCTCAGAAGAGGACGCCCAAACAAAGCCCTACTCTGCTCACTCGCATTCCTGTCTTCCACCCAAGCGGACAGCCATTGCTCCCGCACCGCCGCACGTAAAGGTCAGAAGGCTTCACATCTCGCACTTCGATCCACACTTCCGAAATTTTAGGTTCTCTAGTTGTTGAATTGAATTTCCGAATTTTCGTTTGTATTTTGTCTGATTCCAAAAAAAAAATATATATATATATATATATTTCTGATTGTCGATTGATCAGGGTGCTTTGAATGCCCTAAGTTTAAAATTCGACAGCGTTTGAGCTGAAATCGAAGCAAGGTGGATGATAAAGTGAAAAATTATGAACAAGCTGATTGAATTCGGAAAGAAAGCTCTGTTCTATGCGAGGGTTCTTTCGGGCTACGAAGAACGGAGAATCAGATCGTTTCGATTGGAGGTTGAAAAGCGCCTAAAAGAGGTCAGTTTTTTTTTTTTTTTTTTTTTTTTTTTTAATGTTATCATTTTAACATTTTGTTGTTGATTTTGCATTGGTAGAAATTAAGCCTCTGTTAGAGAAATTGTTGTTATTCTTTCATTTCGATCGATGATTTTATTATGTGGGGATTATTAGGCTGAGATGAAGTGTGATGATAATCTTTGTAAAAAATCTGAGTTGTATTCATGTTGTTCATTTTCTTCGAGCACTGGAAATTGTCACCTAGGCAGTGTTTGGTTGTTGAAATGAGCGTTGGAATAGAATTGAATCAAGGTTGAAATAGAATACAATTGAAATAAGAAAGGACTGTGAAGAGAGGTAGAGGGTAGAGCAGGGAGAGTTGAAAATCTGTCAGGAATGCATTTGGTTTTATCATTTTTGGAGACTCTGCAATTTCCATATCCCTTACTTTTCCTTTTCAAAGAAATCTTGGCATGGCCCTATTCATTTAAGGTTCATTCTAATAAACCAAGCATCACCTTAGTTTTTGGCAAATTTACTAAGGACCTATGGTTCTGGTGATGTGCATACATGTCAACTTAACTTTGGTCTTTATCTTAGGTCTTTGTTAGAACAGGACTAAACATAAGAAATGTATTAGGTATACTGAGATTTTCCTGCTGTTATTTGCTTATGTGAGGGAAAGCGAGTGTATTGTGGTTTCTTCTATCAATTTCTTCGTTTGAGACTTCATTACCTTTTGAAATAGAGCATGTGTATTGTGGTTTCTTCTATCAATTTCTTTGTTTGAGACTTCGTTACTTTCTCAAATAGAGCATGTGTATTGTGGTTTCTTCTATCAATTTCTTCGTTTCAGACTTCATTACTTTCTGAAATAGTGCCACCAACTGGATTCCCTTACCCTCTTTTTTTTCTTGGTTTTTTATTCTGGAATCTGTTAATATGATAGAATAACTTTCTGGTATAAAAATACCCTTTGAATGTCGAGCCTAATTGTGAAGGTGAAAATGCATAGGCTTTGGGCAGTCTTTCATCTGGGAAATATTATAGGCTTACCTTTTTCATCCACTTTGGCAAATGACTATGAAAATGCCCTGGGAACGGCTTGATTGTATTGTGCGTCCACGATGTTACCATCAAAAGGATGGAGCGATCAAGAGAGATAAAGAAGAAGATTTTATCCTAAACCCCAATTTTCTGTCAGATTTCATTTTCTGTCTTACTAGTGGTGATAAGAAAAAAGCTCAACACAATAAGTGGGATTTGAATTGTGGAGGAGCAAATGAAACACATCAGTGTACACCAATTTAATATTGAAGCATTCTGAGCAAATGGAAGTGTTGGGCTTCATCATTCATTTACAAGCAACTTGATTACTTTCAGAAGCATAATATTTGCTTTTGGAGCTCTAAAATATATGCAATAGATGCAAATTACAATGGAACTTTTTTAAATATTAAACAGCATGTAATAGCTTATATATGGATGTCTTACATGTATAAGCATGAATAGCTGATAATGGATATCTTACTTTGATTGGTACCTTCTTTGTCGCTTTAGTCTTATTCAAGTTTAGCATTCACCGCCTATAATAAATAGGATTTGCGTTATCTGTGGTATTCTTTGCCTTAATACTTTGAGTACTAATTTTCTTTTCCCATTTCTTTTATTACTTGACTCTCTCTCTCTCTCTCTCTCTCTCTCTCTCTCTCTCTCCCTTCTCTATCTAGGCAAATGCCCGGAAGTTAGCCTTAAGAAAGATCCCTGAACAAACTATATTATCGGAGGTTCGTCGTATGGTTGAGGAGATGCAAACTTTAAATAGGAAGCTGGAAGAAACTGTAAGTTTTATTGTCATTGCTGAGGCCACTCGGCCAACAAATTCATAAGTTAACCTTCAGAAACATTACTTACTGTGACTCCAACCAGCATCATATACGCTTGCAACTAGGAAAAAGCGTATGGCCCGAATATACTGTTGATTTTAAATAGATGCTTATCCCGGCTATATAGAAAGTCGTGTTTTTCTATTTAATTTAATTTTTTTATCCTTTTGTCTGCTGATGTACCAGGAGGCTCAAATTGAAGAGTACTTCAAGCCGATTGACAAAGAGGCTGAGATGATCATGAAAACACAACTTGAAGGAGAGGAGAGGACCATGAAGGAGATGATGAAAGCCATGCATCAGCAGGCTTTGCTTGAGAAAGCTGAAGCGGAGAAAGACGCACAAAAGAAATTGGAAACAAACCAGAAGAACCAAGAATCAATACCCAAGACACAGCATCTGCCACCGCCCCCATGAAGCTTAGGTGAGATGATTTTGTAATAAGAATATAATGTAGCTTTAGGATGATTCCTGCAAGTGCGTTTTCAGTTTTGGCTTTTTCACAAACCCTTTTTTTATATGAATATAGAAGTACTTGTTTTACGACATCTTTGATTTTAAGTTGGGATTTGACCTGGCTACGGAGTATTTATATCATGTCACACTTATACACTTCTTTTACCTTGCTTGCGTTACTTCCCGATTTCAAATGAAGTATGTGGTAGTTGAAATTTGTCTGCAGTAATTGTAGGGCTGTATGGAATTTCGAAAACACCTCTTGCCCTTTGGGAGACTAGGCTGTTCGGGTCATGTCTTCCCCTCAGCTCTTATTCCTTAGGTCACAAGTCAATTAACTGTGAAAGTACAATTTTGCCCTTTATAGGAAAGAAAATGGTATGACCATAGTATGTAATTTTAAAGCCTTAAGGTTTGCTTTTTTTTTTTTTTTTTTTCTTTTTTTTGAGTTTTACTTTGACTAAAACTAAGTGAATGAAAAGATGATCTTGTGACATTGGAAACATCTTTAACAAATATGAAATTAGGTTGTTCAAGTTTCTTTGACCTGGGGGCCATTCTTTCAGTTAGGGGTAAGGGGTAAGGGGGAAGGGTTAAGCATTTTTACTGGTATGGCCGACCAATCCAACAATTTGAATTGGTCGGTGTCATGAGTTCATTCGAAGTTTTGGATAAAGCGCATTACAGCGTGTTTGTCGTCAATTCTTTCCTCTTGAAAGGACATTTATTCAAACCGTCGATTTTAGTTTTGAATTATCGCTTTAATGAAAATTAAAGAGGTGTGATATCTAAACATTTCATTCTCACACATTTTTTTAATTTTTGGCCATCGGATCGGATGAATTGAAGAAGATCAACGAACTGAAATTATCAAGGGATGTGTAAGAAGTAAAATGAGGTGTGTGGATAGCACATCCTAAATTAAATTCCTGAATTATTTTTTTGATAAAATAAGTCTCTAAATTCATTGAAAACTGCTAATTTCATCCTGAATATTATTTAAAGCTATTTTATCTAATTTTTCGTCAACTTAAATCTCATGATACATGTTAGAGGATATTGTCATCGTTGTCTTACCTACAATCCTTTAATGATGCATGTAAGTTGCGAACCTAACATTTAATTTACCGTCCAGAGTTAACTTCATACACTTTTTATTTTTTGAAGAAAATAATTCCTTAAACTATGAAAAACTACCAATCTACCCTCTAAAGTGTATCACTTGCAAGTTGCATGACTTAAATTGATAAAAAAAAAATTGAATAGAATAGCTTCGAATCCAATATTAAGGATGCAGTTGACAGATTTTTATATATTTGAGGACTAATTTTTTCAAGAAAAAATAATAATAATTTAAAGATCTAATTTTAATAATTTAGAGACTAATTCGACAGTTCTTAAATATTTGTTCTTGGTTCTCGACTTATTGTCTTTTTCGCTATCTTCTTCTTTCCCATCACTTTTCTCCTCTTACGGAGCTGAGTAACCTTTCCGGTGTAGGGTGATTGCTGCTATTTGTATGGTTGCTTTGACAGTTTTGCACATATCTTTTTCCGTCATGGTTTTGTGCATTTGTGTGGTTCCTTCACATTGGACAAGTTGATGGTTCGTTTATATGTGTCTTTGACACAACTAAAAGCGGCATTTGATGCGAGTGTTTTTGAAACTCAAAATCATATTCACCATTGAAAACACTTCTGAAGGAGTTGTTAATTGATTTAGCAAACCTAAATAATATGAACATTATACAAATTCAACATAAAAGCCAATTCCAATCAGAACAATTATTTTAATTCGTGCAATTCGTGTTTCGAAGTGTGCTAAAATAATGGAAGTTTTAATGAAAAGTTTGCGATATTGTTCATTTTAATGAAAAACCACATTTTTACACTAAAACGTCAAACCTGGTACTATTTATTTTACCCTTTATTTTATCTTTATCGTTAAAACTCAAAATTTTCAAACTATTTTCATTAGTTTTCATTAAAATAATAGCGTTCCTTTGCTTTGCAGCAGCAGGAGAAGTCTTTTCAATTGAATTTGATGGAGTCTACTCATTCGACTTTGTCCAGCATGCAACCGAAAGGGTACGTTTTAATTAGGTTACATGCCTCCAAAAATAAATAAATAAATAAGTTTTTTATATGGTTACAAAAATGCCTTATTTAGAATAAAATGCCAATTCAATCAATCTCAAAGTAATTTTATTTCTATGGGCGACTTGCAACAATTAACATATTTTAGCATTTGATTTGTAAAAATAATTATTTTTAGCAACGACGGATCGAAATGCTAACATAACGATAACATAACGACTGATTATTCTTGTTATTTTTAGCAACGACGGATCGAAATGCTAACATAACGACTGATTGTTTTTATACAAAAATGTCAAAAAATATATTTATTGTAACTAATTGCCCAACACGATGGGTATGTGGGTGGTCAACAAAATTATACGGCCTAGTGTAAAAATTGAAACGAGAAGTGTGATTTTTTATGAAAGGTATCAAAGTGTGGGTTCAAAAACTGAGATAAAACCTAGTCAAAATTTGTATTTAAAAGGAAAAAGACGTAAAACTGAGTCTTTGACCCTCCATATGTAAAACAATTGATACATCAATAATGGAGGATGAAGTCATGAAAGGCGTGTAGGCATTTACTTTAGGTTTCCCTACACGACTGTTGATTAAGAAGGCACCAACCCACCTTTTGAACCTTTCACAGTCATTGGATAAGCAATATTAAACAAAAATTAACTCTTTTTCTTTTAGACAATTTGTCAAATGATAGATTTTGTTAGATTAGCTACCGGTAGGATTTGAATTCATACCATCATGCAAGAGCTCAACATATTTCCACCATTGTAGTAAAGGGCCACTTGCCTTTTCTTTTAGACAATTAGCTACAATAAAAATATTTTGATATTTCTGTGCAAAAATGATTCATTGTTATTTATATTATTATTGTGTTATCATTATTCTATTGTTATGTTGTCGATATATGATTCATTTGCCTAAAAATAATTACTTCTACAAATCAAATATTAAAATACGTTTAATTCTTGCTATTGCCATTTTCTTTCCCATAATATGCTTAATTTTTCTTTTAAACCTTTCCCACTTATAGGTGCCCATCTATATAGCTAAACAAAACCATGATTTCTTCCTACTAGCATGGGTGATTAGTTTTTTTATTACTTTATTATATCCATATCTCCAAGTGGTGGATATGATAATTTTTTTGATCCACTACATATTAGATTTAAACTCTCTCTATTGTAATTTAGACGTTTTTTATTCAACTATATATAAAGGGTGTGAGATAAATTGGTATCGAATTATAATAATTTATAAGATCTTTAACTTACAAGTAAAAATGAATACTACTACATCGTAGTACTAAGTAGCATATATGTATTTAAATCATATTTACGTATAGGAGTAATGAATTTGTAAGGAATGAGTATCATTTTCATTCTTGTATTTACTAGCTAACGATCAAGGATTTGAAAGGAAAGCTAGACCATAGGACATATTGTTGAGGACTCGAAAGCAATGCTATACTAGATCACCTGAGTCACAACTAACCATTTCTGCCGCAATGCAAACGAAGTCGCACACCAACTTGAGGAACCATCAGATGTTATTACTGATCTCTTCTTTAAGGAATTATTTTACAACCAGTCTTTGTGACTTTCTGGATTTTTGGGCTTTTAGTGAAATCTCTACCGCTAATTTTCAAAAAGAAAAAAGAGGAGATTTGAAAGGAATGAGTACGATTCTCATTCACATGATTACTAACAATCAAAGGATGATAAAAACAAATGCAGAGTTGCATCTCATACCTCCTCATACTTAAAAAATGAAGGTATGAGATTACCATAAAGAGTTGTTTATCTCATACTCAATTCCTCATATCCAAATTCCTTTATATTCTCATTCATTTTTATGATAGATAAACGTACTCGTATCATAAATTATCTTATCGTAGGTCAAAGATTATCTCCATATCTATATTCCTATAACCTGACTATATTACCTGTCCTTTTTGAATTACTATATATAAGCAAATAAACACTAGTTTGAATAAACAATGCAGTTTGGAGTTGCCCATGCGTGCGTTCGTTCATGGGTAGGTGTGGACTGGCATGAACCATGATGCAACCAAGCGCTATCAAAGGGCTCAATATGTCCAGAAGATGGTCCTCTTACACCAATGATTTCTATCCACGCGTCACTGCTTTCCGGGCTTGCAGCGGAAAGTTTTGTGGAGTGTGGCAAAGTACTCATGCTTGAGATGAGGTGGTGTGGACTATGGAAACCCTAAAAGCTATCAAGAGTTTGAGTCACGATCACGAACCCACTTGATTGAAAAAGTAAAAAGGAACTTCATCAATGGTTTTAATCTGGGGAAAAAAGTAGGTCACCTTCCAGTGCGCACAGGTCTTTTACCTATATTTTGCACCCACGTAAAAATATATATAGGAAAACAAGTTATATTTTACATGCATGCGCTATAAGTTTGGCATTCCGTCTCATATTAATGATAAAAAGATATTTAGAAATTTTATTCACATAGCGTTTGAATTATTGGCACAAAACGTAATGGTAACGGTTTTCTCTGTCAAATAAGTGGGTTATAACTTCTTATAAGTGTCTGGCTTTCCTTCTTCCGTTATACATACATACATACATACATAAATACATATATATATATATATTTATATATGTATGTATATATAGGTTATGTGCCATGAATAAATCCATGATTGAATCGGGAGAAACATTGAGCTCCATTTTTAAATCCATCAATCTGGACGGACTAGGTTGGATCTTGGACAACACAACAAGTGGTACTCTGGTGGAAGAACAATTTTATTATAAACTCTCTGTATATAACGAAATTACAGTTTAGGACATGAATAAAAAACCTTTTGCAAAGGCATTGGTGCTATTTTCTGTGAACGTTTAACACTTACCAGTATAATACAAATACGTTCAAATATAATATCTTCTATTTACAGTGTAATATGACACCCACAAGGTAAATACCAACCTTGTTATATTAATTAATGCTAATGTATAAATAGCATTACGATTATTATGTAATCTTAGAATGTAACTTGAACATAGTGTAACTTTACATTTCTTGTAATTCACACGTTGATATTAACATCATATTACAACATTGTTACATGTTAATCTAGGGAAGTCATAAGCGAATTATGTTGTGTAATTTCATGAGATTCCCTAGTAATAACTTACATCTATATTGTAATAAGATGTCCATAGTGTAATCATCAATATTAGTAGTGTAATGCACCTACGTTAATAGTGTAATAGGATATCCACAATGTTACCACTAGCCTTATTATAGTAATAAATACGTCATTCTATATTATTAATTATAAACGTTATAATTATTTTGAACTATAAAAGTAGGATATTATAACTTTATTGCATTATACTACCAAGGTTCAAAAATTAAATGGTATTAATAAGATTTTTTTTATCTTTTATTAAAGAGTATCATAAAACATGTCTTTTTAATTCAAGCAATATTGGCTGAAGGAGAGCTCGAAACTTCTGGTTCAAAGAGTGCATGTTCTTAACAAATTGAGCTATATTTAAGCACTATTGTAATTTGATACATCAATATTCCAAATCATGTTTTGGTATTATTTATATAGTTTGGAAAGAAATATAATCCTAAAAGGTTCAACATGATGGTTAAGATTGGTATTACTCCTTGCTTCCCATTAAATATGACATCTTTTCTTACTTAAAAAAGATATCTTTTCAAAACACACAAAAAAACTTAAAAAAAAAAAAAAAAAACCCCTTTTGACAAACAAAAAAAGCTTTTCATTGTATTTAACAAAAGAAATATATATATATATATATATGGTAGATTAATTAGTTACTTACGGAAACAAAAAATGAACAACAACCTAATTTGAGAATTTGTATACCCATTGCATAATTTACAGTATATACAGCGTTTCTCATCTGTTGATATCTTTTGTGACGATCTATGTGAATGCTCTCTTAAGTCATCCGTGTACATAGGGTAGCATAAATTTAAATACTAATATACATGCTCCAATTAATCGGAAGTTAATTACGAAAAAATGAGTAGAATAAAGCCAATAAAAAGGTTACAAGATGTATCTAACCACCTAATATATGGACTGTCTTTTGTCAATACAATTGAGCTCAAAACAACATATTTGAGATCCCACCAACTAACCTCTTCTGTGCATCTTATTAGGTGTTATTATCCAAGTTTTGTCAACTCTCTCACAAAGATCAAATGAACCCAAATTTTGCCTACTCATTAATCTTGGCCTTTCATTGAGTTCCATCAAAGAAGGCTGAGATCTTTTGAGTTTTGAGTAACATGCTACACTGATGCCACGTGGGGAAAACCCATTCGGGAATTGGGCACTATAAATCTTATCTTTGTTAAAAAAGGAGATTGATGCACAAATGTGCATAAAGTTAATGCTAAATCTCTCCTTAATCACACCACCTTTAAACCAAATCTGAATTCCAGTTGGTGAAGGCACAAACTTTTATTTACTTATTAAATAGGAATGGGAATTCCAGCAGAAGGTTTGGATTCTGGTATACTTCAAGGGATTGATTGTTTTAACTGGATTGCGATGGGGATTGCTTTATTTTACTCTAATTCAAGTTGAGCCAAACTAAGTGTTATTTAAGAACTACTATTAATGATATTTGTTTTTTAAATGAGACATTTTAAGTTTAAACTCGTTGATGACGAGTTGATACTAATTTATACTTTCACCTCTTTCTGTAAATATGTTGTTTGTATCGGAAAAATAATAATAATATGAGTCTTAATTGAGTTTAAACCAAGCCTCCTCCATATAAATTCTTTTAAAGAAAAACTAACGAAAAGTCAAAAAAAAAAAACAACAAATAAAGGTGTAGTGAATAGTACCAGAAAAGAATAAAAATATGATTTTTCGTTAAAAATGAACAGTACCGGAAGTGTTTCGTTAAAACTCTCTTCTTTCAACTTATTTAGTGAAACAAACTCTCCCCAAATATTTAAATATAATATAACAATTTCCAGAAAAGATATTATTAATGGCCACTGAGCTTTGTTTATACCGGAAGAGATTAGATTAGGTCTTGACGTCCCTCGTATTAAACAGTCGGCTTTTGTTTTTCTTTATTCACATAAGTACTCAACTGTGACTCGGCACATGGATCTAAACATGCACCTTAGATATTCTCTTTACACTTGGCATGTACACTAAGTCTCACTTGTGGGCCTGAATGGGACCCACATACAGTAGACTTGGGGTTCTTCTCCGGGCCCACTATGTGTATATTTTGACAAGTTTCTGACCGTGTGAGTGCTCACATCCTAATATCCTATGACACCTATTTAAAGGGAAGGAAACTACAAAACAAAGGAAAAGAAGGGAGAATTGGTCGATGGAGGACTCGGAGTTGTGACTTCTAACTTGGGATCCACCAATGACTCAGATTCAATATTTTACAATTTTTCTTTTTTATTTATAATTTATATACATTATATTATATACAAACACACATATACACACGCAACTCTTATGTTTACTTTTCACATATATTTTTTAATTTTCAGTTATCAGATTAATTAATTGAAGATGATTAAACAGCATAAATTAACAAAAAGTACGTAAGAAGTAAAAAAAAATTGTGTAGATATCACCAATATTTATTCAATGATAATTTAACTCTAAATGCCGAGAAATTTTCTCATACAATCAATTTTAGGTCTCAGAGGTGTTATTTTTCGATAATTATGTGCTACCTGTTAAAAAATGTGCATTATCTGTCTAATAGACGATGACAAGTTATAAGCTAGTGACATGAGAGAATTTTTTATCAATATAAATGTATTCATATGTGCAAATTCTTACATATGACATCACACTTCCTCAGATAAAACCAACTTAGGGTGGGTGGAAGAACCAAATAAAAGGGGGTTTGTTGTTTCTGTGAGTAGAGCCACACAACACAGCCACGTGATCTATGGGAGAGTAACTTACATTGCATCGATACATTATTACCATAGTGTTTCATGTGAATGATACAATTTTATGCGGAAAAGAACTTACATATTACATTTTAATATTGACACGACACAACGCAATAATTATGTACGTATATCATATAAGTCATTCTCGACTCGGGGTGTTCAGTGCTAGAATTTTTCCGTAAAGTGACAATGTAGCATAATTGTCTCCTCTTTTTATAATGCTTAGATGCGTTATATGGCACATTCGATCCAGCGGTGGGCTAACCATCATGCGACAGTGTGGTATAAAAGAGATAAATCTCCACCGTTGATCGTAAAATATATTTTCTAGATTTATATTTAAATTTATCTATGTTATCCATCTACATTTTTTATTGCAGTGAGTCTGAGTAAGGATATTTGGAAACATGGAGTAGGTAAGGTATCTGTGCTAAGGGAAGGTTTGAGAATCAGAGGGTGAGGATTATTGGCTGGAAAGGTGTTCTGATCGAATCCAATTGATAAAATGAAGGGCCTTGATGGATGGATTCAATATGATTAAAATGGTTCATTGTATGCCAAACCAAAAGCACACATATATATGCTCTACACTTGAGATTCTGATTTCGATTTCTATTCTCTCACTATTGTTCGTAGAAATTAAAAGAGTACATATCTAAATTAACAATAAGTTTTTTCAAGATGATTTTAGTAAATATAATTGTTCACGAACCATTGGTTTATAAGTTGAGCTAGTTAACCTAGTTTGCGAGCACTTGACGCATATCGAGCCATTGAGTTGTGTTAGCTATCACCTTTGGGACTGAATGTTGATAAATGGCTCATGTTTCACATGTCAAAACAGGTAAAAGCTAGTGTTTTTCTTGAATTATACACACCAACACATGCAAACCCCAAGAGGAAAACTGCGGACTCTGAGAGCTAGAAGTGTCGGGGTCAGAATCAATAGACCGACCGGAGAAGCACTAGAGGTTGAGGATTTCGAAAGAAGAACCTCTTGGAACAGTGGCACAGATTGGGAGGGAGAGCCAGACGAGTCGGAAAGGTGACAATGAAGGAGGTTGCCATTGAGCACGTGAGAGGAGGGAGGCATATCGTAGCAAATCAAGCGAGATAGGAGAGCACAACATAGAGGGAGGTGGGCGACGTCGAGAGGAGGAGGTTATGAGTTTGGAGCGAGCGTCAATGTCGAGGTATCACGATTGATTGTGCTAATGAGTTTGGAGACTGGAGGCAGGGATGGGAGACAGAGTGTATTAGTTAGGTTTAGTGTAAACATAAAACGACATTGTTTTGAGGGTTTAGAGGTTCAGTTTGGTTTCTGAACCACTAAAACCAAAACAATAGATTTTAGTTCAGTTTGTTTACTTCTGTTCAGTTTTTTTTCAATTCGATTCAGTTCCTTGTTCAGTTTGATTTTTTTTATTCGGTTTTTCAAACCCGCCTCTAGTTGCATGTCTTAGTTGGTTATAGGTCAAAATATTTTGAAGGAAGGACCATGCAATCTGATGGCCAAAGTTGCCCTTAGCTATTGACCCAAAAGAAAGACGGCAAAGTTTCTCCTACTTATTTAAAAAGACTTGAATCGATAGGTACATCGCCACAATAACGTCTCATTCATGTAACAAGATGTCATGTGGTGGTGTACCATATCACAAGTTATGAGGTCCATTAAGGTACAAATTTGGTGCACCATATCACAAGTTATGAGGACCATTAAGGTACAAATTTCATAGGTCTAATGGGGCCCACAACAGGCAAAAAAATAATTAAATAAAAGAGGTCACATGGCACCAAATGAGTCAAATTCATGAGATACCCACTATGCATCATTATATAATTTTGTCCTCTTTATTTTTCATAGAAATTGGAATTAATTGAATAAAAATGCTAAACAAGAAGAAAAAGAAAAAAAAAAGACTCTGCTGTGATAAATCGGAAATTTCCCTTTCATGTAGTTGTGCTTTGTATTTTGGATTACATTACGTGACCACCATAAACAGTAATAGTTGACAGCCCTCTAGATCACCGTAGGATTACAATAATCAAGCCACGTGGCAAACATCTGAGGGGCCCATCACTTAACATTTATATTTATATTTATTCCTAAATTTAAGGTGAGAGATATTACCAAGGTACTAGTGTGACAGGTGACTTTGGAATTTACTGTCTTGTATAATAAGAGACTAATATTATCAAATATCAACATCATGTCATCACAACGAACACATAAAATACCAAAAGAAAAGACCACAAAATGAAAACCGAAGCAAAATGAAATGCGAAATGGACCCTCTTTATTTCTTTCTTTCTTCATCTTTTGTTCTTAGTGGCTATGGCTTCTTTTTTTCTTTTTTTTTTTCTCATTAATTTTAGGAATTTTTTTAAAAATGTCATATTAACTTTTACATATTTTTTTAATTTATCATATGAACTCAAATTTTAAGCAATTTGTGACATCCCACATCGCCCAGGGGTGATCCTTAAATGTATATTTCCATCCCTACCTAGCACGAGGCCTTTTGGGAGCTCACTGGCTTCGGGTTCCGTAGGAACTCCGAAGTTAAGCGAGGAGGGGCTAGAGCAATTCCATGATGGGTGACCCACTGGGAAGTTGCTCGTGAGTTCCCAAAAACAAAACCGTGAGGGAATGGTAAGCCCAAAGCGGACAATATCGTGATACGGTGGTGGAGCGGGCCCGGGAAGTGGTTCCGCCTCGGGCCGGGATGTGATAGTTTGGTATCAGAGCCTAACCCTGGCCGTGGTGTGCCGACGAGGACGTCGGGCCCCTAAGGGGGGTGGATTGTGACATCCCACATCGCCCAGGGGTGATCCTTAAATGTATATTCTCATCCCTACCTAGCACGAGGCATTTTGGGAGCTCGCTGGTTTCCTACTCCGAAGTTAAGCGAGAAGGGGGCTAGAGCAATTCCATGATGGGTGACCCACTGGGAAGTTGCTCGTGAGTTCCCAAAAACAAAACCGTGAGGGAATGGTAAGCCCAAAGCAGACAATATCGTGCTACGGTGGTGGAGCGGGCCCGGGAAGTGGTTCCGCCTCGGGCCGGGATGTGACAAATTTGTTATATGAATTTTATGAAATTATTAATTTGTCGGATCACTCTAACTCTGTTAAGTTTTCTATCCAAAAAATGTTATTTGGACTTTTGACCTCATATTTCACAAGTTTATTTATTTATTATTTTGATATAAAGGTAAATTGATTTTCAACTTTTGATTTTTTTTACAAGTTATCTATTTATCTTTTAGTACAAAAGAAAATGTCAAGTTCGTTTTATAAACTTATCGTGAATTACAAAACAGTACATTAGGCCTGCTAACATGGAATTTAACTAACTAGTAGTTTTGATAATTAAACGTAGTCAATCATGCTCATAAAAAAAAAAGTTAAAATGTCTGATATAACCATGAAATGTCCAAAATAATCTTGAAGGGGTTTAGAGAGTAAGGAATTGAAATATCCGGATTAGAGAGTAATGGAATTTAGATGAGATGTCAAATTAATGATTTTTGAAACTTGATGTAATAAATTGTTTAAAATTTTAGTTTAGTTGATAAATTAAAATATAGCTATAAGCTCATATGACATTTAAAGAAAATCTTAATTTTATTTTTCTAGTCAAATTTTTTTCTCAAATTTTCAGTGTTATGGAAGCAAAGATTTTTATGGCTTCATTTTATAGAGTTTGAGAATTTATGATACATAGAACAGAAAAGTCTATAGTCAACAGGATGTATGCAATAATAATAGTCATTTACATTTACGTTTTTACCCCTCATTTCATAACAATTTACAGGTTATAAAACTTAAAATTTAGAGATTTAATTCTTTCATTTTTAACATTAACATTAATTATAAAAAGTTTGAAGAAATCTTTCAATGACATCAAAAAAAAATAAAATAAAAAATAAAGCAAGGGCCAAGAAGAGAAAGCTCAACATTTACTTCATAATTTACAATACAAAACACAGACACAGAACTCAACCCTCTCTCTCTCCTCTCTCCTCTCTCTCTCTCTCTCTCTAGCATTTCATCTTCTCTTTTTACAAACCCATTTATGAGATTCCTGTAATGGTCTTTTCTCTTCCATTGGTTTGTACAGATGCCCAGCTAAAAACCCATCTATAAAATCCCTGAATTTTCCATCTTCTGCTATTTTCTGTGAATTTCTGGGACTAAAAGACATAAAATTCTCCTGGGTCCTTTGGCTTTTGCTTTCTTCTGCAAAATCTCGCTCTGGGTTTGCTGCATAAAAGCTCACTGGTATTTATATGCTACAAAACAAAAAAAAAGTTGGAGAGACTAATCATCTTAATTTTGCATAAATTTTGATTATTTTTCCACTTTTTAGCCCATTAAATTGTTCTCTCATTTTTTCTTTCTGTAATTTTTGGTTGAATTTAGTTTCTTTGAGTTGAGGAAAAAAGAGAGACATGGGCAAGCAAGGACCTTGCTATCACTGTGGAGTCACAAGTGAGTTCTTGTTTCTCCATTTTTTTTTTTCTGTTCTTATAATTTTGAACACTGAAAAACAATTGGGTTTCATTTCAATTTTTGTTCAGAGTATATATTCTGTAACGTGTTGTGCATGCACAGAAATGAATTGGAATCTCAGAACAGAAGAGATTTAACTATGCGAAGGCGTGACGAAAAGTGAAAAACCTGTCCTGTTTGCCTTTGAATTCACTCCTTCCAGCATCCTTGTTTATTTGAATTTGCTGTACTGGGTTGAGTATGATTGTGTTCAATGAAAATTTTCAACCCCTTAATTCTTTTGATTGGGTTTTTACTCTCACTCGAATTTCGACATGTCCTGCAATGCCAATGTGTTTGTGTAATAATGTTGTGTGAATGAGGAACTATAGAGTAATGTTTGATTTTGTATACTTGCTCATTGCTCTTGAGGTCCCTATGATCCCGAAAATACCCAGTCAGAGCAAATATTTGTATCTGAAAAATGATTCAGATGTCAATGAATGTACGTTTCGTGATGCCCATGTTTCAGTTTGTTTATCCATTCCATAAGCTAGTAACAGCGCTGTTTCCCACATTCCTTGTGAACATGTAGTAATTGGACTATTTCTCTAGCTTTCGGTCAAGTTTCCTGTGCAATTGTTCGAAAATGTTCTACAACGCACTCTCGTGTGGAGTCAATCTAGTTGAATGCTATTTGTTCTGAAGTTTAAACCTTGAAACTGATAAGTTACACTTGAAACTATATGTATTGTAATAGAGCTAGTTTCTAGTTGAAGTGATACCATTCCTTGGCATTCCCGAAAGTTTTAGTTGCAATTTCTGAACTCAGTTTGTACTGCATTTGTTGCAAGTCTAGTGGTTGTGACTTCCAAGATACTCATATCTTCAAAATTTCAACTCCAATAACTCTGTTCCGCCTAATGAAATGAATCCTCATCCATTTTGTTTCTGAAATAGCATAATCTTTTCTCTGTGACTGAAATCCTTGTTTAGTGTCTTCTGTAGTTTTAACTTGTAAGGTGCCTTGTATTCGTGTTCAGTCTTATCATGTATAATCAGTTGTGTGAGCAAGGGCAGTAGCTTTATCATTTTCTGTAGAAGTGAATTTCGGGGTTACTACTTGTACTGAACACAGGAAAAGGATGATGTTGATTGTTGAACGTTAGACACTTGTTCTGCCTTGGTTAGCCTTTGGAAATTCTACCAGTATAACTAAAACGGGATAGCCTTCATTTGTCCGTAGTCCCTATCTGTCGTCTGTGAATTATTTAATGTAGCTTTTCTGTGTACTTGTTTTTTTTATTATCCGTTACACAGATACGACAGTTAAGCCTTGGAGTAGTTATGCTGCGAGAGTAGTGGCAAGTGGCAACGAGTGATTTTTCCATTTTAAGAGAAATAATTAGGCTTGTTTAAGTATATTTAGCTGCTTTACATGCTGTTTTCATCTGTATTAAGTAATTTTCTGCGTGTTGAATGCTGACAACTGGCCATTGAAACAGGCACTCCCCTTTGGCGCAATGGGCCACCTGACAAGCCAGTACTTTGCAATGCATGTGGCTCTCGATGGAGGACTAAGGAACGCTAGTAAATTACACGCCTCTACACGCTCGAGCAGAACCTGATGATTATGAAGATCACAGAGTTTCTAGGGTGAAGAGCATATCTGTAAACAAAAACAAAGAAATAAAACTGGTCAAAAGAAAGCAGAATCCTGAGAGTGTGGTGGCTGGAGGAGTTAATTCTGATTATTCCCATGGTTTCCGAAAGTTAACTGAAGAAGATACAAGTAATAGGTCGAGTTCTGGGTCTGCCGTGTCTAACTCTGAGAGCTGTGCACAATTTGGCAGCGGAGATGCAAGTGATTTGACAGGTTGGATACTTGTGACAATGAATATTCAATTAAGTATATTTGAACTTTCCTCTAATTTTTCTATCCATGAAAAATTAGTCTACGTCAATGTTATTAGATTTAAGGTGACAACTTTGTTCATAAAATTAACTAAATTGAGATCTGTGAATTCCTATCGAAATTCCTTATTTTGATTGAGATTTGGAGATCTGTGTGTGAAATAAGGATGAAATTGATGCCCAATTAGCAGTTTTTAGTGATAGCACTTTTTCCGCACCCCCACAATCAGAGATCAACCTTATCCTCCTTTCTAATTAGGCCTCCTTTGAACCAGGAAAAGAAAATATTCACTGGTCGAATGATTTCAGAATCTCTTATTCAGGCAGTTGGCTGCCAATCCTTTGTGCACATCTAATTTATTCATATCAAGAAGTGATCAATTTATCAGGCTAATCTTTTTATACCTCTGACGATTGAGACCTTCCAAATGAATATGGTTTTCACCATCGTCATGGAATTGTTTCTCATAACGTAACCTAATACTTCTTACTGTTCTTAATCTTTTGAGTGATCTTTTCCAGGTCCTGCTCAGTCAATGGTATGGGATTCGATGGTACCTTCTAGGAAAAGGACCTGTGTAGGCCGTCCTAAGCCATCTCCTGTTGAAAAGCTCACAAAGGATCTGTATACCATTTTACATGAACAACAGTCTTCCTACTTCTCCGGGTCCTCTGAAGAGGATCTGCTTTTTGAGAGTGAAACACCAATGGTTTCTGTTGAGATAGGCCATGGAAGTGTTCTCATTAGGCATCCCAACTCAATAGCACGAGAAGAGGAATCTGAAGCTAGCTCGATTTCGGTTGATAATAAGCAGTGCCATGCAAATGAGGCTTATTCCCATTCTGCAACCCTTTTTGTACATAATAATAACAAGGGTGTCAATATGGCCAGTACTGTATCTGGAAGGATGAATAATCTTTCAGGACAAGGGATGCAACATGAGCCAATGAAAAGGTAATGTACTATTTAACAGACTTTGATATGCACTCTTGTCAATTATATGTCAAAAGGACAAACACGAGTATTATTGCTCAACTAGGATGCCTTGTGCATGTTGATAGGTGTTTGTATTTATCGGGCTCAGAAATAAATTTAGGACCCTTTTTTAAGCACATACCTAAGAATTGCAGAGTAACCGACCTTCATGCAAGTCATGGATCGTTGTTAAGTAGCTAGTGGTAGCAGGATGGAAATACGGCTTTTCTTTGACAAATTTGTATCTGAATTATCTGCATGGTTAAAAGTAGCAGATACTATTGGTGAAAGAAAGGTGATGTTAGATCGATTTCTCACACCATACCTAACACTGTTAATGTTTGGATTTGCAGGGAAAAGTCTCAACTTGACAACTTGCAAATCTTGGGAAACCATAATTCACCACTGTGTCATGTAGATTTAAATGTAAGTTGAATTGTATGTTACAACAGAAGGCAGTTCCCTCAAATTCCTTTGCTTTATGTTACTAAAGAGAAATGAGCGTAATGACAATATTCTCCGATAACTCTATGTATCCTATATCATATTTCAACAAGTTAACGAAAGCTTAGTAATGTGACTTGTCCCATGTATGCGTAAATGTTTGCTCTAACCAATATTGTGATTTACCAAACATGTTTAGGATGTAAAATTACAACTATTTTCCTCTTGGCAACGGCAACCGGAGTTCCTCTTATATTTACAATAATTCATCTGTTGGAATAGTTGTCCTTCGTTCAATTTTGAGGGCTTACATAGTTTCAATCCTTGTTTGGTGCAGGATATTTTAAATGTTGAAGAGTTTACGAGGCAATTAACAAATGAGGAACAACAGCAATTACTGAAACATCTACCTCCAGTTGATGCTGTTAAATTTCCTTATAGGTTAGAAACCTTGTCATTCATGATTTAGTTGCATATTATATGGTTGACCACTGATGATCGAATTCCAAGAATAGTTTACAAGTGTAGCAGTGAGCCATATATTTTGCCACATGATCATTTTGTATTACTTGCAAAATTTATCAATGTGTGCGACATTGCAAGCTTCATATGGACTTTCAGATCCTGCAAATATGAATGATCCCATTTTGTACATCTTACCATGAAATTATAAAGAGGCCCATAATTAACTGGAGCCATGTTGTTACACGATTAAATCATCACCACAAGCTTAAAATCAATGAATATAATTTCTTTTCGAATGTCATTATGGTATGTTTTAGGGACAGATTAGCTATCATGTCAAAATTTACATCTGAGAATTTAAGAAGTTAGACATATTGACATAATAAATGATATTCATGGAGGTTTGTTTGTTTTGTATGCGCAGCCTCAAAAGTATGTTTGATAGCCCTCAATTCATAGAGAACTTGACTTCCTTTCAGCAACTGCTAGCAGAAGGCGTCTTTGATATCTCCTTCCCAGGGGCAAAAACTGAAGACTGTAAGACTTTGAAAAGGCTTGCATTGTCCAATTCTTCAAAATCTAAATGGGTTGAACGCTATCATCTTCTCAAGGTTTGAGCTATTCTAAAATTTGAATATCATTACAAAGAAATTTCAAAGTGAATTTACAATAGCTGGTATCTATTGTTCCACAGAAGTATAAAACTAGCTATGGAAAGTCTATTGTTTCTGCGCCTAACATGGCATCTAGTAACTTTCGACATGTCAAGAGACTGCAGGACAATGAGACTCAAAGTTTACCAGGTTAGCTGAAAGTTCTCTCTTTCTTATAATTAGTTGAATGGTAGAATTGTTGCTTGTATGTTTCTTGAAACATTGACATTACAAAAGATGAAACGAAAGTGTAACATCTGAGTAACATAACATTTGCGAAAGATTGTCTACCATTTTTTTGAATTCCCCTCGTTCTGTGCACTCACTTCTTGGTAGGACTGCTGGAATACACAATCCTGAGTTTCACTTTTATTAAACTTCTATACTATCATTACGGGGGTTTTGTACTTTTCATGTGCTCGAAGTATCATGGGTCGATAAACTGCTGTTAAACTCTTGGAACTAATTCCAACAAGGCATGTTTTATAATTCAACAATTGTAGTGTATTAGGGTTCAGTAACACGTTTATGTTCATATCACACACACACACACACACACACAAATGTTGACATGTGCTCACTCATACACATTGAATGAACTAAGATGGTACTAAAACCTCTCATGCTCAGAGTATTGTGTTGGAAGAGCAACTTCACCACTATCTGTACATGTAAATTTCGTCATTTACGAAATAATTCTTCAATATAATGAAAAATTAGAACTATTCTTAACTATCTTGCATATTTCAGATGTAAAGATGATGAAAAGCCCCAAAAGGATAATTATGAAGGGTAGCTATGAAAACAAGGATCTCATGGACTACGATGGAGGTTCTTGCTTTAGTCCAAAAAGCCTATTTGCTTTGCCTCCTGATGGGAGTTCTTTCCTAATGGATTCTATGAATTTTGTCGACGAAAGTTCTGACCAGGATCTCCTCCTGGATGTTCCATCCAATGGTTCTTTCGCCCAAGCAGAGCTCCTTCGCCCAGCCATGAGTTTTGGTGCCCCACAGGCAACTAGTAGTAGCTCGATATACCCACATTTACTCCATCCCTGACAAGCTTGAAAATGTCATATGCTATGTCGATGAATAGAACCATGCAGGTTCCTTACGCCCTTCGGCCAAAAGCAATGACAGGGTTCGTGTATTTTGAATGGTAAAGACATGTGAACGAGGTTTAATGGTTGCTCTCTTATTCCCCTTTACCTCTTTGAACCTGAAACTCTTTTAAGGGATGAAATTCGGGTGGGCTTTTTGTATAGGTTGACAAACAGGCTGTAATATAACTTATATTGCACAACTGCTAAGTTCCATAGTTTTTGTATGAATTCTCTAGTTTTTTGTTTTCATTTTTGTTTTTGGTAACAAGTCAGATGCTATTTTGGTGGCTTTGATTGAGCAAGAAAAGAAAAAGGGTCGGAGAAAACAAGTAACTTTGCGTGGTGCATGTGAAAGGAGTGGGCATTTAGCCTGCTTTTATGCCGTTTTCGAGGATGCCACAATTGTCTAATCTTGTTGACTGCATGTTTGTGATAAGGTTTGTTCTTATCCAACTATTCACTCAACTAAGACATTTCTCAAACTTTAGGACTTAGGGTGTGTGACCAAACCTAGCAATATTAAAGAAATAGGGCATATTCCAAGACATGTCAATTCATTCCAAAAGATAAATATTTCCAAATTGTGCAATTTGAAAAGAAGAAAAGATAGCAAATTTTGCTTTTTAAATAGAAGAAAAGGCCAAGAAGGTGAGACATACATGGTGATGCAAGCCAATACACAAGCAAGATGCCCAATAATACATAAATACATAAGCAAGATGTTCACACAAAAAGGTTCCGTATGCCCAAAACATTTCTAAAAAAAAACCTACATTTACAACTTCAAAAGTCCTACCTCAATTGCCATGCTTCTGTTCTTCAAGGTTGGCCACCTTCATCAGAACCCGCCTTCCGGCCACCACGACGGTCGGGGGAAAGTCATGCCTCGGCGCTTACTTATCTCCAAAAAACTACTTTTGTCAATCGCATCATTACCATTACCATTGCCATCATATTTGTCCTTCAGAAGTTTCAACACATCCAATATAGCAACCTCCTCCGGCTTCCCCTCCTTGGCGCCATTTGCACTTGATCCTGCCTGCCCACCGATGGATCGAGGCAGCACCCGCTGCAGCCACAGCCTCTCTATTCGATGCAATTCCTCAATGGTCACATTAGGCGTCCTCTTCAGTATGCCTTGAATGCTTTCCTCTTCCTCACTGTCCGATTTAGATTCTTCCATACAACTCTTATGCTCGTCTTCGGAAGAGTCCAGCTTCCTCACCCCCAATATATCCTCGCTCGACTTCTCATCGCCACCGTCAATTTCAAGACTCTTGCCAGAGTTACAGCCGGGACTATGCGGAACCATTTCCTTAAACTCCAATTTCCCCACCTCGTGCTCGGATACCCTCAATTTCTTCAACGGCGACTTAAATCGACCGCGTTCCCAAGCCAATTCCGTCACAAAACCCGCAATTCCCATCGTTTCTGCCTTAGAAAACTCTAGGTCCGTGTCCCGCCCCAAATCAACCCCACCGGCAGTGCCGTCCGTGAAACCATCATCGGAGGGGACGGTTACACCGCGCCCATCTCCGGCATCCTCGAACGGACGACCGTCATCATCGTCGCTCTGATCGACTTCCGGAAGCGGAGTAATACCATCGGAGGTCGGTGGATGCGCGTCTTCGGGCGGGGTCTGGAAGACGTCTTGGGAGGCTCTGTTGTTGTTGGTGCTGCTGCTGCAGTTGGGATCTTCGTCGTCCGATGTCTCCGGAGGCGAGACCATAACGACTGCGGTGGGGGTGACATCATCCCCGGAATTCAGGTCAGGCGACGAGTCGTCGGGAAACTCGAAGGAGTCGCCGTTGTCGTACATGAGGCCGCCTTTCTTTTGGGTGTTCGTTCGTCTTCACTCTCCTCCTTTTAAAGGGTCTGGAGTTTTATTTATTTTATTTTATATTTGAAGGGTTCTTGATTTGAGAGATTCCCGCCAATTTTGTGATCGACGGTGGAGGATGACTGATGAGATGGTTTTAGGCGGGTTCACTTTTGGGTATTTAAATGTGGCGCGCGCTTTGATGTTTCGGGGATAAATATTATTAAAACTAAGGATCCACCAACAGGCCCGTCTAGCTCAGTTGGTAGAGCGCAAGGCTCTTAACCTTGTGGTCGTGGGTTCGAGCCCCACGGTGGGCGATTACACTTTTTTTATTTTCTTAATCATAGCTACATCAATTTGAATAATACTATTGCCAAAAGCAACCAGAACATAATAACCAAAGAGAAATTTAGCACAATAGTTAACGTTGATTTGAATAATACTATTGCCAAAGCAACGAGAATAACCAACTTACTTAAGTCATATTTGCAACCGTCACATGACCTTTTAGAGAGAAATTTAGCACAAGAATTAATGGATTTCCGGCCTTCTATTTCCAGCCCTTTTTCAAGCTTACAGTGCCATCTCCGGTCTTTAACTCATTCTCCACCACTCCTCTTGTAATTTCTGCTCTTCCGCTTTATTATTTAGCTTTAGCTTATTTCCTCGCTTACTACCCCAGCCTTCCAGTTACATCCCTTTCTCCCCAGCCAAACCGAACCATGGTCGTGTAATTGTTCCGTACCTATTTTTCCCGATCACTTGAGAAGCTCTGAGCTAATAATCTGCAGGGAAGCGACTTTCCTTCCCGTAGAAAAAAAGGTGGAACCATCTGGGAAAGTAACCGGCCCGTGCAACTAGACTAGCTGGCTGATTATAACTCTGAGAATGTGACTTTCCTCACCGACCTGGAGGCTTTCCAGGCCGAAAGGCGTGTTGTCATGGAAAACTTCCAGGTCGTTAAACACCTCTATTCCCTTGCTAGTGGAAAACACGGTTAGTCCACGACGACAACCCTAGGGATTTCATAACTTCGGTTCATAATGAGACCAGCATGGTGAACGTGAAGGTCAAACAAGGGAACATGCTCCTCAAGACATTATCGTTCTCCTGCTTGACCTTGTAGGCCTCATCATGAACAACGTTTATGAATTATCCAAGGTTGTCATCATGCATCCGGATCTCGAACTTCCAACCGTGGTTCCCCTAGCAAGCTAATAGAGATCATCTTGAGACGCCATCGACAGGGGTAGTGAAAATCACCATGACACCACTTGAGACGTCGTCAAAGGGGGGTGAAAATCGATTGTTAGAAAGGCAGAGGGGCTACTGTGCCTTTTTTTGCTCACGCCCTTCATCTTAACCGCCATTCAATAATGGTCCGTACAATCGCCCATTTCCCCAAACAAATCAAACAAAACTAAACCAAATTTCATGGCTTTTTATTTGTTACATACATATTTTTCCTGTTAAGCTCAGAGTTGTGTTTGGTACAAAAGAGATTTTCTTTGCCATGGAGAAAAAAGTCCAAACTCTTTGGCAAAACAACCAGAAGGTGTAGCCCAAAATGCTTGCCGACTACAGCTCTAAGAGGTTGGCTTTCAACACCCGCATAGATGCTATCCAAGCTGAAACGCAACTCCCCGAAACTTTCAGGATGCTAAACACCTACTTTCCCTTGCCAGTGACAATGAACGTTAGAGTTCGAGATGCTAGTCCACGATGATAACCTGGAGACACTTATGAAGCGGGTTGTCATCGTGGACAAGTATCCGAACTTTCCATTGAAGTCGCACTTGCCCATCCATTTAGCTGGAGGAGTGGATACTCCGTCACTGAATGAAGGCTGATCGGGTCCAATGCCTTTGTCCAAGAGCCCTATTATCACACCTTCACCATAGTTTGCTTGTTTCCATAGTCCGTATCCTTGGTGTAACCCCAAGAAGTCAGGACTATGAGTAGTTAGCAAAGAAACCGTTTTCTCGAGATGAGCCGACAAAAACCCTTCTTTGGTTTCCATTGCTTTCACTTCCTCTGGTGTCAGTTTAGTTGCAAATCCAGTGACCACAGTGCGGTATGCATGAATTATCCTCTGCTGGTTTGAGTTTGCAATAGTTTCAGGCAAAAATGACTGATACCAACTGTCTAAATCTGATTCTACAAAAAAAATTCGAGGAGACAGGCTTTTCGAGAAAAACAACGTATGTTTGGAGGCTATTTTGCTTCTCTTGTGCAACTGCTAGTGATAAGTAAAACAAGAAAGTAAAACCAAGAAGATATATGATATGCATTGCAGCATCTTTTTTGTTCTCCATCTTATAATTTGGTTAAAAGAAGTTGGACGTAAAGAGGTGTGTTAGTTTACCATTTTAAGTAGCTATTTATATTTAGATTATTGTGATTAGCAGAGACAAACATTTGCTGGATTTAGTACTGCTCGCAGGTGGTGGCGATGAAGCTTATGCGTATCACTAATTAGATTAATTTGATTGGATTGAATTTGGAGGATGTTCTTGCGTAGTGCGTTGCCAGCTGGTTTATCGTTCTTGTTAAAACCTTAACCATCCATTCAATAATAATGTGGTAATACAAGGATAAAGCATCAATAATGATGGTTATCACATGTTTCATGGCACCATTTTCTCTTGTTTGCAAGGATTAAGCATAAAACCTCTAGTACAATCATTTCCAATACACTCAAAGTTAAAGGCAGGAAGAGCAACATCAGGTAAACAGAAATCTCAAAAATGAGGATTCGAGAGGGAGAGACCAAGGTGAGCTAAAGCATCCGCAACAAAGTTTGCCTCCCTGAAAATGTGTTTCCAATCAATATGACTAAAAGATCGAGCCAGCACAGGAATATCATTGATGTTAGAGCTGACTCTCCAAGGAACTCCCCAATGACCTTGCACAGCTTCAATGATGAGCTTAGAGTCCCCCTCCACCATCACTTTACTGAAACCCTTGTGCCTAGCACACTAGAGCCCACTCTCGCAAACCCATCACTTCTGCTACTGAAATAGTAGCACCATTAAGATTAAGAGCCCCCGTCCCAATCACCTGTGAATTACTGTTACGGAACACAAAGGCAGCATCAGCACAGTTGTTTGAAACTGAACCATCAAAATTGAGTTTAACCACATTGTGTTGGTCAAGAGGATGCCATTTAATAAAAAAAGAGATAGGTAAAGCCTCCTTGGGGTCACACTTCCCCTTAGCCTTCAGAAAAGCCGAACCAACACTACTAGCGATAGAAACACAACGAGCCAGGACCGGGGGCACACTTATGAACACCAAGTTATTTCTTTCCATCCAGATTTATCAATAGTTCAGAATTACTTTACTAAGATCAGAAAGGTCATCTTTGTGATTAGAACTTAAGGATTCCAGCCAATCAAAAAAGTTATCATTAGTAATAATGTTATCATTGTTACAAATACCAAAAGTTGAGCTCCAAACTTTAGTAGCAAAATCACAATTACAAAAGAGATTGGTCTTCTTCAGCTGTATTACATAACAAACATAACTTATCAATATTTTTAACAAAACAACTTAAGCATTTTCTAGTTTGCAATCTTTCCTGAATCATAAGCCAAGCAAACATTTTAACCTTAGGAGGAATAGTTAGCTTCCACATTTTCTTTAACAAAGTAAAGTGATTACTAGAGTGATTGTTCCAATCTTGTAGACAGGTAATAGACTTAATAGAAAAGTTCCCATTATTGGTTAAACCCCAAATTAACTTGTCATTCGACTCTTGTAAAGGGAGGGGGATACAACAAATTTTTCTAGTGATGTCACCATCAACTATAGTAGCTCATTTAATGCTATCCCAACTATTATGAACTATAAAGTTGCTTACTTTAATATTCCAATCAATATTACTTCTATCATTGACGGGAATTAGATGAAAACGGGGGTAAGGAAAAACCCATTGATGTGTCCAAAAGAATATGTCCATCATTACCCACAATCCATCTCATTTCCTCATGGATGATGTTATCATTAGAAAGAATGCCTTTCCAAGCAAGTAGTCTTGTTTAATCTTCGAATTTAAAAAATCGGACTTATGTAAGTATTTACTTTTGACTATTTCAGCTCACCAATTACCTTTATTGGTTAGAACTTTCCAACCTAATTTGGCTAAACAAGCATTGTTAAAATGATCAATCCGTTTGATTCCTAAACCACCTTGATTCTTCGGAGAACAAACCTTCTTCTAGGCCATTGGTCCTAGTTTAGCATTTCTCCCCCAAAAGAAATCTCTGCATTCTTTATCAATTTTAGTTGTTACCCTATTGGGGCCCTTAAGGCAAGACATTACATGATTCAGCATCTCGGTGAAATTAGAAACAATAAGAGTTAGTCTCCCGGCCTTGGAAAGGGTTTGCCTTTTCCAACCGGCAAACTTTTGCTTCACTTGTTTAATTAATTCTATCTGGTTAACCGGATCATTCCAGAAAACTATATTATGAATCCCTAAGTACTTCCCAATAGTGGTTTTATGTTCAATACTCAAGATATTCACAATATTGTTCCTATCCTGGTTGATAGTATTATTTGAAAAATAAATAGAAGATTTATGAAAATTTACTTGTTGACCTGTAGCTGATGCAAACATCTCAAGGATTTGAAGGACATTCATGGCCCCTTTAGACCATCTCCAATGGTGGCTTATAACCTAAATTTTTCCTTTCCCACCCCCCCCCCCCCCCAAAAAAAAACCATTCCAACCCAAAACCTAAACCAAATCTAAAACCTAAAACTTAAAATGAACCTAAGTACCAGTCACAAATTTAGCCCACAAATTGAAGTGGGACCCACGGATGATAGTGAAAAGTGGGCTGTGAAGCCCAATCTCCCTCACGCGCATGAACAGTGCAGCTGAAGCCCACCCACGTGGGTTGTCCCATATGCTGTCAGTTTTACTGTAGCCCAACGGCTACTTTTCTTCATCCAACGGCTCCATTTAAATGGACCGTTGGTTAATCCAACGGTCTAGGTTCAAATTATTTTTTTTAAGTTTTATATTTATATATTTATTGAATTCAACGGCTTAGATCGAATATAATCAAATCTAACGGTAAAAAAAAAAAAGATCTAACGGTCCAAATTTAAATCCAACGGCTAAAATAATTTTAAAAAATTATTTAACTTAAAATTCAACCAAAAACTCTATAAATATCTATGTATTTGTTCAAACATCCACATAAAACTCACTTTTCTCCTACAATTCTTCCAATTTTTCTTTCTACCATTTCTTCTCATTTCCAAAATTTTTGAGATGGCAAAAGAGCATGTTAGAGGTCGTAATTGGACCTTTGACGAAGATATTGCTTTATGTTTGGCATGGATTTCTGTTAGCGAAGATGGTGCCGTTGGCACCAATCAAAATAGAAAGGTTTTGTGGGGTAAAATCGTTGATAAATTCCATGAAAACTCCAACGCCGGTCGAAGGGAAGTTGGTGGTGTTTATGATCGGTGGAAAATTATCAACAAAGTGTGCACTTTGTGGAAGCAAAGCTTGGAGAGAGCCATGGTTGACATGCCTAGTGGAAGGGGCGCCTTAGAAATTGTGAGTTTCTTTGTTGATATTTTAGTTGTCATGTACATAATAATATTTTGCAACTAATTATTTTTATGTATTTGTTGCATAGGGTGACAAAGCAATGGCAATTTACAGGACAAGAACTACACCAAAAAATCGAGCTTTTAAGTTGCATCATGCTTGGAACATCCTCAAGGATTGTCCGAGGTGGGGAACCAATGCGAATCAACAATGTGGAATATTATTTCATAATGAAGCCCCACCCCCAAAATGATGTCAATGAAGGTGTGAATTTTGCCGACAATGAAGGTGTCGACCAAATGAGCCCAACTTCTTCTTTTCCAAGGCTCCCAAGTAGAGATAAGCAAAAGGAAGTAAGGAGAAAAGGGAAGTCCCAGGATCCGATACGTGCACAATTTGCTAGCGAAATGGCAAGAATGAAAGAAAACCAGTGCCGTCGGTAAGAAGAATCGGCCCAAATGTTTTTGGCCATGAAGGAAGAAGGGGATAGGGAGCAAGAAAGGTACGAAACTAATTTGATAATGGAGGACCTTGACAAATACACTCCAAAGAGGAAGAAATACTTACGTGGTAAACAAAAGGAAATTTTATGAAGGAATGCCACAAGAAGTATATTTCAAGATGATGATTCATCTCAAGACTATCACCCAAGTCCATCACCAAGTCAAGATGATGGATATCATTATTAAATTTATGTAGTTTATGAGTTTTTTATTGTATTAAGTTTATGTGGTTTATTAATTGTCTTTTTTTTTTCTTTTTTTTTTTAAGTTTATGTGGTTTATCATGATTTTCATGTATTGATTTAGTGATTTTTCAAAATTGATTGGAATTTAAATATTTTTAGGTTAAAATGTTCATAAAATTAATTTAAGATAGTCTACATAATTTTTTTTTTTTTTAAAAAAAGTTAATTTAAAAAAAAATTAGCCTTAATTCATTCTTTGATAATCTAGGGCTAAAATTTTAGGTCAGAATGGTTGGAGTAGAAAAACTGTTTCTGGGCTAAAACCTAAATTTTCTGGGCTAAATATTTTGAGGTTTTAGGTCACCATTGGAGATGGTCTTAGGGGTAGTTCAGGCAAAAAGTAGACAATCATTTGCAAAAACTGGGTTCAAAAATCTGAAAACCCCTGGGGACGATAGGATTTTTCCCAGGAGGGGATTTAGGAGTAGAAGCCAAACGATTAAAATATCTAATAAGCGGTTCCATACATAAAATAAAAATGTAAGGTGACAGGGGGTCATCCTGTCGTATGCCACGTTTAGGATAGAAATAACCACGCGAAGAGCCATTAATTAAAATGGAGAAATTGATGTAATGCATTCTATTATTAAGTTGATCCATTTCTCATTAAAACCAAAGCGAATTAGAACATACCTTATGTAATCCCAATTTAAAAGGTCATAGGCTTTTTCCAAGTCCAGTTTAATACCCATGGTTTGATAAGCTCATATTTATATATTTTTTATATCAAATTCACTTGTCTTTTCTTAGTTAGTTCCTTATATTTTTGAGTTATTTACATTGTTTTTGTGTTTTGTAGGATTTGTCAAGCAAAGAAAAGAAAAATAACACAAGTGAAATTTTAAGTAACAAATTCGTCAAAACTGCCTGTGCAGGTCAGCTGACTTTGGAAGCAAGTTGCAGACAGCTCAGAATGAATTAGAGAATGAGCCTTATATGCTTGGAAAGCTACGGATGTCTATTTTCTGGAGCATTTCGCGGATTGTTAATATCATTTTTCTAGAAGAAGTTATGGTCATTTTAACACTGAAAGGTTGCCAAGAGGCTGAGCAGTTTGTAACTGACAAGAAAGCATTGAAAGCAATAAATCCAATAAATCTAGCAGCCAAAACTGATGCAGTCAAGAACAAACCAGCTGACACCTATTCAAATATCAGAGGAAATGGAATTAAAGATGAAGATTAAGAGGGAGTAATTGACATAAAGACTACCTAAGGAGTTACAATTGTTTTACATTTCCTCTCACTTATTGTCATCACTAAATGGCTATTAGTGGGTGAGTTAAGGAGAAGAAAATGATGCAGCAAGAATTGGTTTAAAAGTAGCATTGGGGAAGGAAGGAAAGGAGGGAGCCTTAGTCGATTTCTTTCGGTTCTATTTTCTCAAACTCATGTCTATTTTTTGTTTTAACTTAAGGATTGTGTAACTAAATTTTTAGTAGTTAGGGGCTGTTTGAAGCCCCGAATATGATTGCAAGTTTGTTATGACATTTCGTTTGAATTACTTTTATAAATGGATGAAAATTGGTTCACTACTTGTCTCATTGATGAATTCTTTATGTGTTTTCTACGGATGCATACTTAGTAAGCATATCTAGGATTCTAATGCTATGAATATGTGTGTGCCTGCCCTTGTCAAATGAGGACCTACATATGTCCTAGAGTAGTACTTGTTAATTGCGATTAACATGTGAACCAATTTCTAGGATAAGTAAGACAACGTTAGTACTTACGATGCCTTGTGATGACTCAAACTCTTTTCATTCTTAATGATTTCTACTTGTTAAATCTATGAACACGCCATTCTAGATTGTATGCTAGGGACTAAGTTAAGTTGAAAATGTCATTCTCTTAACATACTACATAAGAAAGAGTAATAGGTTGAGTTCTAACATTGAGCCAACTTAAGCATCTTCATCCGGAAATAGAAGGAATTTGAATGAAACATAACATGTTTGCATGATTATTTGGTGGTGGATAACAATTCCCCTAACTCGTTTCTCTTAATTTGCGAACTACTTAAAATTTGTTTTTGTCCTGTTTTTGTTTGATTTAATTTAAATAGCAAATCAACTCCAAAAATCCCAAAAATTTGTATGAGTGTAGCTCTATGTGTCTAGTCTCTGCATATAAAATTTCGTAGATTTTAGATAAGTGTAAGTCGGTCTAATAATTATTTTTCGGTGGCTGGTCAGTAGGGACAACAACCCAGTTTTTGTGACGTTTTAAGTAATTAGATAAAACAATCTTCTGCAGGAAAGACCCTTATTTTCATATGCTACAATTGACAAATCTTAGTGTTAATAAGGAAAATTAATAGGACATTTGTGTGCTACTTTGTGGTGTGCTTTTAATCCTACCATGGTTCCCATCTTGCCTTTCTTTACCTTGAAGCTGGAAAATAACTCATGGGCAATTAAGATATTATCGTGAATGGAATGCCCCAGAGTAAAGGCACCTTGATTAGCAAAAATGCATAGGTCAAGCAAAGGCTTAAGCCTTTTAATAATAATTTTCATTATAATTTTGTAACTAACATTACAAGGACAAATGGGTCTTTAATTGGACACAGTTTCAAGATTATCCACTTGTGGAATTAAGGCAATATTTGTATGATTAATAAACCTTAGGCTTGAATTATTTTGAAAGAAATCTTTAATCATAGGAATAATAATATCTTTAACCTCTTCCCAACAACCTTGGTAAAAAGCAACACAAAGACCATCAGGTTCGGGTGCTTTGAAAGCACCAGTGCTATTCACTGCTTCCCAAATTTCCTCACTTGAAATACATTCAAGTAGTTGCATATTATGCATATGATCAATGCAAGGAGTTACGATATCAACCATTGTAGCCAATGTCTCCTGAGAAGGGGAGCTATCACAAGAACAACGCTGTTTAAATTCCTGCACAAAAACTTGCTCTAAACCTTCCCCAGAATTCCACCAGAAACCATTACTATTTTTAACACATTTTATTTCATTTCTTTTCTTACAGATAGAAGCCACCAATTGAAAATATTTAGTATTTGCATCTCCCAATTGAAGCCACTTAACCTTGGCTTTTTTAGCCCACATAATTTCCTCTTACTGTAAAACTCTGTTAAGCTCACTTCTAATTTTAACCTCTTCATCCATGCTTATAGAGTTATCTTGATCCCTCATAACCTTATTTTGAATATCACAGAGAGAGGTTAAAAGCTTATCTTTACCATAGATTCAAATTTGAAGGAACAAGAGCCTTTTCTAACAGGGGTTACATTATTTAAATGTTTATGAGGATAAGAATAAACAAAGGTAATGAATTGCACCTTATCATTATGCAAATCTTTAACTACACAGTGGATAAAACGAGGTGAAGAGCTTAAAACAGTAATGCTAATGGAAGATGAGTTCCAGAACAAACAAACCCCAACAGCTCTGCCAGCGGGATTGCAGCAAAAAAACCTGATCAAAGTGCTTACCGTAGAAATTGCTTTGGACCTTGTCTATGGACATCTTAGTTTCAAGCGAGTAAAAAAAACTAAAATTACTACTAAAATCAGGTCTCCTAAGACCCCCTACAATTCCATACCATGCACTTCATGCTGAGTCAATACCTTTTCAATTTAGCAAATTGGGTCGCCCGAAATATTTTAATCATTGTTTAGTAGAGGTGGAAAGTAAAACTTGGCCCCAACAAGATAAGATGAACTTAAAGTGAAATTAAAATTTGAAAAGTTAGTTGAAGAGTTGACATACCTAGCTAGCATTTTCAATTCAGTTCAATCAGTAACTGAGTAAACCACAAGATTTAGGAAACTGGGGGATCCAGGATTCCAAAGCACCTTGGCAACAGTCAAAAAATGAGAACCCGCTAGACATCTAATTATCCATAACTATTAACCATACTATTACCTCATCACCTTCTCTATAACAGTATTACCACACCCCAGTTTAACGCACAGGGAAGACTAAGTGCACGATGTAACAGCAGTTAAACAATCCGCACACAAATGCTAAAACTAATCCTTCCATGGTACGATGGTCGATGAATGATAAATAAAAGAAGATAGACCCATTCTATCAATAATAAATATAAGTTTGCAATTCATAGCACAACACTGACACTCCGTCTCACTTGCAACTAGGCCAAAATGAAGTACATAGAATAAAATGCATCATAGCATGTTATCATATTGTCATTTTCCAGCAGACCCAAGTTCTAGAATCTTGCAAAAGAGGAAACTACATAAAAAATGTGTTTCCATGATATACGTCCGTACGTTGAAAATGTAACCAACACCCTCAATAGACAAGGAAATAAAGATCATTGAAGAAAATAAAAAAGATCAAACACTCGTACAAAGATTTGAGAAATAAAAGAGTACATGTCAGAAATTCCATTTGCATCAAGTTTGGAAATCACCTTTACTCTGCCTTCCTATTTACTTTTAGGTATGGCAAGGCTCCAATCACGTTGTCATAGTCACTTCGACTAACTGCATGCTGCACATAGCAAAAGCCAAACTAACATAAGAAACCAAGTAGCAGTACTAAACCCGTGGGCATCTAGATGGTGGGGGTGTGTGGGTTAAGTGCTGGATAATTGGTGGGCTATGGACCTATGATACATTTAGATGAGCTATATGCGTTCATTTGGACGAGCTAGATGGGTTTATAAGAACCAAGTAACATAAGAAAACATTATTTTTTTCCCTTTTCCCATGAAGAGATCACTCCAAAGCTTCTCCTTTCCCAATTTCAACAGTTCACTCTTTCCAAATTGCAAGCTATTGAGGGTATTGCCTTGCATTTTGAAGTTGAGCTTTAAAACAAGCCAACTCAAAAAAATAAGAAAAATCACACTGATAATGATAAATGCTATGAACAAATGAAGCATACAATAGACAAGATGGCAAACTCAAATGGGTAATGGATGAGAAGACAATCATTATTTCTCTAGAACAAGAACAAATGATAAAGCGATTGCAAACTATGCACCACTTTTTTCAAAGTTCACGAACAAATTGTTGATACATGAGAAGAAACCATTTCTTGCTCAAGTTTCACTTGAACTGGTTCTAAAAGTAATCAGGGTTCAGAACAAGCCCTTAAATTCAAACGTTGAATGTTTCAAAGAAAATCATTCTATAACAAAACACTAGACAATTGAAAGTGGAGGGAAATATATACTAATTGAAAGTGGAGATAAGTTATACAAAACGCACCATTTTGGAGAGTCGAGTTCTCCTCTTGGCATTCTTCTTTACAAGTAAATGTTGCTTTCCAGCTCTCCTCCGAACTATTTTTCCTCTACCCGTCACCCTGAAGCGCTTCGCCGAAGCCTATCAACAAGAATTCACCAAATACTTACTACCTAGATGTCAAAACAAATAAAATTTTCAAGCTAACAATTAAACAACAAGAAACAATGGCCCAAGTTGGATTTGATTGGGGGAATTCACAGTTCAAGGTTTCAGTAAGAATTTATGCGGTGGACTATTATCAAATTCGAATTCACTACTATACCAATAAAGAAGAGAATCACAGTATCAACTCCAGATTCCAAATTGCTTATTTTCCAAAGATTTTCTGAGTAACCAAACAAAAAAGACGAGCAATACCTTGTGGGTCTTCATTTTGTAGCCCTTGGCGGAGACGATGGTAAGAGAGCTAAGGCGGCGAGGAGGGGTGAAATTGATAGTGCAGAGCTTGTGGGGAAGAAGCGAGTCCAACCCAGAAATGCTATGCGATTGCGAGGAACTGAGTCTCAAGGGTTTGGGCCTCCTGAAGTTACCGAGTTGAACTGAGCCGTGATTGAGTTGAGTTGGGTAAGAGCACGATGGGTAGTATCTCAGACCAAACGATGCCGCCATGGTCATGGTTACACCTACACAAGCCATTCTTACTTTCTCTTCTTCCACTGACAGCAAACGCTTATGGATGAAGTTTGTACCCCTCATATCCTCATATCCGTTGTGTTATATACAGGGGGTCATCTCGCCTCCGGACCGATTTTATATGGGCCGTTTGATGCACATCCTACGGCTGTCAATTAATTTTTCTTTTTAATGGTTTTCACATCAAAAAGCCTCTCTTTCCTCTATCTCTTCTCCCTCAATTCCACATCAAAAAGTTCGAAACTCGATCAGTTTTTCTTCCCTCTCTCCTCTCATTTTCCAGAAACCATTTCAATTTCACCAAAAAATAAATAAATAATCTGGCTCTCTCTCCTCTTTCAACTCTGCACTCGTTAGTCCCTTTTAGCGGGGGTCTCCTCAAGCCTTCGAGTGATCTATTTCCTTTTTCTTTTTCTCCCTGAATGGGTTTCACGTTAAATCCGAAATTTGACAAATTTCTTCTTTCTCTCTGCAATCTATTGCTGGGCGGTTCGGAAATTTTAATTTCTGGGTTAGTGTAAATTATGTCTCTCAATTTTAACTCAATTGGAACAATACCCCATCAACTCATCAAAACGTGAAGTTATCATCCTTCAACTAAAAATCTATTGTCCCTCAACTTTAATTCAACTGGAGAAATAATCTTTTAACTTTAATCCAATTGTAGTAATGATCCTTCCAACATAACTTGTTTTTTTTTTTTTTTTTAACGTAATTGACGAAAATGACCATAATTACACTTTGATAAGTTGAGGAAACCCTTATTATATAAATAGTTATTCCAACATAATTTATTTTGACAAAATTGATGAAAATGACTATATCTACACATTTTAATAAGTTGAAAGGCCAATAGTAATAGATTCTTAATTGAAAAATCATTACTTCAATTTAATTAAAATTAAAAGATCATTCCTGCGATTTACTTTTATGGATTATAAGCGTGATCAGAAAATACCCAAACGTTGAAATAAATTGCTTGGAGAGTGAGAAATGGTGAAGAGAAGATGGTAAATGAGAGAGGCGTTTCGTTTCGCACAGAGAGGAAAAATAATTCCAACTAATCCTGACCGTTCAGTTTTTATCAAACGCTTATTCTTGAAGGATCCCGACCCGAGGATCTCCTGGGAACGGATCTGGAGAGGATTCGAGTCCATTTACAGGCAGGGGGAAGGATTTTTTGTGTAACTAGAACACAGATGATACACACTACATGTTACTATATAAATAATGAGATATGTGTTCAAAGATTAATAATTTAAAAATAAAATCTCACGGATCAAAACTCGAAAAATAACACGGAACAAATAAAGAGTCACGAATTCCGTATTGTTTTGTTGGGGAGGGTGAAACTGGTAGGCTAGGGCAACAAGCTAAGAGCAGCTACTGTAAGAGATTTTCCTGGGGATTTTTCGAGTAGGTTTTTGGTGTCAAGGCATTCCCCATGGCTTTTAAGAATATCACAATGAATTCTCAACGGACAACGGCCAGAGATTCTGCAAATATCCAGTCACTAATCATACAAAACATTTCAAAGTTGGGGGTTAAATTGGAAAGCCGACATCGGTTAATAATAAATTTCTCCATCACCCCCAAAACCCACTTCCTCTAACCAGACCAAACCGTTCCCTGAATATTTGGGTTTAATAGTAATCGTAATTCCCACACAAAACTACATGACCAAAATCCTCCATCTGATTCTTCTAGTGCACGCAACGAATGTAAACCGTTAAGTCCTCTTCGGGCACAGACTCACTTCCCACCCATCGACATTCTACTCCGGAAACAAACAGACAAGGAAAAGTTCAAACCTAACCCTCTTGACTTTCATCCTTGGCTAGCCTGATCATGTCATCAATTCGGAGAATTGTAATAGCTGCTTCAGTTGCAAACTGCCAAACCAAAAAAGTTTGAAGTTTACAAACATTGCAAGGCTGTTAGTTATCTATCTTCACAGATTATCCTAAATTATTACTGATTTGTATGTAGGATTTGGTACCTGAATGATCTTCACTTTACTCATTGCAGGCTCAATGACTCCGGCTTCTAGGTTGTTACGAACTTCTCCCTTTAATAGGTCCAAGCCCATGCTGCAACAATAGTAGAGCATTCACCATAAGTATGTAGTCACAGAATGTGCAAGGATTTTATGCACCCAAGAATCATATGACGGAATATAATTTTAGTTGCACTGTTATCATATTGGCTTACTTTTGTAAGTCTATTGTTGCATATGAGCAAGTATAATGACAATGCTACAGAATTCAATATACAGACACCGCAAACAATGACAACTGTGGAAACCAATAATATAAAATTGGGCAGAATGCCCCGACAATACTCAGAAAATACCTAGAATAATCCTTGTCCTTCTTGTCAGTCCTGTTTGTTGCCTTGGTTTGTGCCCTGTGGTGGTTGGCCCGTAGTATTGAAACTAAATCTGTAGAATCCTTGGCAGCATTGACAGCAAGAACCTAAACCAGATAAAAGTCGCAATAGAAACACCATTAACATACGAAAAATAGCAGAACACAACAAAAATACACAATTTGCAATAAGATGTTTAGAACCTTTGGTATAATCAACAAAGATTCAGCAAACTCGGCAATTGCCAACTGCTCACGTGATCCTAATGTTGTAGCAAAACCCTCCAAATACAGAGACAATGCAGACTCAACTGCACCTCCACCTGGTACTACCTGTATGGTAAATACATCAATGAATTAGATAAATAACAAGAAACTCTCAATGAAAAGATGACCACCAAACTCGGTGGTGAAACCTTCACAGTTTTATCTTCATATTTCCATTGAAAAATACATTTCAAGTTCTTCCACACCTCCCCCAAAAAATTGCATTGCACAAATCAAATAAATAACCATAAAACCCATTTCGCATGAAAAAAATACCTCATTAATAAAAAATAGCGTCAAATATAATTTAGTTCAGAAGAAAGTAAATTTAAAATGGTTCTGATCCTTTTCTTATCACTTATGTAGTAAATAAATTATACCGTGTTAGATTCTAGAGTCCTCTTGACAATAGACAAAGCATCATGAAGAGCTCTTTCCATCTCATCAAGCATATAGTCATTTGCACCTCTGAGAATCAATGACACCTGAAAAGAATATATTCAGAAAATCAGTCCATACCATAAGATTATAGATAATGTCCTACATATAAATGTATAAACTTCACAAAAACTTGAAGCAATTAGAACTCAACGTCAAGCACAGAAAAATGTTAAAAATTAATTAAACTCACTGCACTGTTATTTTTGGTTCCTTTTATCAAAATCACATCATCATCAGAAATGCGCTCCTCCACAACTTCATCTGCAGATCCAAGAAGTGACGTATCAAACGTTTCCTCCCCTTCCATATCAGCGAAAGTTGAAACCTACAGATAAAAAACAAAACCAAGATGACATAATTATACAACATATGGATCTACTTTCTGATAAATAAAATAAATAAAACATTTGTGAACAAGTTGATTGCTTTCGATTAAGTATTGTTTAGTACTACACCGATGTATTGTTTCAAGAGTTCGCTGATGTATTGTCTTCAAGTATTCCACTGAAAATTTACATTTAGCTTCTTCACAAATTTTTTTTGCATATTTATGTATTGTTTTCAATTTATAGGCTGATGATCAGGACATGACACATGATGATTCCAAAAGAAAATAGTATTGCAAAAGAAACTATTTCCATTGAACACGAGTGATAGCTGTACTCCAAAATAAATCCAAATGAAAATTAATCCGCTAGACAATTATACTATTAGAGAAGCACATGAAGAATATTACCATTGTTGCACCTGTAGCCTTAGCAACATGGCGCATATCTTCTTTCTGAACACGTCTGACAGCAATAGCCCCAGCCTCCACAAAATACTGAAATTACAATCAAGGATACAAAGTTTATGCAATTGCCCAGCTTAATACACCTGGTGCATGTGATAAACATTCATATACCCATGCCGGAAATATATAGAAGTACATTTGTATTTTGTATTTTCATAGCTCATTGTATGCCGAATAACGATAAAGGAGTTAAAATAAAGAGAGTACAACTACTAGTTCGTCTCATAACATGGTTATGTTGAGACCTCAAACTTCTGCATTTCTGTATTAAACAACAGCATATCTTATAGGCATAAACACGTATTGAAGAGGATAAGAGTAACATATCGTAAAGATGATACACAATTTTCGAATAAGAGAACCTACAAAAGAAAAACAATTGCCAAAAACATTAACCGTGAGTGTTCAGCCATTCAAATTTTTGGCCAGGTCCAAAGGCATATGACCAAGCTAAAATTAACCCATAATATATAAAGACTTAAAAATAATGATAATAAGGGAGCTGCTATTTGCAATCCATAAAAATCATCATGGACTCCTTAGAAGAAAAAAAAAAAAAAAAAAAAACAAAATAAAAGAGAGAGTGCAGGATATTTTATTAGAGTGTTATTAATCTAGTACTTCAAAATAAAAAAGTTGGAGAAACAAATCACAAAGATTCTTGCCTTGAGTGCCATGTCGTCAATCCCCTTTGTGGTCAGAATAACATTTGCTCCAACTTTCAGAAGTTTCTCAATACGCTCTTTTGTCATATCAGCTTCTCTGCAGAGATAAATATCATCAGTACATTGCCAAACATACAATTAAGCATCAAAAGATGTCTTTTTATGACATAACAATCCATCAATAAAGAAAAGGTGATTGAAATCCTTTCCCAAGCATAAGCAATCCCAAACCTATCTATTGAGGCAGTTAACATCTGCACAAGCAAATTCCATAATTCTATTTGGGCCTATCAATTTCACTGATTAACGGGCAATTGAGCTAAGTCTTTTTAGCAGTATTGAGAAAAGGATTACATAATATATCAGCAGAATCACCTATTCTATACCACAGCATGCTAACTGTGTTCATACCCTCCAATGCATGCTATGGACAGGGTCTGCAAAGCTGGCTGCGTGATATACATATACAATGATATGACCATACAACTTAAAAAGAAAAATAAGGTCCAGCATCTTATCACCTTTGACGAATCTTTTCAAGCTCCCTGGGATCACTAACTAAAACTTGGACACCCATTTGCATTTTGGTCTTCTGAAGATTAAAGTCAAGACAGGCAATCTTCGCAGGGGAAACTCTCAGTGGCATTCCTTGTGCAGCACGGCCTGTATTTAGTGCATAACCAGTTAAGAGATAGCTATCTCTTGCACTTTTTCCATGAGCTTTCAAAATATTAATCCCCTGAAAATCAAAAGAGCAACTAAGACAAAGTACAAAGGTAAATACAAACAAAAGATAGAATAACATAAGGAAGCACATGAGCACATGATGAAAACTTCATGACCATGGGTATACACAACTACTAAGTACCAACCTTGATTGGGTACTTGACTTCCCCCCGAGCATTGGTCATCTTTACAGCTTGTACTGCATCTACAACCTAGAAAAACCAATTATATACTAGTATCGTTAAAACACACAAGGAAAAAAAAACTAAGGGTTTAACTTTTGCTCCTGAAACCACAGATAAGATTTGCCAATTAATAAACTTTACACGAGAAAAGGAGTTCATATGGGTGACAAATCCAGCAACATTAGCCCTTAAGAAGATAAAATTTCAATCCAAACAGCATACCATATTTGCAAAGAAGTCACTGTCACCGCCTATCAACTTTGAGGACATGCTTGTCTTTGCACAATTTACTAGAGAATCTTTTCCAAGCTTGTCAACCTGGAAAAATCAAATCACAATCAATTAAACAAACAGGAACACTTTTTGTATAAAATGTTTTACAGATAAACCACAAAATTTCTATATGTCAAAGCATATGGCCTAGAGACTATCATGAATTGTGACTATGAACGTATGAGCAGTGAGCCTTCTTGGCAAGAGTCTATTGAATATCCAAAACTATTAATTTCTGTTCACAATATATGCAACCCCTCCAAACCTCTAAAAAAGTTTAAGAGAGAATTCCCGCATACTCTGTATGGCCAAAGTGAAATTTAATCCAACAACAAGAGACCCTTCTACTACACACATCGAAAGAAGATTTCTCTGAAGGGGCCTCACCTTCACAGCTAACTTTTCCTCAACATATTTGCATGCTTCCCTCATAGCAAGCTGTACAGAGGGTGATACGATCAAACATAAGAGGTTCAAATACAATAGAAAAGCATCATGTTATAAGCCACAAAATATTTTAGAAGCAAATGCAGTTGCTAAATATGGAATCCGAAACAGAAACGAAACAAGAAGAGGTGCTCACTCTGTAACCACTGATTATGGATGTTGGGTGAATCTTATTCCTTACAAGATCATTTGCTCTCTGCAGAATTAGAAGCAAACCAGTTGATTCCCAGTTAAAATCTTTTAGAGCATAAGATGCTTCTAGAAAGCATATGGGGTGAGGAGAAAAACCAGACATGATTACCTTAAGCAACTCTGCAGCTATAATGACCACTGACGTTGTCCCATCTCCAACTTCTCGATCTTGAAGCTCAGCCAACTCCACAAGCACCTACACATGTATAAATGCATTTTCAGACATGTATAAATGCATCTATAGTATAATATTTGCAAGAAATAACCAACTTTTACACACCTTGGCAGCAGGATGCTCAACTTCTAACATCTTGAGTATAGTAGCTCCATCATTAGTAATAGTCACATCACCGATATCGTCGACAAGCATCTGCAATGACCAACCAATAAACTTAGTAAACCAGCTGAAACCCTTGCATACTTAATTTATAATATTGTGCAATTGGGCTGTAAGATTCAGTCTTCCACTTGAAAAACATCAACTCCACTAGTGATTTGAAGCATACAAATTCACCATAAGGACAAAAATAAAAGAATGAAACTCCACACCACCATGAGGGGCCCCTTTTTGAGTGATTATGGACGAGCCAAAATCACTTATAGAGTGCTTAGCAAAAATTGAAGAGTGATTTAAATGAGATTTAAAGTCACTTGAAGTAATTTTATGAAGAAGCCCGAGTACGGTGCTTCTCCTTGGAAGTGAATTTTTTGAAGAATCAGGGAATCTTACAGGGCTTCTAATCAAACGTTTGAGATACCAAAATCACTAACGAGTACAAGCACTTCTATAGAAGCACTATTAATGGCAAACATAAAAAATTAACTGAAATTTTGAAGCTTTTAAGTAGTTAAGTACACCAAACCACATTACTAGTGGTATAAAGAAGAACTAAGTCAACTGAAACCTCATACGCACATAACATCTCAGATTCATACAAATATACACATATATATATATATATATATAGAGAGAGAGAGAGAAGGAGGGAGACCTTGTCGAGGCCAACGGGGCCGAGTGAGGATTTGACGATGTTTGCAACAGCTTGGCAGGCCATCACTGTGTTCATCAAAATAAAGTCGGACAAAATTAGCAGCATTTCAGTAAGAAACCTAAAATGGAAAACCCACAAGGGGGAGAGAGAGAATACCATTTTGGGTGCGGACGTCCTGACCGTACTGACGGTCGCCCAAGATATCGGGGGTCTGAGAGGACATGGTCATCGAAGAGACAGAGAGGGAACAGAAACCCTAGATAAACCCTAGATCGGATCTTTGGAGGAAGGGAACCAAATGAGAGAGAGAAGTAGAAGGTGTTTACTGTAAAAGCTGCGAGTCCCGAATGTCCACAATACACCCAAACGCAAAAACACTTCTTGCTTCAGCAGTTCAAAACGGCCTGCGCCAATTTTGCCACACTGCGCAAAAACGGAAGGGTTTCATGTGCGACGACGTCGTTTTATTCAGAGTCCACAATACAGCCTAAATAAAGCCCGTTATTCCATATAGGCTTCGTTATGGGCCTGGACCTCTTTATCTTTACACTTTTTCGTTTTCAGATCTTATTAACTCCTTCAAAATAAAATGTGTTTATTTTTTTTTAATGCATCAATATTTTTATACTAAAAATGAGAGTTCCGTTAAACCACACAATGAACAACCTAATTTGGTATCGAATTGCTCTCCTACAATGCCCTAAACGGAGATGACGGGTTGCAATATTGGTTGGCACATATGGCTAGTTCTCTATCGAAAGAGAACTTCGATCTGGTGTTAGTATTGCTTTGGAGTATTTGGAAGGAACGAAATGCATGCATTGCTTTGGAAGGGATCGACCTTACCCCCAGTGGGCAGTTGAAACTCAATTACAAGCTCATATCCCACTGAGCAGAGTACGTGGTAGCACTCACCCACTAACCACAACTTCTGTTTCCACCGTTCGCCTATAAAAGGCATTAAACCAAAGCAAATTGGGAGGAGGATGACAGAGAGGGACAAAAACACTGCAGAAATTGCGAGGCGTCAAGCAAAGGAGGAACATTGAAGTTCAAGCTTGCAGAAAGCAAAGTCGATCGAGAAGCAATCAATAGCTTGCCGATCAAAAGAAATCTAATCGCTCCTAGCAAAGTAGTAAATTCAAAGGCAAACTCTAAGCAAATTGAAGGTATAAAATCTATATTTTCTTTGTCTTCTTTTTGTGCAGGGGTACATTACCTCTAAGTCATGTTGTAAATACTCTCAAAATACACTCAAGTTGTCGAACAATGTCGTATGCACCGAAGCCTCTTTGCCATCTTCTCCGTCCTTGATGTTGTTGACTCTCCAACCATAGAGTGTTCCTTTCTCTTCTCCACCGATAGAGATATTTGCAGCACCATCACCAACGCCCAAGCAGACGCAGCAGTAAACTAGCTTCCCACAACCTCCTGCAACGTCTTAGGGGTCTAAAGAGGTTTCGACGTCTCTTTCTCTCTTTTCAGAGATGTAACGAAGAAGAAACCATCACCCTGCACGTTTGCACAAATGGAGAAGAAGAACCCATTGTGCCTAGCAATGGTTCCGAAACTCGCGCGACGACTCAAATGTTGGTTTCGAACAAGGCAAATTAATAAAACCCTTTTCGGAAAAATGAACGAGGATGAAATTGTGTCGAATGAATTATTTGTTTACATATTGTGTACAATTTTTGCTCAACACCTCTGAAATCCAAATTGACTAAACCCTCCTAAATATTTGGAGGAGGTGAAAGCCTAAGCAGCAACAGCAAGCAACGACAATTTAAGTTGCGTCATAAAGCCTGATGCTTTGCTTCCACACTTTATCATACGATATTTGCACGATGCAAATGTTGGGAGGCAGCTGAGCTTCAGTGGAATGCATTGCTGCACAAGCACAAGGAGGGTGGCAAGTTCAAAAACTGCTTTGCTTTATGTAATATGGACATAATTATGGGCGGGGCAAGGGAATTGATGGCCAATTTGGGACTTTTTGTAAGCGAACTAAATGAACAGCCGGCCTAAAAAGGAAAACTGATCAGTTCTGCTTCTTTTCCTGTTGCTGCCGGAGACAACCACGCTCAGTTGCTTCGTCCTCCTCATCTGTATCAGTACCCTGCGACGATGGCCTAAGGTCCAAATTGTCTTTTTAATGGGAATGGACGGCTGCATGGTAATTCATCTACAAAAGGTGTTTGATTTGATTTTCCAAGTGCTCTCAATGAGAATTTGAAGCCATATCAGATGATCCAGAAACTCTTTATCTTCAACAACAACATGGGCCTCGATTTTTATGATGGCTCGGCCTGGGAGACTCGCTACGAGGCCATAAGGACCAAGTTTAAGGACAAAGGGTACAGGGATGATGAGGTGCCTCACATTCTGTTTTGGGATATTTGGTACTGGGAATTGTCCTCAGTTGCTTTGCCTTGTCCAGGGGTGACGCTACTGCGTGGCTGGTTTAATAATTTGGTGAAGTCCTTCTTGGAGAATGGTGGGGATATTGGCTCGCACCATGTCATGGACGCACCCTTCTCGGACAAAAAGCTTCAAGGTCTTCGCTGTTGTGGACTAATTTGCTCACTTGCTCATCATGGACTTCGTGGCATTGTCATTGGGTTGATGTTCTATGATCCGTTGGCATTCATCATCTCTTATTTGAAATAATTTCTTGATCTCTCTCTTAGTTGTTTCTTTGCTTGCTAGCTACCAGCATCTTCTGCTCCGAATTTGAAAACTATTTGGTATATTTTGTTAAGTATTATCGATTCATTTACTGAAATCACGCTTATTTAGTTCTTAATTTTACTTATAATATTTACTTAGGGATGTTATTTCTTTCTTTGTTACAAGTTTGAACCAAATTAATTAAGGAAGCCATTACCATTTGTTTTGTATAACTTCCTTTCGATCTTCAAACGGAATGAGGATTAGATGTAAGTGCAAAAGGGTGTAAATCACTTGAGAATTTGGAAGCACCACAACTTTGCTGGTTAAATACATTACGAGATGTTTTCCCACGCTTTCCGCATTCAGTTCTAGCTAGAAGTAATAAAAGAGAAAGGGATAAAAATGAACTACTGGACAGAAAAAGGAAAGACATTATTCCCTGAAAGTGCTCTTGCTACGGTTAAGCGATCTTCGGATAATTCCTTGATGCTATATATTGCTCAGCTGCAATGGGATTTAGAAAACGATTTTGTTGTGTTTGTGCTCAACTCCGGAGTTGGTTCATCGTGTTTTTTCTTTCTGGTACTTACTGTTATGTCAGCACGATTAGCTACGAGTTGGTTAGTTAAATACCTACTGATTATTTTGTACGTGCATCTAATAACTGCATCAAGCTTCCTTACTTTTTGTCTTGAGTCATCACCAACTTACTGTTTTGTGCATCCCAAACCGCCCAATTCAAAGAGACTTGCCAAGGAGGGCATCTGCATCTCAAATTAAACAGTTCGAACAAAATCTCAACATCGACATGATGACGATATTGCTGTTACAATGTAATTGCTTTTACTGGTTCGGTTTATCTCATTTAAGTTATAATGGTACCGCAATTTTAATCTAATTGAAGTAATGCTCTCTCAATTAAAAATATGTCACCATTGGTTCCTTAACTCACCAAAACGTACAACTATGGTTTTTTTCGTTAGCTCCAATAGAACTTTCGTCAAAATGAGTAACATTGGAAGAACATTGCTAAAGTTCGGTTAAAATTGAGGAACCAATGCTCCAATTGGGTTAAAGTTAAGGAATCATTCATCCAATTGGGTTAAAGTTGAGAGATTATTGCTACAATTTTCTCATTTAAATTTTCACATTACCCTTTGATTCAGTCTTATGTGCTTGGCACCTAACTCATTTTGAGGTAATAATTCCCAACTCATGAACATTTAACCTTAAAAATTAAATTCCGATAAATAATGAAAAATAACACAACCAACCCATTATTGTCAATGATTTTCACCACAACTCCTTTTTATCTTTGTCATTTGACCAATTAGGTTCTCTAATATGATCTTTTGACATCATGAAAATTTGGAAATGAAAATAAATAGCTTGGTTGCGGGTAGGAGGAAAAAATGGGAGAATTGAATGAATAAAGTTAATTTTTGTGAATTTTAAACAAATACATGTCACTTAGTAATACGATCTAATAATATTTTTCTTCATTTGTAAGCGTTGATTCTCGTATAAGGCGAATTTGAACCACATTATTGCTAGCCCATTGTGAGGCCTAACCCACTCTCCAAGTCTTAGGTTTGATTCTCGTCTCAAACAATTTTGAACCACATTATTGCTAGTTCAGTGTGAGGTCTAACCAATTCCCCACCTCCTTAGTAGTGTACATAAGTATTGATAAGGTTTTGGGTGAATTTTAATTTAAATAATTTTTAGAATTTTTTTAGCCGTTTAAATTTTGGGATTTTTTTACAAGTAGATTTGCACATATCAATCACAACTGTTCGATTTAATACGATTATAAAAGTTTTTTTTTTTTTTTTTTTTTTTGAATATGGACCGTTGGATCATCCATATCATAATAGTTGAACAATCAAGAAGTACCAATTAGGATTTGAAAAGGTGTTTGACAAAGTTGTCAACAATAGGTCCCAACCACTATAGCTTTGTCGTGTGCTGGCTAGTTGGGTTGGTTAGTGTGTTGTGAGTTAGTGCGTTGAGGGTGGGCACAAGACATGAGCATTCAAGTGCATTAATGGACCACCCCTTTAGTCCTGGCTCACGTTGAGGGTGGGCACAAGACATGAGCATTCAAGTGCATTAATGGACCACCCCTTTAGTCCTGGCTCAAATTTTGGGCGGAATGTAGCTCAAACCAAATTTTCTCCCCACCCCTTATTTTAGCACAATTTTTAGAAATGCTTTGGAGGGTTTCACCGCTTAAAATTTAAGATTTAATTCAATCATTGTGAATGATCTTAGTATAAATAATATCAAATGTATTAGGAAAATTTCTATAACATTTTGGACTGCGAATAAAATTAGGGTGCTGATAAATCCAAAAAAAATATATGAAATTTTACTGTTTGTTGGGTCTATTTTCCCTTTCTTTTTTTTGAAAATCCTTCCCTCTTCACTTGAAAATCCATTTGAATGTGGTTCGTGATGTGACTCAGGGCATGTTAATGTACCCGTAATCGGAATCAATTTAGAGAATTGGATTCCGATTACAGGATACACCTTTGTTTACATAATCGTGGAAAATCAAAATACATGTGGGGTCTACACGCATTAAGAAATCCAACTCCTCATTTTGGAGAAATTAAACTCTCTGGATAAGGAAGGTAATTGAATTCCTGGATTGGCGGAGAATCCGAAATCGACTTCTTTTATCAATTATGCCCTCACTTGATTTTTATTATTCCAATATTGCCTTTCATCTCCTTCACCAGCCATCACAGTCCCGACCATTCTCCCTCTCCATCTCCCTTCTCTATTACCTTCTTCATCACTTCTACACAACCAATGCCATGCCTAGGGCACAAAACTTTTGCAACCCAAATTCGTCAAATCGCCTCACCCCCACTACCTGATATGACTGTCGAATCACTTCATCCAAAACTCACCAATTGATTCCACAACACCCAAACCTGAGAAAGAAATAGGCATGAGCAAATGAATTTCTTTGAATTTATGGGTTCCTTCTTCTGCGGGGTTGGAAGGTCTTGACAGCTTCGAAGGTTTCTGGGTTCTTTCTTCTGCAGGGTAGTAAGATGAATGTGACTAGGATTTTGGCTTTTAATTAGATTAGAATCTAATTTATACACAAAAAATCAATAATAGACATTTTAACTTTACTTTAATTAAATAAATAAAAATTTCTAATTAAAATGTTTTTAGACATAAATATAGAATAACAAAAAACCAAAAAACAAAAAAATAAGGGCAATTTAGTAATCATAGTGATTTATATTCCGATTTAGTTGAATTAGTAAACAACTTAGTTTCATTCCTATTCCGATTCCTGAATATTTAAAGTAAACATTTTCAACATGAACTTGATTCAGACTCATTTTATTTCAATTCCCCTCAACTCAATTTCTTCTTAATCAAATTCCTTTTATTTTAATTACGTAAACCTCCCATCGGTGAATGAAGAGTCCAAGCATAGTCGCTTTCAAATCTCGATTTCGACCTCGAACAGCTATCAATTTACGAGTCATGCCATCCTTGGTTCAAGTTTTAAAAGCGGGCGGATCACTCAGAATAAGATGAAACGAATCGGTTACTTGTTGGTCCTCCCGTATTTTCCGTCGATATATGAGTTTTCCATTCGAGTGGGACGCTCCGAAACTGTTCATGGTGGAATATATTCAGGTAATTTTCTCTGGATTATGATTATGTTTTCCACTGCTTGTTTCAACTGCAACTGCAACTGCAACTGTAACTCCATTTGTTTGTTGGGCTGTAAATTAGATTAGGTTCTATGAATTTCAGTATTGGATCCCGAAAATGTACTGGAAAATGTTACTAGATTATCGAATGTATGAATGTTAGGTTGTTTGGAGAGGCTGTATAGTATCTTATCCTACTTTCCATGTTTTCTGGGGTCAGTTTTTTTATGAAGAAAATGGGATTTTTAAGTTGATATGGTGTAGATATGGTTGACTTGGCGCAAAGTCGAGCATATCTAGGATTCATACAGCCGATCTCACTTGGTGGGATAAGGCTTTGTTGTAGTTGGTGGTTTTCACTTTTGTACTAGGGTTTAGAAGAGTGGAGGAAGAATTGTGATTGGTGAGAGAGATGTAGGAGAAATGTACAAGGAAAAGCACACAAATGAAAACTCAAAACCACAAAACCAAAAATTTATTATAAGTTACTTTTTATGTTCCGTCGGGCAGTCCAAACTGGTTAGACCTGGGTTTTATGCAAGAGCATAAAATCATTGCCAACCTTAAACTTTTAATAAAACTTTAAGGTGTTTCTAGTTGAAGCACTTATAACAAGACGGGTATGATTTAATATGTTTTATTTAGAAGGCAAATGGTGGATTGATGTGGTGGTGGATAGGGTCTCCCTCTCAAACCATTCCGCTCGCCAAAGTGTAGTTTAGGGTAGTTATATTGCTTGTACTTTGAAAATGATGTTTTATATAGAAGCAGTTCCAAATGACAGTTAGATTTTTAAACTCCACCGTATTTTTTTAAATATTCCAATGTGTTATATTTCGAATATATCCCATTATCGTTTTTTAGTTATTTTATTGGGATGGAAAACATGAAAGGTGAGATGAGGAAAACCATTAGACGGTAATACTAGTGGCGGCCATTTTTTGTATTATGTAAGTAGGTCCTCAAAAAAGTATTATATAAGCAGATTTACTCCTCCATAATAATAGATAGAAAAGAAATTCCCATAGAAAAAGAAAAAAGAACATGACTATCGAGCAAGCCTGGTGTGAGTGACACCTTGTTCACTTCCCTCTTTACTTGAAAATCCTTCCTTCTTTTTAACGTGGTTCATGGATGGACTACAAAGTACAAAACCATTTGCTTTGCATTTGTCATTACCTCTCTCTAATCTGTTGTCCAAACATTATTGCAGTGTACACATTTCCAAATCTCCATGTCGACCTCGAAACACAATCAATTTACAAATCATACCATCTTGGTTTCATTTTTCAACTATTAAGAGCGGCGGACACTTAGAAGTACAAAAAGAAAGGCATCACGTGTTTGTTGGTCCTCCCGTATTCCCGTTGATAAATATATGAATTTTCCATTTCAATCAGACGATTCGAAACTGTTCACACTTGAAGATACTCAGGTAAATTTGGTCTGATTTGTGATTATGTTTTCATTTGCTTGTTTTAACTGCAACTGCATTTGCTTACTGAGTTGTTAATTGGATTCGGTTCTTTGAATTTCCGTTTCTGTTTCTATACCGGAGAAAGTACTGGAAACCGTTACTAGATTATCCTATGTATGAATGTTAGGTTGTTTGGAGAGGTTCCATTATATCTTATTCTGCTTTCCATGTTTTCTGGGGTTAGTTATTATGACAGAAAATGGGGTTCTGAAGTTGATATTTCGTTGTGTGCTTAAATTGAAGGCGTATTTGATGACCATTTTGTTTCTAGTTTGTGGTTTTCATTTTTGTACTAGAGAAACCAAAAACGGTCTCTCACCGTCCTTCCTCCACTCTTCTCTAGCTCATCAAATGGGTCCTTATTATATACTAGTTTTTATATCGTCCTTTCTAAGATTATTTTTTGTCGGGTAAAAAGATTGGATTTTTAAGTAGTTATTTGGGATCTGAGAATAAAAAAAGCATACGAACCTTTTTCCGATTGCATTTTTATTTTTTGGATCAAATGGTCAAGCAGTCCAAACAGAATAGAATTTTCTGTTTTATGCAGAAGCATTAAATCACTGGCCAACCTGAGAAGCAGTAGTTTATATAGGAATTCGTTCTTGAATTCTTTCTTGTGGGATGTGATGAAGCTGTTTCATATCGACACCCTAACCCCCAAGCCTTTCATTTACAATGTGTACAATAAGCTAAAAGGTAGACATATAGGAAAGAATCTATGGGAAGCAACCATCACATGTAATCACCACCTGCTTTCATCAATAGATTGGGAACCACCACCAACTCCAAGTTGCGAATAAAAGATTTGCTTATAGATGAATCTTATTGGTACTCAAAATTCATGGAAAAGGTCCTTCTCGTCCTAATTACATTGCAAGATCCCCCAACTGTTTACATGGCTAGACCAACAAATGTGAAACCCTATTTATTTTTGAAGTATATGACGGGGCAAATACATTTTTCGTGCTTAAATTTGTAGAATTGAGAATTTTATTCAGGAATTTCTCTACCGAGTCTCCACATTCTTCTCATGTAACTTATTATTTTGGTTCTGAAGTTTTTTTATTTTCTATTTGTTTATGTTACTCGTAATCACCTATAAAGATTATTGGTTTTGGGTAAAGAGAGGTGCGCACAGGATTTCCCATTAGAATTAGAAAATCAGTTTTTTCTCAGTAATCCAAGTCCTAATCAGTTTAGGATTAGGAATTAAATTATCTTTTCTTATTCTATTAGGATTTTGGAATCCTATTCTGGTAAGGCATATAACCCACGACGTATGCACTATAAATAGGCTTGTTGGGAGTCCTTTTATTAACAAGAACATCATATAAAACAGCAAGGACACACAAGGATATGGAGCCAAGAGTGGTAGAGAGACCTAGAGCAAAGTTTCAGGGATTAGCAGAGGGATTTGAACAAGTTCTTCTAGTCAATTCTTTTTTCTCCATGGTCTAGTGATTCTCCCAAGAGATCACAGGAGGACGTAGGCAAAGTTAGCCGAACCTCACAATATTTTTGCATTCGTTAATTATTCAGCATATTCACATATCAACATCCCAACTGTTTGCATAACACCAGAGTCTATTGAAAAACAAGATCAGCTAGGGGGTTTAAAAACTACACTGATTAGACCCATCGTCTGTTCTTCCCTGAAAACTGCTTGCCATTCTTTTCATCTTTAATCTTGTTACTCCAAGAGTGTTCAGATTTGGTCCAACCAAACATAGTTAATCTGTCATCGAATCAGAATTCTTACTAAGCACCTTCAATCTGTCCAACTCATCTACCGCTCCAATAGTTGTGGATTCTTTTAGTCTTTGTTTGCATCACAGAGACCAAACTTTATATCTTGGGCATTACATCTGCACAGGTCATAATCCATCTACCGCTGATTAAGAGCTTACTTGGTTAATTGTACATAGTGTTTCTATTGGTCTGGTTTCACAGTTCCCTTGTCCTTAAACTGGCTCTTCACTTTTGCTGATAGGTAATTCTCACCTCTTTACTATCTTTTGCGGTCAGTTTTTCTATAACCACTACATTTCTTTAATTACATTGATTTTGATTCTTTAACTTTTAGTTGCTGCCAGATTGGTTCAATAGCATTCTATCTATCTGTCTTTTACAATTTCAGGGACCATGTTGTTTTGAGTATAAAGATAGAATCTATTAGATTCGTTCCATTTTTAAATCTATAAGGGAGAATTTAAGCAGAGTACTCTTTTATTTTGGTACTGAGACTTTTATATTTTGGGTTCCCACCTAAATTATCTCTACGTGTAACTAGCTATTTCTGGAGTAAAAAAAAAAAATCATGGGTGTTGTGTTTCAAACAATTTACACCTTATATACATACATACATACATATATATATATATATATATTAAACTACATGCATTTCTTGGTTGTTTCAACTGCAATTGCATTTGTTTGTTGGGCTGAAAATTAGATTCGGTTCTTTGAATTTCGGTTTCTATTTCGGTATTGGAACCCGAAAAACTGCTGGAAAGTGACCTAGATTATCGAATGTATGAATGTTTTGTTGTTTGGAGAGGCTCTATTGTATCTTATTTTGCTGTCCATGTTTTCTGGGGTTAGATTTTTTGTGAAGAAAATGGGATTCTTAAGTTGATATGGTGTAGTTATGGTTGACTTGGTGCAAAACCGAGCACATCTAGATTCATACAGCCAACCTCACGTGGCGGGATAAGGCTTCGTTGTTGTTGTTGTTTTTCACTTTTGTACTAGGGTTTAGAAGAGTGGAGGAAGAATTGTGATTGGTGAGAGAGATGTAGGAGAAATGTACAAGGAAAAGCACATAAAAGAAACTAAAAACCACAAAACCAAAAATTATTATAAGTTACTTTTTATGTTTGGTCGAGCAGTCCAAACTGGTTAGACCTGGGTTTTATGCAAGAGCATAAAATCATTGCCATAAAAACTTTTAATAAAACTTGAAGGTGTTTCTAGTTAAAGCACTTATAACAAAGATGGATATGATATAATATGTTTTATATAGAAGGCAAATGGTGGATTGATGTGGTGGTAGATAGGGTCTTCCTCTCAAACCATTTCGCTCGCCTTAGCGCAGTTTAGAGTAGTTATTTTTCTTGTACTATGAAAATGATGTTTTATATAGAAGCAGTTCCAAATGACAGTTAGATTTTTAAACTCCACCGTATTTATTTAATATTCCAATGAATTAATATTTCGAGTATATACCCCATTGTTGTTTTATTGGGATGGAAAACATGAAAGGTGAGATGAGGAAAACCATTAGATGGTAATACTAGTGGTGGCCATTTTTAGGAAAACCATTAGATTCGATTACGAGATAGAGGTTCCGGGCTGAAGGGGTAGAAGAAGACCTAGGAAGACTTTGGAAGAGACTCTAAGAAAAGACTTGGAGTACTTGGATCTACCAGAAGACGTGGCACAAAACCGTTCGCAATGGCATTCTAGGATTCATACAGCCAACCCCACTTAGTGGGAAAAGGCTTTGTTGTTGTTGTACTCTTTTATTTTGGTACTGAGACTCCTTTATATTTTGGTTCCCACCTAAACTATCTCTACGTATAACTAGCTATTTGTGGAGTAAAAAAAATCATTGGTGTTGTGTTTCAAGCAATTTACACCATTTATACATCACACTACATGCATTTCTTGAGTTGAATGCAATGTTGCATGCTCAAATAATCTTACTTATTTCTAAAATTTATTATATTCTAGTGTACTAGAACTTCATATTCTAAATTCTGGATACTTTATCTACATCACATGGTGTAATGCATTATACTGAGTGCATATTTTACACTAGCGAGGCAAGTTATATTTGAGTGATAATTGTGTGTACTTGAGATTTTGTAGATAATTACTTTCTTTATTGGACCATTGCGACCGATTCTGTTTTTCTTGATTACTGTGGTTTAGGTTTTTGAGCATTTCATTAGAGTGGTTTCGGAGTTGGAATGGGGATCGTAGAGACATTGCAATATTTGGAATCATCTAGAAGAATTGCTTCAGTTAATGATAGTCATTCTGAGGGAAGATTAGTAGGTATGCCCATGGCTAATGGGGAGTGCTCTATCCGTACCCAGTCACCTAAGTTAAAGAGGCGCAAAATCTCCGCTGTTCGTGATTTTCCCCCGGGGTGTGGACGATTTGGTCAGTTAAGCAATTTGGGACCTGATAAGGAGGCCGCTTCTGTGGGTACTTTATTGACTGCACTGACAGAAAGTTTGGTTAGTGGGGGTAAAAATGGTGATGGACGTGGTGCTGAAAATCTGATGCCCTCAACTGGTCAGGTAGATGATACTGTTTTGATTAGTGGTAACGTTGTTAGTACTGGGGAGACAGTTGAATCTTTAACAGCCTTAGAGCATGAAATATATGATTCGTTGAAGATCCAACATCAGCTTGGTGCTGCTGCTCCAGAGGAGGAGATAGTTGCTGTTCTGCCTGATAGAAATATTTGTTCACCACCTGACAGATCCATCTCTATTTCTAAAGGCAATCTTCTGGAGAAGACTGCAGTTAAAAAATATCCTCCTCGAAGAAAAATATCAGCTGTTCGTGACTTACCTCCTCTGTGTGGAAGAAATGCTTCCCTGGAAGCGAGGAAATTTGGTCAAGAAAAATCGCTTATGGATGGTGAACCATCATCATTGAACACAGTGAAGACTAATGTGAAGCAAACATGTGAGGATATCCATGATGAAGAGTTTCACAAGAGTGAATATGTAGAGAATGTATTAGAAATAAGTGGATCCGAGGTTCAACCAAATTGCAATGGGCATGTTGTACAAGAAATGGAGAGAGAAGATGAATATAAAGTAAATTCGAAGATGAACGTGGTTTTGGAAGGTACAAGAAAAACATGCATTGAACCTTCTCAAAAAAGTAACGGATGTCTATGCACGAAGGACGTTGAGCATTCAGAGGAGAAAGTGGAGGACGAGACGGAGGTATACCAAGCGGAGAAAAGTACGAGTGAAAAATGTCTGGAAGTATCTTATTATAATAACCAATTGCACGAAGAAGATTTTGTATGTTCGGAACCTACATCGAATAGTGAGATTGTGTTGGGTTTGATGGCTGCGTCAAATTGTCCATGGAGGAAGGGAAAAGGTGTTTTTAAGCGTAAATCAGAAGGCGGTATGAGTGAAAGAAAACCTTCTCAACAAAGCAATGGATGCCAAGGCATGGGGGATATTGGAATTTCAGAGGAGACAGTGGGGACGGAGATGGTGGTATACCAAGCGAATAAAAGTCCGGGTAAAAAATGTATAGATGTATCTTATTGTCATAAGCAATTGCACAAAGAAGTTCTTGGAATTTCAGAACGTACTATGGATAGGGTGGTTGTGCTGGGTTTGATGGCTGCGTCAAACTGTCCATGGAGGAAGGGAAAAGAGGTCTCCATGCGTAAACCAGAAGATGGTGCAAGTGAAAGTAAACCTTCTCAAGAAAGCAATGGATGCCAAGGCACAGGGGGTGTTGGACATTCAGAGGAGAAAGTGGGGAAGGAGATGGTGGTATACCAAGTGAAGAAAAGTCCAGGTGAAAAATGTATAGATGTATCTTATTATCATAACCAATTGTACAAAGAAGTTCTTGGAATTTCAGAATGTACTATGGATAGGGTGGTTGTGCTGGGTTTGATGGCTGCGTCAAGCTGCCCATGGAGGAAGGGAAAAGAGGTCTCCATGCGTAAACTAGAAGATGGTGCAAGTGAAAGTAAACCTTCTCAAGAAAGCAATGGATGCCAAGGCATGGGGGCTGTTGGACATTCAGTGGAGAAAGTGGGGAAGGAGATGGTGGTATACCAAGCGAAGGAGACCCTGGGTGAAACATGTTTGGAAATATCTTATTATAATAATCAATTGCACAAAGAAGATTTCGAAAGTTCGGAACTTACTTCAGATACAGTGGTTGTGCTGGGTTTGATGGCTGCATCTAATTGTCCGTGGAGGAAGGGAAAAAGGGTCTCCAAGCACAAAGCAAAAGGTGGTACAAGTGAAAGTGAACAAAACACACTTGATTTGAAATGCCAACTAGAAGGACCCAATACTGTGTTGACAAAAGTTGACTCAGACATTGGAAGAAAGTCTGTAAAGAAGATTTTTCGTAAAGCACGAAAGAGTGCTTATCAAGGTACAAGTCTGTTCTGGGATGAGGAGTATTCTCTCGAGCATGACCCAGAGGATCTTCATGTGACTCCAAGATCATGTTATTCAGATGTATCCCCTCATCTGTTTAGTCCTAGTAGTACAACTAGTAAAAATCATGAGAACAACGCAATTGTCAACCGACACATGGTGAAGGAGACATTGCGTCTGTTCCAGGCTCTTTGTAGGAAGCTCTTGCGGGAGGAAGAAGGTAAGTCAAAGGAAGGAGGAATTTCTCGCCAAAAAATTGATTATTCAGCTTTAAAGATCCTCAAGGATAAAGGAAAATATGTAAATATGGGCAAACACATTGGAGCTGTCCCGGGAATTGAAGTTGGTGATGAGTTTCATAACCGAGTGGAACTTACTATTGTTGGCCTTCATCGGCTGCCTCAGGGTGGTATAGATTATGTGAATCATTGTGGCAAGATCCTTGCAACTAGTATCATTGCATCTGGTGGCTATGCTGATGATTTGAATGATTCAAATTCCTTGATTTATACAGGCCAAGGAGGAAATGTGATGAAGACTTATAAGGAACCGAAGATCAGAAGCTTGAACGGGGAAATCTTGCTTTGGAGAATAGTCTGCATGAAAAGAATCCTGTTAGAGTGATTCGTGGTTCTGAATCCTCAGATGGAAAGAGTAAGACATATGTATATGATGGACTATATTTGGTAAAGAAACGTTGGCAGGAATTGGGGTCTCATGGTAAGCTTGTTTTCAAGTTTCAACTGGACAAAATTCGAGACCAAGAGCTTGCTCGGAAAGAAGTGAAGAAGTCCAAAATAATTCAAGTTCAGGAAGGTCTCTGCATTGACGATATTTCGCTAGGGAAAGAGTCAATTCCTATTTCTGCTGTGAATACCATAGATGATGAGAAACCTCCAGCATTTGTATACATAACTAGCATGCTATATCCTGATTGGTGCCGTCCAATTCCTCTCAAGGGTTGCAGCTGTATTGTTGAATGCTCAGATTCTGAGAAATGTTCTTGTGCAGTTCAGAACGGAGGTGAGATCCCGTATAACTTTGACTGGTGCTATTGTTGAAGTAAAGCCCCTTGTGTATGAGTGTGGTCCTTCTTGCAAGTGCCCTCCGTCTTGTTATAATAGAGTTAGTCAGCATGGTATCAAATTTCAGCTTCAAATTTTTAAAACAGAATCAAGGGGTTGGGGATTGAGATCACTAAATTACATTCCTTCGGGAAGTTTTATATGTGAGTATATGGGAGAGCTTCTTGAAGAGGAGAAAGCTGAAGAAAGAATTGGTTATGATGAGTATCTGTTTGATATTGGGAATAACTACAATGACAATAATCTTTGGGATGAACTTTCAACCCTCATGCCCAATGCGCTGTCAAGTTCTTTTGAAGTTGTGTACGATGGTAAATTCACCATTGATGCAGCAAAGTATGGAAATGTGGGAAGATTTATTAACCATAGTTGTTCCCCTAATCTTTATGCCCAAGATGTTCTTTACGATCACAATGACAATAGAATTCCTCATATTATGTTCTTTGCCGCTGAAGACATTCCCCCGATGAAAGAGTTGACTTACCATTACAATTATACGATAGATTCGGTTTATGATTCCAATGGCAATATAAAGAAGAAGAGTTGCTATTGTGGTTCGCCGGACTGTACTGGCAGGCTGTACTGAGGCAGACTTGAGAGGAGAATTTTGGGTTACTCGAAAAAGGTGATTTCTTGCTCACATGTTTTTACATTCTTCTTAGATTCCTACCTTCTCTTTTGTATACGTCTACTTGCACATGTATGCAAATGTAATTTCATGTCTATGTGTTTATGGTTACTCAAAAGAGGTGATTTCTTAATTCCATGTTTATTTTTATATTCTTCGTCGATTCCTGCCTTCCATTTTGTATGCAGCTACTCACACATGCATCTAAATGTAATTCTGTGTGTACGTGTTTCGTGTGTGCATTTGTGCGGCCTGTGGGTCTTGCCCTTCAAACTGAACATACAACTAAATTAATAGTTTGTTTTTCTTTCTTTTTTTTTTACCTAAAGAACTAGTCATTTGTATCATGTGATCATATATTATTATTGCACTTATTAATAATTCTGCATCATCTCTGAACATAGTACAATCATATGTGCCTTATCTAGTGGCAAGCCAAATACATTTCACCATCATCTTTGTAGCATGGCGCTACAAATGGTTGAATCTAGGATTCAGTTCCTACTGAACAACATAGTTGTATCATCAGTCCAAGGTTGCATATGTTGCATTCCTGTCGCTTGTACAATAAAACAAAACAAAATGGAGGATTCGTCTTCAAAATAATAGGGTCACTGTGACCTGCTTCTGTTATGCTTTGAAGAAGACGTAAATCAGTAGTATAGTAGTTCGAAACCAAGGACATTTGGTGCTGACAAGTGCAAAGAAAAAAAAGGATTGATTCTGTAAACCGCATGGGAAAGTTATATTTTTGTTAAATTGTTGTGTGACAATGCAGCTTTTGTTCTATTTGTTTCAGATGGTTATAATCTGGTATATGAGAGTTTGCTAATACTCAATGTGCATTTTTGTTTCATTTTTTACTAGTTAACGTCGTGCACTCTAATTTCTAACAGAGCATGTATGATTAACTTGCAGGTTAAAGTGTTGGTAAGTTGCTGGGTGAATATTGAAACATCTGCGGACGAGGAGCTTGCATTGACAACAGTATTTTTTCAAGGGCCAAGGGCTCATGGCATGGTGCAAGATTTACATTTCAAACAATTTTGATCCGAAAAACGAAAGGGCAAGAGAGAAGTCGGAAGGATGGGCATTCGGAGGCGGATTTGAATAGCTTGTGGTTCGCTTCATGGACCTAGTAATCACACGTACAGGTCTTGAGTCTTGAGTTCAATAAAGCTGGTTATTGTGCTTTGGATTGAAGCTGGTGACGCTGACGTTGGCTGTCAATAGATAGATGGTAGGACTCTCTCTTGTGAGTTCGCTGCCGCATACGGCGGCCTCACCCCCAAGAATTAGTCCTTCAGGAGACGTGTGTACTCTCAGTATCCCGAAAATCCAATTAATTAGTCCTTTGTTGCTGATGCTATCGCTAGTGTGGGATTATCGATTTCTGATAGCGTATTTAGGATAGAGCTATTCTTATCGTTGCTTCAAATGCTTTATTATTCGACTGTACTGGAAATGATTGTACTAAGCGTTTCGTAGCCAGGGAAGCATAAATGCAATGTTTGGATACTGGTGATTGGGTTCCATATTACGTTCCCATAATTCAGGTAGGAACACAAACTTGTGAAACCAAGAAACTAGTACTTTCGTTCTGATCTAGTATTTGAAATTGTAAACCAGCATAAACTGAATTGAAATCGGCGTAAACCAAATCGTATGAGTTTAATAATAAATTTAAATGGAATCGCACTGAATCAAACAATTAATATTTTTTCTATTCCGATTTGGATTTGAGGTGGAGACGGGCTGAATTACATCGTGCCCATCCCGAGATAAGAGTCAAAGGTTTTGGAGGAGAACATAACCATACAAGGAAAATAAATCGGGTCGGATGATCGGGATTCCAATCCATATCATAATTTAACAGATTGAATATAGGACAATCCGACCCATATTCGACCCGTTTACAGGCCCAGATTGAACAGATTCAGTCCGCAGATTGAGAATAAAAGATTTTCTTTCTTTCTTCTTCCATCTACATGAAAAATAAAATTAAATAAAAAAGAAATAGGAAAAAAGAGTTTTCTTCTTCTTCGTTTCTAGTGTGTCTGCGAGGGTGTTGGTGAAAAGCTAGGAGATGAAGCTGGGCTTTGAAGAATCGAAGGTGGTGTTTGGACTGCTGAGAGCAGAGCAGCGCCCGATCGAAGAGATCGTCTCTGAGTTCAACTCCATTTTCTCTCATGGCCGCCAATTCACTCCCTGCTTCTCTCTCTCCATTCTTTTACAGGTCTCTCTCTCTCTCTCTCTCTCTCTCTCTCTCTCTGTATCTTTGGTGCCTGCTTTAGGACAAACATTGAGACGTGCCCAATTTCATTTCTTTACAAAATTAGAGGAAAACCCTAAATCCCTTACCGTCAGGGCTGTGTTAGGGTTTATGTGCAATTGGACTTGGGTATCAATTATTGTTTTTTATTTTTAATAATTTGCATGTATGATTATGGATACCCAAGAGTGGAGACATTGATTGGATATCAACTGAATTTGTGTTTATGGTTTTATGTGTTAAAGATGTTGGCTTTTGTGTGGCATAATTTTTGTGATGTGGGATTCTAACAAGTTTGGTGCTATTCCCAGGACAAGAAGATGCTGAGCTCCACTCAGCGTTTGATTGCCTTCGCTATTCTTCAGCAGGCCTACTCATCACAGAAACCTTCTGCAAATCCGTTCGTTGATTTACTTATAAACGTAAGCATTGCGCTTTTTTCATTCAAGAATTGGTAATTCATTAGTCTTGGTTGCTTTGGTGTTCACAAAGGATGATTGGTATCTGATTGAGATCAGTTTCTTGGTCTATTTGCTATTTAGGTTGCAACATGTTGCAACCAAGATACGTAAAGTTGTAAGGAACCGCACTTTTTCTCCGGAAAGGTTCTTTTGAATCATTTACCATGATATCAACCTCATCGTAATCTTGAACTTTATCACAACTAAGATATGAAACATGTCCAGAATTTACCTTAATGTATGCTATCTGCCTCATCATTTAAGACTCAGTCAAATTTTAAATTAGGAACTAAGCTGATTGTTGTTTCCTTTTGTTTTTCCCCAATGTGTACAACAGTTTTTAATCTGTGTAATAGATCTAATGCTGATCTCTCACCTTTTTGATACTTGAATCACTTGAATTGTTGGGTTTATCGTATTCTTATAAATTAAATCACTCAACAAAAAAGAAATACTCTAATGATATATGTAAAAAAAAAGGACTCAACTCAACTTAGACACTGGCAAGAACTGAATAAAATGGTTTGAAGGCCATAATTTCTAGATTTTTAGGTTTGATCTGATCACCTACATGGCCATTTAGTTCAATTTGGGGCAGATGACGCCTACAAGCAGTTTCAGATTTCTATTGAAGAAATTACCAGATCACAGTAAACATAGAGAATGTAAGCATGGAAGTATGAAAACTTTGATGAGCTTGTGGTTTCAAATAATTTATCAATATTTTTCTTTATGGTTCTTCTACTTATGATTCTTTTACCAATTTGAAGCAATAGTTAAGCGACAGACCATTCTTTGAAATGACAGGAGGTTGAATCCATGCTTAACAGCTTATTTGGCACTTAAGTTGCTTTCTTGATACTATAGTACAATAACATCATAATCTGCTTTCTTATTAAAGAAACTTCATCATTTGTTAATGTGAGCTTTTTATAATTGGGTTGCAGGCTGCATGTGATGTCGAAGCCGAAAAGTATGAGAGGGCACTTGTTCTGCAGCTATTACAGCTGTTTGGCTCTGTTGGCTCTAGTGAGAGCAAAGAGGTTCTCCATTATTTTTTACCCTTTTGATTTGTTAAGCTGAATTACGTTGTTGATATAGTTCTACAAACTTTTGTTTTTATGTTTGTACCTGTTACACAGAACCGCAAACCAACGTGAATTTTTGAGTTTTCTTCTTTTCCCCTAGGAATGTTGCTAAATTACCATTACAAATTTACAAAGAATCTGACTAAGACTATGCCTGTTGGCCCAGGTCAAAGCATAAGGCCTTTTTGGTCCGAAGATATTGCAGATGGCATACAATGTTCAATAAAAAAAGATAAAGAAGTCAGGGTGGGAATCTATTGTGTATGTTTCAGTGTATTAAAAGCGTGAGCTGTGGGCGAGGCGTCCGAGGGATAGCCCGTCCTAGGTGTGAGGCGAAGCCTCACGGGACCTAAATTTTTTAATACAGATATAACAATGCACGCAGACAGCACACACATCCATTATATTAAAGGGAGTTTTAACGAAAAGCCCATGGTACTGTTCACTTTAACGAAAAACCACATTTTTACACTAAAAAGTCAATCCTGGTACTATTCACTTTACCCTTTATTTTGTCCTGATCATTAAAACTCAAAGTTTTCAAGCCCTTTTCATTAGTTTTCCTTATATTAAAAATAAAAATCAGAAAAAAAGTCAGAGAGACAATAATGCTAGGAAGAGGTATGAGGCAGTTAAAACCCTACCCGAAATTTGGGTTTGGGAGTTAAAAAAAAAAAAAAAAAAAAAAGCCTTGGGGCGCGCCTTCTGCCGCCTAGGCGGCTCTGGCGAAGCCTTACGCCCACTCCCTCAAAACAGAGGCGGCAACCCTCAAGCCCAGCCTCAGAGGGCGCTTAGGCGCGCCCTGAGGCCTTTTAAAACATTGGTATATATTAAGAGTCGATGCATTTGGATCTTAGAAAAACCTTTTAAGTTTTTTTAAGTCCTAATTTTACTGAGTCTTTTATTATTTTAAGGAAGCTTTCTAGTATATTTTGGAGTCACTGAGTTCTATTTGAAGCATATAAATAAGGCTATCTCTTGTAAAGCAAATCAAAATTTGGATGTCTGAAATTGAAGTTTTATCTTGCAGCTGTTGGCTCATCAAGTTTTGATAAAAAAACTCATCTTGTGTTGTTCCTATGTAGGTTATTGTTGTAAGATTATTTTCTCTCGTAGATTCTTCTCTCAAAATTACAAATTTTGTTAGATAGAGAACCTGAATTTCCTATATCCTACTAAGCATTCATACCAACTTTGCATTTTCTCAATAATTCCATCAGGAAAGAAAAACCCCATCAGGACACTTTGAGTTCTTGTTTATTATCTGCTCAAGTTTGTCATCCTTAGTTGCTTTTATATGCGGGATTGGTTGTTTTATTAGTTGTTGGCTTTGATATATTCGTAGGACATTTAAATGAAATGTAACTATTAGATTACCAAAGTGAACTGTAACCAGCGGCTTTGTTACTTTATTTTGTTACCGCCTCATCATCTTCTCTTGAATGCTTTTCTTGAAGATTATGTTTATCTGAAGGAGAATTGTCTGTTTCAGATTCTTAAAAAGTCTGCTGCAGAGTACATCAAAAGCTTTGATCCTTCAGTACATGTAAGTTATGTGACCTATGTATATTTTACTATTAAAAACACTCTCAAAGTTGGTAATCTTTCAAGTCTACACAGGATCCACACTGCATTCAAGGATTTTGTTTAACAGTGTTGAGAAACATTCTTAGTCTATGGCTATAATAGATATTTTTCAATTGTCCTCAATGTCAGGCATTTCCGCAACATGAACAGTTGCAGCAGCAGTATGCTGATAAAGTCCATCCAGAACGATTTATTTCTCCATTCAAGGATGCTTCTATCAGAAGTGTGGTTGCAGACCCTGATGTTCCTCGTGGTTGTGATGTTAACTCATTAGAGTATGACCCTGAACAATAGATAGTTTTTTTGTGTGTCTTCTTTGCCTTCTCCATATGACATTAAGCATCATGGTCTAGGTTTGATATACAAACTGGAGCAAAACCTAAAATTGGATCTGGAGATAGAGACGAGGCAGTGCTTGGCTTGCTATCCAATTTAACGCTGGAAGGGTTAGGTCCTCACTGGAACAGGCCTATTCCACCTAGGCTCCCAGTTCAGAATGACGAAGTAAGACATAAGGGTATATTTATTGATTATTTATAGGGCTTACTTGTTTACTTGATTTCACTTGTCAAACATGTTTCAGCTAGTGTGGCTTAACCCCGTGGACAATCATGAACTTTTATGGGATGATCGAATGTGTATTGATACTAGCAGAGGGGCAGCTGTCAGGGACTTGATTGCAAAAGCTTTAAAAGGACCACTTGCGCCTGCACAACAAGAGGTGCCGACATGTATATACTTTATACCCTTCATATATTTGATGTATCTTAAGCAATATGATATTAAAAATGCATTTATACTTCTGTGTATCAGTCCTATGTTGATTGAATGAATCTTTTCATATCATTTAGTCAAGTCATATGCTATGCGTCTAGCATTTGATTGATGTGGGTTCTAGGATTTAGTGTATGAACCATTGTCGGGTTGGTCTTTTCATGGTTCTGGTACATGCATGAATCAAATAGTATAATATAACGAGAATGGGGCTGTACTTTGCACTAGAAAGCAAAGAGAGAAAGAAGGAAGGGGGGGGGGGTGGGGAATAATACCGATGAACCATCTCTGCCCATTCCGAGCCCATCCTAGTTGGTTTGGAATGCTGAGGTACCTTATTTTCAATGGAAATAACCTTTTTATTGAGGCAAGGTTGAATTGGGTACTCTGGCTTCTTGTGTTTCATTATTTGTTGAGAAGTATTATGTTGGTGGAAAAAGGGTAAAAGCTCTGTGGAATTATTGTGTTATAGCTATTCTTTTATGGAATTGGTTGGGAAGAAATGTAAAGTTTTCAATGGAGGACGAGGTGGTTTTTTCATTATGGGAGAGACTACCTTTTCGGCTTCATTCTTGTCCACTGATGCAACTTTGCATTGGTTTTAGAATGGGAGAGGGAATATTCTGGAGGACCTGAAAAAGATTTAAGTACAGGAAGACTCTTAAGCAATACTGAGATTGGGCATCACAAATCCCAAACTTATTAAGTAGGGAGGGTTGGAATATGGGTCGCCCAATCCAGCCATGTAATGATTTTTTTATAGGATTTTGGCGAGGCTAGAAGTCATAGTGATGCCTGGCCTCAGAACAAAGTGCTGAAACTTGAAAGTAGGCCCTTCCTGTTTGGACCCCAAGGTTTATATGTATAGATCAACTAGAGCTGAATTAGTGTTAGGATTATGGACTTTTGGAGTCAATTATAAATGATACCTTGAAGCATCTTTGAATTTAGCCTTGTTTCTAAATGTAGTGTTATCTGGGGAAATTTATGTGGCTGGGGTATAGTCCAGTTTGTAGTGGCACTTGGACATGTCTGCTAAAGTGGCCCTATGGTCTCATTCTCCGTCCCCCAAATAATATAATTGATAAAATAAATTATTAACGATAGAGGGTTCTTGATGGCTTCATTTTAACCAAGAAATTCATGTTATTTGATTTTATACCTTACGTCAATCATTTTGAAGGAACAAATGACCTAATGCTTTGCCTTTCTCTGTCCAGAAAGTCTTGTTGGAGCTGGAAAATGACCCGAAACTTGTATATCACTGTGGGCTGACACCAAGAAAGCTACCGGTAAGTGTTGTCACATAAATCTCAGTCAACAACATTAGTATGATTTAATCTAATACCTGTATAATTCCTCAATTATTGTTTTCAGGAATTGGTGGAAAATAATCCCCTTATTGCAGTTGAAGTCCTCGCCAAGCTCATAAAACTCCCTGAAATTGCAGAGTATGTCTTCACTTTCTCTGATTACTTTGTGTGTCTAATTCTACAGAGAATACGAGATTATTTTTTATTCCTGTTCCTATTTTCTTTTGTAAACTTTTAAGCCTGTTAACTTCCTCATTTTCAAGGTTTTTATGCTTTGTAAAAATTTTGTTTGTGGCCACAGATACTTTACAGTGCTTGTCAATATGGACATGAGTCTGCACTCCATGGAAGTGGTGAATAGGCTTACTACAGCAGTTGGACTTCCTTCCGAGTTCATACACTTGTACATAGCGAATTGTATATCATCTTGTGAGAACATCAAGGTACTTGCTCACACCTTGCCTCTGGACTGAGGTTATAAGTATTCTAAGATTCAAAGGCACAGTTCAAGTCTTGATGCAAACAGTTGAATTGTAATGAGTTTCAGATAGTTTTTTCCTTTAATGGTTCCATGCTATAATAATAATTGGGAGATGAGTAAAAGTGGTAGATTTTTGTTAGGAGAAGAAATTTTGAATAGGCTGGCTAGATTTGTTAAGGATGTGCATGGTGGTAGGTTATTAGGAGGTTTTCCCACTCTGGTTCAGTGGCTTCTTTTGGTGAGTCAGTGCAGTGGCCTTAGGGTTTAGGGTTTAGGAAGAAGATTCGTGTGCGTGATGCATTCTTCAATGCCAACCATTCCATGTCAGCAAATGCCATCTAATTGGATAAAGGTTTGTCAATGGAAGGAACAGAGTATAAACACAAGGATGATGCTTAGGATGGGTTGAGGCGTTCTGAAGTTGAAGGATGCGAATGAGGAGACTAAATTTGAGTGATAATAAGATTTTCTTTCTGTCTTGTTTAAGTGTTCACGCATCTATGTTTTTTTATTTGATCATGCAATACATTTCTTACCTAGTGCATTGCTTCAAATACATATGTTTAGGAGCGATAATGTTTATTTTATGATGAGGTTTAGAAGCTATGTAGTGAAATATTTAAGGCTAGGGTTTAATTAAAAAAATAATATAAGAGCCTGCTTGAACATGGGAAATTTGTTGCTCTTTCTTTAAAATCCTGCTTCCCCCTATTCTCCGTTCAAGACGTTCAAATGAGGGATTATCTATTCAAGGTTCTTTTAGGGCCCTGCGTTTTTTGGAAAGTTATGCAAAAGAACATGCTAGTGTTTGCTGATTGAACTGAGTAATATAGGTTGGTTAGGGTTCCTTAGTTGAAGGCGGGAAGGGACATGTGCATTCTCTTTTATTCTTCAATTACACTGGCTTTTATTGTAGTGTAAACTATTGCTTGTTAAAGTCGTCGTGGTTTTATTTGGTTTTCCCAAACCCTCCCATAAAGTAAAGCTGTGAAGTTGTCAAATTGTGTGTGTAGCATTATGCATACTTCACGAGCTCAAAATGAGCTGTCTGTTTTGATTATAATTCTTTCTTCCTCCCTCACTCGCTGTCAGAAGGTATTAGATGATAGTTTTTTTTTTTGTTGGTACCAAACTCTTATTTTGTAAGTTCCTTAAGCAGTTTTGAATATTTTACTCTCAGGATAAATACATGCAGAACAGACTTGTGAGACTTGTTTGCGTGTTTCTTCAGAGCCTTATCCGAAGCAAAATTATCAATGGTCAGTGTCACTCTCTACTTGCAATTCAATGTTATATGGTCATTTGATTTTGTTTGAACTCGCATGCTTGATGTAGAAACAGTCAATCAATGGGATGCTAACTACATTTGTTGTATGAACAATTGAAGTAACAGTTTTTAATCACAACGTTACGTCGCTTACTTTTATTGATGGCTGTCTTTACAGTTAAGGATCTTTTCATCGAAGTCCAAGCTTTTTGCATAGAGTTCTCGCGGATTAGGGAAGCAGCGGCACTGTTTAGGCTCCTAAAGTCCTTGGAATGATTACGTTGTTTATTTCTTCGCAAGATTGTTACTCTTGTATGATGAGCAATTATTTTTTTCTGTAAGTTTGGCCTATTTTTCTCTCAGCTTGTAGATTGATTTTAGAGGTCATTTAATGAAATTTTCTTTTCTTCTCGTGTGTCATTAAAACAGTGTAATGTTATAGCTTTTGTTTCAATTAACACACTCAAAATTAGAGATTGTTTCAATTTTGTAAGTCTTAAGTAAATTTTTGTCCTGCATGTTGGGCAGCAATGACTTGGTAATCAAAGGCATTAACATGGGGGAAAAATAAAAATTATAGCTTTTGCAGATGACAGTATGTATTGTTAATTTTGGGAAATGATAATCGCTTGTCCTTTCTCTCCTTACACATATCCATGTTTAATTTAGTCAGCTTATTTTGTTTGGTTTATTTAATCTGATTGTCAAAAATGAAGAGAGGGGGGGGGGGGGTGTGTGTGTAGGAGAAAACAATAACTTACATGACACGGGGTTTATTGTCACGGGGTCTTGTGTCAATGAAATAAAAAGATGGACAAAAACTCACATTCTTCAATTTATTGACATGGGACACTATCGCGGCGATGAGCCTGTGGCATGTGTGTCATTCTCGAAAACTATGAGTAATATCATGTGTATCATGAAATTTCTCTTACTAATATTCAATTCCATGCTTTTTCCCTTCATTTACCCTTTTTCCTTTTAACATAACTAAGGGTGCGAACTAGATTTTCGTATCGGGAAATTTATCTTCCTAATATTAATAGGTTTTGATTACGAATTATACCTTCCATTGCAGTTTTTAATCATTTAGATTCAAAATTTAGTCCCTAATTTTATAAATGATAATTTTTAAATGTCATTAGTACTACGGTCATGTATTTTTTTTTTCTTTGTGAATAAAAGATCTTAGCTCGAATTTTGTAGGTGACGAATTCGAGATCAGTTATTTCCTCACCCTTGTGTAAAATATCATTTGTACTAAGAATAAATTAAAAATTCTAATTATAAGCCCAATCGTGCGTATTTAGGATTTTCAAATAATGGGAATATCACCCAAAAAAAACTTTATTGGGCCATTTTGTCGAAGCACCTAGTAGGCATCTGCCAATTCCTGTCAACATATGCTGAAAGTTTATGCCAATTTATGTCGACAACTACTATTATTTGTAGAGACTTGTCGAGAGTGGATACATGATATTGTAGAGTGATGTTGAAGGATGCCAAGGCTTTCAACTAAAGTATTTCAGACGAGAGAAAAGGAATACAAATATGATAGAAGAAAATAGAGGTAGGATGAGGAGGTTGTAATTTAGTTTGCCTTAGGTGTTTATAGGTGTCAAACACAATTGACAAAACAAACATATATGGAGCTTTTGAAGTTGTTGGGGTCAAAGATAACTAAAGACCCTATGCTAGCTCCGTCACTGATCACTTGAGTAGACTGAAATGGCATGTCTTTGCGAAAATGGATGTAAGGTCATCTCTTCTGGCTGGACATTCCACCTGTTATGCGCGGATGTGCATCGTCTTCTTCGTATTCTTTTATGATCCAAGTTGGAACTGAAATCAGAGTTATCATACATTGCAGAATTGGTTGACAAATTATAGAAGATGAGAGAAATTGAAATGGAAGCATATGAAGTAGTGAGATATGGAACTCAATGCACACTATTTATTCACACGTGAAGTTGAAGATAAAAGGTGTCATGTCGAGAGAAACCTAATAAAAAATTTAGAGAGTTTCTTACGAACTGACACGTTTCACTTGCAAATCATATTAATAAAATGATTAAGATTCAATCATAATAAAAATATCACGTCAAGAAAAATCTGTTCAGAAATCTCGAAAGTTGCTCCCGAACTGTCGGATGTCACTCGAAAAAACATATTTGAGAAATGCTAAAGATTCAATCATGACAAGGTGCCGCGCAGAGCAAAATCTTATCTGAGATCTTTGCTACATGGTTTATTAAAGGCTAAAAATGACACGGGCCACGTTTAGCCCTCAACCATAGGAGATGGCTTAAGCACGGTCAAAACAAAGGTAGTCAGTTTAGCCACTTGCTGGTAGCCTGGTTAAGCAATCCGAATGAAGTTCCACATTCAAAGGACCACGTTTATTTTTTGCTTTACGAATCTGGTTTTTTAATTTAATTTTATTTTTCATTCTATGCATTTCTGGTTTTGCCTTATTTTTATTATATATATATAAATAGCTGATCATTATTTGTTGTCTTTTAAAATACTATAGAGTATTTTATATTCTGAGTGTTTTAACCGTTAGATCTTTGTTTGAAAATACAAAATTTAAAATTCAATGGTTAAAACACCTGGAGTACCAGATACTCGGAGAGAGCACGCCAAAAGTTTTGGGTATAATACAATAACAAACTTTGTTTATAAAGCAAGCTTAAAGTATCCAACAAGGTGGAACTTTATTCATTCATATTACATAACCTCACCAACTGAAGGTGCAGAACCCCACTAATCCTTGGGCAAACGAAAGCCAAGTGCACTGGTTCCTAACAAGCATCATACATTAACTAATACTTTTAATTATTTTATACTAAATCCATGCCAAGCAACTAAACATAAAAAAGCAATAATATTAATCAACATGTAACTAAATTAGTGTCCTCCTAAGTGAGCTGAATGTCCGACTGATATGCAGCCCCAGCCTTCCAATCAGCAGGGATGACATTGTTTGCCTGCACCCATTTCACTTCTGCACTGCCACTCACTTGGAACCTCAAGCTAAGGGACCCCATTGGTGGGGTTGGAAGGTCCCACACTGCTCCATATGCTCTCCTCATTGGCCTCCATTGCTGGCAATCCTCCTGCCCCAACAAAAGAAAAAAATATTTTTAGTCAGACCAGTAATGTTACACGAATCACGTTTACGAAATTATATTAATAACATGGTAACTTGGTAAGTTGTATTTGAAATATTGAGTTGGAGTTGAATTTTCACCTGCCAAACCTCAACAGCTGTTATGTCATTTACCCCAGCAACATCCTGAATGACTATGGCAAGGTAATGAGGATATTTACTTTGTTCATGGACTTTGAACACAATGTTGTAACCAGAGAACTTGCAAGGGATCCTTCTGTATTCGATTTCAACGACACCGGAAGCAAATAATACCGCAGACGAAGCTGGATTGGTTGCCAACTTTGCATAAGCTCTTGCGCTGAAGATAAAGTCAGTTCTGTCGCCTTCGCCGTAGTCCGTCACCACCGTAGTTACCCCATCACTGCTGCAATGCTGAGGGACCTTGCACCTCACCTGATGAAACCACACTCAGTATTAACTACAGTATACTTAATTAAGTTAATTATTGTTACGATTAATTTAAAAAAGCCGGCCCGGCATGATTACTTGTCTATGCTTAGTGCTAATCAACATGAGTATTACTGTTCTTTTCGTCACATAGTAAATTATTGAAAACTTTGAGGAAGTGGATGTACCTGGTAGCATGCACCACAGCCAGTTCCGTTCCTCCATAGCCTAGAAACTGCGGTTACTTGACCGTCGTTGATCTTTCTTCCATATTCTCCAAACCCACAAGCTCCCGCTGCATCAGTAATATACCACTGTGAATATACATACCATAATCAAATATACTTACGTGCATGGAAATATTCTTTTGTCACACTATCTGATGACTTAACGTGATTATGTTACCAGACTGTAAATCTAAACTTTTATAATGTTGAAGTTATCTAGAATGTAAATATCCTTACGTGGTCAACATGTTTTTGGTAATGCAAGTTTGGTAGAGAATGTTACCCTACTATACATTTAATAGTTTTCTTTTGCATGATAAGCTAACATGTTATTTTCGCACTGCTATCAATCAAAATCACATGTTCAAAAATAGTTCTACTTGATCAATACCTTTGATTAACAGTTTAGCAACAAAACTGTCATGCACATGCACAAATATATTATGAACGTAAACATCGATTAGTAAGAAAGCTACACATACTTGGGGTCCCGTAGCAGTCTGGGCTACCATAGTAGGTTGCTCTAGAGGAAACAAATGCGTCTTGAGAGGTACATAGTGCAGGCAACAGTACCATGATACAAAGAAACCAAGTTATGTGCTTAAGCAAAAACTCCATGTCTCTGTGTGACAAAGTTTTTCCTAGACAATGCAAGGAAGTTAATTATCGCAAAGTAAGACGATAATCAGATAGATTAAGCTAATGAGTTTAGGAGGGTTGTGAGAGCAAAGGTATCTTAGTCCCAATATTTATAGTCGAGGCAGGGGGGAGGGTGCATGCTGAGGTGGATACATACCTTTTCTTCCACTTTGGGAATACAGGGTGCAAAAGAAATAGGAGAGCTCTGGAGTTTTGGATTAGATTGATAACGTGTACTTACACGTTGGACCTCCGATGTCTTTTTTTTTTTTTTTTTTTTGAGTGAAACGATAGCGTTAGTAAGTTAAATGTTAGATTAGCTACTGAGAGGGTTTGAACCCATGCCGTCATGTAAGGGCACAACACCCTTCCACCACTGTGGTAAAGGGCCACTTGTGTTGGATCTCCGATGTTGATCCGTTTGGTGGGCGGGACTGAATAGGTTGAGTCTGAGTCTGAGTCTAGTCTCGTCTCACATAGTCTCAATAATTTTGAAAAGAAATTACTATCTCTAACGGTTGGATAGTTGTCAAATGAAAACTCTTGTCTTATCATTATTAAATTCATCAAAAAGACTATCAATTTTAAATGGGATGTATGAAAACATATTACTATGTGTTAGTGGAGGGAATATTATATAATTCACAAATAGCTGAGCTGAACATTTTCGCTTGTTCCTTGAATGTGCAGGTTTAATTAAGTTAGGGTGCTCTTAAACCATCATTACATTTGGGACCATTCTCTGTCTATTCCTCCCTAGTTGTGTAGGTTGGACGAAAACCAATACTTTTGCCAACATTGTCTGGTGATGACTCCTAGTCACTATTACACGACTCTTTTCCGCTAATATGAGCAATTGGATCATTGGAGATCGACTGTTCTTCGTACCCTTCCCTTGTTCTATAGGTTCTCAGATCATTGCTAGATGTGGTGAGTTCAATGGTAGCGCGACTTCAATTCGTGTGGATGGTTATGAATTAGGGTTGTGGATTAATTTAGGATTTTGGTTGTTTTGAGTTATGGTCTTTTAGTTGTTAGTTTAGTCACTTGGTACGGGTCAATTGTTACGTGAGTTAATTTGATGGAAATGGTTTTCAATTGGAAACTGGTAGATGATCCTTGAGAAATTTAATTGGTGTTTTGAGTCAAATACCAAGGGCTATGGGATATAAACAAGTGGACTAATTGAAACCCACCAAAGCCATCGTCGGGTTTGGTTGTAACGCACTGACATGCCGACTGAGTGAGTAGGTCTATCAGATTCAGACTCACTCGGAGTGACTAAAAACCAAGGCATTAATCTCTAATGCCGTGTCAAAGTTTAAGACTAAAGGATGAGCACTTATAATTTCCCTAGCTAATTGGGTTTAAGATTTTGACGCGTTTGGCTTCAACCAACCAAAACAAGAGAAATTTATTTGAGAAAGCTAAAGAACGGATAACTTCGACATGTTTAACTTTTAAAATAGTCACAAGGATCCTCCTCAGATCCTTCAATCACATCCGTTCATTGTACATCGTACAGTAAAAAATCATTGTAAATTTTTTGTTTAAAATTGAATATAAACAGTATTTGACAAAAATTAGCTGCACGATATACGATAAATGTATATGATGGAAAGAAAAGTAATAGTACTAACAAAAGTTGAGGTGAGGGGAAGCAATGGCTAATGAGGTCCAATTAGAGTAGGCTTCCTGTCCAAATCCCAAATGGGGGGTAGGTGAATCGTCATCCCTTGCCCTCCACCTGCCTTGTTCCAACTTCCAAGCACACCATTTCTCTGTGCTGAGTTCGTAAGCACTTGGACGTGTGTTTAAATTCTGTAATACGAGATTAGTGACTAATCATTTCCTTCATTATCTTAACCACTATCACAAACATTCTTACCTTCAAATGTGATCCTGCTGGTGTTTCCTCCTCTTCAAGATTGTACTAGACGCACCACATGTGCCAATACGCAGATGATTAATTACCAAATTAACAAAAAATCAGCGAACACCAAGTGTACATTAAAAGTCAAAAGCAAAACACTTGCTTTCTTTTCAGCTGTTTTACACAGATGGTTCTTTGTGCTTGATACAAGTTTAGGCTATGTATTATGCATTGCTTTGCTGGAAAATATTTGTGTTACCACTTGGAAGCTGGATGCCCAGTTTTTCCATTGCATGGTGTGACTCTGGCCCGAGCATTCTCCACGACAATCACCACATAAACTTCAATCTGAAATCACAAGTTTGCATGCACATCGCGCAATGAAATATCACAATTGTCACAAATTTGAAGTTTAACTCCACTACCATTCTTTCAACAACAATTTAGAACATGTACAAAACTTACTTAATTTGGATCAACATAGTGCATTGATATTAACTAGTCTTTGATTAAAGTATTTAGCATTTGCAGCATAGACACACTTTTTGCTGTTTTGACCTCAGCAAAAGCACTTTTTGAATTAGCACTTTAGGCAAAGCATATTCTCTGATCTAAGCTTGTTGATCCAGCACTTGTAATAAAAAATTACATAACTACGGGCAAGAAGATAGACTTCACGAACCCAGTAATAACACACTTGTTTCAACTACAATGATGCAAACTTTCCAAACACGTATTAAATAATTTGTTCTTAATGATTATACCATGGTTCTAGGAGGGAGTTCCAACTCAAAGAAAGTGACTCACCATAAAATGGGCTAAAAAAATAACATCACTTGCATAAATGGGGCAACCACTTAGAGCAAATCATGGAAGAGAATCAGTCGACACAATCCACCGAGTATGTGTACGGTTAATATCACCAAATCTTCTACTTTCTCACCTCTCTCTTACACTTGTAAATTGGGTTGAAAAGGAAAGGCGAAAGGGTGATGTTTGTCGGAGACAAAACCAAAATTACAAACAATACAACATACCATCCACCAAAACCTCATTAGTCATCTTCACTCCCAAATTTACCAATCAACAAACGAAAAAAAAGGACAGCACCTCTGCCAAGTGTCTCCTTACTGAATCTTATGGAGAAATAGTGGTAAAGGTGGTAATGCCATGAAAAGAACAAGCAATTACTTCGCAAATCCAGAACCAACTTGTCCTCATACTAGAGCAATGGAATGGTTGAGAATTAAAACTGGGAGAGATTGTGAGCAGTGAAATTTTGAAAAGGCATATAAATGATACCAGAGAGAAATTTCCTAGTCAACAGAAAGTAAAGATCCAAAAACCCAGTTACTCTTCCATACCAGGCTTTTCAGATTATTGTGGCCATCATACCATAGCATATGAGGGGACTAAATAAGCTAAAAAGAAGTACAATGTCGATGTTATGGCATGATGTTCAATGGTACTACCCAAGAACATGGAGTTTTCCAAACTCACCAGGGGTTGGTGTGGATGAGGGAAAGGGGAGTGCTTTAACTAGAACTTTACACGTAAAAAGTCAAACCTAGTCGTTCCAAATAAGCCAATCACAACCCAACTAATCATCGTCCAGGAGATGTCAAAATTATTGAACAGAAAACAAGCACAAGTAATCACAAGCAGCGTAAATCAGTCCAGAAAGCTTAGGACAATTGCTGACTACAGTACACACTTAAACATTGATATTCACTCCAACATTAGCAAATGGTAAATTTCATGTAATGAGCAACAGAAATGAGTCATCCCATAACGTACAATCTGAAAGAATCTTGTTATTGCCCTGTACCTCAATATTCCTTCGGATAAGAATTCCAAGTCTTCCTACGGAATAAGTTGTGCTTTTTTAAGGTCTGAGACAACTCCCCTGTCTTCGGTACTCCTTTCATTGTACAGTACCTGGAAATTAGTTTGAAATGGGTGACATATGTTTGGTATGAGTTAGACAAAAATGTATTAACTCTTTCTATTTGAAATACCTTGTCAATGATGCCATAGTCAACTGCCTCACTTGGACTAAAATATTTTGGACGCCTAATGTCTGCTTCAATTTGCTCAGTTGACTTTCCCACATGCTTTGCGAAGAGTTTAACCTAAAACATAAATCAGACAATAAAACACTGAGTTGATAGGTCACCTAAGGCACTTCTTTTGTTGGTATGGAGTTATGAATGTCAATTTCTACGCTCCAATGCAAAGTTCTATACAATTAGTCACTTCTATACTCACCGAACATACCACAATTAGTCATTTCCTGTACTCACAGCACATACTACATCATGCTCCAAGAATAATATTTTATAAAGTTCATTTTGAAAGGAAAAAGGGGTTCCTCTCCATGTAGAAGATTGTGTTAGTTCTATCGTCTTTTGATTGATAGATTTGTTTCATCTCTTTGTTTCATCCCACCATATCAATTTCGACTTTCAGGTGTGTGCAGTGTATAACACTGGAATGGACACGACTCGCGTAGGACATGGAAAAATACATATTTTGGATATTGTGGAGTGTCCTTCGATTTTATTGACCATTTTCTTTTGGATACAGCTGGGACACGGTTAGGACACAGTTGTCAGCTTGTAATTATTTCAAAACTACATAGGTCAAATCGAAATGTGTAAAACTATACTGTCAAATTATAGTATTTAAACGATATGTTAAACAGTTAAAGGCCCAACCATCTCCCTATTCTCTCTCTCTATTTGAAAACCATACGGGGACCTAGCACTTTTTACTTTGTTGCAGAACTAGAGGAGAAAGCCTGAGAAAGCTCCTAGAACTGATTGAGAAGAGGAGATTACCTTCTATTATATGTAATTTTAAATCTATTGTCTTTTTTTTAGTGTCATTTATTATATTTAAGCTATATTATTGTTAATTTATGATTATTATTATTTTAATTACTGTGTTTTTGGCCATATCCAAGTCCAAATTTTTGGAAATCATGCCCAGAACCCATGTCCGTTGAACATAGATCAGGACTGTGAAGTAGATGCTGAAAGTAATTGAGTCTTTCTTTTTTCTTCTTTTTGTTTACATTCCCATGAATTATTACACCTGAGCTATATTTTTGAACTTGTACAGAGAGTTAAGTTAATTCCTGGTTTAATATAAATACTGCAAAAATCAATCCACATCCAAGATAGAAAACATATCCACTTGCTACACAAAAGAGAAAAATGGAAGAATAGAAATGAAAAGAGCTAAAGGAAAAATCTCTCCCATTCTTTGAAACTTTTGAATAACCATAAACATCTAACCAGCATTCAAACTAGTCAATGTGAACAGAGTGAAGGATGGCAACAAATATGTTTGTGACCACTAATCTTACCAACTCGTCTTTAACGTTCCTCACTTCCTTTCTTGCAAGTTCAATATCTGTTGCTTGACCTTGAAACCTCGCAATCGGCTACAGATAGATAAACAAAGAAGAGAAAAGTTCAGGTAAGAATTTAATACATGTATAAGTTCCACTTAACCAGATAAAAAAGTACAAATCCCAGTCCTTCCAACAAAAATTAAGAAACACATAGATAATACACCATCATGAAGCTCAACAAATTACTGATAAAGATCAAACCTGCTTCATCATGATTGTTGATGAGGGTAAAGCAGAACGGTTTCCCTTTGCACCAGCAGCCAAAAGTAAGGCAGCTTCTCCCCAAGCATTACCAACACAAAGAGTAAATATAGGTGGCTTGACATACCTACAGTGAATAGACATTAAGTTCGACCATTAGGGCAAAAATTCAGATCACCTCTTAAATTCAGCGAATACAAACTAGAACTGATCAACACAATAAGATAATTAAATGAATGACATAGCAGAAGAACATAAAGATGGATAACCTCATGACATCATATATTGCAAAAGCCTCTGTTTCATAACCCAACTTCTCCCCACCCTGAAGAATACAAGATAAGAATCATATAAAATGAAAAACAAACAAGGCGCCATTATTGAACAATCTTCATTGTTCACAGTAAATGCGGCAAGAAGCGTGAAAGCAAGAATTATCTATCTCCTAAGCCAACTACTGCCAAATTGATCAAACAGCATAGTTACCGTAAATGAACTTGAATTACACTTACAGTTACAACTACGAAAGAAGTCATGCAAAAGCAACCCAAAATTATAAAGGATAAGAGAAGAATAAAAGTGTAGTTACAAATTATACAGTATCTAACTACAGTTCTTTCTAAAAATTATTGGATGATAATACTGCTGCCACCAATGAAGACATTACCATACAATCTCACAACCACCATAATCCCATCACAAACCTTCTCCTTTGCAACCACCATAAGTTGGCATCACCTATGATCATATCAGAACTACCATTTTAATACATTGGAAGTTTGCAACAATCCCATTAACCGTACCACAACTAACTCCAGCACCAACACGAACATCTAAGCAACCGCTGACGTGAAATCTATCAGTACTACTACCAAAGTCCAACACAAGTTATTTCGTGTATTTATAATACACTCTCCAATTATTACCAACTGATGAACTGACCGATAATAAGAGAAAAACATGGACATCCCTACAAAAGTGACAACGGAGGTGATGTCACTTTGTCACACTACCCTCCCCAAATCTACCTTTTCACTATCAACAAACATTGAACCACTCGTCTTGTACCTATCCCTAGTATCAAGAGTTAACAATTAAAGTGTGGGTGTTCATTATTGACTTCGGGTGTGCTTCGAAGATGCCAATGTGTGAAACAAGCAGGCATTAGACCTAAAGCTAGCTGAAAATAAACGAAAGAGTCTTGACTGCTGACCTTGGTTGTTCCTGTGGAATTAATGTACAAGTAAATGGGCTTCGTGTCGTCTTCGTACTGAAGGTAGAGAAATTCGGCAAGTATCAACTCCGTCACCGAAGGAACAAGTGACATGCCCAAGTACACTATTCGGTTTTTGTATAGATATGATGCCAGGTCCGGAGGCGGCTGCTCCCATGCGCTTCCTCTTTGAAATGGAATAACCTAAACACACAAATTTCAATTCGATTCGAAATTCAAACTTCATTACACAATAATTGAAGCCTAGATGACCCAAAATCTCAAATTCCATCCGGATAAATTTCAATTGAGCTGAATTTTTACTTATAAATCGAAAAAATCAGTAGAAAAGAATACACAAGGTGAGAGTAAAATGCGGGAAGGTAATTTGGCGGAGTACCATGGTGACGACGCCGCGTGTGGGTTTGGAGCCACGAGACGACGCCGGATTGAGGAATGAAGGGCGGAGCTTGTGGCCGGAGAAGTCGGAGGAGAGGCTGTTGCCGGCGAAGGGTAGAGAGGAAGCTGGTGGAGAGGGAGGCTCTGGGAGGGGAATGAGACGACGTCAGATGGGGGCGGGTAGTGTTCAGGGCTCGGAAAGTGGTGGGCGTTGCTAACATGCGCGTGTGGAGCGCGAAGCAGGAAGCCGTGGTTGCCACCTCCATTGATGAGTTTCGAACGACTGGAGAACGCAGTAGCCAAATGGAAGGAGATATCGAAACCAAATAAAAGTGGGCTTTTTTCGTTTTTGGGCCATAAAATATTTAGCCCATGATATAGGACATTCCAGCCCAATATGTCCTTTGGTTCAAACTTTTTTTTTTTTTGGTAAAACATATATTTACACTGAAAGGTGGAATAATTGAACGCATCATTCACGATGTCTAAACTTAAAACTTCTTATTTATCTAAAACTTTTTACTTACACATGAAAAAAAGTTGAAGGGAAAAAACAAGAACGAGAAATGGTAAAAGTCCAATCGTTTTGCTATATAATCATCATGAAGATGTCAATGATTGGAGTTACCTAAAACCATGATTAATATTAGGCCAAGAGACTCTTTACATGACGGTGTAACATTGTTCCACAAAATATTTTCAAATATCTTGTTCTCTCACGAAGTAATGAGTTATAGGAAAAATTGTGCATGGATCGTGTGAAACTCACACACACTTAAATTTAGTGGTGGGCATAAACCAACTAAACCGTCCAAACCAGCCAATCTAAACTGTTTTGGTCGGTTTAGTTTCATTCTGACGAAGAAAAAGTTACACAATTTAAAAACTGAACTGATTTTATGTTGGTTCGTTTTGTTTCACTTTTGAAATCGATCAAAACTAAACCGAATCGACCGTATATCTTTTAATTATAATTTTTACTTATTTTACACATATCATAGGTTATTTAGATGTCTAACCGTACATATATTAAAAGTTGTAGAGACTATTAACAATTAGGAGATTTAAGCTTATGTGTAATTTAAGATTATAGGCGATAGGTTATTTGTTCTTAAAGCTTATGTTTGACTGTAACTAATAAATCGTTTGCTAACACAAAACTTTATTTAATTGAAACTTAGTTCTAGTTCACTTGATGAAAATTTATGTTCCAAAAACTTAAACCTTTTGATCGAATTGGAATGTGTGAGGTGTATAGATATTTAGAAAATTAAAAATGTTTTTAAATGTTAGACATTTTTTTATTGATGTATGGAGAATAGGCTTGAACCAACCAAACCAAACGGATTAACAATGATTTGGTTTGTTTTGGTTTCAATTGTGATGTTAGACAAAACCAAACTAAATTGAACTATTAAATGCTAGTTGGTTTGGTAATATATTTGGTGTCAAACCGAATCACGTGCATCTCTACTTTAATTATTGTTGCCAGAAGTATTAGTGTTAATAATGTTTAAGAAGATGCCACATTTTCATTTTGAAGAACTTGTTTTTTTTTTTTTTTTGACAAACGATAGGATAATTTACACCAAATTCATGAGAGGGGAGAATAAGAACCCGAAACGCATTAAGTTTAAGAGGAAAGCCCCGTAACCACCGGGGCAATCCATTCGAAGAACTTGCTTGAGATAGCAAAATGTTTTCAACATTACAATGGGGTCAATCAAAATTGAGATATGTGAAGGAGAGATCAATGGAACCCTTTAAACTTGAACAACATATCCAAACAATACTTGACTACATGTCGAAAAGGGAAGTCATTTCCGCACACCTATTTCCCCTCTTTGCACACCCTTACTTATTTCCATTCAAAAACGCTTACAAAGTTGTGTGCACAAATCATTTCCCTTCGAAAATGATTGCGGGGTTTACGAAAGGTATTTAATTTTTTACCAAACTGATAATTACATTTCCTGGAAGTTTTTCAACAAGAAAAAGGAATGTGTACAAATTTTCAGATGGCCAAAGGAAAAAGTTAGCTATACATCCAAATCCAACACAGAAGGGCTCCTTTGTATAATATTATCCAATGTTGGTCCTCCTACAGTCTCAATACAAGCTAACAACCCTTCAAGTCCCTCCATCTTAGGTACAGTAGACCGGCACGGTAGTGTGTGTAAGCTGCTGCCACAACCAAGATATGGAAAAGCTGGTGACTGTTCCCAGCAATATCAAACTTCCCCGGTCTCCACCGCTCGGGTATCCTTATAGCATAAATCAATGCCCCTAGTCCATAAAGAACCCCCATTAACACCTCATAGCCGGTAGTCTGGATGGCCTCTGGCTGATTCCTGAACACTATGAGCTTATGAACTAAAGGCACGACACCTGACACGCCCATCCCAAAGAAGAGAGAGGCACGATGGCTTCGAAACTTGGGTCCTTGGAAAAATGGGAGGAGGGAGAAAACCATGGTGGTGATACCTAGTATTGTGATGAAACCTAAGTAGAGGTTGCGAAGGAAGGGGTTGCACATGAAGGAGTAGTAGACAGGAGGGTAAAATGAGGTCACGATGAGTGCAGCAATGCCTGCATAGTCACATCTGTGAACTATGTAGGAAAGGCGCGCTGAATGGCAAGTAAGGAGATGGCATGTGCTGCTGGCTAGCAAGCAGAACATGGCTCCACCTAGGAACACAAAGAAGGGCCACCTTGTTATGGGCTGATACATAAGAGGGGCCACCATGTTCATCACGTCATCCGTTACTCCATCCTGCAATTGTTAAACAAATAACAAAGGCATAAGGCTGGGAAACAAAAGGACTTCCAATTAAAAAGTATGTTACCGTCGGTATATAGAACGGATTTTATAGAGACTTTATCAGAAAGTTATGTGCATCAGTAGCTGGGTAAAAAATTCATGCATGTAAGGGAATAAAAAAAACGTCGAATAGAATTTGAAAAGCACTCAAAGACATCTTTGCATTGGATTTAATCAAAGAGCAGGACAATACCAGAACAGAATTCTCTGTTTGATTGCCATGGGAGACCCGGTCAGGCAAGCAATTGGTGAGAAGTTCACTTATATTCCCTGAAACTGAGGAGAGAAAATTCATAGACGGCAAAGATAGCGAAGGGAGGCAATTCAACAGTTCCGGATGAATTCTGTGCAAATTGGCTCTTCTAATCATGTCAGACAAACGTTGCAGGGAGGACAGATCCATGAGGTCTGGAGCTTTTGTTGCTGTGTATATGGTTAGGAAAAGGAAAAGGAAGAACCCGATCAAATGCCTACAAAAAATGTGAATAACTATTAAGAGCAATGGTCTTAAAAGCATTTCTCAGCAGCACTCAACGTTATTTACTTGAGAGGCACAGCTTCAAAAAACAAAATAACTGGATTGTATTGCGGTAATAAGTATTAGGCACTAGAGTACTTACGTCCAGACATTAAGAGTCTCATTATGAATGGAGAAGATGCTTAGAAACACCTGCTTCAATGGCCATTCCGATCGGTAATGACCCAAAATGAACTCATTGTCCCTTAAAAAATAAGGCAATGAATGGTATTCAATAAGCTGATATTTAACTTTCTTCCAGAGTCTCTTTCCCTTCGCTTCCGTTGAATGCGTTTCGTTTACATCTTCATGGTTGAATTGATTTTCTACTGATCTTGTTTCTGCAACCAAGAAACAATAAGCATTGAGGAGCATTTTCCTACTAAGCACAGACAAGACTACAAACGAAGGTCTGTCAAAAATTTAAGTCCAAGAGCTTTTCTTGGAGAGAGATAACTACATACGGGAACACGCATCATATAAACAAAATCCATAACCATTTCGTTTTTAGTTTTCCCGTTGTTGTTATGAATAGAGGAGAAATACAAAGGAGAAAAGACGGACGAAGGACGGTGGAGGAATGACGGCGGGAAGGATGTGGAAGAAATGTAGATGGAAGAGTACACAAAGTGAAAACTAAAAACTGGAAACAATATTTAGTAGCTTTTCAAGTTTCTAGTTTTTGTTTTCTACTTTCTCCCCTCCGCCCTTCTTTATTCCTCATTCCTCCATATACATTCCTTCTATTTCTACCAAGGAAAAAGTGAAAACAAAACTAAAAACGAAATAACTATCAAATGGGCCATAAGTAAAGGCTCGTTTGGAAGTACTTTTAAATGATTAAAAGCACTTTTGGTAAATTGATTTTGGGTTCCAAAAACAGTTTTTTTGAGGATCCACTTAGATTTTTACTAAAAATTGATTTCAAAAATATTTCATCAAAAACGCTTTCAGTTATTTTACATGTGGGGTTCACTTGATCATTGACATACAAGCCTTCCACATTCTTGCTTTCCTCCGAGATACATATGGCCGGCCCTTCGGCGTCCCGGCGATACAAATACTGTTTCAGAGTTTGCTCTAATATTGACGGATAATTAAATGTTTCATCAAACCATATTGTTGGCTCTACAAATAGGCATGTCCCTTTTAATTGTACATGAAGATTATCCAAACCAAGATTTCTCTTGTGAAATTTACTGCCTTCTTCTCTTTTCTCCTCACCCATAACTACTAATTTTAAGATTAGCATTCCTAATCACAAGGATTTTTCTAATCTTCAAAGACACTACAAATTCTTTTGGCAAATTCTCAACAAATTGATAGGACTCCCATGAAACAAATTCTTTTGAAAAATTCTCAACAAATTGATAGGACTCCCATGAAAATCATACAAATAGAAAAACCAGGCCACAGTGCAATCAATCCTTCATATGCCATGACTAAAATCCACAGCTGATAACCAAAACATTAGAATTAGAAGATAATATATGAGGGGAAAAGTAATTACCTGATAATGGAGAGTCACCACCCATGATCAAGGTTCAAAACCCAAAAGGAGTTTTCTTGATGTTGTCTGGTTTTGGCGTCGATGGAAACAATGGATATTTTCTCGGGAAACGTTTTACATTCCTGGGGAACTTGAACACAGAAATGTATAAATTCTAGATGTTGAAAGAGTGGTGAGAGAGGGATAGGCCGGATCTTGGTTGTGGGATCCGAAGACTAATCAATGTATCCATCCATTATATATCACATAATTATTTTTTAATTTTTTATTTAAAATTAAACACAAATAATACTTAACGAAAACAATTAATTTTTTCTCGTAAAAACGTTTACTTTTCTAAGAATCTTGTGCGGGAAGAATAACGGAGAAAATAGAAAAGTATAAAATTCAGACGTTGAAACTTGAAAGAGTGTGGTGAGAGAGGACCTCTCACGAGGATGTCCAAGTGGCTACCTACTGCAACGACTGCGTGACTTTCACACAATTTTGTCCATTTCATTCTCGCAGATAAAATGACATAATTGTAGTGATTTTTTTTTTTTCCTTTTCATTATCATGAGTCAGAAGATTAAACACTATTTTAAAAAATTTCGCTTAGCATCGTTTAGGTTTCATCTAGGCATTAGGCTGGCTATCGTTCCAATTAATATTGGGTAAAGTACAAAAAACTACCTCAACTATTGGGGTCATGACAGTTTCATACCTCATCTTTTAAAATTGACAATGTCATACCGCATCTTACGAATTTGTGACAATGTCATACCTCCGTCAATTTTTCTGTTAGTTTTTCTGTTAAATGCTGACGTGGCAAGAGATGGGGACCACTTTCTATTAAAAAATTAATAAAATATTATTAAAAACTAAAAAAAATATTTAATATTTTTAAATATTAAAATAATAAATAAAAGTAAATTAAAAAAAAGGGTAAAGTACAAAAAACTACCTCAACTATTGGGGTCACAACAGTTTCATACCTCATCTTTTAAAATTGACAATGTCATACCGCATCTTACGAATTTGTGACAATGTCATACCTCCATCAATTTTTCTATTAATTTTTTGTTAAGTGCTGACGTGGCTAGATTCGGGACCTAATTTATATTAAAAAATTATTAAAAACTAAAAAACAATTATTTAATATTTTTTAAATATTAAAAAATAAAAAAAAGAAAAAAAAAAAAAAAAAAACCCCTCGTTTCGTCCCTCCCCTCCCCCCTCCTCCCTCCTCTCTCCTCTCCACATCTTCATCTTCTTCCCCCACCTGCGAAAAAAAAAAAAAAAAAAATTCCAATTTGTCTTCCCCCCACACCCACACTCAATTTCCCCACACCCACACCCACACTCAATTTCCCCACACCCACACCCACCCACACTCTTCTCCTTCCTGCAACCCAGAAAAAAAAAAAAAAAAAAAAAAAACCCCAGATCCCGTCGGCGGGAAGATGGGTGAGCAGAGAAGGTCGAGGATGGGTGCGGAAGAGGATGTGGAGAATGGATGAAAGTGGTGGATTTGGGGTTTGATGGGTTTTTAAATTTTTTTTTTTCCTTCTTTTTTTCCTCTTGTTCTTGTTCTTGTTCTTCTTCTTCTTTCGCAAGGGAGTTGATGGTTTAAAAAAAAAAAAAAAAAAAAAAAATTCCTTCCTCCTTTTTTCCTCTTCTTCTTCTTCTTCCTCATTCTCTTTCTCCTTCTCCTTCTTCTTTTTCCGCAGGGGGTGTTGATGGGTTTTCAATTTTTTTTTTTTTTTTTTTTCTTCTCCTCCTCCTTTTCTTCCTCTTCTTCTTCTTCCTCCTTCTCATTCTCCCTTCTTCTTCTTCTGCGCCGACAAGGGGGAATTTTTTTTTTTTTCCTTCCTCCTTTTTTTCCTCTTCTTCTTCTTCTTCCTCCTCCTCCTCCTCCTCCTTCTCCTTCTTATTCTTCCCCAGGGGGTTGTTGGGTTTTCAAAAATTTTTTATTTTTTTTATTTTTTTGGGTTTGCAGGTGTGGGGGAAGAAAATGAAGATGGGGAGAAGAGAGAGGAGGGGGAGGGGGAGGGGAGGGACTAACTGATGGTTTTTTTTTTCTCTGCTTTTTATTATTATTTTAATATTTAAAAAATATTAAATAATTTTTTTTTAGTTTTTAATAATTTTTTAATAGAAAGTATGTCCCGAATCAAGCCACGTCAGTACTTAACAGAAAAATTAACAGAAAAATTGACGGAGGTAGGGCATTGTCACAAATTCGTAAGATGCGGTATGACATTGTCAATTTCAAAAGATGAGGTATAAAACTGTCGTGACCCCAATAGTTGAGGTAGTTTTTTGTACTTTACCCTTTTTTTGTTTTAATTTTACTTTTATTTATTATTTTAATATTTAAAAAATATTAAATATTTTTTTAGTTTTTAATAATTTTTTAATAGAAAGTGGTCCCCGTCTCTTGCCACGTCAGCATTTAACAGAAAAACTAACAGAAAAATTGACGGAGGTATGACATTATCACAAATTTGTAAGATGCGGTATGACATTGTCAATTTTAAAAGATGAGGTATGAAAATGTCGTGACCCCAATAGTTGAGGTAGTTTTTTGTACTTTACCCATTATTATTTAAACATTTGAAAATTAAGAAATAGTGCCTAGATCTGTTGAGGCGCTCACCTAGATTACCTAGGCACTCTCCTAGCCTGCCAAGACCCGCTTAAGTTGCTATTCACTTAGACAGAAAATAGATAACTTTCATTTTGTATTTTATTTTTTTAATAAATTGTAAGAAACTTGTTGCATACTTAAATGAACACACATTATATGTTTGTCCCTATGTTTTCATTTGTTTCAATACTTCATAATATATAGGTCATTCTATTTTATAATTTATGATGAAATTATAAATATTTTAAGTATAAGAAAATACTTATTTAAACGAAATATAATATATTTACTAAAATCTATCTAAGCGCTAGATCCTAACTCGCCGTCCGACTATCCTAACGTTTTTTTAGAACCTTCAATTTAAATATTGAAAATAAAAATATCACATAACGTCGATCCTCTAATTTATAAGGTATTGAACTTCCACACCCGCATCTTACGTCGTTAGATTATTAAAACATTGGAGATTTTTTACTAATTATGAAAAGATTCAAATTAAGAACAATGGATTGAAGTAACTTATTTTTTATTTCTATTTTAGTTAATTTTAACAAAAGATACTAGAAACCTAATATAAGAGATCGCTAAAGAATTTAATTTGCAATAGTAACAGCGTGATATGATAGTGAGTATGATCGGAGAGAATTTTTCAAATCTTTCCTAATTTTATTTTATTTTATTTTATTTATCATAAAGTCAATTTTTATTATGATAAAAACTAGTACAACATCTAAAAAAAAGGGGATAAACAACTACAAGAAAAGTAAAAGGTCCAAGCAAAATGAGAGCAGCAACTCAAAATACAACCACACAAGCTTAGGCTTGAAGGCAGCATAAAATAGACAATAAAAAACCTTAATCTCCAGCAGCAAAGACAACATCATTGCCGCCGTCACATCCTTGGAGGAAGCCAAACTCCGAATCGAGAAAATAGACACCAAATCCAAATCCCTTTCACTAATCCTTGCAAATATATACAAACAAAATATCATACGGGTAGAGAGTGAGGCTAAGGGGTATGTAAAATACCCAACACTTAGCCTCGATGGGGATTCGGCATTGGCATGCCGGTTGGGGGAGGGCAAGTGAATGAGGGTAGTAGATGTGGTATCCTATTCCTGATCGGAGTCCACCTATCCGAGTACATGGTGAGATAGGGATAGAGTATCACATCTAAGGAGGACAGATGATGGAAAGTTAAAAGACAGAAAGCAGTAACAGTAGGCAAAAGATGTCGGATAAGAGGCATGAAGCCCAGATCTGAGACAAGCTCAAGGGATAGTTGAGACCCAACTCAGGGAAAACTGAGATAAACTCAGAGAGAACCAGGAATAAAACGAAAGAAAAAGATTGGAAAGAGGAGAGGAAGAGATGAATGCAGGGAGGGGGATAGAGCATAGGAAGTGAGGGGAGGAAAAAGAAGAAAAAGGCAAAGGATGGAAGGAGGAAAGAAGGAGACTAGAAAGAGGAAGAAGTAGCGGGTTACCGCCTACCCCGAGCAAGAGCAAGGGGCGGCGGCTGAAAGTTGAAGTCGGAGAAGAGGCTCTAGATCTGGGTTCTTGCGTGGAATACAATTCCGAGGGCTTTAGTATTGTAGTTATAGGCTCATTAGGGTTGCTAGTATCCGTTAGTGGGTAGGATTCGAGGGACGTGAGGCCTATATAAGTTTGAGATCCCTATGCACGCTGCTAACACACCACAATCTTAGAACTACCCATTAGTTCCTTGTATAAGAAGCAGCCGTGCGTAGAAGTGCTTCAAGCTATTCCGTCCTTGTGTTTGATCATCCAATAATTCATTATGTTGTCTTCTCCAAGTAAGTAAGGTTACGTGTTTTGATTAGCATGAACTGATAAAGTTTACCATTGGTATCAGAGCATAGTTTTGTGCTATCAAGACCAATAAGAAACACTACTAAATGTCTACATGTTTATCTTAATAGTTCTTCCAGTTTAAAATATGCATGCAGAACTAAAGCTCAAATATCAAATCCTGGAATTATAATTTGTTATTGTTGTTGTTTTCGACTGCTCTGATATAACCATATAGATGTTATTCAGAGGAGGTGTTGAGCGGGAGCGAAATCTGCAGTCGCACAGGGCCCCAAATTTTAAGGGGCCTCAAATTTTTGCCATCTAATATTATGTAATAATGTTCTATATTTAAAAATTGTTTTTGTTAGCACTTTAAAATCTCATTATGCACTGCTTAAAAGAGTATTTTTTTTTCTATTCTAAATATAAAATTTTGAAGTGCAATGAGTTATTTTGGGTATCAATAGTAACCTCCTAAAAAGGGATATTTTTCAATTTTATTATATTATAATGTTATATATGCAGGTGAAACTTTAAAGTTAGAGGTTTGAAGTTTTTTTTTCATGTTTGGTTGTTGAATATTGAAATGCTTTTGATCATTTAGTGAATATTATATTTGTACCTCTTTTTACTTATAGTTAATGACATTTGTAAACTTGCAATAAGTGAGTACTAAAGTTTGTTTTGATTTAAGTGATTGTTTTTTGACATCAATACATTGTCCGACTTTTCTAAAACTATCTTAGGGAGGGGCCCTTTTATAAATTTCGCACAGGGTTCCCGAAATCTCAAAGACGGCCCTGATGCTATTACAAATCAGTTTATAAATGTTGTGGTTAAAGGTTTTTTGTTATATTGCGATTATAATCATGTTTGTTATAATGTATCTGCAATCGCTTGCTACAAGTCTGTTTTCGAATGTTGCATCAAATGGTTTATGTTATATCATGTCTGTAATTATTCGATCCTGAAAATTGTGTATGCTTATGTATCAGGCAAAGATTCAACCATGTATCTTGCAGTTGTTCGCTCACTATTTAATCCATATTTTAGCCATTTAAAACTAAATATTTTGGCACTATTATATGCAATAATTCACTTGCAGGATCGGCCCTCAGGGTAGTTTATGTAGGCGTTCGTTTAGAACCCCCACCTCGTAGGAGTCCCAAAAACAACACATAAATATAGTAAAAGTAAGAAATATTATAATTTATTTGTTGGTACAATGGAAATGTTCCGCTTTCATTTTTCTTTGGGGTGTGAGTCCGAAACATGGAGCTGCCTTTTATATCACTAGTTTTTTTTTTTTTTTTGGTTCAAATTTACTCCCAATTCATCTGTCCAAATGCATATAAAGTTATAAAACTCAAGTCCCTATGCAATCTTTTTTTCTTTCAACTTCCCAAACTCTCAATTTCTAACGAATGTTTAAATCAACTATCACATGGTCTTGAAGATTGTACTTTAAGGTAATCAAAACTTTGAATTTTCTTTTCAATAATTTATTATTCAATCGATTATTTTAATATTCGACGCGTTAGTGTGATGTTGATTTTAGAAAAAACACAAAAGAAACAATTGGCATTGTTGAATTTATTATACTCGCCAATCAAGTTTTATTACTCTGTACTCTCTTGACTGCAAAATGTTTGTATATCTATTTTCTTTTGATATTAATTTTTAATGATATCTGATGTAGAAGTAAATTTTTTTATGTATTTAGAGAATTCTTTTTTTTTTTTTATACACGCACAAAGAATCGAGAATCAAAGAATTTTGGGGCTCCACTTCGAAGGCTCACCTAGGGTCTCCTAATTTTCAGGATCGGCCTTTGTCTCATCTTCGGGTAACGACATGAATTAGTTTTGGGTTAAGTATACATATACATGTTTTTCTGTCTCATATGATTCAACCCATGTTTATATGTTTCAAGAGGCAAATAACATGTTTTAATACACATTATTTTGCGTTGTTGGATATCATATATAAACATGTTTGCTAGTGTTGTGTTGATATCATGAATATGTACCATTGCATAAATTGACTCAAGGGAAGGTACGGCCTCATCAGGTTAATTAGGGGAGACCTATGATTATCTTTGGTGACTTGTTTAAATATCATGCACACTTATAGTTACTATAAGTTCATGATTAATCATTAAGCACACGTTTTAGGGTGTTTGTTGAGTGTTATTTACTCTCACCAATAATAACATGGAGTCGTGCACGCATAAAGGACCTAAGAGATTATTACAATAGGGAAAGAAAAAAAAAAAAGAGTTTGCTTGAGTTCTCTTATAGCAATAATGTGCATTAGGACCTAAGAGATTTACATAGTTTCCGGATTCGATACCTAAGGATGATGAATTTGATACTTGTGCCTGGAAGTCCCTGAAAAAGAATGTTATAATATGCAACATTTGAATCTGTTGAGAATATTTATAGAGAACTTAGTCACAACACACCACTAGTATTTATATATAGTGCTCTCTTTATATCAATCCTACTTGGGTCTCCGCTTCGCCGATTTGGACGTAGATGCCTCAGAGCTTGTCTTTGAAGAACTGGTGCTCCCTTGTGAATCTTGTAGAGCTTGCTCCAACACCTCTACCACCTGACTCATTATTGGCCGTTCCTTTGCAGTTCTTGTTCAGACAGCTATCGGCCAACTTGGCAACATTCCGAGCTGCAGTAAGAGAGTACTGGTCTCTCAGTAGGGGATCTATTATCATGCTGAACCTTTTACTGTCAGCAGGGAACTGTCTAACCCAGTTAAGAAGCTTCTGTTCTGCTGTAGGGCGGTTCTTGTCTAAGACACGCCTGCCTGTTAGGATTTCGTACAGCACCACACCAAAACTCCACAAGTCACTACTAGTTGAGAGATGGCCCGTTTCAATATATTCTGGGGCTGCATATCCATAAGTCCCCACCACCTGATGGATACAATATCAAATACAATATGCATAAGTGATAAATCTTGAACAGATACAGACAATTAAATTTCAACAGCAAATCCCAATGTTTCTTCCGAGCACACAGCGCACTTCAAAGAAGACGGTGGCCAACCTTTGAAGGGGAAACCAAGACCGCGGGTGGACAATGGGACTGTAGAGGGGGAATTCATTTAAAATGGACGGACAGTCACGTCGCATGTGTGAACTTAATAATAATGGGACTAGACTACCAAATTGAATGCCTGTCGAATATAATCATAGACAACAAGTCCCCTCTACAGGGGTCGGTTCCCATGAGACTAGAATGGACTCAGTCCCAATCCTGTCTGATGTCCCAAACGAGGCACAAGAGAATTCCATCAGTAAGTTCAGACCAAAATTCAAATGAAACTAAGGTGCAAATAACTTGTGTCATATCTTGAAAAAAAATGGGACTATACTATGAAATGTACTGAGACGGCTAACTTGGGTGGAACTAGCGATGCTTTTGACCTTATATGTCATACGAGTGACGGGATAAGCTGCTAATGCAACCTATAAATATGCCACTATATATGTAGCTGGTAGAGCATGGCCCAGAATTAAGAGGGTCAGTTTTGGGACTCTAGCCCCTCATTTTACATAAAAAGGGAAGCACACACAAATAAATTGTCTATGACTACTCTACTTACCGAGGTTGATACATGACTACGGTCATCCGTTGGTCCTTCTCTAGCAAGCCCGAAGTCTGAAAGCTTTGGCCTAAATTCTACATCCAATAGCACATTTGAGGATTTGAAATCTCGAAATATTACCTGTCCATATAATGCAATACAGCATGGTTCAATACATATATGACTAAGAACTTATCTTCTAAAAAGTACAAAATCACCGTGTGACCGGTCAGCAAGTGTATCCTATGCATCTACAAACAAATTCTGCAGCATTTGGATTGCCACAAGTAAAATCAGAAGACGAGGATTTTTATTTCTTCAAGCTTACAAGTGAAGCTGAACTTACCTCTGTAACACCGTAACACCACCATCATCAAAGAACAGAAAAACATCTGCAAACTTTCTAGTGGTGAGAATTTTTTGTTTCCCCTGAAACGACTCAAATCTAGCAGTAAATTTTCTTGGTTTTCATTTAACAGCAATAGTCTATACTACATGTTTTCAACACATTTTTATAGCGATGGTCATTTTCGTTTCCTCTAAAACAACTTGAATCTAGCAGCACATTTATTGGTTCTAATTTACAAGGACTAGTTTCATATTTTCTGTAACTCTACCAAACTTGTGGCAATCACAGGAGTGGCACATACCCTTTAAGTTTCGGAAGCAGAGACAACAGCTTGTAAGTAAAAAAGAAGAAGAAAAAAATATCGCACAACATCAAATAATTGCAACATCAAAACACAGTCCAAATCCCTGATCGGTTAAATTAACATAGTCGAAACCAAAAAGTTGACAAAGAGGAACCCTATCTCCAAACGATGTCGAAGTTATAGTCAAATCAGATAAAACGAAGAGAATGTATATGGACCTGGACTTCGAGTCCCATGTGCAGATAAGCCAATCCTTGAGCAGCACCAAGCATAATCTGTAATCTTGTTATCCAAGGCAATGTGGGCAAAGCCCTGTTGAAAAGATGGTCTTCTAAGCTTCTATTAGGCACAAACTCATACACCAACAACCGTTGTATCCTTCTTTCTCCATCTACAGAACAGTAACCTAAAAGTTTTACCTAGATTTGGGTGATCTACGACGCCAAGAAATTGAACTTCCGCAAGCCATTCTTTATGACCCTGTTTGAGAAAAGTTCATAACCACAAGTTAAACAAACTGTGAGAGAAATATAAAAGGCTGTAAAATGTAACATGTGAAAAATATGATAACCAGAAAGAGCCTTGTTAAGCAAAGTGCCGGCTGTCGACTACCTGACGCACTTCCCCTCATCCTTTATACGGACTTGGGATTGGCAGCATAAGATAAAATTGTACAGCCGGAGTTAAAATAAGAGAAGGGGAGTTTCGAAGACGGGATGGAAGTGCAATATAAAGATCACATATCAAACCATTCAATGAAATGCAATGCAAACCATCACAATCAATTGGAGTGGAAAATTTTGAAGAAAATTATATTTAATTAAGGAAAATATTTTTAGAACCTGTAAACTCTGAGGGTTTAACTTCTTGATGGCGACCACAATCGGACTACCCCTTTCTCCATCGGCAGGCCTGATTGTTCCTTTATAAACACTCCCAAAACCTCCTTCCCCGAGCTTAAGCAACCTGTTGAAACCATTTGTCGCTTCCCGCAGCTCTTGGAGGAGAAAACTCTCAAATTCTGCTCCTTTTCTCTGTACAATTCTGGTATGCTCTTCGGAGATGGCACTGAACTCGAAGATTTCGTTGTGCGATCCAAAACCGGATTGCTTCTGTTTCTCAATTCTGGAGCGGATTGTGATCCTTCTCTTTTGCTCTTGCATTTTTCCTTGAAAGAAAAGAAACACTTCATTTCTTTATTCCTTCTGTTGCAAGGTCTAAGCAAAATCAGCAGCCTCAAGACCTCAATCAAATGGGATATGTGGAGTTGTAAAAATGGTAACTTGGATTCATTGACAGAAGAAAGAGGACACCCAATTGGAATATATATAAATATATATATATATAGAGAGAGAGAGAGAGAGAGAGAATTGAAGAAGAAGACGGGAGGGGAGACTAGTAGAAAGAAAGGTCAAAGAAACGGGAGAATTGAAGTGTGGAGACTCAGATGGGAAATCGAAGGAAATGAAGCAAATAAAAGAAAACCCAGTTGGAAATTGGAAAAAGATAGAAACTCAAATCAGAATTTGAAGTGAAAGGTGTGGATGGATAGATATCGAAAGAGAAAGTTGTGAGAATGAATCTCAAGATAGAGAAGTGGGAAAATTCTAAAACCTATTGTGGAAGAGAGAGAGGAGAGAAGAGAGAGAGAGAGGGACGTGTTTGAAACGAAACTGAACCAACGAGGGAGGAAGAAGGAAGGATGAAGGGAACAGCCGGACAGGACTTAAACAGGGCCAGATTACTTTTCAACTACCAAGTACCAACGCGCAACGCTAGAGATTGAAGGTTTGTGTGTATGTTTCCCGTTCCCTCCTCGTTCCCTCCGTTCCCATTGCAGTCAATACTATGCGGCACTCGGAAAGAATACCGCGTTCTTGTACGACCCTTTGACTTTTGGTCTCGCCACTAATTTTCTTGGTTTCTCTCTTTTTTTTTTTTTTTTTTTCTTCCCTTATCTCTCATTCTATTTGAACAATCACAGTTAAATCACATCAATATCTTATATTAAGTTTTTATAACAAGAGAAATACAAGATAAAAGAATGTGAGCGAAAAAGATGAAAAAAAAGTGAGAGAATCCTAATCTTAATTCAACTCAACTCAGTAGAACGAAAAAGAATTCTCTCCTCTATTATTATCATCTTCTTCCCTCACTCTTCTTACAGATTATTTTGGTCTTTTTCTTTTGCTATTAAAAAGTTAACATAAAACTATAAAATAGTTTAACCGTAATCGTTCAAATAAAACGAAAGTAAAAGAAAAAGATTTACGAAATAAGAGAATCCTACTTTCAACATCAGAAACAGTAACTTGACTACTAATTATTCTTAATTCCCTTAAAAAATTAATTAATGTTACTTAATTACGAAGTATGAAATAAGTTGTCTTGGTTTAATTAATTAATGTTTAATCACGTCCAGAAGTCGCATGTGGATGTGGTCTGCTTCCTGTCCTGCGCGGATATGAAACAGTACTGCTGATGGGGTTTTATTGTGACAGCTGTCAGTTGGTAACAGAGCTGCTCGTTACGTATGCATCAAGCAATTGTAGTCAGCCTACGTGCGTCATGACTCAAGACGGAGGGCAAATAATAACAGAACTTTTACTTTTGGGTGAGCATTTTTGTTGACTGTTATAAAATATGATTTGTTTTTTCATACATTTAATTATTTATTGCGTATAATTTTATAGTGTCAAAGACTAATATCAGATGTATAGTAAATATATTATAGTTACAGTAGTGAATAAAAACTGTTTCATTTACGGGACGTTTGGTGTTTAGATTGTTTGTCTATTAGGCTTTCATATCTAGAATAACTTATTCTGATACTATAAAGTAAATTAAGATTGTAATATAAAATTAAGAGAAATTTTATTTGAACCCATACAACATCTTTCTACTCCCAACTTAAATTTTAAATATGAAAAGGTCAATATTATCCTATTGTATAATTATCATCAAGTATAAGATACAATTAATAATAAAAATAAGATTTATTAATAAACTCACACCTATTAATCAAACCCTAACAAAAAATGGCAGCACCCCAATACAAATCATGTTACTAAAAAATTGATCAGTATTACAGTTATTATGTTTATGTTCATGGTTCTTTCTCTTACACAAAAAATGACTATCCAATGCAAATGAACAAGAAGTTTTCTCACCAAATAGAGTTGCTCTTAACTATATTTTCTATCTTCCTTCAAATTGCTTCTCATGTATTTAGTTGACTTCTGAGTTTTCTGATTTCAAACAGATACAATTTACTTAACTTTAGTGGATCAATTCCACCACCGAGGTATATATCGTTAAATCTTTCTAGGGTATAGACTTCTTGGTCTCCTAAAATGTTGGCCCTACATAATATCTTATAATTTCATAGTTTTTGTCAAAATTGTATTTTCGTTCAAAAAAAAAGTCAGAATTGCATTAATTTTTATGACTTCAGAACCTCTCACAGTCACAGTAAAATGGAAGAAGAACAATCTTTACAACTTTTTTTCCTCCAGAACTTATGATTCAAGACTAGAATGTTCGAAATGATGCTTCCCTCTTAGCTCCGATTATTTTGTTTCATGGTATTGCAGATTACTCCATTCCATCAAATGTCAAGTATACGTTTCCCCAGAAATGAATTTATTTGATTGCCTGTAGTTGTTTCTTAATGGAAATAGTGTGAATCTATGTAGTAGCCGCAAAGCAACCTGAAATTTACCAAGAGTAACACTATAAAGGAATCAAAAGCAACTGTTGGAAAAGGAGATAACGTACAAGGAGAGAATGCTTTGATTTTGATTTGTTAATTTTCAAATGGGTGCAAATACAATTTACATATTGAATTGGGTTTGTAAGGGTAGTTTAGGTAGTAAATTTGGGTTTAAAGAGATATTAATAGTTTGATTAAAACTAATATAGGTGTAAAGAGTAAGTTGGGTGTTGAAAGATATTATATGGGTTCAAATAAAATTTCCTTAAAATTAATTACCAATATAGAGAATAGATTAACTACATATAAACCTATACAAAAGAATTCAATGTTCAATTCATTCTCAACATAAACATTTATACTTTCATGTACACTTAAAGTATGGTTTTTCTGCACGTCGTTTGATATCTTGGTGGATAAGGTGTTCGGTTTTCACTAATGTATCATGGTAGCTTCTTTTTAAAAAATTAGAAATCTATTATGTCACTGACATTAAGTAATGACTTTACCAACATTAATAGTATGTTTACTAACCCGTAATTGGAATGAGAATAAGGAATCTAATTTCGATTACGACTTATACAATTGTTTACTAAAATTGGAAGGAATCAAAAGTGCATGGGACCCACACAAAAAATGGAATCCAATTCCAAGATTTGGCTAATTTGGATTCCCAACATAGAGAAGGTATTTGGATTCCGGATTGCCCAAGCAATCGGAATGATAGTTTTTTCCCTTTATACCCTCACTTACTTTCATTATTTCAAAAATTATCCTTAACCCTAGACTCACATTATGCACAACTCCATACATATGCCGAAGAGAAGAAACTACAACTTGAGCAGGAAAATTTAGATATTAAAGTAAATACTTAAATTTATAAAAAAAAAAATGAACAAAATCATTTTAGTGTGTCTATGAAATAAAAAAGCAGTTTAATTTTTTCTTACTATTATATATTATATCAAATTTTATTAAAAAAAGTATATAAAATATTTGATTTGGGACAAGGGCATTTTAGTAATCATACTGGTTTATATTCCGATTCTGCTGAATTAGTAAACAGCTTTTACGGAATTTAATTCCGATTCCAGACAGCTTTACTAAACAACTTCAACAGGAATTTGATTTTGATTCCACCTCATTTCATTTCCTCCTCAATCCAGTTCCTCCTCAATTCAATTCCTCTCAATTTGATTACAGATTAGTAAACGCGCCCTAAGTGTCATGAAGTTTCTAGTATTAAATGATGAGGTAACAATACTACAATTAGTTTCTACAATCGTCATTTTCGAAGCTTTAATTCCTTAAATTGACTCTTTTTAGCTAAGTTGGGCCGTAAATTTGCTTAGCTAAACTACCCTGATTTCGAGATTCAAAGCTTTATAAATCACTTGAGAATAAAAATCTTGTTAAGTACCAAGTTTAACGTTTGGCTTCCCTTGTCAAAAATTGTAAATGTTACCACACATGCTTATAATTTACAGTTAGGATACAATGCTAATCTAGGGTTTGTGACAAACCGTTCCTAATTTTATGTTTTTATTAATTTTAAAATGAGTGAATTGATGAAAATGCCCTAGAGGCTAGATTGTTGACTTTCATTGACCGCCTTTCGTGACGCGTACGAGTTATTATTTTATCGTACTCTCGAAGTTCTTAATGGGACGATCACGTAAACGTAATTCGAATCGAAACCCGAGTTACGATAGGGTTTTACGGAACTATAAATCCGAAAAATACTTTTGTAAAGATTACTATTTATTATTTTATATAATTCTCACAATTATTATATTATTATTTTAATATTATTTTGTCAGATATGAAGGAAGAGAGAGCAATGGACGGAGGAAAGAAGGGAGAAAGCAGATGGGGTTGCTGCCCAATCAGAGGAGAGAAAATGAGGGTGGATGGACCAACCAGAAGATGGAGGTAAGGAGATGATCAATGGGAGAGGAGAGAAAGGAGGGGAAATGAGAGAGTGAGGTAGTACCGATCCCCTTGACCCGGTTCCTCCCGTCGACTCGACACGGTTCCTGGACACCCGGACTCTGATTTTTGAGTTTTCTCGGTGAAATGACCGTCGCCACTACCCAAAACCAACTCCACGACCTTCCTTCTTTAGGTTCCACCCCAAACCCAACGGTTTTTCATCTTGGTTTCGTGGGATAGCACTGGTGGTGTCGAGAGGGAGATCGGCAGAGATTCGCCATTTCTGAAAGCGATTCCTTCAATCACCACCACCATTAGCCTTCCCTTGACCCCAGTAACAAACCCCAAACGAGTTTGGAGGTAGCGGAGCTTTAGATTAGACAAATCAAGAACACCCAATTCAAGGGTTTCTGATGGTTCGAGCACGATTTGGGGCATTTTCTGGCCAAATTGGACTTGGTCATAGGTATAAAACTTTCTCTACTCATTGAGATCTTTATTCCTATAAAATTTGAGAATTTTTGGAAATAGTTGAATTTTTCGGCGAGTCGAGGCGGCCGGCCGCCGCGTGCAGCGACGCGTGGAAAGAGACACCAATTGACCTCCTTAGGCTAAAATTGGTGCCCCGATTCCATATTAGACATCCGATTGACGAAATTATATTGTTTGGTTATATTTCCGTTAAGGACTGCTACTTGGCTATTATATGATTCGACCATTCGATCATTGGATCGTCACCAAACTTTAATACATAATAGTAAATAATATTTAAGGATATTAGGAACTCACGGATTGGGAATCTGACATATGGATCTTCTCGGATGGGTTTTCTAAGTTTGTAAGTCTTAACGTCGACCGCCACTTAATTTTAGCGATTGGCGAAGATTCGACCGTTGGATCGTTCTAAAACTTTAGGATGTTGTTCTAGAAGATTATTGAAACTATTGGGAAGCTAAAGATCGGAAATCTATGGTGTGGATCTTCCAGATCGAGTTACGTAGGGTTGTGGACCCTACCATCGACCTTTAATCGACGATTGACTTTTGGTTAATGGGTTACAAATAATTCTAGAACGTTCTTGGGGATGTGTTTTATGTAAGTTATGTGTTATATCGATAAGAATTCTAAGACGTGATTTGATATTTGTTTTAGGTGACGATCGTTCATGACGCCTCGATATTTGTGATAGGGAGTTAGTAGCGTAGACTTCAAGTGAGTGGGTTTTTTCTTTTATATAGTATATACATATTTGTTTGTTTCCATTTATACATTGAAAGAGAATTTACTACATAAGCCTGGCTTAGATTAATGATTATAAGAATTAGCAAAATAACATAAATTTACAAAGTGATCATAAATCCTACGCGATGCACAGATGTATGTATGTTTATTGATGCCATGATTATACCTACGGCTATGAATGATATTATGTCGATTAGAACTATTGAACCACTATGGCATGACTATATTTATGTTTTATGCTTATCGTTTGCTGCATCGGTGTTAGTGCTTGCCAAGGCCAATGCCAATCTTTCACGTGTATGTTCACATTCGCATCGCACACTCGCCTTGGATCCAAGTAGGTGCCAGTCATTTCGTACAGGTTGCAATAGGCAACTCTGACTTGTATGTGACCGCAAATAGCGCCAGTCTTCACGTGATTGTAGCACTAGAGCCTATATTATGATTACACTCAGTCATGTCGTACAAGTTGCAATAGGCAACTCCAACATCTTGTCGTACAGGTTGCATTAGGCAACTCTGACTTATGTGCTAGCATAGAGTGATGAGCATCAGTCCAGTCGTACATGTTGCATTAAGCGACTCTGACTCGTATGCTAATATAGATTGATGATCACCTGATTTTATCATCCTACTGTTGAGATGTTATGATTGGCATATTTCTGGAATTATTGTTGATTTGCATTTGATTTCGTACTTATTCGTAATATGATTTTCTAGAAACTGTACAGGTGTTACAGCGAGGGGTTATAACATTTTCAAAAGGGTTTCATTAAAACTTTATTTTCAAGCCCCCTCACCCTTATTTTGCGCTCCTCCAGATTTTAGCAGCTCAGCTTTCATATCGAATAGGATTCTAGGCAAATCTTGGTGTAGTGTAGTTGTCTAGTCAGAAATTTCGTCTATTATCCAGCTATCTGTGCACGTAAATTAAGACAGCCTATATAGGCTATCTGACACTTTCTCGAAAATGAATTTTCAAACCTAGATCTTTCCAGATTGATTTTGCACCTGATACGTGGCTTTTCTGGTCCCATTGCTGTTTGAATATCAAGCTCGCTTTAAAAGCTAATCTAGGGTTTATTTGTTTTTGGGGTTTGAGATTGGAAAAGTTTTTGAGAGTTTTATTTTCATCTCCATCTCTCAGATCTCATAGGAGCATCAAGAATATTTTATGGGTGATGTTCTTCATTGAATATTTCTAAACCTATCTTTGAAATTGCTTGCTTAAATTTGTTTTATATGCTCATTTGTTTTGGCTAGCATTTTTACATTTTCAGAAAAGAATTAATTTTAGCTTTGAGCTACCTCTTGTATTCTTCATTGAAACCCTAGCCATGAAACCATATCCATACATCAAACACTCAATCACTGCATATTAGGGTAGCATTGTCTTCATGATTTTGTTTTAATTTGGTGGTCAAGTTCTTTAAGTTTGATATCTTTTAACTGACCCCATTTTTGGATTCTGGTCAGTTTCCTCTTTCAACTGTTTGACTGAAGAAACTGACTAGTCATTAAATCCAGATTGCACACTATCATCATTTCATATCATGTGCATGTTTTGGTATTGGTCTCGGTGCCACAAGGTGAAGAATTCAGAATAAGCCGTCATCTTGTGAAGACTGGAGACAACACATTTTCGGTGCCACAAGGTGAATAGCTCCTAAGGAGCTACTACTTCGTAAAGACCGAAGGAGTTCATCTCGTGTAAGGCAATGTTGCACAAAGGTAAAGATGCTCCGTAGATAGGGATCTATGAATTGAGCTTGTGTGGTCTTTGTAAGAATCTTGTTTACACTAGTGTATTGGACTCAGTGGAGAGTCCTCGGTTTTTTAACCCAGAGGTGGGTTTTTCTAGCCAAAAACTTCTTGCGCTCTTTGTCTCTTAAGCTTGTCCATATATCTTATGTACTTGCATATGTTTGATCCATCCTATGATTTGTTATTTGATATGTGTTAGAGACTAAGTTTACACTGCATATTATGAGCAATGAACATAACTGTTGTTAACTAAGATAACTTGCAGTGAACTAAATTTGATTTGTAGATTTGCGTTTGATTAACTAATGATGTAACAACCCGTCCCAAAATAATTTTACAAATTTTGAAACAGGGGGCAATTTGGTAATTTCCCGTGGGTTGGAAGATATTTTTAAAATGGTAGCTATATGGGTCTTATTTAGTGTGCCTTATAGGACCCATTTGGGGATTTTTGTCCGCTTATCCTTCCTACTCGTGATCCCCTCCCCATTTTTCTGATTTTATAACACTTTTTCTCTCACAACTTCCACACCTCTCGGCCCTCTCATTCTCTCTAAAAAACCAGCCCTCCCCAAGGGCTCTACAAGCAACAACAACAACAACAACAACACTCCACCACCACCCAAGCCAAAAGCACCACGAGCTTCATCTTATCCTCACGAGTCTAGAACACCCAAACTCACCTCGAACTTTCTTCCGGATTGTCGGGATCAAAACCAAGACGGGCCGTGACTTTTCAGGCCATTTTTTGACCAAACCATGGCGAGTTAGCTGTCGAGAAAGTTTCCGGCGAGCACTGCCACTTTCGAGGCTTTTTTCGGCCAATCCATGGCAAGTTATCCATCATGCAAGGTGCATTTATTGTGGCGTTTCCGTCTTCACTAGTTTGCATGGCTTTTCGATGGCAAAGTATCTGTGAGCAGACCCCTTCCAAAATGCATAATTTTGCTATTGGAAATGCATACATGAAAAGCATGATTTAATGGTTACGTTTTATGAAACGTTTAATGGTTACATTTTATGAAATGTTTTATGAGTAAATTAGATTTTACTTCTTATGAGACATCATGCTTTATTGAGAATATTTTGGAATACCATGCTTTATCGATTTCATGTTCGTTGTAGTATATATGATAGATGACTATATACTACACAAATGTTTTGATATATGATGTTTGAGCTACTGAGCTTCGTTGAGATATATGTGTAGACATCGAAATTTTGGTAAAATAAATGTTGACCAATAATTAAAATTTCAACGGTCACGCATCACATAAATTTTACATGTGCCATGTAATTTAACAAAAATGGAACAAAATCAGAAAAGTCATCAAATAGGGACATGTGTCAACACTTGGTAGAAATGATTTATTTCATCTTAATATTATATTCAAATTTAGGCCTTGAAAAAGTATATAAATAGAAGCCAATTTCATTCATTTCAGGAAAGGAATTGACATCACACCAAAGCCTTGAAGTTTTGAAAATCTAAAGCTCTCAAGCAAATCCCGAAGAATCAAGAAAGCCTTCTTCGTTCTTTGTCAAAACCTCTTTCAAGATCAATCCCCGACACCCCTTGAAGAAAGTGTTCATCGTTCATCATCCGTTCATCCTAAGATCAAGCCCCAACAGCCCTTTGGATCAACAACATCAACAAATCCACACACCTGTTCTTCAAGATCAAGCCTAAAAGCCCTTGAAGATCCGTTCATCAACTGTTCATCCTAAGATCAAGCCCCGACAACCCTTTGGATCAACAACATCAATAAATCCACATAACTGTTCATCCCTAGTCCAAGCCCCGACGGTTCTTTGGATCAACAGCCCATCCACATATCTATATTTTACGAAGATAAAATCAGAGGCTAAATTTGTAGAAGAGATTGTAACCCCAAAATCAATACAAAAATATATTTTGTACACGTGTTCTTGTTTCAAGGAAAATTCGTGTTTACAATATGTACTTATGTTGGAAAGATTATATTCAATGTTTTTGTGCTTATCTAAATGGTCATTGTTCTGCCTACGGGCGATTAATACTTATATGCCTTTGAGTGGGTGTTGTAGGAGCCTACGGGCGATTGATATTTATATATTCCTTCAAGTGGGTGCTATAGGAGCCTATGGATGATTGATACTTATATGCCTTCGGGTGGGTGCTGTAGGAGCCCACAGGCGAATGAGGAGTTCTATATTGGTTGTAGTGCCTACGGGCGAAAGATATTTATATGGCTTCGGTTGGAAAAGTTCTATATGCCTTCGGGCGGGAGATGATACGATTACTAAGCACACTACATATAATATATGATTTATGAACTTTTTATGGCATTCTAGGGTTTTCGGAAAAACCTATTACTTATTATACTATGAGTTTACTAAACCTAGGGGTTAGTACATTAAAGATTAACTGTTTTAGTATTACTTATTTATCAACTTGGTCCACTCATGTTTTGTTTTGCACCCCCCTCAGGACTTAAAATCGAGGTGTACAATCTCGGCGTCAAGTCACTCCCGCATTAGCATCTTTGAATCCTCTCGGTGTAGGACCCATCTCTTTGTTCATTCAATTTTATATTATTCCTTTTTAATGTCTAGGATTAGTTGTATTCTCTGAACACGTTCCATAATTGCATAATCATTGTATTTAAATTTATAAGTTTTGTTTATATTTATTATTTCTCATGCATCGTAATATGGCTTCGTCACCTTCGGATGTCGGCCAGCACGTGCCTATCCTGGTGTTTAGAGAAGATCAGGTTCGGGCGTGTTAATATGTTATCAAAGCATGGTTTGTTCAGACCATACTTAGGATTTTCTGTTACTGTAGTTGTGTGTCGGTCATCACATCATTTGGGTGTCACGAATTTCGGATTAGGTGTCATTCGACGCAGTTGTGCAAACCTTTCTTTGTTTGAGTTATCACCTTCTGGTTTAAATACAAGAATTCGTGTTGGGATTGTGCCTCATCGATGACGAAATGGATGGTTGGACGACTTTCAACATCGGACTGATACTCTGCAACATGCGTTCCCTAGGAATTGCAAGTAGAGTCAGTCTTACATTGAAGTGACATGAATTAGGAATCTCAGTAAAGGGAAGCTTGGTTAAGACCAGCTGATGAACCGAGATGGCAATGCCACTCTACATCATGCGTTCCTTAGAAATTACGGGCATAGTCTGATCTACATTAGAGTGTGGAAAAACAGAAAAATCTATGTGGTAGGAGTTGGTTAAGACCAACTGGAGACCTTGAATTTGTGATGTTACTCTGCGACATGCATTCCCTAAGAATAGAGGGCAAAGTCATATCTTCATGGAAATTATTCGAAACATTCGAAGTTTGTGTTGGAGAAAGCGAGTAAACACTAGTCGTTACAAAGTTTAGTAAATGGTAGTTTGGTGGGCTCAGATCAATGTTCTCAGACTCATTCCCGCTGAGGAAATTCGTGTGGATCTTTAGAACAATTCTCTGTGATTGTTCTATCGATAACCTTCTTGCTTACTTCAATCACGAGGTCCAGTTCATTAAACATTGACGGTCAACTGTACGTCAAATTCTTCGAACGTTGTTTTGTTTAGATTTGATACTCTTCTTGAGAAATTCTTTGGTAACAGACGATATTCTCATTATTTCCTAAAAGGGGTTACGACCGTTGGAAATTGAAAATCCTCACATGGTGTTGTGAAATACGAAACGCCTTTGACCTCGTCAAATCCTATCAGCAGTTCTTAACTATTCTTTGAGCTTAACCCTATTTCCTTTTTGGCTAAGGAACCAGTCAACTTTATTACGATGCTGACGGTGAACGAAGTTTCCGACAACGAGGTATTATCTCATCCGATCGTAGTTCTTACACTTTTTGAATTATTTGATGGTGTATTAATAAATGTCTGGCCGCACGCTAATGCAACAGGATCGAGTAACGCGTGTGCCTGTTGACGATTGGAACCGCATGATGTGAACCATCTTAGTCTTAACCTAGAACTGATAACGACCTTCTTGCTTTAAAATCTGGTGACATTCTCTCTACAGCAAGAAACGTTACATCTTTTTTTACCAAAGAAGATGCAGTGTGCTTGCACACAGAAATAGTTGAGTTGGAGACAGAAGAGGTGGATGGAACTTATCGGTGAGTTGATTACACCTTGAAGTATCATCATGGTCAGGTAACTGTCGTAACTAATGATCTTAGTCAGAAATTCCCATGATTGTCCTTTTTGGGTTGTCAGGGACCCACTAGGGATGTGAATGGAAATGGGTGAGTGCCACTATAGATTTTCAGTACAAACCACCTTGTACACGTGGAGACTATGATGACGTTTTGGTATTTATCAATCAACTCACTTGTTGTATTATCTACCAGTCCGCGATGACTATACTTTCGACCACCTAGCATAATTCTTCATTCTAGACTTTGTTAGACCGATGTCTCAATTTACCATCAACTTCAACCGTGATCTCAGTTTCACCTCTTGGTACTTGAAAGCATTTTAGGCAACTTTGGTTTCATGCTTACCCTATAACACTTCATATCATTTCACTTCGTATCTTTTCTATAGCAAAGAGACTATTCAGGAGAACCACTCAATTTGAAAGTTTGAACCACCAGTCATTCAATCACCCATTAGCATTCTATCAAGCGAATCATTACCACCAGTGATTGAATATCCCTTAGATTATTGTTCCTTGAGTTTATTATTGTAACAAGTTGTTGTGAAAATTGGTATGGGGAAAAAGTTTGAGTTCCCTTCAATCAGACTGCTTTAGACTACCACTGAGTCGAGTTCGCACTCAATCATCTCGACTTACCACCACTGAATCAAGTTAGGTACTTACAATTATTCTTGCATCAAAGTTGTGCATTCACTCCGGTTATCTTGTTTCCTAGCTTTGATGGATTTGTTTTGACCCTTAAATTCGTGAGTGTCCACTTAGCCTTCTCGGCATAGCTGTTAGTATGAATGAACTATCCAGATCTTGAAAGATGTGTTGCACTCTTTTGATTGTGGTTTTCGGATGTTTGATTTTATGATTTGAGAAACTATGTGCTTATGTTGTTGTTGACTTGGGATTAGACATTGGTATGTTTGCACCCTTAGAAATTACTACTTGCTTATCGAGACAACAATGTGTTCTCGATATCGCAAGCAGCCGATTGTGATATCCATGGCTTATTCATTGGGTTCGTCAAGCAAGTGGATAGGTAGAGTCGTCTACGATAGTTGGTATTGTTTAGTTATTGTTGGGGCTTGACCCAAAAACACACATCTGTTCTCGGAGTACATGACGTTTCAAATGCTTGGGTGAGACCCACTTCCATTTTCAATTTTAATTTTCAGTACGAGTATTTTGGTTTACCTTACATGAATTATACATATTGTATTTTTGACGTTACAAATGTTTGCTCAAGTCATTTCCACTTTCACTATTAAGTTCAATACGAGTTTTTCGACCTTTATGTTAGTACATATCTATTTTGACGTTATCGTATTATACGTGCATAGTTTTGACCATACGTTATTATATATTACAACCTTATATCTTTATAAAGTATGTTTCTACTATTATGCTAATTGGGGAAGAAAGTAGGAGCTTGGAGGCATGAAGGAGGATTTTGCAACTCACTCGCAACGGCGTGGCATATTCTCTTTGATGCAACCACTCTGGCTTGATTTCTTCTTTGTATATATTTTCTTCTTCCTATTTTCGAGTATTTCAGTATAGTAAGTGATTTCAAATTTTGGGACGAAATTTTCTTAACAGGGTAGATTGTAACAACCCATCCCGAAATAATTTTATGGATTTTGGAACGGAGGGCAATTTGGTAATTTCATTTGGGTTGGAAGATATTTTTAAAATAGTTGCTTTACGGGTCTTATTTAGTGTGCCTTGTGGGACCCACTTAGGGATTTTTGTCCCCTTATCCCTTCCTACCCGTGATCCCCTCCCCTTTTTTCTAATTTTGTAACACACTCTCTCTCTCACAACTTCCTCACCTCTCGGCCTTCTCATTCTCTCTAAAAAACCAGCCATCCTCGAAGGCAGTACAACCAACAACAACGACAACACTCCCACCACCACCAAACCAAGAACACCACGAGCTTCGTCTCATCCTCACGAGCCTAGAACACCCAAACTCACCTCGAACTTCCTTCCGGATTATCAGGATAGAAACCAAGTCGGGTTGCGACCTTTCAAGCCATTTTTCGACCAAACCACGGCGAGTTAGCCGTCGAGAAAGTTTCTGGCGAGCATCGCCACTTTCAAGGCTTTTTCTGGCCAATCCACGGTGAGTTAGTCATCGTGCAAGGTGCATTTATTGTGGCGTTTCCGTCTTCGCTAGTTTGCAATGCTCTTCAACAGCGAAGTATCAGTGAGTGGACCCCTTCCAAAATGCATAATTTTGCTATTAGAAATGCATACATGAAAATCATGATTTAATAGTTACGTTTTATGAAACATTTTATGAGTAAATTAGATTTTACTTCTTATGAGATATCATGCTTTACTGAGAATATTTTGGAAAACCATGCTTTATCGATTTCATGTTCTTTGTAGTATATATGATGGATGACTATATACTATAAAGATGTTTTGAGATATAATGTTTGAGCTACTGAGCTTCGTTGAGATATATATACTTATGTTGGAAAGATTATATTCAATGTTTTTGTGCTTATCTAGTGGTCACTGTTCTGCCTACGGTTGTATGTTCTGCCTATGGGCGATTGATACTTATATGCCTTCAGGTGGGTGTTGTAAGAGCCTACGGGCAATTGATATTTATATATGCCTTCGAGTGGGTGTTTTAGGAGCCTACGGGTGATTGATACTTATATGCCTTCAAATGGGTGTTGTAAGAACATACAGGCGAATGAAGAGTTCTATATTGGTTGTAGTGCCTACGGGAAGAAGATACTTATATTGGCTTCGGCCGGGGGTTTTAGTGCCTACGGGCGGAAGATATTTAAATGGCTTCGGTCGGAAGAGTTATATATGCCTTCGGGCGGGAAATGATACCACTACTAAGCACACTATATATAATATATGATTTATGAAGTTTTTATGGCATGCTAGGGTTTTTGGAAAAACCTTTTACTTATTATACTATGAGTTTACTAAACCTAGGGGTCAGTACGTTAAAGATTAACTGTTTTAGTGTTACTTATATATCAACTTGGTCCACTCATGTTTTGTTTTGCGCCCCCCTTAGGACTTAGAATTGAGGCGTACAATCTCAGCACCAAGGCACTCCCGCATCGGCATCTTCGATTCCTCTCAGTGTAGGACCCATCTCTTTGTTCATTCAATTTTATGTTATTCCTTTTTAGTGTCTATGATTAGTTGTATGCTTTGAACACGTTCCATAATTGCATAATCATTGTATTTAACTTTATAAGTTTTGTTTATATTTATTATTTCTCATGCATCCTAATATGTCTTCGTCACCTTTGGGTGTCGGCCAGCACTTGCCTACTCTGGTGTTTTGAGAATATCAGGGTCGGGCATGTCAATGAATCTATACTTAGTTAACTGATGAGCTTGACTAGTCAATCCATTGTACTTTAATTTGCTTTATCATTGTTGTTTGCATAATGGACTGATATATAAATGTGTTCAAGCTTAGGAATTATTGTTGTGAAACTAATCTGGGCAGACTTTGATTAGTTGAACGTATTGGTCAGTTAGGTTTTGTTCTTGCAAATGCACATTATATCACTGACTAACTTGTAACTAGCTCATTTGACTAGTCTCCTGTGCAAAGTTAATTTTTATTTGCAGGATATTCCGTCTAGTACCCAATTTCAAATCCGCTTTAATAATTGTTCACACTATCACTTGACACTAGCAAACTTAACGATGTTTAATTTTTATTGAAAATGTATGTAAATAATGTTATTAAATGTTAAAAGTATCTACGTATATGCATAATACACGTATCATATGATGGATTTAAAAAATACCAAATATAACAAGATAATTGTTATTGATACTCTAAAAATCTAATTGTGCACTCTAAAATTTCTATATTTGGAAAAAAAAAAAGTAATTATGTTATGAAGAATATGGAAATAGATATTTGAAGTGTCAATAATAGTTCTCATATAACAAATCACTACGACATGCACGAAAAATTAAAGTATTTAAAAAAGTATGTATGTACGTTTATATAATAGGCATAATATACGCAAATTTAGTAGCTATGACCAAAATATATCTAAGAATTAAGTCTGGATAACTACCCAACATTTAAGAGTGATTCCAAATTAGTCCTAACCTTTTAGAACATTCCAAATAACTACCCAACGTTTAAAAATTAAACATCTGTTCGGTTTACTAGCGTTAAGTGATAATGTGGACAATTATTAAAGCGGGTTTTTATTCTCAAGTCACCTATGGAGTTTTGAATCTCGAAGATGTAGTTTAGCTAAGCAAATTTACGGCTTAACTTGGCTAAAAGAAGTTGATTTGGGGAATTAAAGCTCCAAAGAAGACGATTAGTAGAGACCAATTTAGTATTTTCCACCTCCTCCTTTAATGCTAGAAACTTCATTTCACTTAATGTTGGTAAAGTCATCAGTTAACGTGGTGACCTAACAGATGTCTTAATTTTAAAACATTAGGCAATTTGGAATGTTTAAAAGGGTTAAGACTAATTTGGAACTACCTCAAAAGATTGGGTAACTAGATGAAGTCCACAACTATGTGTGTTGTTGAAACCAAATTTGCGCACCACCGTGAATGGTAGAGATGCTTGAATCTGTTTACCTGTAAAAGAACACACAACCATGAGTAAGCCTAGGACCCAGAGAGTGGTGGTAGTGGTGGTGGTGATGGGGGTATACCGTTCAAATGCTCTCAAACGATCAAGTTAGTAAGCAATATTAAGACTCAAGCAGTACGCAAAAGAATAAATGTGCAAAGATTGTGCTACTAGAGATAAACTCTAAAAGAAAGTTTTTATACCAGTTGTGGAGATGACCTTTTAGGATAGTAGAATCAACCTTAAACCGGGCGAATTCATGAGGATATCTAGGAAGTAGATATTGTATCCTCTTAGAAGTATGATTGTTTGCGGCACATACCAATCCTTATACTGTAAGGACTCTAAGGTTATAGGAAACCTAATGATTCCTTGCTGGATTAGGTTCCCGAATCTTACGGAACAAGAACGGTCTATCTTAGTAAAGTGGACGAACTTCACCCACTGATTTTGGAACAGGATGATGGTGCATCACTATCTGTTTAGTTAGCTATGCTATGGAAGTTGTTGAGTCCATGGCCAAACTTCAGAGGTAGGCATATTCTGAGCCTTACTCCGGCCTTAGGAAATCATGGTCCCACAATTGCCCTAACGAGGCATCGGAAAGAACTTTTCCCCTTGAGGATGGATAGTTACCCAAAAATTGTATTTTTCAGAGTAAGTCGAAATACGTACCATTTTCCTCCTTTCATACTTGTGGTTCCTTTCTTCATTTCTCCCTGATCCTTTGGATATCAAAATGTTTCGTATCTAGGTGCACTACCTTATAAATCGTACCTTTAATATCGCAATGATGAGAATTGTCGCAGTTGCATGTGTGCAGAAAAGAAGGCTTCGTCCATTGTTTTCTCTAGCCGCACCCAACCGTCGGATCCGCTGTCAACGATCCATAAGTCAGAGTTTTATACCACTGGTTCTGACTATATTTCAAATCAAGCTATAATTGTCAATTGGGATAGCTAGCTTGTCCTCATCTCTTGGGTGGAAACGTAAAAAGAAAAAGGAAATGTAATTCTCATATTCAAACCCACTCAATCAAAAGTTCTAATTGGTTTCGAGTTCATTAGTTGTATTTTAACATGATATCAAAACAGATACTTCACGTGTTTAAGTTGAAGTGTTTAATATGTGCGTTAAAGGTCCATATCGAGAAATCAAAGCTTTTACATGAAAATTTAAAATTTAAACGATGTTGAGTTTATATACTCACTACCAATTGGTTTTTAAAATAAAACTCTACCCAAAATAAAGCATGCCAGTGTGAAAAAAGGGAACCTTTTCTCATCAAAGCTGCATTTGTTTATAGAAAAGTTTTGATAAAAACTGGTGATTGAAAAAGCAAAGACTTGAAGCTTTAACACAGCCAATGATGGAGAGAGTCGAGCAGTCCCAACACATTAATGTAGTAGACTTTTGTAGTTGGTCAAATGGCTGCAAACATAGTGATTACTGACTTCCTTTTGAAAGGAAGGCCATCATCCACCAATCCCTTTGGGGTGATCATGCAACATCAATGGAACATCTACATTCGAGTGTCTACTAAGAAAATTTTCGTAACCACCTCAGTTATAAACTCATTACCATAATTTCAAAGAACCCGTTGCCCGAAATATATTGGACACTTGAACTTATAACAAATTCGTTATCTGTATAAGTTGAATATGAAATCTCTCTCACAAATAGAGAGAAGTAACGTCATTAGGCCGTACGACTAGTGATTATATGAGCAATAAGTTATGGTAAACATAAATTGAACTGATGAATTTGTTGAACAAGAAACTTGGAATATGAATGCACATAAAATAGAACGATGATATGCTATGTGCATCAGTGCATCGTATGGTTCATAAAAAAAGAAATGAAAAGTATCAGATATAATATAGAAAACAGGTAGGTGTTCCATTGACTTACATTGCATGATCACCCTCACCCCAAAGGCCAAAGGGTTTGGTGGGTGATGGCCTTCCTTTCAAAGGGAAGTCAGCAATCACTTTGTCAGCCATTTGACTAACTACAAAAAGTCTACGATATTCTGATGTGTTAGGACTGCTGGTCTCTGTCCATTGTTGCTTGTGTTGAAGCTTCAAGTCTTGCTTTTTCAATTACCAGGTTTTTTTTTTTTAACTTTTATATTAAAATATGCAGAAAATGCAGGTTTGATGAGAAAAGGGTTCCCTTAAACATAATTGAGGTTGCATGATCACCCCAAAGGGTTTGGTGGGTGATGGCCTTCCTCTCAAAAGGAAGTCAGCAATCACTATGATTGTCAGCCATTTGACTTGCCTACAAAAAAGTCTACAATATTCTAATGCGTTAGTTGGTACTGCTTGACGATCTGTCCATTGTCGCTCGTGTAGAAGCTTCAACTCTTGCATTTTCAGTTACGAGATTCTTTTGTTTTTTTTTTTTCAAAACTTTTGTATAAACAAATGCAGCTTTGATGAGAAAAGGGTTGCTTTGTTTCGGGTCTTGTTACTTTAGAAAACTACATTATTCATACAAAAGAAAGATATTATTCAACTGAAATTTTCAATTCAATTTAAAAGCCAATTGGTAGCGAGTATAGAAACTAAACATTGTTTAAATTTTTATGCAAAAGGTTTGATTTCTCGATATGAACCTTCGACCTTCAATTACCCGCATATTAGGCGCTTCAACTCAAATACATAAATTGTTTGTTTTGATACCATGTTAAAGCTCAACTAATAAACCACAGATTCGTCCTGACCCAAACAAATTGGACAACACGGAGATGGAGAGCAGCGGCGTTTGAACAAATTCTCCATCGTCGCCAACGCCCGATTCAAAGCCCGCCACATAAAGTTCCAGATCTTCGGCGGAGTCTTCAACTGCCACAAACTCCTCCAAACCTTATTTGGGATTACAGATGAAGAGGAGGAAGCTCTGCCAATCAAGGGTCCCGAGCTTGCATGCATCCAATGGTATCCAGATCTCACAGAGTACACCCCGTTTCTGGTAGCCGGCCAGATTAACCTATCCTCCTGAAGCCGATCTCCAATGGGAGTATCCAGCCTTCTTTGCCCATGGGTTGAGCCAATTTGGTTTGGTGGCCCGTTGAGTTACCGGGTGAATAGGGCAAGCATTTCGACTCTCCCTGCTTGGGTGTTATCTTTCTTCGGGTCTAACCTGGGTTCAAAGGATGAGATTGCAAGAATTCTGATGTATTTGGCGGTCACTTGCTGGCATATATGGAAATCTCGATGTAGCTATATCTTTGATCACTTGAGTCTTGATCCTAATCGGGTTATCATGGCTACCTTGACTTCGGTGCAGGGGTTTTTGGAGGCTACTGAGGCTTCTGTGGGTCGCCCTCAGCGTGCATGCTCCCACCCGCGTCCTCCTGCATGCTGGGGTCCTCCGTGTAGTCCATTTTTGAAGGTGAATGTGGATGCGAGCTGGGAGGCTCAATCAAAAGGTGGGTATGCTGGAGTGGTCATCAGGGATCACGAGGGGAAGTTTGTGGCAGCTAAACGGGGTCGGGTTGGGGCAACTAGTGTGGCTGCTGCTGAGGCAGCGGCGATCCTGTTGGGTTGTGAATTGGCTGTTGAGCTTGAGCTGGATTGCATTATTGTGGAGTCCGATTCAAGGGAGAATATCCACTGCTTGACTCAGGATAATTCACGGGGCAGCTGGGAGGCTTTCCCCGATATTTCAAAGGCCTTGCGGATTGGGGGAAACTTTCAGGACTGTCGCTGGTCTTGGACTCCGAGATCGGCCAATTTGGCGGCGCATGCGTTGGCGTCGAGAAGTAATCCGGAGATGTGCGATGTAATTTGGGTAATTATTCCCCCATCTTCGTTGGTTCATGTTTTGAATAAGGATGGGTTACCTTGTCCCCATTAATTTTTGGATGGGTCAGATTTGTTGTTCCTCCTCCCTTGCTCGGGGCTATGGTTGCCTCTCTGTCTTGCTCTCGTTGAGCTTTTGTTGTGCTGTGGCTTCGGCCTTGCTGTGGTGTACGTTTCAATATACTTTTTCCTTCCAAAAAAAAAAAAAGCTCAACTAATAAACTTGAAAGCATTATTTATGAATAAAAAACCCGAAATTATTTAAATTGTTGTTGTATTTGAACCACAATTGTTAACAGTTCTGCGTGTTTGGTCAACAGAAAAAAAATAAAAAAAAACTCTTGATTGAGTGGGTTTGATTATAAGAATTGCGTTTTCTTTTCTTTTCTTTTTTTCCACCCAAGACACGAGGACAAGCTATAACTTGTTTTCAATCCTGTCAAAACCTATGAAATTATGACTAATGCAAGAGGAGAGTTTAAATCCTCTCCCCCCAAAATTTTATGTGGCATTTTTGTCACCTAACTCGAGAAATTTTTCATTATGACTGAAATACAGATAGTACATTATGTATTTTTATATAAATGGTGGAAATTTGTATTTTTTAAGTTTATTAATTTTTTAACACACATGTCATACCATTTATATAGTGACACTCCATGTTCTTGTCACATTGAAAAATTTCTTCTATCTCTAAGTTTGACGCATGTTCACAATTAGATCTACTTTTAAACACTATTAATTTGTTGAAAAAAAATATAAAAATGAAACGTTAAACCTAGAAGCCCAACCGTTCCCACCCACTCCCACTCAAAGCAATTCCACCCCTAAAAAAATGCGCCAACACCCAGCCCATTTAATCCACTCAGTGAATAATGATAGACCCCAATGAACAGTAATAAATAAAATGCATCTCCACCCTTAAAACTAAATAGCCTAGTCAATTTTATTAAATTTTTATTAATTTTTATTATAAAATAATAATTTGATTTTTAATTTCTGATCCTTTTTCTTCTTCTTCCCACTTTTCTCAAAAAGGGTCTCTCTGGACTCCCTTTTTCTTTTTCTTCCCTGATTTTCCAACTGTGCGGTCAAGCACAGTTTCACCACTTTTTCTTCCCTTCTTCTTTTTCTTCTCTTCAAACCGCCAAAACCTATGTGAGATTAGCCAAGTTTGGCCCTACCTCGCGAGCCGCAACCACCAAACGAACCCGAAGACCCATAATCCCACCCAACCCTCATCCCCGATCCCTTCACTTGCTGGTGCACCAACCAAAACTGCAACCCTTTCGCCATCGATCCTCTCGATCCCCAGAGCTTCTCCGATTACGACTAGTTCTCTGACGTCGCCTCCGATTCGGACCATGACGTCAGCTGCTTCATCACTGATATATTCAATCGCCGCAGCTCCGAGTAGCAGCCTAAAACCGAGAGGGAAGGTTTTGGATATGGAAGCTCGAGTTGGGGTGGTGGTGGAAAGCAAAGAGCTTCGAATTCAGCTCAGGGAGGCGTGGCGGTATTGCCTGGCGTCATGTAAGCCGGGCAAGGGCTCAGTACATTCTGAGCCGGCCTAGAGACCAGCTTAGGCTGGGTGCCAGCCTATCTGCTTGGCTGGGTGCCGAGCCAATAATTTGGGTGCTGGCCTAAAGGTTACCTGATGGAACTGCTCTCAGTGTCGACCACCGCCATAGCATCCCACAAAGCTTCCTTTCCTTCTCCTCATTAAGAATCTCGTTGTCTCTTTCCAGATCCCCAATACTACCATAACCACTTTACAGTGGCCCGCCATATCCAGGTCCAGATCCTTAACCCCCAACACTTCACCAACGAGCTCGACAAAGGCAACGATGGTCCTCTACTTTCAACACCCAGCGCACCACGATGGCGATGGTCTGGGTTCTTCACATTACATATTTGTATTTTGTTTTCTTTTATTGAAAATAAAACTTTAGCCCATAAAATTTAATTTTCTCCACATAAAACCCGACATAAGTTTTTTACTCAAATAAAACCTATTTATTAGATTCCACATCAGCAAATTCATTAATTATGTTTGACTTAACACATTTAAAATTTTCTGGATGCCTAATATACCCTACTTGAATGTTTGATGTACACAATTAATGTTATGCGAATTATAAGAGAGAATTAATAATTTTACTATAAAAACATTTGTTATAAATTCATTGCCTAATATATAATAACAATTAAACATGTCTAATATATTGACATGCTTAATTAAGTCACTAAAATTATATTTTACATATTAATGCAAGTAAATTATTTCACACACATATATAAAAAAAATGACTAATATATGTAAAATTTCATGCAAAATAATTTACCTTAAAAAAATGTTATTTGATTCAAATAGTGCACCTACTATTAAATTTTAAAATGTTAGATTGCTAAAATAATTTACCTACATAATAAACAAACCCAATATATGCAAAATACATGCAAAATAATTTACCTACATAATAAAGCAATATTATTTTATTTAATACTAATTTACCTACAAAATTTATTATTTGTTGATCATAAATTTACAAATAGGTAAATTAATTACATATAATAATTTTTTTAACATATATGTTAGTACTGCACATATATATATTTGAACGTATAGTAATGCTATATACATATAGGTAAATTATATGTATATTGAACTTTTAGTAGTACAATATACTTTTGAATGTATTTATGTATATATGTGTGTGTGTGTGCGCGCGCGCGCGTGTGTGTATTTATATATGTTAGGGGTAATAGTATGTCCAATAATTATTTGTTCATTATAATTAAGGTAAGTAATAATATTTATTGATTTGAATATTGTGGCACAAGTTGTAAATATTTTGTAATAATAGGTCAATTACTTTTCTATTTGGCAGGCTTTTTCAAATTTAGATTTTATTTGGATGTGTGGAATTATGTGGGTTTTTATCTAGGAAATAAAAGTTGCAAGGGTCTATATCTAAAAAAAAACCCTGCCAAAGACGAATTTGAACCACATTATTGCTAACTCATTGTGAAACTAAGCACACCTCCTTTCCCTTAGTGTAACTAATATCATTTGTTAAAAAATAAAAAAAAATTAAAAAGTGAGTTAAGAGCGTTTAAGTGTAGAGTTAGCAATTAACAGGTGTCAAACCCTGACACACACCACAGAAAAGTCACAAAGAGCTTTGAGTGGAAAAGATTTGAATTCTCATTAGCATTAAGATTAGAGGATAAGGATCCTCTCCGGATTTTCTTTGTGGGGATCATAGGGATCCTCACATTTTATCCGTTCACCGTACATCAAGCGATCAGCTTTCATTAGGTACTAATTGTGTTAATTTTAAATAACAAATTAACCTCACGATGTACGATAAACGGTTAGGAAGTAAGAATCGTTAAGATTCTCACAATTTGAATTCGGATAGAATCCAAATTAATCCGTCTAGAATTAGGATTAGGGGTGGTCAATATTAATTGTTTTCTAAGTTAGAAATTCCTTTTGTAAAAAGAAATTGCACACATCACACATGTGAGCGTATTATATGTGACAATTCAATACATAACTCATGGCACACGCAGCAACCAAACAGAAAATACATCTCACCATCTCCCATTCCCACTAAGTCACTAATCCAATCATTTTTCTTTTTATCTTACACAGGCATTTGTTTGACCAAACCATGTATACATAACATCTTAGGAAGGCTGCAAACAAAAAGAAAAAATCGAATATTTATCCAAAAAGAGTATGAAACGTTCCAAAATATTCCGGTATTTTATATTTATTTACAAAAATCATATTTTGCAATCAAGTTTTGTATTTTATTGTTAATTTTGAATGCACTTTGTTCATTGTTTTATGTTAATCATACACTTATACATTAAAAATGAAAAGCATATATGGCAAAATAAACTAAACTTATATATAAGCATATACGGTATACCAAATATTGAGAAATAACAATAAATTTGTAAGTACGAAGAAGTTCGAGAATATTAAAAAACTTGTAAAGGAAATGAATTTCTAAATCATGTTTCAAAATTTCTGAGATTACTCCGAATTCGAATATTCTAAAACTTTCGAATTTGAAAATTGTGATCCGATCTGACTTAGTTCTACAGTTTGAAAAACAAAAAACAAATTGAAAACGTTGTGTTTCCAATTCGTCCGTTTGACAATCATCCCCAACTGATTGAACTCGATCAAACTACCAAATAATGCAGTCAATTAACTTTCTAGAGAGGCCGAAATGCCTCTGTGAGTCTTCCTAACCCCCAGAAGGGTAGACTGCTGTGATGAAGCCACCAGTTGGTCCCCTTTTAAAAATAAAAAATAAAATTACCTTTCTAGGCTTGGAGCTCAACTCATCTATGCGAACTCTCTATTTTTAAAATTCAAATGTAAGATCTCTCACTTACAAATGAAGAGGAATATTATTAGACTGTAATACTAAATGATTGTTATAGTGCATTACATACTCTAATATTCATTTACCATAAATGTATCGTGTTTGCGTCGTATGAAATAATCCTAAACCTAAACCCAATTTGTTAACCAGCAATACCTATAATTTATCGTGCAAAATCTTATCATTTTATTGCGTTGTATATTACTATCACTGTATCACATCAACTTTTGACGTAGATGCATTCAATCTACGAAAATCGAAATTCACTTTGAAATTTGAAAATTAATTTGTTACATGAAATAATTTACCAAACAAAGATTTAGTAAAAAGTGACTACAAATACAACCAAAGGGTAAATAATGTATGAGAACCAATACATTCTAAAATACACCTTGTATACAGTCAGAGGGAATAAACAATGATAATACATATCTCATGCAACTAAAGCCAATAACACAACGATGGAACAACAACAATAGTGAGACTGGCTTTCTCGAAAATCAACCGGCCTTCAGAGCAAAACTTTCTGGGATATAGCTTCCGTATCTGTTCCGTAAAATAAGGTAAAAGCTAACGTTCATTTTTATCTCTCCTCAGTAAGGATTCCACAGTAACTTTCGAGTCATTGCAGGAGGGGCTAATCCAGGAATATCTGGAATGTTCTTGTTGTTTGGATGAACCAGCTGAAATTCAAGATTAAAAATGTTATGGGAATTTTTCTAATATATTTGATATTATTTATACAAAGATCATTCACAATAATTGGATTAAATCTTAAATTTTAAGCTTTGAAACCCTGGAAGCTTTTCTAAAAATTGGGCTAAAATAAGGAATGGGGAGAAAAATTGGTTTTGAGCTAGATTCCACCCAAAATTTGAGCCAGGAATAAAGAAGTAGCCCGTTAATGCGCTTAAACACGCATGTCTTGTGCCCACTCTCACCGCACTAACTCACCCAACTAACCAGTACGTGACAAAGCTACAGCAGTTGGGACCCATTGTTGATAGTTTCGTCGAACACCTTTTCAGATCCCAACTGTTACTTCTTGATCGTTCAACTAACATAATTGGACTTTATCCAATCGTTCATATTCAAAAACAAAAACAAAAACAAAAAAAAAAAAAAATCTTTTATAATCACATTAAATCAAACAGCTGAGATTGATATGACCAAATCTATCAGTAAAAAAAATCCTAAAATTAAAACGGCTAAAAAAATTTTTAAAAATTATTTAAATTAAAAATTACCCAAAAGCCTATCAATACCTATGTATTTTTTTTTTTAACAAACTATATTATTTACGCTACTAAGGGGTGGGGAGAGTGGGTTAAGCCTCACAATAGGCTAGCAATAATGTGGTTCAAATTCGCTTTTGACAAAAATTGAATCTAAGACCTCTCACTTATAATTAAAGAGGAATATCACTAGACTGTAGTACTAAATGAAATGTATTTGAAATCCACAAAAATTCACTTTACTCATTTAATTCTTCCATTTTTTTTCTTCCTACCTACTACCACTATTTATTTTCATTTCCAAATTTTCATGATGTCAAACGATGGTATTAGAAAACCTAATTGGTCAATGATGAAGATAAAAAGGAGTTGTGGTGAAAGTCGTTGACAAGAATGGGTTGGTTGTGTTATTTTTCATTATTTATTGGAATTTAAATTTGGAGATTAAATGTTCATAAGTTGAGAATTATTACCTCAAAATGCGGTAGATGCCACACACTTGAGGCTAAATTAAAAGGTGTAGTCAAACTCGGATTTGAGAGGATTTTAAAAGACTTTAAAATCCTAGTGTAGTCAATTAAAAGATTTTAAAGGATTTTAAAATCCATTTAAACCTAGGTGTAGTCAATTAAAAAATTTTAAATGATTTTAAAATCCATTCAAATCTAAGTGTATTCAAAAAATTAAGATTTTGGAGGATTTCAATAAGTTGTGAATTTTGTGGGATTTGAGAGCTATAACCAAGACTAAAAAGAATCAAATCTCACCCCCTAGGATTTCAAATCCTTCCACCACAATCCATTCAAATTCTTTAAAATCCATATTAATTTTATAAGAGTCTTTAATCCTCTAAATCCTATAAAATCTATCATTTTTAAAATCCTTTAAAATCTTAGTTTGACTACACCCCCTTAGATAAGAAAATTGTAACAATGGTCTCTCAACTTTAACCTTAATAGGAGAAATGGTTCCTCAACTTTAGCCCAATTGAAATAATAGTTCTTCAACTTTAATCCAATTTTAGTAATGTTCTTCCAACATGGCTCATTTTGACAGAAGTTCTGACAAAGTTAACGAAAAGAACCATAGTTATACGTTTTGGTTAGTTAAGGGACAAATGTTAACAGATTTTTAATTGAGGGAGCATCGTTCCAATTCGATTAAAGTTGTAGGTACCATTATAACTTAAATGAGATAAACCACACCAGTAAAAGCAATTTACATTGTAACAGCATCGTCGTCATCCTGTCGATGTTGAGATTTTGTTTGAACTGTTTAATTTGAGATGCAGATAGCCTCCTTCGCAAAAGTCTCCTTAAACTGCAGATTTGTGATGGCACAAAATAATAAGTAGGTGATTAACTAACTTGTAGCTAATCGTGTTAATATGACAGTAAGTACCAGAAAGAAAAAACACGATGAACCAACCCCGGAGTTGAGCACAAGTTCTCAAACACAACAAACTCGTATTCTAAATCCCATTGCAGCTGAGCAATATATAGCGTCAAGGAATTATCCGAAGATCGCTTAACCGTAGCAAGAGCACTCTCAGGGAACAATCTCATTCTTCTTCTGTCCAGGAGTCCATTTCTATCTCTTTCTCTTGTATTACTTCTAGCTAGAACTGAATGCGGAAAATATGGGAAAGCATCTCGTGATGTATTTAACCAGAAAAATTGTGATGCTTCCACATTCTCAAGTGATTTAGACCCTTTTGTACGTACATCTAATTCCCATTCCGTTTGAAGAGCGAAAGGAAGCTATACGAAACAAATGGCAATGGCTTCGTTTCCTCTGAATGAATGAGCTTAATTAAAAACCGAATAACAAATGGCAAAGGCTTCCTTAATTAATTTGGTCCAAACTTGTAACAAAGAAAGGAATAACATCCCTAACTAAAGATTATAAGTAAAATTAAAAACTGAATAAGCTTAATTTCAGTAAATGAATCCAAAAATACTCAATCGTCCATATATTATAATTTAGGGGATACCCAAATATATATAATATACCAAATAGTTTTCAAATTCGGAGCAGAAAATGCTGGTAGCTAGCAAGCAAAGAAACAACTAAGAGGGAGAGATCAGGAAATTATGTCAAGTAAGAGATGATGAATGCGAACGGAACATAGAGCATCAACCCAATGACAATGCCAAGTTGCCAACGGAATCCACGATGAGCAAGTGAGCAAATCAGTCCACAGCAGCAAGAGCTTGAAACTGTTCGTCCGAGAAGGCTGCTTCCATGACATGGTGCAGGCTAATATCCCCACCATTCTCCCAGAAGGACCTGACCAAATCATTAGACCAACCACGCAATAGCGTCACCCCTGGACGAGGCAAAGCGTCGGCCACCTTGGACGCTATGAATCTTGTTGCGAGGTGGAATTGCGGAGGAGGAGCGACACCAACCACCCTTGTCAGTGCAGGAAAAGAAGCAATGCTGACTGGTGTTGCTAATTTCAGAACCTGGCCAGATTCTTCATCTCTAAATCTCAAATTCAAATTATGTCCCCCTCTGTTGGGTGGCGGTCGGAGTAGGAATTGTGGATCTTTATTTGTTGGAGAAGAAGATATGAGGATATAAATTGGGTCCGGGATTATAATTCTCATGATTATTTATCCTTGTTTTGCAAGTAATACGATTAATAATGTATTAGGATTTATAAAAATCACAGTTTTAATAGAATTAGGACTGCAACCGTCTTTCACTTTTTAACAAAAACTACAACAACAAAACCTTATTTATCCTTCTAAATCACAGTTTTCCTTTTTTTTTGTTTGTAATTTTCTGTTTCGTTTTACAAAACCATTTAATTTATAAATAACATTAAAAGAGCGTTTGATAATTTTTGATCCCTCACCTCAGCCGAGTTGATAAATATCTTTAGCTCAATACGTAATTAAGATTGTTTGTTCAATTTATTGGAGCTGAATACGTAATTAAGATTGTTTGTTCAATTTATTGGAGCTGAGCAGTGTGCCATACCTAGTTTCTTTGGTTTAGAATTGTCAAGCAAGTCATGCTGCCCTGGTTCCACGCTTGTTAAAGCTTTTAGTTTGAAGCAAGCAGCATTAGCGACAGGGTTTAAGGTGTTTGAGTTTAATATCAAGTAAGAGTGCTATTTTTAGATTCTGAAACTCCAGAGCCATAAGAGAGAGAATTTCCAAGATGCAAAGGCCCTTTGCGACCTTGGCTCAGCGGAGCATGGTTGGAAAGTTGAAATTTTAATAAATGACGACAACTGTGGCAACGCGGGGAGGAGGAAGAAGTACTAAGGCAAGCAGCATTAGCGACAGGGTTTAAGGTGTTTGAGTTTAATATAATAGCACTCTTACTTAATATTAAACTCAAACACCTTAAATCCCTGCTTGCCTTAGGGCTTCTTCCTTCTCTTCTCGTTACCAGAGTTGTCATCATTTATTAAAACTTAACTTTCCAACCATGCTCCCAGAGGCAAGGTCGCAGAGGGCTTGCATCTCGGAAATTCTCAACGACAACTCTATTATGGCTCTAGAGTTGCAGAATCACTGTTTTGTTATTACTCAAGAGGCTTGTCACCTCTCTCTCCAATGGAAGGGAATCATTTCTTGTCTTGATAACATCTCGGAGCGCCTTCAGTGAAGAGGGGAAAAACGATCGGTATAAATAGACAGCCATGGAATTCAATTTGGTTTTGGAGGGTAGAGATTGAGCTGGGACCGATCAGACCCTTCTTAAGTTGAAAGTCATGCAATTACAATGCCATTTCTTGTCATGAACTTATCCTCGCAATGCAACTCGAATGATACCTTGCAAAAGACTTTTTTTATTGGGCTAATTAGGCATGCAATTACAAGGTGTCATGAACATATCCCTCACAATGCAACCGACATGATAAAATTTCACAAATTTATCTATATATTCATAAACTTACATGAAAAATACAATTAATATATATATATATATCCCACTAATATTAGGGAATCACAAAAGGACTTTCTTTTTATACTCTTAGCCTCTTAGGGCTCTTTTGGTGGGCTAGATAGGAATAGGCATCAAGGATAGGTTAGGCTTTGTAAAACAAGACTTGTAATCTGTGTAATAGGATAAGTTAGATAGTCCATTTTATTCTAGATTCATAACTCATCATGTATAATCTAGTTTATCTCACAGTTTGATATAATAAACAACGGAGTGAACTCAAGTCCATTTTAATTGATCACAACATATGTTCCAACTGGCCCACCAAACAAGCCCTTGCATTCTTATCTGACCCTGCATGCTCACAAAAAGAGTGGATTCACTCCCTTAATGCAATATTTTTTTGCATATGGAATATGGAAATGGGTTTCTTTACTTATTTTTTGGGTTGATGATGGGAAGATGTTAAAATGTAGGTTGGTTGGCCTATGCATTTCTTCAAAACCAAAAGTAGGGAAATATGTCAAACATGAAATTATTGACATGACCACTGCCCATGCTTGACAGTGAAGAACTAGAAATTTTCCCATGGGTTGGTTTTATGTTTTCTTTTCCTCGTGTGTTTTAAAGTGAGTTAAAGAGCGTTTAAGTGTAGAGTTAGTAGTTGATAAGTGGCAAACCCTGACATAGACCAGAATAGTCACAAAGAGCTTTGAGTGCAAAAGATTTGAATTTGCATCAGCATTAAGATTAGAGGATGAGGATTTTCTCCGGATTTTCTTTGTGAGAATCGTATGATCATTATATTTTAGCTGTTCATAGTATATTGTATGGTCAGCTTTCATTAGGTACTATTTGTGTTTAATTTTAAATAAAAATTAACCGTACGATGTACGATAAACAGTTAGAATATAAGGATCCTAAGATTTCCATAATTTGAATTCGGATAGAATCCAAATTCGTCTAGAATTAGGATTAGGGGTGGTCAATATTAATTGTTTTCTAAGTTAGAAATTCCTTTTGTAAAAAGAAATTGCACACATCACACATGTGAGCGTATTATATGTCACACTTCAATACAAACTCATGGCTCACGCAGCAACCCTAAAGAAAATACATCTCACCGTCTCCAATTCCCACTAAGTCACTAATCCAATCATTTTTCTTTTTATCTTACACCAAAAGGCATTTGTTTGACCAAACATTGTATTACATAACATCTTAGGAAGGCTGCAAACAAAAGAAAAAATCGAATATTTATCCAAAATGAGTATGTAATTTTCCAAAATATTCCGGTTTTTTATATTTATTTACCAAAATTATGTTTTGCAATCAAGTTTTGTATTTTATTGTTAATTTTGAATGCACTTTGTTTATTGTTTTTATGCCAATCATACACTTATATATTAAAAATGAAAAGCATATATCACAAAATAAACTGGATTTATATGTAAGTATCTACGGTATACCAAATATTGAGAAATAACAATAAATTTGTAAGTACGAAAAAATTCAAGAATATTAAAAAACTTGCAAAAGAAATGAATTTCTAAATCATGTTTCAAAATTTCCGTGATTACTCCGAATTTGAATATTCTAAAACTTTTGAATTTGAAAAATTACGATTCGATTTGACTTAATTCTACAATTTAAAAAACAAAATTGAAAAAGTCGTGTTTCCAATTCGTCTATCTGACAATCATCCCCAACTGATTGAGCTCAATCAAACTACCCAATAACACAGTCAATTAACTTTCCAAAGAGAGGCTGAAATGCCTCTATGAGTCTTCTCAACCTCTAGAAAGGTAGACTGCTGTAACAAAGCCATCAGCTAGTCCCCTTTTAAAAATAAAAAATAAAATTACCTTTCTAGGCTTGGAGCTAAGCTCATCCATGCGAACTCTCTATTTTTAAAATTCGAATGTAAGATCTCTCACTTACAAATGAAGAGAATACTATTATGCGGTAATACTAAATAACTGTTGTAATGCATTACATACTCTAATATTCATTTACCATAAATGTATCGTGTTTGTGTCGTATGAAATAATCCTAAACTTAAACCCAATTTGTTAACCACCAATACCTATAATTTATCGTGCAAAATTTATCGTTTTATTGCATTGTGTATTACTATCACATCAACTTCTGACTTAGATGCATTCAATCTACGAAAATCGAAATTCACTTTGAAATTTGAAAATTAATTTGGTACATGAAATAATTTACCAAACAAAGATTCAGTAAAAAGTGACTACAAATACAACCAAAGGGTAGATAATGTATGAGAATCAATACATCCTAAAATACACCTTGTATACGGTCAGAGGGAAGAAACAATGATAATACATATCTCATGCAACTGAAGCCAATAACACAACGAAGGAACAACAACAGTAGTGAGACTCGCTTTCTCGAAAATCAGCTGGCCTTCAGAGCAAAACTTACCGGGATATAGCTTCCGTATATGTTCCGTAAAACAGGGTAAAAGCTAACTTTCACTTGAGCACGAACCATCTTGGTAATCTCATAACATGGTCCATTTTGATCTCTCCTCAGTAAGGATTCCACAGTAACTTTCGAGTCATCGCAGGAGGGGCTAATCCAGGAATATCTTGAATGTTCTTGTTGTTTGGATGAACCAGCTGAAATTCAAGATTAAAAATAAAAAACAAGTTAACCATATATCCAGCAGGCAACATCAAACCATCTGAACTCTAGTTCCTAAACAGGAACTAAGTTTCCCAAAATCTGGGAAAGTTACTGCACAGACTCTCGTAACTCACGTTATAAAGGTTCAAAGAAACAAAAGCGACAAATATTTCATGATCAAAGGCAAATTAGTTTATTGCCTGACTAGGTAACTAGGAAATTCAAAATCTGCTTGAATCTAGAATAATGATTAGTTGGAAATTATTTCAGAAGAATACTTGCAACCAAGTAGAGACGTTCAAGTACACCTTATCGCTTCGTTACTTGCTTTCAGAAGCAATGACTATACTTCCGCAACATATGATATTATTTAATATTTAGAAAATGAAACTGCATTGAAGAGCTGAAAATGTAGTATGCAATTGAAGGTCAGGAATAGATCTTCAGCATATAAAAAGCGAATAATCTGGGTGGCTTCAGCAGCAATAAAATGAAAATGATGAGGGTAAAATAACAATACTTCTCTAGCATCTATCAGGCTACACTTTGTGTAACAAAATTAAGAACTCAATTATGTCGATGGAATTTAATACACTTTGGAAACAAAACTAGAAGCAAGCGTGTTTCGTACCTTCACAATAATGATGGCTACGACCCCAATGACAATCAAGACAAGTAATCCCATAATACATCTATCAGTTGCAACCTACCAGGAAATAAAATGGGAAAGAAAGAAAATCATAATAAGTAATAAAAGTAGCAAATATCATCAACATACAAAAAAAGCAAGTGGATAATTCAGAAATTGACCTGCCTACCAATTTCCTTGACCAGCTTAGAAGCTTTCTTGATTGAGAAATGAATAGAGTCCAGCTCGTTGACAATCCTGCTCATTTGTTCAGTCTAAACATGAAAAAAAAAAATTAAAAAAAAATTTAGTTACCATGCCTCTGCAATTTTTATAAGCAATATGAGGAAATACAATTGAATACTAATTACTTGAGCCTTGAGAGCTTGTGTTGTCTCTGTTCCAACATTGATGGTTTCATGAACAACCTATTACAAACACGAACACAAAGAAAAGTCATACTCGAATCATTTTTAACAACGGGTAAGAGCAGTAACAAAGTTTTTCTTCCAATAATCAAATTGATATTTTCCAGATGCACCCACCTTTTTTGATCTCTCAATGGCTTGATCTGTCTCATCCATCATTTGGTTTCCATTATCCATAAGTTGTTGATTCGTCATAGCTGTCAAACATATGGACTCTGCTTAACAAGTAACTCATGTAGAATATATGTTTAATGTCTTTCAGGTAACACAACATGGCATGATTTGTTAGTTGTTACATCAAGCAGAGTTTCTGAACGTTCAAGAAAATGCATCGATCATTTTCAGCATTGCATCTAAACAAAATACTAGTGTCAGAATTATTACCTGAATGCATCTCTCATAGGAACTTCTCTAAACATTAATATGCATTACTTTTTCTTTGTGATATCAAGCGTAACCTCTAACCCTATATCAATTCTTCGGTCCTTTGTAACTGATAGCCAGAGGCATATATCCATTATGCAGTCGCTGTTTTCAATCGTGAATTACTGCAATATAACCCATTCCATACTGGGTAGGAAATCGTTTGATGACACTTCTCACTATTTCTTAATGTTTTTAGTGAACATAGATTGACAAGTACTTTGATAGAGTCAAATTTACCTGTGACTGAATTAATGAACCTCCAACTTGTGACAAAGCACATACATCAAGACCACCAAACCAATTATATAAAGCAACCAAACAAATAGAGGAAAAATTGTAAAAGGATGTATGTGGTATCCTTTGAGCTTCAGAGAGAGAGAGAGAGAGAGGATCTATGTAAGGAAAGAGTGCATTTCAATTGGTGCCTCTCAAGGGTCTATTTTCTTCTCTCCACATCAACCATGCAGGATGTTATGGCATCCACTATATATTTGTACGAGTGTAAGTCTGTCAGTATGATGTGAGTGAGGGTATGTGTGCATGTGCATGAGCATGTGTGTGAGCGCCATATGTAAAACCATAGAATATCAGCGGATGGGTTGATAGTGAATTGTTAAGCCCATAATTAGTGCAAAGTATACAAGGCCAGATTGCATGTTAACAAAAACGTAGATATTTGCTTACCCGAGGCTAGCAAGACATTTTGTTCCCCAAAGTCTTCTGCCGGCCCATCAAAGAGATCAATTTTCTTGTTTTCAAGGTTTGATGCATATCTGTACCATAGGCACACCAAATGTTTCTACAAATTATTATTAGAAAAAAGATATATCATCAATTTAAAAATTAAAATTAAATTAAATTAAATTAAATTAAAAAAAAAAAAAAAACAACAACTTTGACCCAAACATAAACCAGTACTTTGAGCATCCAATGGGACAATTTCAAGAATAACAACAACAACAACAAAACCTTTTTCAAGAATAATGAAAATAAAGTATCTTCCTGTATTGTAAAATCAGGCTTCTTGTTCTATTAAAACTTAGAGAAAAGATTATGTGACTACTGCCTTCCATGACAAGTTACACGTCCATCTATGGTTAAAGTGTAGTGGGGGTGATATGACGGATACATGTTCATCACTACATCAGTCTAAAAAACATCCACGTTAAATATTTGGTAAATATGAGAACGTTGAATAATCATATGTGAAATAATAATTAAGACTCAAAAAACAAGGTGTTTTCTAACACAGGTATTTCATTCTCCAAATTGATATGTAATGCACCTATATATCAACGAAATATCATATATGTAAGCCTGGGATAATAGATGTTAAAGTCAGATGGATACAATACAGTTCATCCACACAAAAATAACTAATATAATGTACACTTAAGAAATACCCAAAAAGGCAAATGAATTGGGTATTTCTGCTTAAGAATCAATGAATGTAATTTCTTGCTGATGCTAACTTACTGTTTTTTCAGAGCCACATATGAATTCAACTCTTTGATCTGCACAAAAGTTCAAGCTATTAACACAAGTATAATGTGTTAAAAACAATTAATATACACAAGAAGATAATTAAAACAAAGGAAATTAGAAAAGGAAAAAAAAAAAAGTAAGCATAGCAGAGTCTGGAAATTAAATAAGGATTTAAAACACACCATTGACTGCTTTTTCTCATTCAGCATTCTACTGGTATTTGGGTCATTTATTCTCTCCATATTCTTGACTTCTCTATCAAATTCTTTGATAAGCCTGAAAACAACACAACATATAACCTTATTCACAGTACACCCAAATTGATGAGTGTCACATGTTGGATTTCAAACATCAGAAAGAAGTTGAATTGGATAACAGTAACTCTTACAAATGAAGGCCAGAAAATCTGAAGGCAGGAAACCCCATATACTGGCCAAAACAAATAAACTAAGCACAGATCCATAAGATTATAGCATTTGTTTCTCAAATGACATGTCAACACAAAGAATACATTAGTATATGGAATTTAAGGGTTTAGGTAACAGATACTATTGGGTAGAAGAGTAAAAAGGTAACCAAGAAAATCCAGAGGTCTACATAAAAGAAACGAGTACTGAATTAATATGCATATCTAGGCATAAGAAGCAAATAATGTTCATTGCTGGTCACTTGATCAGTGGTCACCAATCCCAAACATGACATTAGACAAGATATTTCCATCCCTTACATATAATGGAGCAGGATGCAACTAAATGTCAGCTTAGTTGCACTTTATCACATTTTCAGCATTAGTCACAAATTGTATAAATATTCCACTCCCAAGTATGCTATTTTTTGTTCGATACAAATTTATTACCAAAAATGGATAAACAATCATAAAAAGACATTTAAAATGGAACAAACAAAACTTTCCTCCTGCCCTCCAAAATAATGGCATACCCCCAATCTGAAAAAGAAGAAACAGGAATTTTGCAAAATTCTGAAGGAACTGAAGCTCACAGTAACGATTAAAATTAACGGTTATCCCATAAAACCTCTGCATCTCCCTAATACTATTACATATCGTCTAATTTATTACTGGCTACACCGCCAAAAACACATCCATCACTCAACACCTCCGTAGGCCTACGCACTCTTCTTCCGTCCCCCAATATGCCTTGTGCTCGCAAAATAGTGCCATGAAAGTTGCCGGAATTACCCAGCTTAAACAGCCTCCCAAAGGACCCAAACAATATCCACCCCCTATTTTAAGGCAAAATAGTGTCATGAAGTTTAGGGTATTAAGAAATAAAATTGTTAATTGGGTAGGACCCATCCATAGTATACTTCTATATAACTCAAGAAAAAACATTCAGGTAAACCTCTCTGAGTATTGAGCATCTTTCTATTCTTCAGAAACAACTTCTCAGTAAATAAATTCAATCACAAACCAAAAATAAAATAAAAAAGATCCTCTAAAAAGTTCCTTTCTTTATCATCATTTAGCTTATGAATATAATTTGAGGAAAATCATTGATTCTAACTTCAATAAATTCAAGTCAAATCAAACCCTTAAACGTGAAAAAGACCAAGTATAAATTCCTACATCAAGATCTAATGGAGCGTAGTGTACTGAAACTCATTTATTTCTTGGCCAACGACCCATTTCTTGATATTTAAGCTAATTCAATTGCATTACCTCCAATCACAATCAAGAACCCAATTTACCATTCAATAACTGTCAGCACAGAAATTCACCAACTTATGAAGAAAATTGAATTGAAAATTAACCCACAGTAAGTGGACGATAAATAAATAGGATAAAACTGTAAAAAAATTAAAAAAATTAAAAATTAATACCTCTTACAGTCTCGCATCTTGTCAGTGAGCTCTTCCAGCTGCCTACTCTGCCTATTCGAGTCCTTAATCTTCTCCAGCTTCTGAAACCCATTTCTGCCATGTATCCAAACACTAGACTATTAGAGCCTGTAACATTCAGGAACCACAAAATACTCAGAAATTCGATCCAAAGCAAAGCCAAACAGATGCTTACGACAATGCACGGAAGATATCGGTGATTTGTCCGTCGATCTCCGCCAGCTCTTCGCTGATTGCAGATAACGGATCCATCTCTCCAACACAAAGCAATCAAATCAAATCAAATCCAATCCTTCAGATCATCACAAAGCTCACAGATCCTCAGAAATCTCCCAATCAAATCCAATTGGCTTCGAACCGCTAACCAAATCGAATCGAATCGAAACAAATGCTAATACAAAGAATCAAATCGCATCCAAAACACATCGACTAAAGAAAATTAGAAATGCACGATGCGATCCGGGGCAATGTGGGTTGGGATGGGGATCGGAGGGTTGGATTGGAAGTGGGAACAGTGTCCCCCCGATCTGAGAAAACTCTTTCTTTATAATACAAAGAGCTTCCTCCTCGTGATTTACAGAGACAAAACAAATTATTTGGAATTTTTTTTATATTTAATTTTTGTTTTTGGTGGGGGAGTCTGGAGAGAGAGAGAGAGAGAGAGGGTTTAAAATTTACGCCAAAACATTTGGCCGTTTTGAAACGCTTGTTGGTTCGTTAGGAAGGAGGTGGGTGGGACCCCTGTCCGGAAAGATAAAACGCGTTTTTGTGCCGTTATATTGTTGTAGCCCGCCGGCGGTAGTTGTATACAGAGAAGTCGCAACGACAATACTCCAATGTTTTTCTTTCTCGGTTGGAACTTGGAAGGTTTGGGTTGGGAGGGGTTTGCTACAATTTTATTGATGCATGATACGATTCCTACAATACAGGAAAATCTCCTCTCTTTTTTCTTAAGAAGAAACGATAGTTAATTTATACATTGGTTGTACGATTAAGAAAAAATGTTTATGTTAAATTCCATTGCGAAGGATAGCAATGGGTCGAAGCAGTGGTAGGTATATCATTATCGTTCGCATTCCCATTAGGATTTTCCCTTAATACCCGTAAATTTCAAATTGAGGATTCCCATCCCCACTCCCAACGGGGAACGACTTCCCTGCCCTGTCCCAATTTAATATGCGGTGATAGGTACATACTATGTCTACTTCATAGGAAGGATGGATGGTCTCAACTATTTTTGTAGGGACATTGACGCAAGTATGTAGGTGCTCACTATAGAGAATGAATTTGTTGAACACAATCAAACGAGAGTAATTGCATAAAGTTGTACATACATGTCAAGCAAGCAACTCTACTGGTTCGAATTATGCAAGTAATCCTTTGACCTGAGACATCATAGCTGTCTTAGGTATACATTGATGATCAATTCACAAAGAGACATGACCACATCCCATCTTGGATACGTTCTATGTATTATTGGAGTCACTGACTTATTCTTGAAGACATTTGAATGTTCAACATGGAATCTCTAACCCTTAGTAAGAGAGGTAGAATACTCCAAAATATGATTTGAAAATTTTCGACTAAAGTATCGAGTGTAATAAAGGAAGACATTCCTATTCGTCTCAATTGAATCATATAAGTCAGGATGATCATATTAACGAATTGACGTAAAGTATTCATTCCCTAATAATGTGATTGGAATATTTACTTAGAGAATGATTGAGTTACATTGTAATTCCAACTGAATAGGTTCTCCAAAAAATACTACATTAGCATGGGTAGCCCATGACACGTGATTAAACGTCACTCATAGCTTGTGGGATTGATCATTAATCTAACAATCATCAATGTAAAGGAGAATAAAGTAGATTTCAATTCACTATGTGATTATACAAAGTAGTAACCACGTCACTGCCCCGCTAATTAGAACCTAAATTGACCATACACCAATACGCTTTTTGTGTAATGAGATAATTAAAAAATGGTGGAATTATTTAAGTAGACAAATTAAGTGATATGACTAATAAGAAAGCCTAAATTAATCATAGAAGCGATAAAACTTCATTTTTGGGCTTAAAAGTATTTTGGGTTCTATCGGGTCCATTGAGCCTAAACCAATTGGGCTTTTAATATAGGCATAAGATGACTTAAAGTGAGAAAGGCCCAAAGCAAAGCCCAATCCGTGTGTAGCCGATTCTAGCGTGCTAGAGTGCGAGGGAGAAAGTCACAAATGTTTGACACATCTCTCTCACTATAAAAGGGGACTTTTGAGTGAGGGTTTTTTGTGTTCATTTCATACAACAAAGAAGATAATCCACCTCCCTCTCTACACACAAGGTCAGCCACCTTACAGAGAAGATATTAGTTTCTTCTTTTCTCGTTTGTTATTTCTAGCATATATCTCACTACACTAGTTGGTGTGGATGTTTAGAAGCTATCTACTTTGGTAGCTTAAGGGGATCCAAGAAGATTCAAGGTGGAGGAAGCTCGGAGGAATGAGTTCAAGGAGCAAAGAAGTTGGTGAGACTCTTGGATTGGATTGAAGTCTAGATCCAAATCGTTCTCTTTGTTCCACAATACAATAATTTATAAACTAAATATATGCTTCTTGAAGGGGATTTGCTAGAATATAGCTTCGATTTATTTTTCTATTTCTGATTATTTTGATTGTACATGCATGTTAGTCACTAGAAATCTCATGTAGAATCTCTATATTTCTTTTCAAGTGATATCAAGAGTCATTAGGCGACAAAAATATTTTGATATATTAATTTTGTTTTTAGTTTAATCTCATCTTAAAAGTAAACTCATATGCACTTAGTTCCATTGTTTAAGTTGCATTAATTAATTAATTTGATTAAATAGTTAATAAATGGTTGACTATTAACTTAGGTCTTAATCTATAATTGAGCTATGTAATTGACCGTTAATCAATGAGATTGAACATTGGGAGTGTGTTTTAGTTATCAATTCAACTGGACTTACAACTAGTTAGACGTTAATCTATATATGTATGTATCTCTCTCTCTCTCTCTCTCTATACAAATGTAATTTGTAAATATTAGTACAAGTCGGTTTGTAATTCTTATTACTTTTCTACCTCTTTTAATGAGTTGGTTCCCTCTAGTGCCATACTATTTGTAACCTAATTTCAAGAAAGGAGGTGCATGGAGAAGAAGAGCTCAAGAGAGTACGATTAGTTGGGTTTAAAGCCCTACTTAACAATGAATGATTGTCTTTTGTTTCTAATATTGACAATGAATGATTGTCTTTCGTTTCTAATGGCTTAATGAAAAATATTTTAGTTAGACTATAAGTGCGTAATAAAACGACTCTATCCTCCCTATACCTAAAGTCAACAATGTTGGCTCGTTGTTGAAACATTTTAGCAAGTCCATAATCATCCAAAGAGTTTAAGACAACTATAAGTCCAATTCCAAGGAATGCAATATTTCCCTTAGTGGTAGTATATACTTTCAACATTTGAAAACTTGTTTTTGATATTGATTTGTTTTCCTAAACAAATAATGGGAGCATCATATGCTAGTAAACTAATTTAAAATGAGCTTAATAAGTGGTTATATACATCTCCATTATTTGAAAATTTATTTTTTATATTGATTTATTTTCTCAACAAATAATGAGGGTATCATATGCTACTAAGTTCATTTATTAGACTAATAGTGATAATAAGCACTTTTATTTTGATGTGATTAAATAAATAAAAGATGAGACATTAAAATCTCTCAATCAATATTTATTATTAAGTTGAGAGCAGAAAAGTGCTTCGAACACTTCTTCATGACTTTCCACCATAATAGGCTCTCATACACCAACTTCGCCTTTTCAGCATCGTATATTTTCTTTCTTTGTTTCACAATCGAGTTTTTTCGGTATTTTGTCTGAATTATTTCACAGTTGAGTTCAAACAAATTAATATCATGGACCGGTAGTATTCGGTATTCCTATGCTAGATTTAGATAAATTTTTAGGACATTGCCAGAGAAGCAATAAGAGCTAAATTTGGTTAAGGACTCAATTTTTTGGATTTGGGGTCCATTTCTTTTAGGGCTTTCACAAATTCACCATCTCATTCACCAAAACATGCACCTTTCTCAGCTTTATATTACTAGGGAGTTAAAGAAAAAGGGTATTTTGATCTCGGTTTAAATATTTGAGTTGTTATTGGATTTAATCCAATGTCCTATATTTTTTTTTACTTTAATTAAATTTCTTACTTTTGTATCTTTATTCACATTTTTAATTTGAATATTTAAACATGAAGAACTTACTTTTGCCAATGGTCAATATATCATAGTGGATATGATGTTGGTTTCTAGCAATATGTCCCAGTTCGACATTCTCCATTTCCCTAAATTATTATAATTTCGAACTCTCTCCCCTTCTCCTAAAATTTAACAAAGAAATTATATGTCATCACCTATGATATTGATCTAATATGGTGGTAGAAGAAAAATTGATATACAGATTGGGAGCACGAGAAACAATATTTAATTTTAAAATAAGTAAAAGATAATTCTATACACGAGACATAATATTTATCACAATTTAATAAAAAGATAATAAAAATAAACTGATGTGGATAATTAACGAACGGACCTAGTCTAAGAAAATGAACTAAACCCAATAATAACTTACAAAATTAAATTTATGTCAAGTTTACTCAAGAAAAGAACAAAAGGAAAAAAAAAAACTAATGAAAATAATTTCAAATCTTTACATTTTAATAAAAAAAAAATCACCTAATAACTTTATTTAATAATAAAGACAATAGAATAATTAAAAGAAAAAAAAAAACCCAACTTGTGTTGGGGCGCATACCCCCTTCCCCTCCACACCCCACTTTTTTTTGGACTAGGATTATCTTTCCTCCTCTTTCCATCCCATTCTATCCCCTCCTCTCACATTCTTTATTTTGTCTTTCTCTTTCTATAAAAAATTAATATAAGATGTTGACGTGACTTAACCGTAACTGTTTAAATAGGAGAGGAGGGAAGGGGAGGGAAAAAAAGGGAAGAGAATCCTACTCCACTTTTTTCTCCCGCCTTTTTCTCCCATTGTCAGCTACATTAATAGATTTCTTTTGTTTTTTTTTGCTCTATTTTTTGCTTAGAATAAGAAGAATACTTCAAATTAAATTACATTATCCAGATTTATTTTTGTGGTGTTGTTTCCCAATAGTAGTTATGATGACGATAAACTTTTCAACGTACTTGGAACACGGGGTGGTACATTCTATACAAGTTGTGAGATTCTTGTGTTAAAAAATTAATAACATAAAAAATAAAAGTTTCCACCACTTGCATAATAACACGTGGTATACTATTTGTGTTACGGGCACAGGGAAAAATTTCTCTAAGATGACACCCAAGCTCAAGAAATTGAATCAAGAGCTACATTTATTATTGTAGGTATGTAAAAAATGGGACGAAATTTTAATTTGGTAATTGAAAACAACTTTTTAAATATAATTACTGAGAATATAATCTTTTCAAGGTTTTGATCTATATAGTCACTTATGGGTTCATCGTTTTCGAAGCAATAGGTGCTTTTACAGGATCAAAAAAGGTCTACGTTTCAAACCTTATGAAACTGAACAAAGAATTAAACACTATTTATAAAACTTCACTAATAAGAAGACACAATTCATGAAACTAAATCAATAAGTAGATACTATTTATGAAACTGGACCAATAAGTACACTATTTATGAAACGAAAACAAGAATTAGACATTATTTCTAAAACTAAAGCAATAGGTGGAAACTATTTATGAAACTGGACTGTACACTATTTATGAAATTGAAGTAAGAGCTAGATAATATTTATGAAATATGACCAACAATTAGGCACTATTTATAAAAGTGGACTAATAACGAGACACTATTTATGAAACCGGACCAAAAAAGAGATACTATTTATAAAACTGTATCAATTACTATACATTATTTATGAAACTGGATCTAATAACTAGACACTATTTATGAAACATGACCAATAACTAGACACCATTTATGAAAGTTGACAAAAAAAACTAGGCTTCATTTATGAAATTGGACCAATAAATAGTATAGTACCATTTAGTTTCATAAATAGTATTCAGTTTCATAAACAGTGCTAGTTTCAAAAACATGTACAGATCCCGCGCGTCAGTTTATTTTTTATTTTTTTATTTTAATTGTGTCATTTTCATTAAAATTTAAGTTTTTTTTGTCCCTTTTATTAAAATTTAAAGGTTTTTCATTTAAATTTAATTCTTCTTCATTAAATAAAGTTGTAGCATGATTTTTGGTTAAATTAAACTTAGCCTAAGCTATTTTCATGAAAGTTCCTACAAAAAAAAAAAGCTCAAGCCTTGCCAAATTATACTCCTGATGCTTTATAGCCAATTCACATACCTACCATTCCCTGGAGAAATATTATTTTTGTATGACCACTCACTAACCACTGTTGTATTACCATGTGATATTATCAATTAACTTATGTTATAATACGTAAATTTATTATTACTGAATCTTAAGTGCATATGTTCATGACATATCAAATTTATCGTTTAATTAGTAACACCTAACACCGTGCGACTGTAGATTAACAACACCTTTCTTAATATAATTGGACCTTCAGTTTGCCATACTCATTTTTTCATCTTCTTTGTTATTTTGAATATTTTGGAATTCTCATTACTTGAATTACGAATGAGAAAATTGTAATATTTTCAGATTTTACTTTTCTGCTGAAAAGGATGGGCTGGGGTTTGTCAGAAAGTTGAGAAAAGGTACTTGATAAGGTTTGGTGAGTACTGATTGTAAAGAAGAGGGCTCAGAGAAGTACTGCAGTTCCTCCTAGTCCCTTATTTGCAGGGACTTCTGTACCATACTTCTGCAGTCAATGTTGTCGTCAAAAAGAGAGAAATTTACTTAGAAAGAGTTTACTATCACGTACTGTTTTGATCAATTAGTTTATTAATGTATAAAAAAATTTGCACGTGACAATGCTTGATTGAATAACGAACGACGTGACAATAAATTCATTTCATGTAAATTATTCTCACTAAAACAAGGTACATTAACATTGTTGTGTTGTGACGTCTCTTATATTAATGCGAAAATGCTAATTTGAGATGAAAAAAAATTATACTTACATATTATGAACATTTCTAGAAGATGTAAATTGGAGTTTGCTCTAATGAGAGAAATGTAAACTTGAAAAAAAAGTTGATCCAAGCTAACAACGCTCTCCACTTTGAGATGTAAATCACACATTTGAAAACATTTTACATCTCTTGTTAAAAATGCTCTTAAATTGGCAATACTTATTTTTTTTCTTTTTCATATCATGACAAAACATTTAATCAAAGTCACGCAATGTGACATCAATCAAAATTTATAAAAAATAAAAAAAGGGTTTTAAACTTGTAATTTATGTGAGTGAGGATTCTCATTTACAAATGAAAATAGTACAACTAGAACTTAAATATGGCCCAGTATCATTGTGAATAAGGTGTGGAGTTTAAACTCATACATCTTGGATTCGAAATTTTCTCTTACCTTAAATTATGGTGATAGTTTCAAACCCTTCCCTTCTTTTAATAATATATCTTTTAAAAAAAAGTACAGCTAGAACTTAATACTTCTTCTCCTAAATTTGGAAAAAGGTCTTATTCTTTTACGCAAATTTATAAATTGATATCGAAATCTGCATCTATGAGCTTCATACTTAATTAAGACTCTAATTTACGAGCGAAGAAAAATAACAATAGATCATAATGCTAAATAGGTATAAAAATTGAACTTAAAAATCCTATATGTATAAGTTATAAGTGATAAATACTACGAGAATGTAATACCAAGTTGCTTCACTTAAATTCACTTACCTAGATGAAACTCTATTTTGATTGTGATGTAAACAAGAATCGTTATATCAAGTGTTTTAATATTGCTGGTTGAAAATTTTATTTAAATTTTTAACTAATTATATTATTGCACTTGATATACCAAATCGTGTTCCTATCACACTAAAGAAATCACTCCTAATTCCCGAGTGTACCTTGCAAACAAAGATGTGTCTTCTCTTAGAAGTAATTATCATAAGCCCCATGTGCCCGTATGGTACTTGCAGGACAAAAAAGGATAGTTTTGTTTCAAGTGCCAGGGGATTCAGGGACGGCATGCCATTACCAGGTAAGTCCTAGAAGACCCAATAAAAGAATGGCAATAATCCTGACAAACCCATTATCAGGATTTGTCAGGGTTAGCACTATTATATGGAACGGATTTAATATTATTATAATATTTGGTTAAAAAATCATGTTATGTGTGCGTATTTTTTTTTCATATAACATGATATTAGTAGACTAAAATGTGAGAATCATTAACCATTAGATTATTGGTCTCACGTATAACTTCTCTATTTCGCTAGTGCATCTCATAAACAATCTCCAATATTTTTCTTCGGATAAAATATATTTGTTTAGTTGTGTTTTACATGATAATGTGAAAACGAAATGATTCTCAACAAGCTTCAATATTTTTTATATTACAGATTTGGTTTTTAATGTCTTAGCTGAAAATGTAAATGTTTCAATCCGTATTTAATAATTTTGTTTAGAAAAGAAAATTAATCTAACTTTTTTTTATTAATTCAACAATAGTAAAATAGCTTAAAACGTTAAACGTAACAAAAAAATGTCATATGTGAATTAGCAGAGTCTGCCAAAGTGCCACTCTATTTCACTAAATAGATGCTTCAATAAATTAAAATGATTTATGTTGGGGCAAAATTTCGCCATCTTCGGATTTGACGAAAAATGGCCCTACAAAATAAGAAGACACTTTAGGTTAACGACCAAAGCCACACGCCTAGAGGAGAAGTTGGCCAATGAACCTCCGATGATTAAAGTCAAAAATACTTTAGAAAGAATGAATGGGCGATGGGGTAACTATAGGAGCTAGGGTTGGCCACATGTGTAGGGATCTCACGTTATGTGTCAACATCTAATTGGCCAGAGTGTGTCATCCGTTAGATGCAACATGAAAGTATCTTTAAGATGTCGAAATTTCTTAAAGACGTTTAAGAATAATTCTTAGAGATATTATTAAATAACTAATAAATAATAATATCTAAGAATTATTTTTGGAGAGTTCTTAATTGAATTTGATTGCGTTTCTATGAATAAAGGAATATGCCTTCAATTTGGATAACATAAATGTTTGAATTGGTTATTAATTTTACCTTAATTCCTTTATCTTATCTCATTGTCCCGAATAGTGAATAAACGTTTGTGTGTTGGATTTATAATTTTCTAAATTATTTATGGCTCCACAATTTAAAAGAAAAAAAATTGTTATTAACACTTTTAAAATTTAAAAAAATTTCATTGTACACTTTTTATAAACTATTTTGTTTTAAATGTAAAAAATTTGAAGTAATAAGAAATTCGAAGTGAAAAAAATAATTTCCTTTACAAACAGGGAAACATGGAAATAAAGCATTAAAAACAGCCACCAGCAGAACAATCCTTTTTTCTTGAACAACAATCCAAACCAGTAGACTAGGGCAAGAAAAGGGGGAGAAATTAAAGAGATGTGACCGAGAAGGCAGAAGAAGAGGAAGAGAGAGGGTTTTTTGCTCAGAAGAGGAAAAGGCTGGTGGGCAGCTGTCAGCAGTTTATTGAGTTAGAATACTTAATTGGAGTGCTGACCTGGTATTCCCGGCACATGAAAGATTTTCACACCCAACTTTGACCTCAATTGTCTAACTCTCTCCAAGACGGTAAGAAAAAAAGGAAGACCAAAACTTGACGAAATTGGTGCTCTGAAACTCTGTGGTTTTGCATGCTCTGAAACACACCTCCCTTGGCGCCCTTTTAGCCTTTCCCGATTTTACCACGACTCTCTCGTTCCGTCATCCTTCGTCCTTTCCCTCTGCAGATTTCCCCCATTGTTGCAGGCAAGTCTCACCATCTCTCTTTCTCTCTCTTCGTCTCTCTCTCTCCCCTCTCTCTTTTGCTATATTCTGGGTGTTTATATTGTATATGTGCAGTTTTTTGTGATTTTTGTGTGTGCGCGTCTGTGTTCGAGGTAAAGGAGCTGACTTTTGTGATGAGTTTAAATTTTGGGCGAAAAAGTTTGGATCTTTGTGGTTATAATGTTGGGCTCTGTTTTCTGTTATGGTATATTTTTTGTGTTCGTGTGTGTGCGATTTGATATTAAATAGCCGAATTTCTGGAAATCTTGCATCTTTGGTGAAATTTTTTGTATCTTTGGGCTAATAACTTAAAGCTTGCTTCTTTTCTATTCACTCAAGATCTTTCCTTTTCTGTTTCTGTGTGTGTACGTACATATATATATGTGTGTGTGTGTGCGCGCGTGTGTTGTAAGATTGTTGTGTGCGCGCGTGTTTCTGGGTTTTGGAGAAAGAAAAAGCTGATTTTTTGGGGGAATTTTCATGTTGTAGGCAGAAAAGGTGGAAGCTTTGGACTTGTTAGGATGGACTACAGCTTGCCAGTAGCAAAGAGAACCAGGCGGGGCCAAGAGTTGTACTGGAAGGAGTTTTATGAGAACTGGAAGAAGAATCGTACGGGTGACAAGGCCAGTGTGAGTCACCCCGAAAGATATGTGAAAGAAAAGAATGCCCAGAGACAAAAATCCATTCATGGCACGAAGAAATTGTCACCTGGAAGTTCAGCAGAGCACGTGTATGTACATGATTCTGATGAAAGTGAGGAGGAGGCTAGAGCCTATGCATCACTGGATGTTTCTGATGAGGCTGAGGAGGCCAATGCAAAGCCACCCACGAGAAGTAAACACAATAAAAGGCTTGGGAAGCGAAATTCCAGCAACGAGTCTAAGAAATGCATGTCCCGTTGTTCTATAAAATCCGAGTCTATAGAGGTTTCTGATCATGGTGAGAAGATCACTGCAGGTCCTTCCACAGGAGCTAAAAAATGCCAAAAAATGGTTGGGAAACAAAAATCCAGGAGTGGGTCTAAGAAATGGAGGTCCAGATGTTCATTGAACTTTGAGTCCATAGATGCTTCTGACGATGGTGAGGAGGCCGCTGCAGCTCCCTCTAGAGGAGCTAAACGCGAAAAAAATGTTGGGAAACGAAAATCCTGTGAAGGGTCTGAGAAATGGAGGTCAAATTGTTCAATGGACTCTGAGTCCATAAATGATTCTGATGATGGTGAGGGGGCCACTGCAGGTCCCTCTAGAGGAGCTAGACGCGAAAAAAAGGTTGGGAAACGAAAATCCTCTGGAGGGTCTAGGAAACGGAGGTCTGGTTGTTCAATGGATTCTGAGTCTATAGATGTGTCTGATGGTGGTGAAGTTCCCAGTGTTGAAATCATTGGTGAAGATTCATGTGGAGAAAATGATAATGATCAAATGGATTCTATTGATGTACAAAGTGCAGGATCGAAGAATGGAAAAACATCTGAATTTGGGGAGAAAACTGAGAAATGTGGTCCACTTGATTTGGAGGATAGTGATTCTGATGTGGTGTATTTAGGTGAAGAAGGAGTTGGAGAAGGAGGAGGAGGAGGTTTTGTTTCTGATAGCTCATATGAAACAGATACCCTCCTGTCTAGTGAAGAGGAAAGCGCTCATTCGGATGACGAGGATTATGACCCAGAAGAGTCAGAAAGTTTTGAGTTTTTTGAGGAGTTGAGTTCTTCTGGCGGAGATGGCCAACAGAGCGATGAAAGTGATGTTGAGGTGAATATCCAAAGAATTGATAAAAGGGATGCTAAGGCGAAGAAATTGGAGAATGTAAATGAAAGGGAGCAAAAAAAGGGAAGCAGGAAAGCCAGAAAGCGGGAAAGTGTAGAGGATAATGTTGAGGTGATGAAGGTACATAATATTGATGGAAGGGAGGTTAAAAAGGGAAGTCGCAAAGAGGGAAAGGGAAAAAGTGTTAAGGGTGGTGCTGAGGTGAAGAAGTGGCAGCATGTTGGGAAACAGGAGTATAAAGGGCATATGGAGAAGCTTACTAACAGACAGTCCATGTGGGAAACCAAACACTGCAATGTTTTAAATGTTCTTGTGGATTCCATCTATGAGAAGGAAGAAGTGCTACAGGAAGGGTCAGATACACTCGGGAATGAAGCTTTGAAAGATGAAAGAAATCCACCAGTAGCTCAAGTTACCACTCTTCCACTGAAGTTTACTTTTGGATCTACATCTATGCAGCCAAGTGTACCAAAGAAGCAAGAAATGGATCCAGAAGAAAAAGAACTTTGGGATTACCTTGACTTTGATCTCAAATCTTGTGAAATTGGTTCCACTGAATCACATGGGGTAGTTGGCATAAACGCATTGTTCCCATTCTGATAGTCGATAGTGTTGTATAACCTAGTAGTGTGCATTTTCGCTTTAGGTGTTTAACATCATTATTAGTTGTTAAATTTGTTCAATGATCTGATCAGTTTCTTCTACATGCATAGCTGAGTCATTATTTGTTTAGTTTTGATTGTAAGTGAATGTTTTTGATTGGCAGGTTGAGAATCAAGATCCACTCCCCACTGTTTGTGAAGAGAATGCAGCTGCCCTTTGTAAGCGAGGGATTCATCAGCTTATGCTTGATGAAGAGATTGGAAGCAGATGCAGATTTTGCTCTTACTTAGATCAGGAGATCAAGTATATTGTACCAGAATTTGTAAGTTTATGCATGTTCCTTTTAGTTAAGTCCTTTGTTTTTTATCATTTCCTGTAAAACTTAGATTATAGTTAATTCTTATGGTAATGCTGAATATAGAGCATCATGTATTGTTTGCAAAATTCTTTAGTTTGCATCCTTTGTTGGCAATTTTATTCATATATGTTTTTGAGAATAAAGCAAGGGATTGCTTACTTAGGCGGGATTTTATTTATCTTTTGGTTGGAGGGATTTGGAATGAAACTTTGCTGTGTTTTCATAACCGGAAAAAACTACACTAGGTATTTGTTCCTTCTACTGTAACTTGAGTTGGCTCTTAGAGCAAACTGACAATGCAAGTTGTTGATCCAATTGTTGTCCTTTTGTTGTTATTTGTTATCATTAGATTTTTGTTGTTTTTTAGTTTACTTGGGTACTCAAAGCTTTTGGTCTTTAACTTGACAGTGCTTTATGTTTGGGTATACCTAACTTGAAATTTTTTTCTTTCTTTAGAACTAGGATTATTATTGATCTCATTGCTGATGCATTCATACTTCTAGAAGCTGCAACTTGTTGGTTTTAGTCATTCAAATTTTCAAGTTAGTTAAAAAAATATTATTGGAATGTTTCTGGCCAATCCGATATGTTTTTTAAGAATTTGTTGACTCTAATCAAGGATACGCTTTGAATGATTTAACATGTAGGGTTTAATTTTCAGTTCGTGATTATTTTCCTTGTCTGCTTTCTCGTACTGCATTCTTTTCAACGTAGTTATCATGATTTGGCATTTCAGATATGTGATTGTTCCCTTGGTTATGCGCATTCCAGGTTAAGTACCCTTGCGAAAGATTTGGTGCAAGAGTCTCTGAACCAGACAACCTGTCTATCTTTGATGAGCTTCAATCTCTTGACTATGGTTCCGATCCCCATTCTGGCTGCAGTTCTCACGTTCATGCTGAAGGCACAGTGTGGGACTTCATTCCAGGTGTTAAAAGCAGTATGTATTCTCATCAGCGTGAAGGCTTTGAATTCATCTGGAATCATATAGCTGGTGGAATACATGTTGAGGAGCTGAAAAGAAGAAGCAGTGATTATTCTGGGAATGGTTGCATAATTTCACATGCTCCTGGAACTGGAAAGACGCGGCTAACCATTGTCTTTCTCCAGACATACCTGAAGTTGTTTCCAAAGTGCAGGCCACTTTTGATAGCTCCTCGCAGCATGCTGCTAACTTGGGAAGAGGAGTTCAAAAAATGGGAGTTTGACATTCCTTTTCACAATCTAAACAACACGGAGTTATCTGGTGAAGAAAACGAAGCAGCTGTTGATTTGATGATGAAAATTGATGGCCCGAAAAGCATAAACAGAGTAAACAACAGCAGAATGTTGAAGCTGTATTCCTGGGCCAAGGAAAGAAGCATCCTGGGAATCAGTTATCACTTGTTTGAGAAGCTTTCTGGGGCAGATCATTCTGGAGCCGAGAAAAAAGGCCTAGCTGAGGTAATGAGGGATATCCTTGTTGAGTTTCCTGGTCTTGTAGTATTTGATGAAGGCCACACTCCTCGGAATAACAAAAGTCATATTTGGAAGGCTTTATCAGAAATCAAAACTAAAAAGCGGATTCTTCTGTCCGGAACTCCTTTCCAGAATAATTTTCAGGAGCTCTTTAATACAATCTGCGTGGTGAGGCCTATGTTTGCAGCTTCAATCGACTCTGCTAAATTCACTGGAGATTTTCTCAGATCCCGAGCCCGAAAAAGCAACGTAGAGAAGTGGCAGTGGACTTCTGTGGCCAATTGTAATGAAAAAGTTGCTGATGAAAAAGAACAACATGCTACAGAGGTCAAAGAAAAGATTGCCCCGTTCGTCAATGTCTACAAGGGTTCTGTACTGCAAGATAGTCTTCCTGGTTTAAGGAACTCCGTTGTTGTTTTACACCCGATGCAGCTACAGAAAAAGTTTCATCAGAGAATTCAAGGTGTAAAGGAACAATTTCAATATGAACACTTGGAAGCTATAAATTCCATTCATCCTTCCCTCTTGCTTCACGAAGATGCATTTTCTGGTGATTGGGATAGGTTAAAAGAACTGAAATTGAATCCTGATGCTGGAGTGAAGACAAAATTTTTGATGGAACTCATTCGTCTCAGTGATGCTTTGAATGAGAGGGTTCTTGTTTTCTGTCAGTATATTAGTCCATTAACTCTTGCAAGGGATCTTCTGAGATCTCAGTTTCACTGGAGTGAAGGGGAAGAAGTGCTCTATATGGATGGAAAATGTGATATGAAGCAGCGTCAGTCTTCGATGAAAATTTTCAATGACCCATCCAGTAAAGCAAAGGTTTTACTAGCTTCAACTAAAGGATGCTGCGAAGGCATAAGCCTAATCGGAGCTTCGAGGGTTGTGTTGCTCGATGTCACTTGGAATCCATCAGTGGAGAGGCAAGCAATATCCCGTGCCTACAGGCTGGGGCAGAAAAAAATTGTCTATGTGTACCACCTCCTCATGGATGGAACGAATGAAGAGCACAAATACCGGCGGCAAGTGGACAAGAGCCGTTTGTCTGAGCTGGTATTTTCTGATTCGGACAGGAATGATTCTCTCGAGAAGAAAATCCGAGCCGTTTCTGAGGATAAGATTTTGGAGGAGATGGCTGAACATGAGAAACTGAAACACATATTCGAGAGCATAGCTTTGCTGCATGAAGACATATATTTTGAGCAGCTAGGCCTCTCGACTTTTGGTTAAACCATAGCGGCTGTTTCCCACTTAAGTTTATACAGGGATTTTGTGTGAACTTGATTTTATTCAATATCTGATCTAGGTGTAAAGAAGAAAGGCATAGATAGATGATGATGCACATGAATTCTCTCTTAGTGAGAATTAGCAAAACTTTTGTGACAATGTTTTGGAAATTGAGAATGTATGTGATGCAGATTGCAGAAACTAGTTGTTGATTCCTGACAGACAATATAAAGTTTTTTGGCATATATGTCATGAAGATATCATAGGATATTTTTTCTTGAATAACTTTTGTTTTTGGTCAGAGCTTTTTGTTGCATATGTGAAACTCAAGTTCTTGAACCTAACTCTAATTGTTGTTTGGTATAATTTTTTCTGTTGCCGACTAGAAGGATGCAGAAGCTGTCCTGGGAAATATGGTAAGTTCCATTTGGTGATCTCTCAATGCTTTTATTCTTATGCACCATGCTCTCTATTAGCTATGAACTTTAGTCGTTTTTATATTTATTTTAATTGCTTGTCGAATGGTCATGTAATATCAGTGTGAAATTTATTGGCTTTAGTAGTTTTTACTTGGTTGATACACGCGCAATGTTTCGGTTATATGCCGAAAAAAGAGTTTTCATTGTGGTAATAAAAAAGGCTAGTTGTCTTGCAGCCTGTAGGTATAATTTCAAAGCGAATTCTTTCTTAGGAGTTTTATCTGATTTGCAAATTTCTATGGTATCAGAATTAAGGCATCCCATGTTGATTTTTCCTCGCTCTGTATTCCATTGTTGTTTTGGTTGAAAATTATGCACATCATTCGGATTTATTCTTTGAGTAAATATACTTTCGATTTTTGAAGTTTTGATCTGCGTTTACATGGAAGTGTTTATGATTCTGCTTTCTGCCTCTTAGTTTAAAAACAAACTGCGGTGCTAGTCTGCGTAAGTGGATGGAAGTTAGTCAGCAGTCTTAGCAAATATTTCTGTGAATTCTGTGGCAAAGGTAGTGCAGTTGTATTTTATCAACAACTTTGTTCTCTCTTGTGTAAAGAAAAATAATTTAAACTTTCATTTCCTTGTAGTATGCTGTGAAGAGAAAGGCTGTTGGAATTTGGGAATGTGAGGCTGAGGGAGCAAACTGAGAGTTAGGCATTTGTTGCTCTCCTCTGTTACTTTTTGTGCTGTTACAGCTATTCGAAAATCAAAATTGGACAATGGGAGTCAGCTAAGTTTTTGAAAGTTTTCGTTTTCCTGCAATCCTTTGAAAGTCTCATCCGTCAGATCGATTAATGCCTTGGTGTGTTCTTCCCGAATAATGCCCAATTCTCAGATTTCATATTTGTATATAAAATATAACGCAAGATACATTTTTGATGCTATCTAGTTTCCGGTTAATGGGTTTCATCTCTCTGTTACTTTTGTTTTGATTAATTTTCTCAGCTTTCTTTTGCCATTATATGCTTGAAATTCTTTTTGTCTGTATGGAACTTTTGGAAATCATTTGTCTTCATTACCGACTTCAGATATGCAGTTTTCCTCATGTATATGCAGTAGAATTAAATGTAAACGACAACCATTTGCATCTTTTTCATAGAAGTCTTTGTTATAACTTTGTATTCCAAAGTTTTGATTGTATAGCGAGAGAAACATGAATTTAATCACTCTCCGAGTTCTTTGTATGCTCGGCGCAAGTTACAGACTTGCCTTGCTAGCAAAGTAACCTGTACTGATGAAGTATTTGACATCATCTGTTACTTGGTTTGTCATGACTCTTGTTTATACTCTATATATGTGTTCATATAGGTGGATGTCATGAACACGGTCTAAGTCCGGTGGTTGGGCTGCCTTTGACCTCAAGCAGCACCAGAAACAAGAGCCTTGAGCCTCAAGTTAACAAGGATCGTTTCCCACCCATACCGACCACTCTAACCCCTCTGCGTCCTTGTGAAAACATACCGATGAATAATGACCTTCCGGGCAGCCCTTTTTCAACAAAACTCCCATCGTAGATTGTCCAATTCTTGGGAAGGCCTCTGACTTCTAAGTTGTGGTATCCCTTTCTTTTTCATGCTCTTCCTTGAGGTTAAGATGGCTCGCTTCTCTGGGGGGAAATCAAGTGTCAACATTAGATAGAAGTCGTCGAACGTCGGCATTTGGGTCGAAAATTGATCAAAGAGTTGGAATTCCTGAAGTTCTAGTTCCTTCCGTAAAAAATTCTGCAAAACTCCATGAAGCCACCTTTTCCCGGTTCTTCTCTTCTAGACTCATCCCCGTCTTTCATTTTTTTCTCTAAATATATATATATATATATATATATATATTTTTTTTTTTTTTTTTTACTAGAATGAATGTATAGAATAGAACTACATTGGTTTTGCACGGATACTTCACATGGGTAAAAATAGACAGATGTTATTATTTAGACTTTGATTTATAATTGTAAGCGTTAATTATCTCATTTTTAAAGTTGATCATATCTTCACAAAACTCTCTAGTATTTAAAGCATCGGTAAAGTACAAAAAACTACTTCAATTATTGGTGTCACGACACTTTCATACCTTATCTTTTAAAATTGACAATGTCATATCTCATCTTTAGAATTTGGTCCAATGTCATACCTTTCGTTACTTAACCGTTTACTTTTCAGTTAAATGTTGACATGGTTTGATTAAGGACCCACTTTCTATTAAAAATATCATTAAAATAATAATAAAAAGTAAAAAAAAAAAGAAAAAAAAAGAAAAGAAAATAACCCTCAGTTCGTCCCTCCCCGTCCCCCCTCCTCTCTTGTCTCCCCATCTTCATCTTCTTCCCCCCACCAGCAAACCCAACCCCTACCCCCCCCAAAAAAAAAAAAAAAACCCAGATCCCGTCAGTGGGAAGATGGGTGCGCAGAGAAGGTGGAGGATGGGTGTGGAATGAGGATGTGGAGAATGGATGAGAGTGGTGGATTTGGGGTTGGCAGGGGGTTGGGTTGGGGGGGGGGGGGACAAAATGGGTTCACTTTGGATTTGTATTTTTCTTCTCCTCCTCCTTCTTCTTTCTGGGTTGCAAGGGGTACACGAACTGGGTTGGGTTGAGTTTATTTATTTATTTTTCTTATTCTTCCTCTTCTTCTTCCTCCTTCTTCTTTCTGGGTTGCTTCTTCTTCTTCTTCTTCTTTCTGGGTTGCAGGGGGTTGGGGGGGGGGGGGCGCGTGAATTGGGTTGGGTTGGATTTTTATTTTTATTTTTTTTCTTCCTCTTCCTCTTCTTCCGCGCACGCCTGCCAGGGGGGTTGATGGGTTTTCAAATTTTCTTTTTTCTTTTTTCTTCCTCTTCTTCTTCTTCCTCCTTCTCCTTTTCTTCCTCTTCTTCTTCCTCCTTCTCCTTCTCCTTCTTCCACGAGGGGAGGGGGGTTGATGGGTTTTCAATTTTTTTTTGTTTTTTCCTCTTCTTTTTCTTCCTCCTTCTCCTTTTCTTCTTCTCCTTCTCCTTCCTCCTTCTCATTCTCCTTCTTCTTCTTCTGCCGGGGGGAGGGGGGGTGGTTGTTGATGGGTTTTCAAATTTTTTTTTTCTTCCTCCTTCTCCTCTTCTTCTTCTTCTGCAGGGGGGAATGAACGAACAGACAAAAAAACAATCAAAACTCTGCTCTACAATCAGAGACAAATCCCTATAAATAAGGGGCCTATACCTATAGGACAAGTAGTTCTCTGCTCTACAGTCAAAACTAACTAACTAACAAGTTCCTCTCCGGATTCCTTTGGTAAGGATTATGGGAATTCATGAATTATGTTTGTTCATCGTGCATCGAACAATCAATTTTTATCAAGTACTGTTTATGTTTATTTTTAAAATGATTTCTGACCGCACAATGTAAGATGAAATGACACAATTCACAGATCCCGGAATTCTCACAAAGAGGATATAGACTCAACTAACCAACTTTTCTACACGTACTTCCGCGCATGTGAAAGGTGTTTTTTTTTAGTTTTTTTTTTACGCATGACTTAAATGTATTTATCTATGTTAATTGTTTCACTGGATCACTCTTGCGCTTGGAACTTGTCTTTTTTTTTTCAACCAAGCACGTTGCTATCACTTTAGTGAAAAGTTGTGTGCAAGATTAACATTACATCTTTTTTAGCAATTAAGTTTTCGATTAGCTTTCGTGTCTGCAATAATTTTTTTGTTTTATTCACACGATATGTACATCTAAGATTTTGGTAGTTTTGTGTGAAGACAGTGAAATGAGAATCCTTTAAGATAGACATCGTTGTTTGTATATTGTTGTTCAAAATAATCATTGAAAACAGTAATATAAAATAAGGGTCCTAATTAAAATAAGTAACAAAATTGCTTAGAAAGTTTAGAAATAACATTTGCGTCGTACTTCGTATATTATTTAGAGATGCAAATTGTGCATTTTTTTTCATGAACATATGTTGGAAGTTTTCTTCTCTAACCTTTATGGCTTAAAATTTTAGTCTTGTTGTAGGCCTATTTAACTGAATTATTCTAAGGGAATAGAGAGAGGGAGGCTGGTGGTAGTGAAAGATAGAAGAGAGAGATTTAATTGTGTGTGTGTTTTATCACCCCATTGTACCTTTATTTAAAATAGTAGGATAGGTTAAATCCTTACCCTTTTAGGATTACAACTCTAATAGGATATTAACTACTAAAGGGAATATTCAAATATATCGCTAGATACACTAGGATTTACATAATCGCATTCATATTCTAAATATGACTGCAACACTCCCCCTAAAGTGTGTAAATACTCAACAAACCATCGTATCAGATCTTCAACACATAAGGTAAAACAATTGATGAAGTCGGCGGCACAACGGGTGAATGCAAATCCCAAATTTAAGAAAGTATGCATTGGTAGTAAAACTCACAAAACCTCGTTATAGTAAAACCCAAGGTGGGAGAAAAACCCATAGGCTAAGGAGAAAAGTGAGAAGTATGCATAATGTCTAAAACAAACGTCAAACAGGACGAAAGTAGTGAATTCAATGGAGTATGATCTTCCCAAGATGGGTGCCTCATCAAAACCTCGTTAGGTAGCAAAAACCCGGTGGGAAAAATGCTCCTAATTGTAGGAAAAAGAGTACATTAAGATCAAGTAAGTATGCTTCAGGATACTCCCCTTAAGTTAGACATAACTTCTAAATAAGAGAACTACAAGCAATTTAACTCAGATAATTTACGTATACCGATTCCTTGGACAAACTTTTGAAAATTAGACTTGGGCAATAACTTGGTGAAAAGATCGGCTAGGTTGTCTTGGGAACGGATTTGCTTGACTTCAATGTTCTGATGCTGTTGTTGCTGGTAAGAATAAAAGAATTTCGGCGCTATGTGCTTGGTGTTGTCTCCTTTGATGTATCTCTTTTTTAACTGCTCGATACATGTTGCATTGTCTTCAAAGATCGTCGTAGGAAGGTTAACGACGGAAGTAAGACCACTAGTGCTTCGAATATGTTACATGACTGCTCTCAACCAAAAACACTCACGCGATGTTTCATGCAGGGCGAGAATCTTAGCATGGTTCGAAGAAGTTGCAACTAGCATTTGTTTGGTAGACCTCCAAGATATAGTGGTGTCTCCAACGGTAAAGACATAGCCCATTTGAGAACGTGCCCTATGTGGGTTAGACAGATATCTAACATCTGCGTAACCAACAAGGCGATAATCAATCCGAGAACCGAGGGGGATGGCAACACTCGAAGATTTGTGTGTATAAAACAAGCCTAAATCAATCGTACCCTTGAGGTAGCGAAAATGTCTTTAACACCATTCTAGTGCCTGCGTGTGGGCGCATTGCTGTATCTAGCCATAAGATTAACAGCGAAGAAGATGTCGGGTTTAGCATATTGAGCCAAGTACAATAAAGGCCCAATTGCACTTAGGCATGGAACTTTGGGTTCCAAAATCTCTTCCTCATCCTTCTTTGGATGTAAGGGATCTCGTTTAGCATCTAGAGTCCGAACGATCATAGGTGTACTCGAAGGCTTCGCTTTATCCTCATTAAAACGTCGCAACAGCTTCTGGGTGTGGTTCGATTGATGTACTAGGATTTCATACAAACAATGCTTGATCTCCAGGCCGAGACAGTATCGAGTTTTCCCAAGATCTTTCATCTCAAATTCTGATTTCAAGTGCGCGGCAATTTTCTCAAAATCTGCGGGAGTTCCGATGAGGTTCATGTCATCCACATAAACTGCAACGATTACAAATCTGGAATGTGACTTCTTTATGAACACACATGGGCATAATTCTTTGTTCACATAACCCTGACTTGACAAATATTCACTCAAGACGGTTATACCACATTCGTTCGAATTGTTTCAATCCATAGAGTGATCTCCTCAATCTAATAGAGAGAGTGTTCCCTGGTCTTGAACTATTTGAACCAGTCAATGGAAGTCCTTTTGGAACTTTCATGTATATTTCCGTATCTAAATCCCCAAAGAGATACGCAGTTACCACGTCCATAAACTACATATTTAGTTTTTTCAGAAACTACCAAACTGATTAGGTAGCAGAACGTTATAACGTCTATTACATCTCCTTGTAATCAATCCCAGGGCGTTGAAAGAAGCCTTGCACTACGAGGCGTGCTTTGTATCGCACTATTTCATTCTTCTCATTACTTCCTCACGAAAATCCACTTGTAGCCAACGGGCTTCACGCGTGGTGGAGTATGAGCTATAGGTTTAAACACCTTACGTTTCACAAGCGAATTGAGTTCGACCTGGATTGCTTGTTTCCAGTTTGACCAATCTGTTCTATATCAGCATTCATCAACGGAATTTGGTTCAATGTCAGTAGCTACTATGTACGTAAATGCATCGTCGAAGATGATCTCATTCTGATTCCAAACCTTATCCAATAGTACGTAGTGGACTGAAATCTCGTGATTCTCGGAAGGTTGGTTTGTCTCATCAAAGACATCACCGTAATCTAGAATAACCTCATGCATTGGAATAATGAGTGAGCAATGGTCAGATTTAAACTAGGGTCACTAGTTGGTGCCGATTTCCTCTACTGAGGTTGTGAATCCCTTGAATCAACGGGTCTGCCATGCTTCAGGGTCGAAGTAGATGATTGGCTAGCTGCCAATGTACCGAGCCACGTGGAAGTTGCGGCCTCCCCATATTCGGGGACGGTCCGACCAATTGAATATTAAAGTGCGCCACAAACAAGACTACAAAATAGAATATTATTAAACAAAAAATAATGCCAAAACGGCTACAAAACTCCAAAAGGCTACATTGTGCATGACTTATTCCACAAAGCTACGAAACATTATATTTATAGCGAACAAACCTAACCCTAATACTAATAAGCTAGGCCCAAACTAAACTTATAAGAAAACCTAAACAATATAATACCTACAGTAATACCAACAAAACAAGTAGCAATCGGGTCAAATTGGTGGTGCAACAGTGATGAGCAAGAATGGGTAACAGCGGGATTTTAAGCAGATACGGTGGTCAGCGTGGGTAGGGTTCGTCAGGCAGGTGGTTCCAGGCGGCAACGAGATGGTGATGATCTGGTACGATGATCAAGTGGCTATGGGGTAGAGGGTTGGTCAAGTAGTTAGTAGCGATGTTGATTTTAGTGGGCGTGATGGTAGGTTTGATGCAGGTTGATAGGTTTAACAAATCTGGTCAGGCAGGTGCTGTTTTAGGCTTCACAGTGGTTCATGTGGACATCGAGATGATATGCAGCAACAGCGGGTTTGTGGCTCGATGACAGAGTATAGTGGATGCAAACGATAGTTTCGGTGCAGGTTTGGGCTCTGGCAAATAACGAACGGTGAACAGTCGCAACGAGTTTAGGGTTCTGGGTTCAGCGCAGTTTACCTCCCAAGTCTTAAGCAAAAATATTCAATTTTTTTCTTTGTTTTCAAACAACAAAACCCTAATTAAAACAAAACTGATACTGAACAAACCAACAAATCGATATCAACCCCAGAACAGATTAATTCCCGAATGATTTAACCTGCTCTGATACCAATTTGAATATCAGAGTGCATCACAAACAAGACTACAAAATAGAATATTATTAAACAAAAAAGAATGCCGAAATGGCTACAAAACTCCAAGAGGCTACATTGTGAATGACTTATTCCACAAAGCTACGAAGCATTATATTTATAGCGAACAAACATAACCCTAATACTAACAGGCTAGGCCTAAACTAAACTTATAAGAAAACCCAAACAATATAATACCTAAAATACTAATATATTCCAACACGGCCTTCCCAGGCGGGATGGTGACGTACGTGGGGTACATCTATCCTTGCATGTGCTTTTGCAACGGGTATATGTGATCTTTTCACCTTAGTTAGATCAGTAAAAGCATTCGGCATGCTCTGAGCAATGCTCTGAAGATCTATAATTCGACGACCTCAGTTTCAAACTAAGCAGTGCAGGGATCTAAATAAGACATAGTGGAAGCATACCACAACAATTCGTGGCGTTCTCTAGGAGCTTTAACATGCTTATTTCCCCCTAACGATGAGAAGACTGTCTCATCAAAGTGACAATCCGCAAAACATGCGGTAAAGAGATCTCCTGTCAAGGATTCTAAATAGCGAACAATTGATGGCGAATCATAACCAACATATATTCCCATTTTTCTTTGAGGACCCATTTTGGTACATAATGGCAGCGCTATTGGCACATAGACTGCGCACCCAAACACATGTAAATGCGAGACGTTAGGCTCGTATCCAGTAACCAACTGTAACGGTGAATGAGGTTGGGTAGTAGTGGGCCTCAGACGGACCAATATAACTGCGTGCAATATTGCATAGTCTCGACAAATATCGGCAGTTTAGTTCGCATAACCAAAGTTCGAGCTATCAATTGAAGGCACTTTATGAAAGCTTCTACCATGCCGTTTTGGGTGTGAACATGGGGTACATGATGTTCCACATCAATCCTTACTAACATGCAATAATGGTTAAAAGTCTGTGACGTAAACTCTCCAACGCTATCCAATCGAATCAACTTGATTGGATAATCAGGGTGGTAAGCCTTTAGCTTAATAATGTTTCGCAAATGTAGTGTTGCATGTGGACAACAGGCAAACATGTGACCATCGTGTCGATGCATCAACCAACACCATAAAATATCTAAATGGTCCGCATATTGGTTGGATAGGTCCACAAATATCCTCTTGAATACTCTAAAGGAACTTAGGAAGGTCGTGAATAATCTTTGTAATCGAGGGTTGAGTATTTAACTTCCCTAAAGAACATGCTTTGCATGGCAGGAATCCAACGTAGGGAGGTAAATGATGCACATGTGACAATTTGAGGATATGGCGCATCATGTCACGTCAGGGATGTCCCATACGGTCATGCCAAAGCAGCAAAGTGCTCTGGACCATAGCGGTACAATTGCATTATTACATAAGTTTCGGTACGAATGCATCAGTACATAAGTTTGGGTACAAGTGTATGGACACATAAGTTTCGGTACAATTGTATCGGTACATAAGTTTCAGTACAATTGCATTGGTACATAAGTTTTAGTACAAACGTATCGGTACATAAGTTTTAGTACAAAATGTCTCGGAACATGACTATAGTACAGACATAGGTACATAATATGCATATATATATATATATATAATTTACTCACATTGAAAAATATATGATATATATATATATATATATGCTTTTTTTAAATTTTTTTATTATGGAAACTTAATAATAATTGTCAAATAATATTTATTGTTTATGACACAAATAATGGTAAAAATAAATAGTAAATTAGCATTGTTGAATATCTATGCCTTAACGTACCCAAAGCTAAAGGTTGTAATAAAACGTCACCATGCCTTCAAATGTACCTAAGCATTTAAGATGAAATGCATCCAAGAATCCAATAAGAAAAAAATGTACCAATAAACAACAATCGCTCAAAGCTATAGTTTGGGTTCTGCAAGTCGAGGTGCACAAAATTTGAATATATGCATTCCTATTGCCATTCAAATTTCTTTTTCCTTGGAATTTAAAATCTCGGATTTGTTTTAGGTGCACCAAAACTGGACAGTCTTGGAATTTTCTATTCTGAATTGTACTTTTGTATTTGAGTACAAATTTCTCCTTCAATAAATTAAATTAGTTTAATAAGATATCACATCGGGAAATAGAAGATCAAAGCAAAGTACAATCAAAAGTAATAGGAAAAAAAAAGAAAGTTGTAGCAATGGTCCCTCAATTTTAATCAAATTAAAGCAATGATCCATTAACTAAAAATTATGACTATTGGTCCTTAACTCATCAAAATGTGCATCTATAGTCATTTTCCTCAACTTCATCAGAATTCTGTCAAAATGAGTCATGTTGAAAGGACCATTACTACAACTGGGTTAAAGTTGATGGATTATTTCTCTAATTAGGTTAAAGTTGAGGGACTATTTCTCCAATTGAGTTAAAGTTAAGGGATCATTGCTACAATTTTTCTCATTTGATTTTTCATATTTACCCATTGATTCAGCTTCACGTGCCACGCACGTGACTCATTTTGATGGAAGTGCTAACGGAGTTGACGTAGAGGACTATAGCTGCACATTTTGATGAAGTAAGGGACCAATGATCATGGATTTTTAATTGAGGGAGAGAAATTAAGGAGAAAGAGGAATGGAGGGCTTGTGGTTGTGATTTGTGAGCATCATAGAGAATAGGGAAGACAAAGGGTTTGCGCTTGGAAAAGGAAAAGGAAAAGGTGGGAGAGGTGGTTGGCAGCTGTGATTGGGTCGGTATACTTATATGGAATGCTAACCTGGTATCCCAGAGACGGTGGAGTTTTCACCGAATTTTGACCTTCTTTCACAAACTCTCTCTCCCCAGACATAGTAAGAATAAAAAAGACCAAAAATTGACAAGGGGCCAAAACTCTCTCTTTCTCTAGCATGCATGCTCTGAAACACTTTGTCCCCTTGGTGCCCTTCTTCCGATTTTACCACAAATCTCCTTCATCTTCATTTCCCTTTGCAGACTCCCCCATTGTTGCAGGCAAGTTTCTCTCCCTCTCTTACTCTCTTCCTCTATCTCTCTCTCACTTTATCTCTATTTCTCTGTCTTTTGCTATTTTTGGGTGTATATATATATATATATATGTGTGTGTGTGTGTGTGTGTGTGTGTGTGCGTGAATGTAATCTTTGTGTAATGTAATTTTTATGCGTGCGTGTCTGTGATTCGAGGAAAATGAGCTGACTTTTTGATGATATCAATTTTTGGGCGAAAAAGTTTGGATCCTTATGGGGTTTTCAGTTAGGTTACATCTTGCTCTGTTTTCTATTTTCTTTTATCCCTCATGTTGTTTCCTTGTCTTTATGTGTATATGTATATGTATGTCAATGTGTATGTGTTTTTGTGATTTTGGTGAACAAAAATTGACTTTTTGGGAAGTTTTCATGTTTTGGATAGAAAAGGTGGAAGGTTTGAAGTTGATAGGATGGACTACAGAAGCTTTCTAATAGCAAAGAGAAGCAGACAAGGTCAAGAGTTGTACTGGAATGAGCTTTATGACAAGAACCGGAAGAATAATCATGCGGGTGAGTCGGCCAATGTGAGTCAACCCACAAGAGATGCTGAAAAGAAGAACGCACGGAAACGAAAATCCACTCATGGCTCAAAGAAATTATCATTTGGAAGTTTAGTGGAGTACGTGTTGTAGATGATTACGATGAGAGAGAGGATAAGGCGAGAGCCTATGAATCACTGGATGTTTCTGATGAGGCTGAGGAGGCCAATGCAAGTCCACTAGCACTAAGTAAACACAAGAAAAGGCTTGGGAAACCAAAATCCAGTAACCAGTCCAAGAAATAGATGTCTATAGATGATTTTGATGATGGTGAGGAGGCCATAACAGATTCATCCACATGAGCTAAACTCAAAGAAAAGGTTGGAAAACAAAAATCTTATGAATGATTTAAGAAATGGAGGTCCTAGTTCATCTATAGATGTGTATGATGATTATGAGAATTCGTGTAGAGAAATTGATAGTGATTCAATGGATTTTGATGAGGTACATAGTGCTGAATCAAAGAATGAAAAAACATCTAAATTTGACTCTGAGAAAATTGAGAAATATGGTACACTTGATTTAGAGAATAATTATTCCTACATGGTGTATTTAGGTGAAGAGGAAAGAGAAGATGAGGAGGAAGAGGTTTTGCTCTTAATAGCTCATATGAAACAGAGAACCTCTTGTCTAGTGAAGATGACAATTCTTATTCGGATGATGAAGATTAAGACCTTGAAGAGGCAAAAAAAATTGGGTTTTTTTAGGAGTCAAGTTCAACTAGTAGAGAAGACCAGCAAAGCAATGAAAATGATGCTAAGGTGAAGGTAGGCCAAAGTATTGATAAATGTGATATTGAAGTGAAGAAATGAAATAATGTTAATACAAGAAAGCAAAGAAATGGGAAGCAGAAAAACGGGAAAGTGTTAAGGATAATGTTGTGGTGATGAAGGTTTATAATACTGATCAAATGGATGTTAAAAAGGGACTTGAGAAAGAGAGAAACAAGAAATCTGATGAAGGTGTTGATGAGGTGAAGAAGGGGAAGCATTTTAATGAAAGTAAGAGAGTGGAAAAGGGGAAACACGTCGAGGATGAGAATGTTGAAGTGAAGAAGGGGGAGAGCTTTAATGGTAGTGAGGTTAAAATGGAAAGTGGGAAAGGGATAAGAGGAAATGTGTTGAGGATGATAACGTTGAGGTGAAGGGGGAGACTTTTGATGATGGTGAGGTTAGGAAGGGAAATGAAAAAGTAGAGGTTGGTATGACGATAAAGAGAAGGTTTGGGTTGGATACAAATGCTGAAGTTAATAGAAAGAAAAATGTTCATGTTCATTTTGGTTAGAATTCCAGAAGTGTGGCACAAAGAATTCATTCACAAATAAATCCAAGAATTAAAAAAGAGAGTACTGAATATGTAAATGATAGAGGAAAAACTATGTTTGACGAGCATGATGATATTCATGAAAAGAAAACTGAGTCTGTTGATAGAAGAAACGATGAAGATGATGAAACATGTGGTGGTTGGTGGAATGATATGCAAAGAGTACGCACAAAGAATAAAGAGGAAAAGCTTACTAACAGACAGTTTGTGGGAAACAAGCTGCAATGTTTTTAGGGTTCTTGTGGATTCCATATATAAGGACCGATAGTGCTACAGGGAAGAGTCAGATCCTTTAGGTAGAAGCCCCCAAAGATGAAACAAATCAACCAGTAGATGACACTACCACTCTTCCATTGAAGTTTAGTTTTAGATCGAAGCAATCAAGCATACCGGAGAAACCAAAAATTAAGCTAGAAGAAAAGGAACTTTGGGACGAGTTTTACTTTAATCTTAGTTCTTGTGAGATTAGTTCCACCAGATCTAATGATGTAGGTTGACATAAAGTAATTGTTCGCAGTATGACTTTCTAACGATTTTCAATTTTTGTGCGAAATAATTTGGATCTTTGTGGGTTTTTCAGTTGGGTTACATCTTGCTCGGTTTTTTGTTTTTGTACAATTTTTGTGTATGTTTGTGTTCGATTTGATATAAAAGAGACGACTTTCTGGATTTTTTCATTTCTTTGCTGAAAAAGTTTGTATCTTTGGTGGTTAATAAGTTAAAGTTTGCTTTTTTTTTCCTCATCTTCTTTCCTTTTCTCTGTGTGTTTATCTATAAGTATGTTTATGTGCATGTTTTTTTTTGTTTTTTGTTTTTTTTTTTTTTTTTTGTGATTTTGGTGAACAAAAAGATGACTTTTTTGGGAATTTTTCATGTTTTCGGTTAAAAAGGCGGATCTTTGAAGTTGATAGGATGCACTACAGGAGCTTGCCAGTAGTAAAGAGAACCGGGCAAGGTCAAGAGTTATACTGGAATGAGCTTTATGACAAGAACTAGAAGAATGATCTTGCGAGTGAGTCGGCCAGTGTGAGTCAACCTATAAAAAATGTGGACAATAGGCAAACATGTGACCATCATGTTGATGCATCAACTAACACCATAAAATATCTAAATGGTCTGCATGTTGGTTGGATAAGTCCACAAATATCCCCTTTAATCCTCTGAAGGAACTTAGGAGGGTCATGAATAATCTTTGTAATCGAGGGTTGAGTATTCAACTTCCTTAAAGAACACGCTTTGCATGGTGAGAATCCAATGCATGAAGGTAAATGATGCTCATGTGATGATTTAAGGATACGGCGCATCATGTCATGTCTGGGATGTCCTATATGGTCATGCCAAAGCAACAAAGTGCTCTGGACCATAACAGTACGATTGCATCTGTACGTAAGTTTTGGTACGAATGCATCAGTACATAAGTTTCGGTACAAGCATATGGACACATAAGTTTCAGTACAATTGTATCGGTACATAAGTTTCAGTACAATTGGATCAGTACATAAGTTTTAGTACAAATGTATCGGTACGTAAGTTTTGGTATAAAATGTCTCGGAACATGACTATGGTACAGACATAGGTACGTAAAGTCATTGTTCGCAATATGACTTTCTAACGATTTTCAATTTTTGTGTGAAACAGTTTGGATCTTTATGGGTTTTTTAGTTGGGTTACATCTTGCTCGGTTTTCTGTTTTTGTACAATTTTTATGTATGTTTGTGTCCGATTTGATATAAAAGAGACAACTTTCTGGATTTTTTCGTTTCTTTGGTGAAAAAGTTTGTATCTTTGGTGGTTAATAAGTTAAAGCTTGCTTCTTTTTCCCTTATGTTCTTTCCTTTTCTCTGTGTGTTTATCTATAGGTATGTCTATGTGCATGTGTTTTTTGTGATTTTGGTGAACAAAAAGATGACTTTTTTGGGAATTCTTTATGTTTTGGGTCAAAAAGGCGAATCTTTGAGGTTGATAGGATGGATTACAGGAGCTTGCCATTAGCAAATAGAATCAAGTGAGGTCAAGAGTTGTACTGGAATGGGCTTTATGACAAGAACTGGAAGAATAATCTTGTGGGTGAGTCGGCCAATGTGAGTCAACCCGTAAAAGATGTGGAAGAGAAGGATGTCTGAAAACAAAAATCCACTCATGGCTCGAAGAAATTGTTGTATGGAAGTTCAATGGAGTATGTGTTTGTAGATGATTATGATGAGAGTGATGAGGAGACAAGAGCCTATGAATCACTAGATGTTTCTAATGAGGCTAAGGAGGCCAATACAGGTCCTTATAGATGATCTTGATGATGGCAATAAGGCCACATCAGGTCCCTCCACAAAAGCTAAACTCAAAGAAAAAATTGAGAAATGAAAATCTTGTGAAGGATTTAAGAAATGGAGGTCTGGTTCATCTATAAATGTGTTTGATGATGGTGAGGATTCGTGTAGAGAAAATTATAAGATCCAATGGATTTTGATGTGGTACATATTGCTGGCTCAAAGAATGAAAAAACATCTAAATTTGACTCTAAGAAAACTGAGAAATCTGGTCCACTTCATTTAGAGAATAATAATTCCAACATGGTTAATTTGGGTGACAAGGAATGAGAAGGAGGAGGAATATGTTTTGCTTCTGATAGCTCACATGAAACAAAGACTCTTGTCTAGTGAAGAGGAAAATGTTCATTCAGATGATGAGGATTATGACCTAGGAGGGTCAGAAAATTCTGGGTTTTCTAAGGAGTCAAGTTCACCTCGTGGATAAGACCAGTAGAGCAATGAAAGTGATGTTGAGGTAAAGATGCGCCAATGTATTGATGAATGTGATATTGAGATGAAAAAGGGAATATGTTAATGAAAAGGAGAAAAGAAGGGCAACATTTTAATGAAAGTAAGAGAGTGAGAAAGAGGAAACATGTCGAGAATGAGAATGTTGAAGTGAAGAAGGGGGACAACTTTAATTGTAATGAGGTTAATAAGGGAAGTAGGAAAGGGGATAAGGGGAAATGTGCTGAGGATGATAACATTGAGGTGAAGGGGGAGACTTTTAATGATAGTGAGGTTAGGAAGGGAAATGAAAAGTGGATGTTGGTATAACGAGAAAGAGAAGGCTTGGGTTGGATACAAATGCTGAAGTTAATAGAAAGAAAGATGTTCTTGTTCATTTTGGCTAGAATTCTAAAAGTGTGGCACAACAAACTTGTTCACAAATAAGTCCAAGAATTGAAAAATAGGGTATTGAATACGTAAATGGTAGAGAAAAAAATGTGTTTGACAAGCATGATGATATTCACAAAAAGAAAACTGGGTCAATTGATGGAAGAAACGATGAAGAGGATGAAACCTATGGTGGTAGGTGGAAGGATGTGCAAAGAGTACGCATGAAGAATAAAGGGGAGAAGCTTACTAACAGACAGTTCTTATGGGAAACAGAAGATTGCAATGTTTTTAAGGTTCTTGTGGATTCCATCTATGAAAATAGAGAAGTGTTACGGGATGGGTCAGATTCCTTTAGGGATGAATCCCCCAAAGATGAAACAAATCAACCAATAGATGGCACTACGGGACGGGTCATGTTTCTTGGCAATGTTTTAGCACTAGTGTCAGATTATGGAGGCATTCATCAAAATAGGAATCAAAGACGAAAAGTCACCCACAAGTACCTCAATAATTCGTTCCACCATGTCAAAAAAAAAAAAAAATGCTCATCATGTATCTTTGAAAAGTCACTGGTGCATTGCATAATCTATACGACATTCGTCTATACGCGAAAGTTCCAAAGAGGCATGTGAAATTGTATTTTCTTGATCTTCTAAAGCTATTACAATTTGGTTGTAACCGGAATAACCATCAAGAAAACAATAATATTGATTTCTTATAGGTCTCTCGAGCATCTGATCAACGAAGGGATAAGAGAAGTGATCGTTTCTTGTTGCATCATTGATCTTTCTGTAATCAATACACACCCTCCAACCTATGATCGTTCTCTGAGGAATCAATTCATTTTTTTCATTCTTTATTGCAGTAATACATTATCGTTTTGGTACTACATGTACTGCACTCACCCATTTGCTGGAAAAGATTGGATATATGACCCCAACATCCAACAATTTCAAAATTTCAGCACGCAGCACTTTTTTCATGTAAGGATTGAGGCGCGTTTGAGCTTTCTATGGATGGCTTTGATTTCTATTCAAGTACTATTTTATGCATGCACATAGAAGGGGTTGATCCCCTTAATGTCGGCAATTGTCCATTCCAAGGTTGTTTTGTGTTCTCTTAGTACCCATAGTAGTTTTTCGTTCTTACGTGCACTTAGATCAGAGGCTATAATGAAGAAGAGTTTTAGAAGAATGCATATTTTAACATATCAAGAAGAAGATTCAATTCTAGCTTTGAAGGCTCAATAATGGACAGAAAATTTTGGTTTATGGAGGCAAGGTTTCAAACTTCGGTTGCCATCTAGGTGGGTAGATGGCTGCAGCATTGAGTGTTGCCTCAACTACTACGTTTTCTTCATTTTCAAACTTCATGCCATGTTGTGTGATGCATATTTCCAGAGGGTCATCAATGCTTATCTTAATGAAAGTCTTTTTGACAAGATAATCCACAACGTCAATACTAAAACAATCATAAGCTCCCAATGATTTTATCAAAGCTTCGAACATCTGAAACTCAATAGTAATATCTTGCATAGTCATGGTTACTAAACCAGATTTAACTTCAATCTTTCCACCTACAGTCGCCATGAAGGGTCAACCTAGGATCAGAGGAAGTTCACAATCTTTGATCTCCATTTCTTCCATGTTCAAAATAATGAAATCAGCTAGGAGGATAAATTGATCAACTTTGACAAGTACATCTTCAATAATGCCTCTTGGGTATTTCTCTGAGTGATTCGTAAATTGCAAAGATATTGAAATAAGTTTCATCTCCCCCTAGCTTAAATGTTCTTATACAGAATAAGACTGACACTTGCCCCTAAATCAAGCAAAGCCCTTTTAAATGTTTTGTCGCCAATAATACATGGGATTGTAAAGCTTCCTGGATCTTGAAGCTTTGGTGGCAATTTTCATTGAAGAACTAAACTAACAGTTTCGGGAAGCTTCAAGTTCCACTTTTAGTCATCTCTTGCTTCCGGTTCTGGCAAGTGGTACTTTGGATTAGACTTGTGTATTGTTGATATTTCCGTTGAAATATCTAAAAAATCAAGGATTAATATGGAAAGGCGGTGAAATGCAAACTTTATCCTGTATCGTCGAGATATTGGAAAATCAATAAATATCTACAATGTTTACCGATTCGCAATAGAAATTTTGCCAGAGCCCATTGCAATTTTAAACTTTTGAATTTGTTTGAGAAATTTTTCTCTAATTTTAAATCTGAATGAGTTGATATATCCATTCCATTGCAACTTTTCATAATTTCTGTCAAAGGAAAATGATGTTGATACATCCATCGATATTTTCATAAATTTACATACCAATATTTTCACATGTATTGATATTTTCATAAATTTACATATCAATATTTTCACATATATCAATATTTTCATAAATTCACATACTAATATTTTCACATGTATCGATATTTTCATAAATTTACATATCAATATTTCCACCTGTATCGATATTTTAAACACTGATTTAGAAGTAGTGGTCCGTGGCGGTTAAAAGCAGTGGCCTAAGCTCGGCGTCTGATGCCAGGGGCTAGGTATGATGCATTTCTATGCTTGATTTAAAGTTACCAACCACTACTTTTTTTGTCCGGAGACTTGTACCGGGCTCATCCTTGAGCCTCTATGTTCTTTCGAGCTTTTTTGTGAGTTATTTATTTGGATCTAAATACGAAAATAGACTTTTATTGATTTATAATGGATCTTCAAAAGACCCCATATTAACAAGTCCCATAACTCCTTATTCAAGAATTTTCTTTTGATTTGGTGTAGTGAATGTCAATGATTCAATCAATATTATACTAAACTGTCACATCTCGGGCTCGACTCCACCGTAGCACAATATTGTCCGCTTTAGGCCCCAACTACGCCCTCACGGTTTTTTTTCTGGGAACTCACACGAGAACTTCCTAGTGGGGCACCCATCCTGGTATTGCTCTTGCGCGAACTCGCTTAACTTCGAAGTTCTGATGAACTCCGAAGCCAATGAGCTCTCAAAAGGTCTTGTGCTAGGTAGAGATGAGACTATACATATAAGGCTTACAAGATCCACTCCCCTGAGCGATATGGGATGTCACAATCCACCCCCCTTAGGGGCCCGACGTCCTCGTCGGCACACATCTGGCCAGGGATTGGCTATGATACCAAATTGTCCCATTCCGGCCTGGGCCCCAACCATATCCCAAGCTTGACTCCACTGTAGCACGATATTATCCGCTTTAGGCCCTGACTACTCCCTCATGGTTTTGTTTCTGGGAACTCACATGAGAACTTCTCAGTGGGGCACCCATCCTGGGATTGCTCTCGCACAAACTCGTTTAACTTCGAAGTTCCGATGAATTCCGAAGCTAATGAGCTCCCAAAAGGCCCCGTGCTAGGTAGAGATGATAATATACATATAAGGTGTACAAGATCCACTCCCCTAGACGATATGGGATGTCACATAAACCACCAATTTGCTTAATTCACCACAACAAAATCTCTCCACAAACATGTCAGGAATGGTACCAACAAACAAATAATTTATAAAAGAGTAATGTTAGAGATACCAAATTTGGAGACAAAATTTTAGAAACTAAAGAACATGAAAGTTGAAGATTATTTTATTACTTACGTGTTGATAAACATGCTCATTGATGACACATAATTTAGTTCGTGAATTTTATCTTCCTAGCATTACTCTTTATAAAAACACATTCAAATCTCTTGGTTCAATAGGAGATTCTGAGAAATTTCTCTCTGCGTTTGGGCCTTTAACCAACCCATTATTGATTATGGACCCAGTTGGTATGACCCGTTTTAAAGTTGGCCCATTTGCTCCTTTTGAGGGGCTCTATAAATCCGAACAAAGCAAATTAGGGTTTCTCTATTTGCTCTGAGAAGAAGAAAGTACCAGCCGCTTCAGCCCTTCACAGCCAGCAGACCCTCCAATCCATAACAATGGTATTGCTTTATTCTCTCTCTCTCTCTCTCTCTCTCTCTCTCTCTCTCTCTCTATATATATATATATGTGTATGAATCCATCCACTGTTTGTTTCCTCAGAAATTTGTTTGTTGTTTTAGTTTTCTGGGAAAATGTTGTAGTGATATGGGCTTATATTTTTTGTGGAATTAAACGATAAAAAATAGTTAGGTGTTTTGAGCTACCTCTAAACAAGAAAAAGTTATGTTGATTTGGTAGTTATGTCCGCTGTGTTTAAAGGAATGAATGTTTTGTGTGTTTCAGACTAAGAGGACGAAGAAGGCCGGTATTGTTGGGAAATATGGTAAGCTAAGTTCCATTTGTTTTACTTAAATCTTAATGCTTTTGTTGTAATGCAATCTGTTCTCTGTTATGTTGCGATCTCTGAAATTACTCATTATTCTGTAATTTAATTGCTCGTCTCATGGTCGTGTATCGGTGTGAAATTTATTTGCTCTAGTAGGTTTAACTTGGCCGAGACGCGGTTTATGTTGTGATTGTATGCCTGAATAATTGATTTTCATTTTTGCAATACAAGAGCTAGTTATAGTTACCTCGCAGCCAATATGTAGTATGTAAAACCGAATTTGGGATTGGAAATTGAACCGTCTTTTATTTTTGTTCGTTTTCTGTTTTAGTTTCGTTGGTAAGGGAAATGTGTGTTCATGTGCGTCAAATGGTTTTGGTGGAAATTATACACAACAATACAACATTCAGATTTGTTAAGAAATTCTTTGAGTAGATATGTTTCGCATTTGTGACGTTTTGATCTGATTCTAGATTGAAGTGTTTACGATTCAGTCTTCCGCCTCTTATTACAGGAACCCGTTACGGTGCCAGTCTGCGTAAGCAGATTAAGAAAATGGAAGTTAGCCAGCACAGCAAGTATTTCTGTGAATTCTGTGGCAAGGTATTGTGGTTGTATTTTGTCAACTATTTGTCTCTCTAGTCTGAGGAAACATGATTAAATTTTTCATTTCCATGTAGTATGCTGTGAAGAGAAAGGCCGTTGGAATTTGGGGATGCAAGGACTGCGGAAAAGTGAAGGCAGGCGGTGCCTATACTTTGAAGTAAGAACCCTTTTTCACTGCTTTCTCACTTTTCTTGAATTTTCTGTTCGCGTAATTAACTAAATGATCATTCCGTAATTTTAAACAGCACTGCTAGTGCTGTGACGGTTAGGAGCACCATTAGAAGGCTGAGGGAGCAAACCGAGAGTTAAGCCTGCTGTTGTGACCTCTACTACGTTTTGAGCATTTGCAGCTATGGATATTCCAAACAGTTTTGGGGATGTGGTTCTCCTTGTATTTCATTATATTGTTTCGAACAAGTTAGATGAAAATGTTGACTCGTTGTAGTATGTTTAATCTGAGATTTTAGCGGCCATCTTTGAATTCGGAGTGCAATTTAATTGTTTCTGGATTTCTGTTTGATACTGCAAGTTATGTCATCTCTTTTGCTGAGCGCAAACTTTAAGCTTGCATCCAACCCTGAGCAGCTCTGGTCTCTTTAGCTTTGCATCCAACAGTGACCTGCACGGCAATACTTCAAACGCTGACGTCGGTCTGAACTAATCTCGGACGGATCATGTGCCTCAAACTGCCGCCCTTGAGCAATGAACAAGTAGATTCTGCAGAAGGGTGTTCCGCTCTCAATGGTCTTCGATTTGTCGGATGCCATAGCAGTCCATGGAGACCGGATCAATCGGATGCCACGGTAGTCCATGGAGACCGACTTAGGTGCCGCAATCTCTTTTTTCCGTCTTTAATGTTCGCATGTCTTGCTATCTTATACCAACTCTGTAGTGGTCAGGTGCCGCAATCCATTTGCTGCTTCTGGCCCAGCTACTCTTACATCGGATTGTTATGAAACCAAACGGTGATGATACTGAAAGTCTGAAAACGCCAGTACAACTCTCTCCTAATCCCCTCGAACTGAAGACCCATCCACCTCTATCTTCGTTATTACTTGAAACATAGCGAGTTATTCATTCAGATCCAATCCTAGAGACCTAACAAGGCCCTCAACTCTAGTCGGAGTGGATTGGATTGGAAAAGTCACCATTCAATCCAACAACCGGATGCGGATTGGCTTTATCTTATTAGATTATAATTGATGAACGCCGTAGGTGAAGGAAAAACCAGTTCTATGAATTAAAAAAAAAAAAAAAAAAAAAAAAAAAACCCCTAGTTGTCAATCCTACAATGTGTAAACGGAAATACGATCCTGTATTAATTTTCTTTTTGATGTATTTCGTACTTATAGTCGAATAGGGGTGTGCTATCCACACACCCTATTTTACTTCTTACACATCCTTGATAATTTATGCCCGTTGTTCTTCTTCAATTCATCCGATCCGATGGTCGAAAATTAAAAGTGTGTGAGAAGTAAAATAGAGTGGATATCACACCCCAATCGAATATAGAGTCGTTATAGAATATTCATGGCTCGAGTTCATCCAGGCAAAATTACATATATAACAATAACCAGTAACGTTTACAATAGGAAGCAAAAACGTAGAATCACAAACCTTGGTCTATAACTTGCACTCTTACTCATCATATGTACATAATGCTGAAAGGCCAGAAGGTTAAAAAAAAGGCGAAAACCGGCCTGCTCCTCAATCAGCCATAACTATAGTTGACTGAATGTGGTTCCAGGTATGTACCTCGCATTCCCCATCAAAATAATTGCAGGAGCAAAGACACCAAGTAGAAGAGAAGAAAAACAAACCCATTTACTGATTTACGCGGTAGTTTTGCTTGTGTGGCTTTGTCACACAATCATGATGGGTGATTGATCGGAACATCAGGTGAATGCGGGTAGTGCCGCTGCTGTCATTGTTACAATGGGTGTACTTGTTTTTGCACAGCCTTTACAGCCGCAACTCGTGCAGCAATTGCTGCTTTATTAGCTATCGCTACAGCTCGGTTCACCCTTTCTTCTACTTTGGCCACTGCATATGCTCTCTCAGCAGCTCTCTGTGCTTCCTGCTCATAAGATGGCATTCAGTAAGAAACTCATATAGTTGCGGTAACTGGTAAGTGCTTGTTCAAATCAAATAATTAAGGTTTTGCATTCAGTCTTCACGTAAATCAACACCGAGTATTTCTATTGCAGAACTGTCATTTTAGAGGAAAAGCTCAGGTAGTGTAAGGTCAAGAGAAAAACGGCGGTCTAACTCTAAGGACTGATGAAATCTGTAGTAGGCGTTGGAATAATTCATCTATGCACAAACTTCCAACAAACTACGACAAAAATGCTATCATGGTTGATGTCAAAAAATAAAAGAATTATTTCCAGTTTTTCAGTACGATATTTACCTAAAATCAAATGTCTGTAAACTTGAATTGATAATCAAGTCAACAACATACAATACAAAACACAGTTAAGCAAATCAAAACGACTATTTACCTACTAAATATTTATGGTTGTAGACCAACACATTTACAGTAGAATTTGTTCCAATGAAATACTGATACCACAAGGACTATAAAAGACAATTACCTGGACTGCATTAAGCACTTTGGCATGGTTGGCAGAATAAGAAGATCCAGGTTGGGTATTTTGCGCACTGGGAATATCTAGGACCCCGTTTTGCCAGTGACCAGATTGTGTTTCCCCATTCCTGAAAGTGTACATGCCAAGTCCCTGCTTTCTACCTTCATGCCAGGCTCCTTCATATCGATGGCCATTCCCAAACTGATAAACTCCAAAACCGTGCATCTTGTCCGCAAAATATTCCCCAGCATATGTGTCACCATTTCTGCGTTATCATATATACCAAATCAGCCCTGTGCTTGCGAATTTAACTTTCACTAGCATATCAGAGGAACAAGTATTCTTAACATGTGTGAGACAAACACAGATGCAAGCGCCCACACACATGTATATGAAATTGAAAGGAGTGAAACTAGATCAGTTTTCCTTTCGAATTTAACCAAGTATAAGAACAGTAGTCAAAATCCAAAGTGTCTTGTTTATATTAAAATATAAAATAAATATTAGATTACTGAGACCCTGTAGATAATGTGCCGGAGAATGAAATAGCAAAAAAAGTATGAGATAGTTCCAAACACCATGATGCTGACCATTTAATCTATGTATTCTAATATGATGCTAGCCAATACCCACATTTGAACCCTAATAACCTGCACCCTTGATTGTTTTGGTAATTATGCAAAAGAACAACGAAAAATCCAACTGAAGGCCCGACTGACTTCACACGGAGCATCTATAAACTCATGAATGTAAAAACAAATACTTAACTACAGAGACAAAAATCAACAAGTCACTAAACTTGGTGCAAAATGTATAACAATTCCATTAAGCACATGATACCTTAAAGGCTCAAACCTTATTTAGACCTAGCTAGCCCAAAAATTGCATACCAGATGACAAGACCACATAATTGACTTAATATCTTAACAACCTAGTAACTGAGAGAGGTACAAAAACATTTCAAATCGGTCATCCTAGTACTGTGTAACTAAAACCCTACCATACCACATAGAACAACAAGGCAACTAGATGAATCAGTGTTCAATTCCAAACATCAATATCATAGACAAGAACATGGAAATCGAAACACATATCCATTCACTTCATATATGTTAAGGAAGACAGTAAGCTTTTACCTGAATTGATAATGACCAAGTCCATGTTTGACACCCCACTTAAACTCCCCAACATACCGACTTCCATCCTCGCAAGTATGTATGCCACACCCATGACACTGCCCATTAGACCACTCTCCGGCATAAACATCACCGGTGAAGAACCTATACACCCCAATTCCATGCCTCAAGCCGTGCCTATACTGCCCGCGATACCTGCTACCTCTGGCCCAAGTCTCCACACCATAACCATCATACTTCTCATCCACCCAATCACCTTCATACCTCCCACTCATATGATAGTAATAAACCCCACTTCCTGAACATTTTCCTTTATCAAATTCACCCTCATAAACATCCTTATTACTATACACCTGCACCCAAGACCCCGAATTCGGCTTTTTGTCCAACTTTGGCTTCGATCCAATTGACCAAAGAACAGGCTGAGCGGGCTTAGAGACGCAGGAAGACGAACAAAGCTTGATTGGCAAAGAGCGGGAAAGAAACAACCGAGTCGAAACAAAACGGGGAAGTGCAATGTTGAGAGAAATCAAAAGGGCCGCCGAGAAAGCGATCACAGAGAGGAAATCGAGAGCGAAAGAGCGGCGGGAACTGGTGATGAAGTAAAGGGAAGGCAAAAAGAAGAGGACAATCAAGCGGCAGTGGACTCTGAGCAAATGGGCACAGCGGAAATGGCGGAAAAGCTTCAGAACCAGTGATCGGGTGGCGAAGGGAATGATTGCAAGTGAAGCAGAATACAGAAACGAAGAAGAAGGGCCGGAATTGAAAGCAGTGTGGCTATGGCGGTGGAAGTGAATCGGGTGGTGGTGGAGAGAGGAGAGTGTGGGAGAGTGGGATAAAGTGGAAGGTGTGTGGTTCATTGCAGGATTGTAAGAGATGGGTTCCTCATGGAATTTGAATTGGGTGTGAATTTGGTGGGATTGTGCTGCTTGGCTTGGTGATTTCCAGGTCTGGGTTGCTTGGAAATGATCAAGTTGGTGGTTTGGTTTGGTGATAACATGTAGAACTAATTGGGTATTTGAACAATTAACATTTGGGTTTGAATTTAAAAGTGCTTTTGAAATTGATGAGGAATTGATTCCTCTCAGATTCTGCTTTTCTGCCTTCCTTTCCTCTTCCGATCTGAGTTGAATTGCATTTACAGTCACATATTTTCTTCTTCCTCTCTCTCTCTCTCTCTCTCTCTCTCTCTCTCTCTCTCTAGCTTTCTCTCTCTTCTGTGACTTTCTGGGTTTCTGAGATCAGAGCAAATGGAAGATATCTGTGTGATGTGTTGCTGTTTCTTGTTGCATTTGCTCTGGTTTTCATGTCTGGTTTATCTGCAGAAGCCAGAACTGACCTGGGGTGGTCTTTCCTCTTCTCTACAAAGCCCCTGGACTTCAGGATATTTTCTGAAATACCACCGCTCTTTCTTGTATTTGAAGGAAGCGAAACAAGTGGCAAGGCCCGAGTGGATAATTGCTGACTGTTTTGTTTGTTGTTTTTTTTTTTTTTTATGATACATTGATATTTCTGCACAGGAAGAGTTCGGATATCATCAGATGGTACTGCGGAGTGGCGATTGACGTTTGCGGTTTTCCGTCTTGCCGTCTGTTAACTTTGACAATCGTAACGTTTGATTGGTGCTGATTAATTAGTTATTTAATTTGAAATTGATGTTTTGCAAAACTAAATAATTTTCTAGTCTTTTACAACGTCACTGCATTGCTGTACTAAACTACATTATTGATGACTGGTTTTTATGATAAGAAAAAAAATTGTTGGGACCAATTAATTAAATGAGAATTTTAACGAAAAATTTATGATATTGTTCACTTTAATGAAAAATCATATTTTTACATAAAAGTCAATTATGGTACTATTCACTTTACCCTTTATTTTGTCCTTATCGTTAAAACTCAAAGTTTTCAAACATTTTTACACTAAAAAATCAATCATGGTGCTATTCACTTTACCCTTTATTTTGTTCTTATCTTTAAAACTCAAAGTTTTCAAATATTTTTCATTAGTTTTCCTTTAATGTTAAATTAAACTAATGATATTTTCTTTCGAATGTTGAAGGAAGTGAAACGTTTGAATTTACCTTAGCCGGTTGATGGAAAACTAATTAAGCACTACATTTAGAAAGAAAAAAATATATACATTTGTAAGAAGTGTACAATGAGATTTTTGACCGCAATAATAATTTCCAACAAATAAGAAGAAAAAAAACATTTTAATTTGTGCCCGCATACTCTTTACAAAATCTCGCTTTACACGTACACTCTATTTTATCTCACTTTATCACATGTACTCTTCTTTTGTATTCCAATTTACCCCTTTTCTTCATCTAAGTTGAGTGAAGTGTTAATTTTGCTAATGTGGCATTGCGATTTTCAATAGTGAATATAAACATTTGTTTAAACAAATTGCAAGTTTTTATAACGTTATGGGGAAAATGATTCACTTAAGGTCAGGAAGAAGGGATCTCATTGTTTCAAAAAGTGAGGATAATTGCAGAGTTCACATCCCATCAAATTTTAACGATCTGAATAATCTATTTTTCAAGTATCCATTCATAGATTATTCTTGCAAAAAATCAATTTCAATCCAAGGGTGCATAAATCCTTGAAATTCCGTGAAGAGTGCAAATGAAGAAAAAAGATTTCTGTGGATTTAGTGCCATGATGCATGATTGTGAGAATCCTTCATTTGCACCCTCTATAGAATTTCACGAAATTTCACGTAATTTAATCGTGACCGTCCAAATAGAAGGGGAGAGAAAAAAGAAGAGAGAATCCTACTCCAAAAAAACGAGTGCAAATGAAAAAGAAAAGAGTGCAGAAATCACTTCCCGACTAATAGACAAAAGAGGGCTCCCAACCTTCCAATTCAGAATCCATGCAGCATAGATGTCCCCTTGCAAATTGCACACCAAAAATATATACCAACATCTCATACAAGTGCGTATGTAATACGACTCAAAAGCAGAATAACACATCCAGTGCGTACAAAAAATATCCGAATGTAGAGGGTATAAAATTAGGGATGTGCTATCCACACATCCCAGTTTTACATCTCACACACCCCTTGATAATTTATGTCTATTGATCTTCTTCAATTCATCCGATCCGACGGCCAAAAATTAAAAAGGTGTGTAAGAAGTAAAATGGGATGTGTGGATATCACACCCCTAAAATTATATGATGCTATATTCCAACAATTAAGTGCGCATATAATCCTACTGCTGCTCTATTAGACAAGAATATTAAGAGACTACACGATACAATTCTCAAGACACAAGAAAATTGTAGAGATGAACTAGCTATTCTCAGAGCGCCAATAATCCCGCTTTAGCTAATAAGAAAACGAAGAAAACAAGTCCGGCAGAAGCCACTACAACGTAATTATTGATAATAAAGCCAAACGGACAAGTCCGCCCGCTCTCGAGAACATTACTGACAGAGGGGAGTAAGTCTCACATGAAAGCCCTGGCTGAAGCTTGAAATTTCAGCATCATGGCTTGTGAAGCTTGAATCCGAACACTCTAGGAACATAACTCTGTGACGCTTTCTGTGGCTTCAGGTGCCCGTATGTCATCATGAACAGGTGCGGAAATGTGCTTCCGAAATAGGCTCCATCAATGTCTAGATAGAGTTAAGTAACTCAGAAATTAATGCAAGCATAACTAGTGAGCATTGTGTCCGACCATCAAAATGAGCCACGGCCCTCAATGATGTTATAGATCACAAAGCAAAAGGCAGGATACTGATAAAGGTAAGTACGAAAGTATGCAGTAAATTCATATTTTTTAACAAAATTCAAGAATAAACAGAAGATATCAGTACGAAACTAACAATGTTCCCAGATGACAAAATGAAGTTGCTTAAATTAATCGATGCTTAACTATGCACAAAGGAAGCAGCCTAAGACCTCCCCACTGCACAACATGTAATCCTCTCCAAACAGACACCCATAACGCCTACTGATGCAAGTGAGTTAGAAGACGAAAAAAACTTACTGTATGATACCTCTCAGGACAAAACCTACAAATTGAATTTAAATTAAAGAAACCCCCAGCTCAACCTGGACAAGAGATTAATGCTTACGGGACATATAGATACCAACCAGCAAAGGAACAAAAAAAAAAAAATATAAGGCAAGGCATGAAAGAAAATTCTGTGAGCAGCATCTTAACAAACCAGCTGGTTATATGCAGCCAGCAATTGTAAATATAGGTTCAATGATATAAAGGATACTACCTTGATACTTTGATCGAGGGTAGTAAATATCTTCACACTTGGGGCAGTATATTTTTACAGTGCTGGACCGTGGGATATCTGACTGGCCAATTGGGAGGCAGGGTTGTCCACTGCAGAAAACTCTCGGGCATCTCCCAAAATCATAGTTCTTGTACTTGTCTAGCTGTAGATCCAATAACCCAATTCTAAATTTCCAAATTTTACAGTCAATAAGCAATGAAACTGTCAAACAGACAATCAAGAAAAGAAACTTGCCATGGCAGCCATGCCCTTGCTTGTCAATATATATCGAACATGAATGAGACCATAAAGCATCTCTGCCGCTGATTCAATCAATTCATTTTGTTCTTCTGTGAACATATCACCTGCCAAAAGTATATATCAAAATTGGCAAACAATCTTATGGGTGATCAAGGAGCACAAATATTGTCATATATTCTAAAACTGGGTTGTCTACTTGTATCCAAAATATTTCTCTCTACATTCTTTTCTCGAAAATAACAAATGGAATCTTACCTCTTCTATTAGTATTCTTTCCAGCCTTTAAAAAGTAAGAATTATAAATCTCAGTGGCCACTGGCAACCAGAAACATTACCACTGACCACAGAAACACCACGGTTAGCACATGAGGGAGAGAGGGCTAGTGGGACAGGGCAGGAAAGAGGGCAAGAGGCTTCTTCTTTTCATTTTCAATTTTTGTTTTCTAATTTTTTTCAAGAGGGTAAAATTAAGTTGGAACTTTTTTTAAATAAGGGCTTTTAAGAGTACCTTATTGGGTCTTAAAAAAATCGTACTTTATTATTAAGCTGGGGAAAGAAAAAATTTCACGAAAGCAGACATCAATATTCTGAAGTAATCGGAAAGAGTTCTAGCAAAAAATACAGTTTAATCATATAGCTGAATTGAAGAATACACATGGGCCAATGCATAACAAACTTATTTTTATTTTATAAGAAACATAATATCTAATATAATGTCATTAACACCATAGTTGTCATCAAACGAGACAATAAACCAAAACATATACTTACCGTGAGAAGATTCAACATCCAGAATTAAATCAAGTGCATAATCATAGTACGGCACTTGGCTGCATAGCCCGCAGAGGTTAAAATCATCTTGTATGTAATCATCATCGACTTCGCAGAAAAATTCATTTCCTCTCAAATTGCAAAACCATGAGATCCAAGATGTGTCATCCCCTTCGGAACCACTAACATCCGACTCTTCACTGTCTGTCTCAGATTCCTCTACAGCCAATTCAAATACATTCCAATCAGTAAATTTACAGAACTGGTAGCTTCTATCTATCAATATACCTTCTAGTTATAAATCAAATTTTACTAGAGTTCCACAAATCACATACGTCAATGATTTTAATGATGAAAACTATTGTTATGGTTTATCAACATTGCTCCTTATACAAAAGGGACACATCCAGACTACAATAACAAAGATGTCTTCATGTTGAGACGACAATATTAACTCTAGATCAACACGAATAGATGTTCAATATCACAAAATGTGAGTGAACATCTAACTGTTTAGTATTACTCCCTACAAAAACCTAATTCTACTACAATGACCGACTCTTGCCAAAGTTCAAACAAATATCCCAAATGCCCAGTAGCCTCTGGATTCGGGGCCTGGTGGTGGTTTAAAGGACTGTAAAATCATGTGAGGGAAGGGATGGGACAGCAGACTGAATAACCATCTAAATGGGCCTCAAAATTACAGCTTTTCTTCTATTGATAAGCTTGCTAAAGAAATAAGACAATGGTATTTAATTTGGGGCGGACTTCTACAGCAAAGGACATACTTTAGTTTTAGCTCTATATAACAAAGTTTGATTCAAATACCACTAACAAGCTTCAATGGGTAAAAACAGAATGCTTATCCGTAATACGCATTGTCAAGTGCTATAATAGAATTCCTAAATGGATATCCATCGTATAAAAACAAGTATATGCACACACCCGATTGTATAAAAACAAGTATATGCACACACCCGATCGAATAAAAACAAGTATATGCGTATGAAGCATGGATACAGATAAGGTGACACGATACGCCAAGACATGGTGATAGTAAAATTTCTACAAACTAGGTTACAATATGTCATGGATACGACAATAAAATATATAATTTAAAACACATTTTAACATAAATACATCCAAATTCAAGTTCATCTTTGAACTAAATCTTTGTTTCCTATTAGTTTTCTCCTCTTAAAATCTCATCTGAAAGTGTAATGCTATCCTAAATGCCGAATACTTGTATCTGGAAGTATCCGACGCATAATACACGACCAAACTGAAGTATACGTGCTTCATATTATGCACACACCCAATTGATATTATGGAAGTAAAAATTTTATCTTTCAACCCAGATGCAGTTCATTTCTTCGAGGTTTATCAAAAGGTAAATCTATGATATACCATGTTTCTTCTTCTTCCAAACTAGGCTTAAACTTAATGCAACAAAGCAAAACATAGACCTTTAACCTAATAATGATGCTAGGCAGACAATCGATCTATAATCTCCTCTTTCAAGAGAAACCCACAAAAAAATTAAAAAGATGAAAAATTAGTAAACAAAAGGTACCAAATGCGACTAAAATCGAATTAACACGACTATGAAAAGAAGGAAAGAAAGAAAATTTCAGACCATCGGAGCAATTGGTTTTGGTGAGAGAGGCAGAACGAGAGTCTTTGTGATCGGAGGGAGGCTGCTTCCCACCCATGATAAGCGGCTTGTCCTTGCCGTTGATTGCCCTAGAAGTGGAGGGCGAGGATCGCTCAAGCTGCTTGTCCAAGGCGTCGTTGATCCGCTGCTTCCGATCAACGGCGGGCCCCAACACCTCCGCCGTCTTAGACCCAACCACCCCGCGCTCTCTGTACATCTCTTCTTCTTCTTCTTCTTCGATGCCCAAAATTAATCACCCAAACATGGTAATTTCGATTTTACCCTAAAAAAAATGAAAAATAAATAAAAATTGAAATTTGAAAAGAGAAAAAACCTAGGGCTGTGGAAGTAGGGTTTTCGGTTTGGATTGCTAACTCATGTCGCCTGGAATTCGTTCGTTCGGGCTTGGGTTAGCTAACCCAGCTTCAGCTTTGAGAGGGAGAGATAGAGTATTAGTGCGAAATCAGAGTGAGGTGAGAGAAGCTTATATTTATTACGGAGGAGGGTATTATGGTAATTTAGTTGGAGATGGATGGGAGAACGATATGGAGGGAGATCTAGAGTGTGGGTCGTTTAGATTCTGTAGAGAGGAGGGGAGGATATGACCACCACGTGTCGGGTGATCGGGGAATGTTGGGTGGATCGTCATGTGGGACCCCAATCGGGCGGGAGCCAATCGGAGTGGAGCTGTCGCCAGATATAGTTTTCGCTGTTTATGGTTTTTAACTTTAAAATAATTAAATTAATAATTTGAGTGAGACTAATGAGTGAAGAGAATGCGATATTTTTCAGTGTGATTGGTACACGAAATGATACATTACGTGTCATTATACAAATGTTAGAATATGTGTGCTAAAAAATTAATAACGTAAAAAATAAAATTTCTCACCACATACCACTTATCTTCTCGTCACAACTAAAAATTTCACGAAAAAAAAAACTAAAATTATGAATGGGACTTGCAATAAATTCGACATTCTCCTTCTTCTCTGGTGGCAGGGGAAGGGTAGGGGTGGGGTCCACGATGGAGCGTGGTATTTGTCAAGTGCAGAATAAGTGGGTTGTTCAGAAAACGCTCCGAGTTTTAGGCAAAACGTGAACTCGGAATACAAGTTAACCACCTACAATCTATAGATGACCGGACCGCTAAGCTAAAAAGTCCTTTATCATGTAAGTACGCAACCGTCTTTATCCGCCTCGGCCAATCTTAACGATAGACGGTAGAGATTATTGAGATAAGCACAATAATTATGAGTGAAATACAAACAAAAATGTATTGAAGTGTGCATTATATAATCACGGGAAAAGTGAAATAACTATGCAAATATATTGCACTGGTAACATGAAATGGAAAGGTACACCGTGCACTGATGATATTTATAGGATAGGACATGTTTCTGTTCATGTAAGCTAATGATAGCTGCTAGCTCACATTAATAATTGCAGTAATGAGACAACGGTCAGAGTGTAAAGCTAATGAAAGTTGTTAGGTCGGACACACTTAAACCAATCATAATTGTTCGGCAATTTCTAACCGTGATCCACGTAAACAATTAAAGATCTCTCGTACACGCATCGAACTAATTATACATTTTTTAAATATGTCTATATATAAAGTTAATGGAAACAGTGAATGGTGATTTTGGTGTCACCAAGTTTTAACAAAAATATTTGGATAAAAATGCTTCCAAGACAAAAAAATTTCAAAAGCATCCTAAAATAATGCATCAAATAAGGCAGGAGCATTTTCCTCATTTTAATAGTATTTTTTTAATAATTAATTTTTTTTTGTGGTTTTTTTGTTTTTTGTTTTTAATTAGTACCCGACAATAGGTTAGTAATAATATAATTCAATTTCTTTATTTTTAATTACGTTCAAAACATCTCAAGAGGCGTGTAATGCCGGTTATAAAAAAGGTCATTCGCAAGGGGATAATAATGTGATTAAATTAGTTGTCAAATGATTTTTTTTTAAAACAAACAATATTATCTACATTAAGGGGGAGGTAGGTGGGTTATTGAACAGTAACAGACTCAATGAATAGTAATAGGCCAAAGCATCTCCATCCCAAAAAAAAATGTGCTGGCACCTAGTCTAAAAATGCGCTGGCACAAACGATCTCCACCCCTACAAAATGTGCTGGCACCCAGTCCATTTAAAATATTAAATAATTTTTTTATAAAATAATAAAAAAAAATAGTTTTAATTTCGGATAGGATTTTTAACCAATCTCGTCACGCCACGTGTCATTATCCGAACGTACTATTTTTTGAATAGATTTCCGCTAAGATTTTCAACCAATCCCGACAACCCACGTGTCACTTCCTATAGAAAAAAAAAATTAATTTTTTAAAATTTTTCTGTATTTTTTTAAAAATTTTTGACATTTTTTAATTAATTTTTAATAAATTTTAATGTTGTAATTAATCGGGACCGTTGGATTTGAAAAATAATCAAATCCAACAGCCAACACGATGCCACGTGGCCAACGGTCAAATTTCTGACCGTTGGGCCTTTTGCTTCACATGAGCTAACAATAATGTGATTCAATCAATTGTTTATTAAATATTATTTTCTTTATTCTTATGTAAATTATATAGAGACCGATTTTATTATATGAATTCAACTGCTTTAATTGGTTTATGAGGGGTTTCTTCTAACATGATCTAGGACTATTCATTTACTTCAATTACTTGACTTTCCTTTTGTCAATTTATGCATATAAATACATTTAAAACATATAAATCGCGCATAGCACGTCATGATCCAAAAAATATCTTCTGCACATGCATGAGCTTGTGCATGAAGGCTAATTTTTCTTAACACTACCGAATCGCCTATAAGTTCAAGTTCCTTGTAGGGAAAAAAAAAAAAAAAAAAAAAAAAACCTCGAACTCCCCATAACTTACGGACTTGATACAAAAGTACAGGTTTTGCTGCACATGTCCCATTAAAACACGTCACTTTACTTTTAAACTGTGTGTATATGCATCACTATGCATCTCCATGGAACGGTTACACCGCCAGCCTGGCATCCTGAACCAATAATCAAGTGCAAAAAAGACTTACGCAAGGCATCATATTATTAACATGGGAAGCTACGACAACGTTGTACCTATGCCCTGTACGGTGTTCTCTATAAATGAAATTATGGTGCATGCACTTGGTAAAAATCACATGGTAAGGACAGGACAGGAAAATACCAATCCACAATCCATGTGGTCTTATCGGCAAATACTGTGGTAGAATAATACCAAGGATAAACTTTGAGAACATATTTGAGCTTTGTAGTACGTTTCCATCGGCATAATCTAAATCAGTCGAGACTAACCTTTCAAGTACTCTGAAGATGTTTAAGTTTGAAAAGCCGGCAAACAACTAAAACAAAGTGCTGGTGACACACATAATGTACAGTGACGGAGAAACTAGGCGTATACTTACAACTGGATTTCTAGGTAACCGAACTCTCAAGGACACTGAGAGTATTGCTTTCAGTTAGAGCAGACAGGAAAACAATGGATGCACTTTGATTCCTTTTAATCCTCGGCAAAGTACTTCTCCTCAGCATCATGGTTGGCTTCCCTCTGCCAGTGATCATCCAGTGTTTCGTCATTGTCAATTTGTGTGTAATCTAAGTACTCGGAATCTTCTCCCAACAAAAACTTTTGCTGCATGATGTGGGTGAACTGGTCCATCTGATCTTCCAACTCTGCCGCAGATAAAGTTTCTTTCTCACTGTGCCCTCCTGTGGTGGTTTGAGTACCGTTGGGCCCATCCGACTGACCTGCAGTTTGAGCACCATTGGGCACATCTCGATTATCCATAGTTTGAGCACCGTTGGGTGCAACTGGATGATCGATAAGCATCTATAAGTAACAAGGCAAATCTGAAAACATTAGAACAACCTGCATGATTTGTAACAACTAATAGAGTCAACTAGACAACTAAATCATTCGTAATATTTGAATTATACAACAACCAAAGACCAAGCATGAAGAAAGCACGTTCACCGACTTGATTGAAGATTATTACAATCTTTAGGGGCTGTTTGATAACCATTCATGATTAGTTTTTCATTTTTCAGCCTTTGTGCTATAGACATCGGAAAAGTACTAGGGAGAAAAGAGGAATGAAGAAGGGTGAAGGAAGGATAGTGGAAGAAATGTGTATGAATTGATGCACAAAATAAATAATAAAACCCAAAAAGTGAAAATAACATTAAGTGGGTTTCTCTTGCAAGATTTTGCTTTCATATAATCTCCTTCATTTCTCCCTCCTTCCTCCCACCACCTCCCTTCACCCTTCTCCATTCTGCATTCCTCCCATATAGTTTCCCTGTATCTCTAGGGAAAAAAATGAAAACTAAAACTGAAAACAAAATGGTTGTTAAACGGGGCCTTAACGTTTCATCAGTAGAGCAGAGTGTCACAACACTCACAACTACGTTACCACCTCTTCTCATTTGTAAGAATTATTATAAAACCGACTCAAATGCAACAAATAAGAAAATCAAGGTATTATGCTATCTATACGCAGCATAATACAATAGTTAAGAGAAGAACGGCAGGGCAAGAGGGGTCTAAAATCTGAAGTCATAGCTAGGATTTTATTATAACCCACTTAAAAAGGAAAATAAATAAATAGACAGGTTTTATGCATGCAATTTTGGTCATTACATATCTCATAGAACAATACTCCAAAATTCAACAGAGAATACAGAAAATCACCATATTGTTTTCATTTTTTATCATGTGGTAGTCAGCACAAATATTAAATATATAAATATATAGATAAACAAACAAGACTTATCAATTTTGCAAGTATAACTTTGTAATTGTTTACTAAGTTACCTCGGTAGATTGTGCGCCTCTGTCAGCCCTCACAGCTTCCTCTTTGTCTTCATCCTCTTCCTCTTCTTCTTCTTCTCTCCTCCTCCTCCTCCTCCTCTTGCTCTTCTTGCTGGTTTCTATCACCACCACCAACCCAATCACTTTCAGGAACACCCAACCTCTGCTGCTCCCCTCTAATCTTTGAAATCAAAACTGCTTCCTCTGCCCTCCTCAACAACGTGTCCGACCACCTTTCTCCGGGTCTGGCCATGGTCCTTCCAATGGGATCCTGAAACTTCCCAACATATTCATGATGCAAGTATGGCTCTCTCTCTCTCATTGAGTCCTCTGAGAAATAATTCCCGTCAAACATCAATTTGTTCAGGTATGCTCGCCTCCGGTTCTTGACTGTAACTGACCTTGACTTCAATTCATCTGATGTTGGACTCATTAAGCTTTTAAGATGCTTCACATGCCAATTGATTTCATAATCATCTTGGAGCGCATCAAACTCTCGGAGCTCATCAAAGGTCAATTTTGAACCATAACGTTCTGGACAAATAAAATAAACAATCAAGAAAAAGGGTATTGGAAAAATGGGAATTAAAATTAACTCAAACCATCAGCTTCCCATAAAAATTTTGATAAAAAAAGAAGACATTGTTCTGTAATTCAGTCTAATTTCGGAAGTTCGAACCAGTTTGCCCCTGCTAAAGTGAGATTCCCAAACAAAGAAACATACAAACATGCAGCTAAGAATTCATTCTCTAATCTCAATTCTCTCAGCATCCAAAACGAATGAATATTATCAAAAATAGAAATTAAAAAAAATAATTATCCTTAAATTCTTGATTTCAAACGCGTAGCTGAGCTAAAAGCCTATCACCACTACACTAATTTATCAGCTTTACCACAATTTGTTCTTCCCTCCCCTCAATTTTCTCAGAAACCAAAGGAACAATTTTCTTTTTCTTTTTTCCCAGTAACCAAGCAGAAAGTTAGGGGCTGTGAGCCTGTGAAGAAGTACTGTAAAAACCTAATTAAAAGACATTGGATATCAGCATACCAAACACAGACATGTGAGAGATATAGATAAGGGTACCTAGGAAAACGGCGACGTCCCTCGAAAGGAGGTCGAGGAGTATAGCCTTGCGTTCAGAGGGATTGAGGGCGTTGGATTGTAGGGCACGAGGGAAGTAGAGATCCTCCAACGACGATAGCCTCTCCGATATGCTCTCCATCGCTTCGCCTCTCACTGCCTTTCCCTCCATCCCTGCTGAGTCTGCTCTGCTTCCTCTCCCAGTCGCGAGACTCCCTGATTATTTTCTCGGTTCGACCCGACACGTGAGAGTCGCGTGGTATGGAGTTTGGCTTTCATTTTATTTTCTTCGTTCTTATAATTATTTTATTTTCGTTATTATTTAAAATAAAAAGTGAAATGGTTATCACGCATAGTCTTATTATGATACACCTCAACCCGGAATATCCATCTGAACTCCAAATCGAGTTGTGCTGGCCAACACAGGAGGGTGACGAAGTCATAAAGTGTAGTAATGTAGAAAATGTGGATAAATTTAAACCTAAAAGTCTAAATATAAGATTGCGCTCGTGAGCGGTAATGAACACATTTCACACCTGATGTCAGAGCATACGTAAAGTACAATAAAATAGGATGAGAATTATACCATTGAAGGTACCACCTATACTGAAATTTGCCAAGAATCCTCGTCAATGCAAAAGCTTAGCTACTAAAACTTGGACGGGTGAAAAAACAAGGGCGAGTGAGCCTAAAAATAAGCTTTGTAAAAACCTTTTCGAAAACTTAATAACCCCTGCCGAAAAAAATATACATGTTCAAAATATAGCAGCAGATTGCTCACGTAATAACATGTGAAAATACTTAACGGTCCTGAAAGGAGGTCGAGGAACCTCACCAGGATTTACCGGCATAGGGGAGAATCAATATTTCGAGTAAAAATAAATCTCCAACGCAGTGCTTATCATACGTAATACATCGCAATAAACTAAACAGACTCCTGCGACAGTTTGGATAAACAGCACTGTGGAAGCAACCGGTGAGCACCTTCAGTTTGGATAAACAGCACTGCTGCCGCAGAATCAGCCGACCGAGAAACACCTTCAGTTTGGATAAACAGCACTGCGTCGAGGTCGACCGATTATCTATCTAAGTCTCGGCCGAGAAGGGTTTTCGAACCTTTGTTGGTAGAGGTCATCTAACTAAGCCTTTTCGGCGTAGTTGGGTGTTACGAGTTGCATTGCTCGGCGTATTGGACGCCGAGTGAGTTTATGATTGGATACTCGCAAGTAAGTTTCAGGGTTCAGCATTCCGACGGCCGAACTACGTTTACCATCAAGACATACATCACATTCGAGTACCTGTGCCCATATAGTTTGGTCTTGATTCGGCGTGCTTATACTCTTACGAATATAATCACAGTGACCGAATCAGGGTCCGACGACCTGTGAACTCCGTAGAATTAGTAGCCTTGTCTTCAGGCTATAGAACCCAGAGACCGAGAGCGTTCCTTCCTCGGTCGCAATCGCAAGATACAGAAGTCGATAGCGCACCCAACGCGACATCACATTTTACTCCTCGGCCGAGCTCGGCCGACGAGTTGGCACGCCCCGCATTCAACCGAAGGACGTAGTTAGTTCATTAGTTACTCGGCCTGCACGCCACGTAGGTTTTGTAATTTTCGTAGTCAACAACTACGTATAGTGTGAAAATACTTACCATAGCCTGCAATATCTCAAGAATTTAATAAGTCACAATATTTTGTAAATAAATGCCTAACGTTCAGTATCATGTAATCTCGCATGAACTAACATATCATAACGAGTGTTCATTAACATATGCTGACACACAAGTTCATGCAAAGATATTCTGACATGAATAGGACCGGGTGTAATAATGATTTACGTTCTAGTACTACAATCACGTGAAGACTAGTGCTATGTGCATCACATACGAGTCCTAATTGCCTATAGCAATCTAGGACATGACTAGCACCTACAATGGATCCAAAGTGAGCATACGGTGCAATGTGAACATATATGTGAAAGATTGGCCCTAGCCGGGGCGAGTACTAGCACCAGTGCATCACATGACGAGCAGATAACGTAAATAAACATCACACTAATCTAGGCAAATTGTAGAAAACTCTTTATGAAATGTATAAACGGAAACTAACAACTATATATATACTATATAAAGAAAAGACCCACTCATAGATACTCGTGAGATCGCAAGTGCTCGAACTAGGAAGGCCGGAGTCTTCGGTGGTAATTGCACCTAAGCATAATATTGGGACCCGTTAGTAAAACTCAGCTAAAATGACTTTGGGAAAATGGAGTGCGGATTTGGAATCAGAGCATTGAGATACGCTAAGAGGGGTACTGGGCAATTTTCGTAAAAAGTCAATGAAAAGTCAATGGTCAACCCTAAAAAGTCATCCGAGACGCTTCGGTGGTCATCTATGTCAAAACTTCAGAACTTCACTAAATGGATGTCAAAAACGGACTTGGGCGTCAAATTAGCCTATGAGGGTTCTCGAGAAAATTTCGAAAAAGTTCACACAAGGAATATTCCAAGCTTAATTCAGAGATGGGTTGGGCCAAATCCCAGGTTCGAATTTGGATCCAGGTCGCAGATTTGGGCTTCCTTTTTTTTTTTTTTTTTTTTTCTCTTCTCTAGCCAGTTACAGCATTTTTCTTCTTCTTCTTATCCTGCCAGTTGATGCTGCAACTACCGGGATAAATCCCAGCTCCGACCACTCAAAATCTTCACTAACCTTAGCTTTCCAATTTATCAAATTGAAGCTTAGGGGACAAGGGATTGGAATATGCCTTTAGTTTCCTCGATCAGTGGTAAAACGACATGTAACCATGCGGACTTTGCCAGAAACTGGAAAAATAGTTTCCCCGAGATGGTTTTTACAATAACGCCACCAAAACTCACGTCTAAGGAGTCAATTATCGTTAAAATGAGGTAGGCGGAGGCAAAAACATATGGTTTAAACCTTACCTTGCTCGGCATCATCGAAACTTGCCGGTGGTTTGTTGAAGGGGAAGTGTACAGTGGTCTCTATCACTGTCAAGATTCCAGGGTTTTGGAGTGGGTTTAAGAAAATGAATGAAGTGATGATGGTGGTGCTGGTTCACAGGGAAGAGTGAACTCGGTGTTGTCGTTGAAGTCGGTGACGTGAGGTAGCACTGGTGATTGTACAAAGAGTGGAGAGAGCTAGAGTGAAAGAGAGAGGGGAAATGATAAAGAGGAGAGAGAGAGAGTCCCAGTTTATGGTGGATGAGAGGAAACATGGCAAGAAGAGAGTGGAGAGTTTATGTGGGTATGGGCCCCATGGGCCAGAAAAATTGTAAAATATTTAAAATATGCACTTAGAAAATATTAAGATAATAAAGTACCCAAAATTCAAATTTTATAAAACACCCTCAAGTTTTTTAGTTTTATAAAATATTTATTGTATCTCCAAATTCGATTCCGCTTTGCGCCTACACATTCGTAACGTTAAGTACTTCGAGGTTACGGCAACCTAAGAGCTCATACGCGTCCCGAAATGACAGTTAATGAAGGTCAACAATTTTGCCTTTAGGCACATTTTCGTCCATTCACTCTTTTAAAATTAATAAAATCGTAAAATTAGGGACGGATTGTCAAATTATAAACATATCAAACTTTTTTACAATTTTTTTTTTACAGAAAATAAAGTTATTTCCTTTCACTCAAAACTACGACTTAATCTCAAAATTTAACATAAAATGGAGCATTGGTCCTCAAATATAATTTTGTTTGCTTTATTATCTACTTTGCTTATGTAACACTTATCTACGACCAATTATCCATCATTGTTTTAGCCTAACTAAGCTAAACAATGAACTTAACCCATGATACAGTATTCACTTTTGCACCAAGGAAAAAGAATGACACTCTTTCTTTCTCGTCTCTTATCTCGTTGTCTCCACTGCATTTACGACGTCTTTATTCTTCTCAATTCTCATTCCATTGCACCTCCATTAATCTTTTTTGAATTCTAAAGTTATCTTGGTCACCAAGTAATTTTTTTTTACTTTCTTAAGAATAAGATTACGATTGAAACTAGGGATATTTTTATTTTTTTTTTGAATACATTGAAACTAGGGATTAAATTTTTAAGAATTTGTTTATCTTACTTGATTTTGACAAGCACAACAAGGAAAAGACACTTCCTCACATACCAACACCTCAATTCTGAATAATGATCACTGATCCAAATGGTCTCCTTAACAAAGTGGGGGTGTGACGACCTGTCTTCTATGTAATTTCTCCCTGAGTATGTGAATTATCATTTCTGCCCTTGTTATCAAAGTGACGTGGACGTGATTTCAGCTTTAAATTATTTTCTCACTATCGTAATTAAACTATACATGTTGTTATGAGTGTACGTTAATTTTATCAGTGTTAGAAACACTATTCAGATAGATTTTCTGATTTGCTTTTACTGTGGGAAATCTATAAAAGCCTATCCTTTTACTTCTTTAAAATTTGATTCATGCCTTATGTTTTTCACCAATTAGTTTTCTTCCCTCTTTTTGGCACCCAATCAGACTCTTCGTTTTCTCTGCCCAATCAGAACCATCACTTCTCTCTCAAACCCGTACCTCGTTCTTCTCTACAACAAAGAAGACCACCACTATCTCTTCACAGATCGAACCTAAAAACCATATATTTGGACTCCTCTCATCACCATGAACTTAACCATACCCTCAAATCACGTGTTGGTTGAGTTTTGAGTGGTCAATGCTCTGACTCGGTGGTTTTTGTGTTGACATGATCGCAGCCAAGTTATAAAGTTTCAAGACTCAGAAAACTTCTACGTAACTCCTTAAGGGTCCTAGACTAGTTTCGGTGAGTCGTTGGCGTCGAAACAAGTGAGTTCAAGAGGTTGACTTTTGGTCGGAGCTATTGAGCTATTTTCAGGCCAATCTTCGACCTGTTTTTCGACTTTCAAACGTTTCCGGCGAAAATTCAAGTTGCAGACGAAGACAGGTAACGTTGTTAATGTCCGTTACTATTTAACGAAATATTCTTTCAATTCAAACGGAATATTCCTTTGTTCCGTCAGTCACCTACAATGCACGTGCCTGTGCGTGTGGCCATGGGTTGGACGGTGCATGAGGGCGCCTCCGGCAATAAGTGGTTTTTACATGTAGGTTCGTGACTTCGAGTAGAACATTTTGGTATATTCAAACCTTCCGTTTGAGCAAGTTATGGGAAGTTTTTCCTAGTTTTTCGTATATGTGTTAGTTAAGTAATTTTTATTAGTTATTTTGCATATAAGGGAGACTTACCCTGAGGACGTACGTGGACAAGCGAGACTAGGGGGCTATGACCCTATAACATACATGTGAGTGGGCATTTTGATTTTGTATATTACATATATACCTCATAGTTTCCATAAATGTTTTTAAATGGTCTTATGCATTTATGCCATGAATTATATATTTTTCTAAATGCTATGACATGGTTGAGTTTTATATTGCATCATGGCATATCCATATGCATATTACCTGCATATAATCGATGTGAATGGTTTGAAATGCTAATGTGAAAGCGGGATGCGTAGGTAAGTCCAGGTAAGGTTATGTGATGAATTGAATGGTTGAATCATTATGTCATGCTTACATATAGTTTGCTCATCATTGCTACACCCCGGTGTTAGTGATCCTGCCTAGGGCCAGGGCTAGTCCTTCACGTGTATGTTCATCTCCCGCACCGCATGCTTGCCTTGGATCCAAGTAGGTGCTAGTCTTATCGTACAAGTCACATTAGGTGACTCCGACTCGCAGGTGACCCGAGCATAGCGCTAGTCTTCACGTGATCGTAGCACTAGAGCTATTATTATTACACCTAGTCTTGTCATACAGGTCACATTAGGTGACTTCGACTCGTGTGTTAGCATATGACTGATGAGCGATAGGTGCAATCGTACAGGTCATATTAGGTGACTTCGACTGACATGTTAGTATAGATTACAACACATAATCATATCTATACTGTTGTTGAGAATATCTGTTGTGGCATACTTCTGGACTTACATTGAGCATGCATTTGATTTTCATACTTATACATAGTATGATATTTTGGAAATTATACTTGTTTTACAGCGAGAGGTTGGTATAATTGAAGGATAAATGGATTTTATAAACCTTTATTTTTGTGCCCCCTCACTCTTCTATTTTTGCCCTTCTAAGTCCTAGTTAGCTGATTTATATCTGTGGCATACGAGGAATAGCTGGTGGATTCTAACATATCTCCATCTTAACGTAGGAACTTATCTCTAGTTGTGTAATAAGTCCCTCTCTCGTTCAACTACTTTACCCTTATGTTATCTATGCTTTGAATATTTGTAGTTATGGGTTGTAACCACTTCTGCGCACTCACTGAATTAGTTTAATTAAATTCTAATTCGGTTTTAGTTTATTCACTATTTTCTTACATCACTTGCACTTTCGGCTGCATCATCTTCACGTGACGGCCATCACGTCATTGATTCCAGTCGGGGTGTGTCAGTTTGGTATTAGAGCATAGGTTTAGGCAGTCCTGTATTCCTCGTGTGTACTATAGATCCTAATAATTTTTGTATCTCTTATGTCAAAATTATGCCACTTCGTAGAGAGTCACGTGCCCCTTCTGAGGTAAAATTTTCGGACTTTGGGCAATTTGGTGAAGCCATTACCAGGGCTATTCAGTCTGCACTTCGTCCTCCCTAGAGGAACATCTTGGAGACTGTGTCCCGCTTGAAGATAGATAATTTCTATGACAATGAAGGTTATGAGAAATTTCAGATTTGGCTCGATCATGTTGAAAATACCTTTCAAGTTATGTAGCGGCAGAGAAATCTTGCAGCGAACGCTAGGTAGAGACAGCGACTTGGTTTTTTCGTCGGGGAACGAAATTTTGGTGGGCTCAGGTGTCATGCCCATCATCTGCTGAAGATGCCATGGATTGGGATATTTTCAAGCATCTATTTCAGACTAGATTTATTCCTCCAGAGTATTTGGATTGTAAAAAGGATGAATTCTCAGAGCTAAGGCAAGGTAAGATGTCAGCCACTGAATATCACCGGAAGTTTACAAATTTATTTCGTTACTGTCTTGAGACTGCCACAAATCCTAAGGAGATGCTCCGTCTTTTTAAGAGGGGGACTCATAAACGGCTGCGTTCTATGGCGACTTCGACTCCCTGTTCTACCTATAAGGAATTCTTTGAAGTTTTGCTTCGGGTTAAGGACTCTGAGAACACTCCTGATGATGATGATGATGAGGAGGAAGGTAATAATAATGTTCAGAGGAACAATAATAGGGGGCAGTCTTCTTTTGGCCCTAGAAAGACCCATAATTTCAAGCGAAGTGGAAATAGTTCGAGATCGTCGAGCGGTGGTTCAGATTCTAATATGCTGCGGAGAGGCGGCAAGTCCACATATGGTTTCTGCTTTCAGAACTAGAGGAATCCTAGCAATTCTAATGCTTCATTATGTCACAGGTGTAATAACAATCATTTTGGTGAGTGTAAGAGAGGAAGCAGTGGATGCTAACAATTGTTTGCGAAATCAACAAAATCAGCAAAAACCTCAACCTTATACTTTACCATATGCAGTTCCTCTATAGTAGATTGCAAGACCTGGTGCTTACACGCTGACAAGTTATGGTGGTGCTTATCATTATCAGGGTGATGTAGCTCAGTATCTAGGAAGAGCATACCAGTATCCACCAAATCCTTATTATCAGGGTGGTTATCCACAGTACCAAGGTGGCTACACTCAGTATCAAGGGGGCTATACATCGTATCTGGGTGGTGGAGCACATATGTATACTAGGGCACAATACCAGAATTATGAGGGAGCTTCTAGCAGCGGCACATCGACCAAGCAGACTAATCTGCAAATCAAGGTTGAGGTACCCAGGGTCGAGGAAATCATAATCAGGGAAATAGGGGCAGAGGAAGTTGATAGCAAGCTCAGGGCTGAGTTAACTATATCACCTTGCAAGATGCGCAGAATAACCCCGACTTGATTATGGGTACGTTGAATGTTCTTGGTCATTTTGCTAGAATATTAATTGACTCTGGTGCTACACATTTAGTCATTTCCCATACATTTGCTCAAAAGACTCAACCTCATCCCACTCCCCTCGGTTTTGAGTTGGAGTTCTCGATGCCTAGGGGTGAAGTTTACTATGTTGGTTGGGAGTACCAAGGATGTCTTGTTCTTATTGAGGACTTTGTGATGCCATCCAATCTCGTTCCTTTGGATATCATTGTCTTTGATGTTATCTTGGGCATAGATTGGTTACATTATAATCGTGCCAAGTTGGATTGTTATCAAAAGGTTGTTACCTTTCATCGACTGGACATGCTTATTGTCGTGTTTGTTGGTGAACAAAGCGGTTTAAAGCATGGAGTTATCTCAGCTGTGAGGGCAAATTGGTTGAAAAAAGGTTGTAAAGGCTACTTGGCTCATGTCGTGGTCACGGAAGAGAATCCTGCTTGCGTGGAAGATGTTCGGGTAATTAGACACTTTCCTGACTTTTTTCCTAACGATTTACCTGGATTGCCATCAGGGTCGTGAAGTGGAGTTCATTATCGACTTAATTCCAGTCAGGGTGTGTCAGGGGGAGGAGCCACAATCACAAAGACTCTTTTCACCATTAAAAGAGAGACCAGAATTAGGAGATGAAAATAGTTACAAGATACAAGAAAACATGGAAGGGAGAGTGAAAACATGAGCCAAAAACAGAAGAATTTTCAACTGAACACCAATAAATTTCAAAAATTAGTTCCACACTTTATTTTTCTCCCATTCACACCCACATGAAAAAATGGAAAACATAAAGAAAACCAAAAAATTATAGGCGCATCTAAGGAGCGTCGAACAACTAACCCAAAGCCAATTGCCGACAAACTACATTACAAATACAATTATTCAACTAAATTACTATAAGAACAATTTTAGGCTTCCAAAATCGAGAGCCTTAGGTGGTCACCTCATCTAACTGTTTTCAGGTCCGATCCTAAACCTTTATGTAAATTTATCATTGTATAAAACAAAGCTATCTAAAGAAATAAATAATAATAATAAAGTTAGCTAAACAGCAAAGAAAGAAAACAAAAATGAAAATGAAAGTTAGGTTTTGAGCCTGCTAACCAGTGGACTCATAATACCCCTTTCTATCTTCACAACCAGTGTTTAAAATATCCACGAAAGTGTAGATATTTTTGTCGAATATCCGTAAAATCAATGATCGATATGGAAAGAGGATGAATGGAAACTTCACCCTATATATACGACATATAGAAAAATCAATGAATATCGACGATATTTACTGATTCACGATAAAAATGTTGCTAGAAACTCATGCATATTTCGAACTTTTGAATTAAATTTTTTTTCTTCTAATTTCGACTAAATCTGATTAAGTTGATACACCCACTGTATTACAGTTTTTTATAATCTCTATTAATTAATGAAACCCTCATTGTCAACCAAAAGAGGGTGAAAAGACAACTTAGTCTTTTATCATAAAAAAAAAAAAAAGATGAGCAATAATGTAATTTCATATGTCCAAATTTTATTTTATTTATTAAAACTTCACCTACAGGTGATATTAAAATATTTCTAATATTTAAAATTAAAAAAAAAAACCTCCTACTTCCTTCGTGTTCTCTCCCTCTCTCTCTCTCCCTCCCTCCCTCTCATTTTTTAAAAAAAATGTGTTCATACACACAAAATATGTAGGCAAATGCTAGTTTCTAATGAAGCCAACTAATATCGATATATCAATCAATTTTTCATAAATTTGAATATTAATATTTTCAACTATATTCATATTTTCTTTGGTAAAAAAAAAAAAAAAACACTATATTCATATTTTAAATACCGGTCCAACTCAAAACCGAGTCACCTTTCACACGAACTCAGTCTCCCACATTCGATTTCCGGCTCCAAACCACGCACCCCACATACACATACACATACACATACACATACACTATATACATACACAGACACAGAAATCATTGAAACGAAAATTCTAAGCAAAACCCACGAAGATTTTGTCCTCGATCCTCTTTCGATGGATTTTTCAGAACAGCACAAAAATATCTTCGGCCCAGACTACGATGACGACGATGATGGTAATAAACAAGATGGGGCCCACTCATCCTCACCGTCTTCGTCATCGTCGGCTTCGACGTCGTCGTCGGCTTCGTCATCGTCGGCTTCTTCTTCATCCAACGAAGGAGGGGAGTCAAGCAGTGGGAATAGCCCGAGCGCAAGCAGTGGCGGTGGCGCCGGCGGTGGAGGTGAAGAAGAAGTAGAGAATGGCGAAGAGGCTGATTATTCAAACGCTGCCGAGGACGACAATGAGTACAGCAATATGGGTTACTTTGGGGAGGAAGACAGGGATCTGTTTGGCTCTGACAATGAAGATTACTGTAAAACCCCTGCTACTAGTCCTTTCCCTATTCCTGGTAATTACCTTTTTCGTGGCGGTGTAGTATTTTTTTGGTGATTTGGTTACTTCTTTTGTTGTGTTAAAAAATGGGTACTCAAAATTTTGGTGATTTGGCTGCTTAAGGTTAAATTCATGATATTTGTAGCTTTGTCCAAGTGAATTTCTATGATGGGTATCTTGCATTTTTCTGATTTGGTTGCTTATTAAGTTGTATTGATGGATTTTCTGGCTTACCCAATTGGCCTTCTTTGATTGGTGTTTTACATGTTTGTTTCCCACCCACTCTTCTTTTCCAGGTTTCATTTTTTCTGTAATTTGTTCTAGTACTTTTATTTTTGGTTTTGTGAATGTAATTTTGTTTCATCCAGCGTTTCTTCACTTTGCAGTGTTGCATATACTGGGAGGGGTTAATGTTTAGATACTTGTAGGTTGAACTTGTAGTTGTTACCATATCTATATTCTTTAGCTTAAAAGGTACGAGCTTTTGATGTATCAGCTAAAATGCTTAGTTTGCTACTCTCTTTGGACTGTTGGTATGTTGAACCCCCGTACTCATCAAACTTTTCTTGGCAGTATTGCCTGTCATACGCAGGTACGAATAATCAGGGTAGAGGGAATCCAGGGCGTGGTCGTTGGCAATCTGGACGTCCAAATGATAGAGGCGCAGGCATCCTTGGTCGAGGCGGACCTTTTCAACAGAGGCAAAATTTCGGATATGGTGGCTCTAATGGTTATCGTGATGAACGTTTTATCTCGGAATTAAAACTACTTTCAAAGAGTGAAGAAACACTGTCAAGAAAGGCCGTTGCATTTCAGGAAGTAAGGCTAGTAATCATTTGTTTCGATGCTATTTTTCTTTCTCTTTTTTATATTCAAGTGCTTTTAAGGTTGATTTATCAAGGGTGCACGGAAAAGCATCACAAAATATAGATCTTATATTTTTACTATAAGTAACAGTCCAAATTTTGGACTTCTAGTTTACTCCCTTTGTGTAAAATAATTTATTTATCGTGTTGCATTTCCTTTTGGTTCAACTGATGTGAGCAGCTTAATCATATATAGCCGTGTCAGTTTGGTAAATTTACTTATTGATGTTCATAAGTTGTCCTTGTCAATTGGCTGGTGCATTCTGTGTACATTGGTTGTTTTTTCTCTATGCTAATTTAATAATTTTCTCCAATAGCCCTGTGAGCTTGCTTGCTATAGTCGGGTAGAAGGTGGAGATGTCAGCTTTGACGATACCAGCTTGGTAAGCATACTGTAGCTTGCTTTCTGAATGGTCCATTGACTCCATTCTTTTGTTAGATTTCTCTTGTATACGTAGGGACGCTGATCACTAGCTAATTCATGTCGTTCTGTTATCCACACTAGAGGCTTTTCAAGCGTCTGATTACTGAAGAAATTGGAAGAGATCTTAATGAAGGTTATGATACTTTTATTGCGAAGAAAGGTATGCCTTGTGTCTAAATTATTTTTTGGGATTATAAGATGTGAATTGGAGTTAGTTTATTTTGTTTCTTTTTGGTTTTGCATATGAGGGCTGATCTTTGTTGGCAAATTTATATGCTTTTTTTATTGTGTAAACCAGATTTGGGCTCTCAAGGTTTTGGTGATCTTCTCGCCTGCATAAGAGACAAGAATATTCCTCTTCAAAACATTCATTTTGTGGTGCGAAGCGTATTACACTTGTACTTTTCTTATTATAATTTTCTCATATGGGTTATTAACTACTAATTTGCTTGACATGTTTTTCTCTTTGACAGACTTATCGCAACAATCTAAATAAGGTATCTCCTAGCCCCTTTGCTTATTTTGTTCTGAAGATCATTTTCTTAATTAGTTTGAGTGGATACCACTGATGAACAGTGGGTTTGTTATCATACTGTGTGTAGAGGTGTGGTAATTTTGGATAAGAGGGAATATGTTCAAGATGTTGAATGCATAAAGCAGCTACAGGCCTCTGATGACTGCTTTTTAATGGATACTCAAGTTACTGATAATTATAATTATCTATATGCATGCTTACTAGAGACATAATGCTGTAGAGTACTTCAACTGATAGGTTATTAGTGTAATTATTTAAGCTGTGGTATTTGTTGGACTAGTTAACAGATTTTTTGTTGTATTTCATATGCTTGTCTTTTTTTCTGTAGATATTGGCCACTTTTTATAACAAAAGGGATCCTTGGGAGATGGGAGTACATAAAAGAAATGGGGTTGTCTATCTTGATGTGCATAAACTACCTGAAAGGCCACAGACTGAGTTGGATCGAAGAAGGTACTGGACTTTTATTCATTCTTTAGAAATTTGAATGGTCTTTCTAGATGATAATGACTATTTTCTTGGAGTATTTGGAATTGCTTCCCTGGTTTGTTTATTGGAGTTATTGGAATTGCTAATTGCTTTAATAAATGGAATTCTCCTGCTTAAGAAATAGATTTATGAATGAATATCAATGTTTCCAAACCTTACTTCTCAAGTTGTACCCGAAGGATGGATTAGCAGCCAACTATTTCGAGTTTTCATTATGAAAGAATGGGAATTTTGATAAGGATTCTCAAAGCTAAATGTGTTACCATTCTTTCTGTAAATCTGTAATATGGTAATGAGATGTAATATAGAGTAGATGCAGAAGTTTTCATAAGGTATATGGTTTACTTCATTGAAGTTGGGTGTAAATGCTTCCTGTCATCTAGAGATAAAATCAGAAAGCTATTGTGGGAGATATGTATGTGTGCTCTAATTAGGGTTCAAGAGGGCTAATCATGACTTACCAGCTACTTGTAACTGATGTTTTGTTCTTCATCAACCGGTTCAAGAGGACTAATCATGCCTCGATGCATTTTTCTGTTATTGCTTATTCTCAATTTTAGGCGTGCTTTATGCAATGTTATCCTTTCAACTCAGGTGTTACTGGGGGTATTGTTTTGAGAGTCTTGCCACTGAAGATCCAGGAAGAGGCGATGGACCGATACATCATGTTGATGCCAATGTTGAATACTGTTCTGTGATCAAAACAAAATTAGGGGCTCATCGTATTCTGATGGGTGCTGAAATGGATTGCTGTGATTCAACTGATGATGGAAGGAGGTTTTATGTGGAATTAAAGACAAGCCATGAGGTTGAGATCTGTTTTTCTTTACTTTCCGTTACATGCAAATTTTTTCTTCTCTGAGTTTTCTTATGTAACTGACTGTAAATTTCTCATTAAATTGTGCAGTTGGACAACCATAAGATAGAGTACGAGTTTGAGAAAGAAAAGCTCCTCAAATTTTGGGTACATTACTGTTTTATTACCTAAAAAGTAAAAACACACAGGGTCTTCAATAGCTTTTGTTAGAGATTGACATGCATAGTTGCAGAATTTAGATTGTACCTCAGTCTTGTCTAGTTTTCTCAAGGAATTGGTTGTCATTCTCTATAGTCCATTTCCTATTTATATTTCAAAGCATCTGCTTTTTTGTAAAAGAGTTAACCCGTCTTTATATTTTCATCAGGCTTCTGTAAAATCTGTAATTGTAAAAAGAGTTAACATTTCTCTTAATTTTGGTGCAGATTCAATCATTCTTAGCGGGTGTTCCCTATATCGTCATTGGATTTAGGTAACCCAAATTGCCACTTAAGCCTTTTACTTTCTTACTCGGTAGACAATTAACTTTTTACATTCATTGGTGGCTTATGTGTATTAAAAGGCGCAAAAGAATAGTAACTGATATAGTTGACACAAATAACTTTAATTTGCATAGAAACACATGAATTATATATTCCATTGTGCAGTTACTTGTTCCTGGAAGAGTTTTTTTGTGGTAGCTCTCTGATATTCTGTTCTACAAAATTATTCAATTTGTATATATTCCCTTTTTTCAGGAACGATGCAGGTCAACTTGTCCGCACAGAGAGACTAAGAACTAAAGATATAACACACAGAGTGAAAATGAAGAACTACTGGCAGGTAAATTTTGTTTTCAGTGATGTACTCTCTGATCATACAGCCACCCACCTTCCTAATCGTCACACTGAAAAAATTTGATTTAACGATCTTAGTATTTATGAAGTTTATCGCTCATGGTTGTGCTGAATAAATGCTTAATGAAACTGGTTGTCGCTTCTAATGACTTTTGTTGGCAGGGAGGAGTTTGCTTGGCATTTGCTGATGAGGTATTATGCTGGCTCTATGGGACGGTAAAAGAGAGTGAGTTCTTTAATCTTTGTCTACGTTTTCCCTTCAGCTTCATTGTTTTCCCATTCAAATAGAAAAAAGCATAAACGAGAACATGATTCTATAGTTTCTAATTGAAGAAAGAGATTGGAGGAGGAAATGTGAGAGAAGATGAAGAAAACATATATGGTTACAGAAATAAAACTGAAAGCAATTTTTAAATTGTTTCTAGGTTTAGTTCTTTCTATTCTTCTGTTTTCTTTCTCGTTTCTCTCCTCTTCCTCCACTCTTTAGTTAAAAGAAAAACAGAACTTCGAAATCAATGCATAACTTGTACTCCTGCATCTGGCACACGAAACATTACAACTTTATTTATAACGGTTAACACAGCACTACCACATGAGTCTGCTCGATATTCTATAAAACTCATTTTATTTCCAGGAATTCAGTAGCTTTTCTTTCATAGCTCAAGTAGTGAGATTCCGATTTCTCAGCAGTCAGATGGTGCGTTTGTTTAATAAATGTGCTAATTTTGCATTTGTGCCTACAGATGAAGACTACATATTGCAGTTTACTCATCCTTTCCAACGTTTGGAGCTTTTACAAGCCCAATCTTGCCCAGAAGAAATCACTAACCATGTTCAGCAGCTGTAGACGTTGAGTGACGCGCGCCATATTAAGTAGAGACTGAAATCGGGAGTGGGAGTCCTATTATTGACTGTGCATCTCCCCCGGTTGTTCTTGCTTCAAATTACTTGCGCCTCTTCGAGGCACAAAATGCAGTGTTATTCTCATGATCAACGACCCCAAAATTGCTGTTTGACAATCGCATTCCCTTTTTATGTCTGATGGCTCATATCATTGTAATGCTGCTGAGAACAACACCAATCGAGAGAATAATATGTAACCTCTTTTGCACGTTTTTCTTGCTGATTTATTACTGTAGGAACACATCAAGGTTAAGTAGGCAAAAGGACTTGCCATCTTATAGTAATTAAGTCGACACTTGAATCGACTTTGTGCTTTTCATGACTGCTCTAGACAGTGGCGCGTAAGTGCAAGAGCGAGATTATGACGAGTCTTTCGGCTGAAATGATCAGTTTTTGGCATTTGGTTTCTGAAATGATTCGTTTTTAGTATGTCATTATATCATCATTCTGTTGTTGATACATGATCTATTTGTCGTCCATATTTGATTTTGATTATTTTAAAAGTAGATCATTTTAGCTAATTACGTAATTAAAATTAATTAACATACCAAAAAACACAGCTAAATAAATCAAGCATTAATGTCTTCATAATATCCTTGTCAATCTGATTAGTGAAAAGAATAAGCTGACAAGGAAAATGAAAAAAAAGGCGAGAGATATTACTGAACTTGTTCCAAACTATCTTAAATGCATATCAATTATTAAGGAGTGGGAGAGCGAGTTAAATATCACAATGGCTAGTAGCCGTAATAATTTGGGTTGAATTTGCGAGAATCGAATATAAAACTTTTTATTCACAAGTGAATAAGAATTCTAATAGTACTAATTAAGTAGAAAAAGAGTTACACTCACAAACTTAATTAAGTTGGTTAGAACAGCGTGCTTTAAAAAAAAAATTTAAAAGTGGCTCCCTCTCCGCTGCCTTCTCTTTTGACTCGTCTCGAGGTGAACTCTATCATCCGTAACATTGTTATAATAATATTATTTCTTGAAAGAAGCAAACGATTGAAATTAATACATTTTATCCCAAGAAAATCGTAAGAGGCTTTGGCTATAGAAACATCAATCTCTTATCATAAGATGTTGTGAGTTATGGCTCTCCTCCAAACTCTAAGTCGGAAACAGGGAAGCACAAAAATGCTTGCCACTACAAGTTTTCTGACCTTCTTGTTCATTCAAGGACTACTACTACTACAACTGCTAGTAGTAACGTCGCAGTCCAGTTACATGGCGGTGGCGGTGGCGATGGCGAAGGCCACTCCTCAAGGTTTTTCCGGCCTTCCCATGAACGAATTTATAGTATCAAGAAGAGTTTACAGAAGAGCACCACCGCCGTCACCAAAATCTAATGTTCCGTTTCATTTCCTACCTCGACCGGAGCGGTCTCCGCCGCCACCGCGACCGAAATCTAGTTTTCCTGTTCAGTTCTTGCCACCACCAGAGCGATGTCTGCCGCTGCCACTACCACGGGCATAAATTCTTAAGAACTTAGCAACATTATATTTCCCCATCAGCCTGTTCATAACTTTTATTATGATTCAGCATGCAATGTCCGTTCTGCTGTATGCATGTTATGTTGTTTTCTTTTCGTTAGTTTTATGGTTTTCTATTTGCAATGGAGTGCGTACATTTCTTTTCCGGTATCATCTAGTATGCTTCGGAGTGTCCTACACACTGGTATTTTTGGCCTTTAGATCCGTGGTCAAGAATCCAATGACCAAGATCTAACAGCCGAAAATTCAGGTGTATGATCGACCGAAGCATGGTAGAATGTTTGCTCCCCTCATGAAATCAAAAGTAATAATATATGCCAATCACACAAATGAATGACTTGTCAATGTATATGATCAAGGATTGTATAAGATCTGTGCTTTCAAAGAAAACATATTTGTAAATTGCTGACGAACTGAATCTTCATTCGTTCGTTCATTCAAATCAGGTTTTCTTTTCAACTTCCTAAAAATCGTGATTGTCGCGGAAAAACTTCAACTGTCAATGCATATTACGTCTGCTGGAACTTCCAGCACTTTTAGTCAGTGCTTTGGTAATAGCATGAGTAGCGATTCCAACAGGACAGAAAAAGAGGCAAAGAGAAACTGAATGTCGCGTCTCAATTTCATTGTCCAGTCCATCGCGAAAAACCTGCCTGGAAAAATGAACGCACTCAGTGTTAGAACCGAGAAACTATTGGACACAGACAGCAAAGTGAGAGGAAGAAAGCTACCTTGCAGCAAAGAGATCAACAACCAATAAGTGAATCCAAGCAGAAGCTAATGTCATCTCGTTCGAGAACATCCTTCCTATACCAGGCAGCTGCAAATAATAGACAGGCAGGAAAGAAAGTTTCATGTAAGAGGTTCATAACTTATCAGAACTGAAAGTATATATGCTAATGCATACCTCAGGAAGCCAGTATTTACTTGCAAAAATCAACTGTAGCGTTTCGGGAGTCCAAGAGAGGTATAGCAGATAAGCATAGAGAACTCCCAGCACAATATACGGTATACTACTTTCCATGGAAATTTTCGTCTGCATTTCAAGTGATTTGAACCAATTAGGTGCATCAGTTTAAGTTCAGCAAATCATGATAAAAAAGGGATCTTCAACCTACCGAAACAAGAGACGAGGAATTTAAAAGTCACAAAGACTAAATTTGAGATGAAATGTGCCATCAGTACAAGCATGTATGACAGGGAAAGAGATGTAACGATTTGGGGAAAACACACACATACACACAGGATTGAGCATAAACATATAACAGCTTTCAAATATATACGAGAATTATGATAATTAATCTACATGTCGAACAAAAATTGATACATTGAAAGAGAACCAGGGGACTGAGATAAATACAGAAACATACTAGTTCAGCTTTAGGTGCCAGAACCATGAGGGCATAGAATGGCAGAACTGCGGTTGTTCCGAAAGTAAAAGCAGTGCTAGCAATTTGAGAACTTGCCAACCCTGAAAAGAAATAACAACATTAAACTTAGTTTATCAGTAATATTTGAAACTAGGAGTTTATCAGTAATATTTGAAACTAAGCCTAACTCCAGCCGCCCCATCCCCTTATCCTTGCACTAACATGAGGGGCACGACAGCAAACATGTTACATATGGATCACAAGAACATGAAATGGCTAAAAATTATTACAGGTTAGACAAAACTAATTAAGAAGATTTTCAACTCCTAAAGTTATCAAACCACCATATGACACTGCTATTAGTAACCATTTATACAAATTATTCCAGGAGTTTCCGATAGAGAGAACAACAAACTTAAAAGTTAGGGGCGAAGTGTTAATACCAGATGTACCCAAATTCCAACGGCAAAGAAATCACCAATCAATTAGATGGAAGGGGCTTGGAGAACTGGATGCGGTCTCATGCAACATAGAACAAGTCATATGGGCAATAGCTGATGGTTTTGTGTCTGACTTTAATCTAGTCAGTTAGGCAGGCAACACCCACATTCAGCAGCTCAAACCTGGTGGTCTCTTAGTTACAGATTTTCTCTGTTCATAATACTACTCCTACATTGTTTTGCACATATGGGGCTACTTCAACGTCAGTACTCCCAAAACATGCTACGGACTTTCCAATTTGCGTAGTTTCGTTGGACTTAGGCATAGCATAAGTTACTTGCGCATTTTCATCCTAAATTTGTACCTCAAAAACCTCTCTGTGCTAGGACTTCGTTACTAGAAACGTTTTAAGGAATAAACAAGTTACTAACAGGCATAAAACTACTTTCAAACATTGCAAGATACACATAAAGTTATATCAACCACGCAACATTACAAATGATATTAAGAATAAACGACTAAAAGGAATTAAAGTTGCAGAGGGGGATCACATGAAGCATATACTCCAGAGACTTTTCGATGCGGAACGAATGTCTCATGCTTTGGTCTCACAGTAACTCTCGAACCTCCGACAAAACTCCAGTTCATGTGTAAGTGAGCTCCCACAGTCACAAGCTGATGACCAAAGAGTTCAGTGTTACTACTTCTGAGCAGAAAAGGGAACCTTTGTTTCCTTCGATCAATACTCCGAGGTCCTACACTCTTCTTAGCGTAGTCAATCTATAAGAAACGGAAGTTTAATCGTTAGAGAAGCCCCCAAACCAAACATGTTATGAATTATTTTACAGCAGAAGCACAATATAATTACACGAGCGACCCATCAAGCCATAAAAGAAGAACAATTATGTAGCTTTAAGGTCAAGAAAAACAACGCTCAGCTGCACCCAAACTGCAAATCCATGGACAAAACATAACTACTTTCAACCCTATATGCAAGATTAGAGATTACCCATTTCGAGAGGATCATAAATTCATCCAAAACTACCAAAAAAAATAAAAAAGTTTTATAATTTAGGAAGAAAAGATTACAAGAACAAAAAAAGGATACCTTGGAAATGGAAGAGAGTGGAGAGAGGGAAAAGCAAGAAGAGAGGGCCATGTGCTCGTTTTGTTGCGAGAGCAGACAACCCAGGAAGACAACAATAATGGCAGATGCATTTCCTTGGGTTTTATTAGGAAAAGAAAACAAAAGATAGGAAAACGGAACGTGGGAAGCTGAGTTGAATAATGGAGGTAGAGGAAAGTATGGGTTGGTTTCCACTGAGAGAAGCGCAGGACGGACAGCAAACTTGGGTGAGAGAGAGAAGCAACTACAAAAGCAAAGGCGGCATTAGCGACAGTGGTGGTTCATGTCATACATCAATCAAGTTTGTATATTTCTCTTACGCTACACACTTTATTTTTCGGAAGTTATTCGTTTTTTTAATTACGATGTGATTTTATTTTAAAAAGATTATATTCACACATGCAAATTACTTCATCCATACATTTTTAACTTTTTAATATTTTTCTATTAAATGTTAATGGTGTGGAGATAATATTAAAAAGTTAAAAGAGTGTGGAATAAGTGATTTGAGATGTGTGAATATAATATCTCTTATTTTAACGTATATAATGTTATAATAATCATTTAGTATTATTAGTGACATTATTTCTTATTTGTATACGAGAGGTTGTTTTAGATTTAATTTTCGTCAAAGACGAATTTAAACTGCATTATTGCTAGTTTGTTATGAAACTAAGCTCACCTCTGTAGATAATATTGTTTATCAAAAAAATAAAAAAAACCTTCCACATCATCTTTTTTGAAGTTATTCTTATTATTATTTTAGTGTCCAAGTAAGCAATAAGTGGGATCCATTGTTGCTACATATATATTTAAAGATGAAATTAATTGGGACTTAACGGATGTGATATTTTCAATAAATTAGATACATATTTGGAATGTTTAAAAAAATTAAAACCAATTTAAAATGATCCTAAAAAATCAGAAGGTTTTAAGTACTTAATTCTAAATAATAAAGTAATACAATACATTGATTTTCTAATAGTAATCGGGCCGCCTGACCAAGAGCCTTCTCGTGTGAATGTATGCGCTCTGATAGTCTGATGTCCTCAATCGCGCCTTAAATGCACAAATCATTTTCAACCAAGGAGTACGTAGATTAACCGTTACCCGCCTCTATTAAATAAATAGGTAAATTAACATTCACACGTGCATTTATAAGAATCAAGATTGTCGTTGAATTCTCTTTGTAAAGATTTTAGATATTCGTGATCGTGTCCGTTCATCGTATATCATATGGTTAAAAATCATTTTAATTATTTTTATTTTAAAATTAAACACAAATAGTACCTGATAAAAATTGATAGTACGATTTACGATAAACGAACATGATCCACAGATCTCAAGAATTATGAGAGGATCCTGTTGGCATTTATAATCAAGAAAACCTCAAATTAACTCAAATAAGCTGAACAAAAAAACGATGTTTATTAAATTAAGGACTAGTGCTCATCATCGCCGAATGAGAAAAACACAAAGTACGTAGTTTTAATTTAGGTCCAATTGTAGAGGTTTTCCCAAACGTCGTTTATTATGCTGTAAGAAAAGAAGCCTTCTTCTGCAACCCGCCACTGGCAATGATTCATGCAACGTTCTTGATCCCTCTTGGCGTCGTATATGTCATGGGAGGTTTGGATCCATTTTCCCTCAGGATTTTTCCACTGAAAGTAGCAATAGAAAAGGGTTGTGTCCAGAGCGTTATTCTTGAATTTGAAGCTGAAAATCTTGCCATATTCGAGTACATGGTTTTGCAGATCGTCGTCCCCGGACTTGCAATGAACTTCGATTTTAGCCTTCGAAGGGTCCATAACGTTTTGTATCTCGAGAAGGACCTCCCCGGGCAGCCATGCCGAGACCGGACGTGAAGATTGGCCCAGTGTGAGTACCACCACGGCAAAAAGAACGAACATAATACGGCTACTCCCAACCATTGTGTGACCAAACCTAATCGTTAATGCTTCCCGAGAGTGATGATTCTTGTTCATGTTATATGTTATATATGCACGCACACATATCCGGACTACTCTTTTCCTTTTGGTTGGACATTAACATACCATGTATGGTTTTGGACTGAATCGGGAACATTAATCGGGTAAACTCAGATTTCATGTGTGCAGATTCAAATTTGTCACCCAAAAGTTATTACTTATTACCATGTAAAATTCTGACAAATTTGGGAAAATATATCCGACTGATTCATCCCTTTTGTTAGCATTCCATCCATATGCATCATCGCATGCTTGTTAAATTTTTAAGGTAGGCAATCAAGATTTATTGATTTGTCAATTTGGAGAGTATGAGATATTTCGGGTTTTTCAACCATTAAATCTTTTGTCAAAAACACAAAAACCATAGAATTTCTCGTCGCCGTTCCTCTCATTTAGTTTAAGGCTTATTTTTTGCTACACTCTCTAGAACTCGATTTCAATCCCACTTTACCTTTTAAAACTCAAAAGTTGTCAACTTACTTTCTGAAACTCGATTTTGATCTCACTTTACCTCTTAAAACTCAAAAGTCGTCAGCTTACTCCTTGAAACCCGATTTTGATCCCACTTTACTTCATGAAATCCAAAACTCATTACTTTACTCCTTGAAACTCAAAATTCGCTCTAAATTGTCTTTTTTTAAAAATTTTTTTTTTCTGTTTTTTAAAATAAATTCATCCATTCAAATTTTATAATTGGTAATATGTCAAATCACCCATGAAATAATGAACAGTAAAAGGAAAAAAAAATCATCTCTCTCTCTTCACCAGCCACATCCATTGAGAACACAAAAAATAACGAAATCAGTGGAACTTTGGTAAGATAGTTGGAGATGGAGCGAGAAGAGATGAATGTATAGATAACAACTAGGGAGAGATGGGAGAGAGAGGTCGGAGGGATGAAACCTAGGAATTGTTTTTACTATTTTTTCTACTTTTCTTTTAAATTTTTAATATGTTATACAATGCTTAAAAATTAATTAATTTTTTTTTTTTTTTTCAATCTAAACAAACTATTATGTCATGGAGTAGATAAAACTAAGCCAAAGTGAACTGAATATTGAGTTTCAAAGAGTAAAACAATAGCTTTCGAGTTTTACCAGGCAAAGAGAGATCGACATCAAGTTCCGAAAAGCAAAGTGATGACTTTTGAGTTCTAAGGAGCAAAGTAGCAACTTTTGAGTTTCAAAAGGCAAAATGAAATCGAAATCAAGTTCCAGGGAGCACAGCTAAAAATAAACCTTAGTTTTTCAATCATCATCCTTCTGTAAGCCCCAGAACACTCGATGCTTTTATGGGAGGTGGATTGTCTACCCTCCCATTTCCATACCCTTCCCATGCCCTCCTATGATGTGTGATTACAGTTAAGCCACGTCAACATTTTATATTAATTTTTTTATAGAATAATAAAACAAAAAGTAATAGGAATATAAAATATTGACGTAGTTTAACTATAACCACACAAACAGAAAGGCATGGAAAGAGTATGAAAATGGAAGGGCAGACATCCCTCCTCCTCCGCTGTTATGGTGGAGCTAACAGGTGTTTTGAAAAGACATCTCAGAAATTCCAGGAGGCCGATAAACAAACTTGTCATACGTCTTTTCGGACCCAAAACAAAGAAACACAACCTACAAATCTACAGTTAAAAACATTAATCCGACTTCCCCAATCAAGCAAAAGTCGCCAACACCAAAAATGGCTAGAAATTTTCCATCATATGGATGGTGCTTTACAATCAATCACAAAGAAACTACTACTGAGGGGACTTTCCTTATGCCCGAACGCAGATAGCAGCTCTCTCCCCTTTCATCAACATACCAATTTCATTCCGTTTCTTTTTTTTTCTTCTGAACACTAGTCGATTAGTAAATATAAAAACTACAAGGAACTAAATTAAACACTATCCTTTCTAAGCGATTGCCTCTCATGTAGCAATCTCATCAACCTCGGAATTAAATACAAAACTTGGAAATGTGGTAGTAATATCCCTGCATTCAGTCAAGAATAGAAAGATTTCAAAACTAGTGAACTTTTTACGAAACACTGACTTCTACGCATGAGATAGAAAAAAACCGTTCCATACCGAAGATAGGGGAGGGTCATGATCTTTAACAATGACGGATTCTTTGAGACAAAATTGTTCCATTCATACTTGTCTATCTTCCCGTCTTGATTTACATCAGCTTCCAAGAAAGTCTGTCCACAAACATGAGAATCTAATAAATTTGTGATGCCAAATGGCAAAATTGGAAGAAAAAACATTGACAACTCTAAAAGGATGACTCTAAAATGTGTTTACTGTGAATCTCCACAAAATGCACCGAAATTGGTGTATAATATTTAGCGGATAAACAATCTGGAAGGCTTTGATGAGTTTCAAAAGACAAATGTATACACTTCTGTGTCACCTGAGGTGGTCAGGCATTTCATCAATGACAAATGACAACATACCTTATCGAGAATTATCTCAATGGTCTCATCAGCCAGCTTCATTTCAGATTCACAAAGAAGTGCAATTAACATTTGTTTGACCTGCCAAAACCAAAAACAATGAAGATGCATACAAGGAGGTTTAATATTATCGTAGGTGAATAGATTGCATTACCGTAGTGCGAAAAGTGTTATAAAGGGAAAACACATGAAAAGAAAAATTACAAAGACACACTCAAAAACTTTAAAAGATCTGAAAATCTATACAGGAAGAAATTTAGCAGACTTGCGTATATTCATAAAGAGTTTCAGAATATGGAAGTGAAGTGATACAAATTATAATATATGCTCAAACATTTCCAGTGTATTATTCTCTTTCGGCTCAGATCTTTTTGCTCATATTCTCAGAGCTACAAAAAGAAAGGAAAAATCAAAGAGTTTACAAGCTGCTGAAAATTTTGACATCCATTTTGTGAGAATTCTAACAAATTATCTGTCAATATCCTCATCCTTCTTCTGGTGTTTAATAAGATTAGCTTAATATAGTTTAATTTTAAACCCATGCGTGCTGCTCAATCACCCCTGCAATAGTGTAATGTGTTGTAGTTTCAGTCCATGAATGACAGAAAGATACTGATTACAGTCCCACTTCCTATGGGAACACAATTTTTAACCAGCCCTGCAATTCTAATTGTTTTATATCCTAACCCACTTCAGCGTACCAAGATGAAGCATACAATGTAAATAAAGAGGGTAAAAAAAGACGAAGATGAACACCAATATACCTCTTGGCGCTCAATAAAGCCCGTGCTATCCAAATCATAAAGCTTGAATGAAACTGCAACACAACATAAAAATGCAAACTTTAGAATATAGTACAGGCATTAGAGGTTCTGTGGTAAATAAAGGAACTCTGTTCTTTGAAATACATTTAAGATATCTATGTGTTCATTCAACTTACAGTCAATCTTGTCTTCTAGCGAGGCATTGGGATGGAAAACATTGAGTGATCTCACAAAGTCGGTGAAGTCAATCACACCCTTCCGTTTAACATCAAACATATCAAATATCTGCATATAGAGTTGGTTCAAGAACAAAAGTCAAAACTTGAACCAAAACAGAAATTTAGAGAGAAAATGGTTAGATTCACCAGGTCATATCATGATTCAGTGAAATATAGGAATTGAATACCTCCAATTACTCTAAATTTAAATTACATCTAGTTATTAATTTAGGCGGATGAATCTAATTAAACAACTGATGCACCTGCATAAAGTTAATTTGTTCACCACAATACAGAATGTGGACAAATAGATTGAGCATAAGTCAACAACCTATGCATAGCTGAAAGTTATATTATCACCAGTCATCTAATGCGTGAACTGTTAAAAAGTACACAAGTTTCAAGAAATTAGTTTTATATGTTACTGGAATATACTTAACAGCATGATTTCTATGTTTATACATACAGCATAATCTGCACACAATAAAAAACTACACTAGTAATTAAAACTATAGATACATACCCGATTTGCAAAGAGATTTTCTTTCTTTCTATTCTTGAAAATGGCTAGCTGAAATTCTTCCTGCATATTCACCAAGAACACTCAAATGTCACATTTTCCTAACAGATATTTGCACACAAACTTTGCAGTATTACGTTAGTAAATAAATGTTTATCAAAAACTTTTGACCAGACAGTATAAATAAATACAAATATTTTTATGTATAAATATGTGTAGGCTTAATTCTAAACTGATTTTAAATATATATATTTGGAACCAAACCGTAAAAGCGAGCCATCCTGTTACATCATGTAATACACTGACCAATACAGTTTAACACCGTTGAAACTTTCAATTGTAAAATGTTGTTAACATTAACTGTAATACGAACATTAGAAATCCAAGTCCTTTTCACTTTAATCAAAACTTGAAGTTCTACAATAAAGAAGGCTGGGAGAGAATTAGCATGATGGTTGCAAGCAGGTACATACCTTGTTTATCAACCCATCATCAATCACAGAACTGCTGATACTCTTATATAACTCAAAGAGTGCTTCAACTTCACTAACAGTAACTGGGGAACAAAACGAAAGCGTTAAATTGGTTTGAGAATGAACGAGTAAGTTTGTGCGTGTGCTAGAGAGAGAAAAGAGATTAAATGATCAGTTTAATTATATTATTATGTCAAAATACCGCGGCAAAACAAATATTGTAGTCAAATTCCTTGATTATCTTTTGAGGCCATAACCAATTAATTGAGGTAGAATATAAAGGTTCACATAGGAAACAAAGCCTAATAACAACAATTGAAACTCAGGAAGTAACATGAGATCCAGTGATCTTATATTTTAGACACAAAAGATAAATATAATCGCTGAGAGATACGAAACAAGTAGAAGAACCTATAAAATAAAAAGTCAAGATTAATAAAGTGTGTACAGGGCCTTCATTGACAACCAAAAGATTACAACAAACTACGGGGCGTAAACACATGGTCATCATCGTTCAAAAGGAGAATGCAAAAAACACTAATAAAAAAGAGAACATCGAACAACTTACAAGACGTTTGCGAAGCAAGACTCACGGGATCCTCGTGTCCAGGAAACTGCCGCCTTGCCTTAGAACTAAAGCAACCCATTTAGAGCATCTACCAACACCAAACTTCAGCTCACCCTCCCCTCCCCAGGCCTTATGCCTCCTTTGAACCTAAAAATGGAGACAACGGAACAGCACATTAGTGAACAAGGCAAAGGAGTAACTTAGAATATATCACCAAACCAGTCTGGAATAACACATGGTAAATCTTATCCCATAATTATCTTGATTTGTAGCTGTAATTAGTAAAAATCTATTGCATAAATGCACGAGGAGTAATTGGAACCATCTTTCAACTTGTTCAAAGAAAAAAACACAGTCAAGATGAACTCAATCGTAACAGCCATTCAATTCCTTTTAAAACAAATTAATTTTTAAATGTTTGCCAAATTGATTACAGAGAAAATAATAGGAAGTTTGGAATTGCTTTTGCATGCAAAGTTCCATGAATGTAAGTTCCATTTTTTTTTCTTAAATTCCTAAAAGCTAAATCAATAAATCATTTTCCATTTTCCTTTGCAAATATCAACCCAATGAAATAGTTGGATTAAAAACAAAAACAGCAATGATTTTCCCAGCAACCAAACAAATAACTTCAGAGAAAAATAGAATAGAGAAACCCAAATCACAAAACCCCCCAAAATCTTAGAAAAATCAGAACTTTCTCCAAAACACATCATAAAAACCAGAAATAAATTGAACCCACAAAAAATAAGCAAAAAGAAGGAAACTTTATAGCACGGTAAAACGGGAAAGAAGGTAAAAACGACTTACCGACCAAGAATTTGGCCGGAAAAGCTTGGCTGCCAATTGTGGAGAGGGAAAAGGTAACGATACAGATTCGGAGAGGCAACGAACTGGAAGGGAGGTAGAAAAGGAGAGATGGGTTACTTCCGAAGAAAAAGAATAGGTAAATCGGACGGCTGAGGTTCAGTTTGATCACGAACTTCTCGGGAAATTCACGCTGATTTGTCTAAATAAAAGCTCTTTCCGAAAGCCCAAAAGAAAACAACTAGGAGGCGTGGGAGGAGGAGGAGGAGGAGGAGGAGGAAGAGAGGATTGCCCTGCACGCGGGGTCAATGCGCGTGATGGGCTTTTTGATTTTTAAAGAAGGGGATATTCTTCTTGGTAGAAATGAAAGGGATGTTGAGTTAGGCCTTGCTGCATACTTAGGTTAAATTTTCGTTAAAGTTGAATTTGAATTATATAATTATTAGTTTATTATAAGGTTAAGTCTACTTTCCTTTTATTTAGTGTAAATAATATCGTTTTTTCAAATGAAAACTAGCATTTGTCTCCACATTTTATGTATATGAACACATATTTTTAGAAAATAAGAAGGAGAGAGGAGGGAGAGAGAGAGAGAAAGTGAACGTGGGTGAGTGAAATGTTTTTGTTTTTGGGTTTTTTTAATTTTATTTTAAATATTAGATATATTTTAACATCACCTTTAGGTAAGGCTTTAATAAAAAACAATAAAATTTGGACCTGTGAAATTACATTATTGCCCTTTTTTTGTGTGATAGAAGATTAAGCTGTCTTTTCACCATCTTTTGTTTGACAAAGAGGGTTTCATTAATTAATAGAGATCATTTATGAGTTAGGTCCTTTAAAGGGGAATTGTTATTAGCAATTTAAAATAGGATTCATTAGATATTGGTCCTGAAAAATCATGATTTCTAAACATAAACCCACATATAATTAAGCATCCAACAAAAACCCAAAAGTCAAATAAACTGCATCATAAGAATATAAGTAACCTACTAATACAAATTATTTACAATTTTTGCCACACCCACACTTGAAAATTAGCTTCAATCAAGGGCCTTAAAATCTAATTAATCGTCCTGACATTTTTTCTATTTATTTTTTTGTAATTTCTACAACAATCTAGTGCATTACTTTAAATAATGACTACATTATTATTCGTTGTAATTATTCTCCTTGTATATAAAAGTTAAACGTCCCTACTCTACCTATATAAATAATAATATTCTCATGTTTTGTTGGCATTTTCCCTAAATTATGCAAGTAGGTAAATTAATAGAATAGTAGGTAAATTATGCAACTAGGTAAATTTCAATAATAGTATGTAAATTATGCACACGTGATTTACCAACATTTTTTATGTTAATCAAATATCTAGATTGTATATGTAAATAATTTACCTATAGTTGATTATTTTCTTTTTCTTTGTCTTGAAATTAATTTACCTGCAATTTTTATCTCCTTTAATTTATATATTTTTACTTTGACAACAATTTTTTATATATATTTTAAAGTACAATAACTTACCTATATATAATATGGACACGTTGTAATGGTAAATTGGAATTCAAGAGCCAAACTAACCAACAAATCCTTAAATTTATATGCAAAATATTATTTTTGTAAAATCATTAATTCTGCTTACAATTTGCATAGAATTAATTGTGTACATTAACATTCAATAAGGGTGTTTTAGGCATCCGAAAATTTTTAAATGGGTAAAGTCAAACATAATTAATGAATTTGCTGATGTGGAGTCTAGTCAATGAGTTTTATTTGAACAAAAAAATTTACGTCGAGTTTTATGTGAAGAAAATTGAGTTCTAGGGACTAAAATCATATTTTCAGTTTAAAATAAAAAGAAGTAGAATTTAGCTGTAATTACCTAAATGATTTATGACTTTTTTTTTTCCATAAAGATTTAGGACTAATTTTAGACTTTTTCTTTTTTTCCTTTCTTTAATTTAGGAAAGAAAAACGAGTTTCCCCATCTTGTGATCCTATAACTGAATTTATCCTATTTTAATATAGGAAAATTATGTTAAAATATTATAAGGAGTGGACTCAATATCCATTTTATAGATGAAATACTTTGGTTAAGTGGATATATTTATCAAATAATATCTCTAGAATAATCTTTCCAACTTCAGCCTACGGATAACACATCTTAGCCAACTAGATGACGACTTATTGCGCGAGATCTCTCCCCATGACTGGCCTTATGCTCTATAAATATCCCATTTCCCCGCCAAATTTGAACAAGCTTCTGACTTAAGCATCAGAGATCTATTGGTCAAACCCCCTCCTTGGGCACATGGCTTTGGTCTTCTTTTTTGATCAACACCAACAACAACAAAACCTTTTCCCACTAACTGGGGTTAGCTGTATGAATCCTAGAACGCGATTATGCTCGGTCATGCGCCACGTCTTTTGTTAGATTCAAGTAAATTTTATTGAAAGAGAAAGTTAGTACAAGGTAAGGTTACAATGAAACGGGCCCAAAGTGAGCAACCTACAGCAACATGCAAATAGAAAAACCTAGACATGAAAATGTAAAACGACCACATCCATCAAAACACTTGCATCACTACCTCGGATCCATCACTAACACCTGGAAGAAGGGCCAAAGAACCAAAAGGATGAACGGAAAATAGGGGTAGGCAAGCTACCAACTGCTGAGAGCAATCCCATAATCCTACCAAATAGTGCAGAATGCACTTTAAATTCTACGAGCAACAATGGTAAATGGTTGAAGATTCACGGTGATGAGCGATATTTGGAGAGAAACAAGAGAAAACAGATCTAAATATAAACTCAGAGCAAACTGAGACTAAGCTTAGAACAACCTGAGACACAAAATGCTCATATCAAAAACAGCCAAAAGCTAAGTGCATAAATAGATAATCCAAATCGACAACCATGTGGTTTGGAGAAGGGAAAAATTGGGGGGAGGGGGAAGAGGGTGAGTTGGAGGAAAAGGTGGAAACCAAAAATAGGGAAAGATGGGGAGGTAGGGAAGAATCAGAGGGTGGAAGAAAGGGGAAAAGGGAGGAAGGTGAGGAGGGGTGGGCACTGGCTGACGCTGACCCCAAGCTGGAGTAAGGGGCCGACAGCTAGGAGGCTTTCAAAAATTTAGGGTTTTTGGGAGATATAGGGCATAAAGTCATAGGCAGAGAGAAAAACACACTACTGGTGGAATCAAGTAAGCAATTAAACGAAGTCGGTCTTTAATTAAATATGTTTATTTATTTTGCAGGTACAAATTCGTCTAGAACGAAAATGACGAATTTTCGCTAAAACACTAATCATTCTCTCTATGTCTCCTCAAGTAATTCAAATTGAAAACCTAGCTAGAGATTTCTAAGTTTATCTTTAACCAAGAGACTCCAAGCCAAAACATTAACACTATGTTGATGAGGGAAATAAATTTGAAATTTTTGACAAAAGTGAGAATTTATAAATTGATATACACTAATTCCCTTGTTTGGATTTGTACATATAGAAATTTAGAATTTTTGTGTGGAAAAAAACTTGAAATTTGGGATCTCCAATTCCCAAGTTTAAATTGCATGTAAATAAGTGTCATTTTCAAATTTTTATGAGTTAGAGTTTAAAAACAAAAAAAATTCCATATTCAAATTCTATTGTTCTTTTAGGTTAATCAAATAAGAAAATTCACAAATTTTGGAAAATGAAATTCTGTCATTTTTTTTTATTTCCACCATTTCGAAATTCTTTAATAATCTTAAATTTTCTCATCCAAACACTGTGTAAACAATCAAACTAATATCTAGGCAAAACTCAAGTGGGAATTTGGAGAGTTGTTCTAATTGGCTCCATACACAACAAAAAAACTTGTTGAAACTCGTGAACGTAAATTAAGGATTGTCCAAAGTCATGCCTAATGCAATGAATTTGTTTTTCAAATAAGAAAATAAATAAATCTCAAACGTGGAGTTAGGTTTTAAAATTCTGCAAATGGTGGAGTTAGGATCTTTCTCTTTAACGCACCTCATTCTCAAGTTCAAACCCTCCTTTCTTCTCAATGTAGACTAGTATAAAATATCGTTTATCTTAAAACTCTAAAAATATCGCTTATCTTAAAACTCTAAAAATATCGCTTGCTCGAGCTTAATTGATCCTACTGAGTTTTATTTTTTATGGATTGTTCTTGAATTGTTAACAGAGGCAAATACATTCTTCACTCGAGCTTAATTGATCCTACTGAGTTTTATTTTTTATGGATTGTTCTTGAATTGTTAACAGAGGCAAATACATTCTTCAAATTGATAATTTAATTACAATTTACATTCTTCGGGTTCGATGTAATTTTTAAAATGAGCTATGAATTTTCAATTTTCTCATTTTGCACTATAAGATATTGAATTTGTATCAATTTATGCCTTCGGTCAGATTTATTCTTTGATCATTCACTAAATTGATGATACGGTGAACATGAGACCCTTATATGGATTAAAAGGTAAGCCACTTTTGCACTGCATTAACAAAAAAACTTGTCAATTTAATGGAAAATTAGATGTTCAAAGAGACAAAAAAATATAAATGATACAATTTCGAAGCCTCATAGTGTAATATAAGAAAATCAGTTGATCGTAACTGACACACCCTGATCCGGAATGTTCACCTGGACTCTGAATCGACCTGTGCTGGTCGATACCATAAAGATGACGAAACCATAAAGTGTAGTGATGTGGAAAATGTGAATAAATTTAAACCTAAAAGTGCCTAAATAAAAAAAGAGTGAGCGGGAATGAACCCATTTCACACGTGATGTCAGAGCATAAGTAAAGTACAATAACATTAGAATAAAAAATATACCATTGGAAGTGATCTCTGATACCAACTTTGCCAGGAATCCTCGTTGACAAAATAGCTCTGCCACTAAAATCTGGAGGGGTGAAAAACAAGAGTGAGTGGGCCTAAAAATAAAGCTTTGTAAAACCTTTTCAAAAACGTATTAACCCCTCGCAACAAGTATAATTTCCAAAATATACATACTACGTATAGTTTGAAAATACTTACTGTAGCCTGCAATATCTCAAGAATTCAATACGTCATAATATTTCGTAAATAAACATCTAACGTCTGGTAATCACATAATCTCGCATAAACAAACATATCATATCAAGTGCGCATCGACATATGTTGACACACGAGTTCATGTAGAGGTATTCTGACATGAACAAGACTGAGTGTAATAATGATTTACGCTCTAGTACTACAATCACGTGAAAACTGGCGTTATGTGCATCACATACGAGTCCTAATGGCTTATAGCAATCTAGGACAGGACTGGCACCTATAATGGATCCTAAGTGAGTGTACGGTGCGATGTGAGCATACACGTAAAAGACTAGCCTTAACCCAGGCGAGCACTAACATCGGTGCAGCACACACATTGAGCAAATAATGTAAATATGAACATGCCACGGTAAATCGATAATTTGATATTTCTAATCAATACAATGCTATTCATGACCATAAATCCAGGCATCAATAATAATACGCATACATGTGCTTCCCGTATGTCGTTGCATAATTTCATAAATTTCGTTAATACACTAATTTCTAAAAACGTTAGTCTAATCTAGGCGTAACATAGAAAATTCTTTATTAAATATATAAATGTAAACTAAATGAATATATAATATTTAAAAGCAAATACCCCCTCATAAATCATGTCCTCGGGTCGAGCCCATCTCGTGGGCATCGAAGATCCTTGAAATGCATTTCACCTAGAAACGAAATCACATACGTAAATATATAACGTCTATACGCATTTTCATACAAAGTACGGCTAATAAAGAAACTATTTTCCACAAGGTGGTGGCACTAGTTGCCACACGCCGCACGAGCGTCCACACGTTTTCCTCATGATTTCTAGATGTTCCAGATTTTCTCTCCAACTTTGAGAGCTCTGTTTAAGCTCATTTCTCAACCAAAATTAGTTATTCAAGAACCAAATAAAAGCTAGGAATGTAGGGAACAAAACCATTTCAAAGTGGGGCCGAGATATGGTCGGTGTTGACCGAAAAATGGGCTAAAATTGGCCAGACGGTCACAGTTTAATTTCCAGAATTCTGGGAAAATGTCCAATCTGTCCCAAAAGCCTACCAAAACATGCCTAAAACCTTGTGATCCTTCATAGAAAATGAAAAAGTAAGAGAGAAGGAGTTCTAGAGGCTTACCTTGGTTGCACCGTGGAGCCTTGCCATGAGAAATGGCGATGGTGATGACATGTTATCTTTGCACTTGCAGAGATATGGAGAGACGAGAAAGATGGGTAAGAAACGAGGGAGAGAGGGTCTGGTGCTCAGGGGTGGTTTGGATTTCGCTGGAGTGGCGAAAGAGTGGTGATGGATTCAGTTTGCAGAGAAAAAGATAGTGTTTTAGTGAAAGAAAGAGTTTGAAAATAAGAGAGTTAGAAAGAGAGAGAGAGAGAGAGAGAGAGAGAGAGAGAGAGACCGAGATCTATAGGGAGAAAGGACACGGGACAGGATAAGAGTGAGGTAGGGGCCCCACGTGGCTCACAAAGCAAGCCACTAGATATCTTTAAACATGAAATTACCAAATCGCCCTTCACGATCGTAAGTCCATAAAATCTCTATCGTAGTTCTAAATTTGATTCCGCTTGTTCCCACTCTTTCATATTGTTAAGTGCTACAATGAAACGCTGAAGGAATGTTTCGTACATCTCATTATACGCTGTCAATGAAAGTCAACACCCTCGCTTCTAGAGACAATTTTCGTCAATTTACTCTTTTAAAATTAATAAAATCATAAAATTATGTCCGGTCCCATTTTGAAACTTTTCCCAAACTTGGTAGGCGGAAAATATAGTTAGCCCTTATTTGTTTGAATGTTTTGCAAGTGCATCCAGATGACAATTGAATTATATATATGCATAAGATTAGGAATTTCAAGTTTAATTCCATAGATTACCTCAACGGAAGAAATGGGTATATAATTAAGTTTTTTATTTTATTTTATTATTATTATTATTTTGAACAAACGATATTATTTACGCTAAGGGGGAGATGATGGGCTTAGTTTCACAGTGGGTTAACAATAATGTGGTTCAAATTCACATTTGGCAAGAATCGAACCTAAGATATTTCACTTACAAATGAAGAATAATATCATTAGACTGTAATAATAAGTGGCATATAATTAAGAAATTAAATACCTGATTCCAAATGAAAATAATTCACCAAGGCCAAATTCAATTGTTACACAGGGTTTTAAAATTAAAAAAAAAAAAGGAAAACTTATGAAAAGTGCTTCAAAACTTTGAAATTAACCGAAAACTATCTAATAACTTTATTTAATGATAAGGACAAGAGAAAAAAATTATCAAACACGTGTGTAGTCTCCTTAGGATGAGAAAATTTGATGACTATCGAAGAAAATTAGAAGAAGAAAATGTGTTTGGAAGGTGAGAATGTGCCAAGAAAATTCAAGAAGAGGAGAGAGAAGAATGTAGTACCATTAAGTTTTATAAACAGTATAGTACCGTAAAGTTTCATAAACAATGTAACATCATTAAGTTTCATAAATAGTGTAGTACTGTTAAGTTTCATAAACAGTGTAGTAAGTTTCATAAACAGTGTCGTAAATTTCATAAATAGTGTAGTACCATTGAGTTTCATAAACAGTGTAGAAAGTTTCATAAACAGTTTGTATGAGGACACGCAGGTCTGCGAGTCAAATTTCTTTTTTTATTTTTTTTAATATTAAAATTATGTCTTTTTCATTAAAATTTAAGTTCTTTTGCCATTTTTATTAAAATTTACGAGTTTTTCATTAAAATTTAAGTCTTTTCATTAAATAAAGTTATAGCATGATTTTTTATTAAAATAAATTTAGCCCAAACCCTTATTATTAAAGTTCCCTAAAAAAAACCTATTGTTTCACGTGTCCATTTTTTTTTTTAACGCAAGCCATATTCTACAATAATCTATCGTAAGGGGACAGAAGATAGTCAGTCCAAATAAACTTCAAAGGAAAGAACTTTTTGCTTTTGATACCTAGTAAGCTTTTTCTCTTTTGAGTACTCATTCTTAAGGTGCTAGTAACATATTATATGTGTTTATTTGCTTAAATTTTGGAGGGTGAAATGCACGCTCGTTTGATCCCATAAATGCCGAAAACATTCCAAATACACTCTAAGGGAGAACTGTGTACTTTTGACACCCAATAAGCTTTTGATCTTTTGAGTGCTCATTCTTAGGATCCTAGTTATGGATGCAAATTTCCGTCTTCTTCTCCTTTGACGAAAATGCACTTGCAAAATAATAAAACCTAGGATTACGGCCAAGAGCCTCACGCGCCCACGATGAATGAGGGGGCTTTGGCCGAAGAATCTCCGATGCCAAAGTTAGAATTTTAGAGAGAAAGTGTTTAGGGGATTTTTTGGAGAGATTGAACTTGCTTTTTGGTGGAGAAAATGGGACTATTTATAGGGGAGTGGCCAGTCCTTATTTGGAGACTAGGGACCGGCCATTATTGGTAGAATTATGAGTTTAATTGCAAGATATTATGTTATGTGAAATAATATCTTGCAATTAACTTGAAAATCAATCCTAATTTAAAAAGGATAGTTGAGAGTTAACTTTTGAGTGGGGATTTATTGAGGAGTGATGAGAGGGACTTGAATAAATATCATTTTGATCACCCTTGACTCTTCCTTGATCGAGCCATTATTGTCTATTGCATGCGCGTGGGAATCCCAGTGTGCCTTAAGTGTAATGTTGTCCTTTTCACCCCAAAAGTCCACGTGTTGTGACAAACCGTCCCAAATTTTATTATTTTAGAAATCTTAAAATGTGAAATTTACAAGAATACCCTAAAGGCGAGGGTATTGATTTTCGTTGATCGTTAGTTCATGACGCGTATGAGCTATTACCTTACTGTATTCCAAAAGTGCGTTGGTAAGAATTATTATTTATTATCATATTCATTTCTTATTATTATTTTTTTTTATGTAAAATGGTTGTGGGAGATTAATAAAAAGAAAAAGAAGAAGAAAGAAAAAGGGAGGATGGCTGCCTAATAGCAGCGAAAGAGAGGGAAAGGAAGGAGATGAGCACTGCCCAATCAGAAATGAGGAGAGAGGGAGAGTGACGAATGGGAGAGAAGAACCAGGAGGGAAAGGAGAGAAGAAGAAAATGAGGGAACCCAAAACGGGTCTTCCTTGACCCGTGTGACCTGGTCGGCGGAAACCATAGAAACCGATGGTTTCCGTGCCAAATTCCAGTGAATTAAGCCAAACCATCACCTGGAAACACCTCCCTAGCCTTCTCTCTACCATTTCTACCCCTAAATTCATACAATTTGGCATTAGATTCGGGAGAAATGCACCGGTGGTGCGTATGGGTGTTCGGCGGCAATCCACAAATTGTGAAGCTAACTCAGCCAATTGTCACTACCAATAGGTTCCCCTCAACCTCAGGAAGAAAACCCAAGTGATGGTAGGGGCGTCGGAGCATCCATGGAGTCGAATCGAATATACCCAAAAACTAGGGTTCCGGTGGGTTTTCGTAAAATTGGAGCCTTTCCAAGCCAAATTGGTATTAGTCTCAGGTATAAAGTTTGCTTTACTCATTGAGATCTTTATTTATGTGAAATTTGGTATTTTTTGGAAATAGTTGGATTTTCCAGCGAATCGGGGCGGCCGATCGCCACCTACGGCAGTGCGTGCGGCGGCGTGTGGCCAGTGGGTCACTAATGCTATTTTTAGGCTATGTTAAATGTCTTGAATTCAGTTTTGATATTTGAATGATGTAGGTTGATTGTTGGAACCTAAATTCTCTATGATACGTTAATATGTATTTATGTGAATTGACAATCCAGTCGTTGGATTGTCACCAAACTTTATTACATTGTAGTACATAATATTTGAAGAATGTAGAAAGTTACAAATTGGGAATCTGACGAGCGGATCTTCCCGAATTAGATTTGTAAGTTCGTAAAATAAATGTTAACCGCCACTTGGTTTTGGGCAATTGGCAAAGATTTGACAGTTGGATCGTAATGAAATTTTAGTGTGTTATTCTAGAAGCATAATTTGAATCTTTGGAAGTTGCGGATTGGAAATCTGATATGCGGATCTTCTGGACTGAGTTATATAGGGTTGTAGACCCTACCGTTGATCAAAGATCGACGGTTGACTTGTGGTCAATGGGCCTCAAACTATTTTAGAATGTCCTTGAGGATGTACTTTATGTGAATTATGTATTCTGTTGATAAGAGTTCTGAGATGTAATTCGATAATTGTTATAGGCACCAATCGTTCGGACGCCTCGATGTGCGTGCTAGAGGATCATAGCGTGGACTCTAGGTGAGTGAGTCTTTTCCCTTTTGATCATATGTATATAATTGATTGTTCCACAAACACTTCTAAATTGATTTATGCATGTTACCTACAAATAATTATTGTGAACTACGATTGGCTTGATCCTTGTTTAGGGTACGTAGGCAGTCTAACGAGACGTTAGATGCAGCCATACAATAAAGGAGATTAAATAATCAAGACAAAAGCCTTGTTTGGGGAATTGAGCAATGTGAAGGAAGTTGATGGAAAATGTGAGATTTAGCCTTATTTATTGGTGGTTAAATGTTGGTTATAAATTAATATGTGAAGAATCGTAATATTGAAGTGAAAAATAGTTAGGAATGATAGTTAATTTAACTAGTGTTTAGTTGGGCTTATCACCGAGAATTATTTTCCGAAGGTAAATAGTTTGGGAGTGGGGTGTTACAGCTTACGCATATTATGCCATTTGTATATATGTTTATATATTTGGAAATATTATGATATGGTTGAATTTCAGATTTACATTCTGGTATATCCATATGTATGTTACTTCCACATAATTGAAGGTGAACGCTCTGAAGTGTAAAGGTGAACGCAGGATGCACAAGTAAGTTCAGGTGAGTTTATGGTATTAGTTGAAATGATGGAGTTATGGCATGACTACATATAAGTTTTAGGCAACTCCGACATTGTCGTACTAGTTGCCCATGAATTGTACATGTTATATTGAGATGCATTGAGAGCTCATAAACCTGCACCCCGGTGTTAGTGCTCCCGCTCGTGGCTAGGGCACAGTCCTTCACGTGATGTTCACCTTCCGCACCTTACGCTCACCTTGGATCCAAGGTAGGTGCACAATCTTGTTGTACATACCACTATAGGTGGTTCCGACTTGTAGGTGACCCGCGATTATTCGCATAGTCTTCACATGATCGTAGCACTTGAGCGTATTTATTTACATCCAGTCTTGTCGTACAGACCACTAGAGGTGGTTTCGACTCGTGTGCATGCATGTTTGATGAGCTATGGATAAGTCGTACATGTCACTATAGGTGACTCCAACTTATATGTTAGCATTGATTGATGAGATATGTGATGAGATATTGATTAAGCCGTACATGTCACTATAGGTGACTCTGACTTTTATGCTAGCATTGATTGATGAGATATGTGATGAGATATTGATTAAGTCGTACAAGTCACTATAGGTGACTTCGACTTATGTGCTAGCATTGATTAATGAGATATGGATAAGTTGTACATGTCACGTGAGGTGACTCCAGCTAGTATGTTGATGAGCTATCGATTCAACCGTACATGCCACAATAGGTGGATCCGGCTGATATACTATTTCATATTGATTTATTTCATCTGGGTTACTTATTCTTGTTGAGATATATATATTTATTGAGATCTATGGCATGATATTCATGTAGACTTTGTTATGCCGTGTTTGGGATTGAGATAGATATGTATTCTATTTTCTGGGAAATATACAGGTGTTACGGCGAAGGGCTACTACTTTTGGTAATTGAAATTGGTTTGAAAAATTTTGTTTCACTCACTCACACTTTCTATTTTTGCACCCCTCCAGGTTCTACTAGCAGAGTTCCGTATCAACGAGGATTCGTGGCACTTTTTAGTATATATGTTTTCTTATGATGGTATAATAATTATCTTACCTTACTGTACTATACCTATGCTCTGTATCACACGTGAAATGGGTCCAAACCCGCTCATCGCGCACTCATGTACTTAGGCACTTTTAGATTTTAATTTATTCACATTTTATACATTATCACACTTTATGGCTTCGTCACCTTCCTGGTGTCGGCCAGCACGGCTCGATTCGGGGTCCTAGTGGACATTCCGAGTCGGGGTGTGTCTCATGTCGCCTCCATAATTTTCTTGATTATTTTTGGCTCCACACTAATAGCATATTATATTTGTTTATTTGCTTAAGTTTTAAAGAGTGTCAAACACATGCTCGTTTGTTCCCATGCATTTGATATGATGATGTGCATAGAAGTATGATTAGTCGATGTCCACTTTGTATAATTATAGCATATAAAACTTTATCGCAGTGACATAAAGTAATTATGCTTGCGCACCCTAGTGCGTGCGAGTTCCATCCCAATCGATTTCTCTTCCCTTAATAAATAACTAGTCATATGCGCACACGTTATACGTGTGTAATTAAATTTGTCTATTATTTGTTATAAAAATATTTATATCACTTCTTAAAAAATAAAAAATAAAAAAACTTGAAAAAAATTTGGGCGTGGAACTTTGAAGTTAGGGGGTGGAGAAGTGGGTTTAAAAAAAAAAAAAATAACCTCCTCCATTTTTTTATTTTTTAAATAAGATATGTTATGTTTATTTGGTTGTGAGGTTGGTGTAAAAAACAGAAATTTTGAGTGATATGTAATTACTAAATTGCCATGCCTTTTAATTTTGTTTAGATTTGATGAGAATGTTAGAATAGTTATTTCATGTAGTTTTGTTTGACGAAAAGAGTTTTATTAATAAGCAACTTAAATTATTTAACCTACTAACGCTTTCATTTTATTAAAAAATAGAACACTTTTAACCGACCAAAAACAAAATATTGTTCGTAAAGTAGTGTTTAATTATCTTAAACTATTAAACTAGGAGCTTTAGCAGTTGAATAATCAACGAGTATGTTTTCAAGCTTATGCTTTCCTTAAATGTCAATTCAATTTTTGTCACCTTTACATTATATGTTTCTAATCTTTATGCCTTCCCCTAATTTCCGGTCTACTTTGTCACCTTCACTTTTCAAGCTTATTCCTAACATGCATTCAAATTCGTTACCTACTTCTACTTTACGTCCGCATTTGCGTTTCTGTTTTGTTTACTTGAGAGAATATGCTTACTAGGATCCTCTATAAGCGGTGCCTTTTGTCGGTTGGAGATCCATTGGCTTGCCAATGTCAATGTCTCCTAATCAGTTAGGGCTTCTTTTGTAAGAGAGATTCATATTATGAGGAGATTTTTTTTAGCAGTTTTGGCATAATATTTTATAATATTGGTACGAAAATTAACGTTAAACTGTGAGGTCAAATAGAGTTCATAGAGAGTCTCACTTTGAGAGAGTTTTCTTAGCATCTCCTTTTGTGATTAAGAAGTCAAACAATGACAACGAATGAGAAGTGTTTGTTAGTTCATGCTGGATTACTAATGGGGTTTTTGAACATTAGTTCTTGCAAAAGATTATAATTAAAAAAAAAAAAAACTTGATGCTAAATTACATATTCAATTTAATTCTTTAAAGTGTACTTTTATTAAAATGTATATTCTATTTTTGTTATTTAATGTCTCCACATTAAAATTTTACTTTTATTAATATGCACATATTAGTTCTTTCAATTATAAATGAACATAAATGAGAAAATATTAAAAGAAATTAGTGACACACAAATATGTAAATACATAAGTGTACATAAATGACTATATCGAAATGTTTGTACCGACGTATATTATAATGAAACCTAAATGTATGTACCGAAATGTATTATATTGAATTTAATGGAACTATATATTTATCGATGAAAATACTGAAATATATCAAATGAATTAATATAAAAAAAAAAAAATTAGTTCACCTAAATGTAGACATCAAAATATATTATGATGAATGAAATGAAATGAAAATGAAATGTAATTAATACATTAAAAATAGAGTAAATTGTACCAATGGTCCCTTATCTTTAACTCAGTTGGAGCAATGGTCCCCTTAACTAAAAATCCATTACCATTGGTCCCTCAACTCATCAAAATGTGCAGCTATGGTCCCTCAACTAAAAATTCATTACCATTGATGTAATACCTTGAAAATTTAAATATATGAATATGCGGAGAAAAATAAAAAATAAATCTATTTATGGGTATGAAAAGTTGAATTGAGAATGTAACGTCCCACATCGCCCAGGGAAGTGGATCCTATAAGCCTTATATGTATATTCCCATCTTTACCTAACACGAGGCCTTTTGGGAGCTCACTGACTTTGGGTTCCATCGAAACTTCGAAGTTAAGTGAGTTTGGGCGAGAGCACTCCCAGAACTCGCTTGGGAAGTTCATGAGTTCCTAGAAACAAAACCGTGAGGGCATGGTCGGGACCCAAAGCGGACAATATTGTGCTATGGTGGAGTCGAGCTAGGGATGTGGTGGGGGCCCGGGCCGGGATGTGACAATTTGGTATCAGAGCCAATCCTTGGTCGAAAGTGTGCCGACAAGGACGTCAGGCCCTTAAGGGGGGTGGATTGTAACATCCCACCTCGCCCAGGGGAGTGGATCCTATATGCCTTATATGTATATTCTCATCTCTACCTAGCATGAGGCCTTTTGGGAGCTCACTGGCTTCGGATTCCATCGGAACTCCGAAGTTAAGCGAGTTCGCACAAGAGCAATCCTAGGATGGGTGACCCACTGGGAAGTTCTCGTGTGAGTTCCCAGAAACAAAACTGTGAGGGCGTGGTCGAGACCCAAAGTGGACAATATCATGCTACGGTGGTGGAGCGGGCCCGGGATGTGGTGGACCCCGAGCCGGGATATGACAATTTGGTATCAGAGCCAATCCTTGGCCGGATCTGTGCCGACGAGGACGTCGGGCCCTTAAGGGGGTGGATTATAGCATCCCACATTGCCCAGGGGAGTGGATCCTGTAAGCCTTATATGTATATTCCTATCTTTACCTAACACGAGGCCTTTTGGGAGCTCACTGGCTTCGGGTTCCATTGGAACTCCGAAGTTAAGCGAGTTCGGGCGACAACATTCCTAGGATGAGTGATCTACTGGGAAGTTCTTGTATAAGTTCCCAGAAACAAAACCGTGAGGGCGTAGTCGGGGTCCAAAGCGAACAATATCGTGTTATGGTGGAGTCGAGCCCGGGATGTGGTGGAGCCCAGCCCGGGATGTGATAGAGAAATTTAAAAGTTTTGTTTCCGGAAATTATTATAATTTACATATTTTTATTATTGAGATTTTATATTATTTTTTGAGGATTTATATTACTTTATTTGAATTTAGATTTTAATTAAACTAGTTACGCAAAGTGAAGTTTGGAAATTAATTATTTAAAATCTGTAGACCATTCGAGGTCACAATTTATATTTTCGACTAGGGATTGATGTCACGGACGCGTAGGCGCAAACCATTCGTGAAACGGAGTTATAACGAAAGAGTTATTAACGTTTAAAGTTGGGGACATTTTTGTAATTTTGGCTTGATCTAGAAGGCTCCAGGTTTCAGAAGCCATTATCTTTAATGACACGTGGACGACTGAGATGAAAAGAAAAAAGAGAAAGGAGAGAAAGGATGGGGGGGGAAGACGAATGAGAAACGGAAGAAATGAGGGGAAAGGAGGAGGGAGAAGAAGGGGAACCAGACGCCCCTTTAACCCGGTTCTATTGCTCCAACCCGATCCGTCCTTCTTCACCTCCTCCAATGGTTTTACATCGGTTTTTTCAGGTGAACTATGTTACCAAACCACTTGAAAAACGTTCCATGACCTTCCCTCTACCTATTCCACCATAACTTAGATAAAGATTGGCCTTGAAATTGGGCAAACTGCATCGGTGGGTGCACGAGTTCATAGGTGTTGATCCACCAAATCTGAAACAAATTCCTTCAATCGCCACCACTTATGGAATCCTCTTGAGGCCTAGAACAAAGCCCAAACAAGTTTGGGGGCGGCAAATTTGTTAAGGAGTCTAATTGAGGACACCCAAATTTTAGGGTTTCGATAGGTTCATGGCGATTTGAGGCTTTTCCCGGCCAAATTAGCCTTGGCCACATGTATGAAACTTGCTCCACTCGAGATCTACATTTCTGTAAAATTTAGTAATTTTTGGAAATAGTGGACTTTTCCTGCGAGCGAGGACGGCCGACCGCCACCGACGGCGGCTGCGTGGCCAGTGAGCCGATGCCGTCTTTTTAAGCTAATTTTGATGTTTTGAAACCAAATTTGATAAGCATTTGGTGTGATTCACTTGTTTGAAGCTAGTTGGTGACTGTTAGTCACTTGTATGAATTTCGAAATTTGATTGAATTTGAACTAGTGAACTACGAATGGCTTGATCCCTGTTCAGGGTACGTAGGCAGTCTAACGAGAAGTTTGATGCATCCATAAAATAAATGAGGTTAATTAATCAAAAATAAATCTTTACTTGGAATTTTGATCTAAGAGGAGAAAATGGTGATAAATTGAAAATATAATCGTATATGTTGGTAAGAGAATTATGGTTATAGATCATGTGGGGATTAAGGAAATTTAATTAAAGAATCGCGAATAATGGTAGTTAAATAAACAAGAGTTTAGTTTGGGCTTATCACCGATATTACTTGCCGAAATAAATATTTCGGTGCGGGGCGTTACAAATGATCCCTTAACTTTAATACAACTAGAGAAATTGTTCATCAACTTTAATGCAATTGGAGCAATGATCCCTCAATTTTAACCCAATTGTAGCAATGGTCCATCCAGCATAACTCATTTTGACAAAATTCTGACGAAGTTGACGAAAATGACCATAGCTATACGTTTTGATAAGTTGAGGGATCCCAATTGTAGCAATGTTTCTTCCAACATAACTTATTTTGACAAAATTTTAACGAAATTGACGAAAATGACCATAGCTACACATTTTAATGAGTTGAGGGACCAATGGTAATGAATTTTTAGTTAAGGGACTATTGCTCCAATTTGATTAAAGTTGAAGGACTATTGCTACAATTTGATTAAAGTTGAGGGACTATTGCTACAATTTACTCTTAAAAATAGGAAATAAAAGAAATAAAATATCAAAATATAATTAATAAATGAGATGATTAAATGTAATAGGGACTAAAATTAGATTTTAATCTTACAGAAGGTTATAGTCTAAAATTCATCTTTTTTAAGAATTAAAATGAAATTTTCTAATTACTAATTCACTGACAACCAATGAGCAGTTCTATTGAAAAGATGGGTTGCCTGAATACAATCACGTAGAGTAAATACATTAAACAAGGACGAAAGAAGAAACGCTAGAAACTCTTCAATCAATCAGCACACCAACACCTTACATCATGGAAAGAAAATTGGAAGGGCTTTGAATTAACATGTATATTTACTTAGACACGATAAGTTAAAACATGAGTGCACGAAAACACAACAATTCATCATTTTCGGCAGTCATAAATTGAGAGGGTATATGAGAGGAAAAAATAGGTGTGTAAATAACATCACAAAAAAATATTATTTGCCTTAATCGGAGGGTTGGATGGTGGTCTATCTCAACCCTTTACGCTGATTCTTTTGTAATCACAATATGATAGTGTTTTTTTTTTTTAATTTTTAATTTTTTTTTATTAATGATAGAGTTTGTTGTGGGATAAAAAATGTGGAGACAGTTTGAATATAATTATGATAACATGATTTTTATGATGTGTGAGATTATGTGTGAAGGTATACCATAATATTGATGTGGCGATATAAACCCAATCATAGTGGAAATAAGTTAATTAATAATAAAATATATAATTGATTAATTAAATCTAAATAATATATGTCTTATGGAATGTTACTGAAAGGTTAGAACTCTCTATATGTAGATATCAACAGAAAAAGGATGAAAGGGAGAAGGGTTGAGAATCCGTCTATGGAATATAACTGAAAGGTTGTATCCATTTGGAGAAGATATAACGTGTTCGGTGAAAATGCAACTTCTTCTAAAAGGGTATGAACTCTCTATATACATTGAAGCCCTTGTCAGAAAAATATATTCCAGCGGATTATCTCTTCCATTGACTCATATCTTCCACACCACATTGTGATCGATAAACGACATTGGTTTTCAATCCTTTTCTATACCCGTTTTCTATCAGAGACTTGTAGTAATCTAGGTAGACAAATGGGTTCCTTATTCCTTCTTCCTTTTTGCATTTTCTTACATGTGTAATGGACAAAGTCATTTTCAATTCTATTTAAAGTGGCTAGGGAGGTATTTTGCTTGTCAAATTGAAATGCATGCACATATCCTAACCTAGGATTTCTTTACGTTTGCATTTATTTTGAAAGAAATAATAAACACACATTTTTTTTTTCAATTTCTCACACATTTTTGTTTAATTATGTGCATTGTTTTTGTTTGATTTATTTACTTCAACAACCAGAATAGAGAGGGATATGTGCAAGGACGAAGCTAGAAAGTTAGTTGATCAAGGGCACACAATTAAGTAGTGGCGGATGCAAAACTCTATTCTTGTTGTGACGAGATATTTTGTCAAGCACTTGGCCATACCATTGTGTGCTTAGCGTACATCCTTGCTTCTTAGTGTTTTTAATTGTGTCTTTATGTCAATATTGATATCGTCAATAAAACAAAGAGTTCAATCATATATGCATAGGTCCGGGAGCTCCAATTTACAAGACAATTAGGATAAGGGTTAAAGGGTAAATTTATTTTAGAAAAAATGACTAACTTTAAACTTTTCTCAAAAAATGTTGTCACTTATTTAAAAATATAAGGAAAATTAATAAAAATTGCTTGAAAACTTTGGGTTTTAACGATAAGTACAAAATAAAGGGTGAAGTGAATAGTACCAAGATTGAATTTTTAGTATAAAAATATGGTTTTTCGTTAAAATAAACAATACTATAAGCTTTTCGTTAAAGTTCCCAAAAATATATAAGGTTTTCCTCTGTTCTTTTTCGTGAGCTTCCATAACCAACTCTGAACACCGACTCTGGTTGTATTAGATGAGAATCCCAGTTGCACTTAAGATATGTAAATGTTATTTAGTTTTTGTTGAACTCGTCTATTTCATGAAGAAAATTAAAGGAGAGATATTTTGTAAAATTGTTTAGAAATAAGTAAATTTTTTCCAACAAAAAAAATTGAGATGGGGCACGTGCTCACTGGCCTTTCATCTGATCCACTACTAGGCCCTTCATCACCTTGCTTACTTGCGGTACTTCCGTTTCATTTTTTTCTTCTCTGTAGAATTGTTTCTTTCCTTTTCTTTTTATCAAAAGGGAAATCAGTTTTCAAATATCTACAACATATATTTTTATTACATACGATATTATCAACATAATTGGGTAAGGGATTTGATTAAGTCCCACAATGGGTTAGCCATAATAATTTAATTCAAATTTGCCTTTGATGAGAGTAAGACCTATTGTTAACAAGTAAAGAGAAACATTATTTGACCGTAATACTAAATGAAAACCTTAGAACATATAATATTTGTTCTAAATTTTGTATATTTGTTACCGTTAGGGCATCCATTCCTTTGTAAACTCGTAATATCTTCAAGTACTCGTAATATCACACGGCAGCTAACTTTTGGTTGGACACCTTGCGCGCCTTTGTTTTTTGGCACCATGTTTCGGTGCAAATCCACAGTATGTATCCATGTAAGAAGAGAATAAAAAGGACTTCTGTGGTGTTTTAGGGGGTGGGAAGGTGTGGGAGGCTACTAGAAGAAGGGGCTTTCTCTCCACTTCAGGAACTCTGGTTGAGGGAAATGGGTTTTTTAGTCTAAATACAAATTCTAACAAAAAATTAAGCTAAAATACTAGTTTAGGTACTAATGGAAAAGTCAACTAAAATAATCCTACAAATACTATTATGATTAAAAATAATTAAAAAATTATCACTCAATACTACTATGTTTTTCGATCAACTAATTTTTCTCTGCGATCGACTGATTAATTTTCGCGCGACCAACTGATCAATTTTTCTGGTTTAAGGGTCACTATCTAACAATGACTTTCAAAAAACCCATGTAAAGTGACGAATTCTCTCATAGGGTTTTTATTGTTTTATGTGTGCATGTGAAGATATAATAAGCATAATGGAAGATGAAAAAGTCGAACCTATTAATATTTTTGTTATGTCACTGCTGAACAATGACTTGAAATTTTTCCAACGATCGAAATATTTTTTTATCTCCAATGATGGTGGCCGACGGCAATTTCTAGCATTGGTGTCGGTGACCTGTAAGTGACGTGCAAGGGGTAATATAAAATTGTCCTATGCTTAAATATGTCTTGGCCACCAAACTGTGACTTAATATAAATAAAATGGGTTGGGCTTGGTAATTTTCCTTAGAATTGATATTTTTTCCTATGTTCAACTTGGTATTTAATCCTATTTACCTTAAAGCAAAAGCCGAATTGAAAACTAGTATTAAAGAGGTTTTTACCTACATATATCGAAACCGAATAAACCGCTAATGTCATTTTATCTCTACATTATTACTCGAAAATTAAATCCTTATACTATTTTTTTTTTCTTCAGACAAAATAAGCCTTTAAACTCATTAAAAATCGTCAATTTCCTCCCTCTTATAAGATTTAAATTGTTCCACCCGATTTTCATCATTTAAGTCACGTGGCACACTTAGATAATAATATTGTCAATTTCTCGCTTGTAAACCCTTAACATTGCATGTAGGTTGTGAATCTAACTTCAAATAAAAAAAATTCTCCAAAGCGTGTCACATGCAAATCATGTGATTTAAATTGATAGTGAACTAGATTATTTAGCTTCGAATCTTATATTTCGTCCCACAAAAAATTTAGCTTCCAATCTTACAACAGTAGATTGCAATTTAAACAATGAGAATAGTGCAGGCCCTAATGAGGTACATGATCCAATTTGGGTCTATAAACCAAATAAATAATAAGTGGCCCAAAAGCAACCATTGGGTTGAGAATGATCCATGACCCTTGGGAGTTTTGGATGGCCTTTCACAGCCTGACTTTTAGGATTCATTACCACCACATCCCTTTTTCCTGTTTATTCTCTTACTTCGTCGTCTACTTGTCATTTAGTAATACGATCTAGTGATATTCCTCTTCATTTGTAAGTGAGAGATTTTAGGTTCGGTTATCGCAAAAACAAATTTGAATTACATTACTGCTAGCCCATTATGAGGCTGAGCCCACCTCCCACTTAATATAGATAATATCGTTTTTTTTTTTAAAGAAAAATATAAAAAGAAAGAAAAACTCTCACTTCATCATTTTTAGATTGCTTAGGTGAAGACTAAAATCCAAATGACCCAACCAAGCATAAGACAATATGACATTAAGCTCCTTTTCTTTTATTTCTTTGTCATATATTTTTTGTGAAGCAAATTTTCTTGTCGATGTCATTATCAGTGTTGATCACTCTAAAAAAGTATTGATATTTGGGAGAAGTCTTTATTTTCTATTGCCGAATGTACTCTTTCGTTTGATTGTATTGGGCACAAGTGTAATAAAAACTTCTCTTTTTAAATAAAACTATTTTTTTCCACAAAAACAAATCAAGACGTGACGAAAATTTGGCACGCAGGACCCTCCAACCCTTGTCCTCAAGATAACATTCGATCAACATCAGATGATTAAGTAAGAATGCCCGTACTAATTAAACGGGTCATTAAATCAAAGCTGTCTCCCTTTAAACTGTGCTTGGTGGAAGATGGAAGGCTTGTGGGAACTCTGCAATTGACGTTTTATAAAGTGGTGGAAAATATTTATGCTAATGTATTTAGATGCGAATTCGATTTTCACTGACCCTATTCAACTAATAATTAACAATTTAATTCACTAATACTATCATTTGTCAAAAATAGTTTGAAAAAAGATTAATACACTAGGCATTTCGTTATTTAACTCACTAATACTATCTTTCGTAAAAAATAATTCGGGACCACCGGCACACCTTGTAGATATACCGATATGCGCACCCCCTTTGTTCGCCAAACCATGTGAAAGCCAAAATTGTCCTCCAAGTACACTTTCTCGCCGACCCCTATAAAAATAATTTTTTGTATATAAAAATAATTGTATGTTTGAACTTTGATCAGGTCATGACTTCATTGATCATTTTGTTGAGCGCTCGGTGGACACTTGGGAGTCATGCTGATATATGTCGACAACTACTGTGGCTTGTTGAGAGATGAGTGTAGGAAAATATCGAGCAATGTTGAAGGCTGCCAAAACTTGTCATTTAAGGCACTTGGTGCGTACAATAGAGTTTCACACAAAACAAGAGAAAAAGAAGACAGAGCAATGATAGGGGAAAAAAATTAGAAGAAGAAAGAGGAGGAACAAGTTGTAATTCATTGTTGTTGACTCTTATTTAGTTTGTCCAAACTGTGTGTATGAGTCAAATCTGAATACATAGACCAATATACATGGGGATTTTGAAAATGTTAAAGAGTCATAGGCAACCAATAAGTCGATGTTGGCTCCGCTTTGTGGGACCTTACATTGTTGTCTACAAATATCAATAGTTGTGCTAGTATCGCATGTGCTCAACCGATTGATGTTAGTATATTTCTTGTTATAATAAATGGTTAACATCCTCAATAATTTGTTTCATGATATTTTTCTTTAATTGTAACTGGAAGATCTTAGTGACGGACTAAGCGGGCCAACTACAATTAGGTATTTATTCCTCTTGCACTCGTTTGCCTTTCTTCTTACTCTAATTCTGGCTTCACCGCACACACAAATATTCAAAAACTTATGTCTTGTTCGTATGAGATATTAATTCTTGGTCATGAGAGTTTTGAGTTTTCTAAGAATATTCATGAATAAAGGCCATCTCCAACGAAGTACTTTAACTCAAAATTCTACTCCAACGGAGGGTAACAATATTCTCCAGAAAAATTTATGTGCTAATTCCTAAAGGGCTTGCCAAATGTAGCCCTCTTTGCAGGAACCGGCTAACACTGCGCCTGGGTCTACCACGTGCAAATTGGCTGGCGATACATCAAATATCATGCACCTGCAACAACTAAGCCACGTAATGCAAAACATGCAGGAAATCGGTGGGCCTAGATCAAATGGCTGCAAATGAAGCAACTTGTAAAAATACCATAGTTATTCTCAATATACTAAAAGGTAATAAATATGAAGGGGTTAAACTGAAACCCCTCCATCATTGGACATGAAAAAGTATAGGAAAATAGTCCAAGATGGGACAACCAGCCATGCACAAATTTGAAATTACTAAAATACCCACATATGAATACTAAAAATCATCAGCCCATTGCATCATTGTTTTCATTTTGGAAGAGAGGGTTGTCGAGAGAGCTCTGTGAACTTTAGTTCCTAGGTTAAGCTTAGATTTTTTATTTCCAATTTCGAAAAGAGGAAAGTCCAAAGAGAGGCAAGAAGAGTGAGCTGGGTTTTGGGTTGACCTTATACCTCTGATTTCGAACAAAGGGGTGCGAGAGAAAGGTGCGAAGAGGGAGTTGGGTTTTGTACCATATTTTCTGTTTTGGCCAGAAAGTTCCATTTTTTCCAGCGACTAAAGCTTTGGTAGGCATAGTGAGGTAAGGTGTTTATTTCCAAGTTCCTTCATCAATGATTTATGGAATAAATAGGTTGTTTTGTAAGATGAATTAATATTTAGAAGTTAAATTAGGGTTTGTGTTTCATGTTGGGGCGTATGGGTTGTGGAATAAATTTTAAGTTTTGATGTGCTGGAAAACTGAGATGAAACAATTTCTTGTTCAAGTGTCTAATTGCAGAAATTTGAGAAATTTTTTCCGTAATGTGCATGTGGTGTGCATGGCTACATCTTAATATGAGAAGCAGGAATGTTCACTAGTTATGATGCATGTATGTTGTGCCCCAGAATTTAGTGAGTATGACCATAACCTAGTTGGTCTCGGCCCAAAAAAAAAAAAGAAAAAGAAAAAAAAGAAGCTTAGAGAACGTTAAGGATTATGCGTGTCCATGAAATAACGACAACGAGTATCATGTTTTCCACGTGCACAATTAAGTGATGGTTGATATACATAACAAGACTTTTCAAATTGTCACTGTAATTTTATATACATAACAATTATGTTTTAATTGTATCCATTATACCAATATGTTGCCTTTAAAGTTTCTCCCGCTCTGTGCATATCATGTGCAACGTCTTACCTCGAAAATTTACTTTTTTTGAGAAATTTTTTGATGATAGGCCAAATTAAACTCTTATTGCTTTAACTACCATTAATCACGATTCTTTATCTAAATTCCTTAATTCCTCACATTTCTATTACCATATTTTAAAACTTCTAAAACATACGATTCAATTATCAATTTTATCCTCAATTTTTTCTATTAAAACCACTTCTCAACAAAAGATTAATTTTCGATTATTTAAGGCTGCATCTAACTTTGTTAGATTGCTTACATACCCTTGAGCAGGATCAAGCCTTTCGTAATTCACAATTCAATAAGCAAACCAATTTCGAAAAATATTCAATTAATCAAAATATCCAACATTTGTGTTAATAATCAAAACACGTCAAAAAGATACCAAAAACATAATTGGAATAATGAAATTTGCATAAAAATGCAATGTTAGCTCACTGACCATGCGCCGCCGTGGGTGGCGGTCAGGCGCCCTGATTCGCCGGAAAATTTCACAATTTCTAAAGATTTCCAAATTTTACAAAAATGTAGAGCAAGTAAAAGGGAACAACTTTTATACTTGAGCCGAAGTCCAACTTGGCCGAGAAAAGCCCCAATTTCACTCAAACACGCTGGAAACCCTAGAATTTGGGTGGTTCAATCTGTCTCCCTAACCAAGGCTTGAGACATGTTCTTGGGTTCACTAGGAGTCCATTGGTAGTGGTGGTGGTCAGAGTTACCTTCAAATTTGGTGTATTGCCACCACAAACCTGCCGCACCCACTATGCGGTTTTTTGTATTTTCAAGGCTAATTTCCATCGTTCCATGGGTGGACAACGAAGAAGAAGAGTCGTGATGATGGATGCAGGTGATGGGGTGTACTAATTCGTCGGAGAAATGACACAAAACCTTCGAAAAATCACACAGGGAGGCCTGGTCTTAACCGGGTCACGAAGGACAAACGGGTGGAAGGGAAGGGACCGATTTCCCTTCATTCTCACCTCCCTCCTTTCCCCTAATGGTCCCCCTTTTCTTTTTTCCTCTCTCATTGTTACTCCCTTTCTCTCAGCCATTCCCGTAGCTAACTTTTTTTAATTTTTTTTAAGACAGGGCTCCCATAATTATGGAGCCTTCCATAATTCATAGCAAATGAACATTTTGCCGCTATCTTCGTTCGTTTCTATTTCATTCGTTATAACTTTGTTAGGTGAACAATTTCTATCTACACGCACTTGAGATTGAGTTTTATCCAAAAATGGCAAGAAATAGTCCGGAATATATAAGGATAAAATATGTCCTCGTATAATTACGTTCATCTTTTAAACTTAATGATAAATTTCACAATATAATTTATAATAATTTCCGGAACAGGACTTTAAAAGTTCTCAATTCAATTTTTCATACCCATATATTGATTTATATTTTATTTTTCTCCGCATTATCATATATATAAAATTTTAAGGTATTACATCATGTGCATGTACTGTACATATTATATGCATGTGGTGTGCATATAGTGTATATGGTGCGTATTTACATCTTTGATTCAAAGGTAGGGCCTGCAAATACAAATATAAATACAAATACAAAAAAAAATAAAAAAATAATAATAAAAAAAAAATAAAAAAAAAACCAAATGAGTTCGTGAAACAATTTCATTTGATTCAATTGGGTTCCTTCGTGCCCATTCAAACTGCAATTTTCAAATCCTTGAAATATTTGAACCCAATCAAATTTGATACCAATTTCAAATTAATGAATCTTCAATTCGTCAAATAAAGTTTAGGGTCATTTATCTGATTTCGAAGAGAAAGTTGTGAGCTATGAGATTTTGGGTTGAGCTCAGATCTATGAGCATAAGATGTGCATGCCATGTGCATGTCGTGTACATATAGTGTATGAGCGAGCTTAATACGAAGAGAGGGAACGACTACGCGAAACAATCTCGTCCATATCTTTCTCTCTTCCTTTTTTCCACTATGATTTCTCTCTTTTCCCACAAATTTATCTATTCTCCAAAAGGCAACTGACCTTTAATACGTTTTTTCACTTAATTGCAGCAAAAGCCAAACCTTATTTTAGTGCTTGTAGATTTGGATCGCGAGAGAGAGAGAGCAGAGGGAGGGAGAAGACAAAAGAAATGAAAACCCACATATAAATCAGAGAAATGATAAAAAAATTAAAAAATGAAGGATTTGGGTCTCCTCCAAGAAATACCAAACCAATTACTTCAACTCTAAAAATCCATCAATCAAAAAGCAAAATTAAGCAAACTCAGTTTACAAAACCTACAAATGAAAAGGTAAAAATTGAAGAAGACGGGTGGGTTAGAGAGAGAAAGCTATTATGCATATTCGAAATGTAGAGGGAGGAGAGAGAGAGAAAAAAAAAAATAAAGAGAGATAGCTTGGATGAAGAAGATGGGTGGGTTAGAGAGAGCTCTTGGATGAAGGAGATGGCTGGGTTAGAGAGAGAGCTCTTGGATGAAGAAGATGGGGGGTTATGGTTCTTAGAATTGGAATTGGGCAAGAGAGATTTTCTCCTTCTCCTCTCTCTGTTTCTCTTTCTACAAAATGAGAAATGAATACTGGAATTTCTTGATAACTCATTTATATGATAGGACAATTTGGTCATTTTACGATGTAGGAAAAATCCTATTTTTGTCCAGTTGTTGTGCATGACGTGTGCATGCTGTATACATATTCAAAATGTCCTGCTTCTGTTCCAAGATTAAGAAATTGTTCCATTTTGGAGTATTTCCCGAAATTATAACCTTGCACTATTTCTGACTCCCAAAGTGGGACTCTTTATATACTCTTTGTCATCTCACAGTTTAATGTCAATTCTTGTACAAATATTATCTAATATTATGTCAAAAACATAAGGTAACAAAGAGTCTATAAAAAGTCTCACTTTCAAAATAGTATCATTATTTAAGGATGGTGGCTAAATATAGCCAAATAATTAGAATGGCCTAACAAGATTAGATGGTACTTTATCAAATGGAATCTAATATTATTTTTAATTAAACGTACGTAGTTGACGACCGGCCTATTGGTTCGAGACCGAAACGCCATTTTGCCCAAACAATTTGTAGGGCCGTGAGACTACCGTGGTCCATGGCCATGGTAAGGAGGGAAAATGCCAAACTTGGGGATTATATTTTAAGACAAAATGTATGTAGAACAAAAAACTCAGTCTACGAGTCGCAATTTTACTTACCGTTTTGTACTTTTCTCGTAATATTTTTCATCTTGCAATTTTACTTTCCATGTTGTATCTAAATTTAAAAGTGTAATACTAGAGAAATTAATTTTGTAAATAAAATTTATATATTAGATGGTATTGGATTAATAAAAAATAAATACGTTTATTAATACTTAATAATTATTCTATCATCAAATTTTATATCATTTAATTTATTAACTTTTATTTACAAATTTATTTTTTTAATATTATTTTATAAACATTTTTACATTTCGTCACTAATTAATCGAATCTTTAATTAAACGGTTCATAAAATCCAAGCTCGCCACCAAACAAATGGCAGAAGCAGCAGCAGAGTATTCCAGAAGTCCCGACGTCGGCATACGTGACAATGTCCAAACAGCCCCTCATGATTGGATAATATTCTTTACAAACCTCGAATCTTCCTGCCACCATGGTTCTTTAGTTCTTGACAAAGCAAAATTACACTATGTAGGACCCACGGGGGCGTACGTTAGCCCCTTCGGACAGTGAAATGAGAAAGACTTGAAGTTTAAGTACCTCGGACTAAACTCTAAACCTACAACTCTAAACCTACGCACCCCTCAAGGACAAGGTAAAAAAAAACGGACGACGTGCTCCCATAAAAAAAAAAAAAAAAAAAAAAAAGAGGATGATTGTTACAGTGTCGGAGTCAGCAGCAGTGTGTTTATCGTAGGATTATCATAAGCCCCACTTGAAACAACGATATTATTTTTAACTCGTGAATTATTGTAATATAATTCGTTAAGCGTGAAGTTTTGTTACATAAAATCTCATAACAATAAAATAAAATAAGGTGAAGATATTTACCCACTTCATTTTTCTTAAGATACGTCGATATTTTAACGTTAAAGAGCGACACTTTGAAGGGACCCCTTCTCTTGCAAGACGTGCCTTTTAATTTGGGTTTGTAATTTAGTAGGAGCAGCTCTTCTCTTTCCTCTCCGTTTTCTGATCTGGGTGTCGTCTTCTTTCTTATCACCAACCAAATTTTTTTTTTTGATTTGGGTTTTTCCTTTTGCTTTTGGTATTTTTGTGTCTCTCTTTTCTGGTGGTGGGGATATTTTGTGCTTGATTATTTGTTGGAGGGTTTGGGATGGAGGAGAGGTATGAAGCAATGAAGGATCTTGGTTCTGGGAATTTTGGGGTGGCGAGGCTGGTCAGGGATAAGAAGACAAAGGAGCTTGTGGCTGTCAAATACATTGAGAGGGGAAAAAAGGTCATTGCTTTTCTCTTTTGCTTTCCCTTTTTAGTTCCTTTATTTGTTGCATATTGTTTAGAAATGTATGAAATTTTTGGAAGTGTTAGTGCTAAGAGTTGTGGAGGTTGTAATTTATTTTAATTTTTAGATGATTTGGGAGAAAAAAGTCACTGGTTTTTTGGTTTGGAATTCTGTGTTTGTTTTCCCATTTAAAATGGTGGTAAGAGAGAGGTCAAGTCTGTTGAAGTTTTGGGACGAGACGGTTCCGCGGATAATATCCCCCGGGGATGGCTTCAACAAAGTCCTATGTAATTATTTGTTGTTATGCTTTGTAAATGTATGATGCTTCTTTCTAATTTCTAGTTTTAGACTTTAGGGTTTAGAAGGCTGACCATTTCTTCACTACATACTTTTAGCTGGAAATGCAGATGTTGAATCTCATATATGCGAATGCCGTTCTTGAAGTTTGAGTTGTGTGATACTGTTTTGTTATTCTGATCCACAAAATATTCAAGTTCATACCTTAAGGCTGCATTTTTTTAGAGAGGACTAGCTTGGATAGGAGAACTTCCAAATTTTGTCCGAGTTAAAGGCAAAAGATGGAGTATTTGAAAATCCTGCTATATTTCTGTGAAGTCAATCATGCTTCTAAAATGTTTTTAAGTAAAGATAGTGTACTACTTGACTAATTCGTATCACTGTAACTTTTAAGTGTATAACTGTATCCTTTTTTTTCACTAGTTGAAGCTGGATATGCAAATTAGGGCTATAGATATTGCGTTTATTGTCTATTTTGGATAGCGATTAGTCATCTGATATCATTCCTAGCATTTTCTTCTCTTTACATACCTAACATGAATGTATATTTTAGTAGGGATATAAATTCTGTTTTGGCTCTCTGAGTTTCAGATTGATGAGAATGTTCAGAGGGAAATCATAAATCACAGATCGCTGAGGCATCCAAATATTGTCAGGTTCAAAGAGGTAACAATAACTTTGTATTGATTCGATTGTGTGTTTACATGCATTTCCGGGGGTGCATGTGTCCATATTTTCTTTTTTGCCCTTTTACTTTCTTCCCTTCTCAGCGTGTCATTGAATTGTACAATTTTCGGTTACCATCATGTAAAGATAAGCAAGTGTCAAATGATAATCATCAGTCAAACTGAAAGTGACCGCAAAGAGCTAGGATAAGGCAGTCTATTGTACATTAACAAAAGAATCACTTTTGGCTGCAGCTCTGGTTGACTCCAAGTCATTTAGCAATTGTCATGGAATACGCAGCTGGCGGTGAACTTTTTGAGAGGATATGTTCTGCTGGTAGATTTAGTGAAGATGAGGTTAGCTTGTTTAGTTTATTTGGCACGTTTGATTCAAATTCCTTTATTTTTGGCGCATATCAAAATTATATGGAAGTGTTAGTTTTCCTGACTGATTGTTTAACGGTAATTCACCTTCATGACAGGCAAGGTTTTTCTTCCAACAGCTGATATCTGGAGTTGGTTACTGTCATGCCATGGTATATTTATATTTGACAAACACAGAAAGACATGCACATATGTAACCAACTGTTTCTTGCGAAGAATTAGTATAATTTCTCTTCTTACAGTTGGCTGTAATTTTACCGCAGGAAATTTGTCACAGGGATCTGAAACTGGAAAACACACTTTTGGATGGAAGTGCTTCACCACGTCTTAAAATATGCGACTTTGGATACTCCAAGGTTATTATGAATTTCTTGTTGAATAAAACTTTGTTTAGGTCAGTTTAATACGCAGATTATTCTGGGTGCTCTGTAGTCTTTTTTACCCGTTTGTTTGTTAAAGAAATTTTTGGGTTAGCATCTACTTGCCCGATATATCTGTTAATCTGTATTATTTACTACCTTGCAGTCTGCTATTTTACACTCACAGCCAAAGTCAACTGTTGGAACGCCTGCATACATTGCTCCAGAGGTTCTATCACGGAAGGAATATGATGGAAAGGTATCTAGTTTCTATATTGTTTCCGCAACCAGCCTCAAAATTTAAATCATATTGTGGGATTTTAGTCTATGTTGGACATGGTACTTCTAACCACGTAGTAGCTTACACATAATATCATCAAAACTGATACAAGCCAATCGTACTATGTATCATATCATTTAATTTCTAAGTTGGTACAACTTGGTAGATTGCAGATGTTTGGTCATGCGGTGTGACGCTGTACGTGATGTTGGTAGGAGCATATCCTTTTGAGGATCCTGAAGAACCTAGAAACTTTCGTAAGACCATTGAGGTGAGCTTCACCTTCATCCACACACACACATGGTAGTTGTACGTTGTGATTCCAAAGAGTTGTGGTTTTTCATTCCAACAATTAATTCATTGCAACTTCTGAAACAGAGAATTATGAGTATCCAGTACACCATTCCCGACTATGTACGTGTTTCTGCAGACTGCAAGCACCTTCTTTCTCGTATTTTTGTTGCCAACCCTTCTAAGGTAATATCAGATCCCCTGTTTTCTTCATGAGTTTCTATTGTTTCATTTTTGTTCACTTGAGGCACAAGAACAATGTATGGACTGTGAAGATAAACGCACAAAACAGCACTGACAGTCCTGGTCATAACGTCATTGTAGAGGATTAGTCTTCCTGAGATAAAAGAGCACCCTTGGTTTCTGAAAAATCTGCCGAAAGAGCTAATTGAGGTTGAGAGAACAAACTATGCGTCAGTGGAGCGTGACCAGCCTAAACAGAGCATTGAAGAGATAAATAAGATCATACACGAGGCAAGGACACCAGGGGAAGGATCCAAAGCAGGTGGTAAAGCTGTTGCTGGGCCGTCTGACTCTGATGATCTAGAGGCTGATTTGGACTCCGAAGTTGATTGCAGTGGTGACTTTTCAGGCCATCCTTGAGCATGATATCGGAAGGATTTGTTCTTTTAGAGTTTGTTTACCCACAAAAAATACTTTCTTTGGACATTTATGGTGTTGAATCAACACTGTTTACCCACAAAAAACAGTGTTGATGATATTGTATAGCAGACTATGCTATGCATATTTGTACAAAGAATTTGAACGGATTGAGTTATTTCCATTGTATGTAGATTGTATTTGAACATGTTTGGATCCTCGATGCCATTTTTTGATATTTTGTTTGAACGTACTCGCAGTCTTCGACAGCATGATCTGCATAATTTAACGTATCTAGTATTTGACAAAATTTTCATACTCATTATCTTAATGGATCATGTCATGTCAGACCCAATAACGGGTTTTTAACAGGTAATCTGATAATGACTCGAAACTTGTTATTTTTGTGGCATGTTAACATGTCGTGCAATCAGCTTGAAGATCTAAAATAAGGGTTCAATCAAGGTGTAGGCTTTCCCATCACTTGTGGGTCTTGTAATTGGAAGATCAACGGTAAAATTTTTTAATAGAACATTGTGATCACGTGGTTGATCCTACCACTGTTACAAAAAAAATTAAAGTTCCAACGTTTTAGTCTCATCTGACGGAAAGAGATCCTCTTCTAATATCTTCCATCAAGGCTACCGGATCAAGTAATCTGGATCTTCTAAATTTTATCCAACGGTAAAAAATTATCACAATTTTTAAGAAATCAAAATAGGTGGACCGTTAAATGAAATTTGGAAGGCCTGGATCACTTATATGGTGCCCTAGGTGCATCTGACCTCAATTCTGGCCCCGTACTATGTGAGAGTCATCCTACCAAATTTTTGTCTAGCTATGTGCTGCTGACGAGCTGTACCAAATGTACTCGTATTAAAAAAAAAAAAAAAAAAAAAAAGAGAATTTATAGCAATAGCGTTTGTAGTCCAACGGTTAGGATAATTGCCTTCCAAGCAATAGACCCGGGTTCGACTCCCGGCAAACGCATATGACTTTGTTTTAAAATTTAATTTTACTTCTAGTGCCTAAAGTCTTATGTTCGATTTCCCAGTCCCACGATGTTATTGTAAGCATCTCTACAAAGGAAAATACACTAGATTAAAGTCTTTCCAATTAGTTAGTCAATTGACTGATTAGAAATGTTAAAAATATTGACTAGTTAGAATTATTGTAAAATTGTATTAAGATTACAATTAAATTATATATATTGTATATTGTTGTAGGTCTATTTGATTGAATGATCTAGGGTTGAGAGATAGAGAGTGGATTGAACGATCTAGGGTTGAGAGAGAGAGAGGGGTATAAAAACCTTTCCTTTTAGGATTATAACATTGAATAGGTAATCTACTTCTAATAAGAATATAAAATATATTCCTAGATTCCCTAGGATTTACACAATCACATTCCTATTCTAAATATGACTGCAACACACACACACACACATATATATATACACACACACACACATACAATGTATATTTACACTGTAAATGAGGGAATAAATTGGTTGTGAGCTCGCCATCCACAATATTTGAATATAAGATTTTTTACTTACAAATAAAATTGAATAATACTAGACCATACTATTAAGTGATGATAATACATAATTTTTAGTTATGACCATTGGATTAGATCTCACGAGTCACGACTAAACCCTAAACCCTAATCTAGCTACTTACAGGTTATGTAGTGGTGGCGTAGTACTAAGTTTCTCCAGATGGTTTGTGCCACATGCCTTTCATGACACAAAACTGAAGGTTAAGCTCCATTGGTCCTCCATTTGCACTGGTTCAAGGAACAGTAGAAGCCCCTGCCAAGGAGCCACATTCAAGAAGATTCAGCCTGAAGTTTGCCCTACAATAAGAAGGGGTTCGGTTACTTCGGTAGCATGGATTGGTTCTGGTCCGGGAGTTTTTATAAGCCTTGCGAATCACACACAGTGGAAAAAAGACTACACTGTTCGCTTCTGTTCTTCCAGAAGACATGAGCATCACCAAGAAAATTGCTCAACTTCCGGCTGCTCCAGATGTTTGGAACAAACAGTATCAATGTGACTGTCTTGGAAAAGCCTGTTCCCTTGTTTCTGCGAAGAACTAAGACGAGTCATGGAGATCTCACTGCAAACATGAAATCAAATTAAAAGAATCCATACAATACCAGTATGTAACACGATGAAATGAGTCCCTTCCAACGTGGTTTTCTTTCCTTATTCTGAGTAAAATATCCTGATTCTAATCGTAGGAACCCAACTCATTCACTGAAAGCGGATGAATTCGCAGGACCTATTAGACAAAGAGGAGGTAGGAGCATTCCCCCAGCCAAGAGAGGGAGGGAATGGGCGGGAACATCCAAAATGAGTATTAGGTTGGACCTTATGAGATCAAATATCAAGCTGCAAGGGAACATTTGTCCAAGGTAGATCATTTGATCATGGCACTGTTGAGTAGCAGGTTTTTGTTTATGTTGTTGTTTATCTTTTCCTGCCTTCTCTCTTATTTTGTCAAAATTTGTAAGTATTGCTTTTCACTTCATTTGAACAAAAAATGTAGTGGTTCCTTGTTAAACAAGCTTAGATGACTTCCATAAAGCTTTTGCGAAAATTAAAAGAAGTAAAACTTCGAACTAAAGTCAAGAATTCAATCAAGAAAGATCAACGATTCAATTCTATTTAAAATCAAATGGACCCATCACTTAATATTATGGCCTATTGATATGTCCTTTTCACTTGTAAGTGAAATATCTTAAATTCGGATATCATGGATAATAAGTTTTGATTCCAACTTAATCCTAAAACTCTGAGTGATTTTCAAGATTGAGGTCGAACTATTAAAGTATGAACGAAGGATTAGAAAATTTCTCACGTGAGCATTACAAAGACATGGATAATCTTTTAGTATGTCATATCAACTGTGGTTACTTGACACCATAACCGTTACTCATCCCTATACATGGGTATTGCTAAAAGGGTAATGAGTTAGTCCTGGTGTACGACTACATGCCCAACGGAAGCCACAACAAATTTCTGCACAAAACCTTCAACTCAGCAGTTCTTCTATCATGGAAAGCAAAGACTTTAACATATTTCTCGGAGTCGATTTTGCAGCTCTTCTCTTGCATATCTTCACGAAGAGTGACAGGCAAATAATTCAGAGAGATACTAAAACTTGCAACATAACGCTCGATGCAGATTTTAACGCCGAACTAGGGGATTTTCGTCTAGCAGAAGCGTATAAGCATAGTTCCATCATTGCAAGAGAAGCAACTATAACAGCTGGAAGAATGGGATATGTTGCTCCGGTACGTTTATTCAGGTGTTCCAACAGTTAAAACTGATGCTTACAGTTTTGGTGTGGTGGTGTTAGAATTGGCAACGTGAAGAAAGTCGGTGGAGGATGATGGAACGGTGGTTGTTGATTGGGTTTGGAGCATGTGGGAAAAGGAGAAACTGCTTGAAGCTGCTGTGATGAAATTGGGGATTCCATCATAAAATCAATTGGTCATATAGAAGTAGTCCAAGATCATATAAGCCCATAGCAAGGCATGTCCCTCACCGATGTGGGACAAACTTTTCCTCACATCATCAAATCTCGACATGCTGATCTGAGGTTGATGGGGAAGTTTGATATGGTAAAGATGATAGGATGCTGATGACTGGACTTGCTTGTGTGCACCCAAACCATGTGAAGAGGCCAACGGTGAAGGAAGCTGCTAGGATTCGTAAAGGCGAAACTGCCTTTTTCCTCTGCTGCCACCAAGAAAACCAAGGGTAAGCCATCCCCCTATTCTTCCAAAATTGACGTTTGGAAGGAGATTGACATTAATTGAAAGCGTAGGCGGCTCAAAACTAAATTAAAAGTTTCAAAGTCAAATGTGAAACAAGGTCCAAAATTCATGGGGCTTAAGACTTTCTGTACATAATATTTTTTCCTGCCAACAAGGGATTTATACATGTACATCCCCGTAAGCTGCAAACGTTGTTACAAATACAAATCCCTTGGATTATGTCTATAACGCAATAAAATCTGTCTCTTAACAACATTAACGATTGCACTAGTTCATTCATTTATCCATTCTTAGTGCAAAATAAAAAGCTCATGAGATAGTTTACTGATCACAGAAACAAAATCTACCGAAAACTTATCACGGTAGAATGATGGCGCTACACTGATATGTCCTAAATCAGGGATTTGCAGATGTCGGATGAATCCAACAAACGTATGACTATAAAATATCGTGAAGCACAAGGGAAGAAGCAGATTAAGAAAGAATAAAGGCTGGGAGTTAGATGGTGACTTGCTAACATGAATTCTGAGATGGTGAGAATTAGAGCAATATCATTAGCTTCATTTATTTAAAGACACTGGATATTCAACCAGGTACAACTGTTAAGAATTCAGATATGGTCGCTGTCTCTACAAGTCAATGGGGAAAGCTCCTCTGGTTCGAATATGATCAAGAGTCCTCCTTAGGCCATGTTTGAGCCCTGCTTGATTACCTGTTGCATGTCTCGATTACTTGTTTGAAAAATTCACCAAGCAGCTTCTCTTCATTAGACATTGTCGAACAAGACCCAGAAGAAGTCTCAGAGTCCAAGCCACGTATGGGCTAACTTGGCAGATACCATTTTCCACCTTTAGGCTCAAATTCCGGTAACCATTGAGCTGATGGAATAAATAGATAGTGAGTTACCTGCATTTATTATAAGATGGTGACTAGTAACAATGTTTTTTGCGGATTTGTTTTGTGTTGCTGAAGCTAGCACTTCCAGGCTCACTTGGAGTTGCCTCGTCACGATATTCATGTGTTCGTTTCAAGATTTTCAGTGTATGGTTGAGTTCTTCCAAATCTTGCTTGTACACCAAACGAGCCCCACACTTCTTCACCTTATTCAAGTCTGCTTTTACTCTTCCCACTCCAATACCACCAAAGTAAGTTTCGAATAAAAACGGTTTGTGATGACAAGCTTCACGAGACAAATAAAATACCCAAAGGTGTTCTGACACAAGAGGTCCTATTATGTTTGAACAAATCTTACGGTAAAAAGGTTCTGATAAAAACTCAAATTCGAAATTACTATAACAATGAAGCGCAGCTGGATTGGCCAAGTTTTCCTTAGGATCTTCAAAAACAACACAAAAGGCAATCCCCAGCCAGTTGGTACATGATGGTGGAGGAAGCTCCACATTTACTGAATGTCCCACACTTTGATTACTGAACCACTCTGGAATTTCACTTCCAGGGATTACAATCTGTGGCATTCGGTAATAATCCTGTAACCAAAGAACTATTATATGGATGTTTATATATATATATATATATATAGAGAGAGAGAGAGAGAGAGAGAGAGAGAGAGAGAGAGTACCTTGTTCTGAGTGGCAAATTTTACAATCCTTGAGAGTATTGTATTGGTCCAGGCTTCATCTTGAACCAATGCAATGCAATTCCGGCAAGTGAAACTAAAATCATACAAATTGGTGAATCTGCTGCTCAACTTGGATGTATCTGACAAACTTCGTAAGGAAGTACAATCGTCTACATTTACATGCAATTTGCCATTAAATGGAAGAGGTGGCAATTTTTGAAGGCTTTTGCAGCTCGACAGAACAAGATAGCAAAGCTTAGAAAGGCACCTAATGCTTTCAGGTAGACTCACGAAATTATTTCCACCAAGATTCAATCTTTCCAAAAAGGACAAGCAGCCAATATCATCGGGAATATCCCCTTCACAGAGTTTACAATCTCTTAGATTTATGGTCCTTAAAGTGCATAAACGATTTAGAGAAGAAAACATCAAACCCGGACAAGGAGGAGGATCAGGAGCACTCTTTCCAAGTCCTAATATGCGGAGAAGGCGCCACCCGTCTCTTGCCTTAGCATACGATCCGCATAATTGTAGATGTTTGAGATTTTTCATACCCCCAATCGGCTCTGTCAAAGTGGCTCCCAATACAAGCGTCTCTAAGTGATCCATGTCTCCTGGGAGTTTGTCAATTTTTGAGCATTGTCCCATACAGAGGCGTCGAAGAGACTTCAAATTACAAATAGCCCTGGGAAGGTTCAAGAGATTTTTGCAATTAAATAGATTCAAATCCTTAAGGCCAACCAAATGTTCAATTGATGAAGGCATTTTCTCAATCGCAGTCCCACCTAAGTGAAGCTTGGATAAGTTCTTCATCTGCTCCCCAAATTCTGGAATCTTTCTCACATTTGAGCAGCCATTAAGATTTAAAGATTCCAGGGAATCCATTTCAACTTCACTTGGGAGGCTCTTAATGCTATTACATCCATGAATATGCAAATGTTTAAGTCTTTTGAGGACTGCAATAGACGGGTGTATCTCAACTAAATTTTTACAATGCCCAAGAGCCAACTCCACAAGATTTGGAATACCACTGAAATCTGGGGTATTAATCAATTTTTTGGAGAAGCCAAGATCGATATATTTCAAGTTGGGCAAGTCCTGTACAACAGTGATATGGTTCAGATCGTATATTTAGCTTCTACAATCTTAAAGTTTATTCAAAATAATAAATAAATGATTATTCTGTAAATTAAATAGCATTTATTCAATACTATTACCAATTTTCCCTTCCAAAGCCGAACAAGTTTGCTCTTACGCATCTTTAGTTGAGTAAGCATACACAAGTGAAAGCTGGTTGGAAGAAATTTGGAAGGATAGAAACTCCAATTTATAATTCTCAAGGAACATGGAAGAAATTTGGGGCATGAAGAAATGATCAAATTATTGAATTCCAGAAACCTCAGTTCATGCATATTAGAGAAGGCTTCCGAATTCCAGTGCATCCTCTTTTGATTCAGGGTAACTGTAAGACTATGCCTTCAATAGCACGTGTCCCCTAATAACCAAGAATGTAGGAAACATCAATTTCACATACAAATATTATGCTAATAGAAATCATAGTCCATTTTTGAACTTGGTATTTACATAATTTCTTACCGTATTGGTCATGAATACATGAAAAATGTCATTAGGAAGCCATAACCTACTTCGTAGACCAGGCTTTTCAGATTCTTGACGAACAATTGTCCATGCCATTTGTTGTATGAAATCATGCATCCCTATTTTGTTCGTAATCATTGAATAGAAGAGATCTCTCAATTAGCAAATCTATTAGAATACAACTAGAAATTCCAAAAGAATTGTCTAGTACTTGAATTACTTGCTTTGTGTACTTCCCTTTGTGGAAACATGCAACATCAAGGAAAATTCTCTTCTCCATCAGCCGGAGTCCATCATAACTAACTTTGAGCGAATAAAAAATATTCTGATTGGGAATTTTAAGTAGATTATCCAACTCACTATTCCATGCATCTCGCCCTCTCCTATACAAAAAAGACCCTAAAACTTTAAGAACCAAGGGAAGGCCTCTGGCATGGTTCAGGAAACGGTCAGAAAGTTCCAAAAAGTCTTCTCGGGTTGGTCTTTTTTGAAGGCATGGAAGCTAAAGAGCTCAAGAGCTTCTCCATAATTCAATCCCTCAACCTTATATGATGTTGCTATACCATGCTGGACGAGCAGACCTTCATTTCTTGTTGTAATGATGATTCTGCTCCCCATACCAAACCAACTTTGATTCCCAGCCAGTACTTCTAGTTGGTTTAATTCATCCACATCATCAAGTACGAGAAGAACCTTCTTATTGCACAAGCACTTCTTACTGTAAATTCTTCCGCACTCTTCATCCCAAATTTCTTCCTTCTTGTCCTTCAAGATTGGGAAAAGAAGTTGTTTTTGAAGGCTAACAACAGTACGATCTCTTGCACAAACCTCTCTAACATTAGCAAGAAAACAGTGAACTTCAAAATGATGGAAGATTTTATCAAAAACTAGCTTAGCAAGGGTTGTCTTGCCTATGCCACCCATCCCAGTTATCCCAATAAAGCGAACATCATTTGCATCAAGAGCTAATAAAATAGTTAGTTGCTCGAGCGCGGAATCAATTCCGACTAACTTCTGTGAGGAATCTGACAAAGTCATTGTAGCTTGCACCTTCCTCCACACACATTTGACGATGTCATCAATCAGCTCTCTTTCACACCTGCAAAGAAGAAAAATTGAATAACAAAAAAGAGAACATAAGTAAGCAAGCAAGTATGCATGACTATATTAAGACATGGGCAAGTTGTTCATGCTTGCTTACTTAAAATTCTTCGAATCCCACCAGAAATTTTCGACACTGTTTTTAAAGCAGCTTTCCACTGAGTCACCTTCATTTTGTCTTCAGTGCTAGTCAACTTTCCTTCATGCTCGGCGAAGGCTTCAGCAAACCTCGCCCTCTGATTTCCCACGTCAGAGGGATCGACACCATAAAAGACTGGGAGAATTGAGTTCCTGCCTTCCATGCACTGAATAATGTTTGTAAGTTCAGTCAAGCACCATTTGGAAGAAGCATAGGTTGGCGAGAGAACAACAATTGCAGTATGTGATTCTTTGATCGCACTCGGTAGCTCCAGAGGAATACTTGTTCCACCTACAAGTTCTCGATCGTCCATGAAAGTCATAATTCCTTGGCACTTGCACAATTCGTGGTATAGATGGGAGACAAAACCCTTGCGGGTGTCTACACCTCTGAAACTCAGAAACACGTCATACTTCCATCGAGGAGCTGATTCAGATGAAAGAAGAGATGCAGAGGCCCTTTGCGTGCTCAACGCCATTGCAAAGTCGCTCCTCACAATCGGAGAGGAATGGTAATTGTCGGTAGAAAATCACTCACACCAAAGTAGGAACCGATGATGAAGAGAACCTTTTTTTTTTTAGTTTTTTTGTTTTTGGGTCTCTTTCACCAATGGTCTTCGTTCTCTCTCTTTTATTATTTGGATGATCAAACAATATTTAATTATTAAATTACATTATCAAGACGTTAAAGTAAACAAAAGATTAATTACTTGATCATTGAGAACTAAAGCATCTCACCAACTCTAAATAAATAAATAAACAGATTTACGTAGAGCCAAAACAAAGAGCTAGAAAATTAATGAAGGGACAAAATTTGACGACTAAAAATGTGTAAAAGGAGACTTGACTAAAGAGTTACGAAATTTTAGGGAAGCACACTCTCAACGTGTTGAGAAAATTCTCGAGAAACTGTAGTATAGTTTGAATGAAGTTTCAAGGAAGCTCACTCTTGACATGTTGCGAAGAGTCTTTCTAAGTAACAAAAATAATTAAATAATCATGTAACAAGTGCATGTTTGTGAATGAACGTCCGGATATAAATTGAAGCATACTCGTAAATTTTCTAAATAAAGCAGACAAAATTGTAGGCATCATCCATATACCAAGAACCATCATCAGAAGATTCACTATTCTCATCAAATAGTTTAACTGAGACTTGTGCTGATACTTTTGGTGCAGTCATATATAAGAAATGATGACATGCTGATTTAGTTCTTAAATTATCACCTCAGTGAAATTCAGAAACGCTTCATACTTAAATTGTGAATTGGATCCTCTCCTGAGCACAACCTCAGAATCCTGCTGACCAGCCTACATGAGCCGTTGGATCAAAATCCAACGGCTACATTTATTATAACTTTTAGAGCAACCCCCTGTTTGTAGCCATTGGATCAAAATCCAATGGCTCACGTGTGCTGGTTAGCAAGATCATGAGCTTATGCTCAGGAGAGGATCCAATTCCCTTAAATTGAGAAGCTGATTCAAATGAAAGAAGAGATGTAGAGAGGCCCTTTGCGTGCTCAATGCCATTGCAAAGTGGCTCATAAGAATCTGAGAGGAATGGTAATTGTCGGCAAAAAATCACTCACACCAAAGTAGAAACGGATGATGAAGAGAGGTTTTATTTTATTTTATTTTTTATTTTGGTCTCTTTCGCCAATGGAAAAGGATCCTCGTTGGATCCTTTTTCTAGGATACTAGAGATTTCATGATCGTGACTGTTCATCATATATCGTGCGGTCAGAAATCATTTCAAAATTTAAAATTTAAAATTAAATATCAATAATACCTAACAAAAACTGATCGTATGATGTACGATAAACAGTCACGATCACATAATCCCTAAGCATCTCATCTCTGGAAAAAGGACAATACTTGGGTAGTGACCGTGGAGTACACAAAACACTAACTATCAGAAGTGGTGTAAATAAGACACCTGTTACAATTTAAGTTATATAAAACATGTAACCAAACAACGGTAATAACTCATCCAAACATCCCCCTCTTCATCCGTAAGACCTCAACGCCTCCAGCACTGCAATTTTCTGACCATGGCTTGAAGATCGGGATTATGACCACACAACAGAAGATTGAGTAAATCAAGGGCATCTATCGGGGAGCAGCAGGTTAAAGCCGTCGGGAAACGACAACGTCCATCGTGGGAGGCCGTCTATTCGTAGTTGCTGGAAAAATTAGGTATGGTATGGGGTTGAGGTGATTTAAAAAAAAAAACTGGTATAAAAAAAAAGCTGAGGCTCATTTTTGTTTTGGTAAACTTCTAGCTTCAGCTTTTTTTCACAGTTTTGGGTGAAAAAAGCCAAAAAACAGAAGGAGCAAAATGCAGCTTTGAAAAGCTGGCTTTTCAGCTTCTGCGCAAACCTCTAAAACACAGGTGAATAGTGACCTTTTAATGAAAGTTTCTGGCAATCCTACCCTGAGCTCTCTCTTCTGCCTCCACACTCCTCCGTCAAACCCATCACTCTCCCACACCTCTCTGCACCCCCTCCACCTCTCATGCTCCTTCAAACCCATAAAACCGCCCAAACCACCTTCTCTATCTGCCTCAACACCGCCGCCTGCCAGAGATAGAGTCATCAACTTCAGAAAATACAAGGGCAGGATGCTGGGCACCCTCCTTTCAGCCTACCTTAAGTGGGTCTCCAAAAATCTCTGCACTCACAACTTTAAGAACTGGACGAAGCTTGCCGACCAGGTCCTTGACAACGCCGTTTATTAGGATCGGATTGAGTGAGAGCTGGCAGAGAACATCCTGAACAGAAATCGGAGGAAAACAGACCCAGCCTCTGACATCGTTTCGTCCATTGAGCTACGGCGGCTCCAAACCCATCAAGAAACCTAATTTCCCAAAACCCATTTCTCCATTTCACCAATACATTCACTCAGCTCAAGCTCAAGCGGTTGATTCCGAGGATTTCGAGCAGAGGAAAAGAGAGTGTAGAGAAAGTGTAGAGAGAGAGAGCTGAGGTGAGATGGTATGAGATAGAAGGTTTATGTGTGGGGTTGTCTCGGTGGAGGAGAGAGTGCAGAGAGAGAGAGAGCTGAGAGTTTTCGAGAGAGTTCGAGAGTGTAGAGGGAAAAGAAGACACATGGATAAGGGAAATGGGGTGTGGGCCCCACAGCCACACAAAATATTCACATAAAAATAATAATATTAAATAAAATATCATAATAATAATATAGTATTATACCCTTTTTGGTCATTTCACACAGTCACAGCTGTTTTACATAAAAGTTTACCAAACACTATCATATTGCTTTTTTTTCCAAAAGCACTTTTACAAAAAAGTTTACCAAACACTCTGCTGATTTATTTCACAGCTACTTATTCTCACAGCATAGCAGAAGTAGCTTTTTTCAAAGCACAACAATACCAAACTAGCTTTTAGAATCAGAGGCAATTGCCGGAGAAGCGAGGGATTAGAGGTGGTCACTGGAAAATAAAAGGAATTAGGGTTGGGGTCGTTGGAGAGAAACGATCAAAGCGGACGGAGAAGAGATGGGTTGAAAGTGAGGAAGAAGAGGGATGTTTGTGTATGAACATATCTAGTCTTTGGGAGTGTTTGGACATAACTGGTGTAAAATTTTAATTGGGCCACTTCAAAGAGTCAGTTTTTTGTGTGCTCACCAGTGAGTACCCACGTATTATCCTTGAAAAATAATGAAAGGACAAAACTTGACAACTAAAAATGTAAAACGTGTGAAAGGAGATTTGACTTAATAGTTAGGAAATTTCAAGGAAACACACTCTCAATGCGTTGCGAAAATTCTTGAGAAACTGAAGTATAGTTTGAATGAAATTTCAAGGAAACTCACTCTCGACACGTTGCAGATAATCTTTCTAAGTAACAAAAATAATTAAATAATCATGTAACAAGTGTATGTTCGTAAATGAAAGTTCGGATATAAATTGAAGCATACTCGTAAATTTTCTGAATAAAGCAGACAAAATTGTAGACATCATCCATGTACCAAGAACCATCATCGAAAGATTCACAATTCTCATCAAATAGTTTAACTGAGACTGTGTGCTAATACTTTTAGTGCAGTCATATATAAGAAATGGTGATATGCCGATTTAGTTTTTAAATTATCACCTTAATGAAATTCAGAAACACTTCATACTTAGATTGAGAAGCTGATTCAAATGAAAGAAGAGATGCAGAGGCCCTTTGTGTGCTCAACGCTAATGCAAAGTGGCTCCTAACAATCTGAGAGGAATGGTAATTGTCGGCAAAAAATCACTCACGCCAAAGTGGAAACAGATGATGAAGATAGGTTTTATTTATTTTATTTTTTATTTTGGTCTCTTTCGTTGTTTTCTCTCTTTAATTATTTGGATGATCAACAATATTTAACTATTATATTATATTGGCACTCATACTGCAGTCTAGTGGTATTCCTCTTCACTTGAAGTGAGAGGTTTTAGGTTTGAATCTCGTGGATGACGAATTCGATACCAAATTAGGCTACCTATTGTGTGGCTTAACCGAACTCCCTCTACTCTTAGTGTAAAAATATCGATGTACTAAAAAAAAAAAAACACTATGATATTACATTATCACACACCCCTTGATATTTTTTGTCCGTTGATCTTCTTCAATTCATCCGATTTGACGGCCGAAAATTAAAAAGGTGTGTGAGAAGTAAAATAGAGTGTGTGGATATCACACTCCTAAAGTAAACAAAAGATTAATAATCATTGAGAACTAAAGCATCTTACCAACTCTAAATAAATAAATAAACATTTGTATATATGTAGAGCCAAAACAAAGAGCTGGAAAAATAATGAAGGGACAAAACTTAACAACTAAAAACGTGGGAAAGGAGACTTAACTTAATAGTTAAGAAATTTCAGGGAAGCGCACTCTCAACGCTTTGCTAAAATTCTTGAGACACTGAAGTATAGTTTGAATGAAACTTCAAGGAAGCTCACTCTCGACGCGTTACGAAGAGTCTTTCTAAGTAACAAAAATAATTAGATAATTATGTAACAAGTGCATGTTCGTGAATGAAAGTCCGGATATAAATTGAAGCATACTCGTAAAATTTCTGAATAGAGCAGACAAAATTGTAGGCATCATCCATAACCATCATCGGAAGATTCACAATTCTCATCAAATAGTTTAACCTGAAACATGTGTTGATACTTTTGGTGCAGTCATAAATAAGAAATGTTTAGAATCCTTCACGCTGTAGCAAATGATGCAACAGATTCTGATCAGTCATCGTCGTCATCATCTGGATTACCATAAAACATTAGAACTAGAACCAGAATTCTTGTCAAATAAAAGGTTGAATTACAATTAATTCAAATGGGACTCCAAGACTAATGGCAACCAGCACGGCATTTTGTTCCCAGGATCCAGAAAATAGCGTCCAAAATTCTCACGATGAATATAACCAATTTGAGTTCCCACTGTCCATAAAGAAAGCAAATATCTAAAATAGAAAGCAACTAAGCAAACTGTTTTTGAATCAATTAACCAGAGTGTTTGATGATAGTAGATCCTACTTATTGTGCAGTCCTAATATCAATTTTTTCTTTCTAAATATACAAACTTTTGAAGTATACAATGGGATTTTTGAAGTTTTGATAACAACTCCAATTCAAAATATATACTCATATTTGGGGTAGTTCTATCTTCTCTACCTATTACTGTTAGAAACGCTTTCTTATTTGAGTAACAGAAACGAAAGTACAACAGTATATTTTACACTAGAAGGAATGAGAGTTTGGCTAAGCTATACAATATGTAACCTAATTTAGTAACGAATTTGCCATCTATGAGATTCGAACTAAGACCTCTCACTTACAAGTGAAGAGAAATACCAATAGACCGTAGTATTGAATAGCCATCTTTTAAATCTACCACACTGTTAAATATATTCATGTGACATCGCATGATTGGTTTTGAAACCGCCGCCTTAGCATATGTGATGTGTCTCTCAGCAGGGATGCCACTTGATAACTCGGCTATTGCGAAGATGAAGAATTGGTTAGGATTTAGGATTGAATAAGAATTCTTAGGATATAATATTAGGGAACATTTGTGTTCACACACATTTTTGTTAATTTATGTCCTTTGATTGTCATCACTTCATTCATTCCGATAGTCGAAAATTAAGTTCATGAGTGCAACTTGAGTTTTTGTTAATTTCTGAAAGTATGCTTTTATATTACCATTGGATTAGTTTTTGGTGACTTTTTATCACTATCAATTGGGTTTTCATTTCATGACACAAATTGTTAAGTTGGCGAGTGCAACCATCTCCTCAATGCCAATTTTGGTTGCTGACAATATAAGGGAAACAATTCAGAAGCTTTAATCTTGTATTGGTTTGGGATGGAGAAATGTAGTGGTTGCTGCAAGCACTCATAAACAAGAATGATGGAATTCAAGGTTCCGTACTAGGTTCTTTAAATATTAGAAAAGAATCCTTAGGGATCCCTCGATCTTGATCGTTCATCGTATATCGTACGGTCATTTTTCGTTAGGTACTATTTATACTTAATTTTAAATTTAAATTTAATTTCTAACTGTACGATATACGATGAACGATCACGATCACAGAATTCCTAAGATTTCCAAAAAGGACCTCAAAATATTGGGCTCCTCACCATCTGAGAGGAATGGTAATTGTCGGCAGAAAGTCACTTAAACCAAAGTAGGAACAGATGATGAAGAGAGGTTTTATTTTTTTTTATTTTTTATTTTTTAATTTCTTGGTCTCTTTCGCCAATGGTCTTCGTTCTCTCTTTTTAATTATTTGGATGATCAAATAATATTTAATTATTAAATTACATTATCAAGACATTAAAGTAACAAAAGATTAATTATTTGATCATTGAGAAATAAAGCATCTCACCAACTCTAAATAAATAAATAAACAATTGTATGTAGAGCCAAACAAGGGAAAAAGATCATCTTCAGATCTTTTCCATCAAAGTCTAGGAATTCGAAGATCCGGACTCTTAAAATTTGATCTATTGGTTACAAACAAGAGACTCCTCTAAAAGTTATAATAATTGTAACCGTTTGATCAAATTTCAAGGATCCAAATCTCCTGATCCATAGACTTTGGTGGGAGAGATTCGAAAGGGATCTTTATCCTAAAACAACGAACTGGAAAAATAATGAAAGGACAAAACCTTTTTTTTTTTGGACAAAGAAAGGACAAAACTTGATAACTAAAAACATGTGAAAGGAGACTTGATTTAATAGTTACCAAATTTAAGGGAAGTACATTTTCAATGCGGTGCGAAAATTCTCGAAAAATTGAAGTATAGTTTGCATGAAATTTCAAGGAAGCTCACTTTCGATATATTGCGAAAAGTTTTTCTAAGTAACAAAAATAATTAAATAATCATACAACAAGTGCCTATTCGTGAATGAAAATTCGGATATAAGTTAAAGCATGCTCGTAAATTTTTGAATAAAGCAGACAAAATTACAGGCATAATCTACCAAGAACCATCATCGGAAGATTCACAGTTCTCATCAAATAGTTTAACTGAGACATGTGTTGATACTTTTGATGCAGTCATATATAAGAAATGTTTTGATTCCTTCATGCTGTAGCAAAATTCTCACGATAAATATAACTCATTTGAGTTCCCACCGTTCATAAAGAAAGCAAATATCTCAAATAAAAAGCAACTATGCAAACTGTGTTGAATCCATTAACCAGTGTTTGATGATAGGAGGTCCTACTTATAATTATGGTCAATCGTTTATAAACGGTTATGGACATAAGTATATCTTTTTATGCAATTACTTAACGTACAAATGATTATGTAGGTAATAGCTTAAACGGTTATGGATAAACAATTGCAGTTACCTGCTCAACATAACCGCTATCTATCCATACCTTATAGTTTGATGAGTATTTTTAAGAGGGTGTAACTTTTTTTTTTTTCCACTATTTTTAAACATGTAGAAAAATATCATGATGATGGAAGGCAATCACTGAAGATGGGTGGTGGCTTGCTGCTGCTTTCTCTAAAGGAAAATGCAAGGGGATTACATTTAATAGATCACATTCAAAATACATTTTTAATAGAACTGGATCCTATCTCTATTAGAGATGTCGTTTAGATGCAGTTTGCCAAATGTGATCTCTTTAGCACCACTAGTCTAAAAAATTAGCACTAGAGTCGTATTTTTCTTGTTGAGTCATTACAAATTAGTATATTCAAATGGTGTTATTACTGACACTTCAAAAATCTTATTTCTATATCAATTTTTTTTCTTTCTAATATACAAAATCTTGAGGTGTACAATGAAATTTTTGGAATCTTGGTAACAATTCCAATTCAAAATTGTTGGAAACTATTATGGGAACTTTAATGGAAAGCTCCCGGTACTGTTCACTTTAACGAAAAACTATATTTTTACACTAAAAAGTCAATTCTGGTACTATGAACTTTACCCTTTATTTTGTCCTTATTGTTAAAACTCAAAGTTTTGAAGCCCTTTTCATTAGTTTTCCTAAATATTAATATTTAGATTTTGCTTGTTAGTTTAGGATTAGGGCCTAACCCATCCGAGGTAGGGTTTCTTAGATTTAATTTTCTATAAATATTGCTTGTAATATAGTTTGAGAAGTAAGTTAGTCACAATGTAGTCTCTTCGAGTTTTGTCGTCGTTTCGGCATTCTTATTTATTTAATAATATTTTTATTATTTTGTAATATTGTTGATCGCGCACTCTGATATTCAACTTGGTATCAGAACAGATTTTATCCTTTGGGGCTTACTCTGCTCGTCTCATGTTAGTTTGTTGTCGTCTTCCGCTGTTTGATTGTTTCAGTTTAGATTCATTGTGAAAATTGTAGTTGTTCAGTCTTCATTCTAAGAAGAAAAAAAGTTATTCATTCATTTTTGTTAACCTTTGGCTTCAATTTTTTTATATATTCAACATAAGAGACTTTACAAGAGAGAAGACAACTCTTATAGAGAGCCGAAAAAGTGGACTACAAGGATAGTAAGCTAACCAGCACTACACAATCCCATGAATTAAGTCCTAACAACTGGACAAAACTAACAATCATTTACAAGAAAAAGAGAACAAAATGGTAAGTATGAATGACAAGGTATGGGATGACATGTAGGTAAGGTTGTAGATACCACTTTATCTCATGACTTAGCTAAAGTGATGATTACAACCTATCCTTGAGATCCAATAATCGGTTTCAATACTCCCCATCAAGCTAGATCAAGAGGATTGATTGATCCAAGCTTGCACAACAACCGCTGGAACTGAGTAGAGTCTAGGGCTTTCGTGAAGAGATCAACAAGTTGATCGTGACTTCATGTGAACACTATGTCTATCACTTTGGATTGAACTTGAGCGCGAATAGAATGACAATCAACTTCAATATGTTCCGTCCTTTCATGGAAAACAAGATTGAAGGCAATGTGCATGGCAGCTTGGTTGTCACAAAACAAAGACATTGGTGTCTTGCTGGTGAAACCAAGGTCAGGAATAAGACCCTTCAACCATATTCGTTCATAAGTTGTTGCTGCCATGACCCTATACTTAGCTTCTACACTGGATCGTGCAATTACATTTTGTTTCTTACTTTACCAAGTGACAAGATTGCCTCCAACACAGGTGCAAAAACCTGTGGTAGACTTTCGGTCCATTGCATTTCTAGCCTAGTCAGTATCGATGTAAGACATGATGTGATTGGAACCATTGCTCTTCATGATTATGCCCCTACCTATTGAGCTTTTGAGATAACGAAGTATTCTTTTGATGATTTCCCAGTGAGCTAATGTAGGAGAGTGCATAAATTGATTGGCTAGGGTCACTGAATAATAGATATCAGGCCTAGTAATGGTGAGATAAATGAGTTTCCCAACCATTTGTTGATAAACACTAGGGTCTGAGAGAGGTTCACCTTTATCATGTAACTAAAGCTTACTCGCTAGGGTAGTTCGAGCAGGTTTGCACTCCATCATGTTTGCTTCATTTAAAAGATCCAGAATATACTTCCTTTGATTTAAGAATAATCCATTTGAAGAAATAGTCACCTCAATTCCAAGGAAGTATTTCAAGGATCCCAAGTCTTTAATGGCAAATTGTTAATGAAGAAATTGCTTAAGGGCCTCGATTTCATTCACATTATCTCCTGTAATAATCAGGTCATCAACATATATAAGCACAAATAGTTTGCCAACTTTACCACTTCGAACAAACAAAGAAGAGTCAGCATGGCTCATTTTAAACCCTGTCAATGAATGAATTGAGCTTTGGATACCAAGATCGAGGAGACTGTTTGAGACCATATATAGCTTTGTGAAGCTTGCAAACCTTGTTGGATTCCTTCTCTCTTGAATGGTCAAAAGGCAACCTCATGTACACTTTTTCTTCAAGATCACCATGAATGAATGCATTCTTCATATCCATTTGAAATAAGGGTCATTCATGATTGACTGTCATAGACAATAATACCCTCATAGTGTTCATTTTGGCAACAGGATCAAAGGTCTCCTTGTAATTGATGTTATAGGTTTGTATAAAGCCTTGAGCTACCAAATGAGCCTTGTGTCTCTCAATGGTACCATTGGAGTTAAACTTTGTCTTATAAATCCACTTACTCCCTACTACCTTTTTGCCTTTGGGAAGATCAACCACACTTCACATTTGGTTATCATTTAGTGCTTCAAGTTTTTTAGTCATAACATATTGCCACTCAAGTTTGCACACAACTTCTTGAAAGTTCCTTGGCACAAAGTTGTTGGACAATTTATTAAGGAATGAGATATGAAAGGGTGACAATCTTTGATAAGTAATGGTTGTAGAAATAGGGTGTCTTGCAGTGTAAGTAATGTACTCTTGTAACTTCACTTGTGGATGTCTATCTCGTGCAAGATTTCTTCTTGGTGCAACGACATTTGGTGGGGCTGGTTCTAGTTCTGGTTCTGGTGATCCCTGAGTGCTAGGAACTTCTTCACTTGTAATCTCAGTGGAGTGAAGATGCTCAGTGGTGGTATGTGCAGGGGTGCATTCATGTATTTCTGCAGGAGTAGGCAGTGGGAAGATTTCCATAAAGTTTTCCTTATTAGGGTCAAGTCTCCAAATCTGTGTGAAAGTAAGGAGAGGATTCATCAAATCGAACATCCCTTGAGACTGCCAGCTTCCCAGTGTGAAGGTTGTAAACTTTGTAATCCTTTTGAGAGCTAGAGTATTAAACACATATTTGATAGCCCTAGGATCAAGTTTATTACGATGAGAAGCTTGGATGTGTACATAGCACGTGCAACCAAAGGTCCTGAGATGAGACAAGTCTATGGTCCTGCCTTTCATGACTTCAAAAGGAGATTTGGCATACAACACATAAAGTTGGCAGTCGATTAATAATGCATGTGGTAGTGAGGAGAGCTTGAGACCAAAACTTCTTGCATACATGCATTTGGAACATAGGAGATCTAGTTTTCTCCAATAGGTCCCTATTCTTTCTTTCAACCACACCATTTTGTTGTGGTGTACCAACACAGCTAGTTTGATGCAAGATGGCATGATTGCTCAAGTAATTACACATGTTATTGGAGATGTATTCAGTGCCATTATCTAATCTTAACATATATAACTTAGAGGAAAATTGATTTGTGATTAGGTTATGAAAATTCTTAAAGGCATCAAATAAGTCACTTTTAAGCTTTAGGAGATACAATCAAGTTACTCTAGAATAATCATCATCAAAAGTAACATAATATTTGTAACCATCAAATTATTCTACACGAGAAAGACCCCAGATGTATGAGTGAACAACTTCAAAAACCCTTCTGGTTATAGACTTAAAGGAAACAATTAGAAGTCTAGTGGCTTTTGACATTTGACAAATTTCACACTCAAGTGTGGTTATACAAAAAATTGGAAATAAGTTGGTCATCACTAGTTCTGAGGGATGAGTAAGACATTGGTGCCAAAGTTAGTATTCCTAAGCATGACTTAAGTTGGCATTGAGATTGTTGACAAAATTGGACTCATTTGAGAAATAGTAAAGTCCATTTATGAAGAACCCTTCACCAATCTTCTTCTAAGTAACTCAATCCTGAAACACAACATTATGAAGAGAGAATATGGCAAGTCAGCCTAAAGTGTTTGTGATTTTTCTTGTGGACAAAAGCTGAAGTGGAAAGGAAGGTACGTAGAGAGTAATGAACTTAACATCAATCTAATTTTCCCTTTTCTTAGAATAGTTTCCCCTTTTCCATTTGCTATTGACACATGAGTAGGATTGATTAATTTTTGAAACTCACGAAGACTCAAAGGTTTATTAGTTATATGATTAGTGGCACCTGAGTCGATAATCCAAAAAGCAAGAGTAAGACTTGCATTAAGAGTAGTGGAAATGACACTGATAATACCTGTAATATTGTCTTATGATTTGTTATTTGAGCCTACCAAGAAACCAGCAAATTTCCCTAGAATTACAATATGATTTTCATTGATCAACTCTTCATTCTTAATGATTCCCTCCTTCTTTTGGAGAAAAGCAGCAAACTCATTTATCAGGGCAATAGGATTTAATGGGAAATTTGCCATCCCATCAGTTGAAGAACCAGTTATGTGAAAGGCTTTTGGAGCAAACCCCCTTTTCCATCTTTGATCATCCTATCTTCCTTGTCAAACTTAGGCTTTAACTCAGGATGCAAAATCCAACATTTTCCCCTTAAGTGCCTTTTCATGTTGTAATATGTACACTTCCAGTCAAATTTCTTCCCAAAAAATCTTTCATCAATTGTTTTGTGGTTGGACGTGAAAACCCTAGCCTTGGAGCTAGAATTGGGCTTAACATGCTTCATTTTTCTTCAAGTTTCCTCTCTTTGGACTTGCATGGCACACACTGATGAAAGATGCAAGCTCTGGTGTCATTAACAAATGATTGTGAAGATCTTTATGCTCAGTTCCCAAGCTTGCCAAGAGTTGAAACACTTAATCTTCATCAACCAACTTCAACAACACAGCAGAGTCAGTTGTGTGTGAACAGTACATATCAAGCTCATTCTCCATGGATTTCATGCTTCTAAGATGTTGAACAAAGGATTGGTCACCTTGCTTCAAACCAGCAATGTTCTTCTTTAGTTGAAAGATAAATGCTGCATTGTTTTGGTTGCCATACATTTCCTTGATAGATTCTCATAGAAGATGTGAGGATTTTGAGTAGCTAAAAAGCTCAGACAATTTGGGCTCTATGGAGTTGAGTATTGATGACATGACAAGCTAATCAGTGGAGTGTCATGCATCATAAGTTTGTGAAGAGAATTCTGGAGGCATAATGCTTCCATTGACATACCCTAGCTTCGACCTTCCTCCTAAGGCAAGTGAGATAGCTCATGACCAAGGAAGATAATTGAACTTGGTCAACAACACTACGCACAATCGTTGGTTTGGATTGGTCTCACCATGAGTTATGTTGGGAGATAAGGTTGAGGAGTTTTTAGCCTTAAAGCCAAAAGGATTATCTTCTGTCATCTCAACTAATGATGAACAGAAGAGAAACTATATGGTTCCTGCTTTGATACCATGTTAACCTTTAACTTCAATGGTTTTGTATATTTTATCATAAGATACTTTACAAGAGAGAAGACAACTCTTATAGAGAGCCAAAGAAGTGAACTACAAGGATAGTAGGCTATCCACCCATACACAATCCCATGAATTAAGTCATAACAACTGGACAAAACTAAAAATCATTTACAAGAAAAAGAGACCCTTGAAATAAGGGAAAAGGATTGACAAAAAGGTAAGTATGAATGACAAGGTATGGGATGACAAATAGGCAAGGTTGTAGATATCACTTTATCTTATGACTTAGCTAAAGTGATGGTTACAACTTATCCTTGAGATCCAATAATCGGTTTCAATAGTTTTTGTCCCGTACTCCGTTGTTTAACCTGCACCCATGCAACCTGTCTGATTAACCTACACCTGGTCTGCATACCCGCACCACCATCTGCTCGTACCTAAATATGTTTTACCACCACTGCAATTTGACTTACTGTCGAATGAATCTGTGAACCACGCTGCACCGCCCGTATCCCCAACTGCTCTTGTCTGCACCTCCCCAGCCGCATTGGATTTGGTGAAACCACTTGCACTGATGTTGCTTCTGAACCCTTGAATATTGTTGTTGTAACTTGCGGGAATAACCTGTAAGTCTGTGTCGCTGCAAACCAAAAAGAGGAAGAAGGAGAATGGAATAAAAGGAAGAAAAAAAATATAAATATTGCTTGTAATATAGTTTGAAAATCAAGTTAGTCATAATGTAGTCTTTTCAAGTTTTGTAGCCGTTTCAACATTCTTGTTTATTTAATAATATTTTTATTATTTTGTAATTTTATTCGTCGCGTACTCTGATATTTAACTAAAATATATACTTATATTTGAGGTAGTTCTATCCTCTACCTACTATTGCTAGAAACACTTTCTTATTTAAATAATGGAGACGAAAGTACTAGAGATTTTGCTCTTTAATGCATTCATGGGAAGGAATACTATGAAAGGGGAACACCAAAGTGATCTTTTAAATCTATCACGCGTTGTTACACATTTAAATTTTTCACGTGGCATCACATGATTGGTTTTGAAATCGCCACCTCAACAAACGTGTTGTGTCTCTCAGCAAGGATGCCACGCAGCAACTCGACTATTGTGTGAAGGTGAAGAATTGGATTAGGATTTAGGGAAAGAGATCCTCTTTGGATCTCTTCCACCTAATCCACCTAACCAACTAATCCGGATCTTTGAAATTTGATTAAACGACTAAAATTATTCTAAATTTTAAAGAGAACCCCTGTTTGTAACCGTTGAATCAAATTTTAAAGGCCCGAATTTGTTTGTTTGGTGAATTAGGTGGAAGAAATTCGAAGATGTTTAGGGTATAGAGGATCTCTTTAGGGTTTAGGATTGAACGAGAATTCGACATTCGGATATAATATTGAAATAATAAATGGATAGACATGAGGGATGAATCTTGTATCAATATGACTCTGACACCTACGGCCACAGGCTTTGCTGATCTCACTGCCCTAAACCTTTTCCTCCATCATACCACCGCCTCCTCACCACCCACAAACCTTCTCAAACTCCTTCACCTCACCAAAAAGCCCAACCCCACCACCGTCACTCATTCATCATTCTCTCCTTCCTCTTCCACGCTTTCATCCACCAATCTTAGGCCTTCAGCATGGGCCTTGGACTCATGGAAATCCAAGCAGGCCCATCAGCTGCCCGTTTACCTGGACCCAGACGAGCTCCGGGATGTTCTGATGACTCTGGAGACGTTCCCGCAAATCATGTTCGCCGGAGAGGCGAATCGGCTGGAGACGTGGCTGGGAAAGGCCGTAGTGGGAGAGGCATTTCTACTGCAAGGCGAAGACTGCGCCGAGAACTTCAAGGAGTTCAATGCCAATAACATCAGAGACACCTTCAGGGTCTTCTTGCAGATGGCCATTACTCTCATTTACGACGCCCAAATGCCTGTCATCAAGGTTCGCTTTTCTTCTTCTTTTTCTCCAATTAATTATCGTTTAGGTTTTCCTTTTAATTATCTGAGTATTTAATTTCCCCCCTTTTGAAATTTGCTCTCTTTTAAGTTTTGATTTTTGACGAAGCGATATTTTATTCTAAACTACGTTGGTGCAAGGAAAGAAATGGGAATTCAGTTTATGTTACCATTGGATTAGTTTATGTTTTAGTTTAAGTTTTCTCGGCAGGTGTAACATTGTTTTGACATTTCCTCTAACTGCTGATATATGTTTGTGCTGTATGTTGCATATAGAAAGGGGCGCATTTCTAGTTTTTGTCTCCCACACTTAATTGAAAAAAAAGCACAAGACGAATTGAACTTCCCTCAATTGTTTTCGAAAACGGATATTTCGAGACATTAATGACTTGATGAGGTAGTTAATTCGTGTTTGTGTATGCAGGGGCACATGCACATGGAAATGCTCATAACATCCCGCTTTAATATCAGTATATAATTACTTACATCAAACCTTTTGCATGATGGCCAAATTTTAAGGTGCTTTACTATGTTTAACTTTGGGTTCTCTCACCGAAGGGCCCGATAATCCAGCATATGCACCGTGTGGATTCTAATCCCCTTAGTTGATCTTCTTTAACGATAGTCTCGAGTGTTATGCAAACTTATAAGATGATGCTATGTGAATATATGAACAATAAAGTAAACATGCCACACACAAACACAAAGAATTTAGCAAACTTATAAGTCTCCGGTATTATGCAAACTGCTTGGGATCACAAAGAAAAACCTATTTCCCAATTCTTATGGGAAATAAATTGTGCACATCCCTTTTCTCCTTTCCCAACACCATTTGGAAACCGAAACCTGTTTGGCCTTGGTATTTTGACGAGCCAAATCTGAAACACAATGTCACTTACATAATCTGATATTTACGATACATGACAGGTTGGAAGAATGGCAGGCCAATTTGCAAAGCCTTGGTCTGAACCATTTGAGGGTAGAGATGGCGTGAAACTCCCAAGTTAACGGGGAGACAATATTAATGGTGATGCTTTCAATGAAAAATCCAGAATACCAGACTCACAAAGGTTACTCAGAGCATACCTTCAATCTGTTGGCACACTGAATCTCCTTAGAGCATTTACGCTGCCATGCAAAGAGTCTCAGATTGGAATCTGGACTTCTTAGAACATAGTGAGCAAGGAAACAGGTGTGTATCTGCTACAAATCACATCTTGACTTCTATTTGATACTTCCAACCATAACTATTGGCTTTCTGCAAATTAGCCTGCACTTCTAGGCATCTTGTATTTCCATCCAACACAGAAGGCTACATACACATTGAGCATGCAATTGTCCTTTTCTTAAGCAGTTAGCATAACCATATGAGTGGTCTCAAATATTATCAATTATCATCCTCGTGTTCTGGAGCGTGCGACAAGTTGCCAAGATGTGGTTCTTGTAATTAATTACAGCTCTCTTGTGTACTTTGAAAATTAAATTCTTTATCTTCTGGAAGTGACTGATGGAGTCAAGCACCTAGAAGTTTGCTACTATGTCTTACATGACCCAAATGCAGATCTTTTTTATTCTCATGCTTTACTAGAAATTTTTGGTGTGAAATAATACTTTAGTATCCACATTGACGAGGTTTATTTCTGGTTGCAACAAATTATTCCCGGATGAGGATAGGTACATCGAACTTGCACAGAGAGTAGATGAGGGTATTGGTTTCCTTGATGCTGCTGGGGCTACTAGTGACAATCCAATAATGAACACAGTGGAGTTTTGGGTATCTCATGAATGCCTTCATTTACTTTACGAGCAGGCCTTGACTCGAGAGGATTCAACAACAGGACACTACTATGACTGTTCCGCACATATGCTTTGGGTGGGCGAGAGGACTCAACAATTGGATGGAGCACATGTTGAATTCCTTCGAGGTGTATCCAACCCTCTTGGCATTAAGCTAATTTGGCTGTTACTTTAGAATTCAAAGAAACAATAAAATGCGAGTTTTATTTGTAGTTAGTATGGTTTTGTAAGATGAAAACAAAGGTTGCAAAATAGTTTGTCTCTATTAATAATTAGGTAATGATGTTTGAACTCGTGCAGGTGAGTGATAAAATGGACCCAACAGAGCTTGTCAAATTGTGCGAAGTTTTTACCCCTCATAACAAACCTGGTAGACTGAAAATAATTACCAGGATGGGGCGGAAAATATGAGGAAAAAGCTCCCCCATTTGATCAGAGCTGTGCGCCAGGCAGGGCTTATCGTCACGTGGGTCAGTGATCCCATGCACGGGAACACCATAAAGGCTCCATGTGGGCTTAAGACATGGCCATTTGATGCAATCAGGGTAAGTACTCAACTAGTGGAGCTAAAACTCTGTTCATCCTACACATTTTATTACAATGCGAGTTGCTAGTCCATTTTACTAATTACTTGGTGGCAGTTTGCTTTGGCTCAGGCTGAATTAAGAGCTTTCTTTGACGTCCATGAACAAGAAGTGAGCCATCCTGGAGGAGTGCATATAGAGATGACTGGGCAGAATGTGACAGAGTGCATCGGAGGGTCAAAGGCTGTGACCGACAGTGACTTGACCTCTCGCTACCACACACATTGTGACCCCAGGCTGAATGCATCCCAGTTTCTTGAACTAGCCTTTTTGATAGCAGATCGGTTGAAGAAAGGTTAAAATCTAACAAAGATTTTCAGGTCAATGGCAGTTCCAAAGTCTGAGAAATATTTTTGTCACTTCTTGGAGATAGCTTTGTGTCACTTCTAAGGTCTCAGAATTTTTTTGGTGGGATATTGGAATTTTTTGCATTTTTATCATGGGAGGGGAATTTTTCTTCTTTTCCTCATGTGTTGTGTTATTACGTCAGGCTTGACAAATAAATCACTAGTTATAGTTACCACACCTATTTTTGGTGTGGTTTGTAACAAAAAGAACACAATTTGAAATTAAGAATGGACATGAATGCCGAATATGGGGTTTCGTCTCCACCCTAGCTTGTATTGAAAAACACATGGCTCGTACTTGTACCCTGTGGCCTACTCCTTTAGAGTGGCGTAATATGAAGTTAATATGCCCAAAAAACTCGTAACCAAATTCCCATTATATTTGTATTAAAGGAAGCAAAAGTACGCAAATAACGAATAAATCAGTTAATTGTGTCAGTTAACTTTGCACCTTGGTTTGATAAGTCAGTTCAGTCAGTTCTCTTATCCATGGGTCCAATGCACTAGGCTCATCTCAAATCTCATGGAGGGAAAATTACATTGTTGAAAAAGGAGGCAAAATACTACAATACAAGAACATTCCAACCAAAAAAGGCTAAAGGGATGGGTCATAATTATTACGGAGAGCCCGCATGGCCAAATGATCTTTTATATATTTTTCCAGTAGTAATTTTAGGTACTATTGCATGTAACGTAGGCTTAGCGGTTTTAGAACCCAAAAAAAGGGAAATCACTACAAGAGCTCAAACAGAATTTGTCATTTGCAAACATGTGCACATAACTATCAACATCGGATCCGTGGCGCAATGGTAGCGCGTCTGACTCCAGATCAGAAGGTTGCGTGTTCGATTCACGTCGGGTTCAAACCGCGTTCTTTTTAACTTTTTCATTTTATTTTTTGAGTCCCAGCTTGAGGCCCATCTTAAGGCCCAATTCAATTCAAGTGAGAGAAAGTGTCAGCAAAAAGGTTGTAAAACGTCAACGACACAGAGAGAGAGAGAGAGGCTGAGGCACCACCGCCTGCCCCCCAACTTTTTTGGAAGTAGACAGTAGTGGGCTGCCTCACCCTGGAGGCGCAGTGGCTCCCTACCCTCTCCAGTTGTAACTTGTACGTAGTAGCCTCGACAGACTACATGCGTACTGCTTCCACCTGCGCACATTAGCATTACCCACTCGCACCGAACTAATTAATACTACAATGCCCTCCACAACCACCACCTCCTCCACCATTCCTTTCACCTCCCCCACCCTCCTCTTCCTCTTCCTCCTTATCCTGCGCCCCAACCCGGACCCAAACCCAAACCCACCATGTCCTCACTTGCCGAACCCAAATCCCGCAAGTTCCCAACGCCCTGCTGGACCCACGACGAATCCCACGCCCTTATCGCCGTCTACAAGGACCGATGGTTAGCTCTCGGCCGATCCAATCTCAAATCCGCCGACTGGGACTCCGTTGCTTCCTCCATCAATGACCGATGCCCGCTCGTCTCCCCGCCCAAGACCGCCATACAGTGCCGTCACAAGATGGAGAAACTCCGGAGGCGCTTTCGGACTGAGAAAGAACGCGTTTCCATACACCCGGGTCCGGCTCCCTTTTTCTCTGCCTGGGATCTGTTTCAGCCCATGATCGACTTGGAATGCGACTCTCCTTTGGTTTTCGGGTCCAACCCAAATCCGGAAATTCGCATCGGTGTCCAATATGGAGGGGGGTTTCGGGTCAGAAATTATGAAAGTTACAGGTACTTAGTTGATTCTGATCAAAATTTGAGTGACCCAGATGAGACAACCCCAAAAGGTGCCGGATTCGGAGGTGGGTTTCGGGTCAAAGATCCTGTTCGAGGTCCGGATTCAGGAGTTTCAGCTGGTTATGATCGATATGGTAGTCGAGGAAGCGATGGTGGTAGCGGGTTTCCTGTAAAATCATTGGGGGATAGGAATTTGGGGCCTTCAGATTTTAGGATCAAGGGTTATGGTAAAAGTAACGAGAAGTTTAATCCCAAGCTTATCTCGAAGTGCAGTGGCAGCAATGGAGTTGGTTCAAGGTGTGGGTTTAATCAGAAATTTGGAGGGGGTTTGCATTCTAATGGTATTGGCTTAAAAGATTTGGGTGGGAGTTCATCCGGGAAAGGGGCGGACGACCCGATTGAAGCGATGGCGTCTTCCATAGAGTTTCTGGGAGAAGTGTTTGTGAAGATGGAGAAGAGGAAGATGGAGATGGCGGGGGAGATGGCGAAGATGAGAATGAAGATGGAGATGAAGCAAAATCAGCTGATAATGGAGTCACAGAAGCAGATGGTGGATGCTTGTGTGAAGGCATTGTGGGAAACCAAGAAGAAGAAGAAGATGAAGGACGAATCGTAGAAAGGAGATTGGAGAGCTTAGCGGAGACTTGTTTCTGTAAGTTTGCTTTTAAGATTAATGGATGATTTAGGATATATGTTTTGTATTGTGTAGGTAACTTAGAAGTAAGAAATATATAATGTATGAGGATTATGTGCCTTGAAGAAGAAAGAGATTGCGTTTTGTAGGATGATGAGGAACTATGGAAGATTTCTTTTGACTTATACGTTGATTCACTAATTCAAAGTTGGGAACTTGTGAGTTGGTAGATTTGTGGAGTTATGTGACCAATCAGCCAATTTGAGCGGCATCTCTGGCAAAGGGCTTTTATTTAATCTTCCAACGGTGAAAAGATTTCGTGTTTCGATCGGATACCGAGAGTCGAAGCACACCTGAGATTGAGAGAGATGTGTTTTGTGATACCAACTAATTTTTCAAGAAATTTCATTTGTTTCTCTTGTATTATATCATATATGGTTGCTTTGCTTGCAAGCTAGTCAATACCATTTGGGTTGTTTCTGCAATGTGTTTCCGTTCGTTTCATATATTAGAGAATATTATGGTAACGATCTCTCTGGCTTTTTAGCCAAAATGGTCCATGAGAGGCCTAACTCATCATTTTGGTCTCTGATATTTGATATTTGAAATTGGTAGAAGTGGTTCTTGAATTTGATTTCCATCAATCATTTTAATAATTTCGTAAAATTTTATTAAATAAGAATCAAAATGACAAAAATAACCTCAATTTAATAAATAATTGGCCAAAGGGGTGTGCTATCCACACATCATTTTTAATTTTTGTCTGATCTTCTTCAATCCATCTGATCCCGAAATCCAAAACTTAGCCTATATCATGTCCAAATTCAAAGCTAACCACGCCTCTCAATTTTCGGTTAAATTTATTAGAATTGAAATTTTCAAAAAGGCTAGTTTTCAACTTTTGGAGTCCAATCTGATCAGCCCCAACGAACTTGGCCCGACCTGATTTGAAACCCAAAATTAGCGAATGGCTGGACAATGACCACGTCTTAAGGCTACTCTACCCTTCCGCGGTAATAACTGCTTGGGCTATTGACCTAAGGCAATTAGAGCACTTCTAGCATCGGCTTTTGCTCAGGGGACAGGCCAGCAAACAGGGCCTTGAGAGCCCGGCCTATTGACTCCAGCGTGTGGGAGCCCGAGAGAGAGGGCAGGCCCGAGCACCAATTCTGTCACGAATTGTCAGCCCGTGAGCCTGAAGGCTTTCTGATGCAAGGCTGACGTCAGCTAAGCGTCAGCCCAATTTTTTTTTTTTTTTTGTAAGGCATGTGCACTGCACCCACGTGTGGGGGCGCGTCACCCAACAACATGTTTTCAGCGAATGGGGCCCGCGGTGCAGTTTCAAATTGTTACCGTTGGAAAGCCATATGGCTTCCCATGGTCCGTTGGATCTCAACGACAAGAAAATGTGGACCATCAAATTTGCAACGGTAAAAAAAATAAAAAAATCTTATTTAATATCAACTGTTGGATCTGAGATCAACGGTTGATATTATTCTCCTTTATAAATAAAAAAAAAAAGAAAAAATAGGTTTAAAATTCAGAAATGTTACCGTTATGCCACGTGGCACAATCTGGAGTGTTGGAATTCAATTTTTTTTTAAATCCAACGGCAAAGATTAATTAGTTGAATAAAAAATTTTAAAAAATTGTAAAAAAATGAATAAAAATCCGAAAAAAAATTTGAAAAATTTAAACAAAAATTGTTTTTACTTTTCTATAAATACCTTCTCATTATCATCTACCTTACACCACAATTTCATATTTTCTCAACTACTTTCAACCACATTCCTATCTTTCTCTCAAAGTTTCAATCCAATTTTTTTCAACAAAATGACTACTAATGCAGGTACGAATTGGACGCTTCTTGAAGATGTTGCGTTGTGTACTAGCTGGCTTGAAGTTACTCATAGTTCGCTTACGGGTAATGAGATGCAGTTGCGAGAAATGTGGAGTCTTATTCATAACAATTATCTTGAGAAAATGGGTGGGAAAATAACCAAAGAATCGATGTCTAGTCGTTGGAAATTACTTAGCCAATCATTTAGTATGTGGAGAGACGCATTGGCACAAGCTAGTACTAATCTTCGAAGTGGGGAAAATTACGCGGATCAGGTAACAATATATTATTTATATGTTTGTACTATACCCAAATTACTTTATAATTATTTGTTTGTATTATTTATTTGTTACCTACTTTCATTATAATTATTTCTTATCCCGCATTGTGTAGCAACTTCAAGCACAAGCTTGGTATGGTGCCAAAACCAAAAGCAAAAATAAATCATTCAACCGGTGGGAATGTTGGAATATTGTCAAAGATTGTCCTAAATTCAAAGTTGTGCCTGTCAGTCCAGAAGTTTTCATGAACAACATCCCTCTACAATCTACACCCAATTATGCCTCGCATGTTCATGAAGATGAAGCAGAAGAAGTGCCCAAAACGCCCCCCCCTGAACAAGCGTCAGGATCGACCCGTTATCCAATTAGGCCTCAAGGTAAGAAGGCTTCAAAGAGAAAAGGGAGTTAAGAAGGCTTCAAAGAGAAAAGGGAGTGCTTCCAAGAATGATTATGCAAAGTATATGGAAGAACTTGCTCGCCCAGGTGAATTGACTTTGGCGCGAGAAATGACGAAATTTGAGGCTGATAAGGTTAGAGATAAAGCAAAAGATGCAGTTGTTGAGAAAGCATTTCAAGCTAATGAGAGAGAGAGAAAGAGAGCTACTTAGGCAAGAAAGGGAACAGGTTAGAGAAGAAAGAATGGCTCAACGAGATCGTGACATTAAGAACACACCTTTAGAAGGGAAGTCTCCAAATTCTAAATATTTTTAAAAGTCGGAGAAAGCGGAAATGGTGCGAAGGAGGCGTGCAAGAGAAGCGAGAACAAGAGAAGATCATCCTAGCACAACAAATTGTTTAAGTGATGATGAATAGAGTACTTTTTGTAATCGGAGCCCATAATTTTCCAATCACTTTGGGTTGTAATTTCTTATTTATTGAATAGAGTACTTTATGTTGTTTCCAATTTATTGATTTTAGCACTTTATTTAAACTAAGAGTCTATTTATTTAATTTGGTAATTTATTTATAATAAGAGAATCTTTATTCGAAAGACATTTAAACACACCAATAGTTGTCTTTTGGGAAATCCATCACCAATAATTGTCTTTTCGGATTTTATGACATGTAGCGCAACGACAATGATTAAAAATCTTATCCGAAATTACAAATAAAATTATTTTGTATTATTTTATAATTTTTCGGATAATAGCACGTGGCGCAACGAGAACGATTAAAAATCTTATCCGAAATTACAAATAAAATTATTTTGTATTATTTTATAAATAAAAGAAATACTAATATTTTCTTGCCTATTGTCAGGGCTATTGAAGTGCAACGGTGGAGATGCAAAAGACGATTATTGTTCATTAAAAGCAGTTACTGTTCACTGGGTGGATAACATAGTGTATTGCCTGGGGGGGGATCCCACAATGAAAGTGCTCTTAGTGTATTGGTGAATAGATTGTGTCATGTGGCACAATCTATTCAGTGACCAGATTTTGCCATGTGAAAAAGACGAAATTTTTTTTTTAAATTTATAAAGCCAAAAAATGAATTTATGGTCGATCGATCACATGACCGTAACAATCAGAAATCTCCCACATTTTAAAGAATATGCAGCATGGGTCTGCCTCCTTGATTTTGTTGGATGACTCGCGTGTGCGCAAGCACAAAAAAATTATAACGTGAGTAACATCAAACTGCCTTAGGCATTGGGTTGGGCAATTTTGGCTTGAGTGAGTAGTCGTGCCTCTTGCTTTTCACTATAGTCCGACTTGTTTGGACTGGCTGGAGCAACTTTTTTTGAGGTAGAGGGATTGAATCACCAATTGCAAGAGGGATTAGAAGGGTGGAGTTGCTCTTTAACTTTCACTTGATAACCAAATAGAGATTAAGGATAGAAGAAGGATGGGTGCATATAATGGTTTACAAAATGGAATGAAAAGCTAAAGCTTGAAACAAGTTTAACTTAACCACCACGGGGTGGCCCAATGGTGATGACGTATTCCCGGTCCGTATTTCACACGGTACGTCTTGAGTTTGATTCATGGCGTTGCTGAATCGCACGATGGTGCCTATGAGGAGGCTGAAATGCCTCTGTGAGTTTTTTCAGGCCCCAAAAGGATGGATTGCCATGGTGAATCCACCAACTGAACAAGTTTAAATTGTTTTCACCTTCAAATTGTTGTTTAATACATTCTTATAGTTTGCCTTCCAATTTCTGCTTTCCCTTTTCTCTCCTTATATTTTCCTTTATTTTTAGTGGGGAAATTTTATTTGAACTCGATCATATAACCTCTTTCTACACCCAACTTAAATTTTAATTGTGAATTTTTTTTACCCTATTCCATAATTACCACCAAGTACAAGATGAAATTAACAATAAAATCAAAATGTATCAATAAACGCACATCCCAATAATCAAACTCTATTATCACGTGGTTCGGTATGGGATACCATACCGAAACTAGTATCCCGAATCCCAAACCGAAAATTTTCGGGACGGGAATTTGAAGACCAATCCCAAACCAAATTTTCGGGAATCCCAAATTTCGGGAATCCCGAAATATTTTCGGGATTTTGGGACAAATCGGGAATCCCAAATTGAAATATGAAATTATGAATTGTTCTTCAAATATATAATTCAAGAACACATTCATGAACTAGGAATTTCATTTCATTCACACTACCATTTAATTGAACACTAGCATGCTTGACTATTTTTATCATAGTCAAAATTCAAATTAATTAAACCCTTTTTGCAATCTGTTGAGAGACAAAAGAATCAAGCATTCTGAAATCATCAGCCCTAGTAGCAGCAATAATAATATCCACATGAATATCAAACAGAATATGAAAAATATGCAAGGTGTAGGGCATTTCAGGTTGCCGAGTATGAATTAGAAACTACTAGCATCAATTATAAAAGAATAATATATATATGTATAAATATATATATATATATATCTATATATAAAATAATAATTAATATTATATATTTTCGGTTTGGTATGGGATTCCCGAAATATCGAGAAGCCAATCCCGAATCCCATACCGAAATTTTGGGATTGGTTTGGGATGGCATCCCGAAAATTTCGGGAATTTCGGTTTGGGAAATTTTTGGTTTGGGATCGGGATTTTTTCGGTTCGGTTCGGGATTTTCGGGAATTTTTTCCACCCCTAATTTTCATCATGCAATTAATCAACATTTATCTGAGCCATTTATTCGTAAGAAATCATCATTATGTGTTGTCTGCACTAAAAATAGCAATAACATCTTTTAGAAAAATCGGAATCATGAACTGTAAAATTCTTCATAAACTAGACATCCAAAACTTTCCAAGCATATAAGGCTCAATATCTATTTCATCTTGAGGAAGTATAGCTTAATCTTCAAACTTGACAAAAGAAGAATTCCAATAGAAGTCAAACGCCTTGGATAAATAGCAAACAGAGGAGCCATGACCTTGAATGTCATGGTGAGGAAAGGAGATGTCAAGTATTCTCTTTGTCTGGTGATGAGACCCCATTGTCGATTTGTAGAAGCATTGATCATATGTTGTGAATAATATTGCATGAGTTCTTATTCTTCAAATTGATGCACCAATATCTACTTTTGGTAATGCAGACTATTTAAGGGGAAGGTAATAAAATACAAGTTAGATATCGATATATGAAAACAACGTAGTCAACGGGATAAAGATTTAATCCATGCTCAAAATCTGGTTCACAGGATCTCAAAGTGGTACATGAGGAGGAAGATAAAATAAAATCTTCTAGAGAAACAAGCTTACACTATGTTATAATACATATTGGCAGTAAGTGATGAATCTGCAACGGCACAAATTAAACTTTTACGATATCTGCCATTAAGCTTTACTACGAGTCTAATGCTAAAATTAAAATCAAGTTACAGTTGTTAAGCATTGATACTAGCGGGATCACCAAGCTTGAAGAGGTCTAGAAAAATGTAGATAGAAAGTGTCTCAAGGTATGATATTATGGTAGACTAGTTCTGTTTGATATAGTTCATATTTTTGTTTGATCATGAGCTTATGTTTCATTCTTTCTTCTGATCAATCAGCTTGCAATAGCAAACCTCCGAAGTAAGGTGATCAAGAAGCTCGCGAAGTCCAAGTTCACCGAGAAAATTGGTAAGGAATGGGTGTAAAGATAAATATATATTTTGAATTGGGTTTATGAGGGTGGTTTAGGTAGTAAATTTAGATTTAAAGAAATATTAAATCTTTAATTAAAAATAATATAGGTGTAGAAAGTAAGTCGGGTGTAGAAAGAGGTTATATGAGTTCAAATAAAATTTCCTTTTTTTTCATGCAGCTTTCCATTTTTTACATCTCAATCCAATAATACAATATCATGTGTTGAAAAAACTTTCACACATTCTTGTTTTATTATAACCTTGACGCAACGGTAACAATAATAAATCCGTTCCGAATAAGAGTACCTCTACCATCCATGTAGGACAAACAAAGCATAAAAGTGCCTTCCTAATTGGAAAAATTTTAGCAAACGTTTAAAACATGAAAAGTTGACTTTTCAATGGACCATGAGGTTTAGGGTTTAGTGGGTCCATTTACTTGCTGAATGAACTCAATCATCTTTTTTCACTCCCATTAAGAGTTTATGTGATGATAGTAACAGATGAAGCAAAAATGGAAAGCCGCACGAAAAAAAAAAAAAAAAAATCTTGGCTAGGGGCTTCCCTTGTATGTCAAGTCCGCTCAAGACACACACAAGGCGATCACTACCTTCATTCGAGTCCTCCAAAATAGGCCGGTGTGGGATCCAAATGCAGGCTGCCTTCCTTGTTTATGTCTTGGACGGGCGAATGACGTTCCATTCTGCTTGATTGAAATTCCCTTTTACTTGATTGGAAATCCTAAACCCAAACTCATACACCACAAAAACTGCTATAGGAAGCAAAAGAAAAAAATATATATATATATATATTAATGATTAGTCAAAGTACTTGCATATTGTCTAGCTTAGTTTGCTGCACAGCTGAGCTTGGATTCACTTTATTCTCACTGCTCCCCATCTTCTCTGCCTGATAAGTTGAGTGAACACCATAGAACAGATAGAACAATGTTATGAAACATGACCATAAAGCAAACCGTTCGAACGAGAACTTCTTCAGCGTGGTCATGAGGAACACATTAAGGAAGATGGCCAGTGCAGCAGGCCATGGCATGAATGGCATTGACCACCCTATATGATGGCGAACACAAGGAACTGCGTAGTTGAAGAAGGAAATGATGATGATTGTAGACAACCCGAAAAGTGGTGGTCCCCACCGTTGTCGCTTAAACTTCAATGACATGGAAAAGCCAATAGCACTAGACGAGAGGAGGAAGAGGAACAAGAGAGTTTGAAATGGAGAGTTTTTGCTGATGATCACGTATCGCCGGTAAATGAGAGCATTGGCCACAAGGTAGAACACCAAGAGCGTGCCGATGGAGATCATTTCAATCACTATTTCGAGGTCGGTGAAGAGCGCAATTGATGCTGTACAAAGTCCTGAATCATATATATATAGGAGAGAAAAGGATCCATCAGTTTGTTTAGTTTTCTGCTCTCTTTTTTTCTTTGAACTGTTTATAATTTTGTATTATTAAAGGGTGCATTTTCAACACTTCAAAAATCAAATCAAGATCATTACTTGTAAGTGTTTAAGACGTCAATTTTGATCATAAAATTTAACTCAGACAATCGTCTAATCTTCATCGGAGGAATTTTTGTATGTGCCAATTATACATAATTTTAACCTCTCCTTTCTCCTCTATCACATGAAGAAAAGGAAAAAAATTTGAGTACTGGTCCTTAAACTCAAAATCCATGAGTATTGATCTTTAAACTTGTCACAATGGGTAGCAATGATCATTTTTGGGTAAACCCATTCGAACTTTTGTCCCTTATTTTTCCCCTTAAACCATTTATTTTGAACGTGAGTTCTAACCGCGTTACCCAGAAGAACCACTTTTCAACTTTATGACACGTTTCAAAAACAAATACTCACGAATTTGTAATTCAGAGACTAAAGCTTCTGTTGATCCAAAATTTGAGAAACAATGTGCTCCAATTTTCTCAAGAAAAATCTGACATTTCCTTATTGTACGGGAAGAAGATTATAGAGACGTAAAGCAATTATAAGTCATATATACGTGTGTGTGTGCGCGCGCACGCGTGCATGCAAAGATTTAGGAAATTACCCAAGAAAAGGGTGGCATTCAATGGAGTGCCTGTTGAAGGATGGACCTTGGCTAACCATGAGGGCACCAGCCGGGCCCTTCCAATGACACAAAGGTACCTTGCTTGGCCTAACATTGCTACTAAAAGTGAAGCAACAATCCCCAAGCTTGCACCTGCCCCTACCACATTGCTTGCCCATTCCCAACCAATCTCTTTGAATGCATTTGAAAATGCCACATTCTCTGTTATCTGTCAATCCATGCATTTCAACGGTGAGCTCCAAATCTTCATTAGAAATGCAGCAAAAATACTACTCTAAGCTAGACTAAAAAGGGGGAGAATTTAGAACTTAGACGCAGTGTGTTGAAGATAAAAGCACTATCCACCAGAGCAAATCCCCACTTGCGTATAGTACTCCTTTTAAACAAAACGTGTTACTTACCTTGTTGTAAGGAACCATCAAACACAAGGACAAGGCCATGAGGCAATAGAGCACAGAGGTGATGACAACGGAACCAATGATTCCAACTGGCAAGCTCGTCAAAGGGTTTTGGATCTCTTCCGCCATGGTTGAAGCCGAGTCATAGCCGATATAGCTGAAGTAAACCCTAGCTGCCCCATCAAGAACACCTCTAACACCATACGGCGCAATTCCTTTAGGCTTCACCAAGTTTTTGGAAGTCCCATTGCAGAAGCCAGCAATTATAATAAATCCAAAGAAAACTACATGGAAGACTGTCATAACTAGGTTCAAGAGGGAGCTTTCCTTTGTGCTGCAGTGTTAATCCAAAAAGAAATTGATATAAATCACCCATCATTTTCAAGATTCACTCAAACAAATTAAAGATACTATCACTTGTGAACCCAATAACACTTGGGAAATTATTATCAATGTGCAATGATGATAATATACTAGAAAATATATTTGGTAAGTGATAAATTTTTGGACTTTTTTTTGGTGTAAAATACACTAAAAAGTTCTAGCCAGTTGCAAAATGATGAGCACATAGATTCTGAAAATATTACAGTAAAGTAAGAATATAATGGGGTAGAATAATATATTTCAGAAGGAAGGATAAAAATTTAGGGTGCTTTAGACTTTGACCCTTACAATTCATGATTCCTAGATAAAAACCCATTTACATATAAACGTCCAATAAAAGTCCAAATTTAAATCTGTAGCCACATCAGAACACTATTGACCTACTAATACAATTTATTTACACCCATGCTATTTTCCCAAATCCCTAAATTTATTCCAAATTAAAAGTTGTAGAAAAAGTGAAATAAATATATAAATTGTTATATTGCATTAATTGTATCCATATCACACCAAAAATTTACCTTTTTTGTGATATATATATTTTTCATTAATTGGGAAGTAAATTAATTTGTTCCAATTATTAAAAAAAAATTATACTAAATCCGTATTATATATTTTGAATTAAATAACACTTCTCTAACTTGTAGGTAAATTATTTTTCATGTATTGTTACATATATTAGGCACGTTTTAATGTTGTATAAACATAGCTATGACATAAATATTTTTCAATATAATACATCAAATTATATTTCTTCTTGTTATGGGTAAATTATTCTCCATGTATTAGTGAAAAAAAGATATTATATTACACACGGGGTATAGTTTTTTGTAGGTAAATTATTGGAAATAATTTGTAGGTAGGTAAATTAATTTGTTCCAATTATATAAAAATATATATATACTACACCTAGATTATATATATATATATATATATATATATATGCATTTTTTTTTTGAGAAAACCTAGATTATATATTTTGAATTAAATAAAATTTTTGTATACATGGTAGGTAAATTATTTTTCATGAATTATTACATATATTAGCCTACTAGGGACTTTTTTTGGTAAAAATATATAAAGTAATATGTATATGATTGTTTGTAGGTAAAAGATAAAATCAAAAGCATGATCCAATTCCTAATTTTATGCAATATTTGTTGTTGGTATACAATATTTTGCATCATTGGAAATGAACATTTCAAATAGTAGGTAGGTAAATTAATATGGTCTGCTTATATAAACACACACACATACATATATATATATATATATATATATATATTTATACACATTTTGAATCAAATAACATTTTTGTACATGGTAGGTAAATTACTTTTTTTTTATTTTATGTATTATTACATATATTAGGGTTTTTTTTTTGGTAAAATATATATATATATATAAACTCATAATGCCAGATACATAAAATTAAGCCAACAATTCTCATATTTGATATTAATATGCAATGAATTTTTTTTAACATTAATGTCTTATTTTTCTTTTTGAAAAATCATTAACTCTCTCCTTACAATTTGCATGGAATTAATTGTGCACATCAAATATGCAATAAGGGTATTTTAGGCATTTAAAAATGTAAAATGTGTAAAGTAATATGTAATTAATGAATTCACTTAGGTGGATCCTAGTCACTGGGTTCTTTTTGAGTAAAAAAATTATGTCAGGTTTTATATGGAAAAAAAAATTAAATTTGATGGATTAAAGTCATATTTTCAGAAAAAAATTATAGGAAGAGATGTAACCTATGGCAAAGGCAGAGAGTGAGAAGAAGAATAAGAGCAACAGCCGGGAAGTCCAACATATCATATCCCTTTACCAAACCATTCACTTCTACCCTCCACGTCCTTGGATTTTCTCCAAATGCAGAGGATAAATACTCAGTAAAGCTTCTGGCAACAGCCGCGTTCGACAATACGTACTCCATGAGTATATTAGCCCCAGCAAAGTAACCAACAAATTCTCCTTCATATAGAAATGAAGGTAATTAACAAAGAAGAAAACGAAGAAATATTGACTATATATATTTTAGCTAGTATCATGGACCTAGATAATTACTTAAATGTTCAAACGTATGTACGTACCGAAGGTCAATCGGATATAACTAAAGGCACCACCGGCAACTGGGATTTGGACAGAAAATTCAGCGTAACACAAGGAAGAAAGTAGGGCTGATATTCCTGCAACGATATAGGAAATGAACACGGAAGGGCCAGCAGTCTGACGGGCGACAGGGCCAGTTGTGACAAAGACTCCAACACCAAGCATTCCCCCAACGCCAAGGGCCACCAGATCATACCACTTGAGTTTCCTTTTCATGTCTGCCCCTGACCTTTGCCTCACTTGGTTCAGCTCTTCGTCTGGGGTCCACGTTGCAAGCATTCTCCTCCTAAGCCTGTGGGGTGTTTGGGACAGCGAATGAAGATACTTGAAGAAGCAAATGGCGGCGGCAGCGGTGGTGCTGTTGCTGGGTGCTGTACTTTGGCTGGTGGTGGTAGCCATGCTTTTTGTGCTACAACTTACAATTAGTTAAGTGCTTTGGCTTCCATGGGACAGCTGGGTATTAAGGGTTTAAATATGCATTTGGGAAATGGTCTATTGCTTGATTCTTTCACTAAAGGTCGAAATGTGAGAACCCAAATGAGTGTCCCAACCTTTAGTGAAAGCATGCACCAAGTTTTCCATGGACTTATTAAAATGACCGTTAAACCCTCCTCTCTCTCTCTCTCTCTCTCTCTCTCTCTCTCTCTCTCTAATAGGCACACACGTCCAGTACACTAGACTACATCTAGACACACACACACACGCAAACATCTTTTGAGTGTCCCAATAAGTAGTCCCCAAAGATCTGGTTCTTTGTGTTATAGGAGAGACGACAACAATAACAAAGTTCTATCTCACTAAATGGACTCAATTGTATAAATCCTAGAATGTCATTATGTTCAGTTTTGCGTCAAGTCTTCCGTTAGCTCCAAGTACTTATGTTTTTCTTAAAGTCTTCAAAGTCTTCCTAAGTCTTTCTTTACCTCTTTTACCTTGATTCTCTATCTCACAATCACATGTAGAAAAAAGCGCAAGCATTTTGAAATGAGGAATCATGCCAAATGTGAAACATGAAGAGGAACTTTGACCCAATATATCTTTTGGAATTTCCTCATCACCAGAAACTTTGAGAAGATGTGACAAGCATCCATTCGAATACTTTGTTAAAGCAGCTAAAGCCTAAAGGTTTCCTTCCTCTCACAGTCTCTGTGTCAAGAATAATTGGACTTGATTCATCAACACGATATAAACTAATATGTCTTTCACTATAGCTGCCGATCGACACAGTTGTAATGATCAACACCCAATAGATACCCATGTATTTTGGTGCAAAACAAGTGTGTGTTAGTGAAGATCTGATTGGTCAATATCCCTTCTTGATTTTATTTCAAGGTTCTGATCGATATGCCCGACCATAATGATCAACTCCAGAATGATGTAGTGGAGGTATATGTTTGGTGTCAATTTAAAATTATGTTTAAGGCGCCAAACGAGTGGTAGCCTGTCATATATAGAGAAAGAAGCTTTTAAAAGTTATCTCGATAGTGCTTTAAATATTAAAAAAAAAAAAAAAAAATTAGAGAGATCACATTAATATTGTATTGCATTGGTGTATCTTCTTATATGTCAAGTAATGTGTAAATATAAGTGAATTATTAAGTTTATCTAGATAGTGCTTTAAATATAAGTGAAAAAAGCTAGGAAGAATATCACATTATTGTACTACATCGGTATATCATCTGATATGTCAAGTAATATGTACATACATGTGAATTATTGAGTTTATCTCGATAATGCTTTAAATAAAAAAAATTAAAAAAAAAGGCCAGGTAGATCATATTATTGTACTACATTGGTATATTATCTGATATGTTAAGTAATGTGTACATACATATAAATTATTGAGTGTCTCATTAATGTTAATTATATGATTTGTCACATTATGAGGTACAAAATGTGACCTCCCAACTGTTACTCTTACACGTATTGTTATCTTTAGTTCTGCATTAAGTACAATACACGACCATGGCCCTCTCCATTCATAATTTTCAATTGTTGAGGTACTGATCCATTATAACAAGTTTAAGCTTTGATGTTAAGCAGATGGCTTTGTGCAGAATCATAGCATATACCTTTCAAGCAATAAAACATGAATTTAATTTCATCCGGTAATCCATGCAGACTGAATCAACAAATGATTCAAATTATCGTGCTTGAGCTTAATCGGCACCATACTGCCTATATTCTTGATCATAAGAGAAGTGATTGAATTCGATCAATTAGGGTTCGAACCAAAAAAATTGGTGATAACTGGATACGGATCAATTATAGATGAAGATTCAGAAGTAAAAGCCATGAGATCAGATAAGAGAGAAATTAGAAACAAACTGTTAGGATCGCAAGAAAGTTACAGAAGCGATAAAGAAATCTTGAAGGATCAAGGCGGAAGGTAGTGGCGATGGATACCATAATAGAAATTGATTTTCCCATTTCAAGAAATGATAATTACAACTCAGTTTACATACACTTCTCTAAATTCACTCAACACATAATTAGTTAATTACGCCAACTACACTAAGATAACAGCTCTAACAATCTTGGCTTAAGTTGTTGAGTTGTTGAATGTTGATAGTTGTTGACTTCATATTCTGTGATGATTTGGCAGATTGAGATGTAGTCTCTTTACAAACAAACTTGCAAATTAATTGAATCGATTGGTAAATGAAATTCAAGCATCTTGAGCATAGCCTATATATATGACTAACAATCATTCGTCCATTTCTCATTAGCTTTCAAAATTTGGCTTGCTGCTACACTTTAATCAATTTTTCTCAGATATATATATATATATATATATCTTATAGCTCTAAGTAGCTAGGGTTTACAATTCAGGGATGTATTAGGCCATTACTTTAGCAATTTCTTAGAAGGTATATTCTACGTAGTGGATTAATTTAATCCAACTCCATGCCTAGCTATTATATACTTGGAATAAAGCAAAATGCTTCTGAATCCTGATCATCTTAAGGTTGTGAGAATTGGTTCACTTCAACCTATAGGAATCCAAGAAATTACTTTGCTAGCAACCCAAAAAGGCTTTTATGTAACGTAGCTTTCAGTAACAGAGAGAAAGTAGATGCATGAGAATCTGTTTTAGCAGTTAAGAAAATTGTAAAACATAGATACATGCACTAGTGTTCTAGTGGTGCCTAGATATAATCACAATGTGAAGATAATATCTTGTTGTCTCTTACAGTAACAAGTAAAAAACAGAATTCTCTTTTATGCGTATCAAATCCAATATACTAGTTAGGAGCATAGGCATTGAGGATAATGAGGAAGGGAATTAGGATCCACTTTAAATCAGAACTATAATCTTTTGAAAATCATGGGTCGAAAGCTAGAGAATATTTGGTTGGGAATAAATGGTCCATGCTGATCCGTTTTATAGGCCAATTTGCAGTCGACGTCTACATGCATATGCATGGATTTCGTGAGGGTGGATGGTCAAAAGTGGTGTTGGAGGTTCGTTCCAAAGTCAACCATTACCACAAAAAATTAGGGCTCTGGTATCGTGCATGGTGCATATATAACCACTAGACTCAAATCTAATTGGCACGAATACAGTGTATTTAAAACTCACAAGTCTTTTTTGTGTAGCATTGTGTTTTATATTTGATGCATTATTTGTTAATTTAAGGTTTGTTGAAGTTTCAAATGCAACTCTTACGCTTTAATATATATATATATATATATATAGCAAAGCTATCATCACTTTATATTTTCTGTATAGATATTTATACATACATACATACATACATATATATATATATATATATATATTTCTCTAAACTAAAATCCTTGGCTGAGTTGGCTCATTCAGCTGCTTCTGCAACCTGCTATAGTACGTGATAGTTACTCGGAGGTAGATTGTTTCCCCTCCCATTTCCATACTCTTCTCATACCCTTCTATTTGTGTGGTCACGGTTAAGCTACCTCAATATTTTATATTCATATTACTTTTTGTTTTATTATTTCTATAAAAAATTAATATAAAATATTAACGTGGCTTAACCGTGATCACACATCACAGGAGGACACGGATAGAGTATGGAAATGGAAGAGCAGACAATCCACCTTCTCCTAGTTACTTCTGAATTAGCCTGCCCCATGTGTGCACATGTCAGTCTTTAAAAAAGTCGGATTGACTAAATACAGTTTGCCTTTCAGTTTCAATATTCTAAAGCATTTGGAGATATACATTGTTTGGAGTACGAACTGAGATGAAAGAGAGATTAGGGAACAATTTGTGGCACTAAGATTAATTGGATATTATAATAACACACAACACATTGTAGTAGGCATATTCAGAAAATAATTAGAATTAGAATTAAGAAGAGCATTTGGACAATGGAATTTTTCTTATGCTTTTCAATGTGATTGGTAGTTAAATTGCACTCAGAATGGTGGTTGGAAGCAGTGGGATTGAGCTTTTTGCTTTTGATTACTTTCGTAAGTGGGTCACCATTCCATTGACCTCTCATTGCTCACCTCTTCTCCATATATAGAGTAGTTATAGTTTTGATGCCAAAGAAACCTTCATTTATTGGGTCCTTTATACATGAAAAGTCTTTAATTTATACACACCATAAGAGACAATATATAATATATAGTAACAAAAAGGTGGAGAAAAAGAATAGTGTACAGTCGCCTGTGGAGGAACAAAATGCCTTTCTTTGAGGGAAGGAATCAACTTGGATAACCCTTAATTGCATAGTGCCTTTTGGGTAGGCCTAGCAAACGGGTTGTGTCTGTCGTGTTCCTGTCGTTTTCGTGTAACACATGTTATCTTAACGGGTCATGTCGTGTCACACCTGTTATCTTAACGGGTCCTTAACAGGTCAGGTTACTTTACCCAACAGGTAAAGTGACCCGACCCGTTAGACCCGTTATGACCCGTTAAGAAAAATGTTTTTTTTTTTTTCTTAAACTTGCACATACTACACATTGCCACATAAATATTACTTCAAAACATTAAAGCACATTTGTCATTTAAGTATTACATCTACACTTGAAAATAAGAGCCTAATAAACAAACATCCATACACTACTAGTTTATTACAAAATATTAAATGTGCAAGGATATACAAAATGAAAGAGTTTTTGTTTTCAATTGTGAAGCTTTTCTCTAAAGTTTAAACCTTGTCAATGGAATTCAAAGCTTGAATGTAATTCCTTTTACAAAATCCTCAATTTTCATCGATCATCATGACATAAGATTTTGTGGTATCCACTTGTGTAAATATTTTAAATTGAAGATCGAATTCATTCATTGTATTCATATGGGGTCAAGGAGTGTAGCTGTAAAATATCAACAAAATCAAAGTTAAAATAACCGTTAAATCATGATCTTTCGTTGATAACCGTTGAAATGTTTTGTCCCTTTACTTGATCTCTGAATGTTTGTTTTTTTGCGATTTTTGGCATATGCGATCTTGAAGCATATACAAACAAGTTTGACGATTGGATCGTTGAAATTATTTTCATAGAATGCGTATCACATCAAAACGATAAATTCACTAACACCTAGAGTTCATTTATACTTTCATCAAGTATAACATAAGATTTTGTGGTATCCACTAGGGTAAATATTTTAAATTGAAGATCGAATTCATTCATTGTATTCAAATAAGGTTAAGGAGTATAGCTGTAAAAAATCATCCAAATTGGAGTTAAAATAACCGTTAAATCGTGATTTTTCGTTAATAACCGTCGAAACGTTTTGTCCCATTACTTGATCTCTGAATGTTTGTTTTTTTCAATTTTTGGCGTATGCGATCTCGAAGTATACACAAACATGTTTGACGGATGGATCATTGAAACTAGTTTCGTAAAATGTGTATCCCATCAAAACAATAGATTCACTAACACTTAAGAGTTTATTCATACTTTCATTAAGTATAGCATAAGATTTTGTATATCCACTAGTGTAAATATTTTAAATTGAAGATCGAGTTCATTCATTGTATTCATATAGGGTCAATGAGTGTAGCTATAAAAATCATCAAAATCAAAGGTAAAATAACAGTTAAACCGTGATTTTCGTTGATAACCCTCGAAACATTTTGTTCTGTTACTTGATATTTGAATGTTTATTTTTTGCAATTTTTGACGTATACGATCTCGAAGTATATTCAAACAAGTTTGACGGTTTGATCGTTGAAACTAGTTTCGTAGAATGCGTATCCCATCAAAATAATAGATCCACTAACACTTAAGAGTTTATTCATACTTCATTAAGTATAACATAAGATTTTGTGGTATTCACTAGTGTAAATATTTTAAATTGAAGATCGAGTTCATTCATTGTATTCATATAGGGTCAAGGAGTGTAGCTATAAAAAATCATCAAAATTGGAGTTAAAATAACCATTAAATCGTGATTTTTAGTTGATAACTGTTGAAAAGTTTTGTCCTGTTACTTGATATTTGAATGTTTATTTTTTGTAATTTTTGGCGTATATGATCTCGAAGTATATTCAAATAAGTTTGACGGTTGGATTGTTGAAACTAGTTTCGTAGAATGCTTATCCCATCAAAATGATTCACTAACACTTAAGAATTTATTCATACTTTCATTAAGTATAACATAAGATTTTGTGGTATCCACTAGTGTAAATATTTTAAATTGAAGCTCAAGTTCATTCATTGTATTCATATAGGGTCAAGGAGTGTAGCTATAAAAAATCATCAAAATCGGAGTTAAAATAACCGTTAAATCGTGATTTTTTGTTGATAACCGTCGAAAAGTTTTGTCCCGTTACTTGATCTCTGAATGTTTGTTTTCTGCAATTTTTGGCATATGCGATCTCGAAGCATATACAAACATGTTTGACGGTTGGATCATTGAAACTAGTTTCGTAGAATGCATATCCATCAAAACAATAGATTTACTAACACTTACGAGTTTATTCATACTTTTATTAAGTATAGCATAAGATTTTGTGGTATCCACTAGTGTAAATATTTTAAATTGAAGATCAAGTACATTCATTGTATTCATACAGGGTCAAGGAGTGTAGCTATAAAAAATCATCAAAATCGGAGTTAAAATAACCGTTAAATCGTGATTTTTCATTGATAAATGTTGAAAAGTTTTGTCTCGTTACTTGATATCTAAATGTTTATTTTTTGCAATTTTGGGCGTATACGATCTCGAAGTATATTCAAACAAGTTTGATGGTTGGATCGTTGAAACTAGTTTCTTAGAATGCGTGTCCCATCAAAATAATAGATTCACTAACACTTAAGAGTTTATTCATACTTTCATAAAGTATAACATAAGATTTTGTGGTATCCACTAGTGTAAATATTTTAAATTGAAGATCGAGTTCATTCATTGTATTCATATAGGGTCAAGGAGTGTAGCTGTAAAAAATCATCAAGATCGGAGTTAAAATAACAGTTAAATCGTGATTTTTTGTTGATAGCCATCGAAATGTTTTGTCCAATTACTTGATCTCTGAATGTTTGTTTTTTGCAATTTTTTGCTGATGCGATCTCGATGCATATACAAACAAGTTTGACGGTTGGATCGTTCAAATTAGTTTCGTAGAATTTGTATCCCATCAAGTTCAATGGTGTCTATATATACATTAAGTAGATTTAAATTTATTTATTTTGTATGCATAACACTTAAGAAATTGAATGGTATGTATATTTAAGCCGATACAGTGGTCACCAATTTTCAATATTTAATTTAATATATATAATTATTGTGGTTTTTAGGAGTATAAAATTGTTAAATTAATATATATATATATAATTATTATAATATTTTTTTAGGGTTATAAAAATATAAAAGTAATATTTTGCTTATCGTGTATCGTGTTACCCACGTGTATACCCGAACCAACCCGTTATCTTAACAGGTGCTTATCGGGTTACCCGATAATGACCCGATTCATTATCGTGTCAACCCGAATACCTGTTAATTTTGTGTCGTGTCGTGTCTGATTATTGGGTCATGTCAAGAATTGCCAGGCCTACTTTTGGGTACTGTTAGTACTGCTTGCAGATTTTAAGGTAAATTCTTGAATGCACAATATGTACTTATAGTTAGTGGCGAAGCCAATAATCATCAGGGGAAGGGCGAATTTAAAATTGTAAAAGGTCCCAAAAAAATTTAGACAACCAAATCCTTTTAGATAGTAGATAATACTAATGTCGTTCATAATTTATCAATACAAACAAGTTACAATATTGTTGGCGATGTTTCTTGTCATGAAGACATCGCATAAAAGGCTCATTAATTATCAATAGGAGAGCAGCATGTGAAGTATTAGCTCAACATGATAAATTTACCCTTGACGTTTTGAGTAGACCAGACACAAAATCCTAATGGGAAGAGTCAACTCTTTGGGTTCAAGGACATAGCAAGGTGTCCCTTTCAGAACCAGATATCCCTACAGCTACCATTGTGCCCTACCCCGGATTAAGGAGGCAGAGATTGACTCTTTGGAGTCTTCCTTGGGTGTCTCCTGCTCTGGCGGGTCTCATACCGCGCCTACCACTAGAGATCTGCTCAAGTGGTGTGCTTAGTAAGGTCTACACCATCTTAGCAAAACACATAGGCTGCCTAAGCAGAGTCCCTACTTTAAATATAGCAAAGCTAAACAAAGAGATGGTAGTCACAACTTACTACTTAGAACTCTCTCAAGTTTTCTGTTTCTCTCACAACTTATTCTGGCTCTAGGAATGGAAGACCCTTTGGCACACCCTAACCCTTTTTTTTTAGTGTTCATCAATTAGCCTAACAATATTAATTGTCTTGCAAGTGTGATTTTCGTCAGGCTATCTTTAATGAAAATTTGCATCCACAATCAAAGTTGGAGCTTGGGTATGTCGAAGGGGCACCCCACACACAGCCCTTCAATGTTTTCCTTTTCAGAATTATTATATTAACTGTGCACAAATACTACAACAACACCCCTTAATTTATAAAGTGCCTCCTTTATTACTTTATTCTCCTTCACTCTCATGTATTCCTTTTAGTCGAATAAATTTGGTTAGAATGGAATACTAAATACTCAAAAGAAGTATGAAAAATGATAGTGAAAATAGGATTTTTTTAATAATTATCTGATTTGTCACAAAAAAAAAAAAAGAACTTGAATATTTTGGTGGTGATTTGTCAAATGTTCGGTTTGGAATATGTGAGTGTTAATTAGTACTAATCCATAGATAATAATAGTGAGCCTATTTCAGTTAACTATGATAAGTATAAAAGCACCAACTACTGCCAAACAAGTAGAAAATCCGTCAATTTCTAGGAAATATAGGCTCGAAGAGGGTGGACGTCAATTAATTGACAACCAATTGATCCATCTGAAACCACGTAGCAAAAGCCTGATTCAATTTAGCATGCTCCTTGTCAACAGCAGGAAGGGTGGAAGCAGGGGCCTGAATAGTGTCATCCATGTACCCAAATAAATTGTGACCTATATGTGAGTTTCAAAAATTAGGCAACATTAGGACTGCAGAGAGAGGGTATAGAGGTGGAGGAAGAAGATGAAGATTGAGTGGCCACGGGGATGAGAGACAGGAGAGGGTCACGGCAAGGGAATTTTTGGGAAAGGGAAAGTAGGAGGGAAAACTAGGGGTAGGAAAGGGAAAAGTGGGAGGCTAGGGTTTGATCCGGAAGCGAAACCTAAATGAGTGATACCATACAACAATAATTGTATTGATTTGATTTATATCACAATAGGACAAATATAGTCAAGCGATTTATAGTACAAGTAAACCTAAGTACACTAAGATTTACGAAACTTAGACCAACACAATCATAACTGGACTCTACACTGGCAGAGGGAGAGAAGGAGATAGATCCGCATTTTCTATAGAGACCAGTTGGCTACTAGATGTGGAATATGATAGAGAAGGTGAGGAAGGTGAGTCTCATTATTATTTGGTTGCTTTCAACATGCCAACCCTAGCTAGACATCTTTAGCCCGTTGGTTCACAATAATCATTACATGAGAAAAATGAACGAAAGAGCAAATTTGTTGCGTAAAGAGAGAGAGAAAGGATCGTAGCAACCAGTCCTTTTATAAGGAGGAAGGAACGAAGTAACATGACCTTGTACTTTTTTTAATGAGGACTAACTGCACTTGCAATGCATTGCCACTAAATATAGTGTTGATTTGACTTTATATGTATATCATAGTTATTTAATTAAACCCAACTTGTCTCTCATGTTTTTCGTCTCCATGAAATCATTAGGTAGCTTAACATATATCATTAGTGACTAAGAAGAAAGTGCGGTTTCCTATACTAGGTTGCCCTTGAACATAAAAGCATTCCTCTTTTCGATAATTAGATGTTGCTAGGATCCACATATGGACATACATATACATACATACATACATATATATATATATATGGGACGGATCCATGTTATTACTTTTTTCACTTCATTTGTATCACGTATTTTTGTGGGATTTACTTTGTAATGTATTTAATAATCCAAAAAGAAAGATAGTTCGGATCGTTAAAATACATTATGAAGTGGATCCTACAAAAACATGATATTACTTCTTTTACACGCGTTTTTGTATTATTCAAGCAAAGTTAGCTAGTGAAAGAAAACTTAAAGCATTGATTTGTTGGGTGAATTGTCGATTTAGTCTCTGAATTATCATCTTAGTGAAATTAGGTCCCTAATTTATTATCTAAGTGAAAATTAGGTGTCTAAATTATTTTTTTGGATAAATAAGTCCCTAAATTCATCAAAATTGCTAATTTCATCCCTAATGTGATAGCCCGTCCCTGAAATATCAAAAACGTACGCGTGAAAAGACTATTTTGCCCCTAGTTCGATTTCGTTACGTTATTGGTTGTTTTTGTGTTGTGTTGGCATGTTTTGGGCCACACACTCACACTCCCACACCCCATACCGTTCTGTCCCTTTCCCTGTGATTGTCCCGAGCCCCATTTCCCTTCCCATTCACCATATACGTACGGACACACACCCAAAACCCATTAAACCTCCACAGATCAAGGAAACCAAGACCATATTCGAGCTCGTGAGGCTTGTAGGAGTCCAACCATACCATTTCTAGGTAAGAACACCATCGTTTTCACGTCAAATCCACAATGTCCGAATTCGAGTATTGTTCATGCACACGTGATTTCTCACGTTTTAGGGAATTTCAAGCTTGTAGGTAGCTTGGTGAGGTCCCAAGGAGGCTCGGAGTGGTTCGTTTGAAGGATTTGGACGTCGGGATCACTAGTTTCGAAGTTGGCCGGAGTTGGGTTGAATTTTCAGGTGAGATTTCTTGGTTTTTAACCCTTGAAAGTAGTATGATTGTGTTCTTCTAGTTCTAAGCTTCATTTTGGTACCAATTTTGTGAAATTTGGATGAAAAACGAAGAAGATATCGAAGTTTGAAAATTTTCCAGTTTTCCGGCGCCGGCGACGGCGCAGAGGCTCGCCGGGGAAGAAGACGGAATATTCCGTCAAGTCTGACGGAATATTCCTGATGCCGTTGACAGAAACCATTAGGGTTAACGGAATATTCCCTACGGCGTCAGTTGACGCCGTCAGCGTGCCAGGCATGTGCCTGCGCGTGGCCGGATCGTGAGGGCGCGTGCGGTGGTGAAAAATTATTTTAAAAATATGGGGATGTTCCTGAGGTTGAGTAGATCACGTTGGTGTATTCATACACCCCATTTGAGCATTGTATGAGAAGTTATTTCTAAAGTTGGGTTATGTGCTTAAAAATTAACGTTTTTATAGTTATTTCGCATATAGGTGAGACGTATCCCGAGGACGAGCGTGGTCACTCGAGGCAGGGGGGTTACGACCCTTCCACTTACCAGTGAGTGAGCTTTTGGTTTTCTGTATATACCTATATACTTATATTTCCCAGGAATTGATTTAAATGTTTATTAGTTATGTGCCATTTTGATATTGTTGGTTATTATGCATGATTAGTTGCATTTACCTATACATATATATGTTCGTATGTATTGGTGTTGTGGACGCACAGGTAAGTGTCAGGTAAGTGTTATTCATGTTTACATTCAGTAGTGATTCGAGATGCTTAGAGAGCTCATAACCTGCACCCCCGATGTTAGTGCTCCCGCCCAGAGTAGGGCACAGTCTTTCACGTGTTGTTCACCTCCCGCACCACACGCTCAGCTTGGATCCAAGTTAGGTGCACAGTCCTGTCGTACAGACCACTTTAGGTGGTTCCGACTCGTAGGTGACCCGCGATTATTCGCACAGCCTTCACGTGATCGTAGCACTAGAGCGTTTATATGTATTACACCCAGGACTGTCGTACAGACCACTTTAGGTGGTTCCGACTCGTGGGCAGGTTTAGTTATTGTGATTGAGACCTGAGCTCTAGATGCAGCCGTACAGGTCACGTTAGGTGACTCCGGCTGCCAGATTATATGTTATTGATGTGACTTATACCTGAGCACTTGGATTTCATTCTGAGATTCCGACATGGCATATTCTCGAGCATGGTTGGCATATATATATATATATATATATATATATATATATACATATATATATATATACGTACATATGTTTACTTTCTGGGAAGTATACGGGTTTTACGGCGAGGGGTTAGAACTTATTTGTTAAAATGGTTTTAGAAAAGCTTTGTTTTTGCCCACTCACGCTTTTGTTTTGCGCCCCTCCAGGTTCTAGCTGTTCAGTTGGTTTGGTGGTTTTCCCAGAGGGCTTTCCCGGCATTTCTGACAGACGATCACCAGCGTAAGGCCACCTTCGGGTGTACTGTTGTCGTGTCATTTAATTTGGATTGCTTTAGGCTTTCTACTCTGAACTTGTGTCTCACTTACGCTAGCACTTATTACTATTACCTTGTATGCTAGTTTTTAATTATTTGTACTTCTTCTATTATTGTTTTATTAGCTTCCGCACTGTGCACATGGTTACGTCACCTTCACGTGACGGCCAGCATTCCCTGACCTCGGTCGGGGTGTGTCACCTAATATTATACTCAAAGTTATTTTTGTCCATTTCTTTGTCAACTTAAGTCACATGACACATTATAGATGGTAATACCGTCATTTTTTGCCTATAAGCCCTTAAAGATGCATATATATAGGTTGTGAATCTAGGTTGTGAATCTGTACCTTCCAAAGTTAATTTCATACTTTTTTTCTTATATATGAAAACCACCAATTTACTCTTCAAAGTGTATCACATACAAATCATGTAACTTAAATTGACGAAAAATTGAATAAAATAGCTTCGAGGGTTGTAATTGACAGATTTTTATGAGTTTAAGGACTGATTTTTCTGAAGAAAAAAAAAGTCCATGGACTTAATTTTCACTATATTGATAAGTCAAAGTTTGAGATATAATTAAAAAAGCATTACCTAGATAGCTATATTCATTTTCTACTATAGTAAAAAGGGATTAAATAGTTGATCTATAGAGGCCTTGGATTAACCAAATGCGAAAAATTACATTTTTTCTTTGTTTGGTATCCTTCTTGAATCTAATTTTTATTTTTATCTTTATTTATTTATTTTTGAACAAACGATATTATCTATACTAAGAGGGTAGGAGAATGGGTAAGCATTACAATGGGTTAGCAATAATGTGATTCAAATTCGCCTTTGGTGAAAATCAAACCTAAGACCTCTCACTTACAAGTGAAGAGGAATACCACTTGACCATAGTACTAAGTGGCAATCAATTTTATAACTTAGGGAGGTTATTACTTAATAGAGGCCTAGTTAAAAATAATAATAGTTATTGACTTATTTATCATTAATGAATGTTGTATTTCCTAAATAGGATTGATTGCGGGTACGTATGAACAAGAAATAAAATACCTTGAGCCCAAGCAATCTTATTTAGGGATATCATGCTTTCGTTTTTAGAGCTGATGCCACGTCTTTTCTTTGCAGGTATGTATGAACAAGAAATAAATACTTAGAGCCCAATCAATCATATTTAGGAAATACAACATTCATTAATGTTAAATAAGTCTATAACTATTTTTTTTTTAATTACGCCTCTATTAAGTAATAACCTCCTTAAGGTTATAAAATTGATTGTTGTTTAGTACTACGGTCTACTGATATTCCTTTTCACTTGTAAGTGAGAGGTCTTAGGTTCGATTCTCACCAAATACGAATTTGAACCATATTATTGCTAGCCCATTGGGAAACTTAGCCTATTCCCTCACCCCCTTAATGTAGCATAAATAATATCGTTTGTTTAAACAAAAAAAAAAATTGATACTAACTTTATGGCTTTATAGAGATTTTACTGTACTACAAAATTTAAAAGTCAATAACCTATTGCCTAAATTGCTCCCTCTTCCTAGTGCTAGTGTCAACTTCAAAGGTTTTAGAGATAAGATATTGCTACAAATTTTTCTTCCACATGTATGAAGATTTTATGCAAGAAGTTTATTTGGAATGAAAATTACGTGTGTGATTTTCTTTAAGGCATTATACATATATATTTAAATTTACCTTGATAATCTTTTGTTTCATTTTTTTAAGGATCTTTGCATCTAAAGAAACTATAGACATGATGATGGTCTAGCCTCTCACTGACTTTTACTTGTAAAAAAAAGTTAGTGTTTCTTATTTTAAAGTAGTGTGTTTGAAAAATATATATGATGATTTCTATTATTGATATTCATCGTCAAAGTTGCAAAAACCTTTACACAATCAAACCAACCCACTATAAGAAATAGCTCGACACGGCTTGAACTTGGTATTGGGCTCGAATTTTATCAAGCCCGCTCGAGTTCCGCTTGTATAAGAAGCAAGCCTAAAAAATTGAACAAGCCAAACTTAAGAACAATGATAGTCAGTTCGGCTCGATGTTTACAGACCTAGTTCACATGAAGATCTTCGCATTAGTAGGAGTTGGCTACATAGTTTCCTATTTCGGATAAGAAGACATTGCTATATAGACTTAAGCATTTAACTGAAATTTAATTGGCAATACTAAGCTTGCTAAAATTCTCCATTCAGTACATAACACGATCTGGCAAAGTAGTGTTACGAATTTACCAAATTTATAATGCAATTTTTAGAATTAACAGTAAACTCCAAATACAACATATGTTATAATTTGAATGAATTTAAAACACATATGAAATGAGATTACTTTTATCTTTCAGCTCTATGCTCTGAACTTCACGTTTTGTAATAAGGATTACCACCCAATCATGTTGTGCACTCTAGTTTATTTGTTTAAAGTTTAAATTTATTCTCACTTTTACACATCAATCATACTTATTAGCTTCATCTTTCGGGTGTTGGCTAGCACATCATAATTCGGATGTCCACGTGGATATTCTACGTTGAAGTGTGTCAGTTAGTGACGAGATAGTTTTGTTTCACTAATTTCTCAACACACCACAACACCATCTTCAGACTGCGTTTGGTATGAGGAAAAAAGAGCTGGGAAATGATGAAGTACTGCCTTTCAATATGTAAGTCCGGACTTGAGAAATGATTTCCTAACTCATGGGAAAATAGGAGAAAATGTGAATCCGTCCACCTCTGTGGTATTCACTTTCCTTCTCCCAGGGAAAAAAAAAAACCATTATTTGATATCTCTTTTGGCAAATATGTCCTCATTGACAATTAAAAATATCCATCATATATCTCCAAAAATTGATATTTCCTACTTACTTTCCCAATATTACCAAACATGGAAAACGAATTTTGCATTTTCCTTCCCTTAGAAAAAGAAATGGAAATGGATGTAGCGGAGATGAGAATGCTTCGTTAAATGTGTGGGCACACGAGAAATGATAAGATTAAGAATGAAGATATTCAAGGTAAAGTAGGAGTAGCCGAAATTGTAGGAAAGATGAGAGAAAATCAGTTATGGTGGTTTGAACATGTGAAACGAAGGCTTACTAACGCTTCGGTTAGAAGATACGATTACATGACAGAGGTTAAGGGTCCAAGGTCCAAGAGGTAGAGGAAGACCTAGGAAGACTTTGGAAAAGACTATAAGAAAAGACTTAGAGTACTTGGATCTAACGGAAGACGTAGCATAGAATGGAGCGCAATTGCGTTTTAGGATTCATACAGCCGACCCCACTTAATGGGAAAATGAATTTGCTATTGTTGTTGTTGTTAGAAAAAGAAATAGGAAACCATTTCCTATAAATTACGAAAACTAATGAAAATGACTTGAAAACTTTAAGTTTTAATGAAAACATCAAAATAAAGAGTAAAGTAAATAGTATTAGGATTGACTTTCTAGTGTAAAAATATGGTTTTTCGTTAAAATAAATAGTACCGGAAGCTTTTCGTTAGAGTTCCCCTATAAATTCGCTTTATATGCATACCAAACGCAACCTCAATGGTTGTCAAATAGGAGAGGCCATGAATATTAATAGGAAAATAATAAACACATCATTTTTAGTTTCTCACACATCAATGCTTAATCTTGTTATTTGTTTCCGTTAAAGTTATTCAATCTGATAGCTAGAAATATATAAAAAGAGCTTTGCGAAAAACTGAAAAATATGTCTGAAAATCACCTCCCTATTAATATTGACCTGTAATTGTTTAGAATTTCTCAACATGGTTGTTTCATCCAGCTTGTTAGCATAGTCAGCAAAACTAACATATAGTACACGTCACTTTTACCTTTTTGTACATGCAATTCTTGTATTTTGCGCAGGGTTTAAGGTTTGTTATTGGTTCTAAGATATTAATTAGGTTCTAGATTAAGCAGTGCACTGACTCATCATCACAAGAAAGCAAGAAAGAATATTTAAGTAACAATAATTCTGTCACGAAAATGATGGATTATTAACGGTACTAAGGATTTGTCATATGAAAACAAAAGAAAACAGTTCTCTGCCAAATATGAAAACACCAAAAAAAAAAAACCTATCAAAATATTGCTTTAATTTCGTAACATGCAAAGAACAATATTCTGCAGATTTATCAATATGGTCTGCCATAACAAAAAGAGCCCGTCCATTTCTACTTACGAAACAAAAGAGCATTACTTTCGACATCAAAACAAAGGAAGGTAAAACAGCTAAAGAGCATTGTTAAAATAGTGTTGTCATGATTCACGCTATACCAAATCTAATATTTTCTTAATCCCATGCGTATCACCCATCGAAAGTGTTCTACTTGCCTTATTTGCATGTGTATTTTTTTAATATTTAGCAGAAAGTAGGGTTTTGGGTGTGTTTCGTGACATAAACTAGCAATCAATCTTCTGCTTTTTCAAGATTTTAATGCAACATACGATAACCCTGCCTAGCCAGACATGCATTTTATATATGTAATATATATATATATATATATATATATGGAGATAAATCTGTGACACAACTTTTTTATACAAGTTTTTGTGGAGCCAACTTTGTAATATATTTCAACAATTTAAACCGTCTATCGTTTAGGTCTTACCTCAAAGATCAATGTCTATCAAAAATCACCCAAATCTGAAATCATGATTGTCAAATTAAGTGTTTGGGTATCTTTGTAGAACCATGTCTGTCCATTTTCTTCACTACAAATTATTATCCTAAAAATCTTAGCCTAGCGCCTTCCCTAATTAAACCCAGGCATTTGAAAATTAAGAAATGGCACATAGACCTACTTAGGTGTCCGCCTAGGTCACAACTCTCACTTAAACAGAAAACCAATAACTTTCATTTTGCATTTTATTTTTTTCAATAAAATATAAGAGACTTGTTAAATACTTGGATGCACACATTATATGCTTGTTTCCTATGTTTTCAATCTATTCTAATACTTTATAATATGTATGACATTTTGTTTTACAATTTATGTATCACAATGCAATTATGTATTTTTTAAGTATATTAGACACTTATTTATATGATACATAATAAATATACTTAAACTCGCATAGTCTGCCTAGACCCCACCTAAGCGCTAGGCACCAGCCTACCGCCCGACTATCGCTTAGTATATTTTAGAACCTTGCTACAAATGAATGTCATAATTGTCTTGGATTTGTCTAAATTTTTTCAAAAATGATCTATAAATGATGTTCTAAAAGATAGACAGTTCGGATCGTTAAAATAGATTATGGAGTGAGCTCCACAAAGTAGTGTCAAAAAAGTGGTATCATGGATATATGTATATATTAACTTTTGCAAAACTTCATTTAAGACATGAATTATGAGGCTAAAAGATAGAATAGGTTTAGCCCCAATTCTTACATGATGAAGGGTTTACAAAGAGAGCTTTTCCTATATTTCATCCCCTCTTCAAACTCATCTATTTTATCTAGCATCAGTTGTCCGCGTGTGCTTTAAACTATTAATTGGTGTGTTTATTATGAGATTATCAATCAATATGTCTAAACACCAAACGAGGCCTTAAGGAAAGGAATACGATTTAGCAGGAATGAATGCTGACTTTCTTCTTGAGGAAAGCACCCTGCAGGAATCAGATATAACTGGTTGTTCCATGAATTCGTTTTCTTACCGATCGAAAAAAATTTGATGAAGAGGAAAATGAATGCTAGAGAAGTTGATGTAGCAGCGAAAACAGGTGGCTATTGCCCCATTTTCTAGTAGTGCAAGAGCAAACCTGTAGGAGGGAATTGTAACAATATAATCTCACCATAATAACAACTTTAGACGAAGTTGCTCTTTAGAAGAAAGAAAGATCGTAAAATCATTTTTCGGGCCACTTAGTATTTCGGTCTGATAGCTTTTTTCTTTCTTCATTTGTAAGTGAAAAGTTTTAAGTTCGAATTTCGTGAATGACGAATTCGCCACCGGTTTATTCCTACACTCCGTAGTGTAAATATATTGTTATATTAAGAAAAATCATTTTCTTTTGTAAAAGGCAGATAATGTATTCTGCCACAATATTCTAATTTGGAAAACGCTGATTTGGATGTTATCACACAGAAAATTAATGGAAATTTGGAGAAAGTAGTGGTGGAGGGTAAAAGCCGGCGGCAGTGGTGATGGCGATGGTGGTTTTGCTGGTGGTGGTCGTCTTGGTGCTCTCTCTCAATCATCACTATATGCGCGCGGGACCAGATTTTATTCATTCCTAAGTAGTCCACCAGTTGCTACGGTCAGCTACTAGGGTTTTAGATGATTTAGATAATTTTTTTAAAAGAAACCGAAACCATATTCATGGGGTGGCAGCACTTATAATTCAAAATGCAATAGTTTTTTCTACATCTTATATATACAACAACATGTACACTAAGAGGATGAGGAATAAGTTGATATCGATTTAGGTATTTACGAAAATCAAACTGAAAACTTTCCACTTACGAGTTAGCCTCAGTGACAAAAAATGTAATAAATTTGAAAAGACTACAAACAATGTAATATGTTGAATCTAAAATGATTTGTATACAGTAGTCATTTGATATTCATGTACTTATTTTCTTCTCAAACAGTTAATTATACTTATTGTAATCCTTAGATTTGAAGTCAAGCATTTCAAACTAATGACAAGAAGCACAAGAAAATAATCAAATCTTCAGTGTTGTACGTCCTCAAGATTCGAACCGGTCAAACCTTCCAACTGAAACGCCTTCAAGATTTTTTCTCACTTCTTAATGTAAATATATTATTGTATTAAACATGACAAGGAAAATCAAACTAGTCGAACCGTACGAAACGGCCAATCCGAACTGTGGACTGTTTGATTTCGCTTGGATCATCAATAAACCAAGGAATCTCAAAACATAACCAAACAGCTGGTCCTGTCCAACCGTGGTTTTACACTTTTATAAACCGCTTCAAACCTAACGGAACCATTCCGTTCTTATATATTATTTTTTACGCTTATCATCTTTCATTTTATTTCCTTGGAAATTTGCTATTTGATGAAATGATGAATTTTAGAATGTTTGAGATTTACAAATTATAATGACAGTATGCTTTGGAATTGGGGTTAACTAATTCGAAAACAAAACGCAAAAGAAAAGTATAATTTGGTCTTAGGCAAAAACCGATCAAAACCAAAACCGAACCAAACCACACAACAATGGTTTAGTTTGTGACACCGGGTAATGGAGATGAATGAGAAACCACAAGTGAACACTAAAAGATAAACAACTCACCACTCTAAGGCTAGTTTGGAGTTGTTGTACTGTGAAGAAAAAAAAACGATGTTTTTAGAAGCCGGGGCAAAGCTGCTTTTGCTTTCTAGTGTTTTGGATCCATAATTTTGACAAAAAACACTATTTTTTTCATTACCAAACACAATTTTAGTCCCAGTTTCTTTAAAAAGTTGCTTTCAAAATAATTTCAACAATGCCAAAACAGTCCTAAGGAATTTACCAAAGAGATAAGAGTTTTAAGGATAGGAAGAAAACACTCTTCACTAAACCAAGTTTAAAAGTAATTCTTAATTTCTGAATGAAACATTTCCATACCTGAGTACGGGTTTTAAATAGTCTAGGCATGGAACCTTCAACCTTCCATGAATAGGTTATTATGCATGAACTTAATGTAATACTATTCATGAACTTAAATGACAACAAGAACCATCTTTAAATTAAATATGATGAATGCACTATTTACTAATTAGACGAGTTCAGATTCGGTGTCATACGGTTCCACTGCACAATAACTCAGTCCTCGAGTTTTTTATTTGGTCTTCCTCGATCTTTTGGTTTCACCCAGAATTTTAGTTGAAACCAAAACAAACCAATTTGTCATATATTAACTGATTTGGCTGCGGTTTTGAGTGGTGAAACCAATCCAAACCGGATCATACCAACCTCTAGGTTAGTTGTGCAAGATGAGAGGAATTTGTATATCTCATGTTGTAACCCTTGTGCTCTCTCTCTCTCTCTCTCTCTCGTCGCATAAGTCGTGGTGAAATAGAGATGGGTACACAATATGCTACATAGACCTTTTTTTTTCATTAAGGGAGTGTATGATAACCTTCTATTGTCTCACGATACGACTAGAGTCTAGAGAGTATATGTAACATGGAAATTTGTTTCATGAAAGAATAATGCGACCGTGCCCCCAAAAATTTCTGGTTCTTTCATAACTTATGTATATCAAAGTTAGTTTAGTTGAGTAAGAACATTCACCTTCGAGAAACAGTAGTTCGATTGGCGTTCCAACTGTAAGATTTCCGTTTGCATTACACACACATATCTGTATTGATAAACTGTCACAGACATCCTAACGATACATTGACTAAAGTGGATTCCGGTTTACATCTTTGTACAGTAGATATCGCGTCCGGGTTTTACCCAATGCCGCATACCTGTAACAGTTGCAAATTGCAAGAGAAATTAATTTGAAATGGCAACAATACAATATGGAGATAGGAAAACAAAATCCTTGTATACCAAATGGAAAGCTAAAATTATGCATTCCTTTCATCACTTACCATTGAGGCACAAATGGTGCCATCCAAATGACATCGCCTGCTTGAACAGGGTACCTATTTGCAGAATCATCAACAAAAGATTCAATGAAACTGGAATTTATTAAAGTAGCAGAAAATAGCGGAACTGCAGGTAGAATGCGATCATTTAGTTTCCAGACTCACAAGCTGAAAAAGAAACGACTCATAAATTTTGTGATTGGTAACGGGTACAAAACTTAAGCATCATCATCTTGTCTTGAGGAACTGATATTATGGGAACTTTTTAGATCAAGTGTATGCAAATAGTAATCTACCTTGAGAATTGAGGGGTATGATTTTAAGGGTGTGTCGCTGTGATGAGAGCGTTCTGTTAGTTAAGCCGCACACACCATTTTCAGGGAAGAGAAAAAATAGAGCAATTGCTGGGATGATTTATACTTTCATAGTCTATTTGATGATTCCATTGGCCAGCGTGATAAGAAACTCTAATGCATAACTAGCATATGAATAATAAAATTCAATAACCATGTCCTATATAATCCCAAGCAAGTAATGGACTGTCAATCTCCTGCAGTATCGATAGTGAATGCATCTCTTACCAGCTATCACCCAATCGGTAAATACCCTGTCCCTCCAGGAGCAACAAGCCATGCTGATTATAATGCACCTCCTGCATAAGAAATAAACCAAACACATGGTATCACGGACGACCCATGTTTGCGAGAAAGCCTTTCAAGCTGGGGACCAAGGTAAATCTCACAAGTAAAGCTTTCAAAGATGAAGTAGTGATATACAGATCAACTGTAGATACTGCCCCTACTGGGTAACTGGAGCTCTTGATTGGTTGAGGCAAGCAACATGAATGATATCATTGCTTATTGGCTAAAAAAATCCAACAGTAACGGGCATGCGGTCCAATATCCTAGTGGATAGGGTGTTGAGTCTCCACCCATGCGTCTTGGGTTTGAAACTCCCCCCTCCCCTACATTATTGTAATAGTTTCGAACTCCCCCCTTCCCTTAAAAATAATAAATCAAAAAAGAAAAATATCCAACAGTAATGGACCATGGATACGTCATTGAAAAGAATTCATTGAAAATTATGGGTAGCCTTAACAGATAATTTCAAGTCATATACTAAACAACAGTTACAACAACAACCAAGCCTTAACAGATAATTTCTAGTCATATACTAATATGGCCTTAAGCTTCATCAAGTTTTCTGTTCATTTCTATCAGTGACCAAACCAAAGTGACAAGGGTCTCCAGACCTCAACTTAAACTCATTTCATCAACTAAAACACCGAAATTAAAGTTTCAGAATGTGAATCATGGAACTCAAAAAGATAGACTCAAACAGCAAGGAAAAGACTAATACCTTCACATTAAGATACTCCCCAGGCTGGAAGTCCATTATCTGTCCAAAAATGATGAACACTATCAGAGACAGCAACGAGCATGAATACAAAGATTGAACACAGATAGTAACCAATGGCTTACATGGATGTTGAAGTCATAGGATATAGATGTTGGAATAAGCTTCCTTAATTGGAAGACCTGATAATGAATAATGAAAAAGTGAAACACAGGCTACAAAATCTTCAATCTATCATCAAGACAAACTCAACTAATAGTTAAACAATAAGGAAGAACAAAGAAAGATACATCTCGTGGAGAGATGTTCCTCATCAATATGATTCAAGGATTGACTCTTAAGCATCACAAACAATTTCGTAGGTAGTTATGGATACCAAATAAAAATAAACCTTGAAAAAAGTCACTATTTACCTCGCCTGGAGTTTCCAGGAGTGGCTGCTCGTCTGTTGAACCTATAATCTGGTCAGTAGATTGATTTTCCAGAGAAACATGCCTATATGGAAACATTGTAGAGCATTTAGCCATTTGAAGAGTACTATAACGATGAACTCCTAAGAAAAACACCATTGGTTTCAGCAGTATATCATTATCAAGAAAACTGTCTTTGACAAACAAAGTTTATCGCTCCATTTGAAAGCATTAGTGCCATGTAATGGTGATTTTGAGTGCACTCCAGTGCTCAGCATTCCACAATGATAACAAAAGAGTTAAAAGAATGAGAAAACAGGAAATCCAAGCAATCATAATGTATTAGGGAGATAACCTTCTCTCGAATACCACAAGAGTGGCAGATGCATCACACCTGAGGGAATGATCAACATTCGGAGGTAGATAAGCATATGAGTCCACCTGTGTTTCATATAATCGGAATCAGACTTCTTTTCACCTTTACTTAAGTTCACAAGAACACCACCACATCACGGGATAATTAGATTTGTAATTGTTCTACCACAGATGAAAAATACTACGAACATCATTACTAAAAGCACTGGAAGCAAAGCAGCATTTCTATCAGATAGTCTGGAGTCCTTGCTCAATGCAAAGGATGCATACTTGTAAATTGTTCATCGTACCTATAAAAGTATGTTATATGTTTCCTAATAGCACTCTTGAAATTATAATGTGTCCTACATAAACAGATAAATGACACTTCTGTGCTCTCTGTCACTCAATTCAATTATATTTTCAGAATTCAGACTTCTAGCAGCCTTCATTGCACTTAAAAATCCCAACACAAAAAACGAATTGCTCAAGTTGAGATAATAAGATGGTCATATCAAAACATAATCTACTTCTAAAAACTAAGGAAATTAAAAAAAACGCATGAGTGCATAATATGTGTTTGTGTGTATTTGGGTGTGTGTGTAGACGACATATGTACCAACTAATAATGAGTATCAATTTATTATCCACCAAAACTAGAAATCTCACACTGAAATATATCGAGCTATTCTTACCGTTAATTTGTCGCTAGTACCAGAAACATTGGTGAGAGTGACAGCACCCTGGACCACAAATATGAACCTAGTAGGAAAAAGAGAGCAAAAGGCTTATGACGAAAATCAAATGCCTGAAGCTAATAAATCATTATAAAGTACAAGAAATTCGCTATCGTATAGTACAAACGGAAAATTGAGGAAAAGAAGATGCCCACACCTTTCAACATCATTTGGGGGGAGTCCAGATCGTGATTTTTCTGCGCATTGGTAAAGTGTGTATGTATATATATATCAGCAATTGATGAAAACAAGTGACCATAGCACAGTGTATCAATTATCTAACCTTGCATCTTTGCCAGATACATTACGAAGTGTGAACCCATGGCCGGTGTTATCAAATACGCTCCTAATGTCAGAGTCCTGTAAGAGTAAATCTAAATTACAGCAGCAGTGGAGAACCCTTCTAACTAGTATAATGCAGAGTTAGAAGTACCAGTCAGGTAAAGGACTAAAGACATGACTCTCTGGTGTTATTAAAGCATGGTCTTGTTTGTAAACACTGCGTGTGAACCCTGGCAAGTCTGAGAAGAAAAGAACACATATAAATCTCAGCTAATTTTTAAGTTTCAATTAGCTGCAACGTGCTTTTATATTTCCAACTGAAGCAAAAACACAAGAAGAATAAATAGCACGACAACTCCAGCTGTTTGATTGCTAATTTTCTAGTTCTTAACCGGTATCCAGCAAACCTAATGCCACTTACATAGTCTCAAAGCATCCCATGAACTGCAATTGTAAAAATTGCCTATAATCCCAATGGGAAAATGCAAAGCAAGATTCTCGTAAAGCTTTGGATATCCGAAGCACTGTATGTTTTTATTCAAGTCATTTTTTTCATATTTCAGTTTGTTGTTCAATTTGTTTCTTAAAAATTTCACTATCTGAAACAATCATCACTTATAAAATCTACCTTCACAACTACCCAAATACAATTCCAACCAAAATGCAGAATCTTTATATACCAACCTTGAAGATGGGAAGGAGAGAGTGTGGGATTGGTGACCTTCCAATACAAATGCTTCAAGTCCGAACCCGAGTCGACCATTGAAGTAGAAGGGCAAAAACCCTCATCAGCCACTGCCATTTTGAGCAACCCTGAAAAAGAAAAGGTTGAAGATTGAGAGGCTCCATCACTAGAGAGTTCGAAAACTTAATCATTCATTTAAGTTATATTATATTGATCAAATAGTGAAAACCCAAGTCAGAAAATTAGTTGTACATCTAAGACACAATGATCAATCCAACTCATATCGATTTTCCTTCTCATTTTCTCATCATTTTCCCGGTAACCAAACAGAATGAAGCAGATAAAGAAACAGAAGCTGGGTTGGGGTTAGTACGTAGAGTGATGAAAAAGATGAGCGAAGCGTGATTCATTGTGAGTCTGTGTGACTGCGAGGAAGTGAGAGAGATCTGGATATATCTGAGTTACGTTTGTTCAGTGTTCCTCCGTGAGTGAGTGGGAATGTGAAGTGGGGAGTTTTTGGGCTGCACCAAAATTTGGACTTTGTGAAGAGAACAAAGGCTGACACGGAATCCACCGTGCAGAGAGATTTTTAATGTGGCCCTCATACAAGATGATATATTATATATTCCTATATAAATAGTGGTCATGTATATTAAAAGGTTAATAATTTAAAAATTAAAATTTTTCACGACTTGCATAAAAATAATTAGTATATCATCCATATTTCTGTCACAATTAAAACTTTCTCCACTGTGTGTATCTCTTGGAAAGTTGGTAAATTGGTGACTTAGGAAGTGGTGCGAAGTTGGACGAAAACCAAACATTTTGAAACATTTGTGTGGATATAATTTAGGACGTGCTATCCAAACATTATTTTTTACTTCTTATATTTTTTTTGTTTATTTTTTGGTTGTTGGATTAAATGAATTGAAAAAAAAACAAATGATAGAAATTAATAAGAGATGTATGAAAAGTAAAAAGGGAATGTGTATATCACACCCCATAATTTATTTGCAAAAAATTTCATAATAATATAAGACCTAAAATATGTCATTTAATACTACAGTTTAATAGTATTCCTCTTCAAACATCTTAGGTTCGATTTTCGCCAACGACAAATTTGAACCACCTTATTGCTAGCCCGTTGTAGAAAATATTGTTTGTTCAAAAAAAAAAAAAAACCTAAAAGATCCAATGTTTTTAAAATTTACTAATTTAGAAGATAAAGTATTTCAAGATATTTCGTGTACATAGAATATAATTTCTATGTAAAAATCTCTTTAGCATTTATTACCGAAAATGTTCCTTAATTTTATTCATTTTTTATGGGAAATCATTCATATTCTAAATAAGTACGGTCTACCGTGTCCATACTAAGCTGAGGTATTGTTAGAGTGGTTTAGGGTGACATATTGTTAGTAATTGTGTCAGTCTTTAACCCTTAATCATTCAGTTGTTTGTAGTCTTTTTGGTTTTTCAACTTGGTCAATTCATTCAAACATCATGAACAAATATGAATACAAGCATAAGAACAGATGAATGAGAAACGCCCAAAAAGATTTTAGTTTTAGATAGTGTATGTTTCATCGGGACTTTCCAATTGCTCCGAATATGAGGAAAGAGTAAGTTGCATTAGCAGTTCGAGGCCTAAGTGTAATCTAGCTTGCCTACTTCTTCGTGAATGAGCTAAGTTTTCTCAAAAAAAAAAAAAAAAAATTACTCAATCTATGTTATTCGAGGTTCAAAAGCATCAAATTTGACTAAAAAATAAAAATGATATCTAAAAAAGAAACAAATTCCATTTATATAGTTGAATTTAGAAGAATATCTTAAATAAGGTTAAAGCATTGGACAGAAACTCTAGAGAATTATCTCTTTATTTAATTAGTTACTAGCATATGTGCACACACAAAGTGTGCGAGAAATTTTTTTATTTTTATTTTTGAAGTAGAAAAAGAGAGGAAGCTAATGATAGAGAATGTGGGAGCGAGAAGTTTTTTTTTAATTAAAGATATGTTAGGATTACATGTAGGTGAGGCTTTGAAGAAAAAAACATTAAATTTTGGTTGTGTGAAATTATATTTCTGCTCCATATTTTTTATTCATGTTTTGTTTTAATTAGAGGATTAAACTGGTAATTTCATAGGCTTTTGGTTGACAATGAGTGTTTTATTAATTAGTAGAGATTTGGGTTGATCGGGATGATTATTAGAGAGGGATGGTTAGAAATGGAGAGCCTGTGCCACAAGGAACTTTGCTTAGCCGCAAACTCATGATCATGATTAAAATATCCGTGATAAGTCTTCAGCACAAAATAAGCAAATTACACCTTCATCAGCTTTTGCACCCACAGCCGTCGACATGTTGTCTGCCAAAGTGTTTGCCGTCAACATTGCTCTAATATTAGGGTTATTTCCGCAAAAGCACAATTCAGCATCATTGGCATGCCTTAATTTAGGCATTTCATTGAATACCTTCCGTGCAAGTTTAGAAGGGCAAATTCCTCGCTCTTCATAGGAATTTTGATGACCCTAAGTGCGACCACACCTCCTTCTATGGCGCCACTTTTCAAGATCTGCAACAAGGATAGGCAACAACTACGACGGTTCCTCTCGACCCAAGTTAAAAGACCCCTCAATATAAAGGCCATGCTAGGCCTTAATATTTGAAGTAAAAAGTTCCTTAATATGAGTTATGAATTTTATGTTCTATTCCTTTTATGTATTTCATTAATTACTATATTATATATTCGATGGGCTTTAAGAAATTTGAGAAGAATTATTATCTTATGCATTTAACGGAGTTATTATTTTATCACACTAGGCCGAGTTGCGGCCGGAATTTTTTTTATTTAATCAAAATAATCAATTTATACACATTTACTTATTGATGTTTTAATATTTTGGTTATTTTATTTTAACTCTCAAGTCTCAAGAAAACTTGGTCAGTTATTGTTCAGAATTGCAAATTTGGAATTCTCAAAATGCATTCTACAATTACCATTTTTCAAAAATATTCGGATTCATTTAAAAAAAATATAATGTTAGAATAACATCATTCTAAAATGGATTGGCACGATGAAATCATCAGCTAGTATTATGTTTTTTTTTTTTGAAAGAAAAAAAAAAGGAGTTTTAATAAAAATGGCTTAGACCAACAAATATTTAACCAAAAACCATCCCAAAATATTATTTAACCAAAAGGGCTCAAAGTTTAATAAAAAATCATCCAAAACTATTGTCCATGGTCCAAACTTACAAGCCAACCTATGGAACCAAAAATAATCAAGAGGCGACACGTAGATTTTGGGCAAAAAGCACAAAATTACCCTTGAGGAGCACCGGAATTCCTATGCGCGAGCAGTGGACAAACATTCCACAATCAAGTCAAAAGTGCCCAAAATAGGTAACAAATTCAAAGTTATTTCATTCATCCTCATCCTATATTTTCCACAAGGTAATTATTTCATAACCTCCAAAATATTCATTCCAAAAATGTGTTAATTGGCTAATGAATGGATTAATTACCTAATTAATCCATTAATTGCCAAATAACTCACACATTAAACCACAAAATGCACACAAAAAGCATCTCAAAGGCCGGTCACCTTTTCTCCAAAGGGGACCAACCATGCCCTATAAATACTACTCATTTTTCTCTAAAAACCTAAGTCCACACTCTTGCAATACTCCAAAAACTCTCTAAACACTTTTATCTCTAAATTATAACTTTGACATCGGAGGTTTTTCGGGCAAAGTGATCCCTCCCATTCATCGTGGGCACATGAGGCTCTTGGCCTTGACCCTAACGTGCTAATTGTTTTGTAGGTGCAATTTTGTCCAAGAAGAAGGAGGTGGTAATTTGCATCCACACAACCCACTACAAATTTACACTTCTGTAAATACTCCTAAATGACCTCAAACTAGCACGAAACCACTATAATAACTCTCTGTCTTCCTATCAAATCGAATTCTCCCATTTCAAAAACCACCAAATCAAAGTTGAAAAAGGAAGCATTCATTGGAATAAAGCCGCCGAAACAAGTTCAATGATAGAAACTCCGTTGAAACAATAAAAATGCAGCTTACAAAAATCAGGAAATACGTTTTTTTTTTCAAACCATTGGACCCATTCGGAGGACCTAACCCGACATCCATTCGGTTTTTTGGCCCATTTCAATTCGACTCTGTCTATCTCACTCTCTCTCAGCCGCCGTCGTCTCTCTTCCTCTCAGTCACCTCTCAAGTCAAGCTGCCTAAGTTCTAACTGTAACTCCACAGCTTTCACTCTAATTCTCTCCGCCTCCCTTTCGCGGCAGTCGTCGCCATTTCACTCTTTGCATTCAGACCAGACCGAACCCAAGTGGAAGAGCTGACTCCATGGCTGATAAACTCGAAGGATTTGATACCAGAGCAGAAAATGAATACTGGGACGGAATTAAAAGAGGCTTGGTACGCACGATATCATTAGCACCTTCATCGATTATTGCTTTAAACGCATTGAATTGAAGTTTCAAATTTTGGGTTTTATTGTTCAGGTTCATAAGGAGAGTTTGGTGAGGAAGCAGTCGTTGCATATGCTCAAGACAGCACTGGGCATAAATGAGCCCGGCCAAACTCAGTCCTTCTCCGGTGGTGTTTTGGAGGCTGAAACTCATTCTCGTGGTGACGGTGGGGGTAGCGGTGGTGGCATGACAAAGAGGGAGCTTTGGGCTGATAAGGAAGCCAAGTCATTGGGTGTTGGGAAAATGTGTAGCCCGGTTGAGTCTTTTCTGAACAGCCGGCAGAAGTGGGAGGCATTTGTACTGCTGTATGAAATGCTAGAAGAGTATGGCACTCATTTGGTTGAAGCAGCTTGGAACTTCCAGGTATGTGTGTTTTAAAATTGGTTAATAACTGAATGTGTTCCTCATGCCGCTGTTATCGTTATAGTTAGGCTATATGAAATGTCAGTATTGTTATAAATTTAACTGATTATTTGCTGAACAAGTAAAGTAGACAAGTTTGGAACTTTGGCATTGATGGCGAGGTAATAATGTTAACAACATTCTGTTTCCCAGATATCCCTGTTGCTTCAATATTCTACCACACAAAGTAATGGTATGGTGGCAAGCTCTGTCAGTGGAGAAGTACTTCATCAAAACCTGATCGAAAGCCCAGGCGAAATCTTTAGTTGGTTAGCAATTTTGTGGGAACGGGGTTTTCATCACGATAATCCTCAAGGTAACAGTCACTTGAATGTCAACCATCCCATCATTTTTAATTTCATGGGAGTGTTATTTTACTCGGAATAACTTGTTCTGGTTTAATTTATACAGATTTATCATGACATAATTCCCCTCTGTGTATAATGCAGTTAGATGCTTGATCATGCAGTCATTTTTGCGCATTGATTGGAAGAATTATGGAAATCATGCAAAATCAGTGCCTAGATCTTTTGTTCTGGGTCCACTGATGGAAGGGCTAAATGACCCTGTGCACCACAAAGAATTTGGTTTGTTATCTTTTTGAATTTTATATGACATCTTAATTCAGTATGTTTGTCCGTCCCCTCGGGGACATGCTATAAAATTCAGCATGATAGTTGACCCTTTTGCATCATAATCTTACAAGGTATTACTGGTTCATTATAAATTTTATAGGTCATTCTCCTATGTCTCGATTATCATAATCATTGCAAGTATTATTTATCTTCTATATCATGATGGTGAATATGTGACTATCTCATTTTGTTTGCTTTCTTGTGTGTCCCCATCATGTATTCCTTTTAAATAAGATGACCTAATGCTTTGTCTTCATTCTGCTAATTCTATGAGCATAGATTTTATTAATCGTGTCGCAATACATTAGGTTTCCTTATTACTCTGTTGCTTCACATAGGTGTAAAAGGACTATACTCCTCAGTGACGATTGAAGGTGCAGCTAGGTTTCTACGCCAGTATACAAGTTGCCTAAATGCGAGGTATGCTATGATATGCTTGATGATTTTCCGCCAATGAATATAGTGTTAAGAGAATTACAAAAAAAAAAAAAAAAAAAAAAAAGAAAGAAAGGAGTTGTCTCATATGAAAGCTAATTATATTTCAGTTTAAGTGGTCTAGAATGTGTTCACTTGAACTCAATTTGTATGGGTATCTGTACGTGAGTCTCTTTTTCTCTTCTTTAATTGGCAGTATTAGATAGAAATTACCTTTCTATATTCTAATATTTCTTAGTTTTATGCATGTAGCATGACATGCTGGTTATCTAGACTGACTTTATTTGTTTCAAAAGATACAAATTTTATTGCATAAAACAATTAAATTACGAATGGAGTGGACAAGATGGCCACAACATGGAGAGCATAAACAAAACTTGGAATATAGAAACAGATGTGGTCTTACACTAAAACATAACCACATGGCACAACCTAATGAATAGAAGCTTTCCAATCTAATGAATGGAAAATTTTGTAGTTTGTTGAAAGTATGTAGCATGAAATGCAGGTTACTTGGACTTATGTTCAGATGTAATATATGCTTGCATAGTGCATACCCAGACAGTCACACAAATACATATAATAGCATGTCTTTTTTTTTTCTGTGGTAAAACTGTAAGGCCTCCGTAATGTGTTGTGGAACTGTGGCGGTTGGCAATATTTTGGGCGATTTGGAGGGGGAGAAATTTAAGATTTTTTATTTTTATTTTTATTCAGGGTCATATTGGGGATGATATGGAGGTGTTGTGGGAAAAAGTTCGATTGTGGTCATTGTTATGGGCTTCCATGCTTTGGGGATTTATCTGTCTTTATCATAGTGCCAGATCAGAGGCTGCTGTAAGGTAGGACTGGGGTCTGTGGTAATGAGTGTTTCAATTTGTTAAGGGCTGTAGTGGGGCTGTTTGTTTTACTGGGGGTGGGGATTTTGTAATATTACAATGAAGTTGCCTTCTTGTACGATTATTTATGTAACTTCGGTTCATCAGAAGTCAATAAGATTTTATTTTAGATAAAAATGAAAAAAGATTCATGTTGTGTGTTATATCTAGTGCCTTTTGTGTGGAAGCCCTCTGTTCTGATTTTAATTGATTTCTGCTCATATTGGTTAGGTATAGCACTATAAATTTTACATTTAAAAAAAAAAAAAATAATAGTACATGTACTGCTGATTGAATGCATTACTTTTTGTTTTGGATTGTTATGCTTTGATGCCTAGGAAGACTTGGCACACTCAGAAGGGAATAATTAGTTTAGTTAGTTGATCCCACTAAGTGGGGTCAGCTATATGGATCCTAGAACGCCACTGCGCTCAGTTTTGTGGTTTGGACATGTGAAATGAAGACCTCCAGATGCTCTGGTTAGAAAATGCGATTATGAGACAGAGGATTAGGGAAAAAGGGTTAGAGGAAGACCTAGGAAGACTTGGAAAGAGACTTTAAGAAAAGACATGGAGTACTTGGAGCTAACGGAAGACTTGGCGCAAAAACCAAAAGCAATGGCGTTCTATGATTCAAACAGCTGACCCCACTTAGTGGGATAAGGCTTTGTTGTTGTTGTTATGCTTCGATGCATATGTTGTAACTGTTCCTGCCTTTTGTTAGGTGTTGCACTCTTTTTTATATTAGGTCATATTTTATTTTTCTTTGAAGTGGATTAATCTTGGCACTCAGAAAGGAATAATTAGTTTAGTTAGTTGGAACACAGATCCCTTTTAAATATTTAATATTTATGTTCTCTCTATTGTTAGATATCTATCCTGCGCTGCCTTTATTTGTCAGTTTTGGATGACTTCCTTATTCTGCAGCTACTAGATTGTACACTCAGTTCTATTTTTTCTTGTTCTCTCGTATACTATCTATCTACTTGGTTTTCACCCTTCATTAGGTTTTTTTATTATCAAAGTTACATTGCATATTATTGCTAGGGATGGAAAGTACTTGTGTCATTGATAAGTTATCATTAATTATGGTTACAATTTACAGGGCAGTTTTCATGTTCAACTCACCGGCTATTTTTTTAACAGACTTATTGAGCTTGATGAGGTTGATATCTGTTTCTGTTTTCCTACTTATTGTGACAGGACGTGCATTGCATTTCTGATCAATCTAGCACGCACTGCTAAGGTGCAATCATTTGGTCGAGTTGGATTAATGTGTCTTGCTGAATGCATTTCTTCAGCTGCTTGTCAAGTTTGTACAGATGATAATGAAAGTGAAGGACAGTGGCTTGAAGATGTGATTCCTGGCATGATCCAAACGGAAAGTGCTCCCAATGACAAAGTTGTTCTACTTGATGCACTGAGATTTCTTATCGAGAGCAGCAAACAACATTTCAATCCTAATTATCGCCTTCGAGGTCTCTAATCACTAATCCGGTTAGATCATAATATTTTGTCTCTTACAATTGAATACTTGTGTTGCTAGTGTTATATGTTAAAAGGCCAGAGCATAACTGATCAGTCTTCATATCTCCAGTTTGTGAGAAAATCCTGGAGTCCGCTACCTCAGTGGTGTGTGCATGTGATCTCCCTCTTGACATACTTATGCACTTCATTTCAACATTTCCTTGGGAATTTACCGACTTTGGTGGTATGTTTTATCCTTGTCATTTTTTATTCAGCTTAATTTCCTTTGGATCTCTGAAATAGTAAAGGGAGTTCTCCATTGTATGCCACATGTGTCAGGCACGTACTTGTTCACATGTGTACTGAGTACATGTCTTTATTTTCATTTATTATACAAGACATAAATAAATGTTCCCTGCTGGACTCTCTGGCAATGTACACCATGTACTCAAGTACATGTCTTACCTTTACTATTTTAATTCTAGAGGCTTGGCAAGATTATGTTGTACTCATTATTGATATAGTGAAAGTTTGTTGTTGCTGCCCTGCGGATGTGGGCACATAGCCGAACCACTAAAATTCTTGGTGTTATTTATCTTGATTATCTTGATTATGTGTTTTTCGTTTCCTGAGTTTGTCTTGTATTTCCTATTCTTAAATGCTACATTCACAATGTTTTGCTCTGTTTTTCTCTCTCTCTCTCTCTCTCTCTCTCTCTCTCTCCCTCTCTCTCAATTCTAGGTTGCTTAAGAGTGAAATTACAAGAATGGCTTATGGGGTGTGGTAAGAAGAATTGTTATGGCAACTGCTGCAGTACTGAGACGAAGCTTCTGAAGGGTCTCCATGAATTCCCCAGTAGGTTTACAGTTCATTATTCAGTTGATAGGTCCATCACTTTTGATGATGAAGACTTGGAATCCTGGGAATTTGAAGCAAAGCGTTGGGCACGAGTGCTTTTTCTTACATGCCAGGAGGAATATCATTTGATACCTACACTGATGGTGAACCTTTTCTCCTTTTTTTTTGGTCTTCAAATTTAATTTCTGCTTCTGTCCCTTTATATTTTTCCAGTTTTGGTTAGTACATGACTATGTTCTGTCTGAGAAATCAAATCTTTTTGGGGCCTGTTTCTTACATATTTTTCTGTGGAACTACTTATATGATTTTCCTACTAGGAGGTGTTGACTTTGCTTTTTCTGGTTTATTCAGTTTATTCAAACTCATGCTCTTGGTCTCTGCCAAGAAAACAACAATTTGGATCAAATTCCTGTGAAGTTTCTCATTGTAATTTTGAGCTTGGTGCGGGAGCTTCAGATGATGCAAGACAGAGTCGCTGAATATAGATCTACAGTTAGAACCAAATCAGAATCTCGTGCGCTTGAATTAATGGATCAATTTGGTCAGCCAGATGCTCTTAACTTATACCAGAAGTTTACCAATGTTTTTATTCTTATAATGGTATGGGGAACAAATTGGACTAAGCTTGTAAACTTCTTCCTTTATAATGTGGTTCCCCTTCGAGTTGTTATTGATGGCTCTTCTATTTGTCTGGCTTGCAGAAGGAGTTGGTGTCTTTAGCAAACTTGTCCTGTTCTATTTTCTCACATGCCAATACCACTAAGATGGCAGATGCCAGCCTTCCTGGTTCAGTGAAAGGAAAACTTGGAGGCCCTAGTCAACGCCGTTTATCATCCTCTACCACCACCGCTGTGTTGCAAGCGGTATGATTATGTGTCCTCTAGTTACCTTTTGATTGCTTGAAATTTGAAACACCATCTGCAAACACATTGGGTGTATACTATCTTTTTGTTTTATATACCTAATTACTGTTTTACTTCATGCAAATTTCGGTTGGCAGATATCTGTGTTAATATGACTACTTAATAGCCTAAGAGTAATCCTTTTACTTTCCCTTAGCATTTTCATTTTGGTACTGCAACCTTTAAATGTTTACAGTTGAGCTTAGTCAACAATGTTTTGTTGTTCATGCACCTTCCGGTGGCTCTCCTTATAGAATGTTTCATTTTTGTTTATTCCATTGTCTATGTTTTTATTTGTTGTGATTGTGATTTACATCAATGCTGGGAACTTGATATTTTAGATTGTTATTTAAGAATTTTTTTTACTTCGGTAGCAGCTGTTTTTGGATTCAATCTAGTGGATTTGTTTTTTAGTGTTTGCCCTTTTTACTGTGGTACTTACATGATTAAGACATTCACGTAGGGTTTTATGTGCATTTTCATTTTCAATATCTTTTAGCAACCATTGATTATTTCCTTTTAGTAATGGTAGTGCTTTTACAGAATCTTAGTGTTGATATTTTTTTTTTCTGTCTTCTGTTGGTAAAAACAGATCATTTCCATGAAGGCTCTTGCAACTATCTCATCATGGTGTGCACAATTTATAGCTGATGCATCACTTGATCTTGCTTTTAATTTTATGTGGGAATTCTACTGGAAAACTGTTTCATCTCCAGTTACTGATTCAGAGGTAATTTACATGTTAATTGTATCTTTTCAAAGTAATTGCAGATTTCTGTTGTAATGAAGACTTACTTATAAAGATTTTAGCTTTTCATGAGCTAATTTAGTCTCTTGTCTGTGTGCTCCAAAGCAGACTGGGGCGGAAATAAGTCTTGCAGCATATGAAGCATTAGCTCCTGCTCTCACAGCACTAGTGTCTATGTTTTCTCCTAAATCGTTGGATCTTGTCAAGAACAATGGCAATCTGTTTTTGTCAGATGGAAAACCTCTGTTAGATTCCTTGGTTCTTTCTTTTCTTCAGAACATAAATAATCTCCTAGCAATTGGAGTATTTGTACGGACTCGACGTGCAGTTTTAATGAATTGGAAGGTGAGGAATCTTAATGTCTTGGCTACATGTATTTAAATAGAGAATTTTTTTTTTGTTACATCTTGAAGATTGGAATTTCATAAATGAAGTCTCTCTGCTATATACTACTAACACGTCAGCTATTATTCTCTCTCCTTAATATTCTATGGCATTTTTGTACTGGTGCTTGTCATTTTTACAAAGCTTAGGGCTTGTTTGGGAAGTACTTTTAAATGGCTAAAAGAGCTTTTGGAGAAATGTTTTTGGAACCAATCCTTAGTAAAAATGCAAGTTAAACCTGGAAAAGCACTTGAAATACTTCCTACAAGAAGCACAACTGTTTCTTCTAGCAGGAAGCACTTCAAGTGCTTTTGGAACCCAAAAACATTTTCTTTAAAAGCGCTTTCAGTCATTTAAAAGCACTTCCCAAACGATCCCTTAATTTCTTCTTAATTTCTTATGGTATTGATGGATCTTTCTATATTAACTAGTTTCCTGTTACTGGTGCAGTGGATTTGCCTAGAATCTCTACTGTCAATTCCTTGCTATGCTTTAAAAAAAGGGCTTCATTTAGAGGACAATATTTTTTTGCTCTCAGGTGATACTCTCAGATTGATTTTTACTGATCTTCTTGAGAGGTAAGAAATAAGAAGCCTACTGGTACCACCACTTTTGTTGTTTTGTTCTGCTCTCATTAGAGATCTAACTTTTGTTGGGTTTTCGTTTTGGGGTTGGGGAAGAAGGCTGTTATCCAGCATTATTATTTTCCCAGATTCAGCAATTTTTGCTCATTTCATTTTTTTTTTATTTAATAATTTTTAGTTCATGTTTTACTTTTACTTGGTTAACTACATATAGGTTTCCTAGATCTTACTCTTTTTTTACAGATTTATGCAATGAGGCAATCTTTTTCTCAAGATCTCTTTTCTTGGCTTCTCTGAATAGCTGCGACATATACTTTAGATTCTCTTTTCCCATTGCCTGATGCCTAAGTGCATGACAACAGCTTTTGCCGACGGAGATGTTAGTTTTCCTTTTTGACTCACCAACTTTCTTCCACTAAATGTGCAGCCTAGAGAATGCTGGAGAAAATTCTGTTCTACCAATGCTCAGATCAGTCCGATTAGTTTTGGGCCTATTGTCCGAGGGAAAGTCTGGTTCACTTATCTATTCATGTGATGGGGTGGATGCCCAGGTTCATTCCGAAACTCCAATAAGTGTGGCTGTGTGGATGCTTTGTGTCTATGGACAACTTAGTTATATTGCACTGGTTAACTACCATTTAATTATAAATAAATTTTCAGTCCCATTCTGAACCATTTCCCCTCTATGGAAATCTTGGATTTGGGGCCAATCCTTCTATGTTGTCTGTAAAACTGTTCTTGGCTATTGGTTTTGCACTCTTCAGAATGTTCACTTACATGGTTCTTGTGAGAGCTCATTAACTTATCTGGGATTTTTTGATGGGGAAAAGAACTTTCTGTGAATTTTGCATATTTTTTTTGGCTTTCAAATGGTTTTGGAGTACTGCTTTCTGGACTCAGAAAATTACCCCTTTCAAATGGTATAATTGCATATATAAGCATTTCAGTTAATGTCCTTTTTAACAACAGTGGTTTAGATTATTGGAGGTTCGTGGGTGGGGGACCAGCCACTGGCCATGCTTTTTCGAAGGCTATTTAGATTATTCAGGTTTCAGAATATGGTTTCCAAATTTGTATCTTTGCCTTTTATCCGCGAAGTTGGGGTTTTGGGTTTAGAAATAATTTGAATGACAAAGAGATAAATGAACTATCAGCTCCATTTGCACTTCTAGAAGGAGTTGTGTGTTAAAATGGGAGGGGATAGGAGGCATTGGAAGTTGGAACATCAGGAGATTTCTCTTGCAAATCTTAATTCATTTTGATGGATTCTTCGGATCATCCAGCCTTTATTCTAGCCAAGGTGATTGGGGGTTGCAAAAGTCCCAACAAAGGTGAAGATTCTGGGTTGGTTTGTGGCTAATAAGCGGGCCAATATGTAGGATCTACTCAAGAAAATGAAAGAAGGGATCTGCTCAGGAGATTTCTCTTACCCAGTTGTCTTTCTCCTATTTGGTGTATCATGTGTAAAATAAAAGAAGGGTGCCACTCAGTGCTTGGTGAAAGTATTGCTGGGTTTGGCAGAGGATAGAAGGCTAAAGTGTTGTGGGGATGCTGTTGGATGGCTATTTTGTGGGTGATTTGGATAGATTGGTATAGGGGGATTTTTGACAAAAATAAGGGGGTGGGGGTAGAAGGGCTGTGGGAAAGGGTGAGGTTTTGGTCTTCACTTTGGCCTTCTGTTTTGTCAGAATTCAGGGATTTCCTTGTTAGTCTATTCTGCTACATTGGAAGGTAGCTATGGGATGATTTGACTGTTAAAGTTTTGTTTGTGGCTGTTATAAGTCTTTAATTTATTTGCAGTATCTGTTGTTTGGTGGATATCTTGTTTACTATCTGTACTATTGTGTTTTTAAAGTATTCTCCTCTTTGACACATGCTATAGTGGGGGAGGGAGGATTCGAACCTAGGACCTTGGATGCAGGGGTAAAGGCTGTTAACAATTTGGGCCCCAAGCCCCTTCCAATAGAATTGTTCTCCTTAAACATACAGAAACTTTGGTGGAGCTCATATGTACTCTATACGCCATGGTTAAGGAAATTCTGGATGAGAATAGGGGCAACAAAGATCAACTTTTAACTGGTTAATTTAGTTCTATTAACCTGAGAAGAAGTTAAGCTTTCAAAAGCCCACATCATAAGCTAACCTGGTATGAAGCTGATATGTTGTTTCCATTGGTGTTAAATGGTAGAACAACTCCCCAGATAATGAGGATTGTTACATTGTTTTCCTGTGTTCTTGCTTTCATTTTTGTTGATATACCCATTTTATTTTAATGCATAAGTCGCCTCTGTCAAAATTGATGTCTTAAGTATTCGTAGATAAATTTTCAAGTAAAATAGCTAAACCTTCATTTTACTTTTGCTTTATTCAGATGATGTGGCAGTTGGTTCAGTCTTCTTGGATTTTGCATGTCAGTTGTAACAAGAGGAAGGTTGCACCTATTGCTGCACTTTTGTCTTCTGTTCTGCATTCATCCCTATTTAGTGATGAGAGCATGCATATGAATGACAATGCACCTGGGCCTCTGAAGTGGGTGTGTAGTCTCTCTCTCTCTCTCTCTCTCTCTCTCTCTCTCTCTCTATATATATATATATATATATGTATACATGTCCAGTCCTGTTTTATTGAGGGATCTTTCAAATAACCTTATTTGAGGGACACTTGTGGGGCCCACTCAATCACTTTTTCCAACGATCCTAACTATTTAAATTTAATTTCTCATTCATAGGTTATCCTTGCAAAAAGTTAGAAATATTCAAAACCATTAAACATCCAAATGTAGTGAAGAAAATAGATGAATACGGTGATTCAATGAAATACTAAAATGACCACCATTTATTCAAACCATTAAATGATTTCCGATTTGGGTTATTTTAGGTAGAGATGATCTTTATGGGAAGACCTAAAAGATAATCTAAATGTAGTGAAGAAAATAGACGAATACAGTGATTCAATGAAACACTAAAATGATCACCATTTAATCAAACAAGTAAATGATTTCCGATTTAGGTTATTTTAGGTAGAGATGATCTTTACAGGAAGACCTAAAAGATAATCTAGTGAGCTTAGTTGAGGTATCCCTCAATAAGCTTATTTGAGTGGCACCCTTGTACTGTCCACACCAAATTGTATTTCATTGATCTAAACCGTGTAGTTTTTAGGTCTTCCCTCAAAGATCATATCTATGGAAAAAATCACACAAATTGGAAACCATATGACCATTGGATTAATTGGTGGTCATATTAATGTTTCTTGGATCCACCATGTTTGCGTATTCTTCACTTCAACTGGATTCAGATTTGTCTAGAATTTTGCAACGATGTTTGAATTAAGATATAGACGGGTTGGATCGTTGGAAAAAATAACGAAGTGAGCCTCACAAGGTTATTTCAGGGACCCCTCAATAGAAGGATGTTCTATGTACAATTTGTTCACATGTGTATGCACACTTGTGAATTTCTGTTGAATACTGATGTACAAGTATAAGGTTGTTGATCATGTTTTTTTTTTTTTTTTTTTTTTTTCCTTTTGTTTTGTGACAGTTTGTTGAGAAAATTCTGGAGGAAGGCACAAAAAGTCCCCGCACAATTCGTCTTGCTGCATTACACTTAACGGGCCTCTTTCTATCATATCCTAGGATTATAAAGTACTATGTGAAGGAGTTGAAGCTGCTGTCACTACATGGTTCTGGTGGGTTAGACAACTTATATGATTGAGCTGTGTTGATTTTTAAGCAGTTCCTTCTCATAGAATATAATTTTAACCTGAATGTTTACTGTCCCAGTTGCATTCGATGAGGACTTTGAAGGTGAATTAGCTGATAATCATGATACAAGGACTGAAGTTTCTTTATTGGCGAAAGGCCCTGATCCTGAGCTTACCAAAGTAGGCTACATTAGTAATTGAATTACTGTTGATAATGTTGTTGAAAATATGTACTTTACAGCTGCCTTGTGGCACCTTCAAATAATTTACCCTTGACAATGGCATAGTCCCGACTCCCTTTGATATGCATACTTTAGAGTTTCCTTGGGCACCTTCAACATGGATCCTTTGGTATCGAATAATTTAGTTTGTTCATATGACTAGGAAACTTCTATATGTATCGGTTTTCCATTTAGAAGCAACTTGCTTGCCTTAGGTCATTTATTTTTATTATGTTTTTCTCGAATTTGGTCAAGTCAAATACCTGGACCTTTAAAACATATACAAGTATAATAAGTCTCTGCAGGGAATTGTTTCTTTTCTTTTTCTTTTGTTTTTATATTTGTTTTGGTTCACCTAGATAGCATCTTTTTTCTGGTTACAACTTGAACAGAATTGTAGGCATGTTTAATCTCTCCAGGTTACTTCTTAAGTACTTTTGAAGTTTATAATCTAAATATTCTTTTGGAATCTCTTATCAGGAATTTATCAACACAGAATTGTATGCACGTGCCTCTGTTGCTGTTCTGTTTTACAAGCTAGCAGACTTGTCCGATATGGTGGGATCACCAAATGAAAATGAAGATTGCCATGCAGCTTTGGAATCTGGAAAAATATTTTTGCTTGAGCTTCTAGATTCTGCGGTATTTATTTTGTTAATTTGTTTTCCGAGTCTTCTAATTTATAGCTTTCCCATGTTTCTTGATGTGCTTCCCCATATGCTCTTAGGCATTATTTACTTGGTAACTAATTAGATATCATAAGCCCATTTGAAATTTCTATTGTGTTATAACATACAATAGGTAATCCTATTATGTGCAAATCTCCAAAAATGGTAATTCCTTGCAATGCATTCTCCATAAATTGCTCTGGTTCATATTACTTTTGTCTATAGAATGCTACAAATTGTGAACATGGTGTGTTGATGTCCATTACATCATTTGCCAATGTAGGTAAACGACAAGGATCTTTCGAAAGAGCTGTATAAGAAATACAGTGCAGTGAGTCTCCTTTCCCTCTAAATTTTTTAGAATAGGGACCTCAGTTTTTTCAGTGCTCATACTGTAACCATGATAATTTTTAAGTTAAAAACAAAATTACAATGGAAATTCCTGTCAATGACTAGTGAAAGATGTTATTAAGAAAATAAAATGCAAGTTAACACTGTACTTTTTTACAATAATATGACATGTTAACAAGCTTGAATTGATAATAAAACGTGTTAACACTGTACTTTTTCAATAAGCAGATAGGTTGTGGATAATTAGATGGTAGGTGGGGATTACAACCTCTCTGTTTGTTTATGTTTGTTTCTTTTATTTTTGTTGATCTTAACAGATCCACAGGCGTAAGGTACGTGCGTGGCAAATGATATGTATTTTGTCACGTTTCATATGTCAAGATATAGTTTCTGAAGTTTCACGTTGCCTGCACATATGCCTTTATGTAAGTAAGCAATGCCTCATAACAATTGGTCTCGTTCCTCTGCAGATATCCCTCTGCAAGTAATTGTTTGGGAGATATAATGTTACTCATCTGTTAGTTTAATTAATTACTTGTAAAATTAATTGCAGATGAACAATTTACCTGCAGTTCGTCAATACTTGGAAACATTCGCAATTAATATGTACTTGAAGTTCCCATCATTGGTAAGGCTTTCTTTTGCATTTCATAATAGTTGTGGAGAGAGTGAGGGGAGCATGCGGGTGTAATTTGATTAGTTATGGCATTTAAGGATATTTATTTCCTCATTCAATGAGAGTGGACATGTTTTGCACGGTACTTGTTTTTAGAGGAGGTAGCTAAACTGTAACATTCCCACTCGCTCTACTTTTAAGTGTATATGTGGGAACAAGTAGGCTTGTGCATGTGATTTGTCTAATTATAATATAACTTTCATTTAATTGACATGTAACTAAAACTGAACTTTACAAACTTTGATTAAGAAAATCTGCTTATTTTGTTCGGCTCGGGTAGTAAATTGAGTTTGAGTGATAATTACAAAGTAGATATTTTGGACAGTAGCTCTATGTTTGTGTAGTTTGGATCAAAGACCTAAGTGAAGGATGAGATCTTTCGTTCCTGTTTGGATTCTTAATTTTTGTCTTCGATGAATTTTTAAACTACCTTTTGGCTATCCTCACTTTTAAAAACTGAGATCGACACTTATAAATTCCTACATTATTGGTGGACTTGCAGGTTGGGGAGCAACTAGTCCCTGTATTAAGAGATTATGAGATGAGGCCTCAGGTATAATATTATTTTGGAGTCACTATGAGTTTATGGCCTTACTGCTCGGTTTCTGACTATTGCAGTTCTCTCGTATTCTTATTGGTTGAAAAGGGTTATTTAGTACATCTTGGAATCTTTAGATTTTAGGAGCAGGAGATATTAGAAGGGAACACTGTTGCTCAGAACCACACTTCTAAATGGTACCTACTGAAGAGCTTCTGGGGATTGCAGTTGTCTATTGACAACGTTATGTTCCATGTAGATGCAATTTAGAACCCTCTTTCATGCAAATCCAAGTTGATGAAATTTACAGTCACTTTTATGAATATTTGTTGTAAGCATGGACACAAGACACCTAAGCTGTTAATATTGGTGAACTTTTCTTGAGACTGAAATTATAACCTGTATCCCTGATTTTTCAAAAGAACTTAACCCATTTAATTCACTTGCTGAATTAGGGCTTTCCTGATCAGTTTCATTTAACCTTTGCTGCTAATGTGTTTCTAATCGCATGCTATTGCCACAATACGAAGAGGTGCATATAGCTTATGCCACAATGCCAATAGGTCATGTGCTCCTCAACAGTGGGGTGACTCTGATACTGAAAATCATTGGTTTATTGAAGATCCACAAACTTATTTTTTCCCAACGACCGATCCACAGACTGAATGTTGAAAAATAAAGTGAATAGAAAATTGTACTCCAAATTGATGAGCCTATTGAATGGTTACATGATATGAGTGTGTCAGTTGGACCTGTGCAGTTCTTTCTCGGTTGTCTTCATTTTACTTCCCATGTTTCAGCGCAAGGGCCAGCAAATATGATGAAAATTCTAGAAATAATGCCAAATCAACAAATCTCCATGGACTAAGTGACTGTAAAGCATTTAACAGTGTAACTAGAACTTTTGATGTAATGGTGCTGTTCCATGCTGTGTTGTGGGTACAACTTAGTCGTACTAATTTTAGAAACATCTTATCTTCGATAAGAAACCTTATTTGTTTCTTCATTGGTTAGTCATTTTCTTCAGAATTGCATCTTAGAATGGTATGAGATATAAGGTTCATTGGTTGATGTCAGAGGAATTGGTTAACCATTCCAATTGATTGTTGTAAGTGCACGCATCCATTACTTACTAAGGAGATTTAAGTTCCCTTTAATTCCTCTTATTTGTGTATACATTGGTACAATTAGTCGAGGTTAATATGCTTTGATGTATAGTAGACATTAATTCTTCTACTAATTACTAAACATTAAATGCAGGCACTCTCTTCATATGTATTTATAGCAGCCAATGTCATCCTCCATGCATCTCAAGCTGTTCAAGACAAGCATTTGAATGAATTACTTCCTCCTATATTTCCACTACTAACATCCCATCACCACAGTTTGCGCGGTTTCGCCCAGGTTGGCTATTTCAAAGTTGGTGAATAATTAGTTAATTAATTATATTCTAATTTTTTTTGTAATGCTTATTCATTTCTTGTGTGTTGATTCGGTTTGCAGTTATTGGTTTATCAAGTTCTCTGCAAATTGTTTACTCCATTGGACTCTAGGGCCCCTGGAACTATGACTTTAGAGAAGAGGTGTTTTGAGGATTTGAAATCCTACCTGGCAAAGAACTCTGATTGTGTGCGGTATGATATCCCAATGTGGTTTTCCTCCCTAAACTGTACTGTCACGTACATTTTTTATTAATTCTTTGCCCAAAAACTGTTATTACCAGTTATCTATTCCTAAAAGTTTTTAGGGTTAAGTTTGTGCTTTATTGGTTAAGATCTACATTTTCATTACTTAACCTGGTGAGGATGGCTGTTATGTGCCTGGGTGTACATATACGAGAATAGAATAAGTTAACCAAAATGGTAAATTAAATAAATAAAAATAAATGGCTATTAATCAAGTTGATTAAGTAGGATGATCAAATCAGATTTATATCCAACATATATGGATTTCTAGCAGACCATATACTTGGAATGAGTTTGTTCACTGGTAGATTAGTCAATCAATTTACATGCGAAACATATGTACAAATGTATGTATTTTGGCTTGCAATCAAGTTTAGCATAATGAAGGCGCTTTTGGTTCATGCCTCATATACGTATGAATTTAATGAGATCTGAGATATCAGTTTGATTTGTTTACATTTCAGCCTACGAGCATCAATGGGAGGATTTCTTGATGCCTACAGTCCCAGTAGCTCTGTCACTCCTGCTGGGATTTTCATCAACCGGGTTGAGGTGGGACTTTTGATGGGCTACAGTTAGGTTACAATATCTTTCGCATTAAGTATTTTTTTAGCACTGTAGTTCTTACCTTCTTTAAAGTTGTACATTTCTATCTTTTCCTCTTGTTAATATGTTGTTGAAAAGGTAACAGTAAAATATTCTAGAAAGTGAAAGATGGATTTCAAGCATAATCAAAATATGAGACAATTGAAAGAATATAAAAAGCAAGAATAATACACATATCTTATTTCCACACACACACACACACACACACACATATATATAATATATATAAAGTTTGTTGAGAATATCATGTGAGAATATCGCGTTTAAGAATGGGAAAAATAAAACAAACTCCGGAAATTGAAAAACAAATAACCAAGATAAATAACACCAAGAATTTACGTGGTTCGGCAATATGTGCCTACGTCTTCGGGACAACAACAATCTTTCACCTTATCAATAATGAGTACAACCAATAATCTTGCCAAATCTCTAGAACTAGGACTTGACAAAAAACCCGAAAGAACAAGAACAAGAAATACACTTATCTCTTTTCTTTTCTCTCGCACACACTTTACAATATTCTCTCACTCTAATCCCTTGAGTGGTATACAATTTATTGTTTTGCTCCCTCCAATTCAAAACTAGTACAATAGCCCCTTTATATAGACATAATAAAGGTCTTCTTCAATAAGGATTATTAATCCTAATTGGAATCTAGTTATAAATCCTACTCCAATTGAGAAACTAACTCCAATTGGGAAAACAATTTAATCCTTTAAGACTATAATTCCTTATAGACTTAGGACAACTTATCATGGGCTGGAAAAACCTAACAAAGTTGTGTATCACTTTAACATGCAAAGACAACTGAAGCCATTTGCTCCCTGTTACTGCCAGTTGTGTACAATCTTTGTGCTTGATAGTCAGGATTACCTCTGCGTTTGGTAAATCAGGGATATCTGAATCAAGTTTTCTTTTGTTGTATTAAAGGCACTCGAGTTTGAATGTGTACCAGTGTCACTTACGGAGCAAGTGCTCAACTTTTTAAATGTAAGTACATATATATATATATATTTTTTTTCTACTGGCTATTTCTTCTATGATCGGCTTCTCAGATTCTAGCATTGTAGGATGTCAGGGAAGATCTTCGGAGTTCAATGGCAAAAGATGCTGCGGCTATTAAGAATGAAAGCTTAAGATCTGATGAAGATCAAAATTGCACAGCAATACCATCTAATGCAAATGAAGGAAACTCACATACCCAGCAGCCCAAAGATATTTCACTGGATTTTCAAAAAAAGATTACCCTCTCTAAACATGAGAAGCATGACATAGCCGTAAATTCCTTCTTTGGCAACCAAGACACTTACAAACCACTTGAAGGTATCTAAAAACTTCGTTGAATAGCTTCTTAGGTGTTAAATTTCTTGTAAATAGTCAAACTTTTAAAGGAAAATGCCTACTTATTTCCATGTTTCTCCCAACTCACATTGCACATGATATAACCACATCAGATCATTGTGTTAAGCAAGGGACATTGTTATAGTGCTCAATTTGAAGATACCTAGTAGGTTGAGAAAACAAGAGTTCGGAAAACTGTTGGCTTCCATAGCAGATTCCATTTTAAAAGCAGGCTTGTAACAGACATGAAATTAATGTAATCTGATTTGAAATAAAACAGAAATGGAGAAGGAAGATAAGCTTCTTGCTCAGGTGCTGCAGTCTAGAAGTCAGGCAATGGAAAGAGAGAGAGCAAGCAGACAACAACTCATTCTTGTGGCATCTCTTCTTGATCGCATACCTAACCTTGCTGGCCTGGCACGGACTTGTGAGGTATGTGATGGGGATTATAACGGGCATTTTATCCACTCTTGTGATCTCATTTTATGCATGAAGAGTATTTTAGCTGAGTTTCTGTTGCTTCATTTTTCTTACCAGGTGTTTAAGGTGTCGGGTTTGGCTGTTGCAGATGCAAACGTAGTACATGACAAACAGTTCCAGCTCATCAGGTTTGTTACTAATTCGGCACTATCCATTTGTTACTTAGATTACATGCGTCTCTAAGTCCTTACTTAATCCTAGTGCTTTGTTTTGTGTTTGTTTGCTGAATATTGGAAATATAGTATAGCTTTTTAAAAGTAAAATAGGTTGATAAACTCAGGGTTTTATAACACCTGAGCATACCAAATTTAGGGATGCAGAGCCTGGTCCTTCATCAGTAACCCCCACATAAATAAAATCAAACAAAAATTCCAAAATGGTGTTAATCTTTCATTAAAAAGACCTTCTAGCCTCTAGGTTTCCAATATGTGGTACATTTGTGCCCCACACTAGTGACACACTGCACGTCACATCACCATTGTGACTTCGCAAAAGAATTTCCAGTCACTTTGGTGGTCCACTTGTTGCACAACATAGGGATTTCTGGTGAGCAATAAACTGCTTATTTCTTGGAACATTGGTTTATATTTGAGTAAGAATTGTTGTTGACCAATCTTGAGATGTTGTCCAATGATCGAAACCGTCTATTTTTTTAAGAATTATCCACTGTACATTTACATAATATAAACATAGAAGACTTGTGAAGGATATATGATTATCGGCAACAAATTGAAGGTTATAAGGTCCAAGTATCAACAATATCTATAGTAAAAACGATGTAACCTCCTTTTAAGAGAATGTAGTAACTGCCCTAGAGAAATTATTTAAATATGTCTTTATTGCCAATTAGGTTTTGTATGTCCATATTTTGTTGCAAGACAAACTGATCTGCCTCTCGTATACTACAAGGCTATTCATTTTAATGATGGCATATTTCGGCTTATTATTTGTCTATTATATTTTGTGTTCTGAGGTGGATTTTTCAAATGTTCTCTTAGTAAATTAGTTACTGTTTTTCCCCAGTGTGACTGCAGAAAAGTGGGTTCCTATCATTGAAGTCCCAGTGGACAGTTTGAAGGTCTTCCTTGAGAGAAAGAAACGAGAAGGCTTTTCAATTTTGGGACTAGAGCAAACTGCAAATAGTGTACCGCTTGACCAGTATAGCTTTCCTAAAAAGACGGTGCGTTACTATGTGAACCCAGTCTTAATCTTAATCTAGCAAGTGATCGGATTGGGGAAAGTCCAGTTGACATTGTAGCTTTACTCAATTTTCATCCAATCGATTGTATAGGTACTGGTCCTTGGGCGTGAAAAGGAAGGTATACCAGTGGATATCATTCATATTCTGGATGCTTGCATTGAGATTCCACAGTTGGGAGTTGTTAGATCTTTAAATGTTCATGTCAGCGGTGCCATTGCGCTGTGGGAATATACTCGACAGCAGAGATCATCCCAGTAGGCATCTCACTTGCTCTGTTGGCTTGGCTATATACGAGAAACGTTCTCAACCCAAGACACGGGCAGTTCTGAACAGCCAATTTTGCAACATGGAACTCAGAGGCTGTTGTACCATTAACTGAAATATGCTAGATGTAATCTTCAAACATCACTTTTCACTTTGATTAAGATGTGTGCCTGCCTTCCCAGTTTTCTAGCTCTTGGGAATCGAAAATTCCTAACGAGCACCAATAGAACCTTTCTTACCTTTAAAACTTGAAAATATTTCATGAGCTATTAATATATTATCCTGAATTGAACGCCCCGGTGCAGAGGCACCTTGGTTGCTCGAGATACACAAGTCCAGTAAAGGCTTTAGCCTTTTGATTATAATTTTTGTAATAATTTTGTGGCTAACGTTGCAAAGACTTATCGGTTTGTAGTGGTTTACGACTTCTGGAGTTTCCACTTTAGTTATTAATGTAATATTTGTATGGTTAATTAGTCTTAAGCTTAAGCCATTCTGGAAGAAATCTTTTACCATTGGTATGATTGAGTCCTTGATTAGATCCCAGCATTCATGGTAGAATCCAGCGCACAGTGCATCAGGACCTGGGGCCTTTAACGCGCACCTATCCCTTTGATCGAGGTAGATTCTCTGCCCTCCCACTTTCCATGCTCTTCTGTTTTGTGTGATTACGGTTAAGTCACGTTAACATTTTATATTATTTTTTTATCTAGATAATAAGACAAAAATGAATAGTAATATAAAATGTTGATGTGGTTTAACCGTGATCACACAAACAAGAGGGTACGAGAGGGCACTGGAAGTGGGAGGGCAGAGAATCTGCCTCCCCCACTTTGACATCTTCCCAAATTCAGCGTTCGAAAAAACGTAGTATTTCTATCTCCTAATTGAAGTCAGTTAACTTCGGCTTTCTGAGCCCACATGATTTCTTCTTGCTTGAGTATTGTATGCATAGTTTTAGTGAGATTGTTCTCAAGTTCCAAATCTCTATTTGTTGCAATACTCCCATCCTTCATAATTTTATCTTGAATTTCAGTTAACTCCCGCATAATACCATTTTTTCTCTTCTTTAGATTCCAAAAGTGTTATGGTTCCATTTTTTGACCAGGAAGTAAAGGTTCCAGCGCAAGCCCTAAATCTATCCAAAGGGGAGAGACAATCCACACTCTTCCAAGCTTCCTTCACAAAATCCTTAAACTTAGGGTGCAACAACCACATTGCTTCAAATGTAAATGGTCCAAAACAGCCAAGAGTTCCCTGGTTGTTAAATCTTTCATTAGTAGTTAGTTTAATCTTTTTCATATCTAAATAAGAGTTTGAATATCTTCGACACACGTAATTATCATTGTTAATAATTCACAATTCAAAATTCAAATTAGGGAATAGAAGAATGCATAGTTAAGAATTTTAATTAATTATAGGTTAATGGAGGGTAAAATTGACAAAGAAATTTAAAATGATTTTTATTGAAGTTGTTGCATGTTGAATGAGTTGTTAACCCATAGTCCTTTTAGAACCCTTCAAATAAGGATAAAGCTAGAAATATCAAAATTTTAAATCAAATTTGCAAACCAAATAATGTGTAACCAATAGAAAATAAGCATGTTAATCAACACTTAAGTAATATTCAATTATCAACCACCACATCATTTTGATTTACAAATTTGGTTTCCTTAACATTACCCTTAAAATAATATCATAAGGAAACCAAATTTCTAAACCAAATGATGTGGATGTTGATGATTGGATTATTACTTAAATGTTGATTAACATACTTATTTCCTATTGGTGACACATCATTTGATTTGTAAATTTGGTTTAAAAATTAGGTTTCCCTAGCATTATCTAAATAATATATAGCTGCTTTTTAGCCAAATGGATAGGCATCGAGAGATCCAATTAAAGGATAAGACATTTGACCTACAATACGGCCCAAAGAATCCCAACGACAAAACCACACTACGGGAATGAAAGATGACTATCATCAAATGACCACTCATAGCTCTAGATTGTCTACCAACAAAAAAAAGATTAGCACATAACTTAAAGTACTTTCCGACAGCTCAAGCTAGTTAGCGGACCATACAACTTTATGGTGTAGACCTCCATAGACATGTATGTCCAATGTTAACTTAGATCTACGTGTTAGCCATCGACAAGAATAGAAGTCTATAAAGGGGCATAATTCTATTAGACCTAGCGCTCAAGTAAAGTGACTTTCGACCATTCTCTAATGACCACTATGCTCGTTACGCGTCGACTAGTAAATAGCTTAGATGCGCTCTGTGTAAATGTAACTTCCTATCCACATGTCGAGTAGATAATGGAGGAATAGATTATAGGCCACATCCACATGTTCACCCATTAAATGATAGGACAATAGATAATTAAAAGTCAAGGAGCTCACTCAAGGTTTATATAAAGGGGTCAAGTACCCCTCATAAGTAGTCGGATTCACAAGAGGAAAATTACATTTCACTATTGTAAAATGCTCTAGTAAGCCACATTAAATATAACTCAGATCACTATAGTGGATATAACCCATATTTAGAGGTGAATTGCTTAAATTCTTGGAAATTGGCAAAAAATAACCCATTTTCCTAATACCCACATATAAAATCGGACCATGCACAAAAGAGAAATAACAGATATACCCACATATAAAATGTAAAAGCTCACAGATGATGATGTCATTTTTCTGATTTCGAAGAAAGAGATGTGAGCTCTAAGTTTTTGGGTTGGCTCAAATTTGTAAGCATGTCATGTGCATGTCATGTTCATGTTACTGGAAATAGGTGATTTTTAATGGGATTTCGAGAATCTAAGTTCAGGTCAAAGATTTGTAAACTACAGATCTTTAAGGGTGCGTTTGTTGCACCGGACTAACTCGAAGTGGACTAACTTTAAGGACTAAGCTGAATTGGCTTAGACTGGATTAAGCTGGATTGGCTTAGACTAGATTAAGCTGGACTGATTTAGTGAAGCGTTTGGTAGAATGCCGGACTAAAAAAAAAAAAAAGAATAGTTAACAACTATAATTTTATATCATTTAATACACATCTAATAATATTTTATTTTTTATTCAAGCTTTTTCTTTGTGTTTTTTAGAGTGTCTAGAACACTCATCCTCTATCTGGACTCTCCCTGGGAGTTCCTTTATTTTCTTCCCCGTAAGTGCCGTCCCCCAGCACTCATTTTTTCCATTTTTTCCTGCAAACTCGTCCCTAAAGCTTCTTTCTCCTCATTTCTTCATTTTTCTTCGTACTAAAGCTACTCTTTCCCTTTCTCTGTCCATTTCTCGATAATTTTCTGGGAAAGGAATTTTTTTTGTGAATTTTTGGGAATAAGGAATAATTTTTATATAGGGATTGTTGTGTTTTTGTTTTGCATTTTTTTTTTCGAATTTCGGTGTTGAGATTTAGGCAGTGGGTGGGGCTGGGTTTCAGATCTGGGAAATGGGCTGGTAAACAGAGTTCCCCAAAAGCATGTTAACAGACTTTTAGCGTTCCTAAGAGCGTGCGATCGTCAGGTTTGGAGACGGGGGGGAGGGGAAGCTAAGACCTGCTAATCAAATAGTCTAGGCGAGTGAGAGTTAGTCTCATTAAATATAGGCCATACAGGAAACAAACATGGGACTGGATTAATCATTAGTATAGTCCAGTCCAGTGAACTTTAGTGAGGGGAAACGAACACGCCCTAAGGGATTTCCAGAATCTAAGCCCACACATATCCCCCAACGCCGTTAATATACACGTCAACTACAAAATCGATACACGGTCTAAATATTGCATCAAAAACCCTAATTTCTCACAGTAAAAACAAAACTCCCAAATTAAAAAATTGAAAGCTCCAATCATTGTCGCGACCCTCGAGTTCCAAAAAAAATGGCCCATTGCATCAATAGGAAGCGCTAAGAAAAGTAATAGAATTGAGAGAGAGAGAGAGAGAGAGAGAGAGAGAGAGAGAGCCGCAAATTGGGTAATAATTTATATTTTTCGAAAAAAAAAAAATCCAAAAAAGCTAAGATGGGTTGTTGTTGTTGTTGTGAAGATCTGAATACTGATGGAGGGAGGGAGGGAAGGAGGGAGAGAGAGCAACCATTCCCCCCATGTCATTGAAGAATTGATGCATAGGTTGTTGTTGTTGTTGTGGAGTAATTCTTATAGCAATCCTCATACCAGTAGCAGCACCACCACCACTTCAAGCAGAAATGAGGGTTGAATTTCTAGGCAGCCCATTTATATAAGAGGGTAATTTGATCATTTCAAGGTGTAGAAAAAATCATATTTCTATCATATTGTTATGCATGGCGTGTGCATACTCTATGCATATTCCGTTTGTCATATTTCGGTGCTAAGATTAAGAAAATGGGTCATTTTGCAATTTCCCTAAATTCTTTTGTTCATAATCTAGCTTTACATCCTAAGCCCACCAATGGTTGACCATTCTGGTTTTTGTTGGCCTCTTTTAAATGTTAACATGGGTCTATATCTTTTTTTTTTTTTTTTTTAACAAACGATAGCGCTAGTGGGTTAAGTTGTGCACGTTGACTGGGTCTATATATATAAAAAAAAATCTCAAAAAGTTATTAATAATATGATAAGAGTAGTGTTAGGTAGGCTAAATTTGTATTCTAAATTTGCAAACTAAATTACGTGTCATCAATAAGAAATAAGCACGTTAATCAATACTCGGGTAATAATCCAATCATTAACTTCCATGTCATTTAGTTTACAAAATTTAGTCTCTCTAGCATTACTCATATGATAATTCAAAACTACAATTACATTGTTATTAAACTAATAAAAAATATCGAGAAAAGTGATATGACAAAGAAAAAACTTTGCATTCTAAAACCATATCCAAAGGAGATGGTTTTAAATTTGAAGGCTTATGTGGTAGATTGATATTTTTTGTAAATTTATTACCCACTAAAAATAGACTTGAAGCTGCTGTCAAATTCGACAACTTCCTCTGCTACCATTCCATGTCATGTCACATACAAATTGGAATTTCGGTTTGAAAATACTAGTGCTGTCTTTTTTTACTGTTATTACTAATATAGACTTTTTGACCTTTTTTTTAGAGATGCCCTAACTTGTTCATTTCATCTTTAGTAGAGACACCTATTTTTGGTGCATAAGTTACAAGGAATTGAAAGGTTGAAGTTAGTATGAGGTATGGTGGTCATTCACTAAGTCATGCATTTATCATAATCTCTCTTTTGGATGTCCACCATACAATAATATAGTTGTCTCTTTAAATTCTTGCTCGAAAATTTTAGTGGGACAAAACCAAAGCGAAGGAGAAGATAATGCAACATTCTTCTGAATCATCGATGATACCTAGAAATAATTTAGCTTTCATGATTAAATGCCAGTTTCAATTTTTTTTTAATTTAATTTTATTACATATAAAATAAAGAAAACTAATGAAAATAGTTTGAAAACTTTGAGTTTTAACGATAAGGACAAAATAAAGGATAAAATGAATAGGATCATGATTGACTTTTTAGTGTAAAAATGTAATTTTTTGTTAAAATGAACAATACCGGAAGCTTTTCGTTAAAATTTCCTTTAAAATAACTTAGTTTCTGGCTTACTTTTGTCTCTTCCACTTCTAAAGAACTCGACCTCGAAGGCTGAAAATACCTAAACATTATCATGTGTGTATGGGTCTAAGTTGGCATCACCACTTTTTCTTTTAATTTTGACGTTTTCGCTGGTTTTTAATAATTACAAATCATACTTAAACAGAAACCATGTATTTAGAATAATTCTCTTCATTCATGCCACGTTCGGATTAGATAATTTCCTTCTACTTCTGCGTCTTCTGTAACCGATCCCACCAAATAGCATGATTTCTCATTAAACTATAGTAGCTAACTTGACCATCTTCTTTTGTGTAGTTATCTCCTCTAAGAATTGCTTCTCAACTTCAACTCAATCAAGAAAATCTTCTATGCATACAACTCCCTCAAAGCGAGAAAATTTTCCTAACATCAAATAGACAAGGATGGATTCAGGCAAATCTTCCAGTGCATCCCTCCTCAACAAAAGACTGTCTCCACTCTCCAACCATCTTTGATTGATTTTGGTGTGTCCCAAAAGACCATCATCTCATTATTAACAATATTGAGACGCAAGGATTGTTGTGGTGATCCAACAAAATCCAGAACTTCTAATCTTTTTTGTATTTTGAGTGAGAGTACAAAAGGGAAGTGTTATTGGCACTTCAAAAATCTTATTCTACACTTATTAGGAAAGAAAAATACACTTGTGAGGAGTGTAGAATGAGATTTTTGGAGTGCCGGATGAGATTTTGGAGTGCCAATAACAATTCCTAGTACGAAATCCAATCTTGGGTTGTGCGCGATGACTGCCAATATTCTTAAGGGTTGTGTGTTTGGATGAGCAATAAGCACCTTTGGTTTTGATTGAGAAAAAACAACAGGAAGAACCCTCAATGGTAGGCAAGTTTCTTGCCAACATGGTTGTTGATGCCTTCATTACCCATGAACAAATTGAAGTTACAGCTTAATTTTCATTGTATTGCATAATAGACAATATATACAAGATACAATCCTTATTCTATAAGGTTACAATAAGGGACACACATATCCTTCCTAATAAAGGATTTTAATATTTACAATATATTTACATGCCCTTTTTTAATACCACTCACGGCCCCTCAAGTTGGAGCATAGATATCACACATGCCCAACTTGACAAGTGAGTCACCAAAAGATCTACTACACATGGAATGAGTGAGGATATCCGCAAGTTGCTCTTCTGAGTTTACAAACGGTATTGACACAATTTTCTTCTCCAGTTTTTCCTTAATAAAATGACGATCAACCTCCACATGCTTTGTTCTGTCATAGTTGTACTGGGTTCTCTGCAATCTCCCTTGTGGATTTATTATCACAATACAAGCTTGTCGCCTTCTTTTCTTTGAAACCTAGACCGCCAAGTAACTTACGTAACCAAAGAACTTCACATATTCCATGTGCCATACCTCTAAATTTGGCCTCAGCTGAAGACCTTGACACCACATTTTGCTTCTTGCTCCTCCAAGTAACCAGATTTCCGCCACCAAACGTAAAGTATCCAGAAGTAGAGCGTCTATCAGTTACATCACCTACCCAATCAGCATCAGTAAATCCCTCAATCCTCAGATGACCAAAATTTTTATACAAAATTCCTTTTCTTGGAGCCGACTTCACATAAGCTAAAATCCGCATAACAGCTGCCATATGATCCACACTCGGCGAGTGCATAACTGACTCACCACACTTACTGCATAGGCTATATTCGGACATGTATGAGCTAAATAAATTAGTCTTCCTACTAGTCTCTGATATCTGCCCTTATCCACTGGTTCTTGATCCGGATAAATTCCTAAGTAATGTTTCTCCACAATGGGAGTATCCACGGGTTTACACCCATGCATACTTGTTTACTTTAATAAATCCAAAACATATTTCCGTTGAGACAAGAAAATAACTCTGGACGAATGAGCAACCTCCACACCAAGGAAATACTTTAAGTCACCTAAACTCTTCATCTCAAACTCGGCAGAAAGATTCTTCTCTAGTTTGACAATTTCATCTGAATCATTACCTGATATTATCATATCATCTACATAAATAATCAAGGTTGTTACTTTACTGTTTCTCTGCTTCATAAATAAAGTATGATCAGAATGACTCTGATAATACCCATTCTTTCTCATAGCCTGAGTGAACCTCCCAAACCATGCACGTGGTGACTGCTTGAGCCCTAAAGAGACTTCCGCAATCGGCACACTCCCATTTTTCCTCCGTTGCTATACCCTGGAGGAAAATCCATATACACTTCTTTTTCCAGATGTCCATGAAGAAACGTATTTTTTACATCAAAATGTTTCAGTGTCCAATTCAAATTTGCAGCTATTGAGATAAAGACTCGTACCGTATTCATCTTAGCCACGGGAGATAAAGTTTCCTGGTAATCAACTCCATACATTTGAGTATACCTTTTCGCCACTAACCTTGCTTTATACTTGTCAAGTGATCCATCAGCCTTGTATTTAACAGTAAAAACCAATTAGCACCCACCTGGTTTCTTTCCCTTTGGTAGCTCAACTACTTCCCAAGTATTATTTTTTTTGCAATGCCCTCATCTCTTCATCCATTGCTTCAGTCCATTCTCGACTTTTCAAAGCGTCTGCTACCTGGGTTGGTACCTGAATTGAATTCACATTATTTACCCACGCTTGACATTCGGATGAAAGATTTTTATAGGACACATAATTGGTTATGGGATACTTCACTTTTCCTTCTGGAGAGAACCTGTCAGAAGGTACACCATAATTTTGCCTTGGTTGCAATTTATATGTACTTATAACATCATTAGTTACATAAGTATCACTAGTGCTTACCTCAGGGATATCTAGAGAAGATGCATTGGACAACAGCACTGTTGAGCTACAGAGAGGGGGGAAGCTTCGACAATAGTTGGCTGATCACCAGTGCAGTCCTCTTCGGCAGCACCAACACATGGACTAGCAGTTTCTTCTTTGATGAGAAGCTGCGGGATACTTGGAGCAGGTTCAGTGAGAACCTGCTGTCTATTCCCAACAGTAGGCTCGGCAGGAGGAGACCAAGCATCATCACCTTGCATCACTCGGTACACCGTGAACTCTTCCTGAAGACTTTTCCTCTTGTACATCCAACCATTCAAGAACACCATCAAGATCACAGCTAGAACTCTCCCCATTGTGATCCAAAGTGGTGATATGGGAGTACAAAAATATTCAAACTCAGAAAAAGGTCATATCCATGGTGATATACATGTGGCGAGTGGTAGAGTGGTAACACTTGTAACCTTTCTAGTGGGATGCAAAACCCACAAAGACACACTGAAGAGCACAAAGATCCAATTTACTACTGATGAATCTTGTCAATATGAACATAAACCACGCAGCCAAACACTCGAGGAGTGAGAGTATTGGTACAAACAACTAGAACATGCTCCGTCAACACTTGGAGTGGAGTACGAAATTCTACAACCTGGGATGGTATGCGATTGATAACATACACGGTATAAGTGATGCCATCTAGGGAACAGACCCACCAATAAGCAGTGTATGAGCAGTTTCCAAAATATGACGGTTTTTCCTCGCAACCCTGTTTTGTCGTGTGGTGTACGAACAAGTTGTCTCATGGCAAATTCCTTGATCATGAAAAAAAATTAGAAAACTTAGAGTTAATATATTCTCCCTATTATCAGTACGAAGAACTTTAATAATAGAGGAATATTAAATAGCCACCATCTGAGAAAAAGACCGAATAATTGTACTTACATCACTTTTATATTTCAACAAATACTCCCATGTCATACGAGTGCAATCATCAACAAACGTAACAAATCACTTAACTCCTGCAATTGTATTAACGGGTGAAGGCCCCTAAACATCTGAATGCACAAGCTTAAACGGAAGCAATCTTTTATTCATACTAGAAGGAAACGAAGCACGATGGCTCTTAGCAAGAATACATACTTCACAATGTAAGTTTGATTCTTTTATTTCATGAAACATACTAGGCAACATACGCCTTAAATAACCAAAAGAAACATGTCCTAACCGATGATGTAACAACAAAACTTCTTGCAGATTACTAGTACGGGATGCTCGAACTGCATTAGCTCTACCAGGAACGACGTCATCCACATAGTACAAGCCCTCTCTATTAGTGCCACGCCCAATTATCTCATTGGTTTGAATATCCTGAAGCAAACAAAAAAATGGATACATAAGTACAACACAATCCAATTGCTTAATAACTTGGGGAATAGATAATAAATAGTGAGACAACGATGGAACAAACAAACAGTGGTGGAGAAAAAGAGATGGCATGAGGTCCATTGTGCCGGCCCCAGTCACCATGGCAGTGGTGCCATTTGCTATGGCAACACACTTTTGATGTGTCGTTGTCATATACTTAAATAACCTTTTATCAAACGTCACATGATTAGTTGCTCTAGAGTCTAGGACTCAACCTATATGGTGTTCAGTACCAAAGGTTAAAAGAACACGCCCATTAGTACCTGTATTGGACGAAGACTCAATGGGATTGAGTCGGGTCAACAAGGCTTGACTTGGATTCCCCTAAGTAGGCACAACATTTTGTTTCTAGTTGTTGTGGCAGCCATAGATGGACGCCTTCCACTAGCCCCGCTAGAAACACGTTCTTTAGCACGCAATTTCTTTTTCAATTTCAGAAACCATTCAGGTACTCCATGTTTTTTAAAACATGTATCTTTCGTATGACGGGTTTGCCCACAACAAGTACATTTCAAATCATCTTTATTCTCTTGAGTGAAAGGGCAAGAATTGGTTGATGGAGATGGGCCATAGGGCTGGCCAGAAGAAGGAGGCAGTGACACCATAGCCACCCGCCGGGGAAGGGGGGCGGGCTCCTTGGTTCCCAGCGGTACTACCTCCCATTATAGTAGCATAGCGTTGAGCTTCCTGCTTAACTACTGAAAACACTTCCATCACAGATAGTAGAGGTTGAGTTCTCAGAATATCACTATGGACCTTGTCAAATATCATCAAGGCCCGCTAAAATAGCATACACACGGTCTAGTTGAACTTCTTCCCGAAGTGTTTTCAAGTCAAGAGCACACTCCATCTTCGTTGGTTTTCTCTGATCGAGTTCTTGCCAGACAGCTTTAAGGTCGACATGGTATACACCAATAGGCCACCCTTCTTGGCAAAGTTGGAATGACTTCAACTTCAATTCATAAATCTGAGAGATATCCAACCTATCATAATACGTCCTGGTAACTTTTTCCCATACTTCTTTAGCAGTACGAAGATGAATGAAAAAACCCGCGATAGTAGGATCCATGGAGTTAATCAACCATCATTTCACAATTGCATTCCCAGTCTCCCAAGCATCATATTCGGCACTGCCTTCATTGGGCTCCTTAATACTCTCTGTCACGAACCCTTTCTTTTCACGCCCATCAATATGCATCTCTAATACTTTGGACCAAAGAGGGTAATTTGATCCATTGAGTTTTATAGTATTTGGTACGTTTGAAGCATCACTTTGAATAACCACATGATTGACAACTGACTCGTGGGTAGAGCCAAATGCCCTACCCTCTAATTTCAGCACAGTCTCTTCTTTGTCACTCGCCATTAATCACAATACATACCACACACACGGTATGGAGCAGCAAGCACGCAGTTTTGCTGCAGGGATGCAGCGACAAACACTGAAGTCTGTTGTGGTCCTTGTTTCTTACGACAGCAAAATCGGCAGTCTGGACTTGTTGCAGAGATGCAACATAGATCATATACGAGCGAGGGTTTTTCCTGCTTTTACGATAGCAGCGGCACGGTGGGAACTTTTTAGGGTTATGCTTGGCTCTGATGCCAAATTAAATTTACGGCTTAATTTTCATTGTATTGCATAATAGACAATATATACAAGATACAATTCTTATTCTATAAGGAAACAATAAAGGACACACACATATCCTTCCTAATAAAGGATTTTAATATTTACAATATATTTACATGCCCTTTTTTAATACCACTCACGGCAACAGAACATACCTCTAGAAAGCTTTCTAACATATGTGATCTCCAGGAAAGTCATTTTGTAAATTAAGCATCTTGCAAATGCTCACTTGGTTTTGTTTGAGTAATAAAATTAAAAAATTTGTTTTTATGACTTGGCAGATGACCTTCATCTACATATCTGTATTTGATAATGATGATGAGTAAATTATCTAGAGAATTCTTTAATGGTGGAATGTAAATTATTCAACTTCTCCAGAATATGTAAACAAAAATGTATATTTGCATCCTTTTCGTTTACATCTGTTGGAGGTGAATTCGGCTAGTCGAAGATAGAAAAATAAATAATATCCCAAATTTATATCTTTCTCATTAGGGTAGAACTTATATTTACATCTTTACGAAAATAAAATATAAAGTGGGACATAAATATGAGTTTTACAACTCAAAATTTGCAATTCTCCATTTAGATGCTCTTATAAGCCTTTAGTTGTAAAATGCAGACCCTCTTATTCTTTCTGCATCTTGATTAATTAAAGTAAAAGGATTTACTCACTCACTGCCCATTGTTGACTCCCATTTATTTGTCTACTAATCTAGTTCATTTTAATTAAGCACCATAATCATGGATTTCCACCTTTTCAGGTTCATAAAAAATTTCTCGGTGCTTCAGAATATTCTTCTTAAATATTTTACCATGTATATCTTTATTTTAAATATATGTATTTTTTTAGCAAACAATATTATTTATATTAAAGTTAATAAAAATGTAATTCAAATTTACTTTCGAAGAGAATCGAACTTAAAATCTTTTACCTACAAACGAAAGAAAATATTTTTAAAACGCGGTACTGAGACAAGCTCGTTACAACCGTGGTCAATTTTGAACAACCCTTGCTGTCACTGTCACACTAACCCATCTCATGCACTGTAGTGTGAGGGCCTCATAAGTCAAATAAAAAAGGACAATTTTATTTATTTTTATATACTTATTTCCATAAAAATTGATAGACTTTTCGCCTACATTTCTTTTCCGATAAATTTCTAGCTACTTTTTCTTGACTGAATCTGACTGACCCATCTCACCATCTTTGTCCCGTTGTTCTCAGTCCTTGCTTGCTTTTAGGTTCTGGGGTTTTACTGTTTCATTGATTTCAGCAGAGGCAGAGAGAGGCAGCCATGAATGCTCTTGCAGCCACCAACCGCAACTTTCGACATGCAGCTCGCATTCTTGGGCTGGATTCCAAGCTTGAGAAAAGCCTTTTGATTCCCTTCAGAGAAATCAAAGTAAATAATTTCCATTTGCTTGCTCATTCCATAAATTCTTCGTTCTTTTTTCTTTTTCCCCTTATTTTGTTCATAATTTTTTGGATTTTTATGGTGTTTGATTTGCAGGTTGAGTGTACTATTCCGAAAGATGATGGCACCCTGGTATCCTATGTTGGATTTAGAATCCAGCATGACAATGCCCGTGGCCCAATGAAAGGGGGAATCCGTTATCATCCTGAGGTTTATATTTCCTTCTTCTTTCTTTTTATGTCAATGTTGTTATTTTCCGTGCGTATCCCTCCAAGTTTGTTGATTTGGGGTTTTGGTTTCTGGCCTAATCGAAAAGTTGGACTTAATCTGTTGATGTTAGGATTCCAATTTATGGTTTTTATTGTAGATTATATTCATTCATCTGGTTTTGATCTTTTGGTTATATTTATAACTTTGATGGCTATATGCTCTCAATCATTGGGGAAAATTTAAATTGGATTCGCGGTTCCACTGTCATAGTTTGCCTCAATTTCACAGTTCGTCTGTCAAACCCGTGTTTCTGTTTATGATGAGTATTATATCTGTGTGCTTCAAGACATTTGATTTAACAAAGAGGGTTTTCTTAGAAATGAGATCAGATTCCTTCTTCATTATTTAGAAAACCTGTGAAGGGGAGATACATGGGTAATGCTACTTCTGTCTGTGTTTGATTGGTTTTTGCCAAAATTGATCTTTTTCTAACGAGTGAATAGTGTGTTCTCCAAACTACTATTGGTTTCTATTTCAGGAAAATGTCTTTATGCTGCTTGAGAAATGACAATTGTGTTACCTAGCATTGTTTTTATGTCCAATAATTGACTGGTTATAAACGCCTTATGAAACGGCATTGATTGTATGTATAATGTAAAGCCCAAACATCGATTGTGATCTGCGCATGATTGTGAGATCATTGGATGTCTTTGGTTGTCGTCTTGTTGATAAGTAAAGTTTCTTCTGTTATGTATTTTCCTTTTCAGCACACTTATTGTTGTATTGTGTAACCGTAGATTATCTGTTTCCCTTTGAGTTGGCCCACACCATAAATTTATAGAACCTTTTAGGACTATGCAACAATTGGAAGGGGAAACTGGATTGAGATAGCAAGTGCGGGATATATTACCTAGACTGTGCTCCATGGTGAGTTCCACTTGTTATAGCAACCCATGTTGTTCGTAGTACTTGTAACTGGTATGTTCAATATTGCTAGCGAGTCAATGGAGTAATTAGATGTAAAAATGTCCTTAACAAGTACTACTTCTATCAATGTTAATAAAATTCTACTTGGGCACCATACAAAGAAGGTACTGCTGTTAGCAGTAACTGCGATAAGAATTCAAAACATAATATATGTTTAATGGTTTTCTATGTATGACCACAAACCCACAAATGTAGAGCACCATAACAGTTTTATTTTCAGAAAAGTATTCAAATGACCTTAAAACACAGTGGAATTATTTACCATTGATTTTTCTGCAGAGTTAATTCTTCATGCATACAGATTACCGTTCAATGAACTACATTTGTCCTGCAGCAGTTCTATGCCTTGCTACATGTTTCCTTTATTCTTGTGTTTTTAACCGGATCCTCTTTGTGAGGATCCTCACCGGATCCTCAAATCACATCCGTTCATCTTACATTGTGCGGTTAGAAATCATTGTAAATTTTTTTATTTAAAATTGAATATAAACAGTACCTGATGAAAACTGGCCGCATGATATATGATGAACGGATGTGATTGGAGGATCCTTGGGATCCTCACAAAGAGGATCCAGCGATGATCCTCTCTCTTTAAATAATACGAGAGGTTTCTCGAATATATAAGGATTGTCTTGTGCATTACGTTTTATGAGAATTCCCTCACATAAATCTTAACTGGGTTTCACGTATAGACTACTCTTACGGTCTACCTGTGAATCCTCTTGTAATTTATGCATTTAAGCTATCTTAATATGCATCGAATACTGAAGTAGCAAATATTCAATGGTGCAAGGTTGACCCAGATGAAGTGAATGCTCTAGCCCAGCTAATGACATGGAAGACAGCTGTAGTAAACATTCCTTATGGTGGAGCTAAGGGTGGGATTGGCTGCAACCCGAGGGACTTGAGCGTCAGTGAGTTAGAACGTTTAACTCGTGTTTTTACTCAGAAGATCCATGATCTCATTGGAATTCACAGGGATGTTCCTGCTCCTGACATGGGAACTAATTCCCAGGTATCCTGTTTCCTTTCAAAGTAAATTGAGAGTACAGTCTTTGTTGGTCGAAAATAATAAATATACTGTTGTCTTTGGTGTAAACTACACGTGCTTAGTTTTTTAAATTGTACAGACAATGGCTTGGATTCTTGACGAGTACTCAAAGTTTCATGGGCATTCACCTGCAGTTGTGACAGGAAAACCGATTGTAAGTACCGCACATCCACAGACGGTTTATAATTATGGTAACTGGATAGAATCAAATCATCATGATTCTAAAGAATTTTATTTCTTATATTCGTTGTGTTTCCAATTCAGGATCTTGGGGGTTCACTTGGAAGGGAGTCTGCGACTGGACTTGGGGTGGTTTTTGCAACCGAGTCTTTACTTGGTGAATACGGAAAGTCAATTTCTGGTATGAAGTTTGTTATACAGGTATGTCCTAAATAATGATAAAATTTTATTTTCCAAGGCCATATGCGTGATGACATGAATATGTGTTCGGCTTCTAACTTTGTTGATACATTTTAGGGTTTTGGAAATGTGGGCTCATGGGCAGCCAAGTTGATCCATGATAGAGGGGGTCATGTCATTGCTGTTAGTGACATCACAGGTGCAATTAAAAACCCTGCTGGAATCAATATCCCAGATCTTCTCAAGCACAAAGATAGCAATAGAAGTTTGAAGGAATTCCAAGGTGGAGATGCTATGGACCCAAATGATTTGCTTGTTCATGAATGTGATGTTTTGATTCCATGTGCCTTAGGAGGAGTTATTAACAAGTATGTACCCTGCTTCTTTATTCATTACGAACATCATAACCGGACTTTCTCGGAAATTTTGTGTCAAAATTGTTTATATGTTTTCCCTTTCTTTCCTACTGTTTGATGTTGATATATTCAAATTTATATTTAAGGGAAAATGCAGCTGATGTGAAGGCAAAATTTATAATAGAAGCTGCAAATCATCCGACTGACCCCGAAGCAGACGAGGTAACAAGGACAACTGCATTTTCTCAACTTAAATAAGCATACTGGTTGCTGAAATCTCCTACTTAGGTATAAAATCCCTCTGCTGCAGATTTTGTCCAAGAAGGGAGTTGTTATTCTCCCTGACATATATGCAAATGCTGGCGGTGTGACGGTGAGCTACTTCGAATGGGTTCAGGTAAAAAGAAGCAATTGCGGTGTGCTGTAAATGCCTATTATCTAAATCAATATGGCTTGAAATCCTCCTGTCTATTGTCTGCAGAATATTCAAGGATTTATGTGGGAAGAAGACAAGGTTAACTGTGAGCTTAAAAAGTACATGCACAAGGCCTTCCTTGACATCAAGGCATTGTGTCAAACTCATGACTGCAGCTTGCGAATGGGAGCTTTCACTCTCGGGGTGAACCGAGTCGCACGTGCTACACTCTTGAGGGGTTGGGAAGCATGAATGAAGTCTTTTCATTTTAATTTTCTCCTTTTGTGCCCATCAAATGCTTCTTCTTAACATCAGTCATGCAATGTAATGGGAATCGAAAAACCGGATACTCAAGCAAACTGGAGAAACCAACCTAAGAAAGAAATAAAAGTCCTTTAGTTCATTTACATTAGTATTCTTTTGTGCTTTTAACACATTTTCTTATTAGCTTCTCATGTGAAGTGTGTCCATAAGCTCGGCAAGCTTTAGCTACCGTCACTAGCCTTAGCAGCAGGAACACCTGTAACCCTGGTTTACTGAATTCAGGTTTAAGCCTTGTGAATCAGTGCAATAAACTCAAAAAAGAAAAAGAAAGCATGTGTATAATGACGATATGTGCAAAATTGAGCCAATTTCATGCTAGATAGCAGTGCTGTATGCAGAGGTGTAGGATTAATTCACTGTCGAAGAAAAAAGAAACGGTTACTCTTCAAAATTAATCGTCATTCACGAATAAATCGTTGTTCCAAGTTTTCATGAATAAATCGTTGTTCCAAGTTTTCTGGGAAACAGGGCAGCTGTCAAAATATGGAGAAATTTTTAATTGTGACAAGAACACGAATGGTACACCACTTGTTTTTATGTAAGTGGTGAAAAAATTTATTTTTTAAGTTATTAATTTTTTAACACATATCTCACCATTTATATAATGATCCGTGGTGTACCACTCCGTGTAACTGATCACACTGACAAATCTCTCCAAAATACGAGGGTTAAACTTCTAAGCCGAAACAAGAACACAAACAAACTAACTGCGATTTGTTGATGAATGATTCTGAAATTTATCCAGCTTATCTGTACTGAATGCAGTTAGATCTTTCTAGGTGACATCTAAAATCAAGTTTCGTTCGCTTTTGTCACTCATACGACCATCTGGTATATGCTTGCTGCTTGGAGACCCTTTTCCCTTCCTCCATGGACAATTTGAAGCAGCCATCAATCCTAGCACATTTCTCCTATTCGACGGAACTTCTGAACTTTCAAAATCTTCATGCAATTGTTTATGAGAAAGTGATTTATCTATGCATTCCTCTCATGTTTGCTTCACATCATGTTCTTGCTGCTTGAAGACCCTTTTTCGGTTCCTCCATGGACAATTAGGACCAGCCATCAATCCCAGCACAATCGTCCTGTGTGACGGAAGTTCTAAACTTTCAAAATCTTTCATGCAAATGCTTACGAGAAGAAGATTTATCTAAGCATTTCTCTCCTGTTGATTTCACATTAGTCTTCACTGAGTTCGATGATGATGGAAGTCGTGAACTTTCTTGACCAAAATTCCAAACCTTCAGAGCAGCTTTTGGTCCACAGAGATGAGGGAAGTTGCGTATAGCTGATACTACTTTTCGAGAAAATTCATTGGCTGCAGTTATCTCAAGATCATTTCCACTAGAAACAGAAATGGAACCATCAGGCGGCGAACAAAGATTTCTATTGGACAGAACAGTCTCTGTATCTTCCTTTGGAGTAGCCACACCAAGCTGACCTGGGCTCTTCAACAAACTATGTATTTCATTCGGCATAGTAGTTAAAAAATCATCTGTCTCCACAGTACCAGAAGCCATACCAGTCATCAGGACAGTCTGATCCACCTTCTCAGCAGTATCAACAGAAGCTGCCTCTTTGACAGGTCTCAAATCGTTTAGCTCATGCAGATTCTTCGGGAAATCGGGTATTTCACGCTTTAAGGCAGTCACAGATTCATTTATCTCCATGGTACCAACAGCCTTACTGTTCGTCAAGCCAGTCTCATCCACATGATCAGTCGAAACAGTCAGATTTTCAACCCCTTTTCCATCACCATTATTATCCCGGGTAATCAAATGCTCAGCATTACCAACAGAAGCTGCCTCTTCAACAGGTCTCAGGTTGTTTAACTGATGTAGGTTCTTCGAGAATTCAGGTACTTCATGTTCTACGGCTGTTACTGATTCAACTGTCCCTGCAGTACCCACATCCTTGTTATTGGACAAGTCAGTTTTATCCACTTGACCACTTGAGCTCATCATTTTTTCAACTGCATGCCCATCACCATGTTTTTCCCCACTAGCCAAACTTTCTGTTGGTACACTCACAGAAGTAACCAGAGCAGGCCTCAAATAGTTTAACTGAGCAAAATGTCCACTCCCCAGGGGAAAATCACGAACAGCGAAGATTATCTCCCTGTTGAACTTGGGCAACTTGGTCTGGAAAGAGCACTCCATGGGCAATTTCCTTAAAATGACAACTATTAAGCAAATCAGTAATTTTCGATGATTCCAAATGTTAAACCGCCTCTATGATCCCCATTCCAACTCCCAACCCAATGGAATGAAATGCTCCAAAGCCTAAAACAAGAGTAATCATTAAAAATGCACGCATTCGCTGTGGTCGAACAATAAAAGCTACAAATCTCACAATGCACAAGATTACTTGTACAACAAGACGTTGTTTAAAGCACTCAAAAACCCAAACCAAGATGCCATCGAAACTACTCATTGACCATTCAAAAATTGCAAACATTTCGAACCAAATATCTAAGCTTGGAGAACCTCCATACTTCTAAAATCAACAAAGCAAAAGATATATCAACCTTTTATCAACCCAAGAATCCAATTTCATCATAAAAGAGGGGGCTTTTAAATCCTACTTATTGCCCTCGATTCTTTTGTTGTTTCTGCTTCAGGCCCTCGATTTTTATTGCTGTTTTCAAGTTTTTGGAGGGGTTTTGCTTAATTTTCCCTTTAAAAAACCCAAGAAAACCTGTAAAGCAGTCTAAGATTAGATAATGATGGAGAAAGAAACATTCGACCAAAAAAGGAAATTCAAAGAACCAAAGTAACGCTTGCCCAATAAGCAAACACATTTGAAATTTCAAGAACTATATATATACCTGGTAGTGTTGTAGTGTGAACAGTTTCTTTCTTCAAAGCACCCAACTGAAACGGGAAATTCGTGTAGAAACGGTGAATGGTTTCTTTCTTAACGGATGAAACTTGAAAGCGAGGGTATGCTTCGTAAAAGGATTGCAAATTGGAGGTCGAAATGGATATTTTCGGCTTCACTGAATCAAAGGCTTGCGGTCAAATCAATGCACGGACGAAGTGTAAATAAGCCTGTCTACTTTCTGAGGGGTAATATTACCATCCGTTGTCTTATTTCCCCATCGACTATTTTTAATAAAAATGTTCTTAATAATAATGGTGGGTAGGATTTGATATGTGCAGCAAAAAGAAGCTGGGAAAGATTTGGGCTACAATCGACAGAAAGGTTTGAAGAAGGAACAAGTGTTTGCTAGACGGAGGAGAAGCGACTTCGGGTGAGGTCTGCGACTTTCACAGAAAAGGAGGAAGAAGAGTGGTTTGGGATCCGAGGTCTCTAATTTGGGCCATAGATATGGAATTCGGTGAAATAGAGGGTGGGGATCTAGAAAAAATTGGGGTGGCAGATTTGGGGTTAGTAGGAAGAGATATTATGAAAGGGATGTCATGAGTTTAAGGACATGCGTGGTTTGAAAGAAATAATGAATGTCGAAGTCTTGCATTTTCTTTTATTTTCAATTTTTATTTATTTAAAGAGATATTAGAGTTAATTATTTAAGAAGAGTACGATATTCATCAATAATGAGAGGATACGTACAATGCTAAGACTGGGGTGCATGTTAAGAGCCTCGATAAAAACCTTGTCAGGAATTTAACCTCGGTCTAAGGGAAAAAGAGCGTTCCGCACCAGATTACAAACTGAAATTACTATCCTCAAATGGAGAATCTAAAATCAAATCCGGTGGTTCCTCAAACCACATCAAACAATTGATTACGGTCAAGCTATACCTTGCCAAGTGATGTGCATCATTATTGGCCTCCCGATTGCAAAATGAAACCTTCCCCTGAGGAATATTATCCATCAGCTGATGGGTATCATCAAGGACAGACCAAGCTGACCCAAAATATATTAAGGTTGTTTGGGAATAATAATGGGTGGGAAAATAACATTTTATGATGGGTGTGATTATTGTGTGGGTGGGAAAATAAGACATTGATGTAGGTCCAGTAACACTTGTTCACATTAATTGATTATATTTTTTTATTTGGCGTATGAATCTCCATCCACATACTCCTAACATTTAACGATAACATTTACAGTCCACAATATTAAAAGAAAAAAATTAGGATCCAATCCCTAATATTTGACGACAACACTTGTTTTCAGTTTTTTTATTTTTTTATTTTTAATTTTTTTGTCAAAGCCCCTTGACTTTAAACACCTGAGCATTTTACTAATAACATACTTCCATGTCAACTTTCTTTTTATTTACAAAAAAATATAATTTAGAATTTCTTCCTCATTATCACATACAAAAGATTGAATCGCTTTTATAACTGCAAATCCCATATCTTTCATGAAACGAAGGCAATTAATTAACGAAGTGGTTAAGATGCATATATGATATATAAATGTGCAATTGGTGAAGCTGCACAGCGTTAAATTTGGAATAATCAAGACAAGTCTGGGGCTGGCTTGGACAACTCATTTAATTTCCATCTATTCAAAGTTCAAAAAGTAGCGTTCCAATGACTTTTTCAACAGAAATATCCCTTGCAGAAGGTGCTATCCAAGTCAAAGAGTCCTCCAGTTCACCAATATCTGAATCCGTTTCAAGATAATTGGACATCTTGAGCACAAGACTGTTGTTGAGACCAGGCAATATTGCTGAAGAGCAGGTGTTTCTGAATTCTGTTGGAAAGATGACATTCTTCGAATCAGCGACAATGAGGTCTAGACTCTTGGAGCAACCAAATTCTGTAAGAAAATCTGCCAGTACAGATAAATGTTTCCATGGCCCGTTGAAGGCAGTCGGAAATTGTATGTCCCAGAAGTCCAACAGTAAGATGGCGGCCTCCCCTAAATTTGGAGCTTTCAAAGAAATCTTGGACGTTAAGTAACCACAAAGGAAATATATAGAATTTAGATTCGGAGTATTGATCGTGGCCTCCAAACTACGATGAGATGCAAGTAAGCGTAAGTTTTTCAGGTGATGAGCATGAATGTTGATATGTTTCAAGTTATGAGAATCGCGCAACATTATCCGCTCAACGTGAAGAAACTTTGATGAAACAAATGTAAAAGATTCAAGACTTATTGTCTCGTCAACTTGAATATCTTGAGCCTTGCAATACTTAACTTCCAAGAATTTGAGACTGTAACTTGAAATATAAAACATGGAGAGTTCGTCTTCTTGATTGTCTTCATAAGAACATGAAGTTAATGACAAATATTCAATACAAGGGCACTCCCAAATTAAGGAACTGAGGGCACGCTCATCAAACCGAACTCTTTCGAGGGACATTATTTTCAAGGACGGAAGAAGCTGGCTTATACGATCTATATGACGTCCATCGTTGGCACTGCGTATGTCCTTTATCTTCACATACGCCAGACGGAGAGTAGTTAAAGATTTTGCAACGAGAAAGGTGGTTCGAGATAAGCCGTAGTAGTTTTCGTTGACATGCCAATCCCTTCGAAGGCTTATATCTAACTCTTTGACGTTTCTCTCTAACGAACAAGTTAATAACTTATCAACGACGCTAGTGTCCTCTCTAAACAAGTAGCCCGTCATATGAAGCCTCAGTTTAAGTAACTTGAGCTTCTTTTGCTTATCATTCTCACAAAATCTCAAATACCTTATCAAGATGTTGTTGATGAACTTTCTATGTTTATCACCGTGCTTGTCTCGACGAAAACCAACGCTTTCCTCGTCGAAATCTAAGACGGAGCTCGAACACCACACACCTTCCCATTGCTTGGAAAGAAAACTCATACGGACGGCAGCTTTGGTGGGAAGAACTTGGATGATTTTTTGCGTAACGAGGTCAGGTAAGTGAAGGTGTGCCATGACGTTTCGGCTACGATTGATCTTCTTTCTGTATTTGCGTCGGGGGTTTGTGGATGGAAGACTAAATCTATTTATAAATGTTGGATTAATTAATATCCTTGAAGGATACTAAACCGCAACTAGTACGAATTCATGTTGGTTAGGGTAAACCTTTGTCCTATACAATTTGGCAAAACCGTTCATGTTGGTTAGGGTAAACCTTTGTCCAATACAATTTGGCAAAACCGGCATCCTTTTGTACCTTAATTTCACAAAATATTAGGGTTTCCTGACAAAATGAAACTAGCCAATTAATATCAGATTAATTCTTCTAATATATATTAATGTGCTGGCGGAGTCTTTCACTGCTATTTCTTGAAAGCATATTTACATGAGTCAAATTTTCTAGCGGATGCAATCAGAAGTATAGCGCTTACTAACTATTTAAGATTTTTATATCTGGGATTACATGTTGCCTATGAGGGCACGAAATGCGTTCTATTTGATTGTATTGGAACATGATGTAATTATGGCTTGTGTATTTAATAAAGTTTATTTTCAAGATATTCTATATATTTTAAGAATTTTGGCAGTATAAGAGTTCTTATTGTTTTACAAGAATCGAGCAGAAAATGGGTGACAAATTAGTCCAAACCAAATTCTTAATAGAGTCTAAGAATCAGAGGAATTGTAATTTTGAGTTATGCATGTTTATTTTGAGAATTATTAATTAATTGAAGGATGTATATATGATACATCACTCTTTAAGAATATTGTGCTGTTGTTTGGGAGATAGGTCTTGAATTTTGCGATCAATTTTACGGAGAAGATAAGGTTGCAGGGCATGGCATTGGTCGCTAATCTATGCAGCAGCAGCAAGGTTTCGAATTGTTAATTAAGCACCACCAGCAAACCATGCTGGTTGATAATGCCAAACTCGCATTTATGAGAGTCAAATTTAAGATATCTGATTTAGAAATAATGAGGTGTGCCACTAAACCATACTACTAAGTAGTCATGTATGGGAACTTAGTTTTTGGACAAATTAAATATGAAATGGTTTGTTTTCTCTGTGGGATTCTTTTTAATTGGGTAATCAATTGTGACCTATTTCTCGAGTCATTTGGTGGAAAAAGCTTGTTTGAAACTACATTTAAAATGTGCTTTCACATTGAAATTTTTATTAAAAATGTTGGTGTTAACTAGGCTTAAGTTTGGCATAAGGGATTCTAAGTGATTTGGTAGTGGATGAGTTTGGCCATAGTGGTTGGGTTTCATGTGTAGGAATATGGTAGGCTTGTGGCTAAGGCTTGGGTGTTTGGTATTTTTACAATAGTTTTGGTAGGAAAAGACTCGAAGGCAAGAGAGTGAGAAGCTTGGGGTTGGCCTTGTAGCTGCTGCACGAAGGATTGATTGCAGCAGCCGTTAAAAAGAGATTTCATGCAGCTAGGAGAAGATGTACTTCTCTATGCTTGCAACTGAAGGAAACCCTCCCCCTCTCCATTGATTTTTACTCTAATTTTATAGAGGGTAAAGACTCTTTTATTTTTGCTGGATAAAAAGGTGTGCAAAAATTACTTGTTTCTAGCAAGTAAATAAACAGATTGGAACCTTCTTATATCCTATGGATAATACGAGGAGCTGAAATAACTTACTTTCAATGGCTAAAAAGGTGGATCGGGTTGCAACATGAATAGGTTCACGGGAAACGTATGTTTTGGTATAGAAAAAGAGAATATATATGTCCTGGGTGGATAAGCTATGGTAGAATTAAGGTATTATTATAGACAAAGCACATACGTCACATGTTATGACATGACATATAACAATAATCTTATATAATATAATCGAGATCCGCATGACAGTACAGAGCAATGAACGTTTAATGTGATTGGACCTTTGATCACAATTTTTGGGACCCACCTTAGGCCCTTGATTATTTAGGCCATGCAGAGACAACAAAATGGGTTGAATAACCAACACCAAAAATATGTGCATAAACTTAGCATTTTGGGCTCACGACTTTGTTGTTGCAGCTTCCCAGCAACTTAGTTCGGTCTTCATTTAGCTTCTGTTTTTTAGGCCACATCAATCCCACTTCTAAAAACATGGTTCTGTTTTCAAAATTGAATCAAATTGAATCAATACTAAAAAAAAAATTATTCAAATAAAAGAAGCAAATTAAAGAACACTAGTGTGCCAACGCAAAACGGTGCTTATTAATTTCAATCCCCTTTAATTTGAGAGTTATTTATTCCATTTAAATTCAATCATGTATACCAAAAGAGCTCTGAATTAACACACTTCATAATCCAAAAGAATACCGTAGTGACACATTTCATAAGCCAAACAAATCCAGATACGTTGAGATCTAATTTGGATTAAGAAAAGGCAGAGCTAATTCTAGACAAACTTAGATGATATTATTAATACTTAGGGAGTTAAGAAAAACGTGGTGTGGACATACAATCAAAGATATATCATCATGAATGGGACTCTTAGACGAGGAGCATCTAAATTATATGGCTTCGATATCACAAATTCCTTATTTAGACTACTCTCACACTTTCACTACTCATATGTGAACATCTTCTTTTATGTGCTCCGTAAATGAGATTAGCTAAAGTATAGGGAGAAGTCGAAAAAATTCATCTTCAGACCCCAATCACACTTTCTATTATGCTCAGAGATAACACCACCTCTAAGAGCTCCTAAATATAAAGAGAGAGAAATAATCTCCTAGCAGTAATTACTATTGCATTGATAATAATTTAAAATAAAATGTCTACTACTATTAGTTCACACTCATTACGACTCCACGAATTAGAAATATGTGATTAGCGTGAAAAGTTTCTAAGAGAGCTCGTAAAATAACTTTTTAGTTAAAATTTAACTTGGTAGAAAGTATGATTAGAGATTCTCTAACCTAATGTAATTTAGGATAATACTTAAGTAGTGATACTTTGTGATGTGGCTGAATGATACTTGAACATATTTTATTGATTTAACTAATTAACGATAAACATGGTATTTAATTTTTCTTCGGCTTATAAAAATAAAAAATACATGACATTTTTTATGAGCCACGTTAGAAAGTAAAACATATCAAACCCACTCTAGTTGTTTATTAAAAAAAATAGGGGACCAGCGGGTGGTTTTGCCACAGTAAACCCCTTTTTTTGGGGTCTGAAAACTTACATTAGTTGACAAAAGACACTTCTTTTTTGGAATTGACAAAGACTGTTTCCTTATCAGAGGATTACATTCCTGCACCAATGCCTAATGCCATCTGCATTGAACTTGGATTGGACTCTGGCTTGGGCGCTTGCTAGACTAGTAGGAACATGGTTGATGGATGCTTTAATTGGGAGGGTACTTTTAGCCATCTTTTGTGCCTATATAAAGGGCAGGCAGAAAGGCATTTGTTCCTTAACTAAAAGGGTCTCGGAGAATCGTAATACCATCTTGTATTGAGACCCGAAAACTCTTTGCCGACAAAGGCAGAAATTTGCTGAACCGAACTGTCGAGAGAATTTTACATACAACTAAAACATGACGGTAATGGTATTGCAAGCTTATCACAGTGAACTCAATGTCGTGGTAAGGGTTCATTCCCAACAATACAATCTCATTTTCCCCTCGTGGAACGCCACTCTATTTAACAAGGAAATCAGATTTACCGAAAATTTCAAACTTGTCAATGTAAACACACAGGTACTAACAAAGGGGACCAAAATACAGTGGTTGAACACAGAATCTTCATTATCCACTAGCACATAGATATAACATAGAATCCCGAAGGAATAAAGAAGAAAACAACCTAATTCAAAAGTCCAAACTCAACATCAACAATTCAACTACTTATTCTTGCTACTGCTAGCCGGGGTCTCGTCCTGCCAGGTTGCTTGCCATTGCTTATCATAAAACGTCGTCTCTTCGAGTAGTTTCTTTAGGTTTTCAACATCCTCGTTCTTGCGGATCAGAAGCACTCCCCCAACAGCTACAAACAACAATGTTTTGCATAAGAAATTGCCCATTTGGTCAACTAGGCCAAGTCCGGTCAAGCTATCAACAAAATACGCCATGAAAAAACCTATCATAGCAGCACGTCCTGCAGGAAACTCATAAAATTACAGAAAGTATGTTAGTTTAGAGTATGTCCTCTTCCTTCATTACACTTCAGTTAAAATAAGTGGATCTGAACAGACCGTTAAGTAGTTCAGCTTCAGGTAAATGGTATCTCTTTATCCATGCCCACCAAGGTACAATGGATGTGTCAAAAAACACAGGGTTCTCATTACTGGATGATTCCGGGTTGTCCTGGAGCCATTTTCTCCTCCTGGCCTCTGAAAATGGTGATGCATTAGAAAACATGTATTTTCTGAATTATCAGGAAAGATAACAAGTTCAGATAACAGGTTATTTGTCAAAGGAATACTTCAAACGAATCACAGATTCATCTCGGCTGTTTTTCTTCTTTGTAAACTGAAACCTCGGAAATTCACAAAATTGTTTAGGTAAATACAAGGGTGCACAAGCATCTAAAGATGTACATTAAATCCTATTCTATTTGGGCGGAAATTGATGCTCTACTGCAAAAAGAATCAACAAAAGACTTGGATAGAAGATCTTATTCTCAAATAATATAAAGCTAATATAGAAATTTGGGTCATGCTTAGGATCTAAGAACTCTTTAGAACGAGGAATGCGTAAATCCTGAAGAAATAACACCCAACTTCTGAAGTGAACGATTTCTTTTCCTTACAGTTTCCGATGCCCAAATGAAGCCCGAAAACATGTATTGGTTGAGAAACAAGGGAACGAGTGCACACTGAGCACACAACCATCTATGAACACCAAAACCAACATAAGAAAATGAAGCAGCACAAGTTTGAGGATCAAGGTAAATAGAACAGTCTGAGACAAAGGATTTCGACGAAGCACTAAGACAAAGCCAATTCAGTTTCTTGGCAACTTCATAGAAATTTCTTCATCTAAGTTACATTTGGGGAGGAAAACTCATGAGTTTATTAGCTCTAAAATTAACGTGCAAGTTCAGAAATCAGATTAAACCACTTGTGTCTTGCAAATTCAGCAGATATTCCCCCCGGTCTACACAAACATTCTAAATCCAGCATAATCATGTTTCCCCCTCAATCAAACAGTTGCAAGAGCTAAACAAGGAACAATTAAAGAATTAGACAATTACAGAACAAAAGGAAAAAAATCCAGAAGCCATACCAGCATCAATAACAGCATCCCAGTCAGTTTTGCCACTTTTCTCAAACTGCTTCAAATCCCAAGTCCCATTGACCCATCTCCCATCTGCAAACAAATTCCCCACCGTCACCTCCTCAGCTGGTCCAGCTGACCCGTTAGCCCCAGCAGAGCTCTCACTCTTCAAGGGAACCGCCTTGGCGCCGGGTTCCGGGACATCGGGCTCTGCTTTGGGCTCGACGGTAGTGGCAGCTGAGCTTCCAGCTCCATTCTCAGCTGAGGCTCTGAGGAGGTTCTTGGGTCTGAGAGAGAGATAAGGCTTGTGGGTCAGGAGGGGTTTGAAGTGTGATGAGGGGGAAGGAGAGAGGGTTGGGAGATGGGTTGTGGGAGAAAACAAGGTCATGGAAATGGACATTGTTCTGATTGATTTGCGGCAAAAGGAGAGGGGGATTTGGTTGCCGCTACTCAGAACATGGTGGCTTTTCTTTTTGGGCTATCCTCACTCGCTTCTCAGCCTTAGAATTGCCCAAAATACAAATGGGCAGGTTTTGTACTTTTGGCAGTTTTTTTTTGTTTTTTTTTTTTTTTTGTTTTGTTTTGTTTTGTTTTTTTTTTTTTTTAATACAAGTGTAAAAGTGTTGTAAATTGTGGATGCAACGAGATCGGAGCCTTCACCTTGTTGGATTGTTTAATGAAATTAACTTGGCTCGTGGTTGAGAATGAATTCTTTCTTATTCTATTTCGTGACCGATTTATGAAACTTTAGCTTTATAGGTGGACCGTTAATGTTATAAATTATTTTATTAAAATTATTTAAAAAAAATATATATATATATATATATATATATATATAAAAGATCGTTTAACTATTAAACTATACAAAAACAAATGGACGAATTCGCTAAAACAATTATAAATTGTTTACCTATTTGTTATTGTTGGTTGGCTAAACGACTATGATTTTAATTATTTTTTGTAAAAATTATTTTTTTAAATGATTTATAATATAAATGATTACGATTATAAATACAAACTTTTGTGAATCAAATCAAACACTAAATAAATAAATTGAAGAGGAGCAGCTACTACTCAACCTTAAGGAGCCAAGCTCCTCTTGTTATTTTGCAAATGAATTTATATGATATATACAAACAAGAAAATCGCTTTCAATCTTAAAATATCTCCATTTGGTAGGTCAAATTTTTTACTTTTCAAATGAATTTGCTTGATTGTTGTCTGTGTTTTTGTTTTTTAACCAAGAGATCGACATATTTCATTTATGAGAAGGGCAAATATAAGATTTCAATACAAAAACAACATGTATTCAAAACCCCAGTTGATCAATTCTCTCCGCTGTGAGAGCTTTCTCTCTACCAGATACTTTCCTAATCAATTTCCAATCTGAGCATTGAATGCTCCTACCCACCGTCCCAATCTGAAAATTGATTACCTAGTACATACCTCAATCACTACGAACTGAGTTATTGTCTGGATAGAAGTGCTTTAATGGCGAATTTGTTGGGGGAAAGACAGTTAAAACTACCAGGAAACACAACCCCTTCGACAAGATAGCTAACTACCGGAAGAGAAGCATTTAATTCCAGATCTGGTTACAACAAAGGAACCCAAAACAAGCGGGCCAATATTCCAAAATTACTGGTGTTCCTGGCCTTCAGATCTGTTCTCTGGCTATGCTTGTGTCTAGGATTCAAGAATTTTAACCATCTGATAAAAATCCAGACTTTGCAGCTGGGTTGTTGGGGGTACAAAAAGTTAATTCTTTTGGAAGATTTGGGTTGGTGGGAAGCAAAAATCAGAAGAGAATCTACAGTGATGGCACAAACGACGGTGGATGAATTAGTGGCACAGTTGGAAGGATCTCTTGAGTTAACGACCATGGAACAAGGAGTGAAGATGGTCGGTGCGGTACTGGCGGACCAAAAGCTCAACAAATGGGGAGTAAGAAATATATCTGAAGTAGACCTGGCATTTTCAACCCGACTCAACTCGACCCGTTAAAATTAGTTTCCGGGTGAGTGATAAACGGGTTGGGTGATTAATGGATCAACTCGTTAATTATCCGTTAAATAACGGTTCATTTTGGGCGAACCCGTGAAACTCGTTAACCATCTGTTTCACCCGTTATGTGTAATTTCAATGGTCCTAATAGAAAGCCTTCAGTCCCTCTCCATTCTCTCTTGCGTACGTCGTTGCTCTCTAAGAGATAGGTGTGCTCCTTTCCTTCTAACTCTGGTTATCTCCCTCATCTTATTCCCTAATTTTTTTTACTGAACTCCACCACTCTCTCTGGTAAGCTCTGATTCCATTCCGCCTTTTATTTCATTTTTTACTTTTGTTGTGCAAATTATTCTTTCTCTGTCCAAATTATGCTTTCGACTTCCTCAAAAGCCACACTGCAAGCAAAGCAACACAAAAGAACAAAGAGAGAGAGAGAGAGAGAGAGAGACAACCATGGCGTCTCTAGCTTAACAATTCACAGGTTTAAGAGTTAAGATGCTCATCGCTCTCCACCTTGAGGCTCTCGAAGCCCTCAATCCTATCGAAGCAAAACAAAATGCCGGGTTTGCTCCCCATCGTTTCCGCCGCGGTTATGTCAAATGCACAGACCAATGAGCGCTTCAAGCTCAAGGAAATCTTCGAGGATATTGACAAATGGGGCTATAATTGATTTGGATGAAATGTTAAAAAAAAAAAAAAAAAAAAAAAAAAAGGTTAATGGTTGAAACGGATGATCCGTTAGCTTAACAGGTTGGGTTCAGGTGACCCGTTAAATTAACGGGTCGGGTTGAACCTGACCCAAACCCAATAAACCCGACCCGTTTACAGGTTTACTCTGAAGTGTGCGGAAAGATTTAGGAGAGGTCACGATTAACTGGGTGAAGGATAACATGTTCATCATCATCGTCAAACATGAAGAGACAGCCTCTCGGATTTTTAACCAGGTTCCATGGGCTATGATGAAACAAAACTTCTCGATTAAGAGATGGCCTAATGATTTGGCTGTAGAGGAAGTTCCAGCACAGATGGTCCCATTTTGGGTACAAATGAAAGAGGTACCTTTGTTCTTAAGTACGGAGGAGAACGCCATGAGACTTGCTGGGGAGGTGGGAGATTTCATTGTAATGGAGGATCTGGCTAAAGCAAGAAGATTCTTGCGAGTCAAAATATACTAAAAACCTGTTGGTGGCTGAGTGTTGGCTCCTTAGGGATAGAGATAGAGACACATGAATATAATTTAGCTATGAACGCCTACAAAACTTCTGCTATAAACGTGGGAAAATCGGTCACTCGGACAGGGAATGCTCCTCTGAGTAAGGCGAGGGATGTGGTTTGGTGTATAGGGAATGGACTAAAGCAAAAATGATCATGGAGGAACAAGAGGAACCATAACCGAGAAGGACATAGCCCATCGAACGTCGACATCTAGGAATGTTTAAACCCACGCAAAGAACCAGTGCTCAAGAGATAGGAAATCACACGCGTGAGGAAGGGCCTAGGCAAAGTACCCTAGTGCCTAGTGGGTCTTACGATCTTCACCAGATGCATGTGCAAGTTCAAAGCACGAGGTATGCTCTTCATACTTCCATAGATGAAAATAGTAGGTTTACATCTCAGAGTGGAGCCTACCACATGCCCGTTGGGGAAACAACCCCACATGGGCTTAAACAAATAATTGAAGGAAATGGGTCGAGGTAAAGGCCTGTATGGCACATATTCAGAATGGATAATGTGGCCCAATCTAATGAGGTTGTAATCCAAGAGTTCGGAGGTGAAACATTAGACATGCCAATACGACATAACAGGAAATTTAGGGGCACCTAGGTAGGACGACAAAACACACTTATGATTGGAAGGAATTAAAGTGATCCATTGCCCCAACAGAGCTCAACCTTTACCATTGAGGCACAAAGCACCTAGGACACTGTAGGTAAAAAACAAATCGAGAAACTCTACGAGGGGTTGGGATTGAAGAGAATAGGTGAAGGCCTGATCACTAATGCATGTCAATCACTAACAAAAAAACAACAGAATGAGTGGTAAGGATTTCCAAGGGTTGCGGGAGAGAGCGTAAAAGCAGTGCAGGAAATCAGACTAGCGGAATGGGTGGGCAGCGTAAGCCATTTGATGAAAAAGACCTCTAAGAGGTACTTGTTTGATAGGAGGAAGTGTGGACATCAGCCGAAGGAAATGAAAGAGATGAGTCTGACCCTATTATAACTAGGAAGAAAGGGAAAGCACCCCAAGACAAGTGGCGGCTGACCTATGATAGCTGCACAATCGCCATGATATAGCTCATGTAGAGCTGTTGTGGTCTTAGGTCGGACACGATGGTTCAAGTTCTACATGGGCTCATAAGGAAACATAAACCCTTTATGGTTTTTCTATTAAAAATAAAAAGAAAAACCATAGAATAGAAAGAGTCAGACGACGAATGGGCTTTAATAAGGGCTTTGATGTTCCGCCTAATGGTGCCGCATGGGGACTAAGCCTTTGGTTAGAATGATCATGTGGAGGTGAATGTGAAACTCCCTTCAAAAAATTTGATCCACACAGAGATAAGAAGTATAGGGGTTTGTGATTGGATTTAGGCTTCGTGGATGTATGGAAACCCTTATAGGGCTGAGAATGAGGACTTTTGGAAGTGGGTTATGGTTGTGTTACAACATTCAGACCAACCTTGGTTTTGTGAGGGAGACTTAAATGAATACCTCTGGGATTTTGAGAAATTGGGAGGATGTGAGGGATCACACTTGAGGCCTCGATATCTGCAGGACTTCATGTCAAATTTGGTTCTAATTGATTTAGGATTTAGCAATCTGAGATTCACGTGGAGGGGCATTCAGAATAACCAATTGGTTTAAGAAACATTGGATAAAGGCTTGGTTCATGGCCATTAGCAGGAGCTCTGGCCTCACACGAATTTCATCTATGAGACAGTCCAGGGGTCTGGTCATTGCCCCCTGATTGTTTTAACTAATCATGCTAGGCCACGTGAGAAACCCTCATTTCGCTTTGAAGCTTTCTGGGTTAAAGAAGAGGGCTGTAGGAAGTGGTGGAAATAAGTTGGGAGACTCTAGTTGATGGGTGCTGGGGATACAAATGGAGAAGAAAACTAGAAACTTGTAAAAAAATCTAGTGGAGTGGAGTAGAGACAAGTTTAAGGCTAGAAGGTTGGAAATTGCGAATCTCACAACAAAACTCGGGGATCTCCAAATGGATTGGGAGGAAAGTATGAAGCAAATAAAGGATACATTGGCGCATGTTGACAGGCTGGAGGTGCAAGAGGAACTGTATTGGCAACAAAGATCTCGAATCAGGTGGTTGCAAGCTGATGACTCCAATACTTCCTTTTTTCATCAATCTATTGTTCAAAGAAGGAGATAAAATATGATTGCAAAAATTAGGAATGCCAATGGTCAGTGGATGAAGGATGAACGGGGTATCAGATGTACGGTGGATGATCATTTCAGGAACTTATTCACTACTAATAGTCACCGTGATTGGGGGTCCCTCTTGGACTATGTGAAACTAGTTGTTACGATGGAAATGAACGAAAATCTGACAATGCCAAATGATGATGAGGAGATAAAGAATGTCGTTTTTCAGATGGGAAGCCTGAAGGAGCTTAGACCTGATGGGTTTCGGGGTGTTTTTTTTTCCAATCTTTTTGGGAGATCATTTCGCCAGAAGTTCGGGGTCTAGCAGCTAGGCTTATTCTTGGTGAAACAGAACAAGAGATCTTAATTCGACTCACATTGTATTAATATTGAAAACTCCTTATCCCGAATCAATCAATCAATTTCACTATCATAAGCCTTTGTAATTACTCATACAAGGTCCTTTTGAAGATTTTGGCAAACCGGTTGAAGCAATTCCTTCCAACTATTATTTCTCCAAGCCAAAATGCATTTATGGAAGGAAGAAAAATTCAAGATAACATCAATATAGTTCATGAAGCCCTCCATTTCTTGAAATTGAGAAAAACCAAGACGATATTCAAGTTGAGTATCAAACTCGACATGAACAAAATCTATGGCCAAGTGGAGTGGGATTTCCTCCAAGCTGTTATGGGGAAGATAGGTTTCAATGGGATATGGATCCAGGTAATGATGAATTGTGTTACAACTGTTAACTTTGCTGTGCTAATTAATGGGAGGCCTGGGAAGAAGTTCAAGCCGACTAGAGGACTCAGGCAGGGAGACCCATTGTCACCCTATCTATTTTTGATTGTTAGCGAGGTCTTATCGTTGCTCATTCAGAATGCTTCGGAAATGGGCTTTATTGAAGGAATACATGTTAGTGGAAATGGACCATGTTTATCCCACCTTCTTTTTGATGATGACTACTCCAATATTTTTAAAGGCTACAAAGACAAACTGCACCAATATTGTTAAGCTTCTAAATGCCTACTGCCATGCTTCGTGGCAAGAAGGAGCCTTCACAAGTCCAATGTCTACTTCAATACAAATACTCCATCGACGATCTATGAGAGCTTTGTGACATCCTTTATATGTTGAAGGTGGAGGATCCCGAGAGTTATCTTGGCATCCCAACTATATGGGGAAGATAAAAAAGGAATGCTCTTGCATATGTAAAGGATCAAATTATGACGAAAATCGTCAGGTGGAAGCAATAATTTTTATCATAATCTGGAAAGGATACCTTGATTCAGGCAGTCACACAAGCTGTGCTAACTTACCCTATGAATGTGTTCAAACTTTTAGAAAATTTGTGCATAGATATTGATGCAGCTATTGCCAGGTTCTGGTAGGGCCAAAAAGAAAAGGAACGACGCATTCACTAGGTCAGTTGGGATATGTTAGGATCTACTAAAGTTGAGAGGGATTGGGTTTTTGGAATTTGACATCGCCCTTCTTGCGAAACAATGCTGGAGACTAATCCACGATCCCAACTCTCTTTGGGCTAGGGTTTTAAAGGACTGCTACTTCTCCAATGTATTGTTTTTAGAAGCAAAAAATTGCGGTAGAGCCTCGTAGGCTTGGTCCAGTTTATTAGAGGGCAAAGATTTGCTATTGAAAGTAACCCACTGGCAGATTATGAGTAGGGATCAAACACGACTCTGCATTGATAGATGGATCCCGAGTATCCCTATTGGTCATCCCACTCATATTCCTGAAGTTTCTGTGGATGCAAATCAACGGGTTTCCTCCATTATTCAGCCGGATTCCTATGGCTGGAAATGGGATTCCATTGGCGGCATTATCTTGTAGGTGAAGTGTGCGGCCATCTCCTTGACTTAGGCGGGAAATCCCAGGCACATGAATAGGTTGATTTGGTCGATTGATAAATGAGGTGTGTACTCCGTTAAGTTCGGGTACTGGTGGTTACATGTTAAAGCCCAACAACGTAGATCTCGGTGGTCCTATTCCTCTAGAGCAACTGACCCTCGGTGTGGAAGTGCATATGGGGCATTAACGCTCGCCCTAAAATTAGAAATTTCTTGTGGAGAGGCTTGAAGGGTATATTGGCGACACAATTGAATCTATTCAAGAGAAGATGTTCCCCCTCCCTCATCTATTATTTATGCAACGAACATGAGGAATCAGTTGAGCATATTCTTCTTCTTTGCTCGTGGACTATTCGGGTTTGGTTTGGAAGATCGCTAAACTACAGGGTGGATCGGATGGCAATGGCAACTCTTGATGCCTGGATCCTCATGGTTTCTAAGGAGTGCTCTGGAAACTTGGATGACAAGAAGTTTCTCCTTACAGTTGTGGCATTTACATGCTGGAATATCTGGAAAAATCAGTGTAAGACAATTTTCAACCGAAAACCTCTGTCCTCTATCTGGACAATTAATGCCATAGTTTGTGATGTGGAGTTGTTCTTGAAGAACAAAGCTTTGGTCAATATCTATCCGGTCCCTAGCTCTTGTCCTCAGGTGCATCGATGCTAGCTGGAAGGCAGGTAATTTTCGTGGTGCTATTGGGGGTGGTGATGAGGGATTATTTGGGTAGGTGCCTAGCGGTTTGAAGAAAGGAGATAGTTACATGAAGTGCTCATGCAGCCGAGGCAATTGCGATTCTGGAGGCATGCTTGCTTGCCCAACAGGAAAATTTATCCCAGGTTGTTGTGGAATATGATTGCAAACATATAATTTCTTGTTTATTGGATAGTATGGACAATGCACACTGGGAGGTGTACCCCATATTGTCTCGGGCAATGGATGCTAGTAATTCATTACCCACATGTACCTGGTCTTGGGTCCCAAGATCAGGGAATGAAGTGGCGGACTTCATGGTGTTGTTCTAGTCTACAGAGATGTGTTACTCTGTCTAGGGTTGAAAAACCCCCATCTTTGTTTGTAAGAATTTTGAACAAGGACGGGTTAACATGTCCTCCGTAGTTTTTTGGCATCATGGGGTAGGGTCAACATTTGTGCCATGTTTGGTGGCGTCTATGTATGCCCTGACCTCATATATCTTTTGCTCTGTTTGCCGTTTCTTTGGCTTTCTTGGCTCCCCTAGTTATAATACTTCAGTTTATCAAAAACGAAAAAAAAAGAAGAACATAATTCCAACGACGGGGTTCTTGCAAATAAAAATCCAAAACTGCAAAATAATAATCCCACAAGCAGTAAGAAACTACAAGAAACTCTATAAAAATCATTTGCATACAGTGCTACACATTAATATGAAAGAATATATTATGCTTCTATCTGGACTTTGCATGGAATGACATCTTAGCTCTGAATCATCTTATGATCCCAAAATCACCATTTAATAGTAGATCCAACAAAGTCAACCAGCTCACCTTCAACCCTCTAGTGAACTACCAAATAGACCACACAACGGCCAATTCACCTATAAAAAAAATTTTACTCGTCTAAAGCTAGATTACAAAATTGCCTATGGATACAATATCTCTTGTATAAAAGAAAAAAGAATTCACTATGTACATAAAATTAATTTTAGTTGTGATGAAGAGTAACCAAACAAAAAATAATCTTAATCTAATGGACACAATTCAACATCAAATGAAAACTTATTCATCGGATCACAAGATTCTATTAGGGTTGGTTCAGTATGGGATCCTAAACCAAAAGTGGGATCTTGAAGCCCGAACTAACACTTTTCAAAATAGGAATCCGAATACCGATTCTGAATTGAAATTTCGATATTGCCGAATTTTGGAATTCCCGAAATGTTTTCGATATTTCAGGAAGGATCGGGATTGAATTTTGGCTTTTGGGCTGAAATTTGAGATTTTGACCTAAAATTTTGTCAGCCCAATTTCTTACATGTGACAACCCATCCCTAATTTTACGATTTTATTAATTTTAAAGGAGTGAATGGACGAAAATGCCCCTAGAGGCGAGATTGTTGACTTTTGTTGACCGTCATTTCGGAACACATATGAGCTATTATTTTACCGTAACCTCGAATTACTCAACGATACAAACGTGTAGGCACATAATCGAATTTGGAGCTACGATAAAGATTTTACATAACTACAAAATTTAAGGGTGTTCCATGAAATTTGAATATTAGGTATTTTATTATTTTAATATTTTCTCAGTGGATATTTTAAATATTTATAATTTTTCTGGCCTGTGGGGCCCACAACCACACAAACTCTCCACTATCTTTTTGTCACGTTTCATCTTTTCCACCACTCTTAGACGCTCTTTTTCTTCTCTCTATCTTCTCTCTTGTTACTCTCACTTCTCCCTCACCTTCTCTCCGTGTCTCACCCTACAACAACAATGGTGACACCAGGGTCCATCAACTCGCCATCTTTTTTGGCGAGCTCCACCAAACCACCACTTAGGTTTTCTTTCTCTTCCCTCTTCCCTCAGTCTTTCTCTCGTCCCCGTCAAACTCTCTTACTCTCCTGTCTCTTTAGGATGCACTGAGATGGTGCAGTGGCAAACATCGAGCCACCACCATCGTCGTTTGAATGAGTTTCAACCACAAAATAACTCACTCCATTCTCTCATTTGGATTTTTCACTCTCTGGACTTCATGCATATTGCACAGAAACGTAACGAGGAACACCGCCATGTTTTTCGTCGGAGTTCGCAAACTTCCTACAAGGAACCGCTGCAGGGAAGACTTTCCAGATTTTTCGGCAACTTTCGAGCCCTTTTTTGGCCAACTTTGGCCATGGTCAAGGAACCCAATGGTGCGATTACTTAAGCCCAAAACCCGACCCAAAATCTTTGTTGCAAACTTTTGGGCCATTGACCCATGACCCTTTAACCCATGGTCTAGTTGGCCCATTTACCTAATTGGGCTCAGAATAGTCTAAGAATATTCTCTGAAATATTCTTAGATTATTCTTTGGAATATTCTTGGGATATTCCTTATGTTGGCTTTTCAAAAATGTCTCGGAAACCCTCTTATACTAATTTTGACGTCTTGAGTCTGCTTTTGATATCCATTTAGTGAAATTCCAAAGTTTTAACGTAGTTGACCACCGAGGCGTCTCGGTTGACTTTTAGGGTTAACTTTGACTTTTTGCAAAATATGCCAGGGACCCACCTTAGCTTATTTCAATGCCCTGATTCCAAATTCGCACTCCGTTTTCTCAAATTTAATCATTTTAGTGAGTTTTACTAATGGGTCCTAATATTATGCTTAGGTGCGATTATTGTTGGTGACTTCGGCTATTCTAGTTTGAATGGGTTCGACTCAACGACATGATCTATGAGTGGGTCTTTGCTTCTACATATTATATATATTTATTTAGTTTCCATTTATACATTTAAAAAAGAATTTCCTACGCATGCCTAGATTAGACTAATGCTTATAAGAATTTGCAAAATAACGAAAAGTTACGAAATTATCAGAAATCCTACGGGATGCACATGTATGTGTATTGTTATGGGGTTTTAATTACGGTCATGAGTAATATCTTATTTATTACTCTTATGTTGACTAGAATTATCGAATTACTATGACATGACTATATTGATGTTATTTGCTCATCGTTTGCTACACCAGTGTTGGTACTCGCCCGGACCAAGGCCAGTCTTTCACGTGTATGTGCACATCACACCGTACACTCACTTTGGATCCATTGTAGGTGCCAATCCCGTCGTACAGGTTGCCATAGGCAACTTTAACTCGTATGTGCTGTGCATAGCGCCAGTCTTCACATGATTATAGTACTAGAGCGTATATCATTGTTACACCCAGTCATGTTCATGTCAGAATACCTTTGCATGAACTCGTGTATCAGCATATGTTGATGAGCACTCAATATAATATGTTTGCTTATGCGAGATTTTGTGATTATGGTCGTCATGTGCTTATTTACGAGATATTGTGCCATAATGAATTCTTGAGGTATTGCAGGTTACAGTAAGTATTTTCTTACTATATGTAGAATGTATATTTTGGAAAAGATTTTTACAAAATTTTATTTTTAGGCCCACTCACCCTTGTTTTTTGCCCCTCCAGGTTTTAATGGTTGAGCTTTCGTATCGACGAGGATTATTGGCAAATATTGGTATTGGAGATCACCTTCAATGATATAATTCTCATCCTACTTTACTGTACTTTACTTATGCTCTGACATCACGTGTGAAATTGGTTCATTCCCGCTCACCAGCGCACTCTTGTATTTAGGCACTTTTAGGTTTAAATTTATTCACATTTTCCACATCACCACACTTTATGGCTTCGTCACCTTCAGGATGTCGGCCAACACAGCTCGATTCGGTGTCCAGGTGGACATTTCGGGTTAGGGTGTGTCAGTTTGGTATCAGAGCCAAATTTCTATCCTGGACCTATGGGTTATGGGCCCACCAAGCGTCCGCTGCGCCACGGTTTCAGATGATTCTAGGGAAAAATACTTACTACTTCAGGGACTTCTACTGACCGTAGGTATAACGACTCGTACAGGTTACCATAGGCAACTCCAACTCGTATGCGCTGCGGATATTTAAAATTTATAAAATCGTAAAATTAGGGACGGGTTGTCACAGTCTGTTGGCATAACTATCGAGTTTTACTTATCCTCCATACAGTTTCAAATTTCTCATATTTTTAGAGAAGGTAACCAAGTTGCTGATTGTTTGGCCAATTATGGTTTTGATCACCCCGGTGTCCATTGTTATAGGTTTTGCTGAAAGAGGTTTTGAAAATCACTTCCTATGATAGCAATTATGGAGTGGAATGGACTTCAGGCCAAATTTGAAAAAAATAAAATAAAATTTAGTTTGCAAATTTAATCTACCTAACATTATTTTTCTTTATTATTTATGCAATTAAAATGTAATGAGTTTGATTTTGAATTGTAAGCAAGCTATAATTGTCTGCCATTTAATTCGATTAAAAGCAGAAATAATTAGTGGTTAATTATATATGAAAAACCGTAGACATTAGACAATGTTCACTATTCAATGAAAAATTACAAATATTAATTGACAGCCAAACATATCATTCAATTCAGTAAATGTTGGTCATTTGAATTCGTAACGGTCTACTACGTGACAGGTTTTAAGGTTGAATTCTACTCCCATTTAGCTCTTGCTTGCTCTTAACTCTTGGGTTCTCCTTCCTCCGTAAACGTGCTTAAACTAGCAGGACATGGCTCAAGGCTGTTGTGGCGGTGGTAACAATAACAACGGAGGTAGCAATGGTGGTGGTGGAAATGGTAGTGGGCATGGTGGGAGTGGTGGTGGCAATGGTGGAAATGGTGGTGGCAACAACAACAACAACAAAACCGAGGAGTTACAACCACACCCACTGAAAGAGCAATTACCAGGCGTTCAGTATTGTGTTAACAGCCCGCCACCATGGCGTATGCATTCCCCCTTACCCTTTTTCTCAAATATAAATTACCAAATGTTTCATGTTCATTTTTTTGATTCCGTTATACTCCATGTTCACCATTACTAAACGTATAATATATCTTCCGTCGTTGTGCAGCTGAAGCAATCATGCTGGGTTTCCAGCACTACCTATTGACTCTTGGGATTACTGTCCTAATTCCAAGTATGCTTGTCCCCAAAATGGGTGGAGGAGATGTAAGGATTTAATACTTGCTTGCCAACTTTTATGACTCTCTTTTATTTTTTGTGCTTGCATTCTTTTGATTAACTTCACTCCCCTTTTGTCACAGATTGAGAAGGCTAGGGTGATACAAACCATGCTCTTTGTTTCGGGGTTCAACACGCTCTTCCAGTCTCTATTCGGAACCCGACTTCCTACTGTGGTAACGGCTTCATATACATATGTAATCCCCACAACATCCATACTCCTAGCCAGTAGATACAAGGATTACTCAGATCCTCATGAGGTCAGGCTTAATTTATTTTCTTCTTTTTGGTTGAAGAATAATTTCTACTAGCTAGGGATTTCACTTTTCTTTTTTCTGTACGAATCTAATTTTTTTTTTTTATTTGGCCTTATGAATGAATCTTTCAGAAGTTTTTCAACACTATGAGAGGTATACAGGGTGCCTTAATCATTACCGCCAGTTTCCAGATGATCATCGGCTTCCTAGGCTTGTGGAGAAATGCTATAAGGTAAAGTTACTTTGAACTGAAGGTCTGGTTTCTTGGATGGCAAGAAATTGTTTAAAATTCTCAGATTATTAGTACTAGAGATAGTTGATACTTTGTGAGTTGTGGCCAAGACTTCTTATTTTACTTGATTCAGGTGCCTTAGCCCTCTTTCTGTTGTCCCATACATAACTTTTACTGGACTTGGAGTTTATCATCTCGGTTTCCCTACGGTAAAGAGTTCTTGATCGATCCCTCATTCTTTTCTCATACTTTTGCTTCCCCACTTCCTTGCTCCCAATCCACTTAAAACTACATTTAAGTATGGAAATTCATGAAGTAAACATTGATTCATGAATAGCTTCATCATCCTAATCTGGTGTTTTGTATTATGACAATCGTGTTTCGGTTACTCTTCACCATTAAATTTGATAGGCAGTGCATTCACTATCCACCTCTCGTTTCCTTTTCTTCTAGTTGGCCAGATGTGTTGAACTCGGGCTTCCAGAGTTGATCGTCATGGTTTTTGTTGCACAGGTAAATATTGATCAATTATAATTAGTTATTACCTCTGTCTACCCCAGATAACGAACAGTGTATGATATTGAATGAGAGTTGTTTCCGTTAGTTTTCTCATCGCAATAGGTAATGTTATACATGATTAAATGTTTTGCAGTATCTTCCTCATATTTTAAATACAAAGAAGAAAATATGCGACAGATTTGCGGTGTTGTTCTCCATCCCAATTGTATGGTTGTTTGCACAACTTCTAACCTCAAGCGGTGCATATAATAACAAACCTACAACAACTCAACTGAGTTGCCGCACTGATCGTTCTGGCATTGTTGGTGCAGCTCCCTGGTCGGTCTCGATGTGCAAATCTGTAATTCTGTATTAATTCCTGTTGACTCTCAAGTTCATTGACAACAGTGAACTTCTTGTCCTTTTTCTATGTAAATATGCAGGATATACATTCCATATCCATTTCAATGGGGGAGCCCTACTTTTAATGTAGGAGAAGCTCTTGCAATGATTGCTGCTTCTTTCGTTTCAACCTTTGAGGTCCATTCCTTTTCCCTCAAGTCATTTAGAAATGCGTGTAGTGCAGTAATAATTCAAACTAGATTCATGTTAAAACTTCTACACTCGTACCGTTGCGTTAACTTCATTTCATAATTAGCATAGGGTTTGTTTAGAGAACATGTCAATACAAGTTATATTTATATTGATTGTGTACCTGCATTGTTTACAGTCGACTGGTACGTTTTTCACTACAGCAAGATACGGGAGTGCCACACCTGTACCACCTTCTGTTGTTAGCCGGGGTGTTGGCTGGTTGGTAAGACATCGTTGCCTGTTGCCTTCTTCCTTCAGAATTGTGAATCTTTTCACTATAGATGCGTTGTTTAGTATCCGACTTTGATATGATTTTTCTGCCTTTCAGGGTATAGGAGTTCTATTTGACGGGATGTTTGGTTCCCTAACTGGTTCTGCAGCATCAGTGTAATGAACTCAGACTAATCTCTGTTTGCCAAAAAAATGTCTTGTTTCAGACGCTTTCTTCTTATTACATCCTTCTGCTTTCGGTGTAGTGAGAATGCTGGCCTATTAGCATTGACAAAAGTTGGAAGCCGTAGAGTCATCCAAATTTCAGCTGGCTTCATGATTTTCTTCTCAGTATTCGGTATGCAGACGATTTTACTTACAACGTAGTTTTGTGTTGATTATTGTACTTGAAATGGTATCTCATGTTGCCAAGATGGTGTTCTTAACCAGGAAAATTTGGAGCCCTTTTTGCTTCTATTCCAACACCAATCATAGCAGCTATTTACTGCGTCTTATATGGCTATGTCGGTATGTATCTCTGTTTCCTCAGACATCTGCTCCTTATATTGACATTTGCAACATGATAATTTCACAGAACATGCATTATGATGATCTTGAATCCACGGCCTGAGTAAAGATTAAAATATCGCTAGAATAAAAGATAACTATGTGCGATAGTTGCTGGACAAACTGCAACAAAACCAGAAGACGCTAGCAATGACTCGTATTTAACCGTCGCCTACAATGTCCTTTTGCAGCTGCTGCAGGGCTTGGCTTTCTTCAGTTTTGTAACCTGAACAGTTTTAGAACAAAATTTATTCTGGGGTTCTCTTTCTTCTTGGGGATTTCTATCCCACAATACTTCAGAGAATACTATCACAAAGGCGCCGAAAGCAGTTCTGGATGGGTGAGAATATTTATCGACTAGTCTATTAATGTTTGTGTCTTGCTTCCATTAGAATGTTACTGTTGGCCTTATCAAATCTTGTTCAATTACTTTCAGTTCGACGATGTAGTTACTGTGATCTTCATGTCTCACACGACGGTAGCTGCAATGGTAGCAATGGTCTTGGATTGTTCACTGGCCCGGGAAGACGATGCATCTCGAAAAGACAGTGGTTTGTACTGGTGGGAGAAGTTTAGCTTGTATGGTTCAGATATTAGGAATGACGAGTTCTATGCATTACCATGCAGATTGAACAAGTTTTTCCCGGCCCTTTGAATTCATGTATAAAATTTGTCCGAGTGGTGTGCTATGTGGTTAAGTGGTTGAAAAGAGGGACACAGGACGCTTCACGCGTGTTGTGATTCACACACCCCTTTTTTGGCCACTGTGTTTATGCTAGAATCCATTGAGTGATTTTCCATCCCCTTGTTTAAAAAAAATACACAGCGCGAACAAAGGCTATGATGAGTAACAAATTCATTACATGGATGAAAAATAAAAAAGCAGCATAGCTTGCCGCTGCAGATCCTGGATTCTCCTTCCTCATCTTAGCCTCCACAACATCTCTTCCTCCCGGAATCAACCGTGACTTGTTTCTCAGAACTAGACATTTCCCCGAGAGCCGACCTCTGCTCCAGGAATTCTGAATTCTCCTTCCCAACCTCTCCATTACCGTATAGGCGTATACCTCCTCCTTCCATATTGAAACCGATGCTTTAATCTCACCAATCACAGATTACAAGCATCCAATGCATCAACATGGTGAATCGCAGAGACGAGAGAGATTTGAGGCATCGTATTGCCATGAAAAGTGTAGCATGTAGTACACCAGCCTGGGGTACTCACATAAACCTGTGTCGGAATTCCGTGTCCGCCTTCAGTTGTTGGCATTGAGCTAGAACTTGAAGTAGTGCAACCTTATTATCCGTTTGTGCATGAGTTCCTGCTCCAAGAGTTTGTAAAATTTGTCTCACTGACCAAATACAGCTTCCCAACATTATTTATCCAGTCCGCATCAACAATTTTATCTGCATCTTCTGTTAAGATTATACCGGAACCACACGGTAAAAATTATAGTTGCTCCCCTGCTGCTTTGATAAGCTCTCCAATGGTAGTCGGGATCCATAAGACGGTTCCAGGTCCTCTAACTTCTTCTTTCCCATGGGTGGATAAGGTGTACCGTGGAGGGGTAAATATTGTAATTTGCAAAATATGTGGCGGTATATTTGCTATTTAAACATTTCATTAAATCAATGATTATTATGTTTTGAAAAAATAAGCTCTTTTTTCATAAATATGGTAAATCCTGCTTCTGTTTTTCTATACTCTTCTACTATCAATTGACAACCGTTTGAAAAAAAAAAAATGTTTTTTTTTTTTTAAAATTTTTAAAGTAACACAATCCCAAATCAATCCTAAGGCCTCTCTGGAAAATAGGCAACTCAATCCCTTTAAATGAATAGTAACCGGCTGTTTGCCACATTGCTCCAGGGCAATGGTAACTAAGAGGGCTGCCATGTGAGCCCTACCTTTTGAAACATTGTTGGAGATGCGCCCCCACATGCATGTAGACAACGCAAAATATTTTTATAACATAGTTAACGTCATACTGACATTAGCCTTGCGTCACATCCACTCAAGCGTTCGGGCTATAAACTTTCACTTGACTTCTTCCTTGGGTTTGCCTTGAGCCTAATTGCCCAACTGGGCTGAAGTATTTTGGGGTTGGGGATAGGCAATAGATTTCATTGCCCATCAAGGACAATTGCCCACTGGTGGTGTTGCTCTTCGCAAACAATATTTTAAGTGATAAAACATGAGATAAATCGGTTACCTAGAAAAGATGATTAATCACCTAATCTGAATCCATCGTTTGGCTCGACAATGCAATGAAAACTTTGTTGGAAAATTCGTTAGACTAGTAATAACACTAAATCGTAATATTAAGCCGGCTATATAACTCTATTTAGATCCAAAATACTCTTTTGTCCAAATTTCCCGTGTAAGATCCTTCATAAACCCTTGAAACGCCCCAAACCGCAATTCCAAGAAAATGGAGAAAACCTTCACACTCCTTCATACAATTGTCACTGCAACTGTCTTCTCTGCTGTTTCCGGATGGTACGGATTCATGTTCGGAAGAGAATCTGCTCGCAAAGAACTCGGAAGCTTGATCGAAGACCTTCGCCGCCAGAATCCCAACTCCGATCCGCCACATGCACCTCCGCCTCCACATGCTTGAAGTTGAATTGATTTGGGGTAATTCTACTCTCCCACTCTCCAAATTTATCTTGTATTCAATTTTTAATTGGGATTAATTAACTGTTGTTGCAACTTGCAAGTGAGTCCAAGCTCTGTTAATTAACAATGAATGGATATCTGTATTTGTTTGCAAGTAATTGTGGGTTACTGATTCTGCAAAATGCCATGAATTTGTGTTTCCGTTTCGTTTCTAAAGATTGTAATTGATTTTGGCGTGAGGAAGGTACTGGAATTCAAAATTTAACAGTTGCACAATATCTTAATCAAAAAGAAGAAGAAGCTAATATATGACTATGAAAAATCCTCTGACCAGCAGGCAATGATTCACTGTTTTCCTTGAACTATGGCGTTCTTTTTACGTACCTAACGTTGTGGTGACTGAACCGAAAAAAAAGGATAGGATGCTTGTGATATTCCTGTCAAAGTACATTTTCCAACAGTTTTGTTTATAGTAATGCTGATAAAATGCCAAGAACAAAGCACTGGAGTATGATTGCAATAGAGTTACTCATCAATATGCTTCATTGTTAAAGGTTTCTGATGGTATCTTGGAGGATGAACATAAATCGGAACCATATGTTCTTATTTCAGTATTGGAAATTATTAAGGGAATGATTTATCTGTTCTGTGCCTTTTCTTTGACAATCACATCTTGCTTTAATAGTCTTCTTACTCCTTATTAGAATTGCTGTTGAAACCTAAACTGTTCTTGTCATATGTGTTAATTGGTCTTTTATGGTTCTTATATTGTTTTCTCAGTGTTCATCTATATAATAAATATGGTTGAATACTTGAATAGCTGCGATTTTTTTCCGATACGCAAGTTTAATTATTGAATAATGTATCAATTATAGAACTTAATTTAGGTTGTGACATGTTCAGGTGCTTGGATCAAGGTTTATGGCATCAAGTGGGCAGTGAGAAAAACCACTTTCATCCATATGGCTTGGGACTGAGAAAAGAAATATGTCTTCAGGGCTTTCACAAAACGCACTTCTGTAGGGGGGATATTTGACCATGTTTTGAAGTCTTCTAACATTATCCTTGATGGTGGAATGTGCTGTTTTGTAGAGTTCAAATAACATTTGATCCTTTTGTATGTTGTGAGATAGTTGTTGAAGTACGAATGAATTTGGATTGTTCTGTTTTCGAAGCCGTTTCTTTTACCTTTATCATTAATGAAATTTGTTTTTCTTGTCAAAAGCAAGAAATTGTTATGGTTCATGCTATTTGTCCTCGAATTCGAATTAATGAAAAGCATTCTCTGGATTAACAAGGCAGTGTTACTTGGTTTTGATCAGACTTTGGCTAACCATCGTCATGATTTACTTATGAACGTTGTTCTTTGTGTTTTTGATGCAGTGTTTTCTTTAGTTTCATCAAAAGCTAAAATCAAGTTTTCCCAACGACCTCTCTAGCTGACAAATTGGCTTCCACATATTGTTCTGGCAGTCAAACCGAGTGGCTAAGTGATTGGGGTATGTAATATGTTTCTCATCCCTGTTACTCTTGGTTTGGTTGTGTTATCAATAGTTTTCAGCTAATATGTAAATAACAAAAGAAGAGTACAATGAATCATTTGAATGGAGAAATACAGATATATGAGGCATTAAGCAAAGAAAAAATAGAGAAATTGATGAACATTATGTCGAAGTTCTTGGATGTTGCATACTATTATTTAACATACCGGACTTGCAACCTTTTCAAAAGAGTCAGCCAAACATCCTCTAAACTAAACTTATGAATACCTGCATAGGATTGAATGAACATCAACTGGCCACTCATGTAGCAGATACATATACAATTAATTTTTCTTTAACCATCTTACATCTCAGTGATGCAAATTATGGTGTTTGCATATAATTATACTTTTGTTTTCTCTTTTTATATTAAAGTAATTAAACTATACTCTGTTTGTACTAGAAGCTGCACATAAAGAATTTCTAACATCTCTACACGAGAAGAGTTTCTTTTGTTTTCTCAACTTTCTTCTCTTTGATAAAATGAACAAAGAGGTCGCTTGCGGTGGAGTCACACTCTGCCAGCCGTCTGTTCCGGCCACCTTCTGCCATGCTCCTCACAAATTCAACCATGTTCCTCCAGTTATCCCCCTCGAACAATCTCTTGTTCATTCGGAGATATGTAAATGCACTTAAGGCATTACCGGAATCTGATCTGCTTGTTGCTAAAACTTGTGCAAACGCACCAGTGTCATACCTCTCCAGTGCATTCTCTCCTGCTAGGTCAATTCCAGCTCTCTTGGTTGCCATCTTTACCTGCCTCACTAGACCTTCTGGTGAGCAATTTGCATGCTCTGGCTGTTCTCTATCTTTCATTTCCATGCAGGTGAAGTTTAATACAACCATGTTTTTGCTGAACATTTTGGCAGTTGGTAGGTAACCATCTCTGTGTCTAGTGTTGTAGTAGCCCGCAGTTAATTCAGCCGCATGTGATCTTGATCCGTAGTGCCAGTGAATCCCAGCAATCTTTCCAGATAATTTAGCTCCAGATCCTTGGAATACCCCTGTTGCAGCTGACAGTATTCTATCTCCGTGTCTTAGTAGCTTTCCGGAGTACCATTCAAGGAAGAACTGTCCATACTCAGTGTTCCACGTTCCATCCTTTTGAAAAATCCTGTGTCTTCAGGAAATTGATTGTAGTGGCCGGAATCATGTGGTCCACTTCTTCCCCAATCTCTCTTCCCCAGTGCCTCTGCTGATGCTTCCAGGGAAGCTCTCATGTACTGCATGTCATAAAAGCATGTTTAGGAATAATGAATATGGCAGAAATTGTATCGAGTTATTATGTCGTTCCGTTTAAGGTCATTTTAATTGGTCAAAAGTAAGGAAAAATGCTTATGTTCACTGTAATTACCTTGTCATAGCATTGGAATTCTCCAATTCCAGGAAACCTCCAAGTTCCGTTGCTTTCTGGATAAGCTGGATATCTGAGCTCCCCACAAGGACCCATGCCTACTTGAATTTCCTATAGAAGTAATTGAAATTGAGTTTCTGACCTTTCAACAAGCCCCTTGTAAACTTCAAAATGACCTTAAGTTACGTTAACATTTGTTGCCCTAGACCAAATTAGTTTTGTTCTGTTTGATAATCTTTTTTATTGTTCTTGCGAAACACTGGCAAAGATCTTTTATGTCTAGTTTTTTTTTTTTTTTTTTTTTTTTTTTTGAACTTTTGAATTCCTACTGCAAGAATAATAGCATAAATTAAAGTCATAACATCTTTGTTGCAGATAATTACCACAATAACATCGCCCAAGTAGTCAATGAATCTGTCGCGGAAGCTCCTCATGTAATCGGTGTAGACCTGAATGGGAGTTCGTCCTCTGAGAACAGGCAATGAATCGCATCCCAAGGATATGTACTCAGGATTCCTCCTGCCTGATTTGTCTGTGTAAACAAGGTCAGGATTCTTGCTGATTTCTTCAAGCACCCATGGAGGTAGAGGAATGCTGAAAATTCATATAATTGTGGTTTAGTGGATCAGTGCATAAATCCACACCAGGTGGAGATAGATTAAAAACATGACTAATAAATCCACAGAATTTCTCGAGTCCTAAGTAATTAATGACTAATTATGGAGATCTAAATCTAAAAAAATTATGCAGGTTAAGACTACCATGTTTTGGAGTTCTAATGTAGAAAAAAGAAGTTGCCCATAAGCAACTTTTTTTGAGCATGTCAAAGGTTCTATTAAAAATCCAATTGCTTCTTGAAAAAGCGATTGGAAGTGCTTTTCCAAAGAAAGGTACTTATCTAGAAAGCACTAGAAAGTGCTTTTGGTCATTCTATTAGCCATCCTAAATGCACTTTCAAACATGTTTCACCTTTTACTAAATCTTATAGCATGTGTTGTAACTTGTATAAAGCTCTAGGGAGCATTAAACGTAACAGACAGCAGTTAGAACCAGCAAACATACCTGCATGAGTCTCCAACATTTCCTCCACACTGATGAAAAGACATGACGACTTGGATCTTCATGCCATGCTTTTGCACCATCTGCACAAGCTCAGCATACCCTTCCCAATTGTACTGGGAAGGTCCGTCCTTCTCCACCAATCCCCACCACGCATCCACCATAACTCCTTCAACCCCTGCTTGCTTCAGGGCCATCAAACTCGCATTCATTGCTCTCGGCTTATTCAAGTGCCCTCCGTGACTCACCGTGTCGAGCGGGAGCATCACATACACAGGCACCTTGTTGTCAGTGCTGCCGTGAGCAGTAGTTTGGGAGTGCGTGGAGCAACTCTCTCCTTCCATCGGAGATAGTCATTAAGTTCTTCTCATGCAAGAGCTGTGTTTCTTGCATTGAACTCTTTACCCGGAGACGGCATGATGGCTTGATTTGCGCAAAGTATATCGTGCCGGGGGAGTCATCGGAGGTTTTCAGGCCCTTGTGGTCTTTAAGATTGACGAACGAAGTTGAAGAACGGAGAGTTAACGTCATTTAATTACTGAAAATGTGTTTTGTGTTTTGAAGGGAAGGGAAGGGAAGGGTAGGGAGAGGAGAAAAAAGTGATGAGAATGGATGAAGGGGTTGCTTCCTTATTTATAAAAATGACTTCCCTCTTAAGGTTTTTTCTTTGGCCAGTTTGGCGGGCTCCAGTTGAAAGGGGAAAAAGTGCAAAAGATCAAAATAGGTCAGCTGATATTTTATTTTTATTTTATTTTGTTGGTCTGACTCAGCTCACTGTTTCAAAGTCGTTTTCTCTCTCTGCGTGTTTACACCTCTTCCATTCTTGCAATTTCCAGGAAAATGTGAATTTTTATTTTATTACAAGGAGCTTTTGAATTTGTATTTTGGTTGACAATGAGGCATAAACCCGAAAGAAAAAGAAAGATTACATAAGAATATCATGAGGTCACGAGGCTCTAGCTATATCTGCAACTAGCAATTGACGACAAGGACTTCTGGATTTAATTATAGTACAGGTGAAAATTTTAAAATTAATTAAAAAAACCAATTAATTGTTTTTGGGACTGCCTTGACTTAGGACTTAGGAATGATTTTCAGGGGTATATTAGTCATAAGATTTGGATAGTTTATTTAGAATGCTTAACAGACTTGAAGCTGCAATCAACACACTTGAAGCAGCAACCATGCATGCATGCATGCATCTTGGTTGGATATTCTTATATGATTAAAATATCTTGAGCTAGCTCTTGTGAAAAATTGGAATATCTTGAGCTCTTCTCTAAAGATGAAAATATCTTCAACTGATGATTCATGCCTTGTGATATTTTAGACCAAATACCATATTAACCTGTCATTTTCCATGTTTTTATCCAAGTTTGTCCATTTATCCTTAAACCCGCGTGAAGTGACTGAATTGAGGCTTTTGTTTCGGTGGCTACTTAGCTCAGATAAAATGGTGACCAGATAGTATATACTTACTGTAATTTAAACTTGGTCTAGCTAGAGGAATTATATTCAGTTTTTAAATTGATTCACTCGATCGTCTCTTGATCTTTGTTTTAGGAATTTTGCAGGTGATTTGAGTTTTACTTTATTTTGGTTATAGTCCATCGTATCTAGCCAGTACAGTGCAATAGTAGGTTTATCTTTCGATTCACCATAACCTTGGCCTTAGGGATCAGTTATCGGGCGACGCTATTAGGGATCCCAAAAATGTTTAAGAAAGTTGCTTGGGCATGTCAAACTGTTTATGAACTGCTGTATATCATTGGTTGTGCATGTTTTAACGCTTTTAATGTTCGTTAATAATGAAATGTAGCTAGGTACCACTCTGCAAAATATCTAGATTGTAATTGCTAGCATACGAGAATATCTTCAGGTACGTTATTCTTCCTTTTATTTTCGAATGTTGGTTTATTTGCTTGGAGTAGTTTATCAATTGACTGAGGCCATAAAAATTTCTCTGTGAAAAACGAAACGAAACGAAACGAAACGTAGGACCTATATCTGTAGTTTGTTGTGATAAGCATTGGGTGGTTTTGTTTTGAACAGTGCACAAACAAGCTAGCTGGGGTTGTCTTTGGTCTATGGATGCTCTCTCTCTCTCTCTCTCTCTCTCTCTCTCTCTCTCTCTCTCTCTCTCTCTCTCTCTCACTCACACACACACACACACACACACACACACACACACACACACGCACGCACACAGACGACACTGCATTTTTGTGAATCAGAAAATATCTCAAGAATTACAAATTTTCTTGGCTTTGGTTGATTTAGGATAAGAGAGAAGGTAGTAGTGCTGGAATATCATTACCAATTTAGCATGTGGTTCTAACAAAGTCTTTAAGCCCCCAAGTATGAACTATTCAAACCTAACTGCTTCAATGACTCGGCATTTGTTTTCTTCGTTTTTATATATTCGTTTAATTGACTGATTCTCCATAGATTGGCATTTTTTCCCTTTTTTTTTTAATTGTTTGTGAGATAGTTTTGGCAGTCCATGTACGCATTCCTCTCACAATCGCATCTAGAGCCGGCCATGTACAAAGGGTCACAGGTCAGAGAACTCTAGACCCCCACTTCTAAGGCTCGCATAGGACTACCAAATTATAAAGCTCGACCTTGATCGCATCGTCTGTACTAATCACGCAATGAGTAGATGTGAGGAGGGGTGTAAGGCCATTCCCATCCTAGTCGCACCACCAGCAACCCCGTAATAGAAAACGTGAGGGGGAGATATGTTTGAAATTAACCAAATTAATCTATAAATGTTGCATGTTTTTTAATATATCGACCTAAGTTTTGCTGAGAAAAATTCGACATCCTATTGATAATAAATCTGCAGTGCTCCGAACATTTTGAGCACCACCTTGCTTTCTTCATGCTTAATAACTTGTATATAAAATCCAACCTTCGTCTTCACGAATAATTGCTCTCGAACGTACGTATAAAAGCGATATTAATTTACATAGACTCTGATTGACAAATGCTAATTAAGATATTCATTAGATCGTACGTTACAAAAAAAAAAAAAAAAAAAAAGAGTACGATATTCATTAAAATAACAAAAAGCATTCAATGAACCTCTTAGATCTTGATGTTGATTTTTGTGGTCCTGCAAGTGATGATTTGGAGCGGGCGTGTAGTTAATAGGTGGACCATAAGTTTTCTTGAGGAGGTTACGAAAGCCTTATCTCTTCAACTTAATCGGTCACTCTCATATCTGAGTCATCTTCTTTTGTAATTATTCTTTAGAAAAATTAATGAAAATGATTTAAAAATTTTGAATTTTAACGATAAGGACAAAATAAAGGGTAAAATGAATAGTACTAGGATTGACTTTTTAATAAAAAAATATGATTTTTTGTTAAAGTGAACAGTAGTGGTAACTTTTTATTAAAGTTCTCTTCTTTTTCCTTTTAAAATTAACAATAATTATTATAAAAGGAAAATCTGGTGCCAAGAAAACCTTGTGTTGCAGACGTGTAGCCGACGTGGCAAAAATATTGCCACTTTCTTCAAGACGTGAACCAAAACAACTCACATCCAAACAAAATAAAACAAGGAAGAAACAAAATAGTCGAATAATTAAAGTCGCAGATTATGTATCCAGTTATTGCTTTCCGAAATGGGACAATGTGATATGATGATTAGGGTGGGACGTGGGACGGTTATCGTATCAACATTTTTGTATTAAATTTTTGGTATGACAAAATTTATTAGTATTATCATACCAAATTTCGGTATGACAAAATATTCTACTGACTTAATATGATAATGTGAACACCAAAATTTTCATACTCATATTGTAATAATTCTATATGTCTAGGCGGTTTAGGTGTGCAATTGTAAAACAAATCGTTGTGCTAGGTTGAAAATTGAAATTTTTGGTTGAGATTGTGTTTGATTTTCAGAAATTGGTACAAATCACTGTTTAAAAGCTAGATTAATGGATAGTGGTGGTGAGCCATGGTGGCGAAGGAGAAAGTGCAGAGAGGAAAGGTTGGAGAAAGCGAGATGGCGAGAGATTAAGGTGAAGGTGGTGAGCCACAATTTTTATATTTTATTTTGTTTTTAAAACATTATTCTTTTAGTTTTATTTTGTTTCTAAAACCTCAACTTTTTTACTTTATTTTGGATATATGTCAACAAAAAGAAAAACTAATAAAAATACTATAATACCCTTCCATGCATAATTGAAAGAAAGTATTAGAAAATAAAAATTATGGGCATTAAAATAATTTTCCACAAATAAAAATTTTGTTTTTTTTGTTTTATATTTACATAAACATTGTGTGTGGGCCTCATTTAGATATATCCTTCCTTCTACATTTTATGTCTTCAAATAGCAAATACTAGTTTTTTCAAATTATATTAGACATTTATTTATAGTAACGGTTATTAGTACTCCAAAAATCTCATTCTATACTCCTCACACGTGTATTTTTCTTTCTAATTATAGAAAGTTTGGAATACCAAATGAGGTTGTTGGAGTGTTAATTACAATTCCCTATTTATATTTTATTATTATTATATAATAAATTTAATTAGAAACAAACCGCTTAGGCCTCCTAAACACTAGACTCTTAACATCTACCTGACTAGCACATTTTAGAATCTAGTTTAAAGAATGACGAATATAGTCATTTTGTTGATAGATTGAGCTTTTGTTGGAAGCGATTCCACCTTTGACCGTTCACCAATTAGGAGAATTTGTGAACTATTTGGCAAGTGCATGTGTGGAATTACTTGCCCGGTTTGTTCATGTTGAAATGATCGGTCATGTATTATACACCTATGAAAATGTGTCTATTTCAACGTTATTGGGCAACCTTCATATGGAGCTCAATTTTTCTCACCATTCAACATAAGAGGCAACAATCTAACAAGAAGGGCAAATTGATAGTAAAAGAAAACCAAAAAATAAAAACAAGATGGAATATTAACAAACAAACAAAAGGTAGGGAAAAAGGGTGACATATTTGGTGGAAACCTTGTGATAGTCATGTTCCATCTTCATGAAAAATTGAGCTCTAGTTGAACAACAATTTACCAAAACACTTATGGCATATTATTCCAACAATGTTTTTGGTAAATCGTTAACCAACTAGAATTCATCTTCAATACTAAGCAACTTTTACATGGAATCAAGCTCTAATCAAATCCATGATCTACCAAAAAGCTAAGTCAAGATGCAAACTCTCTAATCAGCTTGTTGGTAAATCACCGACCGATTAGAGTTTACCTCCAACTATATCAAACCAAAGAAAACAATTTTATTTTCATAGAACATCTGAAATGTTTTGAACCAATAACCAAGTATATATAGTAGTCCAAAGGCTCTCTATGTAAAGTTGACCAATGGGGGATAGATTTGAAATTTAATCACAATCTATGAATTTATAGAAGATCAATAATTAATTTAATATGGATAGATACGTGTTAATATATGCTGACTAAAAGCTTATGTGCCGAGTAAATCATTTAAAAGAGATATCTATGCATGTTTAGTGACTACCTTAAAATGTTGAAAACACCTAATTCATAACTAATATAGTTATTCCTAATGACAAGTTTAATTTCTAAATATGTATGTTTGTACATATCCACCAAATTTTATTTCAAAAGCTATACCTTATAAACCTTGAAAGTCAATCTCATTATCCTCATTTATACAATCTGCAAAATTGTAAATAATGTAAATGCATAATAATAGTAATTTTTAAAATAAAAAATTAAAGCAAAATAAGAATATATTTGTCATGGTAGAAATCTAACACTAGTAGGATTCTTCCATCACTTAACGTAATAAAAAAGTTCATAAAAATTTTGTATAATTAATATGATATGAATTACCCAAAAATCAGTAAATTATGTGTGTTTTTTTTTCACCTGTAGAAGAGGTCCAACCACAATAAACACACAAACAAAAAAACAGACCTCCATCTTAACTCAATAGCCCAAAACAGAAAAACACCAAAACAAACCCTAGCAACTTCCTACCGCCGCAAAGGAAAACCCGCTTGCCTCAAACATCCTAAGCACACAAAGCCCCAAAACAGAGCCCTAAACTCCTCCACCAAACATCATAGAGGTAGCCGCCACAAACCGATGGAAGCTAGTGGGAAAAAACAACCCACTAGCAACAGTGCCAACAAAGGCAAGCCAAAAGAAAGGGTTGATTGAACACTCAAGTCAAAGCTCTACACACCTTCCAAGAGAAGCACGATAAATCGTGGTGAAGATAAGTGGGAGCCGATCCAGATTGTGGAGTCGATGAAGGATGAAGCTGATCCGAATTGAGGAATGTGAAGGTGGAAAGAAGAGGGAAAGGAGGAAAGGTGGAAGGAAGGAAACAGGGGGAAAGGTGGAAGGAAAGAAATAGGGGAAAAAGTTGAAGGAAGGGGAAATCAGAAAAAAGTGAAAAAGTCAAAGAAAGCAGATGCATAGGGGGTTGGAGGAAGGTGGTAAACGGAAACTAGAGGAGAAGAAAAGAAAAGGAAAAAAAAAAAAAGAAAGGAGAAGAGAAGGACTGCCACCAACCCTAGCTAGGCTTGGCCGTTGCGAGAGGAATGAAACGAGGAACACTCACACATTGATGGGAAAAGCTCTAACGATAAATTTTGTGTTTGGATAAACCAAGCTTAAAGCTTTTATATTTTTAACACTTGGTATTAAATTTTGCACATGATGATTCTAAAACTAGCATTCAACTAATGTCAATCTTTGTTGATGACGAATTCGATACCAAGTTTTTATAGCATTGAATAAAAAGGTAGTTAATACCTATGATATTTGGCAAGGAATTTGGCAGATATGGACATATATGCATCGGTATTTTCTCATAAAATTAGTCAGCATATAAAGTCACGTATCTAATATCAACATTATACAATTATTATTATTATGTAAATCTTAGATAGATTTGGTTTCTAGATTATCTATTATTCTAGTGATTTTTGTCCCATAGGATTGTACTTACTTGAAGGAAAAATTAATCCTCTACTCTTGGTTTTTTTTTTTTTTTTACACCTTCGATAACTATTGCATGTTCGTTGGGATTGAAGTTGAACATTGTATACCTCATGTTCATACCCAAAATGGCTTGGCAAAAGCGTTCATTAAGCACCTTCAATTGATTGCTCGATCGTTGTACATACGTACTAAGCTCCCGACCTCTACCTAGGGCCATGCAATACTTCATGCAGCCATGTTGGACAGCCTGAGGCCTGTCGCAACCCAACCTTATTTTGCGTTTTAGTTGATAACTGGATACAAGCCTGACATCTTGCATTTACATGTTTTTGTTGTGCGGTCTATGTACCGATTGCACCACCCTTACGTACAAAATTGGGTCCTCAGAGAAGGATGAGAATCTATGTTAGTTATGATTCTCCTCCGATCCTTCGTTACTTAGAACCTTTGACATGTCATCTCTTTACCACTCGTTACGTAAATTGTTACTTTTATGAGATAGTTTTTTCATAGTTAGGTGGATATAAGAATGTTAACGTTCCTGAATAACAACACGAATTATCGTGAATGACTCCCACTATGCATTATTTAAATTCTCGCACCGCACAATCTGAAACTGAAATGCGATGAATCCTAGACCTTTGGAGCGTTGCTCAAAGCATGCCGAATTAAATGCAGACCGAATTTAATGTTCAGCTTTAATAGGGGCCGAATTCAGTACAAGTCAAATTTAATGTCGATTAATATTTAATACATGCCAAATTTAATGCTCGGTTTATAATTTTTTCTTTTTTATATATGTAAGCTCGTTGCTTATAGGCCCCTTATTTTTTTAAGTATCGGTCACTGAAACAACCGAATGGTTAAGAAAATAAAAGTGATTTGTTTTTACAAATGAAAATAAAAATGGCCGAACCATAATGGAGAGGAGGTCAACAATGCTTTATTTCGAACCAAGACATTGCAGACGACCATTTTCAATAGGATACTGCTTCAGGTCTTGATGTGAAATAACAACAGCAATCTTTAAATTTTCTTGTTTTTCGATTGCAAAGTAATCTGAATTGTTATGCACTTGTTGTTTTTTCTTCCCTTAACCACATATCATCAAATCATTAATCATGTCTCTAATTTAAAAAATAAGAAATAAAAACCTCTCCCTTTCTTATTCACATTTCTCTTTCTTTCATATATACTAGCATTTGCCCGCACACTTTGTGTGTATGAACATATTTTTTTTAAAAATGAGAAAGAGAGAGAGAGAGAGAGAGAGAACGTGGAAGGAGTGGGGGTTTTTCGTTAAAACTCCCTTTTGTTTTTGGTTTTTCTTTTTTTATTTTTTTTTATTTTTTATTTTTTATTTTTTATTTATAAATATTGGAAGTATATTAACATCACATGTAGGTAAGGCTTCAATAAAAAAAAGTAAAATTTGAACTTGTGAAATTACATTATTGCCCATCATTTTTTTTTTGTGTAATAGAAGACTAAGTAGTCTTTTCACCATCTTTTGGTTGACAAAAAGAGTTTCATTAATTAATACACACACGCACACGCGTGCGCACACACACATACATATATATATATATATATATTGTTATATATTTCATATACACATAGTGTGTGAGCTTCATCTAGTTCTATATAATTGATATATCCTTCATTTTACATTTTGTTTTCAAATAGAAAATCTTTTTTTTTTAAATTATAATGAAACATTTAAATATATGTTATTATCATTAGGTAATAAATTTAGTTAAAAGAAAAACCGCCTAAGCTTCTAAACGCTAAGTCTTTGCATGCTACCCGACTAGCACATTTAGAACCTTGTAACCAAATATGGTCTTTTTGGTGATAGGTTGAGCTTTTGTTGGGAGCGATTCCATCTTTGATTGTTTATCAATTTGGAGAATTTGTGAACTGTTTGGCAAGGCGCGTGTGGAATTACTTGCCCGGTTTGTTCATGTTGAAATGGTCGGTCATATATTATACACCTATGAAATGTGTCTATTTCAACGTCACCGGCCTTCATATGCAAAGTTTTCCCAACCATTGAAGATAAAGAGGCAACAATCTAACAAGAAGGGCAAATTGATAGTCAATTAAAAACCAAATGGAATATTAACAAACAAACAAAACGTAGGGAAAAAGGGTGACATATTTGCGGAAACCTTGTGATAGCATGTTACATCTTCTTGAAAAACCAAGCTCTAGTTGAATAACGATTTACCCAAAAAACTTATGGCATATTATTCCAATGATTTTTTGGTAAATCACTAACCAACTAGAATTCGTCTTCATTACTAAGTAACTATTACATGGAATCAAGCTCTAATCGAATCCATGATTTACCAGGAAGCTAAGTGGAGATGCAAACTCTCTGATTAGCTTCTTGGTAAATCATCGACCGACTAGAGTTTACCTCCAACTATATCAAACCCAAAGAAAACAATATTCATAGAACATCTGAAATGTTTGCAACAATAACCTAGTATATATAGTGGTCCAAAAGGCTCTCTATTTAAAGTTAACCAATGGGGGATAGATTTGAAATTTAATCACAATCTACGAATTTATAGAAGGTCAATTATTATTTTAATATTGGTAGATACATGTTAATATATGATGACTAAAAGCTTACGTGCCGAGTAAATCAATTTAAAGAAATATCTATGCATGTTTAGTGACTACCTTAATATGTTGAAAACACCTAATTCATACCTAATATACTTATTCCTAATGACATGTTTAATTTCTAAATATGTATGTTTGTACATATCCACCAAATTTTATATCAAACGCTATACCTTATAAACCTTGAAAGTCAATCTCATTATCCTCATTTGTATAATCCGCAAAATTGTAAATAAAGTAAATGCATAATAATAGATTTTGAAAGAAAATTAAAGCAAAATAAGAATATATTTGTCATGGTTGAAATCTATCACTAACAGGATTCTTCCATCACTTAACGTAATATAAAAGTTCATAAACAAGTTTGTATAATATGAGATGAATTGAATTATTGAAAATCCAATGTACACTGAGGTCCAAATTTTTACCTAAATTTCTGCATGGGGTTTTCACCAAAAGTCAATAACTTCTATGTTTTTTTTTTTATTTTTTTCTGTCAAATGTTACTTTATTACCAACATAACATAATTAATATAAGAAGATGCCCAAACACAGTAAACACACAAACAAAAAAATAGACCTCCATGGTAAACGGGAAAGGGAAAAAGATGGAAGGAAGGAAACATAGGAAAGGTGGAAGGAAGGAAATATGGGAAAAAGTGGAAGGAAGGGGGAATCAGAAAAAGGGAAAAAAAAAAAAAATCAAAGAAAGCTGATGCACAGGGGTTGGAGGAAAGTGGTAAACAGGCCACTGAGTTGAGGAAAATGGAAACTGAAGGAGAAGGAAAAAAAAAAAAAGGAGAAGAGAATGATTGTCACCGACCCTGGCCATAGCTAGGGTCGGCCGTTGAGAAAGGAACGAAATTGGGGACACTCACACATCGGTGAGAAAAGCTCTAATACTAAATTTTGTGTTTGGATAAACCAAGCTTAAAGCTTTTATATTTTAACACTTGGTATGAAATTTTGCACATAATGGTTCTATGACTAGCATTCAACTAATGTAAATCTTTGTCGATGACGATTTCGACACCAAATTATTATAGCATTGAATAAAAAGGTAGGTAATACCATGATAATTGGCAAGAAATTTGGTAGATATGAATATACATGCATCAGTATTTCTCATAAAATCTTTTTTTTTTTTTTAATCATTAGTCAACATATAAAGTCATGTATCTGTTATAAATATTTTTTGAATTTTGATTGTGTAAATCCTAGATAAATTTCGTTTTAGATTATCTATTACTCTAGTGATTCTTTTCCCATAAGCTTAAATCATTAGTCAGCATATAAAGTCATGCAATCATGTTGGTCCATCGAAGGCCCATCGTGACCCAACCTTATTCTACGTTTCAGTTGATAACTGGATACGAGCCCGACATCTTGCATCTATACTTCATTGGTAGTTTAATCTATGTGCCGATTGCACCGCCCTTACGTACAAAAATGGGTCCTTAGAGAAGGATGAGAATCTATGTCGGTTATGATTCTTTTTCAATCATTCGTTACTTAGAACCTTTGACAGGGGATCTCTTTCCGCTCATTACGCGGATTGTCACTTTGATGAGACAGTCTTCTCATCATTAAGGGAAGATAAAAACATCAACATTTCTGAAAAACAACGCGAATTATCGTGGATGATACCCAATATGTCTCATTTAGATCCCTGCACCGCACAATCTAAAACTGAAGTGCGAGTGTGTGACAAGTTTCATTATATTTCAAAGAACTCCACTAGTTTTTAAACATGTCAAGAAGAGATCAAAACATAAAAACAACTAAAGTCCAGCCTAAAAACATAGAAACAATGTTTTAAAATACTAATCATAACCTTGTGCCTCATTTGGCTGGTCATATAAGTGAGCCGATAAGACTAATAATACGAACTTAATCGTTTGACGTCATCCCGTATTAAATTGGACTAGATTAATTTAATACGCTTGTTTAATACGCCGTACACCCGCGTAATAAAACCGTCCAAAAGGCCTAGATTATTAGTCGGGTTCTTTTTGCTCTCTCTCGCGCGAGCTGGCCTCTCTCTCGCCTTCATTCGCCATTCTCCCCGTCTCCTTCTCTCGCCGGCTCTCTTCTCCCTGTTTTCTTCTCTCGCCAGCTCTTTTCTCTCTTCATCTTCGCTCTCTGTCTGATAATTAGAGACGCCCACTAAGACAGAAAGACCAGTTGCACCAACCACTGCTTCTCTCTCGTCTCACAACATTCGAATCATTAGTTGATGACATTGGGGAGATTTGGTCATCTGGGTGTTTGAGCTTAAGTGGGATTTAGGTTAGCTTTTTGCTGCCTTTTGTGATTCAGGTATTTTTCCGCTATTTTCCATAACGCAGGAAATCATTTCTCAAAGGCTGGGGTTTTCAAACATGAGAAGGACAACACTCTCATTTCTAAGCACTTTTCCCCTTACAGCAAAAGATAGCTTAAAGGTAACATTGTACTTCCGGAAGATAGCCTAAAGTTACTGTCCTAGCAGAGATGCTGAGGAGATTCTCTTAAAGCGAGATTCTTTAGGAATTTTCTATCACTTCTTATTTTTTACATAATTTTTGTGTCAACATTATAAAATATTGTGTTAAAAGCATGAGGTGAGAGAAAGTTTATGAAGAATCCCACTTTGAGAAAATCTATTTGGCATCTCTGGTAGTCTCATACACTGGTTATTTGTTGATTTTGAATTTCCAAATTATTTTAAGGGTTTCATGCAAGAAATGCATATCTTGTACTTTATATGTTTTTTAAGAATTCACTTAATTTTTTTTATGAAGAATTGATTTAAAAATATTTTTATCAAAAACACTTTCAATTATTTTATAAGTACTTTCAAACGAACCTAATATTCCAGAGTTAATTCTATTGCACCAGCCTTCTTAAACTCCCCTCTCAATTTTTATCCCACAAAATGGTCCAATTCAACCTCCATATTCAGCACACACAAACACACGCCATGCATTCGGAATCAAAATACAATATTCCCCATGGACTGCCAACTAGATATTGGTTCAGTAGTATTTCTCTTCCAACGTTGAAATTATCCCGATTTCAAATCCCCTTCTCCCACTAATAAAAAGATTAAAAGAAAATTGTAACCATTTGCATTTTATTTAAAGGGTAACATTCATGACAAGCAACATAAAGCCATATGCAGAGTTGTGAATACAACATATATCATTACTTGTAGCACTACACTCCGCCCGTTATCCAACAATTATTGTACTCCAAAGCGTTTTTCATTGGAAGTACATTCCAAATGGGGAAACTACATTGAGAAAGTACATCCAAAGACTTCATGGTCTAAGTTCTTCAAAGAAAGCAGGAAACACCCCTGAAATTGAGCAACTACTTAGCCCAGATTATTACATACCAAATTTGAACAAAGGGAGAGACGCATTTAGTAATCGTTCTTCTAACATCGACTTCTATGCAGCATGCCCCTGTACAAAAGGAAATTCACAATTAATTACAGTATAGCATGAGTTTCTAAACTTCATCAATGTCCACAAGCAATAAAGAGAAAGTGAAAGGACAAGTGCCACTAACGTCGGCAGATGTAGTGGTATTGTTCTTGGTTGTTTCAATGAATTCTGTGACACAAGGCATAGTTATTTTTCTAGTGAGTGGCTGTTTTGTTAGTCAGGAATCTAGGATCGGTACTAATCCTTTGCAACAAAAAAGGTTTGAAAGATAATATAATTCAACTGTGAATTGAAGCAATAGAACTGACATTTGGCCCTCCTATTTAGGTTCTCCTTCCGAGAAGAAATTTTTTTGCATTATTTCTATTCAATCTGCAATTTGCAAGTTATTCACTTGCTCTGCCAGTGACACAGTCATTTTCCCAAATGATCAAGCACAGCAGTCACTTACTATTTTCTTTGTTCTCCTTTATGTAACCTATAATACCTTCAGCACGTCCGGAGCCCTTTACAGATATACAGCAGAGCATATATGTGGGTAATATCTATACAATCTTATAAGAATAATGATTGAAGGTTGTGAAAGGTAAAGCCAAAAAGTGGTAAGCGGAACTTGCAAATCATCCAAATCATCATAGAGGTAAAAAATCTGACATAACAAGAGAAATGAAAAACACCCTTGCAGAGAAAAAGTACCGACCGAGCTAGTCTTATTTGGTGGATTTAGGATCGTTCTTGGAAGTGTAATCAGGAGGGGAATAGATAACAGCTGCGGCCATGGCTCCAGGAAAAACCACGTACTTGGCCAAGGCTGCCAGTTTCGTCACTAGTGGCTCTCCCCTCATCAATACCATTCCTCTGCTTAGATCAGAGTCTGTAACACTTCCTTCAACCAAATGCATGCACTTAAACTCAATTTCCAAAGACACACAATAAAACTAAATATAAAACAAAGGTAAAACATAATATTTTCTGGAACCTAAAAATTCCCACTTTCTAGAAACCTTTAGGCAACACCAGAAGTAAAAATTTCTTTCTGGTTTTATTTTCTCAAAAACTAAATGCATAATATGTGAACCAAAACACCAATATTACACTAATAAAATGAATAAACAAGAGTAACAACATGTGATTGCAAACATTGAAAAATCAGCAATCCATTTGGAGTTCCAGGGGGGTAATTTCAGTGTTCATATCTGAAGTCAATCATGTGAAAGTGTATACAAACTCAAACAATAATCCTATGTAATAGCCTACCATATCATAAAATGTAATATCAATTCTTTTAATCCAGTTCTAGTGCCATCTTAGAACAGAAGAGGACACTGAGTTCTCATTGAAATATCTTGGAACACCCATGTTGAACAGAAGGATACATTGAACCACAATATTCATTTCAAATACATGGTAAATAGGTCCTACACATAACATAAGTTGGTAATCTTGACCCAACAGCAGACCACCACCAAAAAGAAGTTTAAAATCAAAACCATATCCAGTAACGGACCAAACAATAAGGGGGCAGCTACAGAATCCCATTAAATCTTAAAAAAGTTTCAACCTTCTAAAACGAGAATATAGTGTGAATACATGTATAATCTAACATCATAACTTACTAACTTCAAGCATTCTTTCCTTTTTGTCACTTTTATGTAATTAATGGTGAAACTTGCAATCCAATCTCAAACTGTATGTTACTCTCTGCCGGAAAGGATCATCTCACCAGTTTACGAAATGGAAAGAAGGTTGATTTCTATGTAGCTAGGTATCCAGAACATTTTGCTGCTACAATGGCAATGATAGGTAAACTGAGCAACCTTAATAATTAAATGCACACCAAATGCTTTTTTTAATTGAAGAATAGCTGATACCCGAGTCTCACGATACGAATCAGATATCATTTCTGTGGGACATTAGTTTGCACATAAAAACTCGAGGACTTAGAAATACAGTCACAGTGCCAATGTTATTTGGGAGAGGACATAAGGGTGATGTCTATGAATAATGCCTTCTGTCCAGGACCTCTTAAGGCACATTGCACTTTTTTCATAAGCAGATAAACCTTGAAAATGTAAATTTCAATACGAGACTATAATTGAGCACTAGAATAGAACTAAACTGGTAATGCAATCATCACAACGATGATCGTTCGTTTGTTTGTTTCTCACTGCTGCCAACTGAAACAGTTTTGGTACTCCCAATTAAGTAGGTTATGTTCTGTTCTTTACAAACTAACCGAACCAATCCCATTGGCAAAGTGATCAGCTTTACTTGGCTGGTTTGATCGGTTGAGGCCTGAGCCCACTGTTTTATATATGTTCTTAAATCTTCAAACAATTTAGGCTACAAACAAACAATTAGAAATTTACACTAATCATCAACCTAAACACCTTAAAAATGAATCCATAAATTCGAAGTAAGAAACCAATCAAACAATTAAACAAAAGCATACAAACCGAAACCGAAACCGAAAACAAGAACAAAAAAGCAAATAAACCAGATACAAAATCATTTTGAACCCAAATAATACTAGTAAATTTTAACGCTCGAGCTCGATCTGAATTTTAAAGCATGTTAAATTCAGTTAATACTAATACTGACAAAAAAAAAAAATGCTTTGCTCGATTTCAAAATTCATTTGAAATGTTTTTTCAATTTATTCTTTCCCCTTTCCAGAGAAACAAAGTTTAATTATTAACGAAATTTATAAATACAATAGTAGTGAAAAATAGAGTATATGATTACCAAGTAAGAAGGAGAAGATGAAACCGTGGTGGCGGTGGTGATTGAGAGGAGGGGTGCGGAGGGCAGATGACTAGAGATGGCGAGAGGGAGTGTGTATGTAGGCTCGCTCTAGTCTCTAGATCCTGGGATTTGTATCGTGGTAAAATTCTATTTTGCCCCGCAATTTCCTGTACCCACCTCCCAACTATTCTTCCCACTTCACCAAATATTTCCAATTTCACCATAAAATTGAATTTCAAGGAAAAAAAAAAGGCTTTTCCGGTTAATAATAGAAATTGATGGATCATTTCAAAATGTTTTTAAAATGATGAAAATATTTTTGGTTAAGTATTTTTGGCCAATGCACTGTCCATGGTGACCTGATGAGTGAGAGGTGTGTTTTCCGTCGCATGGACAAGGGCTATCGTTTAGGGGTAGCAACGGAAAATTGATCTAGGAAAATTTTATTTAAACCCGTATAATTTCTTTTTATATCTAACTTACTTTCTAGAGCCATATTTTTTTTCAATTAAACTATTAATATCTCTTTAAATCCAAATTTATTACCTAAACTACCCTCACAAATCCAATTTAATATGTAAATTTATCTTTTTTTACTCATTTAGAAAATAAAAACCTAAGATCATGTATTGCAATTCATTCAAGGCTTAGCAATCAAGTCAATGAGGTTTACAACAGTATGTGAGTGATCATTCAAACGGGGTAACTGGCTCATCTGCTTATTTGACTAATTCATCACTCACATATTGTAGTCTCTCTCTCCAATGTCATTTCATCCATAAATGTTCTGCAATTCATTTAATCTTAATACAAAGTAGGTTTGTGTAACTCGATACTAAATTTTCCTGTCAATGATTGATTGGGCAACCTTTCCCTCTTGTCCAATCTATTCTCAACCTTACCCTACTATCGATGTTGTTGTGAAGAAAGCTGGGATTGATCTTCGCAAATTATGATTCTTAGTTTTGTTGTTTTTCTGTTGTAAAGCATACCTGATCACTAATCAAACTACTTTTTATTTTTGTTCGACCCAAATATTGTGTTCAATCTTGATTGAGCTTTAGTTTTCACTAGAAAATGTGGGGTTGAATGCATCTATTGTGAGCATGAATAATTTCCCCAGAAGGTGGGGAAGATGGTGGTAGGAACAGAATCACATTTTCAAATGTAGCAATTCAGATATCATATACTTGAGTAGAGTGAATCCAACAAAATCACCAATCAAGATACGCATCGTATCAGTAATCGAAAATTGAAAATTTATCTATTTTTTCAAATACTCAATAAATTAAACCACACAAAATTTAAAAATATATGACGTGACCCTACCGCGACAACAATTGATTTATCTTCATTGTATAAAGGTTGATCACCAGAAGCAGGATCAATAATGGCTAGCCTCTAATGAGCAAAGAAACAATCTCCAGAGATTGATCACTAGAAGCAGGGTCAATAATGGCCAGCCTCTAATGAGCAAAGAAGCAATCTCCATGCTGGCATAGACCACTCCAATCAGGTCCACGGGGCTTTAATCTATCAAATCCGTTCATGCAGACCGATTACCTGATTGGTATTGAAAAGGAAACAAAACCCCCCAAATTTTTTAAATTTAGAGTAGGATGGATCGCTTACCTTTAGTAAAGTGGAGAAACGTTGGTGGTGCGGATGGACTGGTGGTCCAGCTCGATTCGCTGGATTTGAGAGCGAGAAAAGGATCTCAACTGCATCTTCCCTGCATTCAATCATCAAATTGTACTTCATTTCAATTGATTTCTGCTGAAATTTTAAAAAATTAATAAACATTTCTAAAAATATAAGTAAACTTCAAGCTACAGACAGTTTGACTTGAATGGCTTCACCTGGAGCTAAGTAGACTTACAGTGGGTGAATCAAAGGGATAAAGAGCTCGTTTGGATGTGCTTTTAAAACGATTGAAAGCGTTTTTGATGAAAATGTTTTTGGAACCAATTCTTAGTAAAAATGCAAGTAAATTCTGGAAAAGCACTTACAATGCTTCTTGGAAGAAGCTCATAACTGGTGCTTCTTGCAGAAAGCATTTTAAGTGCATTTGGAACCAAAAAAACCTTTTCTCTAAATATACTTTTAGTCATTTTAAAAGCACATCCAAACAAGCTCAAAGACACTACAATTTTCAGCTTCATACCAAAGGATAGACAAAGCACAACAGCATGTTGCGAACTAATTGTTCAATCGAACTGCAAGGAAAAGTTGCGGGACAAAAATATTCACCTATTAATTTAGATCAAACCAGCAAAAGTGCCCGCACTCCGCTGCAGATTTTCAAACCATAAGCCGGATGAGCTATAAATCATTTCCACCAAAAAAAAAAAGATACAATCTGGATAACAGCAACTGGCAATAAATTGATGCTCAAAAAAATCGCACAAAACGACATTCACAAATACATATTCCACTGCAAGAAAGGTACCGCACTACTCTCGTCTTAAACACAAACCTCTTTATCAATTATCACAAATAAGCCATTGTAAAGACTATTTCCACATTACAGTAAAAATAAAGTGCAGAAAGTAAAGCTCATATTTTCAGCAGAGGTATTTTAACAACAATTCTACAAGTGGTTGATTGGCCCGGTGGGGAGGATAATTCTCTTAGCCCCACTGCATCCCGGGTTCAAAGTTCTAACCATCCCCCGTCCTCTTGGTGTAGTTTACAGCATAAATGGCACGTTTTAATAACTAAAAACATCAATTCTGATCATCCCTGCCAGTTTAAGCACACTAAAGGCCAAATTTAATATGTCCTGCCTTTGGCCACCCAACCCCAGCAGATTCTTATACAAAATCTGAGATTAAGTTCCTAACTGAAACATTACCTGTTTTAGCTTTTTCCATAGCTGGCTGTCCAACAACACGCATCATGATAATTCCCCCACCAATATCAACCAAAGGTAATTTACAGTGATCCACTGTCTTCTTTTTCTCCAAAATCTTGCCAAAACTCATCAGTTTCACTTCATTCGCCGTCTTCCGCATCATAGTCTTGCCTACCAAACAATCAAAAGGGCAATCCAAGAAAATCAAAACAAAGCTGCAAACAGAGGGAAAATCATATGAAAAAAGGAGCCAAATTACAAATTTGTGACTGAATCCACAACTTCTAGCAAAATTCTGATTTCCCAAATCGAAATTATGTTGGGATTTCATTAATTATTAATAAATCTAGCTCAAGGTTCAATTTTACAGATTCTACAAAATTTGCTAAAATTCCGATTGCCAAGAACTCAAATTTCAAACCCAGATTGGCATAAACACCAAAATCAACACAAAAATTCCAAATTTTGCGAACCCAATTAAATCGAAAAAAACAAAATTACATGGAAATTAAGTAGTAAGAACGGGACTTGCTAATGGAATGTACATCCATTGTAGACCGAAAGAATATAAACTCATATAAACTCTTTCACCAATTAAAGCAGACAAACTTTTTCTAACTTTTAATGTTTAGGCTACTTCCCGTTTCTTTAGTATAGATAAAATCGTTTGTTTAAAAAAAAAAAAAAAAAAAAAACAATCCCAACTTTGTTACTGACAATATACCTCCATCGCGTACTGAAAGATACCAAATTCTATCACCGAGGAGAACAAACTTTTCCTAATGCTTAGGCTTGGGTGGCATGTCTAAGCATCTGTGTAACCCATACATACATACATACATATATATACCCACACACATACATACATACATATATATACACATACATACATACATACATATATAGACATAAATACATACATACATACATACACACACACACACACACACACACACACAAACACATATTAAGAAGGTAAAGCTAGTGAGAAGGTGATCCACCGTGAAAAACATGGTTAACCACCATGTAACACATGAACCAAAGAAACCCACCACTAAACATATATATAATCATTGAAGAAAAACCTTTTACGTCCAGCACAAAGCAAACAATAGTCGAAATTTCAACAAACCAAAATAATATGCAGATAAATAAATTTATAAATAAAAAATAAAAAAGTCGAAATTTCTTTTATGCCCAGCAATGGAACCATACGAGATTGTGTAGCTACAATGCAGCAAACACCATCAGAGGATGGGGATAAATAGAATAGTTATACGCACAACGAAAACAACTAATCATGTAAATTCAAAGGTCACTCGGAACATACTAAAAGTAAAAACTAAATTGCATAGCAATTGACATCTGAATTTACCTTGAAAGTGGCCTATGATATATCATTAATAAAAGCCCCGAATTCTTAGTCCACTCCGCTAAATTTGAAGGAGCTTTTGCTTTATCAATCAGAACCTTAAAACAAAACCTGTAAAAGTATGATAGCAATGAAGACCTGGTAAGTTTATTACATATTGTTTTAAATACAAATTGAGACTTGTGGGAAAACAAAAAAAAATAAAAAGTATCAAATATCATATTTTATTCTGACAACACTTTGTAAAGTTGGATCATTTGCTCTGATACCATTTGTAACGTCTCTCCTTGAAAATTTACCTTTTTGGTAAATAATTTCGGTGATAGGCCAAATTAAACTTTTATCTTTAGCTACCATTAATCATGATTCTTTATCTAAATTCCTTAATTCCTCACATTTCTATAACCATATTTTAAAACTTCTAAAACATACAATTCAATTATCAATTTTATCCTCAATTTCTTCTATTAAAACCACTTCTCAACAAAAGATTAATTTTCGAGTATTTAAGGCTGCATCTAACTCTGTTAGACTGCCTAGGTACCCTTGAGTGGGATCAAGCCTTTCGTAGTTCACAATTCAATAACCAAACCAATACTGAAAAATATTCAATTAAACAAAATATCCAACATTTGTGTTAATAATCAAAACGCATCAAATAGATATCAAAAACATAATTGGAATAACAAAATTCGCATAAAAATGCAATGTTAGCTCACTAACCATGCGCCGTCGTAGGTGGCAGTCAGCCGCCCCGACTCACTAGAAAATTTCACAATTTCTAAAAATTTCCAAATTTTATAGAAATGTAGAGCAAGTTAAGGGGACAACTTTTATACCTGAGTCGAAGTCCAACTTGGCCAAGAAAAGCCCCAATTTCACAAAAAACCTGTCGAAAACCATAGAATTTGGGTGGTTCAATCCGTCGCCATCGGTGCTCCGCCGCTCCAACCAAGGCTTGGGACATGTTCCTGGGTCCACTAGAAGTCCATTGGTAGTGGTAGTGGTCGGAGTTACCTTCAAATTTGGTGTATTACCACCATGAACCCGTTGCACCCACTATGCGGGTTTTTGTAGTTTCAAGGCCAATTTCCTTCGCTCCATGGGTGGACAACGAAGAAGAAGAGTCATGATGATGGATGTAGGCGATGGGGTGTACTAATTCGTCGGAGAAATGACGCAACATCGTCAAAAAATCACATGGGGACGCCGGGTCCTAACCAGGTCACGAAGGACAAACGGGTGGAAGGGAAGGGACTAGTTTCCCCTTCATCTCACCTCCCCCTTTTCCTCTCCTTGTTTCTCATCCCCATTGATTCACTCTTCTTCTCTCTTTCCCCCATTGGTCACCCATTTTCTTCCTTCCTCTCTCATTGTTCCTCCCCTTCTCTTAGCCACTCCTATGGCTTCCCTCATTTCTTTCTTTCTTTTTTTGTTTTTTCTCAAGACAAGGCTCCCATAATTATGGAGCCTTCTAGAATTCATAACAAAATGACTATTTTGCCTCTATCTTCGTTCCTTTCTATTTCATTCATTATAACTCCGTTTATTTTTCATACCCATAAATCGATTTATTTTCGATTTTTCTCTGCATTTTCATATATTTAAATTTTTAGGGTATTACAATTGATAGTGTTCGTAATTTGATCATTTGGCTCCACAACAAATCCAACTGTAACCACTGCTCGGGTAATGTGGGAGGATAAGCATATTATATTTGTTCTCCATGATGATTCCACGTAGTATAGGTTTCCATCATCCCATTTATGACTAAATGGTATCGAACAGTTTCAAAATATTCAATCATCAAGTTGTTATACTTTCTACAAGGACACCGAATTTAAGTTGAACAACGGTTTTTTGCAATTGCAAAATCAATGAACTCATTTATTCCATCCAAATAATCATCAGCACATCTGTTAGGACTATGTATCCACTGTTTGTCCATTTCACCTGCAAAAAAAAAAAAAAAAAAAAAAAAATTCCAAGGGTTACAACAACTTCAACTATGACATGCTACCTTATGCCTCTGGTATGGATCCTATCTTCTTGGAGAATGCACAGTAACGTGTTGTAATTTACGGTTCCAACACATTAGAGCTCGATTGTGGGAAAATTTCGGCAGCTTCTCCTTGCAATTCTTGAAGTGCACGATGTAGATACAAAAAACTACGATGCACCCGAAGAACACAAAGAGATGGTACCACATTTCCCAAGTTCAAACTCTAATGCATGAACCACAAAATACAATATGTAACTATGCATTCTCAAACTGTCCAAAATTTTGGGACAATTCAAGAATTAATTGGATTCCAATCATACTTTCGCATCCATTCGCGAAATCCAACTAATTCTTAAACGAGAAACTAAGCTCATATGAACATTGCAAACCATTTTTTGTACATCCATACAAAAATGTTTGCATACAAATACATAAACTCACAACACTTATAAACTACATACAACATAATTTAAATAAATGAAAATTAAATAAGGTAGTTAAGAAAAATTTATACCTCCAACTATTGGAAACTCCAGCAGGAAAAGACAGCTGTTGCAATTGTTTTGCAGCTTTTGCCTTCCTGCACTCTGGTTAAGTTCAACAAAGTGAAAGACTTTCCACGATGAAAGCATCGTCGTGCAAAACCTTGTTCTTCAACTTTTTGCCGCCATCCAACTACACTTTGCTGCGATTTTATAACACATTGCGCGACGAACTAGCCATCCAACTATGCTTTGTTGCGTTTTTATAACACATTGCGCGACGAACCATAATTCATTGCGCATTACTTTATTTTTTTTATTTTTTTTATTTTTTAGCATTCGTTTTTCGAAAGAAAAAAAAAATTATTTTTCCATTCACTCTTCAAATTTTTTCAAGCCACATACATACTTAATAAATCAAGAATTTATTTCATTATACCATTTGTGCATAATTAATTAATATACATATTTATTAAAATGCATTAATTTTATTTATAATAAACATTAAGTACATATTTAATTAAACTCTTCATACTAAAAAAACTTAAAATTCAGATCTAATTATTAAATAAGCAATAAAATAAAAATAAAAAACCCTATTCTACTCATCTGCTGGTAGTTCTGATTCTTGTTGTAGTTTTATCCCGCGTTGATTATCAAACTTCCACTCCCGGAAACGCAACTTGAACATGTTGTCAATAGCCTTCTTCAGATTTGGGTCACTTTTGTCAATGTCCTAATTGGGCTATCATGCAAAATTAATAAATTAAAAGCTCACTATTATATTATATTTAACAAACATTATTATTTAACTAATAAAATTAACACATACAACTAACTCATCAATCATGTGCATCTTTAGCTCCTCATGGATGGCTCTCTAAGACTCCCAATCCGCATCACATTTGGTACGCAACAATGCTCCAACGTAGGACCATAAGCTGGCATGTTGTTCTGACTTCACAACCCCTATTACTTGGTTAGCAGTGATTTGGTAACGATTGCGATCATAATTGTGTCGAACCCGTACCCACAACAAATTTCTTCTTGTCTATCCACAAAATATATTTTCATAATACTGAAGCTAAGTAAATTTTTTATACAAAATGCAAAATTTACAACGCAAACCTTGTCCGGAACCTTCGCTATCCGTTGTCTTTAACGAACACGCACCACTATCACCCATCGTACCAACAATCAAATAACGAACTAATTATAATTTGCAAACTTGGTAAGCATTTTCAAAATGAATTGTGAAGAATAAAGAGAGCAGAAGTGCAAATTTATAGGAAGGTTAGGAACTTTGCACGACGAAGACTCTGTCGCGCAAACATCTGCATTAAATATAATATTGATTTCTTTGATTCAGATGCACTAAATATAATTTGCACGACGAAGGCTTTGTCATGCAAGGTTTTGCACAACAACAACCTTTGTCATGCAAGGATTTGCACAGTGACAAGCTTTGTCACGCAAACATTCTAGTGACAAACGTGATTGATTGTAATTATGAAGTTTATGTATACATAGATGTCTATATTATGTAAACTTCATAATTACAAACAAATTTTCAGTTATAATATTTATTCTAAAAATAATTAAAACCTTAAATAAATTAATATTATATTTCATTCAATTATTTAAAAAACCAAACAGGAATTAAAGTTTAATTAAGTCCAAATACATAACTTATAAAAAACCTTAAATTTAATTAGTCTTAAAAACATAAATTTAAAACTACTAGTTCGATGGTTCTCCATTCCGCTCGACGTCATAACACCACTGCTTGAATAACAAGAAGAATCAACTTTTTGGAACTCACCAATCGCTAGTTCTTAGGTGCCTGCTCATGGAAGGAACTTCAAAAGTGGGAGTCAAATGCATCCCTATGTACTTTTTTTGTCATCGATCCAGCTGAGGGGAGACAGAGAGAGAAGATCTGTAAATTTGGTGAAAATAGGCAAATTAGATAGTAAAAAAGAAAGACGTTTTAGCTTTTTAAGAAGCTGAAAGCTTGTAACTGATTGGGTGTCGACAACCACACTTGTCAACTTATACAAATTTGAATTTGAATCAATTGGGATTCAAAAAAATTGCACAGAAATCCGGAAGAAGATGAAAATTGAAGCAGACTATATGCACTGGGCAATTGTGACTCACCCAAAACAAAGGAAATACCTGCATACTCTTTCACTCTTTCCCTAGGTTCAGTCCATTGACTGTGGATTGTAAACAAAAACATTATCAACAACATTATTAACGTTATCAGCAGAAAAATTTAAAAGAAACAGGCCCATCATTTTAGCAAGACAGATGAGATTATAAATGTTATTAAAATGAGTGGTAATAGAATGCAGTGCAGATTTTTAGATGGTGATATTACTCTACTGCATTTATCTATGTCAATATCTCCTTATGAAGATGTGAATGCAGTAACCTATAAATTGTTTGAATTCCAGAAATCAGTGAATTCTCAATTGCATTCTCAAAGAATATATATATGTATGTTTGGGTAATCTGGGTAATTTAATCCCCTTGAAATTCACAAATTAACCTATGCACAAAAAAGTCACAAATTTCAGTAAAAACTCAAGGGCAAAAAAAAAAAATTAAACAACTTGGAAGTAAATACCTCAAGCACCTCGAACCCTACACACAAAAGTGGCAAAAAAAATGATGACCACTTCTTCCTGGAAATAAAAAAGAACCAAATCATATATGACCCAGAAAGGGCTTGCAAGCTCGCACAATAAAACCCTAAAATTGGAAGATGAATGTTTCCTACACGAAAAAAACGAAAACAGACGACACAACGGCACACAAAGCACAGAAAAATAAAGAAAACGCTTAGCCAAAAAGGTGTAAAGTCAAATTTTTACAGCAATCAATTCAAAAATTTTCTTGCTAACCAAACAGAATATAAAGCAATCCATGAACAAACACACCTAAACCGCGGAAAACAGCGAGAAAAACAGGCTAAACACCCTTCCACACGATCCGATCGGAATCGAAACAGAAAGACAGACAGAGAAATAGAAAAAAACAGAAAGACGGAAGAATTGAAAAGGAAAGTGAATAGTGAAAGATGCTTCTTCCCTAGAAAGCACAACACGAAAAAATTAGAGGGGCAAAATGGCCAAATCACCATACAAACCCACTAAAGCCGAAAAAACATGAAGAGAAAGGGGTAAAACCAGGTGGGCACTGTTAATGAACAGTACCTATCCACGGGGTTTTAGAAGAGAGTAATTTCCACTTCAAAATTGGTAAACCCATGGATCTGCAAGTGTCTCAAGATTACAGAATTGAAATCAATTTACATGGCATTGTGTTAGCAATCCTTTTTGTATAATCAGCTTCCTTCTATTCTAATCCTCAAAAACATCATAACCTGAACTTATATCCCCATTGACAACGGAATCAGTATCTTTCATCAACTCCGTTAAGCCATCCAACAAAAGGTAAATTTCATCTCTCAGCCGATTTGTTGTGTCCCCCACCAAAAAGGGTGAAAATCCATTGCCCACATCAACCCAAGCACAGCCAGGATCCTTCCTCACACCCAAGTCCCTCATGAAAGTCCTCACTCTCGCTAGGTTGTTCCAACAACCAGCAGCAGCATACATGTTAGCAATTAACACATAGTAACCAGAATTTTCTGGTCTCATTTCTAACAGCTTCCCGGCTGCCCATTCCCCTATCTCCATATTTCCATGGATCTGACATGCTCCAATAAGTGTAGCCCACATAGCAGAAGTTGGCTTGTAAGGCATCCTTGTGATAATCTCCTTTGCTTTGTTTAGTAGACCGGCCCTCCCAAAGAGATCAACCATGCAGGCATAGTGCTCCAAATCAGGAGTTATACCGTAAACACTCAGCATCTTTTCAAATATCATTTGGCCTTGGATTACTAGACCAGAATGGCTACAGCTGATAAAATTGAAACCATAGTTACATGATCTGGTTTTATGTGTAACAAGTTCATCTCTTCGAATAACTTCAGTGCAGCTTTTCCTTCACCCTGGACTCCATATCCCGCAATCATGCAAGTATAAGTTACTTCATCCCTCTTCGACATTGAATCAAATACTCTTTTCGCCTGTAAAACCTTGCCCGATCTGGCATACATGTCCACAAGCGCATTCCGTAGCAATAAACAATCATCAAACACTACACGCTTTGTAATGTAGCAGTGGAACTCCTTCCCATGTTGAAGGTTTGCTACCCGAGCACAGAGAGGGAGGATGCTGGCAATAGTAACATAGTTAGGTTCAATTCCTGAACACAACATCTCCCTAAATAAGAATGAAGCTTCCTCAGCTCGATCCATGTGAGAATAACCAGAAAGCATGGAGTTCCAAGTAATTATACTCCTATCTTCTATCAATTTAAACAAAGTATAGGCTTTCCTAAGGTCTTTGCACCTAGAATACAATGTAATCAATGCATTATTAACATTATCATAACCATCACAACCACTACGAATCGCAAAACCATGAATTTCCTTCCCTAATTTAATGGCTCCATTGTGGGAACAAGCACTCAAACCAATTGTCAATGCTACTGAGTCCAATAAAATACCATAACTTATCATTTGAGAAAGCAACTCAAGAGCACCCTGAAATTACCTGTCCTCAAGCACCCACCAGCAATGGTATTCCAAAGTAAGATATTAATCACCAATACCCTCCATCTGCATGTTTCCAAACAGCTCGAATGCATCCGTCCACATGCCCTTGGAGGCATAACCAGAGATCATTGCATTCCAAGAAATTGCATCCCTTGTGGGCATTTTGTCGAATAAGTGACGAGCAATGTCGAGAAGCCCAAATTTCCCATACATGGAGACCAATGAATTATGCACAAATAAATTCCACTCCTGACAATGAGCATCAATGGACTTATGCACCTCCCTGCCAAAACTTATATCCAATTTTTCACCACAAGCCTTGAGAACAGATGGGTAAGTGAAACAATCTGGCCTAATCCCCTTGTCGACCATTTGTTTATACGTAGAGAGAGCCTCATCCAAAAGTTCATTTTTAACATATGAAGAGATGAGCACATTCCAAGGTAGAGGATGCAATATATTTGAATTCTCAAGAATGATACGAGCCTCAGCATGGAGATTAAAGCTTGAGTAAAATGTAACCAGCTTGGGAACCAAAATGGGGTGTTGTTCAAACCCCAATCTAACAATATGTGCATGAAGTTGTTCACCCTGTGGTAATGCTTTATGGTTGGCACAAGATAAGATAACAGAAGAGATGGAATGTAAGATAAGGTCACAAGTAGGAGAAGCGGCATGGAGCTGGACAAGGGAGATAGTTTTGAATGCTTTTGATAAATTTCCTTGGCTTGCATAATGCTTGATGGATGTAAGAAGAGAATCTATCATAGAATAATCAACAGCTGAATCTGTTTCCAAAATACATAAAGCAGATGATTTCCCAAACTGTTTCGTTCCTTCCTTCCAGCTTTTAGGTATGAATCTTTGGATTTGAGATATAGAAAGGCCTCTTGGGATGAAACGAGAATAAGATGGTGGCATACACTATAAAGTATCTTCTGCACATAATAACATGGTAAGCAAGAACTGATTGCATGACTTTGCCCGAATTTGCAGCAGGGGTCTCGAGAAAACTGGCTAATAGGAGATCCACTTTTGATTATTAAGATCAAGGACAACTGATCAGATTAAAAAGAAAACCATATCTCTCCTGAAAAATAATTAGAGAAAGTGTTAGAAAGGGCATATTTTATACAAGGCTTTTTAGCCAAAATGGTCCTGAGATTGTCATAACTACTCATTTTAGTCCTTAAGATTTAAAATTGATAGAAGTGCTCCATGAAATTGTCCACCATAAATCATTTTGGTTCTTCTGTGAAAAATCTTCGTTAAATTTAAGAAACCACAAGTTCAAGTGGAGGGGTTGATATGACAAAAATACCCTCAATTTAATGGAGATTTTCACGAAAGGACCAAAATGATTGACAATGGACAATCTCAGAGACCACTTCTGTCATCAAAGTAAGGAGTTATGCAAATTTCAAGAATCATTTTGGCTAAAGGCGTTTATACAGTCATGAAATGTGAGACCAGTCACCATATGTTTAAATCTTAAATGGTTCATATACAATAACTTGAAAGTAGGGTGTGTTTAAATTTATGCGTGTGCTTGTGTGTGTGCATGAGGGAGTGCCTCAAACTGCTAAATGACAAGACAACACATAACAGGTTTTGGTTAAGTACTTTGCGAAAACAAAAAGTACCATGGCAAGTTACACAGTTTCTGATGTGGCCACTGGCACAGTAACAAATTCTGAATTTTTGGGAACACACAAGTAGAGTCCTATTCCTTCACAGCGCCCAGCTGCTTTTCTACTTTTCCACACCCATTGGCACAACGACCATTTTCTGTAGGGAACTTTAACGAAAAGCTCCCAGTATTGTTCACTTTAACGAAAAATCACATTTTTACACTAAAAATTAATACTGGTACTATTCACTTTACCTTTATTTTGTCCTTATCGTTAAAACTCAAAGTTTTCAAGCCCTTTCATTAGTTTTCTTTTTTCTTTAATCTTTTACAGGCTTAGGGAGTAGAATTTATGGTTGATTACTTTAGGATGCAGTCACCGTTTAAAAGCTTAGGGTATAGGGCTTAGCTCTTAACTAGGAATCTAGAATCTGTACTAATCTCTTGTAACAAAAAAAGGTCTCTGAGAGAGAAAGTAATTCATTGAATTGAACTAATAAAATTGGCAATTGTGGTCCTATTTAAGTTTTCCTTCTTTTCAAGAAGGAAATTTTGCATTGTTTCCCTTCAATCTGTATTTAAAATCAGTTGTGATGCAGAAGGTCGGTGTGATGCTGGAATTTATCTAAATACTCTTTTGGTGTGATACCAAAGGCCGGGGTGAGTCCAGATATCTACCCTGTTCGTATTTATTCCTAATGTCCTGCATCACGTATTCCAGTAAGGAACCAGAAACTAAGACTACCCATTAGAAGCAGTAAACTTGTCAAACATCAAAAGTCCTTATGGTGCGCTTGGAGAGGGTATTTTTAAGTTCCATGTAACGTATGATAAATTTGTTAAGAATGCACTACAAAAAATTGATAAAGGGACTTGAAATCAACTTCAAATAACTCCTTGAAGGTGTCATTTAAAGTTGTTTTAGTAGTAGCTTAACAGTGCTTGAGTAGTTCACTGGTAGTGTTCTTGTGATGCATTTTAACAATAGAGCTTAAATTTCCTTGGTACTCGAAAATCTCTCATCCAAACATAAGGTTAAAGCCTAAGCGAGAGATGTTCTATAACTAGAGTCAAGCTCAAAACAGCATTGGGCCTCTATGAATGATGAATGAGTTAAGGAGCTGTATCATCAAGTTCAAATGATCATTATATATATATATATATATAGGCACCACGGGCATCCGCGGGATTTATAACCAGACTTGGAATTGTGCTTGGAAAAACTGGCTATATCAGACGTTAAATGATAGGCGGACCAAGAATATCAAGTCCATTCTACTTGGAATAACAGACATTGGGAGCGGAGAGGGGAATATTTTTTTACATATACGCGTTTCCTTTTCAACATTTTTAAGATGCAAGTCTTGGAAACCTACACAAACGTGTTCTTCCTTACAGAACTCTGCAGAGTATAATTACATGTACAAAATGACATCCTGTTTTGACTTCAATAAGATCAAGAGACTAACAGTCCATAATGAATATGACCGGTTTCCATGATATCAAATGATAATGACTATTAACGGATATCTACAGCGATTTCTCGAAAATGCATAAAATACAGTTGAACGGAGAAATCGAAGACAAATTGGGTTTAGGGTTCTTTTAGATTGCACAAAACCAATAACAACATTGGTTGACTGACTGAAATGTAAGCGAGGAAATAGGAATGAGCGTGAGGGAGGAAGAAAGGTACCGCAAAACCAGTGAGAGCAATTGGCTGGACAAGGAGTGTCGAAGTTGCCATGGCAAACCGAACACAGATCGCCGCCTGGAGGGCCGTCCATTCCGATCTCTCCTTCGCTTACCCCGCCGTTCGTCTCTTAGATACTATGTACCAGTACCCCATTAACCATGACGTGCCACGCAAATGGATAAACACGTATCGCTTCTGGAAATTAACTTTTGGAAGAAGAAAATAATTTTAATTAGAAAAAAAAATTTATAAATTGACGTCCACTACTTCCAAAGATTCATAAACCTAGTAATTTAAAATTTTTAGTGGAAAAAGAAAATTTAGAATTTGAAATCTCTAATTTTTAAATTTAAATTCTATATAAATAAGTGTCATTTTGACCGTCACATGTCACCGTCATCTACCACCACCACTCACAATCATCATCACCATCATGGTTGCCGGCACCACTATATACGGTTGTGGCCCCTGTTATAGCCACCACTGATATCACAACCCGCAACCACTACACACTATCATCACCATCGTCACTACCACCACTACTGTTACATTTTCTAACTAGTATCTCTCATCTCTACGGCTTAATAAAACACTCATTGTCAACCAAAACTATATGAAATTACCAGTTTAACCCTCTAATTAAAACAGAACATGAATAAGAAATATGGGGCATAAATGTAATTTCACACAACCAAATTTTGCTTTTTTTTTTTGAAAGTATCACCTACATGTAATCCTAACATATTTCTAATTGAAAAAAAAAAAAAAAAAAAAACTTCTCACTCTCACACTCTCTATCACTCTCTTCGTTTCTCCTTATATTTCAAAAACAAAAATAAAAAATTTTCTCACACTTTGTGTGTGCTCATATGCTAGTATATATTAATGACTATATATATACACATATTAAATTTCGTATTCAAATTTTATTGTTATTTTAAGTTAACCAAATAAGAAAATTAAAACAAAATTTAAAAATAGAAATTCTTTACTAATCTTAAATTTCTCATCCAACACAGTGTTTGAAATATCATGGATATGCTCGATATTTCCACTGAAATATTCAAAAATTCAAGGAACGATATGGAAAGGGGGTGAAGTCTAAACTTCACCTCATATCCGTGATATTTTCGAAAATGAGTCAATTTTCTCGATATTTTCGATATTTCAATATTTCCAAGAAATATTCATTGTTTGCAGACAATTTGCAGATTAGTGGTCACATTTTCTAGGAAGACACAAGATGAATGACAAATGTCTTTTGTTCTCTCTTGAACATGAATTATTTTTGCGTTTTCATCTATACAAATCCGGGATTTCAAGATCAAGCTTCGAATTCGACGTAGTTGTCTATTGCACGGTTTCTAAGTACCAGCTGTACCAAAATGCAACAACTAATAAGGAGGAATACAAGGATAAGCATATATGGACGAATGAATGGACTTGTGGTTAAGAGAGATTGAGGGAGAAGTTTTAATATAGCTTTGTATTATAACTTTGCTTATTTTCGAATTATAGATCTGTAGTAATGTTGATATATTTGCTTTCTAGCATTTGATCTTTGCTTTTCTCTCAATATCTTTAGTAGTAGTATTATTATCAAACTGATCCCATAATTAGAGTTTTAAATTCCTACAATTTAGGACTTGTCATGTTTAAATTTGCTAAAATGGATTTCTATCGAGAATTGAGATTTTGATTCTCGTTTGAATTAAATTTTCCTTCTCACATATCACATACTATTATTTACATATATATATACACACTAAAATCCTGTTATAATCAATCAAACGTTAAGTATTATATATTATACAACAATTGCACAGTTTATTTCGAATAGTAATTTCATAAGGAAACAATATATATATATATATATATATCTATATATCTCACAATATAAACAATTACAAAACTGAATTAATGAATCACAAAACACTGACTTGATTAGGAAGATAGAGGCTTGCAGTAGCAATCTCCTAAGACAGAAATACGCCTCTACACCAGTGCAGTAGTTCGTATGGACGTCTATCTTGCAGGATACAACTATCTAATCCAAGTTCTTGCACTCGAACTTGGATTCTTGGCGAATTGGTTGTGTGGTTCTCAGCGAAATATGAAGGAATGAATCTGGAAAAACTTGACTTCCGTTTCTGATTTTTATTGCCATATATATAATGGCATCAGTTGAACTTCTCCAACCGTTCATCCTTATCAGTTTTTGTAAAAAGAAAACCGAATGCAACTTTTCAATAAAACTGATCGTAACTGTTAAAAAACTGAGTCCAAAAAATCAAAAACGTAACTTGTGTTTTTCGTCCATCCGAGCCCAAGAGCCCCAAGGCCCAAGGCCCATCTTTGACATTTAATATATACACCCAAACTCTCTAATTCTAAGGCCCAAGGTCCATGGCTTTGGCCCAATTCTTTTCAAACTATAAGTGAGTGAACTCACTTATAAAGACTTAACAAGAATGATGTTTGGGCGATGTGGGACTCCAAATCCCACAGAAAATACAAGTTCCAACAATACCCCACATTTTCTATTCAAACTTTAGCAATACCCCACATTTGAATTGAAAATAAGATACTAGCTACCTTAGTAATGTACTTCCAGAGAACTTAGATATGATACGCATCGGGATAGGTGTCTTTTGGACTTGAACCTTCTCTAGTGAGTACTTACCGGTTTTACCTAATGAAGCAGTGAATTTACTATCTTGAACTGATCATTCTTGTAGTAAAATCGAAACAATAAGTATCACACATATCACATCTTGACACACGTCAATTCATACGGTTGTGTTCATTTTGGTCCTGAACATATCCTGGTTTCATGAGACCTTTAGAGAATTGTAGCCATACCAATTCTCAAAGATGCGACCCCACATCAATCTCATATAGGTAATGCTAATAAGGAATATCCTGTTCTATTCATCTTAATCATAAGATATTAGCATTATTAAGAATAGTTATTCACCCTTTCCGTCTAACAGGCAACACACTATGTTCCATCATAAGAATGAGTAAAGATTGTGTTGTTTCCTTTGAGTTTTCCTCAACTAGTTTGCCTATTGAACCTAGACCATGGGATCTCCAATTAGCTAGGTTAGGTTTCCGTCAAGTTATAACTCATTGAGTTGGCTTTAAACCCATTCCCTTCGATGTAAATGCCACTTGATCCTTGGATAGGCCTTTTGTCAAAGGATCGGCAATATTCTCTTTAGATTTAATATAATCAATGGAAATAGTTCCATTCTTGAGTAGTTGTCTAATGGTTTTATGTCGTCGCCTTATATGTCTCGACTTCCTATTATATTCAGCATTTTTGGCTCGACCTTGTGCAGCCATGCTGTCACAATGTGTACATATTGCAGTCACAGGCTTGGGCCAGAATGGAATATCTTCCAGAAAATGTTTAAGCCATTCAGCTTCATCAGCAGCTGTATCTAAGGCTATAAACTCTGATTCCATTGTCGAACGTGCTATACATGTTTGCTTGGATGATTTCCATGACACAGCTGCTCCACCAAGTGTAAATACATATCCACTTGTGGATTTACTGTCTGTGCTCCCTGAAATCCAATTTGCATCACTATATCCTTCTAATACTGGGGGATATTGAGTGTAATGCAAACCATAGTTTAGTGTATGCTTTAAATATCTTAATACCCTTATTAAAGCATTCCAATGATCTCTTCCAGGATTACTTGAATACCTACTTAGTCGGCTTATTGAATAAGCAAGATCAGGTCTTGTACAATTCATAATGTACATCAAGCAACCTATAACTTGGGTATACTCCAATTGAGATACGCTCTCTTCTTCGTTTTTAGTAAGTTTATGAATGGGATCAAAAGGAGTTACTGCAGGTTTACAATCATAATGTCCAAACCTTTTTAGAACCTTTTCCACATAATGTGATTGAGTTAGGACATATCCATCTGAATTCCTTAGAATTCGAACTCCAAGAATCACATCAGCTAATCCCATATCTTTCATGTCAAAACTAGAATTTAGCATTTTCTTTGTGGAGTTAATCACATCTTTTTGTTCCCATTATAAGCATGTCATCAACATATAGACATACAATAACACAAGCATTTTTCGTTTTCTTAACATAAATGCATTTATCACTTTCATTGATTACAAATCCATTTGTAATCATATTATGATCGAATTTTTCATGCCATTGCTTAGGCGCTTGTTTGAGTCCATATAATGACTTAATCAACTTGCAAACTTTCTTTTCTTGACCTTTGACAATGAAACCTTCAGGTTGATCCATATATATTTCTTCGTCTAATTCACCATTTAGAAATGCAGTCTTGACATCCATTTGATGTATCTCAAGATTGTACACAGACGCTATAGCCATTAATAACCTTATAGATGTTATTCTAGCTACTGGTGAATAAGTGTCAAAATAGTCAAGTCCTTCTTTTTGACGATACCCTTTGGCAACTAAACGAGCCTTATACTTGTCTATGGTACCATCCGGTCTCAATTTCCTCTTGAAAATCCATTTGTGTCCTATTGGTTTATTTCCAGGAGGCAAATTAACCAATTCCCATGTATTATTTTGCATGATGGATTCTATTTCACTTTGAATAGCTTCTTTCCAATAAGGTGCTTCAGATGATTCTAATGCAGCCTTATAAGTTTGAGGCTCTTCTTCAGTCACAAAAGTGAGGAAATCAGGACCAAAATCCTTTGCAATTTTTGCTCTTTTACTCTTTCGTGGTTCCAAATCTTGGATTTGAACTCTCGAAGTTGAGGCATGATTATTGTCATCATTTCTTGTAGTAACCTCATGTACTCTTTTGTTCAAAACATATGACCTATCTTTGTAAGGAAAAATTTCCTTAAAGAACTCAACTTCTGCAGATTCAAGTATAGTGTTTATATGAATGTCTGCAATTTCAGATTTATGAACCAAAAATCTATATGCTGAACTATTATAGGCATGACCAATAAAAATACAATCCACTGTTTTTGGTCCAAGTTTTTGTCTCTTCGGAAGAGGCACTTGAACTTTTGCAAGACAACCCCACACTTTCAAGGTTTTATATGTAGGTAACCTACCTTTCCAGATTTCATAAGGAGATTGATTAGTCTTCTTATGTGGAATTCGGTTCAAAATCGTATTTGCAGCAAGGAGTGCCTCACCCCATAAATTATGTGGTGCACCAGAACTGTTCAACATGGAATTAATCATATCCTTCAATGTACGATTTTTCCGTTCTGCCACTCCATTTTGTTGAGGAGTATATGGTGCTGTTGTTTGATGTATTATTCCATGTGTTGAACAAAATTCTGCAAAGTCATTAGATTCGTATTCACCACCTCTATCCGATCTTAAGACCTTTATTCTTTTGTCTAGTTGATTTTCGACTTCGGCTTTAAATGTCTTAAACATGTTTAAAGCTTCATCTTTACTATGAATCAAATAGACATAACAATACTTGCTGCAATCATCAATGAAGGAAATATAATAGTTCTTTCCTCCACGAGTTGGTGTGGATTTGAAATCACAAAGATCACTATGGATTAAACCAAGTATTTCGTTGGATTTTTCCACTGATTTATATGAGTGTCTTGCATATTTAGATTCTGTGCATATCTCACATTTAGATACTTTGTTCATGGAACATTTTGGCAATAGGCCTAAGTTAACCATTCTTTGAAGAGAACGAAAATTAACATGACCTAATCTTGCATGCCATAATGTAGAGGACTCAATCAAGTAAGCAGAAGAAGCACTTGGCTTGTTATTATTATTCATAGCATTAACAGAAAGTACATTCATTTTGAAGAGCCCCTCAGCCAGGTAACCCTTTCCCACATACATCCCACCTTTGGTGATTACAAACTTGTCAGATTCAAACACAATTTTGAAACCTTTGTTACTCAGAAGTGATCCAGAAATCAGGTTCTTACGAATATCTGGAACATGCAGAACATTGGTAAGTGAAAGCTCTTTTCCGGAAGTGAGTTTGAGCGTCACTTTTCCCTTCCCTGCAATGGCAGACGCAGTTGCATTTCCCATGTACAGATTTTCTCCACCATCAACAGATTGGTAAGTAACAAATAAATTTCGATCAGCACACACATGCCTTGTTGCTCCTGTATCGACAAACCAGTCATTTGAATTAGTCAATAAATTGACTTCAGAGACAACAACAACAAATGTGTCTTCTGCAACATTTGCTTGATTGGAACTTCCAGAATTCTGATCCTTCTTATGGCGGCAGTCCTTTGCCCTATAACCTGTCTTTCCACAAACCCAGCAACCTCCTTTGATTTTCTTGAAGGTTTTCCCTTTCACAGCAGTCATTGCTTTCTTTGCAGCATCCTTGCCTTTGTTTTTCTGATGGTGCCTTGCCTTGTGTGAGTCACCTCCTTCCACAACATTGGCCTTTGCCTTCAGCGATGAGACATCATACTTCTCATTTTTGCGATGATCCTCATCCACACGCAGTTTGAGAATCAACTGATCCATGCTCATGTCTTCAGTTAGATGCTTCAGATAAATCTTGAAGTCCTTCCAATTCGAAGGCAGTTTCTCTATGATAGAGCCAACCACAAAACCTTCTTTCAGACCAAGATTTTCTTCATCTAACTCATGAACAATCACTTGGAGTTCTTCAACTTGCTTGATAACAGACTTGTTGTCACTCATCTTGTAATTCAGAAATTTTCCAATTACAAACTTCTTGGAACTTGCCACTTCAGACTTGTACTTCTTATCCAGAGACTCCCACAGATCTTTCGCTGTCTTATATGATGAATAAACATCATACAGAGAGTCATCTAGAGCATTCAGAATGTAGTTCCTGCATAGAAATTCACTGTGAGTCCAGGCTTCTATAGCCTGCAGAATTTCGGCAGGAATGTCTCCCTCTTCTGGTGCTTTGGGGGACTCAGAAGTAATCACATGACTCAAGTTCAGAGTTGTTAAGTAGAACAACATCTTCTGTTGCCAACGTTTGAAATCAACTCCCTTGAACTTCTCAGGTTTCTCAACGTGTTGCTTGACGATACCAACATTTGATTGATCCATATTTCTGTCTTAGATTGTTATAATCAATCAAACGTTAAGTATTATATATTATACAACAATTGCACAGTTTATTTCGAATAGTAATTTCACAAGGAAACAATATATATATATATATATATATATATCTATATATCTCACAATATAAACAATTACAAAACTGAATTAATGAATCACAAAACACTGACTTGATTAGGAAGATAGAGGCTTGCAGTAGCAATCTCCTAAGACAGAAATACGCCCCTACACCAGTGCAGTAGTTCGTATGGACGTCTATCTTTGTAAGATACAACTATCTAATCCAAGTTCTTGCACTCGAACTTGGATTCTTGGCGAATTGGTTGTGTGGTTCTCAGCGAAATATGAAGGAATGAATCTGGAAAAACTTGACTTCCGTTTCTGATTTTTATTGCCATATATATAATGGCATCAGTTGAACTTCTCCAACCGTTCATCCTTATCAGTTTTTGTAAAAAGAAAACCGAATGCAACTTTTCAATAAAACTGATCGTAACTGTTAAAAAACTGAATCCAAAAAATCAAAAACGTAACTTGTGTTTTTCGTCCATCCGAGCCCAAGAGCCCCAAGGCCCAAGGCCCATCTTTGACATTTAATATATACACCCAAACTCTCCAATTCTAAGGCCCAAGGTCCATGGCTTTGGCCCAATTCTTTTCAAACTATAAGTGAGTGAACTCACTTATAAAGACTTAACAAGAATGATGTTTGGGCGATGTGGGACTCCAAATCCCACAGAAAATACAAGTTCCAACAATACCCCACATTTTCTATTCAAACTTTAGCAATATCCCACATTTGAATTTAAAATAAGATACTAGCTACCTTAGTAATGTACTTCCAGAGAACTTAGATATGATACGCATCGGGATAGGTGTCTTTTGGACTTGAACCTTCTCTAGTGAGTACTTACCGGTTTTACCTAATGAAGCAGTGAATTTACTATCTTGAACTGATCATTCTTGTAGTAAAATCGAAACAATAAATATCACACATATCACATCTTGACACACGTCAATTCATACGGTTGTGTTCATTTTGGTCCTGAACATATCCTGGTTTCATGAGACCTTTAGAGAATTGTAGCCATACCAATTCTCAAAGATGCGACCCCACATCAATCTCATATAGGTAATGCTAATAAGGAATATCCTGTTCTATTCATCTTAATCATAAGATATTAGCATTATTAAGAATAGTTATTCACCCTTTCCGTCTAACAGGCAACACACTATGTTCCATCATAAGAATGAGTAAAGATTGTGTTGTTTCCTTTGAGTTTTCCTCAACTAGTTTGCCTATTGAACCTAGACCATGGGATCTCCAATTAGCTAGGTTAGGTTTCCGTCAAGTTATAACTCATTGAGTTGGCTTTAAACCCATTCCCTTTGATGTAAATGCCACTTGATCCTTGGATAGGCCTTTTGTCAAAGGATCGGCAATATTCTCTTTAGATTTAATATAATCAATGGAAATAGTTCCATTCTTGAGTAGTTGTCTAATGGTTTTATGTCGTCGCCTTATATGTCTCGACTTCCCATTATATTCAGCATTTTTGGCTCGACCTTGCGCAGCCATGCTGTCACAATGTATACATATTGCAGTCACAGGCTTGGCCCAAGGTCCATGGCTTTGGCCCAATTCTTTTCAAACTATAAGTGAGTGAACTCACTTATAAAGACTTAACAAGAATGATGTTTGGGCGATGTGGGACTCCAAATCCCACAGAAAACATAAGTTCCAACAAATCCAAACTCAGCGTTACTGTTTATTGTTTCCCTTCAATCTGTATTTAAAATCAGTTGTGATGCCGAAGGTCGGTGTAATGCTGGAATTTATCTAAAAACTCTATTGCAGTGATTCCAATACCCTTTTGGTGTGATACCAAAGGTCGGGGTAAGTCCAGATATCTACCCTGTTCGTATTTATTCCTAATGTCCTGCATCACGTATTCCAGTAAGGAACCAGAAACTAAGACTACCCATTAGAAGCAGTAAACTTGCAAACATCAAAAGTCATTATGGTGCACTTGGAGAGGGGATTTTTAAGTTCCATGTAACGTATGATAAATTTGTTAAGAATGCACTACAAAAAATAGATAAAGGGACTTGAAAATCACCATATGCAAGACATTTGATAGAACTTTCAAATAACTCCTTGAAGGTGTCATTTAAAGTTGTTTTAGTAGTAGCTTAACAGTGCTTGAGTAGTTCACTGGTAATGTTCTTGTGATGCATTTTAACAATAGAGCTTAAATTTCCTTGGTACTCGAAAATCTCTCATCCAAACATAAGGTTAAAGCCTAAGCGAGAGATGTTCTATAACTAGAGTCAAGCTCAAAACAGCATTAGGCCTCTATGAATGATGAATGAGTTAAGGAGCTGTATCATCAAGTTCAAATGATCATTATATATATATATATATATATATAGGCACCACGGGCATCCGCGGGATTTATAACCAGACTTGGAATTGTGCTTGGAAAAACTGGCTATATCAGACGTTAAATGATAGGCGGACCAAGAATATCAAGTCCATTCTACTTGGAATGAAACAGACATTGGGAGCGGAGAAGGGGAATATTTTTTTACATATACGCGTTTCCTTTTCAACATTTTTAAGATGCAAGTCTTGGAAACCTACACAAACGTGTGCTTCCTATTTACAGAACTCTGCAGAGTATAATTACATGTACAAAATGACATCCTGTTTTGACTTCTCTTGATATCAATAAGATCAAGAGACTAACAGTCCAAAATGAATATGACCGATTTCTATGACATCAAATGATAATGACTATCTACAGCGATTTCTCGCAAATGCATAAAATACAGTTGAATGGAGAAATTGAAGACAAATTGGGTTTAGGGTTCGTTTATATTGCACAAAACCAATCACAACATTGGTTGACTGACTGAAATGTAAGCGAGGAAATAGGAATGAGAGTGAGGGAGGAAGAAAGATACCGGAAAACCAGTGAGAGCAATTGGCCTGACAAGGAGTGTCAAAGTTGCCATGGCAAACCGAACACAGATCGGAGATCACCGCCTGGAGGGCCGTCCATTCCGATCTCTCCTTTGCTTACCCCGCCGTTGGTCTCTTAGATACACTGTCCCCCATTAATCATGACGTGCCACGCAAATGGATAAACACGTATCGTTACATTTTCCAGCCTTCTCGAACACAAGAATTCCACCAAACATCAGCTTCTGCTTTCGGGGAGCCCATAGTTCCTGAGAGTCCCGTGGTTTCAGAGGTAACTGATCCGCCGGCTTCTCGGGCAACTCCTACTGATGTATTCGAAGCCTCTGAAGTGTCTGCTTCTCAACCTCAGGTTCCCCCTCAAGTATATCAATACTTAGACTTCCAGTTACTTTTCTTCTTCATAAGTTGATTACTGACTTTTATCTTCTTTTTTGCCATTTATAGGTCTCTAGTGAAGGTTCGGACACTGTTTCTCCTCAACAATTAGAAGAAGTGACTCCCCTTCCACCTCCTTCCAAGGTTCTAGGCTCAACTCAAGAATATTTATGTTGTCTTCTTTTGACTTTGTAAATTTCTCTTTTAACACATTTGTCTTGTTTGCAACAAGGTTCTGGAGAAGGCTCGGGCAAGTCCCTACCGCGCGTGTTGCGCAAGAAAGATCTTCCATGTCCTCCTTCTGTTTTTGGTACCACAGGGATCTCTGTTCCTGAGCCTGCGAGTAAGCAAACCAAAACTTCTGCAACAGCTACTTCCACTTCTGCTTCTACTACTGCTCCTGTTATCGTTCATGCTCCCCTAACTGAGACTACCCCTACTGTTACAGTTCAAGGTGCAAGAGGTGCACCTTCCATTTTGCCAACATCATCCTTGCCCGACCTGGTAAAGAAATTAGAGCAAATTAAGACTAAGCTGCAGTCACCTCCAACATCTGCTGAATCTCCTTTATTTCAAAATGCTCGTCAAATCTTCAAGGACTGGATGAAAAGGACTTCACCATTTCTTTCAGTTTTAAAATCCTTCATGATGTAGAAAAGGCTCTTGTTGAACTTTACCAAGCTCAGTTGCTGTCCCAGACTTAGTACGAGTCTTTCCTGAGTTTTTTTGAGAACTTACGGGCACTAAGGGATCAGCATCAGAAGGTGGAGCCGGTGGCTAATAGAGTGAAGTGCTATTAGGAAAAACAGGTGAAGGGTACAACTGCACTTCAGCAGTTGGTGGAAGAAGGGTTAGCGATGGAAGAAAGGATTGCTGTGGTTGATTTCGAAATCTAGCGTTTGGAAGAGCAATTGTCTTCTCTTAAAGCCGAGAAAGTAACCCTTACCAACCACCTCTCCCAAAAAGTAGAAGAAATGGCGAAGATTTCTCAAGAAGTTGAGGATTCCAAAACCTAACTTGTGAATAGCAATATGTATTTAGGAGAACCAAGCCAAATTTTCACCGTCGTGCAAATTTATTTTTCTAGAATAGTTGCTTTGGCCGAAGATGTAAAATTGTTGGACTAAGACTTCTGTGTCTTTTTCATGAAATGAATTCCTTTTCCGACTTTAACTTGATTTCTCTGATTTTTAGCAATGTGAACTCATATCCGCCCTTAGTAACTTGTTTAAAACCTTTTTGATAACGATCCCTTCATAATTTTTATGTTGCCCATAAAACACTTCTACGAGCTTTTGGTACTCTTTCCTTGATTATCTCTTGATCACGGATGGTTCCTGCTGCTAGCAACTTTATTATGGCTGTTTTGGATTTTTCGGGCATCTTTAGAGTTTCCTTTGTAGATCTTTCATTCTGTTTTTTCTTCCCACGTGGCTTTCCATTTTCCTCCCTTTGCTCATGCTAGGTTGATCACATTTATTAGGCTTCTGGGAAGGGATTCGTGTCAATCATCATGTTGGTCTGAGGTTTCTCCAGTAGCAGTTTTCCTTTAATGATGAGATCTTGTATCCAGTCTCTAAACTGGACACAATTGGTGATGGAATGATTGAAGATGTAATGCAGCTTGTAATACTTTTTTCCTCTGAACTCCTTGGGATTAGAGAGGTTTTTGGTGTTGTCGGGCACAATTACTTTTCCTGTACCAATTCCTTATAGATTTCTACAGCCTTGGTTAAGTCAAAGGAATAGCTCTGGTACTTTGGGGGTTTCAAGGGATAAATCCGCCATTGTTCATCACCACTTTTTGATATTTGACTGGTTGGACCAATCCCTTCACCATCAAAGGCTTAAAGGGAGTGGTCATGTCTGTTGCACACATGTCTATCGTTTCTCTCCTATGACTGTTGTTTTTGGCTCTCCCTCAAATTCCATTTGGTGGATGACAGTTTTACTTTTGTAGAAAGGTGGTGTTTTAAAGGAGTGCTTTAATTGCTGCTCTTCAAGCAACATTTTCTTATACTTAGTGGCTACAATCACTAACTCTTGTAACTCATTGAACTGCACATCATAAAATTTCTTTCTCAAGGGTAGTCTCAAGGCCTTTTAAGCAATAGCTATAAGCTGGACATGGTTGATAGGAAACTGGCATCTCATCCTTGTTCTTCTAAATCTCATAATAAAGTATTCAGTGGATTCATGCTCGTATTGTTATACCTCAACTAGATCGTTGATGGTCATCTCTAGCTTCATCCTGTAAAACTGCTCGTGGAACGCCATCTCCATTTGCCTTCAGTCAGCGATGGAATTTGGGGGCAACAAAGAGTACCAATGAGATGCTAAGCCTAACATGGAGTTCCCAAACAACCTCAACTTATAATTGGGATTGTCTTTAAATGCCACACAGTGGTTGGAGAACTTGAAGGTATGATCCTTGGAAGACACATTGTTATCTTCTCCGCTGAATGTTGGGAATGCGGGCATCTTGAAGTTGAGACGAAAGGGATTCTGCTCATCAATAAACTCTGGGTAGGGCTTCTGATAAGTGATTCTATACAGCAAGAAAGCTTGTGGCTGGGCATTCCTCACCACCATCCTTCTTAACTCAGCTAATTCATCTTTGAGTTGTTAGTTAGCTGTATTATTAGGCAGAGTATGAGGAGGCAGTTCCCACTTCGGGCTACGATCGTTGCCTATGTTAATCTCCTTTCTTGGCTCGGGCTTTCTCCACTTGAACTCTCATCCTTTAACAGCCATTGGTGGTGGCCTATAAGGAGGAAGCTTGTCTGCTTTGGTAAGCTCTTATTTCTCGCTAGATTCTCTGATCAACTGGGGCATCCTATACTTCGTTCTTTCTTGCCTACTCTGCCCCTTACTATTTAGTGAAAATAAGGGGTCTGGTAACTCTGCTTCCAGAATTTCTTCCAATACTGACTAACTAGCTCCAGATTCTTCCTTATTTTTTCCTTTATTCCTCTTTTCTTCAAGTGAAGGAAATAGAGGAATAACTGGTTCCTCCACAAGGCTAGTTTCCCTCATGGTTTCTTTAGCACGATCATTTTCTGGGGCAGGGTACTCCGGATCCAGCCTTCTTTGCAGATATCTTGTTAAGGAACAGAGTCTGCTTACTACCTCCCTTGTTTGTAGAGAGTTTCTCTCCATGCTCCTTATCACAGCCATCATAGTAGCCTGCAAGTCTTTATTTGTGAGCTTTTCTCCTGATTTCTCAGAAGGGGTCGGGCTTTCCATTAAGGCGGATCCTTGTAAGTCTTTGGGTAGATTTACCATGTCAGATCTTGGATCTTAATTGTTGTAAATCTTTGACCTATTTTGACAATATGATTATTTATGAAATTATTGTATTATAGTAAATGTGTAATTTTGTTGATTCTTATATATATATATATATATATATATATATATATATATATATATTAATTGTTGATGTTAGTCTTCATTTACGATGTACGACGTATGTTGGTTGATGTTAGTCTTCACTTGCTAAGAAATTTGAATCCTTAGTTGGAACTGTGATAGAAGAAATTACTGTTGGTCTTGGATGTTACTGTTACACTAGAACCACAAGTATGAAGCCAGTCCAATGATTTCTTAGGCAACATTGTTACATTGCTCACATAGATATCCTGCACATCCTTTTGGTGATGGTAGATAGAAGTTTCCTGGAATCGGTGAATTCCAGTGCTATGACAAGTGCATGTATGCTAAAAATCTTTCATTCCTGTGACAGAAAATTTGGTTGCTATTGAGCTTTTCCTATTTACAACGTTGTTCCTTTTAGGATGGGCGACCTAAAGATGGCTGCAGGCAAGGAAGGAAAGCCTTAGTGGGGAGGGAAGGGACCAAAAAATGCTGGCTGTTACAACAGTCTCCCATCTGAAGTTCCATTCTTTGAAGAGGGAGAGGAAAACATTCTTTCTGATTATGGGTGTTTTTTCCTTGTATGAAACTGATGGAAGTAGCTTGCTTTATTATTGCCCATGAAAAATTTCTGCATAACTGAAGCTTAGTGTAAATTGCACGAAATCATTGTTTGTATTTCATCCTCGAACTACCACATTGTTTCTTTAGCCAGGAAACACTTCTGTGTAGGTGCCTGTAAACAGCATGGGCCTACAATATATATTTTCAATCTTTAGTGGAACTTTTCTTATAACTAACTCTATTTGCTTCAAGGGGTTATACTCGCAGACTGTTTGCTAGTGGAGTCTTAAATACTCTTGCACAACATGATTAAAAGTAGATATGTTTTAATGATTTAATATGAAGTCATGACAATGGAATGGGTTCTTAAGAAACTGCACTAAGTTAGATGCAATTTGATTAAGAATGAAATGCATTGATGCTTGTCTTCTGGAAAGAAAAAAAAAAGCACCATAGGATGTACTGGTTGGTAAACTAAGGACAATTATGGATGTATAAGTGGAAATTTAAATTATGTATGGTTCTTTATCATGCAATACTTGGCATAGCATAATTAAACTTATTGGAAAACAATGTGGAGCTTAGGAGATCTTGTAAGAATTTCTGATCTCAATTATAATACTTCAAAATCTCTACACCTTAGGCCTTACGGGAAGGCTTTGATATATACACCACAACAACAACTTTACAGATTAAACTGTAAGTGACCGCATGCACACACATGTCGCAGCACCATCTATACACCTTTACACATTAAATTACTAGGTAACAGCACACACACATGCAGCAGCACTATCTGCTGTCTTCTGACATCACACATGGGAAAAAGCTTTAACAGTAACCAAGAACGCATGGGAAGACTTCGGACAGCACACATGAGTCAGCAAATGCTTGCTGTGCTGTCTGTACAGCTTGGCCTTCTGTCCTTCTTCCAATACTTGGGTTAACAAGAACAGCTTGAGCTTGACTTCGTCTAACAGATCTGACAGTGGCTTGACTTGTTGTAGGAATGGTACGGAGGTCAGTTGCTCCATCATGCAGATGATATTCTTGCAAAGGCAGCTAACATTATGAAGAAATATCAAGAATAGAAGCAAACTTCTATTCTATTGGCAGCTAAAATTGGTGGTACCAGACGAGAGCAGACCCTGCTGAATTGACAGCTTGAAACTACAACAGTGCTCTTAGAGAAGGTTATGATCATGTTGCTTCAATTTTGTCTCGTCATGGAGTTGCTTTGCATGTTTCGTAAGATTCTAAGTTTTAAGGTTCTGACTGGAATTTTGTTCATTGTCTAACCTGATAATTAGGGTTGCTTACACATTCGCTTGATTTCAAATGTATCTATTCTAGTAAGTTCACGTACTAAATATTTTATTGCAGCAGCTTAGAAATGATGGATAGTGATAACCCGGCATCCTATCTTTGCAGTCCAGAAGGATTACTCCAACATGTACAGTGCAGAAGGATTACTCCAATAGTTACGGGGCCTGTTAATTAATAACGCTTCCTTAGCTTGTTGCTTTGTTTGTACTTTTTTTGAAATTACTTCAGAAATTTTATCTGTATAATTCAAGCTTTTACGTTAGGTAAGACTAACCCATGTAGTTGTGCTTGTCACAGCAGGTCATGCAGGGTCTCTAGGTTCAACATGGGCTTGGAACGGGCCTATACGAAAATAATGTAGTCTTTGCAGATCCAAAAAACAATAAGAAAATGGATCCAAAAATATAGAGAACGAAAAGAACTAAGAGTTCACTCCTTCACAGTCCTTCAAATACTTAGTCTTGATTTTGGTGAGTGTGATTGCAACATCTTTCATGTTAATCCTCTCTCCCGGCAATGCTGCAGTGCAAGCTAAAGCTAATCTCATAACGGATGATAAGCAATCCCTCCTGCTCAGGAAATCACCATCTTCCTCTGTTCCAAGTATATCGGCATCCAAAACTTCATCTATAGCAGCATTTAGAAATAATGAATCTACAATCCATTGCTTTAAATTCATTTCCCCATCAAACATCTCATCCGTTGGCTTCCTTTTTGTGAATGTCTCCATGAGTACAATACCAAAACTATACACATCGCCACTCGTAGAAATGCTTCCTTCGATCCCAAACTCTGCAAAATTTGTATATGAATTTAGTTATATATGATAAAAAGGAAATTATAACTCCTAATAAGACCAACATATACAAAATTGAAAAAATACATCACCTGGAGCCATATATCCAACTGTGGCTAGGGTCATGGTTTCTGTCAATGAATCTCCACCGCTGATGAGTCTTGCAATGCCAAAATCAGCAACATGTGCAACCATATCATCATCTAGTAGTATATTGCTTGGTTTCACATCACAATGAACGATAGGTATCGAGTAACCATGATGAAGATATTCCAGTGCCAATGCAACATCTTTCATTATGTCCAGCCTCTGCAAGATGTTCATGGAGCAGTTTGGAGAATACAACCACTTTTCGAGGCTTCCATTAGGCATCAATTGAAGTATCAGGGCTTTGAAATCAAGTTCATCGCAGCAACTTATGATTTTAATAAGATTCCGGTGACGGATATTGCTTAACATTTCACATTCCCTATCAAAACTTTTGAATGCCCCTTCTAGCTGTAAATTGAAAACCTTGACGGCAATGTCTATCCCGTATGAAAGTGTTCCTCTGTATACTGAGCCAAAACCCCCCGTGCCTAGTAAGTTACTCTCGTGAAATCCATTTGTTGCCTTTACAAGTTCTAGACGCGAAACTCTTCTCCAAAGAACTTGATGTAGCGAGGCAGTTTCTCTTACAACTTCAACATTCCTTTTCTTGCATAGTATCAAAATCAATACAGCGGTTGCTAGGAGTATTACTGGTATGACCCCCAAGATGATATATTTAGCTTTCCTCCAATTTGGCTTAACTTTTGTTCTATTTTTGCACAGGGGAACATGGAGTCGGGAAGCACCGCAGAGTGCACCGTTGGATACAAATGAATCAGCAGAGAAGTTTCCGAAAGGCCCGCCGGTTGGAATTTCTCCTTGGAGTTTGTTGAAAGACAAATTCAGATGCTTGAGATACGAGAGTGCTTCCAATGACTTTGGGATCACTCCAGATAGATTGTTGTTGGACAAATCCAAGAATTCTAGGCTTAGCAAGGTTTTAAATGAACTGGGAATAGGGCCTTCTAAATAATTGTTTGCCAAGGACAAATTAATCATATTTTGAAGACCACCAATGCTACCGGGAATGTTTCCGGAGAAGTGGTTATTTGATAAATCTATATCCACCACATCTTTCAACTTTCCGATGTCTTCTGAGAGTGGTCCAACTAGAGAATTGGATGACAAGTTTAGGTGCAGTATATACTTGAGTTCCCATAAGGAAGATGGTATTTTTGAAGTTAACAAATTGGATTGTAACGATAGATTTCTTAGAGCTACTGCCAAGGTACCCAAGCATGAAGGAATAGAACCAGAGAGCCGATTACGACCCAAACCTAACACGGCTAAGTTGTTTAGTTGACAGAGTTCATACGGGATATGTCCTTGCAGTTTGTTATCATACAGAAACAAACCTTGGAGATTTTTTAGCCTCTGTATTGATGTTGGAATTGCTCCACTCAACTGATTGATTTCCAGATGTAGTTCTATCAAGCTGCTCAAGTTGGCAATATCAACGGGAATGTTACCCCTGATGTTGGAAATGCTTAAATCAAAATATGTGAGTGGCGTAGAGAGATTCCCACGAAAAGCTGGAATCGTGATGTTTAATGGATTACCTCCCAAGTCTAATGATGTCAAATTTCTAAGATTAAACAAGCAAGAGAGAGTAGAAGCATCAATCGTCAAATGATTCCAGAACAAGTGAAGACGCTCGAGGTTTTTCAAGGAACAGAGTGTGATGGGAATAAACCCGGTAAATGAGTTTATGGCCATGCTTAGGTCCCGGAGCTTGGAAGCATTGGAGAAGTTAGGGAGTGGCCCGGCCGCGAGGTTATTGGCGCCTATAGAAAGGAATTCTAGGTTTGGAACGTTAAGACCTATGTTTGCTGGGAGGCCACCTGAGAGCTGATTCAAAACAAGGGATATTACTCTAATCATGGAGTTATTGAAGAGTTTGGATGGGATGACACCATTGAGATTATTAATACCCAGTCTTAAATCCTCTAATTGCGGAAGATCACCAATCTCATCCGGTATTGTACCTGTCACAATTTCAGCACGTTTGCATTAACTTTGTAACTTCAGTTTAACTAAAAACTAAAAATGAAATAATTGTAAAAGGCCCTCAAATTTATTACCTTCTAAATTATTGTTGGAAAGAAAAATGTTGCTTAAGTGGGTCAAATTGCCAAGACTTTTGGGTATGCTTCCACGGAAATTGTTATCCTCTAATTCGATTACACGAAGCTCTTTGCATTGCCCCAGTTTGGAGGGAATCAGACCGTCAAGCTGGTTTTGATTCAAATAAAATCGTTGAATACTCGAAAGACGCTCACACATATTGTCCGGAAGACTACCACTCATGTTGTTTATAGATAAAGCCAAAGTAGTCAATGAAGATATGTTAAGGACAGGCACAAAGGCAGAGCCTTTTAGGGCATTGTCCTGCACAAACAACTCCTCCAGCTGACGTAAACTGCCTATCTCGTTTGGAAGTTCTATAAAATCAATATGTGCATATTGTTAAAATCATGTATACATATATAGGAGCAGCTTCTTAGTGGGAATCCCGTTGTACTGTAGCAAAAGTGGGATACATTCTAAGGACCATGTACTCACTATATAGGACCTCTTTTTTGCTCTAGAATACAAGGGTCTGACACGGTAAATATATGATAGTCCTCTTATCTCATTTTTTGCTGAAGCTGAACAAGATCCCAGCTAAGAAGGGGCTTGTGTGTGCGTGTGTGTATATATATGTAACAAAACCTAAGCCATACAGTATACCTTCGAACTTGTTGTCGTCAAGGTATATGCCCTTCACCATTGTTAAGTTGCCTATTTCTCTGGGTATGCTCCCTGTTAAATATGTGCATGCATTCCAACAAAAAAGAAGGGAAAAAAAAAAAAAGATGATTGTTATATATCTTATATATAGATATTAAAATGAAACAAAGACGTTAAAATGTAATCATGAAGCAAGCAACATTTATTTATATTCCTATAATGGTGGTACGTACGTACCTGATAGTTGGTTCCCGCTCAAAATAATTATTTTGAGTGCAGATAAGTTGAAGATAGCAACGGGTATGGAACCAGAGAAGCCATTATCGGCCAATGTGAAGGTTTGAAGTTTAGGGAAGGACCCAAACCACGAAGGAATGGTTCCCATAAAGCTATTGTTTTGAAAGTTAATCGCCTTCAACCGGTGCAAACGAGACAGTTCTTGGGGTAGGGGACCATGAAAACTATTATTCTGAAGGCCCAACTCAACAAGAAATGAGAGGTTACCTAGATGCGGAGGAATAATTCCAGCAAGACCCATGTATGAGAGATTTAAGGCCGTGACTCTCTGGTGGCGAGCACCACAGGTAACGCCAATCCAGTTGCAAATGTTGGAATTGGAGGCAGAGGACCAGTTGGCGGTTAAGATGTTTTGAGGGTCACTAGTGATGTGAGCTTTGAAAGCAAGAAGCGTAGACTGATCTGTGCTGAAATTGGTATGAGCTATTGCTAATGCACCTATAGTTACGTAATTAGCCATAATCATCATATAGGTATAACACAAGCAGTGTATCATTGACAACATTCTCGACAGTAGGAAACAACTTCTCTCCTTAATTGTAGTAGTTTTCGTCTTTCGGTTTAAATCCGATTGAAAACTAGAACTCATTACATTCACATAAATAGGGAAACAAGTTGGTGTTACCAAGACTTGTGCACGACTTAGACTTGCCCGGCTTCTACGTCAAGGTGCGGAAACTGAGACTAGTCCAACGAAGACATGTGATTTGGATTTTTTAACATATCAAACACACACCATTAGGCCACGACTTGAAGGTGGCGTGCCAATCCAGTTGCAACTTTAAAGTGAGCAATCAATGGCCGACGACTTCTGTCCATTTTGTGGGCACAGCTGGAGATGCCCAAATGTGGAATTTTAGTCTTCAGTTCACCATCAAAACAAACAACACCATAAATTTCAAGATGTTGTAAAATCGACGGTGTGTGTGCAGTGGAATAAATAAAATAAGACACAAAATTTATGAGATTCCTCTACAGTCAGTGTGACTGGAGTACGTCCTCGGGCAGCAGTGGTGCTTTCATTATAATTTGGAATAATAGGAGTACAAAGATAACTCTATTTATTCTCTCCTCTCCTCTTCCTCTCTTTCTCTTCCCTCATCTCTTTCTCTATGTGCTCTGTCTCAATTGATAGTAGTCGGAGTGCTCTATTTATAGAGTAACTCCGTATTATTACATTTTGAATAATTACACCACACCTTTGACAAATGATCTCCACATATCAATATTCTGCCAAGGTTTTCAATGATGTGGCAATGTTTTCAATGCTATGGCAAGGTCTTCAATACTGTGGGCATTCATTACCCACTATTATTTTCAACACAAGATTGATATTTAATGATGACATACATTCTATAAGTTGTTTTATTTCTTTCCTAATTTTTTGTCAGATTGTTGCTATGTTAATTTTGGCTAGATTGTGAATTTTAATTTTGGGTTGTTTTGTATGACTGTGAAGAGATAGAGAGGTGACCATGAGATAGGGGCATGGATTGTGAACTGGAGAGAGAGAGAGAGAGAGAGAGTTAACGACTGTTTAGTAGAAATTAATTTACAAAATAGTTAATGACCGGATAGTGGACATAACATGATACACTGATCGCATTTGAAAGGACCTTGAAGATAGTTTGCGTACCAAGCAAATAACTATGACCATGGTAAGTAATTTGTGTCATAGCTTCTTTGTTATATTTAATTGTGGATTAAGCATTCTTCTTAAAATAACTATACTTTTGATTGAGCATCCTTCTTTGTTCCAACTTCTTTCTGACCTAATGAGTAACCTATTTGATTGTATTTAACTCTATACATCAATCAACTATAAATTTCTTCGATTTTGACATTTTTTTATTGGTCACTGCTGATAATTTATACAACATGGTTGGGCATCATCACTAACATTGTTGAAAACTAGGTGTTCAGAATATTGTCTTAATCACAAATTATTTTCAATTAACATATGTGTATAAAATGGTAAGGGTTATATTTTAGTGAGTTCAAGAACTTGGGCATGCACTACCTGCAATTAGGGATGCTGATAAGGGATACCTGCTTCTGCAATAAAATCATCATTGACAATTATAAACTGTAAAAATTAATACTGAATTATGTATGATTGAAATTAGTTTTTGTCATGACACATTTTCCCTGGTTGTGATTTGTTGCAGTTCAAAGAAAAAGCTACATTCACTGAACATGAAATTGATGCATTAAGAATAGAGTGGGTTTGAGTATGTTGATGACTTCATCCCAATAGATAAAACATTAGACTAGCTGGTGTGTGAAATTTTAAATTAAGTGAACTTATAGTTTTATTTTAGTAGGAAAGATCTACACATTTTATTAAATGTGTTGAATGTGAGATTATCTTTTGTAGTACTTTAGTAATGGATGAATTACAAATTTATGAATCACTACTGGTTTATTTGAGGTAAGCATCCTGCTTTCTGGATGGATTATGTAGGTCTTGTTTTCAAATTAAAAATACATTACATATGTCATCAAATATATTTTAGGACATGTATTGAACGGTTTATGACACACTTTGTGCGTGGTTGCTAATATTTAATGACGTTGCAAATGGTTTCAATGCTATGGCACATCACGATATCCAGATGTCATGTTTAGTATACCATGATGCTCATTCCTTTGTTATGACACATATTCCAAATCTCAAATTGAAATAAATGACATGCTTCTTTTAATTCAATGACGCTTATTAGGTGTCTCTAGAAGCTATACATGACATTCTGCATATCTCATGTTTAGTTTACCATGACGCTTATTCCTTTGTTTATGACACTTATTTCGCGTCTTAAACGGTAATAGATGGCACAAGTTTTTAATTCAATGACGTTTGTTAGGCGTTCTTAAAAGTAATACATGACACTCTTTCAATGTCATAAAAAATATCTTTAATGAAACCCCAAAGATGACGCTAAACCCTTGTGTCATTAAACTTTTAACATGACCCATAAAATGCGTCATATATGTAAAAAATTGTAGGAGTGCAATTTGAAGGATTCAAGTTTAGCGAAGGACCCAAACCACGAAGGAATGGTTCCCATAAAGTTGTTGTTTCCAAAGTTAATCTTCTTCAACCGGCGCAAACGAGACAATTCTTGGGGTAGGGGACCATGAAAACTATTATTCTTAAGGTCCAACTCAATGAGAAATGAGAGGTTGCCTAGATGAGGAGGAATAACCCCGGCAAGACCCATGAACGAGAGATTTAAGGCCATGACTCTGTGGTGGCGAGCACCACAAGTAACGCCAACCCAGTTGCAAATGTCGGAATTGGAGGGAGAGGACCAGTTGGCGGTCAAGATGTTTTGAGGGTCACTAGTGATGTGAGCTTTGAGCGCAAGAAGAGCAGACTGATCTACACTAAAATTGGTATGAGCTATTGCTAATGCACTTGCAGTAAAGTAATTACCATAATCATCATATTCATATAAAACAAGCAATGTATCCTCGACAACATTCTCGACAGTAGGAAACGACTTCTCTCCATACGCAGTATATATATACTCTCCTTAATTGTAGTAGTTTTCGTCTTTTGGTCTTAATTCGATAGAAAACTTGGAACTCATTACATTCACATAAATAGGGAAACAAGTTGGTCTTACCAAGACTTGTGCACGACTTAGATTTGCCCGGCTTCTACGTCGAAGTGACGAGATTTGGACTATTTGAACGAAGACTTGTAATTTGGAATTTTTACATATAAAATACACCATTCATTTTTTGCTTATTGCTCAGCTATAGAGGCAAAATGAGATCAAAATCATAAACTATAAGGGCAAAATAAGATTAAAATCAAATTTAAGTAGGTACAGCTAAAAATAAGCCTTCATTTTTTGCTGATAGCTTAGCTAGGTGAGGGAGAATGGTGATTGCAGTGAGACCGATGTAAGTGAGACTCAAGGGCATGACTAAAAGGTGGCGTACACCGTAAGTAACACCAACCCAGTTGCAACATGGAAGTGAGCAATCAGCGGTAAGGATGTCATCTTCATTGACCTTTACTTTTGGTGAAACATCATGATGAGCAATCATCTTCATTGAAATTTAACAATTTTGGTAATTTGTGCTGCACAGCTGGAGTTGCCCAAATGTGGAATTGTAGTCTTCAGTTCACACTAGATCAAAACAAACAACATAGAATTGTGATCTCTACAATGCATTAAAAAAAGTAAGTTAAAATTTCTTGTTTTCTTGATAATTAAGAATTTGTTTGATAACTTTATTTTTATTTTTATGTACTCATTTTTTTGAAAACTAAAACTTTTATTTTGTACTACTTTTAATGTCTTTTTTTTTAAAGGAAATTGAAAAATAAAGGCTAAACTTTGAAAACTCAAGAAAGCAGTTACCAAAGAAGTTTACAATTTTCAATTTTAATAAAAAGTGGAAAAAAATGAAAAATGAAAAAGAAATGGATATTAGATAGCCTGTAATTAAATAGTCACTGAAATTGAGTGTCTCAAATCAATATGAGGCTTCCGTCATAATATTTTTCCATTTCAATCAAACCAAGCACGAACAACGAACCAGAAAGCTACAAGCTTGAAGCTTGAATCCCAATTTATTCATTTACTTCTTCTTCTTTTTTTCTTCTTTTTTTATTTTAAAAATTTTAATTATATAAAACTAAAAATTGTTTTCTATTATTTAAATATTTAAGACCCTGACTTTGTGGTGGCGAGCACCACAGCTAAAGCCAATCCAGTTGCAAATGTTGGAATTGGAGGCAGACGACCAGTTGGCGGTCAAGATGTTTGAAGGTCACTAGTGATATGAGCTTTGAGAGCAAGAAGCGCTGGCTGATCTGTGCTGAAAATGGTATGAGCTATTCCTAATGCACACACTTAAGTAATTAGCCATAATCATCATATTGATACAACACAAGTAATTTATCATCAACAACATTCTCAGCAGTAGGAAACGACTTGTCTCCATACGTAGTATATATATGCTCTCCTTAATTGTAGTAGTTTTCGTCTTTTGGTTTTAATTCGATAGAAAACTTGAACTCATTACAATCACATAAAAAGGGAAACAAGTTGGTCTTACCAAGACTTGTGTACGACTTCGACTTGCCCAGCTTCCACGTCGAAGTGACGAAACTTAGACTAGTCGAACGAAGACTTGTAATTTGGAATTTTTACATATAAAAACGCCAATCATTTTTTTTCTTATTGTTCAGCTATAGAGGCAAAATGAAATCAAAATCGTAAGCAATAAGGGCAAAATGAGATCAAAATCAAATTTAAGGAGGTGCGGCTAAAAATAAGCCTTCATTTTGTGCTGATAGCTTAGGTAGGTGAGGGAGAACGGTGATTGCAGTGAGACCGATGTAAGTGAGATTCAAGGGCATGACAAGAAGGTGGCGTACACCGTAAGTAACACCAACCCAGTTGCAACTTGGAAGGGAGCAATAAGCGGTAAGGATGTCATCTTCATTCACCTTTATTTTTGGTGAAACATCATCATTGAAATTTAACAATATTGGTAGTTTGTGCTGCACAGCTGGAGATGCCCAAATGTGGAATTGTAGTCTTCAGTTCACACTCGATCAAAACAAACAACAGAGAATTGTGATCTTCACTTAAAAAGCTTATTACAATTTCTTATTTTCTTTGTAATTAAGGAGTCTTTTGATAAATCATTTCGTTTTTAGTTTTTTTCTTTCGGCTTTTATTTTTTTTGAAAACTGAAACTTTTTTTCTAATTACTTTCAGTTTCCTAAAAAATGAAAACTGAAAACTAAAGGCTAAATTTTGAAAACTCAAGAAAGTAGTTACCAAAGAAGTTTACAATTTTCTTTAATAAATGAAAACTGAAAATAAAATTATTAGCAAACGGCGTGTAAATTTGTATAAACATGGTAGTCACTAGAACTATGGTCAAATGACATTCCTCTCTATTTGTAGATAAGAGGCTTTAAGTTCAACTCCCTTGATGACAAACTTAATACGTAATTATTATCAGTGGTGAAGCGACATAGGAGCAAGGAGGGGCGGCCGCCCCTCCTCTCGCCAGAAAAGAAACCCATGAGCGAGTAGCCGCCCCTCTAGTCCATCGGAAAGGCTGCAGGTGAGTGTTATTTTTTCTTCTGCTGCTGCGCGTGGTGGCTCTTTTTTCTGAAATGTTCAAGCCCAAAACGAAAGGAAGACACGGCGTCATTTGATTTAATGAAAAAAAAACTATATAATACAATATGGGGACCACCCCATTAACCCCAGCGTGGTTTTTTCAATGAAAAAATGTATAATACAATATGGGGACCACTCGGCCCCATTAATCCTTCATTCTCCCAGTTCCAAATGGAGTAGGATTTTCTCCGCACCTATTATCTTCCATTTACATCCCCTCCTCTCATATATTTCTTTTTGTCTTAGTCTCTATATAAAAAAATCTAAAACAAGATGTAGATGTAGATGTGGCGTAATCGCAATCGTTTAAATAGGATGGGATGGAAGAGGAAAGAGATTAGAATGAGAGAGAATAATACTCGGTCCCAAATTCCCAATCCCCTCACCCAAATCTGTTATTTTGGCCAGATTACCCCCTTCCTTTCCAACCTTCAAGCCAAGCCTTAGCCAGCGGCTTCCAGTTCAAACCAAGAAGCTGCTCAGCCGGATTTTAAAGCCAATTTTTAAGTTAAATTTTTAGTTTTTTTTTTAATTTAAATTCCTAATTGATAATTTAATATTAAATTGTGTTTAATTGATATGGAATTATAGCTCATGGTATTAATTATTAATTATTGATATCAATTATAATCATGAATGAAATGGTTTATTATTGATGAATTGAATTAATGATTATTGAATAGCTTATATGATTATAAATAATTTATGTGATTATTGATATTGATTAATTAAATTGTTAGTTTAATTAGTTATTAGTCATATAGTAGAGTATACTATAATATTAAGAGTCTAAGATTATTATTATTATTATTATTCAGTATACAGTTACGTAATGGAAGATTATTATTATTATTTTTTCATTATACAGTTACATAATGGAACAAAACTATAAGAAACAGTGTTATAAATATTCTAAAACACCACTGCACAGCAAAATGGAAATCCATTGTTGACTGGTAGCTTGGTTTTTTACATTGAAAGAGATGTTTTTGCTTTTATTAATAATGAACTTATCATGCCACATTTTTATGATTTGAAACCTCGCCTGCAGAATTGTAACTATATTTCTTTGTATTGATACATTATAAATGACATTAATATTGTCTAACATGTAAAAGGATTTGGTTGCATATTTTTTTTTTTTTATTAACGCTTTTAAATTTTTCTCCTCCCCTCACTTATTCTGGCTTCGCCACTGATTATTATGGCAATGAACGTACACACACGTTCGAACCAGATTCTCATGTTCTGAAACATACTTGTCAACCTCGGGACCAACCTCGACATTGTTTTCCTGCATGCGCCTCTTGTTCCCAACCAAAACCATTTTGTCACCAAAACTTCCACTAACGCTACCTCCTGTGTGCACCCCAAAGTCCTTGGTCTCCATCGCACGTTTAGTTGATCCAAACTTTTATACTAGTTGGAGAAGAGTCCCTGTTTTATCAAAAACAACTGTTTTCACCTGCAAGGATCAAACACGTCCGTAAATGTCCATAACCATTTGTTCAACTTTTAATTTTGGAACGAAAGAAGAAACCAAAAAGAACGAAACAATTATTAGCCTTGTTATAAAAGGGAGTTGTCATCTACAAGAAATGGGTATTTAAAACTTGGCTCGTATGGCTTGGTGACATGGACAAGGTGCATACAGGCATCAATCGTCCAGAACCAAAGGGTCATGTGGAAGTTGTCATCAGTGGGACAGATTCTAACTGTGAAATAATAGTTGCATGTTCAATCCCAATATATGCAGAAAGAACATCATCCATACCCAATGACATAGATTGCATTTAGTTTTATGTCAAGAGCCTAAACGTTGACAGAAGGGAGGCAGAGCGTTTTACTGGTCAGAAATGAAGTGCATAACTTGTTATAATACGGAACATCAACATAATCTATGTTGGTAGCATAGGTGATAATATGAAATGACCAGACCAATATTACGAGGAGAGCAACTTTGTAACTGAGGAAAGACAAGGAAAAAAACTACAGTTGCATCCTCAAGACAAATATAGATAGTATCTAATCAGTAATTGTTTTTCACTAATACCAAAACAAACAGGTTTTCTACATCCTCGGAAGAAAAAGTAAGTAGGAACAAGTATAATGAAGCAACTAAAAACACCAGCAAAAACAACATGAAAATAAAATGCATGAAAACCAGATTCTAAATTAAAAAAGAAATTTGTTTCCAAGGATAAGGTGGTCTTACCTTATAAGCCTTTTCGAGTACATTTCCACCCTTGATAAGAACACTTGCAAAGCACCGTTCTCTGTTGCAACCATTATTGCTGTAGGAGTTGCTAGTCCCAAGGCGCAAGGGCAAGCAACCGCTGACGCTAAGATGCCGAACTGTAATGCCAGCTCAAATTTATCCATGCCTTTTGGCATCCAGTTTTCGAGGAAAAGACCAAATTCTCCAGGGATGAACCATCCAAGCCATGTCAAAGATGCTACAATGACAACTTGATGTAAGAAAAAGTAATCGATTATGCGATTGAAAAATTGTCATAGAACGCGGTGTACTTTGCCTCCAGCTACCATTTACCCAATTTGTCAGGCAACAAAATTCAACTTTAAAACAAAATATGATTTTTGGGAAAGAAAAAGCTCGAAAGTTATTGGATAAAAAGCTCAAAAGCGGAAAACTAAGCAAAAGAATAGGAAAGAAGCCAAAGATATATAAAGGAAATGAAATGACGAGAAACCTCAAATGACGAAAAGAAGAAAAGCAACCCCTAGAATATAGTCTGTTGATCTTTTAAATCAAGAATGGCATTTTCATTAAGAAAAAGATCTCCTGCTGACAGTCAGATGCAGCTAAGTGCATTGAATACTTGTCCATATCCAATTTTCAGTTTTAGTTTGCTTTTGGTGAAAGTATGACGGGAAAAAACACAAAAAACTTCACCCGCTAAAAAAAGGTACTCATTAATTTATCTTATAGGAAGCAGGAATGCGAAATAGAAAGTTTGATGATTAAACAAAAAAACTCACTGTTGGAATAAACAGCTTTGACTCTGGTCAGCTAGTTTCTGAACAAGTGCTCTGGCAAGCTGCGGAGCTTCAACAAGTTGAACTATTTGGGACAGTGCAGTCTCCGAACCAACATACTATGTGCTGGTTAGTAAATTAGGGACAATTATGGAGTATAAGTGGAAAATTAAACTATGGACAATTAAGAAACTGCACTAAATTCCCTATCATGCAATACATGGCTTGACTCGTTGTATGAATGGTACAGTGGTAGGTCGCTCCATCATGCAGATGATATTCTTGCAAAGGCAGTTAACAGTCTGAAGAAATATCAAGAATAGAAGCAAACTTCTATTCTATTGGCAGCTAAAATTGGTGGTACCAGACGAGAGCAGACCCTGCTGAATTGACAGCTTGAAACTACAACAGTGCTCTTAGAGAAGGTTATGATCATGTTGCTTCAATTTTGTCTCGTCATGGAGTTGCTTTGCATGTTTCGTAAGATTCTAAGTTTTAAGGTTCTGACTGGAATTTTGTTCATTGTCTAACCTGATAATTAGGGTTGCTTACACATTCGCTTGATTTCAAATGTATCTATTCTAGTAAGTTCACGTACTAAATATTTTATTGCAGCAGCTTAGAAATGATGGATAGTGATAACCCGGCATCCTATCTTTGCAGTCCAGAAGGATTACTCCAACATGTACAGTGCAGAAGGATTACTCCAATAGTTACGGGGCCTGTTAATTAATAACGCTTCCTTAGCTTGTTGCTTTGTTTGTACTTTTTTTGAAATTACTTCAGAAATTTTATCTGTATAATTCAAGCTTTTACGTTAGGTAAGACTAACCCATGTAGTTGTGCTTGTCACAGCAGGTCATGCAGGGTCTCTAGGTTCAACATGGGCTTGGAACGGGCCTATACGAAAATAATGTAGTCTTTGCAGATCCAAAAAACAATAAGAAAATGGATCCAAAAATATAGAGAACGAAAAGAACTAAGAGTTCACTCCTTCACAGTCCTTCAAATACTTAGTCTTGATTTTGGTGAGTGTGATTGCAACATCTTTCATGTTAATCCTCTCTCCCGGCAATGCTGCAGTGCAAGCTAAAGCTAATCTCATAACGGATGATAAGCAATCCCTCCTGCTCAGGAAATCACCATCTTCCTCTGTTCCAAGTATATCGGCATCCAAAACTTCATCTATAGCAGCATTTAGAAATAATGAATCTACAATCCATTGCTTTAAATTCATTTCCCCATCAAACATCTCATCCGTTGGCTTCCTTTTTGTGAATGTCTCCATGAGTACAATACCAAAACTATACACATCTCCACTCGTAGAAATGCTTCCTTCGATCCCAAACTCTGCAAAATTTGTATATGAATTTAGTTATATATGATAAAAAGGAAATTATAACTCCTAATAAGACCAACATATACAAAATTGAAAAAATACATCACCTGGAGCCATATATCCAACTGTGGCTAGGGTCATGGTTTCTGTCAATGAATCTCCACCGCTGATGAGTCTTGCAATGCCAAAATCAGCAACATGTGCAACCATATCATCATCTAGTAGTATATTGCTTGGTTTCACATCACAATGAACGATAGGTATCGAGTAACCATGATGAAGATATTCCAGTGCCAATGCAACATCTTTCATTATGTCCAGCCTCTGCAAGATGTTCATGGAGCAGTTTGGAGAATACAACCACTTTTCGAGGCTTCCATTAGGCATCAATTGAAGTATCAGGGCTTTGAAATCAAGTTCATCGCAGCAACTTATGATTTTAATAAGATTCCGGTGACGGATATTGCTTAACATTTCACATTCCCTATCAAAACTTTTGAATGCCCCTTCTAGCTGTAAATTGAAAACCTTGACGGCAATGTCTATCCCGTATGAAAGTGTTCCTCTGTATACTGAGCCAAAACCCCCCGTGCCTAGTAAGTTACTCTCGTGAAATCCATTCGTCGCCTTTACAAGTTCTAGGCGCGAAACTCTTCTCCAAAGAACTTGATGTAGCAAGGCAGTTTCTCTTACAACTTCGACATTCCTTTTCTTGCATAGTATCAAAATCAATACAGTGGTTGCTAGGAGTATTACTGGTATGACCCCCAAGATGATATATTTAGCTTTCCTCCAATTTGGCTTAACTTTTGTTCTATTTTTGCACAGGGGAACATGGAGTCGGGAAGCACCGCAGAGTGCACCGTTGGATACAAATGAATCAGCAGAGAAGTTTCCGAAAGGCCCGCCGGTTGGAATTTCTCCTTGGAGTTTGTTGAAAGACAAATTCAGATGCTTGAGATACGAGAGTGCTTCCAATGACTTTGGGATCACTCCAGATAGATTGTTGTTGGACAAATCCAAGAATTCTAGGCTTAGCAAGGTTTTAAATGAACTGGGAATAGGGCCTTCTAAATAATTGTTTGCCAAGGACAAATTAATCATATTTTGAAGACCACCAATGCTACCGGGAATGTTTCCGGAGAAGTGGTTATTTGATAAATCTATATCCACCACATCTTTCAACTTTCCGATGTCTTCTGAGAGTGGTCCAACTAGAGAATTGGATGACAAGTTTAGGTGCAGTATATACTTGAGTTCCCATAAGGAAGATGGTATTTTTGAAGTTAACAAATTGGAGTGTAACGATAGATTTCTTAGAGCTACTGCCAAGGTACCCAAGCAGGAAGGAATAGAACCAGAGAGCCGATTAGGACCCAAACCTAACACGGCTAGGTTGTTTAGTTGACAGAGTTCATACGGGATATGTCCTTGCAGTTTGTTATCATACAGAAACAAACCTTGGAGATTTTTTAGCCTCTGTATTGATGTTGGAATTGCTCCACTCAACTGATTGATTTCCAGATGTAGTTCTATCAAGCTGCTCAAGTTGGCAATATCAACGGGAATGTTACCCCTGATGTTGGAAATGCTTAAATCAAAATATGTGAGTGGCGTAGAGAGATTCCCACGAAAAGTTGGAATCGTGATGTTTAATGGATTACCTCCCAAGTCTAATGCTGTCAAATTTCTAAGATTAAACAAGCAAGAGAGAGTAGAAGCATCAATCGTCAAATGATTCCAGAACAAGAAAAGACGCTCAAGGTTTTTCAAGGAACAGAGTGTGATGGGAATAAACCCGGTAAATGAGTTCGTGTCCATGTCTAGGTCCCTGAGCTTGGAAGCATTGGAGAAGTTAGGGAGTGGCCCGGCCACGAGGTTATTGGTGCCTATAGAAAAGAATTCTAGGTTTGGAACGTTAAGACCTATGTTTGCTGGGAGGCCACTTGAGAGCTGATTCAAAGCAAGGGATATTACTCTAATCATGGAGTTATTGAAGAGTTTGGATGGGATGACACCATTGAGATTATTAATACCCAGTCTTAAAACCTCTAATTGTGGAAGATCACCAATCTCATCCGGTATTGTACCTGTCACAATTTCAGCACGTTTGCATTAACTTTGTAACTTCAGTTTAACTAAAAACTAAAAATGAAATAATTGTAAAAGGCCCTCAAATTTATTACCTTCTAAATTATTTTCGGAAAGAAAAATCTTGCTTAAGTAGGTCAAATTGCCAAGACTTTTGGGTATGCTTCCACGGAAATTGTTATACTCTAATTCGATTACACGAAGCTCTTTGCATTGCCCCAGTTTGGAGGGAATCAAACCGTCAAGCTGGTTTTGATTCAAATAAAATCGTTGAATACTCGAAAGACGCTCACACATATTGTCCGGAAGACTACCACTCATGTTGTTTATAGATAGAGCCAAAGTAGTCAAAGAAGATATGTTAAGGACCGGCATAAAAGCAGAGCCTTTTAGGGCATTGTCTTGCACAAACAACTCCTCCAGCTGACGTAAACTGCCTATCTCGTTCGGAAGTTCTATAAAATCAATATGTGCATATTGTTAAAATCATGTATACATGTATAAGAGCAGCTTCTTAGTGGGAATCCCATTGTACTGTAGCAAAAGTGGGATAGATTCTAAGGACTATGTACTCACTATATAGGGCCTCTTTTTTGCTCTAGAATACAAGGGTCTTACACGGTAAATATATGATAGTCCTCTCATCTCATTTTTTTGCTGAAGTTGAACAAGATCCCAGCTAAGAAGGGGCTTGTGTGTGCGTGTGTGTATATATATATGTAACAAAACCTAAGCCATACAGTATACCTTCGAACTTGTTGTTGTCCAGGTATATGCCCTTCACCATTGTTAAGTTGCCTATTTCTCTGGGTATGCTACCTGTTAAATATGTGCATGCATTCCAACGAAAAAGAAGGAAAAAAAAAAAAAAAAAAGAGAAGATTGTTACCCTAGATCTTATATATAGATATTAAAATGAAAAGAAGACGTTAAAATGTAATCATGAAGCAAGCAACATTTATTTATATTCCTAGGTGGTTGGTAATGGTGGTACGTACGTACCTGATAGTTGGTTCCCGCTCAAAATAATTATTTTGAGTGCAGATAAGTTGAAGATGGCAACGGGTATGGAACCAGAGAAGCCATTATCGGCCAATGTGAAGGTTTGAAGTTTAGGGAGGGACCCAAACCACGGAGGAATGGTTCCCATAAAGCTATTGTTTTGAAAGTTAATCGCCTTCAACCGGTGCAAACGAGACAGTTCTTGGGGTAGGGGACCATGAAAACTATTATTCTGAAGGCCCAACTCAACAAGAAATGAGAGGTTACCTAGATGCGGAGGAATAATTCCAGCAAGACCCATGTACGAGAGATTTAAGGCCGTGACTCTGTGGTGGCGAGCACCACAGGTAACGCCAATCCAGTTGCAAATGTTGGAATTGGAGGCAGAGGACCAGTTGGCCGTTAAGATGTTTTGAGGGTCACTAGTGATGTGAGCTTTGAAAGCAAGAAGCGTAGACTGATCTGTGCTGAAATTGGTATGAGCTATTGCTAATGCACCTATAGTTAAGTAATTAGCCATAATCATCATATAGGTATAACACAAGCAGTGTATCATTGACAACATTCTCGACAGTAGGAAACAACTTCTCTCCTTAATTGTAGTAGTTTTCGTCTTTTGGTTTAAATCCGATTGAAAACTAGAACTCATTACATTCACATAAATAGGGAAACAAGTTGGTGTTACCAAGACTTGTGCACGACTTGGACTTGCCCGTCTTCTACGTCAACGTGCGGAAACTGAGACTAGTCCAACGAAGACATGTGATTTGGATTTTTTAACATATCAAACACACACCATTAGTCCACGACTTGAAGGTGGCGTGCCAACCCAGTTACAACTTTCAAGTGAGCAATCAATGGCCGACGACTTCTGTCCATTTTGTGGGCACAGCTGGAGATGCCCAAATGTGGAATTTTAGTCTTCAGTTCACCATCACAACAAACAACACCATAAATTTCAAGATGTTGTAAAATCGACGGTGTGTGTGCAGTGGAATAAATAAAATAAGACACAAAATTTACGAGGTTCCTCTACAGTCAGTGTGACTGGAGTACGTCCTCGGGCAGCAGTGGTGCTTTCATTATAATTTGGAATAATAGGAGTACAAAGATAACTCTATTTATTCTCTCCTCTCCTCTTCCTCTCTTTCTCTTCCCTCATCTCTTTCTCTATGTGCTCTGTCTCAATTGATAGTAGTCGGAGTGCTCTATTTATAGAGCAACTTCGTATTATTACATTTTGAATAATTACACCACACCTTTGACAAATGATCTCCACATATCAATATTCTGTCAAGATTTTCAATGCTGTGGCAATGTTTTCAATGCTATGGCAAGGTCTTCAATACTGTGGGCATTCATTACCCACTATTATTTTCAACACAAGATTGATATTTAATGATGACATACATTTTGATTCAAATGAAAATGCAAATACACCATTCACTTAAATACATTTTGATTCTATCAGCTTTTCCTAGTGCTAGTTTGATATTGATGTGCTTTGAAAAAAAAATTGCTTCTGCTGTGCTGTGAAAATAAGCTCATTTTTACTGTTTCATATTTTCAGCTTTTATTCATCCAAAACTATGAAAATAAGCTGTTTTTAAATTAGATCGAAAACTAGAACTCATTACATTCACATAAATAAGGAAACAAAGTTCTGTCCATTTTGTGGGCACAGCTGGAGATGCCCAAATGTGGAATTTTAGTCTTCAGTTCACCATCAAAACAAGCAACACCATAAATTTCAAGATTGATATTTACTGATGACATACATTTTGATTCAAATGTAAATGCAAATGTGACCAAACACATGATAGTTACATTCTTCCGGATGAAATGTTTTCGACGACATTTACATATAATCAAGCTCTAGTTGAACACTCTTCGGATTCGAAAATCATCTAAACTTGGCTAATTAGTTTTTCTGAACAGAACAAAGCAAAGATGATACGCAAACGGTCCAAGAATTACGGTCTTATGCTTCTAAATTATTAATCACGACCGCATGTACAAGTATAATCCATTCAAATTTCTAAGATTAAACAAGCAGGATAGAGTGCTTTCAGCTTGTGGAGTAGAAGCATCAATCGTCAAATTGTTCGAGGCCAAGGAAAGATACTCGAGGTTTTCCAAGGAGCAGAGTGTGCTAGGCAGAAACCCGATAACTGAGTTTTCGCTCATTTATAAATCCGTGAGCTTGAAAGCATTGGAGAGGTTAGGGAGTAGTCCGGCCACGAGGTTATTTCTGGCTACACCAAGGTATTCTAGGTTTGGAACGTTAAGACCTATGTTTGCTGGGAGGCCACCTGATAGCTGATTAAAAACAAGCGATATTTCTCTTATCGTGGTGTTATTGAAGAGTTTGAATGGGATAACACCATTGAGATTATTAATCCCCAGTGCCAAATTCTCTAACTGTGGAAGATCATAAATCTCATCCGGTATTGTACTTGTCACAATTTCATCACGTTTGCATTAACTTTGTAACTTCAGTTTAACTAAAAAATAAAAACCAAATGATTGTAAAACGCCCTCAAATTTATTACCTTCTAAATTATTGTCGGAAAGGAAAATCTTGCTTAAGTAGGTCAAATTACCAAGACTTTTGGGTATGCTTCCACGGAAATTGTTAGACTGAAATGTGATTTCACGAAGCTCTTTGCATTGCCACAGTTTGGAGGGAATAGGACCGTCAAACTGGTTTTGACACAAATTAATTAGTTGAACACTCGAAAGATGGTCACATATATTGTCCGGAAGACTGTCACTCATGCCGTTCCTGAATAGAGAGAAAGCATTTAAAGAAGATATGTTGAGGACAAGCACAAAAGCAGAGCCTTTTAGGGCATTGTCTTGCACAAACAACTCCTCCAGTAGACCTAAACTGCCTATCTCGTTTGGAAGTTCTATAAAATCAATCCGTTTATATTGTTAAAATCATGTATACATATATAGGAGCAGCTTTTTAGTGGGAATCCCATTGTACCATAGCAAAAGTGGGATACATTCTAAGGACCATGTACTCACTCTATATAGGATCTCTTTTTAGCTCTAGAATACGAGGGTCTTACAAGGTAAATATACGATCATACGATAGTCCTCTCATCTCATTTTTTGATGAAGTTGAACAAGATCCCAGCCAAGAAGGGGCTTATATATATATATGACAAAACCTAAGTCATACAGTATACCTTCGAACTTGTTGTCGTCAAGGTATATGCCCTTCACCATTGTTAAGTTGCCGATTTCTCTGGGTATGCTACCTGTTAAATATGTGCATGTATGCCGACAAAAAAGAAGGGAAAAAACAAACGAGATGATTGTTATACATTTTATAATATAGATGTTAAAATGTAACAAAGATGTTAAATGTAATGAAGCAAGCAACACTAATTTATATGCCTAGCTGGTTGGTAGTGGTGCTACGTATGTACCTGATAGTTGGTTCCTGCTTAGATAAATTATTTTGAGTGATTTGAAGATAGTTGCTGGTATGAAACCAGAGAAGCCATTACCGTACAACACTACTACAAAATAGGGCTTTTATGACACTTAGTAAAATTTTAATGACATTTTTTTAGTAAAAATGTTATTATAATATTATTATGACACAACTTAAAAAAGAAAAAAAAATCGGAACTAAAAAAAAAATTATTGAAAAAGCTAAAAAAAAAAAAAAAAAGGAAAAAAAATAGACGTGAGTGAAAAATAAACGTGGTGTTTATCATTTTACCCCGTCTCAAATCTCTATTTCCTCAAACCCTAAAAGCTCAGTGCTCTTCTAATTCTTTCAAGTATGCTATCTTATTTCCAATCATATTTATCAATTTGACACACTCTTCATGAAAGGATAAAAACCCAAATCAACATATTGTCAAATTATTCCATCCCATTATCGTCAAACCACCAGCCAGCAATTTTTTTTTTCTTTTAATTTATTTGATTTTTTATCTTGCGATTTGCGGGTGGAAGTGTGTGGTTCTGAAAACGAAGGAATTTGCAGTGATTCCTCTCCTTCTCTCCAGGTGTTCAAAAAATTAATCTTGATTTAAGCTTATGTTTTCTCTTCTAGTGGTTTTTGCCTTTTAAAGGTATGCGCTTTAACTTTTGCAAACCCTAATCTTTGTACATATATTTATTTGAGTATGTGCATATCTATGTATCAACGTATATGCATTTTTGTGGTTGGATTATTAAATTATTATTAGTTAGGTTCTAATGCAGTGCTTGGAAATTTGCATTTACTAGCATCTCCACTTCTAAGTTGTTTTATTTCTTTCCTAATTTTCTGTCAGATTGTTGCTATGTTAATTTTGGCTAGATTGTGAATTTTAATTTTGGGTTGTTTTGTGTGACTGTGAAGAGATAGAGAGGTGATCATGAGATAGGGGCATGGATTGTGAACTGGAGAGAGAGAGAGAGAGAGAGTTAACGACTGTTTAGTAGAAATTAATTTACAAAATAGTTAATGACCGGATAGTGGACATAACATGATCCACTGATCGCATTTGAAAGGACCTTGAAGATAGTTTGCGTACCAAGCAAATAACTATGACCATGATAAGTAATTTCTATCATAGCTTCTTTGTTATATTTAATTGTGGATTAAGCATTCTTCTTAAAATAATTATACTTTTGATTGAGCATCCTTCTTTGTTCCAACTTCTTTCTGACCTAATGAGTAACCTATTTGATTGTATTTAACTCTATACATCAATCAACTATAAGTTTCTTCGACTTTGACATTTTTTTTTTGGTCACTGCTGATAATTTATATATCATGGTTGGGCCTCATCACTAACATTGTTGAAAACTAGGTGTTCAGAATATTGTCTTAATCACTAATTATTTTCAATTAACATATGTGTATAAAATGGTAAGGGTTATATTTTAGTGAGTTCAAGAACTTGGACATGCACTACCTGCAATTAGGGATGCTGATAAGGGATACCTGCTTCTGCAATAAAATCATCATTGACAATTATAAACTGTAAAAATTAATATTGAATTATGTATGATTGAAATTAGTTTTTGTCATGACACATTTTCTCTGGTTGTGATTTGTTGCAGTTCAAAGAAAAAGCTACATTCACTGAACATGAAATTGATGCATTAAGAATAGAGTGGGTTGAGTATGTTGATGACTTCATCCCAATAGATAAAACATTAGACTAGCTGGTGAGTGAAATTTTAAATTAAGTAAACTTATAGTTTTATTTTAGTAGGAAAGATCTACACATTTTATTAAATGTGTTGAATGTGAGATTATCTTTTGTAATACTTTAGTAATGGATGAATTACAAATTTATGAATCAATACTGGTTTATTTGAGGTAAGCATCTTGCTTTCTGGATGGATTATGTAGGTCTTGTTTTCAAATTAAAAATACATTACATATGTCATCAAATATATTTCAGGACATGTATTGAACGGTTTATGACACACTTTGTGCGTGGTTGCTAATATTTAATGACGTTGCAAATGGTTTCAATGCTATGCCACATCACGATATACAGATGTCATGTTTAGTATACCATGATGCTCATTCCTTTGTTATGACACATATTCCAAATCTCAAATTGAAATAAATGACATGCTTCTTTTAATTCAATGACGCTTATTAGGTGTCTCTAGAAGCTATACATGACATTCTGCATATGTCATGTTTAGTTTACCATGACGCTTATTCCTTTGTTTATGACACTTATTTCGCGTCTTAAATGGTAATAGATGGCACAAGTTCTTAATTCAATGACGTTTGTTAGGCGTTCTTAAAAGTAATACATGACACTCTTTCAATGTCATAAAAAATATCTTTAATGAAACCCCAAAGATGACGCTAAACCCTTATGTCATTAAACTTTTAACATGACCCAAAAAATGCGTCATATATGTAAAAAATTGTAGGAGTGCAATTTGAAGGATTCAAGTTTAGCGAAGGACCCAAACCACGAAGGAATGGTTCCCATAAAGTTGTTGTTTCCAAAGTTAATCTTCTTCAACCGGCGCAAACGAGACAATTCTTGGGGTAGGGGGCCATGAAAACTATTATTCTTAAGGTCCAACTCAATGAGAAATGAGCGGTTTCCTAGATGAGGAGGAATAACCCCGGCAAGACCCAAGAACGAGAGATTTAAGGTCATGACTCTGTGGTGGCGAGCACCACAAGTAACGCCAACCCAGTTGCAAATGTCGGAATTGGAGGGAGAGGACCAGTTGGCGGTCAAGATGTTTTGAGGGTCACTAGTGACGTGAGCTTTGAGCGCAAGAAGAGCAGACTGATCTACACTAAAATTGGGATGAGCTATTGCTAATGCACTTGCAGTAAAGTAATTACCATAATCATCATATTCATATAAAACAAGCAATGTATCCTCGACAACATTCTCGACAGTAGGAAACGACTTCTCTCCATACGCAGTATATATATACTCTCCTTAATTGTAGTAGTTTTCGTCTTTTGGTCTTAATTCGATAGAAAACTTGGAACTCATTACATTCACATAAATAGGGAAACAAGTTGGCCTTACCAAGACTTGTGCACGACTTAGATTTGCCCGGCTTCTACGTCGAAGTGACGAGATTTGGACTATTTGAACGAAGACTTGTAATTTGGAATTTTTACATATAAAATACACCATTCATTTTTTGCTTATTGCTCAGCTATAGAGGCAAAATGAGATCAAAATCATAAACTATAAGGGCAAAATGAGATTAAAATCAAATTTAAGTAGGTACAGCTAAAAATAAGCCTTCATTTTTTTGCTGATAGCTTAGCTAGGTGAGGGAGAATGGTGATTGCAGTGAGACCCATGTAAGTGAGACTCAAGGGCATGACTAGAAGGTGGCGTACACCGTAAGTAACACCAACCCAGTTGCAACATGGAAGTGAGCAATCAGCGGTAAGGATGTCATCTTCATTGACCTTTACTTTTGGTGAAAAATCATGATGAGCAATCATCTTCATTGAAATTTAACAATTTTGGTAATTTGTGCTGCACAGCTGGAGTTGCCCAAATGTGGAATTGTAGTCTTCAGTTCACACTAGATCAAAACAAACAACATAGAATTGTGATCTCTACAATGCATTAAAAAAAGTAAGTTAAAATTTCTTGTTTTCTTGATAATTAAGAATTTGTTTGATAACTATTTCATTTTTATTTTTATTTTTATATACTCATTTTTTTGAAAACTAAAAATTTTATATTGTACTACTTTTAATGTTTTTTTTTTTAAAAAAGGAAATTGAAAAATAAAGGCTAAACATTGAAAACTCAAGAAAGCAGTTACCAAAGAAGTTTACAATTTTCAATTTTAATAAAAAGTGGAAAAAAATGAAAAATGAAAAAGAAATGGATATCAGATAGCCTGTAATTAAATAGTCATTGAAATTGAGTGTCTCAAATCAATGTGAGGCTTCCGTCATAATATTTTTCTATTTCAATCAAACCAAGCACGAACAACGAACCAGAAAGCTACAAGCTTGAAGCTTGAATCCCAATTTATTCATTTACTTCTTCTTTTTTTCTTCTTTTTTTATTTTAAAAATTTTAATTATATAAAACTAAAAATTGTTTTCTGTTGAAAATTCTAGTGGGTAATGAATGCCCACATAGAAACTGAAGACATTGGGTAGATTTTCAATGCCCATAAAATTAATCTTAACTTGGGAGATGAAGAAAGAGTATATTGTTAAAGACGTGTACTTGGAGTTGCTCTATAAATAGAGCACTCCGTATGCTTTCAATATAGAGCACAGAGAAAAAGAGATGAGGGAAGAGAAAGAGAGGAAGAGGAGAGGAGGGAATAAATAGAGTTATCTTTGTACTCCTATTATTCCAAATTATAATGAAAACACTACTGCTGCCCGAGGACATACTCCAGTCACACTGACTGTAGAGGAACCTCGTAAATTTTGTGTCTTGTTTTATTTATTCCACTGTACACACATTGTCAATTTTACAACACGTTATCAGTACGAGAAGCTCTCATGTCGGTGGAAAGCACAACGCCATATATCCGGTGAAGCACTATCCACCTCTCACCTCCGTCATCTAAAATCTCACCGAATAAAAAGGTATGTCCATTTTTCGTCTCTTCCACTGTGCCAGAAGCGCCCCACCGAATTCCGGTGAGAATTGAAATTTACGACCTGAAGTCGTCACGAGATAAGAAAACTCGTACCTGACAATTGGTTTCCAGAGATCCAGAAGAATCTCATTAGACTTGGAAACCCAGATCACGTTGTTTTCGACGGATCTTGAGAACTCCCATGAATACTTGGTTGTTTGAGATGGTGATGGCAAGAATGAATCCACACATGCCTCCCTCTCTTGTGCCTCCGTCAACCCCATTGTCATCTATGTCTCGGTATGAAGGTTCTTGCTTAACGATGCCATGTTCCCTGGGTCATGCAAGAACATCGCTAGTCTCTAGTAGCTTTTTGGATTGAATTGAATTTGGGCAACCTCCACAACTACCCAGCTGGCCCTGCATTTCAAGACTGGCAGAGACAGAAAAGGAAGAAAAATAATAGAAAAGGGGGATTGATGGAATGGCAAGGCACATGTGAAGAAGAAAAAAAAGGGATGTTGACTGCAACCTAAGAAAAAATATATATAAAAGGATTTGAATGGTGCATGACACCATTTAGTCAAAATAATATAAATAGGTTTCTGTTGGTGCATGGCACCATGTTGCAGAAATAAGAAAAGTAACAATAATAAGGTTTGAATAAGTGCTGACAAAAGAAAGAAAAATAATAAATAAAATGAGGTATGATACTTCTTGTTATTTATGTGAATTGGTGTTGGTTTAAAACCCTTTCACAAGTTCTATTTACTTTAAAGCAATTTATTTATCATGAACGGTTTTACCGCCTACTGCTTTAAGTTTTGATTTATGTGAATGGTGCTGAATTAAAGCCCTTGTCACAAGCTTTATTTACATAAATGCAATTTATTCATTATGGCTGGAATTACCGCCTATTGCTTTAATTTATTTATTGTACTTTCTTTTGTTACGATGAGTACATACTGGACCTGAAGTTCCTTGATCAGATCAGAACCTGCAGTTTCTTGATCCTCATCATATAAAAAATGATTGGACCTGAAGTTCCATCAAACAAAAAGATCGGGCATGAAGTCCCTTGATCCTCAAGATCAGGACATGAAGTTCCTTGATAAGTATCTTAAGTTTGAAGCGCTGCAGTGCCTCAACTTAATTGCAATAAAAGCCATAAGAGTCTCAGTCTATAGACTATTAAATAAGGACCAGAAGTTCCTTATGTCCATACTCAAAAATGGTTTAGCAGAAGCATTTATTAAGCGGATGAAATAGATTATCCGCGCTCTGCTCACGAAAATAAAATTGCCAATTTTTACATGGGTACATGTCATTTTACATGATGCATTATTGATTTGGTTGAGACTTGTTGATAACCATCAATACTTCTCAGTACAACTCGTGTTTGGAAACCAGCCAAACATTATACATTTACAAGTTTTTGGTTGTGTTATCTATGTGCCTATTGCACTGCCACAACATACTGAAATGAAGCATCATTGCGGAATAGGCATTGATGTTAAACATCATCTATCATTCAATATTTAAAACCCTTGACTGGGGATATATTTACCGCGTGGTTTGTGGACTATCATTTTGATAAGACAATTTTCCCGCCGTTAGGGGGAGAAAATAACTTCGTTTCAGAAGAACGATGAACAAATATCATTCCAGAAGAATGATGAGAAAAAAAAAATCCGTTCCAGAAGAACGAAGAGAATTTGTCTTATTTTGATTCATGAAGCAATCAATATACAAACGAAGTGAGAATAATTGAATGATGCAACGATATGCAAATCAAATGCCAGATGCATTTAATGATGCAACGAAAGTGATAAAATCACATATACTTGTTGCAAATGTGCCTACAAGAATTAATGTCCCTGTTGGACAAAATAATATGACAACAAATGATTTATCTGTTGCACGCCTGAAGCGTGGCAGACCCTTAAACTCAAAAGGTTTAGTCCTTCGAAAGAAGAAGAATATGGCATTACTGAACTATTGCATTCTCGAAGCATAACTGTCGCATGCCAGACGCATGACAGTTGCCGCAAAGATACTTGTCCCGAAAAGGTCAATCCGCGGACATGAGAATATTGATGTCTCATGCATGAAGCATGATAGACGTATAGGTTCCAATGACTCAACTCTCGAAGTGGAGATTAAAATCCAAGCTCTATAATGCCCTTGAAGAGGCAATGGATATCCCAAAAGAAATGAAAAGCTTTTATGCATGCGCATGCACATGAGAATATGAGATCACAGATTGATGATAACCAATTGTAATTTTGGTTTTTACAAGTAGCTACTAAATTCATCAATGAGCTGTGGTGATATTGAGTCCCGTTCTTTTTCCATCAACAAAATTATGGGCCAAAATGGATAAAGGCAAATCCATTACAATTTTGTAAGAACGTGGAAAAATAGACCTATATACTTGGATACAATACAAATAGCCAAAAGATGTTGAACCTAGAAGGTTACATATGTGCATTTGTAATACCGTGAAATACACTCACATGATATGACACAAGGTTGGAAACAAGTTTGTATAAATGGAGAATTATATACGAAGGGTTATGAGTCGCCCACATCATATCTCCATAAGTAAATCCCTCAAATATACATGGAAGCGAATTGCTCTATATAAATTCTAAAGAAAAATGTGTCATGAACTGTAGAAAATCCCTGAAGGATTCAAATTGCTTGAAGAAAGCCCCCGAAGGGTAAAACATAAAATATGTACTCAATACCAATGGATGGTATAAATTGCCTTAGTGAGTACTTTCATTATGGTATTGTTGCAACATACTAAAATCTCTTGCAAGAGTTGATGATATTAAATTGGGACTCCTGAAGAGTCAAGAAAGATTATAAAGTGATTGAGAGAAATATTGTCTCGAACTGCAGAATCGAACAATATGCCAACACGAATCTTATCCATGATGTTTATGACATTAAAGAATCATATGGATTGAAGATTATGAGTTGAATACTCAAATGATTTAGACACTAAGAATGTTCATTTATCTTCGCGAGGGTAAAGATAAATTGATATTTGGTCTAGAAGTACCACATCTTAGTGAAATATATGCTTTATTGTATTTAACACAATACACTGAATGAAATAAAGCTTATATATTAATATCTCCGAGAAATTACATACACATGAGTTAAAATAAACAAACAGAAGGGAACCTTCACAAAGGTTACTCATGTGAAGCCTCAGTACTCGGAAGTACCCCAGAAGGGGAAGACACCAGAAGTTGATTATTTGGAGTCTCAATACTTGGTGGAACTCCAGATAGCTAAGACAATGGATGTCTTTGGAATAAAGACTCGAAGTCCCGATTGTCATTTTGAGTCCGACCTTCGGATTCTAGTAGCTGGTCGGGCTTTCTTTTCATGCTTGTAGAGTAATTATTTGCAAGCATGTGTAACACTCTATTCTTATGCTTGAGCCCTCTAATCTCTTGTTTAAGACTTGCCACCTCAGCCATTAATGAGTCAACTTGGTGAGTTCAAGCAAGTAAGCGCTGACCCATATTGGATACAGAGCCCGTACATTGAACACTGAGAGCCAATGAGTCTTGAACAGCCGCCTCATCAGACCGGTTTGAAAGGATTCTGTTGTCCTTTGGAGTGAGAAGATTCCTGGCTACCACTGTATCGGTTATGTTATTCTTCATCACAGAGTCCCCAACCGTAAGAGGACCATTAGAAGATGAGAAGGACGGGCGCCATATGTTATCTTGACGCTGCTCGTCTGTATCAATCTTGAGACTCAAATCTAACCAAATGTTAGATGGGCAAGCCATTTTCAGAAATGATGAAGGAAGTCAGATAAAATCTCAGAAGTGCAAGAAAGGGAAATTTCTGCAGGCAACAATTTTCTGAGTGTTTCTGAACAAAATTGATATCTCTATAAAAGGAGTGGCAATAGGACCACTTATTCAAAAATCGAAGAGACATCGATTTTCGAATTTCAAAAGTTGGATTTCCCTGCATGACGTCTGTCAACATTTCTCAGACGCAATCTCAGCTCTTGGATATCACGTACAACTTTGTCAAAGATCTCTGATAAAGTTGAAAACGCGTGAATCTTACTGTTCTAATTACGCCACAGTTGTTGACAAGAGTAAAGGCACATCACTACTACCTGCTATTGGGAAATCCATATATATGTCAACCTCTGTCCTCCATGGCAAGGCAGAACTGAAAAATATCTAACTCTTCCTCATCTCCGAGAATGCATCTTTCACAATGTATCTCGAAATACTCAGTTTTCTTCCTCTTCGAGAATACCTCTACAAACAAGTCACACCAGAGTAAGAGTATCTCATATCATCAGGGACGAGAGCAAGAGTATCTTATATCATGCAATCTCCCTGTCCTTTCCTTTGCCCTTGTTCTTACCTGCCAAGACAAGGACAAAGAAAGCAATATGTCGGAACCCCCACTCAAACTTTCGCTGCCACCAAGAAGTGATGGTCCATTCAAATGCAAGGTTTGCATTTAACTCCTGCATCAATGAGCAAATATTACAAGAGAAGATGCCAAACCTGCATAAGGAAAATACCATTTCTGCAAGGGGAGCAAGTAAGGCAAGTGAAAATGATACATTGAAGCATGTGGAAACAAGCACAACAAACATATGTTAGTTCATCCCTGACAAGGTCTAAGATCACTTGTCACATGAAACTCCTCATGGTCCAATTTCATTCAAGAAAAAGCCTAGACGGCCTTTGAAGAAATCACAAGTCCGATTCAAGATCAAGGGTCCACCACCCTTGAATCAAATTCAGCTTCAGATAAAATAGGTAAATTCAGACCTTTGGAGGAAGTCTAGCAGAAGGCCCTTCAACCCAGTTCAAGAGCAAGTTTGTGGAAAGTTAACAAGTGAAACACCTCATTCGACAACTATCACCGCTAAAAGACTAAAGCAGCAGGATCAATGATCAACCTAAATAATTTGAAATCAGGGGGAGATACTCCTCAAGGGGGAGCATCCAAAAATAGATCAAGATCTTAACGAGGCAACTCATGTTGATATGTGGGCATCCAAGGGGGAGTGTTGAAAAGTCTAGTGGGTAATGAATGCCCACATAGAAACTGAAGACATTGGGTAGATTTTCAATGCCCATAAAATTAATCTTGACTTGGGAGATGAAGAAAGATTATATTGTTAAAGATGTGTACTTGGAGTTGCTCTATAAATAGAGCACTCCGTATGCTTTCAATATAGAGCACAGAGAAAAAGAGATGAGGGAAGAGAAAGAGAGGAAGAGGAGAGGAGGGAATAAATAGAGTTATCTTTGTACTCCTATTATTCCAAATTATAATGAAAACACTATTGCTGCCCGAGGACGTACTCCAGTCACACTGACTGTAGAGGAACCTCGTAAATTTTGTGTCTTGTTTTATTTATTCCACTATACACACATTGTCGATTTTACATCATTTTCTATTATTTAAATATTTAAGGCCCTGACTTTGTGGTGGCGAGCACCACAGCTAAAGCCAATCCAGTTGCAAATGTTGGAATTGGAGGCAGACGACCAGTTGGCGGTCAAGATGTTTGAAGGTCACTAGTGATATGAGCTTTGAGAGCAAGAAGCACTGACTGATCTGTGCTGAAAATGGTATGAGCTATTCCTAATGCACACACTTAAGTAATTAGCCATAATCATCATATTGATACAACACAAGTAATGTATCATCAACAACATTCTCAGCAGTAGGAAACGACTTGTCTCCATACGTAGTATATATATGCTCTCCTTAATTGTAGTAGTTTTCGTCTTTTGGTTTTAATTCGATAGAAAACTTGAACTCATTACAATCACATAAAAAGGGAAACAAGTTGGTCTTACCAAGACTTGTGTACGACTTCGACTTGCCCAGCTTCTACGTCGAAGTGACGAAACTTAGACTAGAAGACTTGTAATTTGGAATTTTTACATATAACAACACCAATCATTTTTTTCTTATTGTTCAGCTATAGAGGCAAAATGAAATCAAAATCGTAAGCAATAAGGGCAAAATGAGATCAAAATCAAATTTAAGGAGGTGCGGCTAAAAATAAGCCTTCATTTTGTGCTGATAGCTTAGCTAGGTGAGGGAGAACGGTGATTGCAGTGAGACCGATGTAAGTGAGATTCAAGGGCATGACAAGAAGGTGGCGTACACCATAAGTAACACCAACCCAGTTGCAACTTGGAAGGGAGCAATCAGCGGTAAGGATGTCATCTTCATTCACCTTTACTTTTGGTGAAACATCATCATTGAAATTTAACAATATTGGTAGTTTGTGCTGCACAGCTGGAGATGCCCAAATGTGGAATTGTAGTCTTCAGTTCACACTCGATCAAAACAAACAACAGAGAATTGTGATCTTCACTTAAAAAGTTTATTACAATTTCTTACTTTCTTTGTAATTAAGGAGCCTTTTGATAATCATTTCGTTTTTAGTTTTTTTCTTTCGGCTTTTATTTTTTTTGAAAACTGAAACTTTTTTTCTAAGTACTTTCAGTTTCCTAAAAAATGAAAACTGAAAACTAAAGGCTAAATTTTGAAAACTCAAGAAAGTAGTTACCAAAGAAGTTTACAATTTTCTTTAATAAATGAAAACTGAAAATAAAATGGTTAGCAAACGGCGTGTAAATTTGTATAAACATGGTAGTCACTAGAACTATGGTCAAATGACATTCCTCTCTATTTGTAGATAAGAGGCTTTAAGTTCAACTCCCTTGATGACAAATTTGATACGTAATTATTATCAGTGGTGAAGCTACATAGGAGCAAGGAGGGGCAGCCGCCCCTCCTCTCGCCAGAAATGAAACCCATGAGCGAGTAGCCGCCCCTCTAATCCATTGGAAAGTCTCCAGGTGAGTGTTATTTTTTCTTCTGCTGCTGCGCGTGGTGGCTCTTTTTTCTGAAATGTTCAAGCCCAAAGCGAAAGGAAGACACGGCGTCATTTGATTTAATGAAAAAAAAACTATATAACACAATATGGGGACCGCCCCATTAACCCCAGCGTGGTTTTTTCAATGAAAAAATGTATAATACAATATGGGGACCACTCGGCCCCATTAATGCTTCATTCTCCCAGTTCTAAATGGAGTAGGATTTTCTCCGCTCCTATTATCATCCATTTACATCCCCTCCTCTCATATATTTCTTTTTGTCTTAGTCTCTATATAAAAAATCTAAAACAAGATGTAGATGTAGATGTGGCGTAATCGCAATCATTTAAATAGGATGAGATGGAAGGGGAAAGAGATTAGAAGGAGAGAGAATAATACTCGGTCCCAAATTCCCAATCCCCTCACCCAAATCTGTTATTTTGGCCAGATTACCCCCTTCCTTTCCAACCTTCAAGCCAAGCCTTAGCCAGCGGCTTCCAGTTCAAACCAAGAAGCTGCTCAGCCGGATTTTAAAGCCAATTTTTAAGTTAAATTTTTAGTTTTTTTTTAAATTTAAATTCCTAATTGATAATTTAATATTAAATTGTGTTTAATTGATATGGAATTATAGCTCATGGTATTAATTATTAATTATTGATATGAATTATAATCATGAATGAAATGGTTTATTATTGATGAATTGAATTAATGATTATTGAATAGCTTATATGATTATAAATAATTTATGTGATTATTGATATTGATTAATTAAATTGTTAGTTTAATTAGTTATTAGTCATATAGTAGAGTATACTATAATATTAAGAGTCTAAGATTATTATTATTATTATTATTATTCAATATACAGTTACGTAATGGAAGATTATTATTATTATTTTTTCATTATACAGTTACATAATGGAACAAAACTATAAGAAACAGTGTTATAAATATTCTAAAACACCACTGCACAGCAAAATGGAAATCCATTGTTGAGTGGTAGCTTGGTTTTTTATATATTGAAAGAGACGTTTTTGCTTTTATTAATAATGAACTTATCATGCCACATTTTTATGATTTGAAATCTTGCCCGCAGAATTGTAACTATATTTCTTTGTATTGATACATTATAAATGACAATAATATTGTCTAACATGTAAAAGGATTTGGTTGCGTATTTTTTTTTTATTTACGCTTTTAAATTTCTCTCCTCCCCTCACTTATTCTGGCTTCGCCACTGATTATTATGGCAATGAACGTACACACACGTTCGAACCAGATTCTCATGTTCTGAAACATACTTGTCAACCTCGGGACCAACCTCGACATTGTTTTCCTGCATGAGCCTCTTGTTCCCAACCAAAACCATTTTGTCACCAACACTTCCACTAACGTTACCTCCTGTGTGCACCCCAAAGTCCTTGGTCTCCATCGCACGTTTGGTTGATCCAAACTTTTATACTAGTTGGAGAAGAGTCCCTGTTTTATCAAAAACAACTGTTTTCACCTGCAAGGATCAAACACGTCCGTAAATGTCCATACCCATTTGTTCAACTTTTAATTTTGGAACGAAAGAAGAAACCAAAAAGAACGAAACAATTATAAGCCTTGTTATAAAAGGGAGTTGTCATCTAAAAGAAATGGGTATTTAAAACTTGGCTCGTATGGCTTGGTGACATGGACAAGGTGCATACAGGCATCAATCGTCAAGAACCAAAGGGTCATGTGGAAGTTGTCATCAGTGGGACAGATTCTAACTGTGAAATATTAATTGCATGTTCAATCCCAATATATGCAGAAAGAACATCATCCATACCCAATGACATAGATTGCATTTAGTTTTATGTCAAGAGCCTAAACGTTGACAGAAGGGAGGCAGAGCGTTTTACTGGTCAGAAATGAAGTGCATAACTTGTTATAATACGGAACATCAACATAATATATGTTGGTAGCATAGGTGATAATATGAAATGACCAGACCAATATTACGAGGAGAGCAACTTTGTAACGGAGGAAAGACAAGGAAAAAAACTACAGTTGCATCCTCAAGACAAATATAGATAGTATCTAATCAGTAATTGTTTTTCACTAATACCAAAACAAACAGGTTTTCTACATCCTCGGAAGGAAAAGTAAGTAGGAACAAGTATAATGAAGCAACTAAACACACCAGCAAAAACAACATGAAAATAAAATGCATGAAAACCAGATTCTAAATTAAAAAAGAAATTTGTTTCCAATGATAAGGTGGTCTTACCTTATAAGCCTTTTCGAGTACATTTCCACCCTTGATAAGAACACTTGCGAAGCACCGTTCTCTGTTGCAACCATTATTGCTGTAGGAGTTGCTAGTCCCAAGGCGCAAGGGCAAGCAACTGCTGACGCTAAGATGCTGAACTGTAATGCCAGCTCAAATTTATCCGTGCCTTTTGGCATCCAGTTTTCGAGGAAAAGACCAAATTCTCCAGGGATGAACCATCCAAGCCATGTCAAAGATGCTACAATGACAACTTGATGTAAGAAAAAGTAATTGATTATGCAATTGAAAAATTGTCATAGAACGCGGTGTACTTTGCCTCCAGCTACCATTTACCCAATTTGTCACGCAACAAAATTCAACTTTAAAACAAAATATGATTTTTGGGAAAGAAAAAGCTCGAAAGTTATTGGATAAAAAGCTCAAAAGCGGAAAACTAAGCAAAAGAATAGGAAAGAAGCCAAATATATATAAAGGAAATGAAATGACGAGAAACCTTAAATGACGAAAAGAAGAAAAGCAACCCCTAGAATATAGCTTTTAAATCAAGAATGGCATTTTCATTAAGAAAAAGATCTCCTGCTGACAGTCAGATGCAGCTAAGTGCATTGAATACTTGTCCATATCCAATTTTCAGTTTTAGTTTGCTTTTGGTGAAAGTATGACGGGAAAAAAAACTTCACCCGCTAAAAAAAGGTACTCATTAATTTATCTTATAGGAAGCAGGAATGCGATATAGAAAGTTTGATGATTAAACAAAAAAACTCACTGTTGGAATAAACAGCTTTGACTCTGGTCAGCTAGTTTTTGAACAAGTGCTCTGGCAAGCTGCGGAGCTTCAACAAGTTGAACTATTTGGGACAGTGCAGTCTCCGAACCAACATACTATGTGCTGGTTAGTAAATTAGGGACAATTATGGAGCATAAGTGGAAAATTAAACTATGGACAATTAAGAAACTGCACTAAATTCCCTATCATGCAATACATGGCTTGACTCGTTGTATGAATGGTACAGTGGTAGGTCGCTCCATCATGCAGATGATATTCTTGCAAAGGCAGTTAACAGTCTGAAGAAATATCAAGAAAATAAGCAAACTTCTATTCTATTGGCCGCTAAAATTGGTGGAATATATTGGTGGTACCAGACGATAGCACAGCCTGCTGAACTTACGTACAGCTGGATACTGCAACACTGCTCTTAGAGATGGTTATGATCCCGTTGCTTCAATTTTGTCTTGTCATGAAGCTGTTTTGCATGTTTCGTAAGATTCTAAGTTTTAAGGTTCTGACTGGAATGTTTCGCTTGATTTCAAATGTATCTATTCTACCAAGTTCACATACTAAATATCTTATTGATTGCAGATGCTAAGAAATGATGGGTGGCGATTGCAGCGACCCCATCATTAACAGTGGGCATTCCTTCGAGTTCTGCAACACCGGCAGGATCCCCGGGAATGTTCCCATCAAGCGGTAGCCCAACGATTCCGGCACCGGCAAGTCTGTCACCGGATAGTGCTGCCTAGGGTCCATCAAGCGATGAATCGTCTGCTTCGGGTTTGAATGCGGGTCGGGTTGTTTTGAGCGGGCTGTCTATCTGGGTTGCTTTGGCTCTCTAAATCAAGGAGTAGGATTCTCTCCCCTCCTCTTTTCATCCCCTCCTCTCACATTGTATTCCCGTAAAGCTTAACACATTGGTGAATGCAAGATTAATTAATTGGAGGTGTGAGTTGAATGTTGGTGATATATTGTATGAATAATGAGTGAACTTAATGATACATGTATGCATAGAGACAATTTTCGTATCAAACTGAATGTTTAGGAACAGGTGATTGATCAAGTACATATAGAAGGAATTCGTGTTTGTAGAAAGTGTAAGTTGTACCAAGAAATCAGATTGGAATATCAAAGAGTTCGTTTAACTAAGTCGTTGTTTGGGAACTCTATGCAGTCCTTGGAATGTTAATCTCCAGAATTTCGTTCGTAGAAGGCTTCTGCCCTACTTTTTCTAATGTCTCCCTTTGCTTTCACATGAATATACAAATTTTCAACACTTTTACTGATATTACTTCTCCTTTTAAGTGAATTGTTAATTTCTTGGATGCACAAGAATATGAACCTCCTAGTCGTATAAATTGGATTTTCCTCTTCATAATCCTCTTCATAATTCGACATTTTTCATCAGGCAAATTCCGCTAAAATGAGTTCAAAACTTGCAAAACTTGGGTTGGCAGATGTTCTCGATTATGGTCTGTTTGATGCGGTTACATTTACAGCCTTTTTTGTCCTTGCATTTCTCGGGTACAAAAAAAGTACTAGGAACAATCCAGCAGCGAAATGAAGGCACTTTTAGGGGTAGCAAATGCTCAATTTTCTTTTGCACTCTTTTATGAATTTCATCTGGATGGGAATGGTTAGGTGACATTACTTGTTACACCAGAAAAGGTCTGGTTTTGGTATAAAAGCTTAACTGCAAAAACACATTTGAAAGATTTTGTTTAGCTACTAAGAAAGTTGGGGAGGGGTCAAACGTCTTAAATTGAGATTACATATACAAGGGTGTTACGTTTACATAATGGGTTTACATAACGAGTTGTTGATGATTACATACACATTGACAATTTAGCTTATGCCTTTGTGTCGGATGAGGAAGTGGTTTTGTGTGTGTGTGTGTGTGTGGTTTTAGTGAGTAAGAAGTACCGAGAGAAGGAAATTGATCAGTTGTTCCTGTTTTATCTTCCAACTCTATATTTTGCAATTGTGTTTTGGTGTCATTCCATTTTAATCTTAGTTCCTGTTGGAAGACTATAAATAAATTCGAAAGGACGTGTGTACCTTTTTCGCCTCCCAAGACCTAGAGCCGAAAGTGGTAGCTCTAAAGACCTAACTAAAATATTTGAATTGTGGAAAAGCTTGTGTTTCTTATATTTTCTCTCTTCCCCAAAGCCTCCTTATATAATGGTTGGGAAGAGTGTACAAAGACTGAAAAGCCCATGAAAATCCCAAGTATATTCTAATATGAATATCTCTTGATTTTCATCTAATTATCACATAGATAATTAGAAGGTTAATATCCTCATGTGGGTGGAATATCCTTTGATATTTATTTATCCCATAAGATAAATCCTACATCTCCCACTCACCCACATAGGTTGTGGCATAGTCTCAATCAACACACTTAGTTCACATCCATTCTAGTCTATCTCCTCATACAGGAAATGGGACGCACGACCTCGCAAGAACGAATTTACATAACCAGGAGCATTGCCATTAAGCTATCACTAAACTAACAATAGTGCATCACTTGGAAGTTCATCGCTTTATGCCCCAGACTGTTCGTCACATACCAGACTTGACATTATTTATCCCCTGCTAAAAACAATGTCATGTCTTACAAGTATCATGCATCCATATCTTATGTTTGATAACAAATATCAAAAGACGCCACGCATCTAATGAATCACATGACGTGGTGTTATCTTCAAACTGTCTTCCTTAAGCTCTCATGTTAGTCTAATTTGATTTAACTGCTTGCCTAAACATGCCTCTTGGGACAATAGCTAACTTGACCATCTTAGATAAACATGTTAAATTAGCGATCATTATACCTCATCTTTCTAACGTAGACTTTAGTTCAAAGGGCATAAGGGTGGAATTGTATAGATTCCTTGTGGTTCACACAGTGATTAAAACAAGGATCAATTCATCACTCCCACTATCAGTCAGTTATAGCACATACAGTATGATTTGTATGCTATGGTGTATCCTCATTTCAATGAGCCTATCATATGTCCATTGGACATACACCATACGAATCTTAGTCTAGTCGCTACACAAGCGCCTAACTTGAGTCTTCTAGCCTAGTCCCCTTCTTGGCGCCCACCTAGATACTCATATCTAGCTTTACAAGCTTCAACATGAAACAAATCTCATGTTCAACTTCTGTTAAGTCTCATCTTAGACATTTCTAAGGCGACGTTTACCTTGTGTGTATTGGTACGTTTAACATACACGTGTCCGGTCTCCCAGTCCAATGGATCGAGGACACAAATGTCTCATCTTACTCGCTATCTCAGCGCTAGGGTGAATCATTCGTGTGAAAAATCGATTCTAGCTTGGTGACACTTGTTAAGATGTGTAAACAATCATTTCAAAAATAAATATGAAATGAAAAACTTCAATGCCTTTTTATTCAATAATAATGTCAAATACAAAGAAAAACACATCTAACCCTCCATAAACCTATATTCTTTACATGAGTCAAAAACGAGTTTCTAATTATGGGTTTACTCATAATTGCTGGTCGAGATATGTTTCAACACTACTTCACCCTTGGTAACCTTGTTCCTAAAGAAATGATATCATGTATCTATGTGCTTAGATTTGCCATGATACTTAGGATCTTTAGTGTATGCCAAGGCTGAAGTACTAACACAGTAAACAAGTACAAATTCTTGAGCATAAGCCGTAACTCCCATCCGTCGTTTAAACCTCCTAAGCCAAACAGCTTCTTGAACAGCTAATCCAATGGCAACATATTCTAACTCCATTGTGGACAGAGCAATACAAGTTTGCTTTTTGCTACACCAAGAAACAATTCCACTTCCAAGGACAAAAGCATAACCTGAGGTGGACTTGCGTTCATCTCTATCACTTGCTAAGTTTGCATCACTATATCCTTTCAACTTTAGATCCCATCCTTGGTAACATAGGGTTAAATCTTTTGTTCCTTGCAGGTATCTCATAATCCTCTTGACGGCTTGCTAATGAGCTTGTCTAGGATTACTTTAATAGTGGCTTACTATGCCCACGACATGGCAAATGTCTGGACGCGTGCAAAGCATCACGTACATCAGACTTCCTCTTGCAGAGGCATAGGGGATGTTTGCCATTTGTTTTTTTTCTCTTTCTTAGTCTTTGGACACTGTTCTAAGGACAATATCGCGCATCTTTCCATAGAAGTGTCTATAGGTTTGGAGTTCTCAATCTTAAATTGTTCAAGTACCTTCTTAATGTAAGTCTCTTGAGACAAACTTAGAAGTTCCTTGAGCGATCTCTCGTGATCTTAACTCTAAGCACATAATGTGCTTCACCCATATCTGTCATCTCAAAATGGGATGACAACCACGCTTTCGTGGTTTCTATAGAGGTTTTGTCATTTCCTGCTATTAGGATGTCGTCAATATACAGAGAAAGTATGAGAATACTTTTCCCAGATTTCTTAAGATACACACATTGGTCTTCCTCAATCATCTCAAAACCAGATGAAGTGATTGAATTATGGAATCTAATGTTCCACTGTCTAGACGCTTGCTTGAGGTCATATATGGAACGTTTTTGGCGGCAAACTTTGCACTCTTGTCCCTTGGCCTCGAAGCCTAGAGGTTAATCCATGTATATCTCCTCGTTTAGTTCTCAATTGAGAAATGATGTCTTAACATCCATTTGGTAAAGTTCCAAATCTAGTTGAGCAACAATAGCTAAAATGAGGTCAATAAAGGCAAACCTCACCACAGGGGAGAATGTCTCTTCATAGTTTACTCCTAATTGCTGAGTGTATCCTTTCGCCACAAGGCATGCGTTATATTTGTTAATTGAACCATCCGCCTTGCATTTGATTTTTAAAACCCAATTGTTTCCAATGGTTTTATGCCCAAGCGAAAAGTCAACTAACTCCCAAACAGTATTTTTGTCCATGGAGCTCATCTCTTCCTCCATTGTAGTTATCCACTTTTCTTTGGCCGTTGAAGACAACACTTCTTTGTAAGAAGAAGGTTCATCTTCCTCTGAAGGTATCCAAAAGTAGGCCTCCCCATCAACCTCAAAATGACGTTTAGGAATGTGGCCTCTCTTGCTTCTTTGAACTCTGTGACCTTGAATTTCAGAGGGTACTCTCCCATCATTGAGCGTATTCTCTTGAGTATTTTTGGATACATTAGTCCCACTGGGTTATGTACTACCACTCGGATCAAGTCCTCTTACATCATATTTAGCGACCATCAGATTGGAAATTAATTCCCCTTCTTCACTTGAAGATGTTACAAGTTCTTCATCTTTTTCCAATTCATGGAGATCAAGGTATTGGACAGTATCGTCAAGTTTTGGGAAGTCATTCTCTATGAATTCCACATCACGTGAATCAATCTCGGTTCTCCCTCAATCTGGATGTTCACCATACATCACATAACATTTCGAGTTTTCACAATATCTTATAAAGATATGTTTATTTGCTCTAGGACCCAACTTTCCAAACTTATGTGATTGATTTGGAACAAATCTAGCACAACCCCGAGGATGCAAATTACCCAAATTGGGTTTTACATCATTCCAAAGTTCATATGGGGTTGAGGGAACCGTCTTTGAAGGCACACGGTTAAGTATATACGACGCAGTCAATAATGCATCACCCCAGAAAGATATGGGGAGATTACCTATGCCATCATAGGCCTGACCATGTCTAATAAAGTTCTGTTCTCCTTTCAGCAACACCATTTTGTTGTGGCATGTAAGGAACAAAAAGTTGTATGTGTATCCCCTTATTTTCAGAAGAAAAAAAAACTTGAATTGGTCATACAAATACTTGCATCCACCATTAGTGCGAAAAGCTTTTACAATCTTCCCTAATCTAGCATGCCATGTTTCAGAATTAACGTGTTTAATAACAGTTACTAAATAAGTAGAAGAACAAGAATCCATCAAATCCAAGCAAACAAAATCGTTCTTTATTGAACCACATCCAATTTCAACTTGATTCAAATAGATCACAAGTTTAGATGGGCTTAAGTAAAAACAATTTCCTTCATATAAAAGTACAGTAACTGAAAGTAAATTAAATTGCATTCCAGAGGTGTGCAAGACATCATGCAGGGGTAGTTGACACCTAATGCTTAGTTGAAGTTGATATGAACCAACTCCCAAAGCTTTTGTACGACTTCCTTTACCCATGTACACCCAGTGTGACTTTGCTGGAAAACATTGATAATTTTCGAACCCCTTTTTATCTCGCGTCACATGCTTGGTTGTTCCTATGTCTACAATCCAATTGTCGGACGTGTGAGCAACATGTATATGCGAACATACAAAAACAATGATAGATTAGGGTTAGGGATTACCTTTCCTTTGAATTGGTTACCCTTTTTGGACCCACTTTGAGTCAAAGAGGCAGTACCCTGGGTCGTCACTTAGCGCTCACCTTCTAGTTCAACATGACGCCAGATGTCATGAAAGTTCTTAATCTAATCATTGTGTGTCATGATCTGTTTAAGGGCATCCCACAAGTCTAGGAGGGACCTAATCACAGCTTGGACTTAATGTTCATCAATGAGGATACTTCTAGCAACTTTCAAATCTCATATCATGCTTGACATCTTCCTAAGATGTTCAGATACAGAGTGCTTAGGATCCATCCTATAAACCTCAAACTTTAACACTAGATTTCTTAACCTAGTAGTTGAGGTTCCACCAAAAGAAAATTTCAGCTGGTCCCATATCTCCTTGGCGGTTGAGTAGCCTTCATACTCACCAATAAGATCATTATGCATGCTACTTAACATAGTAAATTGCGCACTTCGATCTTTCTTAAACCAAGATTCATAAAACCTTACTCTAGCCGTATGCTGAGCCGTAGTGGTTCCATCTCTCTCAAGATTAGGCTCATCCATCGAAGCCTCCAAAGGCTCCATTGAGAAGATATTGGATCTTCCTATGCCAAATATCATAGTTGGTTCCAACCAGCTTTTCTCCTTTGGCCAAATCAGCAACAACATTTTTGGTAGCCATTTCTTTCTACAAGGGTGAAATAATTTTGACATTATTAATTACACATCCTACATTTATTTATTTCAAAAACTCATTAGAAAATATTTCACTTTTTTTTCCTAGGTTGAAATTGAAAAATCCGCTAAGTCGCTCGTAATTACCATTCAATTCTAAGAGTCAAGATCATATTTTCTAATTATTTTCGAAATAAATCTTATTTAAACATCATTATGTTTTAAGCTTATCCATTTTTCATGCAACATCCAATTGAGTGCACAACGATTAGGGTTTTTAGACAATGGGCTAGACATGTAGGCCTCCGTAAGTGTGGCCAGGTCAAATCCCGGTGAAGGGTGGCAGCGTGAAGCTTTTAAAAACCGAACCTCTTTGACACCTAAAGTGTCTCCTTAAAGATTTTTCATAGACACCACATCAAATAAAAGGTGACCGTTAGTGAACCTCAGTCCAATTTCATTATTTTTTATTAATTATGTAATTTTTTTTTTTAAATATTCTCCTAAAGAATATTCGTTTCTAATTTAAAATGCTCAATCAACATGAGCAAATTTGATCGACATTATCTCTTTTTGATTTTCTTAAAATCTTGGCATGTGTTGAGAATATTTTTTAAAGGTAAATTAAGAACGTTTCCTAAATTTTAGTAAATTAAAAATGTCTATAATACCAAACATAAATATACACTTACGTAGGTCAATGAACCACAATGATTCATTCGCTAGTCGTGTCCCAAAAACACGGCCCACGCGCCGCCTAAAGCTGCGGTGCAAAATTAATTAATTATTTTTCTAATAATTAATTTAATATTGCGCAAACCCACTTGCTATGGATGGCATGTGTCACATAGGCGCACCTTCTGGTGGTCCGATGCCATTCTTTTGACCTCTGTTGGATTGAACTCCCTTAGATGAATCCAATGGTGTAGCTAACATCCACAAAAGCCTAGCGTTGTACTCGTACTTGCTTAGGCCGAGAGTGGAAGAGATGAACCACTATTCATCATCTTCTTCCAAAAAGCCTGGAATTTCCAGATTTTTCACTCTCGCGAGGCCTATTTACAGAGGCCATAACTTAGCGATTATGCAGCCGTTTTATATGTATTTTATGTTGTTAGAAAGATCAGATTACCATCTACAATTAGTCTTATTTGGCGAATTCCAAAAACAACTCTAACTGCACACAAAAAAAGGTCGCAAAAACCTTGAAAAAATTTGTTTTTCATGCTATTACGAAACTAGGGTTTCAATTATCTCTCTAACCACTTGGTTTATCTTTACCAAATTTTAAATATAGTCTCATATGAATGTAAATAACATAATCCAAACTTTAAAACCCATAAAAAATAAGCATGGCAAAAACAAAAATTTTAAAGACAAGCATTCATGGCATATTCATATATATATATATATATATATATATATATATATATATATCTCATGCTTTCAAGGTTTTCATACATGGCATATTCATATATATCTCATGCTTTCATGCGACGAGTGTGTGCGCGGCTCTGATACCACTATTGGAAGACTATAAATAAATTCGAAAGGACGTCTGTACCTTTTATGCGGAAGCTTGAATCTCAACACGCTCCTACAAACACGAACAACTGCTCTGACCCTCCGTACATGTCTAGAACCTCACAAGTTGTTGGGTTGGCTACGATATGTCAAGTTGCCTCTTTGTTTTCACCTCCCAATACCTGGAGCCGAAAGTGATAGCTCTAAAGACCTCACTAGAATATTTGAACTGTGGAAAAGCTTGTGTTTCTTATATTTTCTCTCTTCCCCAAAGCCTCATTATATAGTGGTTGGGAAGAGTGTACAAAAACTGAAAAGCCTATGAAAATCCCAAGTATATTCTAGTATGAATATCTCTTGATTTTCATCTAATTATCACATAGATAATTAGGAGGTTCATATCCTCATGTGGGTGGAATATCGTTTGATATTTATTTATTCCATAAGATAAATCCTACAGTTCCATTCAAATGAAGACATTTGAAGAACCTAACATAAATCATCCGTACAAGCAAAACGTAGCTTAGCAACGCCAAGAAAATCATCTATGAGAGTTGATCCGATCTAGGTAGGCCGCATGGGGGGTTATTGAAGACAAAGCTGCTGAGATCCATATTAAAACTCCAATTTGGCAACTGATGAACAACACAATTCTGCTCCATGATAACATGCTTCATGCTTCAGCTCAACTCACATCTAACCAATTGACTCATCAATGTTTTGCATCTGTTCACAATTGTATCAAGTATCAAGAGGATAATAGCAAACACCTCTGTCAATAAAATCTCCTTGTCCCAAATTGGCAGAGAACTCCACCTGCACTTATCTTGAACCATCAACATTAAGTTTATACCAACGAGTATCAGGAGGTTCCCCTTATCTTAGGTTTATGGGGGAGAACCAACTCAAGCTTTCACCTAGTTCTTAACTTTTTGTGTGTTTACTAACAAGCATGGAATCTGAAGGGCTAGTTGATTCGTAACTCAATACTTGAAAAATCAAGAATCAAATCAAAATGTTTATTTTTTATTGGTAACACATTTGTAAATTTGGTTTAAAAATTTGGTTACCTGATATTATCCTAATGTAAAAATCTTTTGACAAATAAAAAATACATACAAAGATAATTTTGGATGGTGATATCCAAACATTCCTTTTTACTTTTCACAGATATCTATTATTTCCCGGCTGTCGATCAATTGAAGTAATCAAATGACATAAATTAACAAGTGATGTGTGAGAAGTAAAGTTAAGTGTGTGAAATGTAGGGGTGGTTCGGTATGGGATACCGAACCAAAACCCTTGTTCCGATTCCCAAACGGAAATTTTTGGGAATCCCAATTTCAATACCGATCCCAAACCAAATTTTTGGGTTTTCGGGACAAATTGGGAATCTCGAAATGATTTTGGGCTTTTGGACTAAAATTTGACATATTACGCTTTTGGGTTAAAATTCAACCTTTTATATTGAAAATTTGACATATAGCCAATATGCCAATCTGTTGGACTAAAATTTGACATATAACCAATCTGCCAATCTGTGTACAAATCTGTGCACAATAGCATTAGCATCTGCCTATTCAATTTCTACTCCACATGCATGCAATAAAAAATTATCCGATTCAGCCAATTGTTGTGAAAGCGAACAGAGAAAGATAAGTTGACTCCTTATCTTTCCCATAAGTACACAAGACATGAAAACTGAGTGGACTCCTTAATTCAAACACAAGACATAATGAATTCTTCGCAAGAGAACAAATATATTTATGACTCAAAATGATTTGCAGATGATAGCCTCCATCCGTACAACAGATCATTCCTATCCTCTAGCCCTTTCGATTTTCGCTTTTTCACCAAAGTCCAGGTAAATTGTGTGTTAGTAAGCATCCAATCTTAGGGTTTAGGGTACAGGAATTGAGACTTGAGACTTGAAAGGCCATACTCAAGGGTACAAGAAACATGTATACAAAATGTCATAATGCTTCATTATTGGGAGAGTTATACAACTTTTCAGAAAGTCAGCTGACTCTTATATTAATTCTATAGATATTATTCCTCTTGGCAGGGTGGGGTGGGGGGAATACACATTAGTCAACATAAATATATTTTAGGTGCTTCAAAGTTGTAATTGAGAAAAGGATGGGATGTACAAGCAGATAAACAACAAAATGATGCGGTAAAGGTATAAAAAGATACCTCCATAAATAATCCGGGTTGATGCAGCAACTTCAGAACTGACGTTTGCTTGAAGCCATTTCCTCAATTCAGAATGCACCTGTTGTATGGAGAAACATTTGTGTGAAAAACAGACGGTGAAATAAGTTTCAACCCCTAAATTTTAACCAGTAAGGTATATTTCAAACCCTAAATTTCAAGCCCTAAATTAAATTTCAACCCCTAAACCCTAATCTAGAATTCCAACCCTAAATTAAATTTCACAAACCCTAATCTAGAATTCCAACCCTAAACTAAATTTCAAACCCTAAATTAATTCCAAAATTTACCTGATTTGGGGGGAAGAGAATCGGTGCACAGTCGACGTCGAGAGACAAATGCTCCTCCTCCACTGTCTGTGATGGAAGTCGAGAGATTGAGAGAGAGATCAGAGAGGTGATAGTCAAACAATGAAAAGTATCAGCAGCATTCTTCACACTTGTGTTACTTTGGGTAAGTTGTCGGTGATTGTATGATACACTCCATTTCCAACATTTCTTGATCCAAGTTCGCATGCATTATGCTAATTTTACATTGCAGAATAGATTCGATAACATTTCCATGGTTTGTTCATGATTTTAAACTCATGTCTTTCCATTATTCCTACATGAAATGTAATCCTAGCATGGTGTACTTACGTTATAATCCTACTTGCAGACAAGGCCACTGCACATTCTCAGAAATGTTGTGAAAAACTCGTGGAGGAAGGAGCTATTAAAACATTGCTGAAGATTTTTGCCTCAGCCACCCGAAGTATACACGATCAGGAGGTTCAAAAACACGTGCTCTCAACTCTAAGGAACCTTGCCCGGTATCCACACCTGGTAGAAGTGCTAATTGACAGTCCGGGATCTGTAGAAACTGTTGTATGCGAGTTTGTAAGGTTCGTAAGCCATATACTTTCAAATATGATTTGCCAAATTGAACGTTTGTTATAATGGTTTAACGGCTAATAACTTACCCTAACTTCAGGAACAAGGAAGAGGGTTATTTCACCGCTTCAGAACTTCTAAAGAAGGTTTGTGCTAGCCGTAAAGGCGTTGAAGCTGTGCGTAAATCGCCCGCTCTTTTGAAAAGGCTACACAATCTTGTTAAGGAACTTAGTAGGAAGGCTGGCAACAATGACAAGAGGTCAGATTTAAGCAAAGAATCTCTCGTTTTTTCTTCGGAAACTTAAATTAAACGATCGTTAAGCTCTAATTAGTACCATCTTAATCTTAATGCAGGAATGCCGGGAGTTACAGTTGCTAGAGAAGTTGCCGTTGCTAGAGAAGCTACAGAAAGGAGATTAAGGGAGGCTGTTGAAATTATGAAGATGGTAAAACAGAGGCATTAGTACTATTTACGATAGTAACTTGTTGAGTTCCAGAGTGTTTAAAAAGTTACCTTGGTTAGTTATGATGTAATGCTGACGTGTGTATTTTGCCATTGATTTTACACGTTCAATTTGTTTTTGGAGGAGGGGGAGGGAGGAACAGGGCAACTTGATATGGTTGATGCACCTCAAATTGAATGCTCTGTTTTTTCTTTTCTTTTTTTTTTCTTTTTTTTTTTCAATCATTCTTTATTTCTTTCTTTCTTCTGCTGTGATGGATTATTAACTTGGAGTGCATGTGATGGGTTTTGTAAATTTTCTATCGAGTGCTTAATTCTATGAGTTTCATTTGATAATTTATTAATTTTTTTTGTGTTCAACTGAGATACCATTTGTATTTAATTTTAAATAAAATAAATAAAATAATTTTTTACTGTATGATACACAAGGAATGATTGGACGTTTTGAATTAGATGTCTTGTTTTTAAATGTCATAGACTAAACATCTATTCCTTGTGTAAATTTGATTTAACATTATCCCTACAATTTTGGTACTTTAATTTTGTGGATGCAAATTTCTTCTTCCTTAATCTTGGACAAAATTGCACCTACAAAACAAATAACACCTTAGGTCAAGGCCAAGAGCCTCATGCGCCCACAATGAAAGGGGGGGGGGGGCTTTGGCCAAAGAACCTCCGATGCCAAAGTTAGAATTTAGAGGGAAAAGTGTTTGAGAGTTTTGGAGAATTTTAGCAAAAGTGAAGACCTAGCTTTTTAGAGAATATATAGAGCATGGCCGGTCCCTCTTTCGAGAAAAGGCGGCCGACCCTTTGTGGCATTTTTGGTGTGTAATAGGTGATAATTTGTGTAATGGGTGATTAATTGGTATAATGGGTGATTTAACTGGTGATTAATGGATTAATTAGGAAATAAATTCATTAATTAACCAATTAACCTAATTTTTATGGAATGTTTTGAAGGTTATGAAATGATTGCTTTGTAGAGAATATGGAATGACAAAGGATGAAATAATTTTGAATTTGTTACCTTCTTTGGGCACTTTTGATTTGGTTGAGGGATGATTGCCTGATGCTCGCGTGTAGGAATCCCAGTATGCCTCAAAGGTATTTTTGTCCTCTTTCATCCAAAAATTCACGTGTCGCCTTGTAATTATTTTTGGCTCCACAAATGCCCCCACACATGTTGGGCTACTCGCAGGAAAGGGCAGCAGGTGTAGAGATCTTCTTGCTTTAGGAAACTTAAGATTGCTTCGTATTTTGATATAGATTCCCTCTTTAATAGGAAATTAGATCCTTCTAGGAAAGGGAAATAAATTTCTCTCAAAGCCTATTTAAGTCCACCTTAAGTGGGTTATTAAATCAACTTTGAAAAGCAATTTATTCTACCCTACAAGAGAGAGAGAGCTTAGAGGATATTTGTTCCCCCTCCTCTAGCAATCTTCTACATCTTGCCTATGCAAAGGATCGTTTTTTGTTGGTTTCTTCGTCTTCTTCGTGTCGCACCGATGTAAGAAAAATTAATTTTTTTTGTCTTCTTCTTGGATAGTGCTGTCGTGGGGCAGCCGTCGGGGTGGTGTGGCATGTTGACTGGTAAGGGCCAGGAGTCGACTTGGCATGGGCTGAGGAGGTGGTGTGGCAGGGACCACTGCTTGGGCTGTTTGGCTTGGCTAGAGCCAAGGGCAGCTGGGGCTACGAATTAAGTCGTTAGGGCGCAATGCTTGGCGAGTCGCATGGCTCATGTCTTCTGGCTTCTTGGACCTGACAGGGGCCAGGCCGACGATTGAGAGAGATGAGAAAGTCGAAGGCCTCAAAGGTTGTTGGAATGCTGGGCATGCAGGTCTTCTGCCTTCTGGTCTGAGAGAAAAAATGAGGAAAAATCTAGTATGGGTTGAGTTCCCATGCTAAGTATCATGAATAGCGTTGGCTGCTCTTAGTTCTCTTCACCGAGATAAATGTGGGTTGCTCTCGAGAGGGAAGGTAAAGAGGATCAAGGCAGATACTTTGGCTCGTCTGATTGCTATCGTGGAGCTTATTGTGAATGAAAGTGGAAAGAAGAGATTTTTCTCGTCTGCTCAAGAGATATTGATTAAGAAAAAACCGAAGACTTCCTCCACTGCTTGTGAGGGTCCACCTGCTGTCGAAAGGCCTATGATTGATATGACTTCTTCTAATGAGGAGAAAAATGAGAATGCTAGATCTGAGCCTGTGGTGCCTGTTATGTCGAGAATGGCTAATTCGATTGTTGATAGTATTGCTCAGTGTAGAAGTCTTGTCATGCCCCTAGTGCCAAAGTCTGTGCCAAGATGTCCGTTGGGAGCTAAGTCCGATTCTCATTCAGAAAGGCTTACTATTATGAAGAACCATAAGGTGGACTCTACTGCTAAAGTAGCGTTAAGGCTCACTCGCTCTGCTACTAAGATTGATTTGCCTGCTAGGAATGAGGAGACTGCTCGAGTGGGCAGCTATGAAAAATCCACTAAGCCTGCTTCTAGGGAGGCTGCTAAGATATGTGTGCTCTTAAAACCAGATCTGCTTGAAGACATGGACGCTTGTGCCAAGTTTGTTGATGGCGTTAGAAAAGTTTGTTTGCCCAAGTTCCTTTATGAAGCATACGACTCAATATAGAAGGACTGCTCTACTTGCTATGATGCATATATAGCAAGGCTGCCAAAGAGGTGCTGAAGACTATGGCAGCTGAAGCTTATTCTTCGTCTGAGGAGATCAAGAGTTTGGACTCTAAGCTCGTTTTTTCGAAAGGGTCTAATATTTCTGCCCCCATTTCTCTGCAGCTTGAGATTGCTTGCCAAGAGATCGTTGTCTTGAAGACTAGGCTTGACATGATCCAAGTCAAGTATGAAAGCGCAGAGAAGAAGATTGGATGTTATATACCTCAGATTCAAGATCTTGAGTTTGCAGTTTTTGAGCTTTATTTCGTTGCTTATGCAAAGGATGAAGAGTTGATTGCTGCTTATAATCAAATGATCCACTTCAAGAGAATTGCCAATAGGCTTGAACCCCAAGTGTTGGAACTTCAAGGTGTAGTTTGAAGAAGGAAGTGGATGAGCTGCAGTGGGTTCGTGTTGGTCTGCTCGAGGAGAATAAGCAACTGAAGGGTGAAAAGGATGGGCTCGAGGTTTCGAGATCTCTATTTCTCTGGAAAACTTGCTTGCTTTTACTTTTGAGGCTGTCCAAGCTGCTGAAGTGTTGTCTACCAGGTAGCCTTTAGGATTTTCTTTGTTTTTCCTTGTAACTCTTGTTTTTCTTGAACTCATTTGGCCTTTTTAAGTTGTTTATAAACATCATTCCTTCGCTTTCTTTATCTTCGCTTCTTTTGTTCATACCCTAACCTTTGGACTTTATAGACCTGTGGCAGACGTGTTACTTTTCTATAAGTAGACAGGCATGCGTAGTTTATGCAATCGTAGTTGTTGGTATAGAATTTTGCAAAGTTGTTAGCCATAGGGTTAGCAACCAGATGCCTTACTTACAGAAGCAGACAAATCCACGTAACCATTAGGCTGTTAACCTTAGCTTTCTCTAATTCTGTAGGTTGCGTAGCAAGTGTCACAACACTTTCGGACTTGCTGTAAGTTATTATGTGCTTGGCAGAGGTGAAGCTTATCGACTATGTAACATGTCGACAGTGGATAAAGCTTCGTATATGCATGCTAGCTTGTTTAAGCTTCGTATATCTAGACGTGGATGAGCCTGGATATTCGGAGTGTAAAGTTTATCCTCCCGTCTTGGAGAGCTGACCTATATAGGTGTCAGGACATTGGTTTATCCTCTGGCACTGGAGAGCATGGTTGGTCCCTCGGGTGGCGCAATTCCTGTGATGAGCCCTTAAGAAAGGCGCAATCTTCTTTTGAAGTGCAGGAGTGACCAGTTGTTGTAAGCATGCAGCTGAGCCAAATTGTGATTACTTGTGAATTCCTCATTGAAAAATGAGTGAAACAAACGAGAATTTAGCTGTAAGGTAGGAATTGCATAACAATTGGATAGTACTCGGCTTGTGAGGTGGTCCCCGTCGAGCTGTTTGAGTCTTTGAGTTTTGTTGTAGTGAGAGGTCACACATGGTACTTCCTCAGATTGTAGGCTCTCCACTACTTTTCAATATTTTGGTCATTTCATGGTGGCGAGGGTGTAATTACTCTTGCCGCCTACTCTGCTGATTTTGTACAGACCTTCCTATGGGTAATGATGAAGGCTTTTCTTAGGACTAGATCTTCGGGTTGGAATTGCCGAATCTTAGCCCTTTTATTGTAGCTGAAGAGAAGCTGTTACTGGTAGGCTGTGATGTGGGTGATGGTCTGCTCGCGCTTCTCCTCTGCCAGATCTAAGCTTATGGTCATCTCTTCACTGTTCTACTCAATGCTTGGTAGTAGAGCAATGATACTTGACTTGATGACATTGGGATGACCGATTGCTTCTGAGCCAAATGCCAAAGAGAAATGAATCTCACTGGTTGCTCGTCTTTTGGTGATGCGTTATACCCATAGACATTAGGGGAGTTCATCTAGCCATTTTCCCTTCTTGTTGGTAAGGGATTTCTTAAGGCATTCGAGGACCATCTTGTTGGATGCTTCGGCCAGCCTATTGGCTTGAGGATATCTCAGCGTGGATATATGCTACTTGATGCCATACATTTGGAAGAACTTTGCCATACCTTTGCCCACGAATTGTGGGCCGTTGTCAGTGACGATGGACTGTGGGATGCTAAATCAGCAAATGATGTTCCTCCATATGAAGTGCTCTATGTTCGTTTGAGTCATAGTCGTCCTGGGCTTTGCTTCTACCTATTTGGTGAAGTAGTCGGTTACCACGATCATTATGCATTTGCCCCCAGTGGAAGGCGACATAAGTCCTACCAGGTCAGTTGCCCACTGCATGAATGGCCAATGACTCGTATACAGGTGTAGCTTGCTAGCAAGCAATGTTGGTATCGGCTTACGCTGGTAGCGGTCGCACTTTTGTACTAACTTCTTAGCATCTTGGTGCATGGTAGGGAGTCGTGGAGCTGGGGCCATGTTACACTTAGCAGGAGATGCTCAACTGCCGGTATTGGACCATTCTAGATCTAAATTATGGAACAAAGGTCGGCTAGGGCCATGTGACGTGCAACAAGAGGTAGTGTTCAACTGTCGATATATGTTTTTCCTATGTAGAATCTTTTGGGGCGACAAGGACAAAACTTATTTCTGAGTGTATCCTTCCAATGTTCATCTGCCCTTGGCGTGTCTTTTGGACCGAGTTGTTGCGTTCGTTAGAAAACTTTGCATCCACCAGGGTCTACAACTTTATCGTCTCACGTTTGGATTGGGCAGAATAATGTGTCATGAGGATAACTGCATGCATTTAAAGGTAAAACTTAAGCTTTCAGGTTGCAACAACTATCGCTAAAGTTAGCTTTTGAATTTTTGATAACATCAAGGAGATCTTTTGAACTATGGAATACAGGTAGTCAGGCCCCCAGCTCTTCTCGTAGGATGGTAGAGCTTATTGCTGCTTCAGATACCGTCAAACATGTGAATCAGTCTTCTTCTGCTTCCAGTTTGGATAATAAGGAGGTGATGTCGGGTACTTCTTCAAGTCCTTGAATGTGCATTGGTGTGCCTCGTCCTAAAGTGCATGCTTCTCTACTAGAACGAAAGAGTCTGTTAGAGTTAGATATTCTTTCATGATCAATTCTCCAAATAGCGGGTGCTCTGTTGGAAGTCCTTTTTGGAATGCTGCTCTAGCTATCAAGTCGTTGTATCCGACTATCCTTGCCTTCTCTATTTTGAACCTCTTCTCATAGTCACGAAGCGACTTTTTTGGGTTCTTCTTGACGTTGAACAAGTGGTTGGACTTCTTCTTATTCGAGCGATAAGATGAATATTCTTTGGTAAAAACCAAAGAAAGTTCGTCAAAACTCTGGATAGATTGTGGTAACAGGGTGTAAAACCAATCTTGCGTCTTGCCTTGTAGATGGTGGCGAATATCTTGCATATGAGATCGTTGTTGTTTCGATAGAGGATCATTCCGCTTTGGTAATGCTTTAGGTGTCTCTCCGGGTTTTCATCCCCTTTAAAAGATGTGAAATGTGGCATGTTGAACTCGCATGGAGGCTATGCCTGCTTGATCTCGTTCGTGAAGGGTGACCTACTTATGTTGGTCATGTCCCGTCGTAGAGCCTCGTCGGCCACTTCGTTGCGTTGGAAATCACGTGATCGCTTGTTTAGGAGCTTCTCTACTTTTTCCTGAATTTTCCTTTGTTAGTGCAGCGGAGCTCTCGGCTACCCCTAGTCTTGACCTGCTGGTCTAGGCTACTCTTCTACGTGCTCGGCTTGTCTATGCCACGACAGCGGTGCATATGGTGGATTCCTAGCAAGCGAGGGATTTCGCAAGCTGTTGGTTGAACTTGAGCCGGATTGATCGATTGCTTTTCTTCGCCCGTCATACTGCCTACTCCGATGTGATGTGGAGGATGCTTCTTGCTGGCCTAACCGCAAATGAACACTTTGCTTGGAAGGCTGCTCATGTTGATTATCGGAGTGTGGCCCAAACCGTGAGTGTATACTCGTCCATGGGCCTAGTTGAGAGTACATGCTCCTCCATGTGCTAAGACGGCAGTATACGCTATCTCAGGAGCCCAATCGGGAGTGTACTTTGCCCAAACGCTCGGTTCGTGGCTGGTCGAGTGGCTGGTTGTCGAGACGTTGCTGGAGAGGTTCTTCGTCTCCCCTTGTCCTTCTTCGGGACACCTCGTTTGGAACACATTGCATCTTGGTGCGTTGTAAGAGCTGGTTCACCAAGGTCGTCTGCTGTGCTAGGGCGCTTGTCAACTATATGACTTGTCAAGACAAGTGTTGTTCGCCATTTGGATTGGAAGAGCTTGGAAGGAATGTTTCTCCTTGAGTAGTGGAAGTATGGTAGACTTCGGGCGCAAGATTTAAGTTAAGAAATGTCAAATTAGCCGTAAAATATGGTGAAAATGCTCCCGGTTTGATCATCGATCCGGAAATTTGGAGTTGGGACCGTTGAACTGGTCTTAGACCGATTTAGGCTGCTTGGAAGGCCACGGGAGCAGACTGGGCCGCGAGAACATGCTGGGCCATGGGAGTAGGCTGGGCCACGAGAGTAGACTGCTCAACGGGAGCAAGTTGGGCCACAAGAGCAAGCTGCTCAATGGGAACAGGCTAGGCCACGAGAGCAGGCTGCTTTGCGGGATCAGATTGGGCCATGGGAGTGGGCTACACGGCGTATGACACACGTGGGTGCGAGGGTAGGGCTTGGCTTGGCGACGCGTTGGGCTTGGAGTGACATGGCTTGGGCCATGGTCTTGGTGCCATGAGCCTTGGATGGCACGACTTGGGCTTACTTTGGTGGCACGGCTCGGGCCGTGATAGTGGTGCCATAGCCCTCGCTGCGAGTGGCCACTGTGATGATTCCCATGGTAAAACCTTGTTGTGGTGGTGCCGCTCCCCATAGGATCACATTTAGTCTCATGGATTGCCATGGTCTCATTTCTTGAATATTGAAATTTTCACTCATTGAGTTTTCTAAATTTCTAGTCATCGTATTTCTCTTTTTCATTTTATCAAAGAATCTTTGGAAATAAAAAATTCTAATAATAAGAATGTATGAAGAATACAAGTGGACTAGAAAATAAAGAAAAAACCTTTTTATGGGTGAGTCTTCTACAAGTGTGAATTTCAACTCTCAATGAAAGCACCAATTTGTGGATACAAATTTCTTCCTCCTTGATCTTGGATAAAATTGCACCTACAAAACAAATAACACCTTAGGTCAAGGCCAAGAGCCTCACGTGCCCACGATGAATGGGGGGGCTTTGGCAGAAGAACCTTCAATGCCAAAGTTAGAATTTAGAGAGAAAAGTGTTTGAGAGTTTTGGAGAATTTTAGCAATAGTGAAGACCTAGCTTTTTAGAGAAAAAATGGGGTTCAATATATAAAGCATGGCTGGTCCCCTTTCGAGAAAAGGTGGCCGGCCCTTTGGGGTATTTTTGGTGTGTAATGGGTGATAATGTGTGTAATGGGTGATTAATTGGTATAATGGGTGATTTAATTGGTGATTAATGGATTAATTAGGAAATATTTGAAGGTTATGAAATGATTGCTTTGTAGAGAATATGGAATGAGGAATGATGAAATAATTTTGAATTTGTTACCTTCTTTGAGCACTTTTGATTTGGTTGAGGGATGATTGTCTGCTGCTCGCGTGTAGGAATCCCACTATGCCTCAAGGGTATTTTTGTTCTATTTTATCTAAAAATCCACGTGTCGCCTTGTGATTATTTTTGGCTCCACAAATTTTATTTCATTAGAAATCTATTCACGTTAGCATTCCCTTTTTTCCTCCTATTTTTATGCATCTTTTATTATGATGATTTAAGATTTTGTTTTATTTTTATTAAAATATTTATTTATTAAAATTAACTTTTGGAAGAAGAAAATAATTTAAATTAGAAAAAAAATTTATAAATTGGTATCCACTACTTCCAAAGATTCATAAACCTAGTAATTTAAAATTTTTGAGTTGAAAAAGAAAATTTAGAATTTGAAATCTCTAATTTTTAAGTTTAAATTCTAAATAAATAAGTGTCATTTCGATCATCACATGTCACCACCACCACTCACGATCATCATCCCCATCATGGTTGCTGGCACCACTATATACTGTTGTGGCCCCAGTCATTGCCACCACCAATATCACAACCCGCAACCACTACACACTATCATCACCATCGTCACTACCACCACTACTATTTCATTTTCTAACTAGTATCTCTCATTCTCTACTGATTAATAAAACACTCATTGCCAACCAAAACTTTATGAAATTACCAGTTTAACCTTCTAATTAAAACAGAACATGAATAAGAAATATGGGGCAAAAATGTAATCACACAACCAAATTTTGCTGTTTTTTTTTTCAAAGTCTCACCTACATGTAATCATAACATATTTCTAATTAAAAAAAAAAAAAAAAAAAACGTCTCACTCTCACATTCTCTATCATTCTCTTCCTCTCTCCTTCTATTTCAAAAACAAAAATAAAAAAATTTCTCACACACTTTGTGTGCATCCATATGCTAGTATATATTAATGACTATATATATATATATATATATATATATAGACACACACATTAAATTTCGTATTCAAATTTTATTGTTATTTTAGGTTAACCAAATAAGAGAATTGAAACAAAATTTAAAAATAGAAATTCTTTACTAATCATAAATTTCTCATCCAACACAATATTTGAAATATCGTGGATATGCTTGATATTTCCACGAAAATATTAAAAAATTCAAGGAACGATATGGAAAGGGGGTGAAGTCTAAACTTCATCTCAGATCCATGATATTTTCGAAAATGAGTCAGTTTTCTTGATATTTTCGATATTTCCAGGAAATATCCACTGTTTGCAGACAATTTGCAGATTGGTGGTTGCGTTTTCTAGGGAGACACAAGATGAATGACATATGTCTTTTGTTTTCGCTTGAAAATGAATTATTTTTGCGTTTTCATCTATACAAATCCGGGATTTCAAGATCAAGCTTCGAATTTTACATAGTTGTCTAGTGCACAGTTTCTAAGTACCAACAGTACCAAGATGCAACAACTAATACGGAGGAATACGAGGATAAGCATATATGGACAAATGAATGGATTTGTGGTTGAGAGAGATTGAGGGAGAAGTTTTAATATCGACTTCCAGCTTTGTATTATAACTTTACTTATTTTCGAATTGTGGATCTAAAGTAGTGTTGATATATTTGCTTTCTAGCATTTGATCTTTGCTTGTCTCTCTCAATCTTTAGTAGTAGTATTATTATCAAATTGATCCCATAATTAATTAGAGTTTTCAATTCCTATAGTTCAGGACTTCTCATGTTTAAATTTGCTAAAATGGATTTTCTGCTGAGAATTGAGATTTTGATTCTCATTTGAATTAAATTTTCCTTCTCACATATTACATACTATTGTTTACATTTATATATACTAAAACCCAAATTTAGTGTTACTGTTCATTAATAGTGAACTGCCTAAAACGCCCCTCAATTTAGTCATTAGCCAATGCTTTTTGCCTTTTTGTAAAGTAATATATCGCATATGCCCTTTCCATCCACCCGTTCTTCATTTGTGGAGCCTTTCTTTTAGTCTATTCTTGATTTTTTAAAACCACGTACAACATTTGTGGCATACAGAAAGATAACGTAATAATTAAAATCTGGGGGCAGGACAAAAAATTTTTTTTAAAAATGTGAGTTGAACCAGGCCATATGGTTTGTGGCATAGAAAACAATAAAAAATTATAAAGAAATTGGATGTATGGAAAAAGTTGTAAAGCAAGTTTGGTTAATGTGGTTACAAAGTCAATGATAATATAGATAACAGTATAGACACTCATTGTTGTAAAGCAAGTTTGTCTATTGTGGTTACAAAGTCAAGGATGATGTAGATAACAGAAAGTCAAGGATGATGTAGATAATAGTATAAGTACTCATTGTTGTAGAGCAAGTTTGTCTACAGTAGTTACAAAGTCAAGGATGATGTAGATAACAGTATAGACGCTCATGTAATTGGATGTAGTTGGGAGCGGCTGCCTTGATTGCCGTAAGACTCCAGCACTCCTGTATAAAGAGTTTATATAGATCACAGATTATTTCTCCAAAACAGAACTTAATTATAAGTTTTCAAATACCATGTCTCCCATTTTGGTTTTGCTTTGCTTTTTGTCTTGCACACAGAGAAAGATAAAATAATAATTAAAAAACTGGTGACAAGACAAAAAAACTATTTAAAAAATGTGAGTTAAACCAAAGCACATGGTTTGTGGCATAGAAAACAATACAAAATTATAAATAAATTGAATGCATCGAAAAACAATTATTAAAAATTGTGAGAAGCCCGCTTGTCTCCTATTTTGGTTTTGCTCTGTTTTTTGTCTTCTATACAGAGAAAGATATAATAAAAATAAAAAATTGGTGGCAAGACAAATTTTTTTATTTATTTATTTTTATTTATTTTTTTTTTTTTTGTAAATATGAGTTGAACCAGGCCATATGGTTTGTGGCATAGAAAACGATAAAAAATTATGAAGAAATTGGATGCATGGAAAAACAATTATTAAAAATTGTAAGAAGCCCGCCTGTCTTCCATTTTGGTTTTGCTTTGATTTTTGTCTTCCACGTGTTGATCATTTTTTTTTGGAGGGGGAGGGAGGGGGGCTTTTTGATTGAGAGGGCTTCTCTCTTTTCTTTCATTTTCATCTCTTCCTTTCTTCACTTTTTTCCTTTCCTTTTACTGCTTCTTTCTTTCGCATTTTTCTCTATCGTTTCAGTTTTCTCTCTTCGTCTTCTCACCTTTGCTCTTACGCTTCGCACGTCCGCTTCTTCACGTCTGAAGTCTTCCCATTTTGTGATTAGTTGTGTATTTTCTTGGGTGCCAGTTTTTGACACTTATGTGGTTGATTTCATGTTGAGTTTTAGTATATGTAAATTTGGGTTTAGGTGATTTTGAGGTTTTAGAGTTAATTGTTTCCTGTGGGTTTTTTGTGGGGGTGAGGCTTATAAAATACTGGAGTTTCGTTTCTGTGTTGATATTATGACTATTGCTGTGTCGTTTGATCCTGATTTTATTTTTGGCAAACGTTGCTTCGTCTTTTTTTCGTTTGTGTGTCGTCATTGTCATTATGGGTGTATGCTTTGGTTCTGTTTTGTGCTTTCAGGTAACGGTGTTGTTCGTTTTCCTAGGTGTTGTGTTGCTGTTTTCACACTGGTTCTAATTCAGGAGTAATTTTTCGGTGTACCCGGCACACCAAATTTTTTTGGTGTACCCTCACTCATAATGGTGAGGGTACACCAAAAAAATTTGGTGCACCCTCACTTTTTGTACACCAAAAAAATTCTAATGAGTGAGGGTACACCAAAAAATTTTGGTGTACCCGGTACACCTAAAAATTTTTCCTAATTCAGGTATGTCATTCTTCTTTCTTACTTTCTTTTATTTTTTCCACTTATTTTAGCTTATTTTCTGTTCTTGGGTAGATCTGGTGTTTAACTTAGAGCGCAGAAAATAGGGAATAATGATTACAAAAATTATGTTTTTAGATGAATCTAGTGTTTAAATTAGAGTAGAAAAAATAGGGAATAATAAATAAAGAACGAAAGAGAATGGTTTCTTACAGTTGATGTGTTAGTGGAGAATTGATTAGTGGATTGATTGACAACAATATGTTAAATATTTGTTCAAATTAATCACATTGTTTTGTTCTTAGGGTTAAGCTTTGTGTGGTGACAATTTCTGAATTTAAAAAATTTATGCTTTGTTTGACTAGGGTAAATGGAAAATATAGCTCCAACTCCTATCGATAAATTACAGCCTTATATAAAGGCGGTGAAGATAAGAGTCTGAATTTGCAGGATATGGAAATCGTCAATTTCCAGAGCTGTTCAAACATACACAGCCCTGCACTTTGTGTTACTTGATGAAATGGTGAGCAATTGTTATTCATTTGTATTAATTATGACTGGTAACAGGTTTATTTACATGAAAAGAGTGTGTGATCAGTCTTTTAATCTTAATTTTTAATAGGATTGTTTCTGTCACATCCTGGTCTGGGCCCCCACCATATCCTGGCCTTGACTTCATCGTAGCACGATATTGTCTGCTTTGGGCCCCCACCACGCCTTCACGATTTTGTTTCTGAGAACTCACACGAGAACTTTCCAGTGGGTTACCCATCTTGGGAATGATCTCGCTCGAACTCACTTAACTTCGGAGTTGTGATGGAACCCGAAGCCAGTGAGCTCCCAAAAGGTCTCGTGTTAGGTAGAGATGAGAATATACATATAAGGCTTACAGGATCCACTCCCCTGGGCAATGTGGGATGTTACAATCCACGCCCTTAAGGACACGATGTCCTCGTCGGCACACTTCCGGCCAGAGATTGGCTATGATACCAAATTGTCATATCCTAGCCCGGGCCCCCACCACATCCCGGGCTCAACTCCACCATAGCATGATGTTGTCCTCTTTGGGCCCCCACCACGCCCTCACGGTGTTGTTTCTGGGAACTCACACGAGAACTTCCAAGTGGATCACCCATCTTGGGAATGCTCTTGCTCGAACTCGCTTAACTTCAGCGTTCCGTTGGAACCTAAAGCCAATGAGCTCCCAAAAGGTCTCGTGCTAGGTAGAGATGAGAATATACATATAAGGCTTACAGGATCCACTCCCCTGGACGATGTGAGATGTTACAGTTTTTGTTTAGGTTAGTCTATATATACATGATTGATATTCAATTTATACATATTCATTCTTCTCATATAAAATCAAATTGGTATTGTGATTTGCTTATTGCTTGGATTTCTAATATTTTATTTTTTACTGTTGTTAATTGTAAAGCAACATGCAGATGAAGCTTGCACATCAAACCTTAACTGTGGAATTGTTGCTTCTAAAATAGAAGCTGGCAACTGTTACGAAATTATGGATTTTCGTACTAGTAGAATGAATGGTCAATAAAGAGTTGTCCCACATGATACCATTCACCGTTTAAACAATTTTTAAAAAATTGGCAAGTCTGTTCCCGTCGATCCCTTGGCATCACTTCTTTTTATAGGATTATAACACACTTTATCCTCAGCTTAACAGAGTTGACATCCTCACAGGTAATAATATATATATGTATGTATGTATGTATGTATGTATGTATGTATGTATACATCTGTTAAAAAAATTATTTGTCTTTATTGTGTAAATTATATTTTAACAACTTAATTCTATTTATTTGTTGAAATGCAAGATGTCATTGGTCATGTAACCGGTGTATGACATTTGGAGCAAAAACAAATTAATCAGAGAGTTACTCAAAAGTGTGATGTGGTTATTCAAAATAGGAAAAATTAGGTTTCCATCCCTTACTTTCATATTATATTGATTGAAACCTTATTATTTTTCTATTTTAGATTAAGGTCCTTTGACTTATTAAATGTCATCATTTTAGTATGTAAAATATTACACATCATCATAAATGAAATCTTATCCTTATGTGCATTTAAGGTAAAATAAACTATATGAGTAAGTTTAAAACAAAGAAAATCCATTTGAATTCCTCCATTCTTCTTCTTCCCTTATGCACATCCGGAATTTACAACACCCCAAACCCAATTTTCTCAAATTTTTCTCCATTCCTGAATTGATCCAATGCATATATGTTGAATAAACCTTAAAATACAAATTAGCATCAATGGTTTTATCGGCTTGTGAGATTTGTGTGGCATGGGCAAGGCAATGCAGACATCGCTTTCTCAAGGAATCTGGTTGATTCAAATATGCAGAGACTGTAGAGTGAGCAGGCTATGTGAAAATTGTACCACTCTGAAGTCATCTTCTTTTATTCTTTATATTTTTTTCTTTTCCTTTTATTATTATATATTAGTCTTGATTATTCAATGTCTGGTTGGCTACACTTATATCCATGGGTACATTTTTAATCTACATGTTTCGTTCTAATATATCTATTGCTATAATATGTTTTGGTTGGTTCAAATTCGTTTTACATAAATATATGGGTACAAAGTTTTTGGAGAATATTATGTAAAATGGTTTTTAAGGTTGCTACATTTTACGTATCCACATATGCATGTCTATAAAACAATATGGTATGATGCATTGTAACATCCCACATCGTTCAGGGGAGTGATCCTTAAATGTATATTCTCAGCTCTACCTAGCACGAGGCCTTTTGGGAGCTCACTGGTTTCGGGTTCCGTCGGAACTCCAAAGTTAAGCGAGAAGGAGGGCTAGAGCAATCCCATGATGGGTGACCCACTGGGAAGTTGCTCGTGAGTTCCCAAAAAACAAAACCGTGAGGGAATGGTAAGCCCAAAGCAGACAATATCGTGCTACGGTGGTAGAGCAGGCCCGGGAAGTGATCCGTCCTGGGCCGGGATGTGACATGTACATTCTTTTCCTTGAGTTTTTAAATGTACCCATGAGTCTTCTTGTACCCATATGCTATTTATGTTATGGGTACATACAGTATTTTTGGTCTAAGTTCGTGGGTACATTGCTTTTGTATGTATGAATTCATGAGGTACATTATTTCCCTTAATACTACTCAATGAAATTCACAAAAAATATGTGCAGTGTGCATGAATTTTTATTGTAGAAATTATTTTTTTTTTAATTTTTAAGTAATTCATTAGATTTGTAAATATATGATCCTATAAATTTTTGAATTTTTAAAATTTTAAATTTCTTTTAGACTTGATCGATTGATTGAATCTCATAATACAAGGATTTTGAATTACATAAATTCTTGAATTTAAATCCCTTAAATGTTGGACTGCAATCAATATTTTAAATTACAGTTTTTTATTTAAGATATAAAAAAGATGAGATGGAAATATAGTAATACTAAAATGTTGAGGTGTACAAAGTCAAAGGACTTTGATCAAAAAATAAAAAATAATAAGATTTCAATCTAACAATTGAGTTAACTAGGAACCGGAACCAAAATGACCCTTCAAAATATCAGGTTGTTTCTCCCCTCTGCTTACTGTAATTTTAAATTATTTTTTATATCTATTATATTTCTGTTACAATAGTTTCAAAGTTTTATTTGCCAGATTGTAATGCTGTTAGGCAATTATATAATACTTATAACATTGACTGTCTACTTTTTTCATATAATAATTAAATGCATTTTTTCTTGCTGTATGAAATTTCGTTTTCAATTTGCTTCTGCAACAGAAATCCGCAACAGAAAGAAAGAACTGAACGTTACGTTATGGGGAGATGTTGAAAAGAATTTCCGTTCTTTGTCAATGCGAGCATTGTTTGCACCAATTGTTGTCGTTTTCACGAGTTTGAAAGTAAAGTTATACCGAGGTATTTAATTCCATTAAAAATTAGCCTATTTCATATCTTTATTGTCCTGTTTTTAAATATCATATGGTGTAAATGTGTTGACCATATCTTACAACATAACTCTAAAACATTTATTGTCTCTCATTCGTTTTTTTTTAATATCATTTATTATCAATAATGAAATAGGTTTTTCTCATTTTTATTTACGAATCTATGCTTGCAAACTTTTAAATTATATGACTTTATCTAGAGTCTTTGTTAATGTTCTATTCATGATTTTTCCATTATTTTTCCAATTCACCGATAAGATTATGTTGAATACGACTGGTTCCTCACTTTTCTTCCTTGATCCAGACATCCTAGAGTTAAACTCATTCAAATCGGTGTGGGTACATTTATGCTTCTCTAGACAGAATGAAAATATACCTATTATTTTTACAACAAAAGATGTTATTTTTACAAACTAATTCAATTCACATTATCTTGTAAAACTTGCAGGTTTTCTGATTGCACAGAGGTTGTGGAAACACTGCCACCCTCTTCACAGCAAGCAAATGAAGCTCAAATTTTACAAACTGCCAAGAGAGTGACAATTGATGAATTAGCATTCCTGGATCCAGATTTATATAAGGTATAAAACTTTAATATAACTTTTTATGTTTTTTTTTTTAATTTGATAACTAAAATTTTTACGAATCTACTCAAGACGACATGTTTTTGTGTAAAACATCTATTAGGCGTTTTAACACACGATTTGACTAGTGGTACAATGCTTGCCCAAATTGTGTAAAGCAAATGCATAAAGATCCAGTGAGTGGACAATTGGTTTGCCAAAAACACCCCAATCAAATTCTAACGCCTTGGTAATATGTAACATCCTGTGTTTCAATTTTCTGTCTTGCAAATTTAAATACAACCTGTCACCGTTTTTTTTGCGATTTATATATAATTAATAATTTTTGCTCTTCCTCACTTAACAAAAATACTATTTCACATTTAATGCATTGGTACAAAAAAATATTTCTCATTTGAATGATCGATTGCATCAAATGTATATCACCCCAATTTTTAAATATAGGTACAAAGTAAATTTGATTCTTCAGGACTACACCAATGAAATCATTGCTTTGGTAATTGGTAAATCTGGCGAAAAGCTTTTTGGAGTGCCTTGCAATGATTTGGTCCTAAATTAGCGATTGGTGGATAAACAACAATTACCCAATGAGTTTCTCAGATTGATAGGGTAGAAAAAAATTTATCACCTGCGTTTTGGCAATAGAAGAAACATCTTTAATTCAAGTGATGTTCTCATTTTACAATGTCTGTGATGATACAAGTAGTGAGCCAACAACTCCACAGATATTGGTGAGGGAAATTACCATGTCCTCAACTGTGGTTTCATGTTCTATGTTAACACCAGATACAACTGCAGAATCACACAAGCGAAAAAGAGAGTCAGTGAGAAGACCTCTTTTTATTGACAATGAGCAAAGGTTTATTTTCTATCTTTCCCTTGTACAAGTTTTCAACTTTTGTCTATTCATTTTTTTCTAATATTTGTTATCTATTTAAAACAATGATGTACAAGAAATATCAGGATCAAGTGAAAAAGACTTTGATCAAGTTTCCATAAAGCTGTTAAAAAAAAGAAAAAAAAAATCACCTCCGACACCTCCAAAGGCAGATTTGACTCCTCTAAATAAATAATAGGTGGCAATACTTCACCATCACCTGTACATTTCATAACCATTTGTGTACAAATGTTGCTGCTGATGGAAAATTATGTATAACTGCTACAACAAAATGGATGACTATGTTGTATTAATGTTCATGCTTTAAACCACTGTCTATGCATGTTTTGAACACATCGTTTCATACAATTTTCAAACTTATAGCATTGTGTGGGCACTACTACCGACTAGTATCTAATCATTAATTATTGATTCATATGTGCATTGTAGTTTCATATCACATTTCCTAAAAAATAATTTTAAATTTCTATATTTTTGAGCAAATTTCCATCATTTCTATCGAAAACAATTGATATCGATATTCGATATATCTATTAATATTCGATATATCTATCAATATTTTCACAAATTTACTTATCGATATTTCCATTGATATCGATATTTTAAACATTGATCAAACGTATCAATTTTTTTATTTTATTTTTGGGTAGTCCAAATAGGTGATAGGAGGGGCCTGCAATACCACGTAAGCAGATAACAAGGATACTAACAAAAGATTGTAACTTTGAGGGACTATAACATTACAATGGAATTGAAATCCTAAATTTTTTATATGACATTGCAATAAGTTATTGTATGAAGTTGCTATTTGACACAAATTTGAGACCGCAAAAACGATAATTTACCCTTGAAATTTCATGGAGCCTTGTATTGTACTAGATTGTAGGTGCGTGTGTTCAGAATTCGAATTTGGAAGTGTGACAAAAACATAGTTTAAAATTTATTCGATACAGTTGATATAGAGAAAGTATGGGAGGTGAAGTGTAAATTTCATCTCTTATTGGAGAAATTCTTATGTTTAGGCTAAAATCAATAAATATCGTCGATATTTTTGACACACTATTAAATATCAGAGAAACTCTTGTATATTTTTCTTCCAAATTAATACTTGATCATCTCTAAAGTTTTGTTTTAAGATTCCATCATTTATATTGAAAACAACTGATATCGATATTTCCACAAATATCCATAGTTTAAATACCGAACTGGAGAGAGACGTAACATAGTGCGGTTAGATAATCCGTCAGACCGTTGTTAATTGGGAACTTGGAAGGAACGGCCTTCAAATTCAATCCCACCACTCCGTTTGTCCTGGACAAGTACGCTCAATTTATATCAGCGACACGAATCCGAAACCCGCACCGGAATGTCTATAGTTCCGTTGGTTTGAGTTTTACAATGAAGAAACTAAAACGATGCCGCCACTTGTCTCCTCAAAACGCCACCTCCTTGGTGGAATTGGAGCTCCCGCTCCTTCCCTTTCCCTTGAACGAGGTTTTCACTTCAATTTCTCTTTCTTTAAACTCAATCTTTTTATTTTTCTAGTCCGAACTTCGTGGCGTAAGGGAGCACTATGCTCTCTTGGCTATGATTAAGTCTGCTGTTGTTTTTGAACATGATTATTTTTTTGTGATTTAATTTAGTTAATATTTGGATTGCTTGGAATAATTAATTCTTTTTTTTTGTATTTATTTCTTACAGTAAGAACAATTCTTTCTTTCTAATTTTTGAAAAACTGGTTTTCGAAATTTCAGGTTCTTAATCCCTCTGAGAGCAAGGCATTGCACTTATATGAAGCAAGGTATCTAGCTCTACTGGAGGAGGTAATATATACTTTCATTGCTACATTTTCTCCGATTTGATGACAGCATGAGTTATGAGTGTTGAGCAAGTAAGGTGGAAGAAATTTTGTTAGAATAAACGAAAGATAACATACAACCGCGAAAGTATATTGAAACAAGAACCAGGCATACCGAATCAGGCCTTCTTGTAAGCCACAGCATACCGAATCAGGCCTTTTTGTTCTTCTATTTTAGGTGCTTTGCTTTTACGAGCAGCTTTTAGTAAGCTACAGCATACCGAATCAGGCCTTCTTGTCTCTGAATTATATGAGGTCCGAAAAATTCATGGAGATTTAAGTCAATTGGTATTGCTAGGGAATTTGTGAAGTTACACTCGACAAGCTACTGAAAGTCTGTTTGGTTATTTTTGCAAAGCTGCTATTGATAGGTAGAGGCACTTAGTGAGATAGTCGTGAGTGTTGTGAAGATATGATGTAAAATGAAGATGGCCTGCCGCCTGTCTGCAGACAAATACCTGTCAAATGGCACATTAACATTGTAGCTATTGTTCTTATCTATAATCAAGTAGTTTTATGTAAAGTTATATACCATTGGGATGATATTATGGAACACAGGAATATAATTCCATTTGAATTTTATAAATTGTTCGTTTGAATGCTTTTGAAAAGCATAGATAGAGACACCCAAATTCAAAAAATTTAAAAACAGGGGGATTTCTTGTATGCGTTAAGAAATGTCCAAGTCCTTTGGTCCTAATGGTGAAATTCGATGGTTTAGTTAGTGTATAGGTTTTTCATGGCAGCTGCAGGTGCTCATCGCATGTTACATATGGAAGCCCTTTGGTTCACCTTGAATGCTTTTCGATACCCAAATCTCTTTATGCATGGGCCTTGGTTAACAACTGACACCCCTTCAAGCCAAACAGAAGGGACTTCGGTCTTGTCCACCATTATTTGGCGTCTGCTTTAGAATTATTAACATATATAAATTCTGTTATATTATGTAGTTGTAATTCCCATACGTTTGTCAGTATATGTAGTCATGCGTTTGCACAACTGCTGGTCATTTTATGGTGAGAATCACAAATTGTTGTACACCCAATCACTCATTCATGCTACATTTTATTTCGTATAACATGAATCCCAAAGGTGATCCGTGATAAAACAGTCCCTCCTCGTACGTTTAGGTTATGGAGATCCTATGGTGTGGTTTCGGATGTCAGAAAAACTATTTGTATTCATCCTACTTACAGTTTATTCTATTTGTTGCAGTCGTTGACATGGAAGAAGCTTTTTGTGGATTTTGTGTTGGATCCAATCATCATTGACAATTCATCAGGAGAAGCATCCTTTGCAGCCAGAAATGGTTGCTTGGTTTTCATAGAAAATGTAAGCTTCTGAACTTCAATGCAATTTCCAAATATTTGAAGGATCTTATGAATTAAAACCATTCCGGTACTCTGCAGGGTGAGCGTTTAGAAGTTGGAGCACTAGTCTCTATTAGAGGAATTGGTCGTGTAAAAGTTGTGAAATTTTTGCAGGTGAGCCTCAAGAGATTTGATGAATATTAGGAGCTTTTGATGTGACATCGAAACTTTATAAAACTCAGCGCACATGAAGTTAGTCAATCTTGGCATTGATAATTGAGTTTAAGTAACTGTACTTTGTGTACATGAAGTTAGTCAAAAACTTATTGAGACGAAAAACTTTTAATTGCAAGTGCAACCAAGTATAAGTTTTACAAGAAGTGTTACTATGCATGATGATCAGAATTGATTGTGTAGTGAGTTCAGGAAGGAAGAGGAAATAACCTTAAGGTCTTTTCTTTTTGCTTTAATTCTTCTTTTTCTTCTGCTCTGTCTGTTGTACTTGTACCGTCGTTTGTATCTCTTATGAGAATAGGTTGACTCTTATGCTTTCCAGATGTTGGTTTGCACTTTTGTACATGCAGGCAGATCCTTACTTGAAAGGTGTTGTTATACCTGTGCACGACAGGGTTCCTGAAAGCGAGAGCGGATTAGACCCAAAAATAATGCAAGTAAAGGAAGCTCTTTATTGTTTAAATAGATTGGAAATCAAGCTAAAGGTGTGCTGCTCTCTCTCTCTCTCTCTCTCTCTCTCTCTCTCTCTCTCTCTCTCTCTCTCTCTCTCTCTCTCTCAAAGATTATTCCCACTTCCTACACTCTCCCCACTTATTCTCTCTTTCTCCTCAAATTAATAAAACTATCAAAAAATGGTGAATCGAAGGTTTGGAACCAAGCAAAAGATGGACTATCTTAATGAAGACAATGAAAACACCATCAGTCTTCCAATCTTCTGAGAGAATGAGGGTGTTTATATAGGGGTGTGGCCGGCCACCTTGGGAGGAGATGGACCGGCCACTTGGATGGATTTATGGCTGAAGTTCATGATTTGTGTTTAATTAGCAAATTAATTGAATAATTAATCAATTAATTAGCTAATTAATATAATAAAAAAGGAATGATTTAGAGGGTTACTTTGTGGAGAAGATATGATGAGGGATGGATGGATGAAATAGGTTATAAATAAATACCTATGTGGGCACTTTTGACTTGATTGATGGATGATTGTCCACTTCTCGAGCGTAGGAATTCCGGTGTGTCTTAAGGGTAATTTTTTCCTTTTTACCCAAAAATCCACGTTTCGCCTCTTAATTATTTTTGGCTCTACAAATGCCTTCAGACCTGTTGGGCTGCTTGTAGGAAAGAGCAGCAGGTGTAGAGATCTTCTTGCTTTAGGAAACATAGGATTGTTTCCTATTTTGATGTAGATTCCCTCTTTAATAGGAAATTAGATCTTTCTAGGAAAGGGAAATAAATTTCTCTCAAAGCCTATTTAAGTCCACCTTAAGTGGATTATTAAATCAATTTTGGAGAACGATTTATTCTACCCTACAAAAGAGAGACAGTTTAGAGGATATTTGTTCCCCTTCCTCTAGCAATCTTCTACACTTGCTCATGCAAAGGACCATCTTTCATTACTTTCTTTGTCTTTTTTCATGCCACACTGAGGTAAGAAAAATTTAGTTTTCTTTGTCTTCTTCTTGGATAGTGCTGTTGTAAGGCAGCCGTCGGGGTGGTGGGGCCAGGAGTCGGCTCAGCATGGGTCGATGAGGTGTTGTGGTAGGGGCTAGGAGTCAGCTCGACATGGGCCAAGGGCAGCTTGTGCCGCTGGGGCCGCGGATTGAAGCGCTGCGCGCAGTGCTAGGTGAGATGCATGGCTCATGTCCTTTGGGCTCTTGGACCTAACGCGGGTTAGGCTGGCTATTGAGAGGAATGAGGAGGTCACGGGCCTCATGGGCTGCTGGAATGGTGGGCAAATAGGCCTCCTGCTTAATGGTCCGAGAGAAAAAAATGAAGGAAAAACCAGTATGGGTTGAGCTCCCCTGTTGACTACCGTGAATGGCTTTGGCTGCTTAGTCCTCTTCGCCAGGAGAAAGGTGGGCTGCTCCCGAGAAAAGAGGAAAAAAGGATCAAGGCGGATGCATTAGCTCGTCTGATCGCTATCGTGGAGCCTACTATGAATGAAGATGGAAAGAAGAGATCTTCCTCGCCTGCTCAAGAGATGTCGGTTGAGAAAAACTGAAAACTTCCTTCATTGCTCGTGAGGGTCCGCCTGCTGCCAAGAGGCCTGTGATTGACATGACTTCTTCCATTAGGAAGAAAAATGAGGTTGCTAGATCTGAGCTTGTGGCACCTGCCATGTCGAGAATGGCTAGTACAATTGTTGATAGGATTGTTCAGTGTAGAGGTCCTGTTATGCCCCCAGTACCGAAGTCTGTACCAAGATGTTTGTTGGGAGCTAAGACCAATGCTATTATGAAGAGCGATAAGGTGGACTCTGCTGCTAAAGTGGTGCCAAGGCCCACTCCCCCTGCTGCTGAGATTGATTCTCCTACTGGGAAGAATGAGACTGCTCGCGTGGGTAACTATGAGAAATCCACTAAGCCTGCTTCTAAGGAAGCTGCTAAGATCTGTGCGCTTTTGAAACCAGATATGTTTGAAGACATGGACACTTGTGCCAAGTTTGTCATGACGTTAGAGGGGTTATTTGCTCAAGTTCATTTGCGAAGCATACGACCGAGTATAGGAAAACTTGCCTTACTTGCCATGATGTAGAAGACGATTATTCTGGCAGCTGAGTCTATGCTTTTTGACCAAAATGATACTGAGGCTGCCAAGGAGGTGGCAAAGGCTGTGGCAGGCGAAGCTTATTCTTTTGTCGAGAAGATCAAGAGGTTAGAATTTGAGCTCGTCACCTTGAAGGGGTCTAATGTCTCTGCCTCCATTTTTCTGCAGCTTGAGACCGTTCGCCAAGAGATCGTTGACTTGAAGAGTAGGCTTGACGCAATCCAAGTTAAGTATGAAAGTGCAGAGAAGGAGATCGGATGTTACATACCTCAAATTCAAGATCTTGAGCATGCTGTGTCTGAGCTTCGTTCTACTACTTATGTAAAGGATGAAGAGTTGATTGCTGGTTATAACCAAGTGATCCACTTCAAGAAGGTCGTTGATAGGCTTGAACCCCAAGTGTTGGAACTCCAAGGTGCACTGAAGATCAACGAAAGTTTGATGAAAGAAGTGGATGAGCTGCAGCGCATCTATGTTAGTCTGTTCAATAAAATCGAGCAGCTGAAAGGTGAGAAGGTTGGGCTTAAAGCTCCGCTTGTTCAGAGTCAGGCCGATTTCTACAAGTTGGGTTATGTAGATCATCTCTTTAGTAGGCCGTCTGATTTCGAGTTTGTTGGGAAAGACTTCGAACCTTCTCTATTTCTCTGGAATACTTGTTTGCCTTTACTTTTGAGGCCTTCATTAGTGAAGTAGTTGGAGATGTTGGTGCCCAAGCTGGAGCAGCCGGAGGTGAAGCGCTGAATGGTGCCGCTGCTAAGAATGTCGCAGTTGCTGAAGGTGTGGTGACCAAGTAGTCGTGGAGTGTCCAAGCTGCTAAAGAGTAGTTTTCTAGGTAGCCTTTAGGATTTTTTTTGTTTCCTTCGTTGCTTTTTGCTTTGCTTGATCTTTTTGAGTCTTTGCTAGTTGTTTATTAATTTTGCTAGAAAATTTAATAAACTTGTTTCCTTCGCTTGTCTCCATATTCGCTTCTTTTGTTCATGCCCTAACCTTTAGACTTTATAGACCAGTGGCAGGTGTGCTACTTTTCTATAAGCAGACAGGCTCGCGTAACCGATGTAGCCGTAGGTGTTGGTGTAGAACTTTGCAAAGTTGTTAGCCATAGGATCAGCAGCTAGACATCTTACTTACAGAAGTAGACAAGTCCGCGTGACCACTAGGTTGTTAACCTTGGCTTTCTCCAATTCCGTAGGTTGCGTAGTAAGTATCACAACACTTTAGGGCTTGGTGTAGGTCGTTCCACGCTTGGCAGAGGTAAAGCTTATCGACTACGTAACATGCCAGCAGTGAATAAAGCTTCGTATATGCACGCTAGCTTGTTTAACTTTTCACAAGAATATGCGGTTGTATAAGTCTAATGTGGCTTTACTGCTCAAAGGGCAAGCCATAAACAGTATTCTGGAAACCGTAGGTTATCTTAGTGCACTCGATAGCAAGTTTAAGGTTCCAGGGCAGCCGTTCAAAGGGCGTACTTCGTAATGTTCCTCCTCTGTCTTTGATTTCCGGTTCCTCACGAATTTAGGCCAAGAGACCCAAAATCCTTCAGCTAGCTAAGCCTTGAAAAAGATCATTGTGGCTACTTCTAGGAATCATAGCGCAAGCCATTGTGTATCTAGTTATACCAGGGCAGCCTGGCTCATCCACGTCTGGATATTCGGAGTGTAAGTTTATCCTCTCACCTTGGAAAGTAGACCCATGTGGGTGTTGGGGAATTGGTTTACCTTATCATACTAGAGAGCAATTAGTTTATCCTTTCAGACTGGAGAACAGACCCATACAGGTGTCGAGGAATTGGTTTACCCTCTCGCACTGGAGAACATGGTTGGTCCATCGGGGGGCGCAATTCTTGCAATGAGTCCTTAAGAAAGGCGTGATATTCTTTTGAAGTGCAGGAGTGATTAGTTGTTGTAAACATGCAGCCAAGCCAAGTTGTAGATTACTTCTACATTCCTCATTGAAAAATGATTGAAACGAACGAGAACTTAGCTATAAGGTAGGAACTGCATAACAACTGGATAGTCATCGACTGGTGAGGTGATGCTCGTCGAGCTACTTGAGTCTTCGGGCTTTCGTGTTGAGGTCACACGTGACACTTTCTCAAATTGTAGACGTTCCATTGTTTTTCGATCTCTTTGTCATTCATGGTGGCGATGATGTAACTACCTTTACCGCTTACTTTGCTAATCTTATATGGACCTTCCCAGATGAGATCTATCTTTTTGGAGCATTCTCTGCGGGTAGTGATGAAGGCTTTTCTTAGGACTAGATTTCCAGGTTGGAACTGTTGGATCTTGGCCCTTTTGTTGTAATTGGAGAGGAGCTACTACTGGTAGGCTGCGATACGGGTGATGGTCTGCTCGGGCTTCTCCTCTGCCAGATCTAAGCTTGTGGCCATCTCCGTACTGTTCTGCTTAATGTTTGGTAGTAGAGTGCTGATACTTAACATGGTGACATTTGGGATGAATGATTGCTTCTTAATCAAATGCAAGAAAGAAAGGAGTTTCACCGGTTGCTTGTCTTTTGGTGGTGCGATATGCCCAGACACATCCGGGGAGTTCGTCTGACCATTTTCTCTTCTTGTTGGTGAGAGAATTTTTGAGGCAGTTGAGGATCATCTTGTTAAATGCTTTGAAGCCTTGAGTGATCGCCTGCTTTGGCATTGAACTGTCTGAGGTGATAAGGACCACGCCTGTTCCTGAACCTTTGTAGTTGGATGCACCGTTGACATGTAAATGCGAGAAGTCTCCATCGGGTGGAGCAGGCGCGGCTAGGGCGTGCTTGGCTACCTCCGGGGTGTCATTAGGTCCATCTGTTGCATCGCCTAGGCTAGGCGTGAAGGCGCAGTAGGGAGCCAAGGAGTTATTGTTAGGTTGCCCTATTACACGCATCAGAAGATGCTCAATTGCCAGTATTGGGCTAGTTTAGAGTTGAATTATAAAGCAAGGGTCGGCTGGGGCCTGTGACACGTAGAAGGAGGTCATGTTCAATTGCTGGTACATGTTGCTCCTAGAAACTATTCATCATCTTCCCTGACGTTTTCGTAATTTTTCGACGTTGGTAAGCTTCTAGAAACTCTTTGGTTGTGTTTTAGGAGTATATCAAAGCTTGTTTTAAGTTATGTATGTGCGTGAATCATAGAAAATAGCTTGGAGTAGCTTTTCCAAATGTTCCAACAAGCATGCCACTTTCGAGGTGTTTTCTGGCTAAACCATGGTAAGTTAGCCATCGTGCAAGGTACCAATATATTACTCTCGTCGAGTACTACAGGTTTTGTTTTTGAATCACTTAATTTGGTTGAGTAATGAAGAAGTTATGAGCATTGGAAAATCAATCCAGAAACCGGTCAAAAGCTTGGCCTGAAAACAGGTTAACCTAACCTGTTTGCCCTAAAACCCAAACCCATTTAGACTGAGACCTAGCCTAATTACCCCCATGACCCGTCCTTTAAAGCCTAACCCATTAACTTTTTTAAACCAGGAAGCCATTTACCCCAGGCCTTGGGCTGGATTACCCAAGCCCAACCCAATTATTTTTATTTATTTATTTATTTTTCTTTTCAAAAACCCAAAGGCATTGGGCCAGGCTTTCAAGCCCAATACCCTTTAAACCCTAAAACTCATTGGACCCGTTGACTTTGACTTTGACCAGTCAACGGTTAATGTATACTTTTAGGGTTGACTTTTCGGTTTCGTCCGGAATCCCTCCTAGGCTAATTTCAACGTCCTGGACCCGTTTATGAAGTCCGTTTTCCCAAATTAAATTGTTTAAGTATAGTTTTTTTAATTGTACTCTTTATGTGCTTAAGTGTAACTTCTAGCGGCGATTCCGTTATTCCTATTTTGTACGGCTCATCTACGATCGAGTATCTGTGAGTGGACCCCTTCTAAAATGCATGTTTTAACAGTATAAATGCATATATGAAAAACATGATTTACTAAGCATGTTTTGTGAACATTTTATGAGAAATTGATTATCATGCTATACTGAGCTTATTTTGGAATACCATATTTTCTATTGTATGATATTTTCTATTGAACCCATGTTCTGTGTAGGATATATGATGGATGACAATATACTATTTAGAACATGTTTTCACACATTTCTTGATGGATGACTTTATACTAAGAATATGCTTTTGAAATATATATACCTATGTTTGGAAAGATTATATTCAATGGTCTTATGCGTATCTAGTGGTCACTTATATTGACCTTCGGGTTGGGTGTTGTAGGAGCCTACGGGCAATTGATACTTTTGAAGGAAGTTTATGAAGGAAGAGTTCTATATGCCTTCGGGCGCGACACTGATACCACTAGTTGGCACACTATATATATGAGATACGTTTTATGAAGGTTTTATGGCATGCTAGGGTTTTCGGAAAAAAAAACTACTACTTATTATGCTATTGGTTTTCATAAAACTTTGGGGGTTAGTATGTTGATAATTGTTTTACTGTATATTATATATTATATATATATATATATCAACTTGGTCTACTCATGTTTGTTTTTGCGCTCCCTCAGGACTTAGAATCGAGGCGTACGATCCCGGCGTCAAGGTACTTTCGCATCGGCATCTTTGAGTCCTCTCGGTATAGGACCCATCCTCTTCTTCATACAATTTTATATTATTTCTTTTAGTGTTTTAGATTAGATGTGTGCTCTGAACACGTTCCTCATTTGCATAATAATTATATTTAAATTTCTATTATTCTTATTCATATTTTTAGTACTTAGCATTTGCATTCAATAAATGGCTTTCGTCACCCTCGGGTGTCGGCCAGCACGTGACCATCCTGATTTCCCACGGACATTGGGATTGGGGCGTGTCATGTCCACCACCATTTTTTCAGAATAAGTTCAACCTGTCTTGGACCATTTTTGCAAGTTCAATTCAACCCGTTCTCAACATTTTTTGTAGAATCAGTTTAATTAGTCATCGACCATTTTTGCAGAATCAGTTCAATCAGTCATCATCCATTTTTGCATAATCAATTAAACTCACCATTTTGCAGAATCAATTCAACTCGTCATCGACCATTTTTGCAGAATCAGTTCAATCCGTCTTCAACAATTATTGCAAAATTAATTCAATCCATCATCGACCATTTTTGCAAAATCAGTTCAATAAGTCTCGACCATTTTTGCAAAGTTCAACCAAACTTTCTTTAAAATTGTGACTATAAACCCACACCATTTATTGGATCTCTTAGCAATGCTTATTGCCTGAATAATGCCCCAAACCAAAACCATTTATCGATAATATCAATATCAATTCATCTGAAGACAGAAACGTGAGCTCACAGTGGAGAAATTTTTTGGGGTTCCAGCACAAAAGCCAGGTGGTGTTCCCACCAATTGAAAGTTGCCATCTAAATATTCTTTTATATATTTAATTCTTAAAAATTGAGATGCTGAATTGTCGATGGAAAACAAATTAATTTAACGGAGTTGTACTTCCACTGTTAACTCTTACCATCATTACCAATTACTCTTTCTATAAATCTTTTCATTAATTCAAAAATCATCACAATTTACCAGCACCTAGAAAATGAAAATGTGAGAAAGAGAGAGATAATCAGGTTTGGGTGCGACATGCTTTGGGATTTAGATGTTCACCTTCGTTAGTTTTTTCCTCTCTTTTTAGATTGCGGTTTTCGATTCAAAAGAGGAGGGTGAGTGCTGGGCAGACAAGATTGAATTCGAAGTCGAATAGGAAATATGATGGAATTCGAAAGCAATTTGCAAAAGCGCTTGATGGGGAAGTTAACATCCTTTAGTTTTTGTTTGACTATTGGACTTCCGGCTTTTAAGAATTTTTTTGATTAAAAAAGGATAAAAGAAGATTTAGTGTCAAATTTCTATTGGTAGGGAACACAACCTGGCACAGAGCAATAGATTAAGAGATAAAAGTGTGAAAAAACTTTTCTTCTACTAATTTTGCAACTTACACTCTAGAAAAAAGAAAAAAAAGGAGGTAATGATGTCATATTTAAGATGTATTAACTTTTATCTCTTCTTGTAATATTTAGAAAATGTTGACTCAATATATAATTAAGTATTAAAAGTATACTCTATGTATAATTTTTCTTATTTTATAATATTATTTTTGGTTTTTATTAGTTTTATTTTTAACAAAAGAGGTGAGGCAGTAGGTTAAGTCTCATAATAGGCTAACAATAATGTGGTTCAAATTCGCCTTTGGCGAGAATCGAGCCTAAGACCTCTCATTTATCTTGTTTTTAAAACATTAACCTTTTATCCTGTATTGTCTATAGCTATACTACCTAATAATAGAACATTATTTGTTAATAAAAAAAACTAAGAAATATAATATTATACCTTTTCATACGTAGTTGAGAGAAAATATTGGAAAATAAAAACCATGCGCATTAAAATAGTTTCTTACAAAATAAACTTTCTTGATCTTTTTTCTTCCTCCACCACAGATTATCAAATCATTAGTCATGTCTCTAATTTAAAAAATAAGAAATAAGACCCTCTCCCAAGTTCTCTTTCTCTCCCTCTCTTTTTCATATTTCTCATCAATTTCTCTTTCTTCCATATATATATATATATATATATATATATTTTTTTTTTTTTCTTGTTAAATCTCTTTATATACACATAGTGTGTCAGGTTCATCTAATTCTTTATAATTGATATATCCTTCATTTTACATTTTGTTTTAAAATAGAAAATAGTTCTTTTTTAATTGTAATGAAACATATATTTATACATTTTAATTGTTATGTTATAAATTTAGTTAAAAAAAAAAAAACGGCCTAAGCCTTTTAGTGCTAAGACTTTGCCCGCTGCCCGACTAGCTCATTTTAGAACTTTGTAACCAAATATGGTCTTTTTGGTGATAGATTGAGCTTTTGTTGAAAGCGATTCCACCTTTGACTGTTCATCAATTTGAAAAATTTGTGAACTATTTGAGCAAGTGCACGTGTGGAATTACTTACCCAGTTTGTTCATGTTGAAATGGTCGGTCATATATTATACACCTCTGAAATGTGTCTATTTCAAAGTCACCGGCCTTCATATGGAACTCATTTTTCCTTACCATTCAAGATAAAGAGGCAACAATATAACAAGAAGGGCAAATTGACAGTAAAATGAAAACAAGATGGAATAATAACAAACAAACAAAAAGTAGGGAAAAGGGTGACGTATTTGGCGGAAGCCTTGTGATCGTCATGTTCCATCTTCTTTAAAAACTGAGGTCAACAACGATTTACCAAAAAACTTATAGCATATCATTCCAACAATTTTTTGGTAAATCGCTAACCAACTAGAATTCATCTTCATTATTACGTAACTTTTACATGGAATCAAGCTCTAATCGAATCCATGATTTACCAGGAAGCTAAGTTGAGGTGCAAACTCTCTTATTAGCTTCTTGGTAAATCATGGACCGACTAGAGTTTACCTCCAACTATATCAAACCAAAGAAAACAATTTGATTTTCATAGAACATCTGAAATGTATGCACCAATAACCTAGTATATATAGTGGTCCAAAAGGCTCTCTATTTAAAATTGACCAATGGGGGATAGATTTGAAATTTAATCACAATCTACGAATTCATAGAAGGTCAATTATTATTTTAATATTGGTAGATATATGTTAATATATGCTGACTAAAAGCTTACGTGCTGCGTAAATCATTTAAAAGAAATATCTATGCATGTTTAGTGACTACCTTAATATGTTGAAAAAACCTAATTCATACCTAATATAGTTATTCCTAATGACAAGTTTAATTTCCAAATATCTACCAAATTTTATATCAAAAGCTATACCATATAAACCTTGGAAGTCAATCTCATCATCCTAATTTATATAATCCGCAAAATTGTAAATAATGTAAATGCATAATAATAGTATTTTAAAGAAAATTAAAACAAAATAAGAATATATTTGTCATGGTAGAAGTCTAACACCAGTAGGATTCTTCCATCACTGAACCTAATAAAAAAGTTCATAAACAAGTTTCTATTATATGAGATGTATTGGATTGTTGAAAATCCAATGCACACTCATGTCCAAATTTTTACCCAAAATTATGATATATTTTGTGTTTGGATAAACGAAGCTTAAAGCTTTTATATTTTGAACACTTGGTATGAACTTTTGCACATGATGAGTCTAAGAATAGCATTTGACTAATGTCAATCTTCGTGGGTGATGAATTCGACATCAAATTATTATGGAATTGAAAAAAAAGTAGTTAGTTGTTACGGAACGATCCTGATATACGTCTAAGATCGGCACGTGACACTCGGGTGTAGAGATATGGGAAATACAAGCAACACACACAACGAAATACTGACATTGAAATTCACAATTTTTACAACAGTTGGACAACAAAAATAACCAACCCTCACTAGCGACAACGCCCGCAGGCTCCCCAAAAAAAAAGTCCAAAACAAATACAATGAAAGATATAGGGGTAACCTAATCAAACCACAAAGTTTCTAAAATTTCTGATTCATACGTAAACCGAGAACTTGGGTTAGAGTGACATAGTTTGACCGAAACCTATAGCTCCTAAGGTTCCACATTCTAGACCGACTACAAAGATCAAATGAAGACAAGGGGTGGGATCCCAGACCACTCAACGAAATTCAACGAAGATCTGGTTCCAGACCACTCAACGAAACCAAATATGAAGAGGGATTCTAGACCACTCAACAAAACCGATACCAGATATATTAAGGTCACTCGCCTGCATGCCGCGCTAAAGCACCTTCAAACAAAGATCAAGGCCCTAACGTACAATCACCGCTAGAACATAGATCAAGTCTCGTCCCATAATTGTAGTGATAAAACACATAACTCTACGTTGTACATGTTAACTATAGTGTTCCAGAGTGATTTGGGCATGTTGACCAAAAGTCAGATCTCAATCAAAGGTCAAATGTGGGGTCAACAACCCTACATTATTCAATCCGAAAAATCCGCATGTTGGATTTTCTATCCGTAACTTCTTAAAGGACTCATTATTCTTCTAGAACAACATACTAAAATTTCGTCAAGATTGTATCTCTGTCAATTAGAAGTTTATTTGGTGGCCAACTACAAAACTAGGCTAAAACATTGGAATTACAGTAAACGAATGCCAAAAAATAGATTCAGGGCATTGAAATAAGCTAGAAAGACATTTTGGGTTGCTAGACCCTGGCTGCCACCACTTGCAACGGTGAGCCAGTCAAGCGTTGGCCAAATGCGCCAACGTGCGTCGGCCACACGCAGTCATGTGCGGGGTTGGGATCGACTAGAATATTTTGTCCCCAGAATGGAATATTCCATCCCTAAAATGAAATATATTTCATTTAATCTAATAGAAAGTGTCACTATAACCTAACGTCATCAGGAATATTCTGGATAGTTAATAGAATTTTCCTTCTTCCTCTAGTCGCCGTCAGTCGTTGTCGAACTTGCTAGAATTTGTAGAAATCGTCGAAAAACAGGAAAATTTCAAATGCTTTGCACTTTGTCAATTCTCCACCAAATCATGCATACGTATATGAATTCAACTACTCAATGAGACGAACACATTGGTGTGACTAGAGGTCTTTCCTTAGTTGGAATCAGTGAGAAAATATTCAAAAAAGTCTCTTCAAACCGAAGGACAGCAACTCGCGAAATTTCAAAAAACCAAAGTCGAATTCACGTTTCTAGGGCTAAGGGGAATGGATCAATGATGATTTGCTTACCGTTAGGTTACTAAGAAAATGGTTTGGTCGGTTGTGTTTGCTCGGGAACGAAAAAGGGCGAGAAAGTTTGTGGGAGATGTGAGAGACTCAAGGATGAGAGAGACCGAGAGAAAAAAGAAAAAGGAGGAAAGAGATATAGAAGTCTGGGAGGTGGGCCCCACGTAGCGCACACACCTAGGCTAGAAAAATGACAAAGAAAATGTCACAATTAATGGTAAATTTACCAAAATGTCTTTGACTTCCAAGCCTTGTAAAGTCTTCGTTCTATCTCCAAATTTCGTTGCACTTGTGCGCACACGTTTGTAGTAACAAGTACTATCCAAATGTGCCAAGAAATGAGGAAACAAAATGAAAGGATCTAAAATGTTGACGTAGAATTCGTTTAGCCCAACAAGGGCATCTTTGTCCTTCTACAAAACAAGAAAAAATTACGCTGAAAATAGAAACATGTTGTGACAATAACGAATATGAAATACGAAATTTAAATAGTGAAATTTTGAGACAGAATTTCACACTGATACCTATGATATTTGGCAAGAAATTTGGTAGATATAGACGTATATGCATCGTTATTTTCTCATAAAATATTTTTTTTCTTCAAATCATTAGTTAGCATATAAATTCACATATCTACTAGTATTATAATAATTATTAACCTTCAATAAATTAATGGATTCTAATTAATTTCAATTTTATCCTCCATCGGTCAACATTAAATACATATCACTTTGCACCACTATATATACCCTTGTGTTATAAACATCTTATTTAAGTGTGATTGTGTAAATCCTAGATTAAATTTGATTCTAGTTAGTCTTCCCTATTATGACTTGTATTCCTTGGAGGAGAATAATTTCTTCTCTCTCTTATTACTATAAATAAAGGCAATGTATAGGGGGAATAACACATCCTCTGCATAACCCTACAAACACATATCTCTCTATATTTTCTCAGTGCCACCGGCCCTCCTTTCCTTGTTAGTTAAATAGGCCACAACACGTTATCAGTACGCTCCTACCGTTGCGTTTAAGAATCTAATGTGGAAGTTTTTTGCATCAAACAAGTTCACCAATATCATCATCCAATCATGTTCTTTCAAAACAGTGGTTTTTATCTCGATATTTTTGTAGCCCTGATAGCATGAACATTCACCTTAATGAATGACCCAACTTTACATTTTTCAAATTTTAGATTGTACATAAATTGCATATGCATTATATCCATAATTGTTGAATTATGTGAATTGATATTAGCATGAATTGCATCCTATATATGTTCATTCATTAAATTATTTAATTAAATATGCATTGAATTAATTCAAAAAAAATCAAATTTTTTTTAGGGTTCTTCGAACCCATGACCCAAGCCTGCATCGGAGTTAGAAGCTCCATGGCTTTGGAACCTAGAGCCATGACGTCGTCCACCTGCCAAACTCCGACGCCCTTCACGACGTCCCACACATGGCCTGCAGCCATGCTTTACCATCCCCGACGACCTGTAATCATCGTCGACTTTGATTTTAACTGAGATTCGTATGAATCTCCATGAATTCAAAAACCCCAAATTCGAATTTCAAGGTTTTTGGTTTATGGACGTTGAAATTTCCCTTTTTTTTTCTCCGTCACACCATCGAATTCCATGTCAAACCTTTGACTCGCACCAAGTTCTTTTAACCAGAACACGATTGCCTGAAGAGGCATCGCCGGCCTTCGTCCCAGGTGACCACACCCAGCAATGCTGGGGTGTTCTTTTGGCTAAAACCCAAGCCCAATTTGGTTGGCCTTCTCAGTCTGCAATGGAAATTTGTTCAGATAGGGTTCACTTGATGCGGCCCAAGTCCACAGCTTAACCCAAAGCACGATACTAGCTCGTAGGGCTATGGTGTCCCTGCGCCCGCGATGCGCATATCCCAGCCTTATGCTGGTGCATCTGTGTTCCACATGCATGCGATCCTAGCCTACAACTGGTACATCAGATGCACCTGCACCGTGCTACATTTGATCAGCGCCCATCTAGGCTCTGTTTTTGGACTTGGTTCTTGCAGCCCGTTTACTACTACTGAGCTCATAACCCAAAATTCTGTTTGGGGCCTAATCAGCTCGTGTCTATCTAAGCCCAGTTTTTAGGCCTGTACCACGGTATAAATTTGATTAGCCCACTCAGTGAGCTTTGGCCCCTTATTTTGGGCACTGAATTTAATTGCCTAATTATTTTTTAGGCCCTATGGGTTTTATAATTTTTCACCCACACTTTAATCTTTGGTCCTGAAGTTCAAACTAATTAATTCAATTATTATAATAGACCCTGAAGATCTATTTGCATATTTTTTTTGTTGCATATTTTTGTATATATATTTGTGTTTTGTCTACAGGAACACATGAACCTGAAGTTTCTAGAAACATGCCTTGTTTAAAAACCTAAAGTTTTCCTTAAAAACATCACCCATGAAAACCCAAAGCTTTTTTATGTAAAGTTAAACCAATACATGTCTACTAGAACTTGAATGCTCTACTCATATGTGAATGGATTGATTTTTTTTCCTCCATTACACTAACCACATCTTGTCTATTTATTTTGTGATAGGAACATGTCGAATTTGAACAAACTCTACTTCACTGCTTTAGAGGTCATTGGAATGAACTACCTCAAGTCGGATGTGAAGCTCCACCCTACCATAAAGAATTTGCAATCCGCCATTAAAGATGAGACGGACAACCTGGTTGGCAAAGCTGAGAAAGCCACTGCCATGATCTTCATCCGAAGACACATTCATGATGCATTGCAAACCAAGTACCTTGCTAATGAGGATCCACGAGCACTTTGGGTCGCTTTGGCTGATCATTTTGATCACCAAAAAGACATCTTCTTGCTTGAAGCAAGACATGACTAGCAACATTTGCGCTTCCAAGACTTTGAGTTGGTGAATGAATATAATTATGAAGTTTGTTGAATCCGATCACTTCTCAAGTTCTATGACGAGACCTTGACCTAGAGGATTTCCTGGAGAAGACCTATTCGACCTTCTCTTCTACTAATATTGTCCTACAACAATAATATAGGCTCAGAAGTTCACTAAGTTTTCAGATTTGATCTCTGTTTTACTTCTTGCTAAAAAGCAGAATCAATTGTTGATGAAAAATCATCAAGCTCGACCTACTAAGGCGACTGCTATGCCTGAAGCATATTATAGCACAAAACAATGCCCAAAAGGTCAACATAAGCATGGTAGGGGCGGCCAGAAGCCACCCCGTCAAGGTCAACAGAGCCAATGCCCACAACCAAGCCCAAAAGCACCCTGACCTCGCTCCCAAGGCCCTAAACTTCAAGAATAAGAGCAAAGCACCTGAAGCCATGGATGCGAACATGTGCTATCATTGTGGTTCAAAGGACCATTGGTCCCGTGTTTGCCGTTTATGAGTCCATATTTTACTATATATTTTACCCTATTCTTAGTTATAATTTATTGGTTATTTTGGTAGAATTTTAGTACTTTGTTATATATTTTCAATGTAAGACACTCGACTTCCTCTGGAGCAAAAAATGATCAAACGGATGTATTTTGAAGTGATTCTAATTAGAGGATGTTCGTGAGTCTTTCAAGATGATTGTATCAAAGTTTCAGATTTTTCTACCAAGTCGCTTGACCGTGGCAATGAAATAAAGACCCAGTGCGCAGCTTTCTCAGATTGACGTTTTTGGACATTTTGGGTATTTTGAAGGTCAAGATAGCATATTTTGAGGAAAATTCCTTCTGAAGATTTGTTGGGGACGTCTCAAACTTTAAAATGAGACCTTTTAGGACCAAATAGGATTTGATTTAGTTGGTCAAAATAGGATTTGATTTAGTTAGTCAAAAGTCTGATTTTCTGATAAGTCTGAATTTCAGTTTTAAATAGGAAACCTTTTATTTCCTAGTTATTTTATTCTATTATGTTTCCTAGTTTTTAGAAGACCTTTTCTAGGTAGGGTTTTATTTTGTAGTAGTATAAATAAGGCTTTTTAGCCATTAGGAACGTGGGGGAGGCATCAATTTGGAGAACTAGCTAGGCTTTGACATTTTGTATTTCAAGGTGTTTTCTATCCTTTTTCTATTTCAATAAAATTCCTTTTGTTTTATGGTTGTTCGTAACTAATTTTTGTTTGCTAGGGCGATGCCTTGAGCCTTAGCATGAATATGTAGTTTTTATTTAATTGCTTATGATATTATGCATGCATACTTTGAATTATTAATCACTATATTTAAACTGTCTCTATATCTTAATGCTTAGCTACCATTAGGATGTTTAGATAAGTAATCGGATGCAATTCGGTCGGAATGCCACCGGAGGATTGAGTATTGCTTCTTGTGATTGATAGTTGTAAGTTCACGTACAGCGAATGCCACGTCTTAGGGTTTGCATGGTTTTTCAAAGGGTTTTCACAAAGCGTAATGAGTCATGCATGTTTATATTTGATCTGAATGCCATAGACGGATTGCATGTTTAATATACGTTCTAGCTTGAATGCCACAAGTAGAATATGTATTAGGAAAACCTAACCTTCAAAGTTGCATGGGTAATTCATAAGTAATTGGTAAATTTGATTTTCAAAACGTTTTCTTTACTTTGCTAATTTCTTAATCATTTTAATTAAATTCATTTTTATTATTTTTAAATTCAAAATCAGCCTTTTCCAATCTTTGTTTTCAAATAATTAATTAAGATTTGGTATTTACATAAATTATTCATTCAATCACTGTGGAAACCGATCTTGTTTGAGCCATTTATACTACAACTACCTTATTTTCTTGCAGGTATTTTTAAGTGTCTTTATCCCTACTTTGGCATATGGTAAAAATCCTTATCAGCCATGCTCCCCAGAAGGTTGTAGTTGAATATCATTCTCATCGTAAGAAGTTTGAATTAAACTTTGTGCAAGTGAATGAACCAGAAAGTACCAAGATGGAGGTTTCTGACTTTCAAGCAGTGTTCTAAAAAACAACCTAGGCGGCCGCCTAGGCTCTGGGCAGGGATCCGAGGTGTTTTCTTGCAAATCGGTTGAAAAAATCGGCTAGGCTCTAGGCGGGCTAGGCGGGGTACGTGGTGCTAGGTAGTTAGACAATTTTTTTTTTTTTTAAATTAAAAAAAAAAAAAAAATCCTATCTAAGTCTAAGTTGGGAACTTGGAGCACGTTGGAAATAAGAAATTAATGAGTAAAGAAGCGATCGATGCGTTTTACCTTTGTGCATCGACAAACCGTGATGGCTGAAATAGGTGAGTTGGGATCAGGTATGAGGTTTGTGTTGATGTGAGAGAGGGTGGAGATAAATGAGAAACTTATTTCGGTTTCTAGAAAGAGCGAAGCTTCTGATTTTCTTGGGAGATGTCTCCCAAGAATCCTCAGACCAAGTTAGAAGTAAGGCTTGTAATTGCCTGATGTACGAAAAATAGAACCAACCTTCTGAGATTTGATATATTGAATTTCAGCTTGCAGCCGCTTTGCTGCTTCATCATTTTTTTGTTTCTCCTTTAAAAGTTGGACCTGGTTTTCTTGTTTCTCAATTTAATCATAAATGAGGGAAGGGCATTCAAATGCATGACACGTGTGCGCATCTTAAGCCTCTGTGCTACCCCGCAATGGTCTAAATTAGACAGAGGGAAAGCCGTTTGGGCTCTGGGCCCGAGGTCGTCAAAAGCTGAAATGAGAGTGGGTGTAGCTTTTAGGATTTTGCAAATGTCAAATGAAGCTACTACACCAGCTTATATTATACCTGTTGCAAATGATTGACACAGGTGTGGCCTTCTGCGTGTCGGTCAGCACGTCGTCATCAGTTTTCAGATCACGAGTTTGATTCTTCGCAGTGGTTGTTTTATGTTTCTTTTTCATTCTTTTTCCCGAGTATATTTTTCACGCCTGTCATCTTACAATACTCCTCACTATGGTTATATGGCATATATGCTTAATGTGTTTTTAAATTTTGGACTTGTTTGATACTCTTTTTTTGCATTTTATCATTCTTTTATTATTTTATCCATGGATTTCATACAAGTACAATTTTTTGTAAGTGTCAATATGCAGTTATTTACAAGAAATTTACCTAAATCTGCTTAGGCCGCCTAGACCCCGCCGCCCGACTAGCGCCTAACGTTTTTTAGAACCTTGCTTTCAGGAGGATACCAACCCTATGGAAGGTTAGAATCTTAGACATGAACTATTTCTAGTTAAATTTTTAGAATAATGGGTCGAATTCCACATAGTGGCCGAACCCCCCCTTGTTTTTTGGTTTAATTTTGCACAATTTTCCTTTATGTTTGGATTATTTGTTGGTGCTTTGTTTTTTGATATTAAGTTTTAATTAATTACTATCCTTGAATACTTAAATCATTTTGAATGGATATTTTTTTTTAGAACTTTTATGCATGTGACCGATTCAAATTAATTTTTATTTCTAGGTATGACTAGTGAGAAAGTTAGTTGCTTGACAGATAATGCAACCATGCACACCATTTTGCGTGAATGCATCTATTTCACTAACTTCATGCCTAAGAATGCACCTCTAATAACCCTTTCCGAACCATCCAACCTAATCAAAGGATACGGTTACGCACGTATAATGTTGTCTAATGGTACAATCTTGACCATTGATGAGGCACTTTATTCTCCACATTCCGGAAGAACGTTGTTGAGTTTCAAGGACATTAGAGATAATAATGACCACGCTGAAACCTATGTAGAAAATGGAGTTGAATTTCCATGCATCACTTCCTACAAATATGGCCAAAAGTGTATTCTAGAGAAGATAGAACGTATCTCGAGTGGTCAATATACTACGACCATACGCCTATAGAAAGCCACATGTATGCATATTTTTACGGGATGCCTTATTCATATTTATGGCAGTGAATAGTATTATGTTGACGTAAATTATTGATTTACCATTTTATGATTTTGTTTACGTTATTTGCTCATCGTTACTGCACTGGTGTTTGTACTCACTTGGGCCAGGGCCAGGCTTTCACATATGTGTTCACATCGAACCGTATGCTCACTTTGGATCCATTGTAGGTGTCAATCTTGTCCTAAATTGTTCTAGGCATTTAGAACTTGTATGTGATGCGGATAGCACCTGTCTTCACGTGATTGTAGTACTAGAACATATATCATTATTACATTCGGGTCAGTTCATGTCAGAATACCTCTGCATGAACTCGTGTCTCAACATATGTCGATGAGCACTCGATATGATATGTTTATGTATGCGAGATTATGTGATTACCGGAGGTTAGATGTCTATTTAAGAAATATTATGACCTATTGAATTCTTGAAATATTGCAGACTACAGTAATCATTTTCTTACTATACGTAGTATGTATATTTTGGAAACTATGCTTATTTTACGGTGAGGGGTTATTGCGTTTTAAAAAGATTTTTACAAAACTTTATTTTTAGGTCCACTTACCCTTGATTTTCGCCCTCTCAGAATTTAGTGGCAATGTTTGTGTCAACGAAGATTTCTGGCAAACGCTGATATCGGAGACTACTCCCGATGGTATAATTCTTATTCTAATTTTATTGTACTTTACTTTTGCTCTAACATCACTTGTCAAATGGGTTCGTTCCCGCTCACAGATGCACTCTTTCATTTAGGCACCTTTAGGTTTAAATTTACTCACATTTTCCACATCAGTATACTTTATGGCTTCGTCACCCTTTTCCTGTCGGCCATCACATCTTTATTCAGAGTTCAGGTGGACATTCCAGGTCGAGGTGTGTCACAACCCATTAAGATATTGGGTATATCATGAAAACGACACGAACACAGAAAACACGACACGAATGTCAAGTCTACTTAAAACACCCCAACTTTTCAAATCAGTCTCAACCTTTCTAACATTCCAAACTAACCTACCGTAAAATTGGCATCTGTCATGTCTGAAGTTAGTTTCATCATATTCTTAAGGAAATAATGGAAAATAAAAATTAAAACTAAAAAAAATTTAAAAAAAAAAAAAAAAAAGCTGGCCTAATTTTATTTTTTTATACAACGGCATATTTACACGAAGGCATAAAAGAATAAATTGGTATCAAACTCCTTGCCTATAGGATTCGAATCTAAAATTTGGCACTTACAGGTGAAGAGATATAAGTGAACATTTGGTTGGATTCCCATTATCTTGTTCACTACCAAGGATTCTTGGTTACTCACCCTTGGATTTTTTATCCTCTTAACACTTATGTTTAACCCTGTTTGTTATTTCTGTTTGATTTATTCAATCCTATGGCAAAAAATAAAGAGTGCATGTGAGAACCAAAAAGAATGAAAATCATATCCCTAAATTAAAATACATTTCCTGGTCATTGAATAACATAATCAACAGAAAATTATTGTCTTCTGACCTTATGCATTCCCTTATTCCATTCTAGCCATTTGAACAATACAACTCAAAAGAAAATTAATGGACAAAATCAAGAGATAGAAAAGGGCGTGTGGAAACCACTCCTCTGAGTGAGTCTTTTACCCTTGATTTCAACACTCTGCCATGGGAAACACAGACCCAATTCTTTCTCCAAAGCTATAGCATTTGATGTTGACTTGGTATGGACCCAGCTCAATACGGTTGTCCTCCCCACCCATGTAGAAACACAAGGTGTACAATGCAAGTTCAAATTCTGGGCTCACTCCAACTAATGTGCTTGATACCGCTTTCAAAACACCATTCCACTCGAACTGGATCGTAAGCAACTGGGTTTCAGAGTCTGGCTGCCATTTAGTAAACATAAGTTTCCAATGTCAGAGTAGTAAAAAGACTCAGATTCTAGCAAGGCAGTTGTCAAAACAAATAGAAAACGATGAGACGATGCTGAAACAGTACGGAAGTAATTTAAGAAACAAATACTATTGTTTCCACTATCTCGTAGCCTTGCAGGCGGAATATAGGATAGATTTACTTACAGTTTGTCCGCGTCTACGGGGAAAAATATAACCTTGATAGTCTACCCTTCCTTTTGCTTCTTCAAGGTAAAACTGGTAAGATATGGTAAAGGTACTTAGCATTTTCTAAGGGTAAATAAAAGTCATCAACTGGTTTGTCAACTAACATCATATTCATCTTGACATAATAAGATATGACAGGAATAAAAGTTATAGGCAAAGAATAAGTCATAAAAGACAACCTGAAGCCAATTGTGGAAGCCAGAAACCTCTTCTTCACCACGTTGTTTAATTTCTCCGACAAAAACATGCTCAAAAGCCGAGGAGGAAGCAGATGTACCACCACGGCCGTAAAGATCAAACCAGAGAGTGGACAATGTTCTTTTGAATTCCTGATAGCTCTCAGATACAATGCCCTTACGTGAGAGATACTTGTGAAGATATTTAATGGGGGCAGTTCTGCTGATTTCTTCTACGAATGCAGCCTGCTCTTGCTTCTCCTCGGATGTGATAACTTCTTTGCAACCCGCATTTGGGTTGTAGTTATCTAAAAGAGAACAGAAACGAGAAAAGGTAGGCCTCCGAAATATATCTTCACTCAGCCAGGTAAATAAGCTTCCTTCTGCCAAGTCTTCTCGTTGGTGGACCTTCTTCCCTCCACCACAGTCAATTTCATAGTCCTTTCCAGGCACTAGACGGTTTAAATCAAGTTCCCAGAGTTTATTGCAAGCTTGTGACAGATCAGAAAGCTCTTCTCCAGAAGGTTCTATGTTAGCACCTACTTCAGCCTCATCGGAGTATTCTTGCTCAGCGGCAGGCCGCTTATATCCATTCCACTGGCCCATCTGAATCTGTTGATTTTTATATCAAGTGAGAATTACATAGTGTGGCAGTACAAATTCATTTCATGTTACTTAGAACTAGTAAGGCAAGATTAACTAACTTCGTCAGATTGATTTATTACAAGGATATTCTATAAGATTAAACAGAATCTGTGAAATCGAGTATTTGATCAAACTGTTTCAATGTTATGGTTCCAAATTTTCTAAAAAAACAGTAAGTTAAGCTCAGAAGCCAATCTATTGACAAAACAAACTATAACCCAACATCGAAAAGTTAAAGACCAAACTTTTGACAGTGCTGTCCCCAAATATGAAATGCAACTAAGATCTTCAGGTGACCTTTTTAAAGTTTGGTAAACTCAAAGAAAGCAAACCTTGTGTGGTTGTTGCCTTGAAGGCTTCTTCTTGCCGACAGTCTCCCAACGATCCTGATTTTCCTCTTCGTCCTTCACCATGGATAATCAAATATAACGAAAATAGCCCCTCTAAATTATAATTAAACAGATAATTTTAATAAGACAAACCTTCCTGCGTGAGTAGTTTTGGTTATAACCATGTTGTCCACCATCATTATTCGTTTCATATCCTTCATGCGAAGCCTGCATTTGAGATATCATTGAGAATAGGACATATCAAGCCTTAATCACGAAGTCTTACTTTATTGCCACATCAGATGGTTTACAAAATCCGATTCAAAAAGATGGTTTCCCTAGCATTCTCCGATTATGAAACTAAGAATAAAGTCCTCTCATTATGTATCCGTAGAATTTCCGATGCAGAAGTCTATATGTTTTTTTTTTTTCCTTACGCATCAGATGTTTACTTTTCTAGAAAATGTTGTCTTGAGATTTAAAACAATGATGAAAAACAAAATTCACCTTGTGAGGTCTCCTTGAAGGTTCCGAATCCACATTGTATCCCCCTGTGTTCCCCAAATGACTCTGTTCCTGCAACATCACACAAGCAAATCACATCAATTACACACCAAACAAACCGCGATAATGCAACCAAAACCCCAATCCAGTCCAGTCCAGTCCAATCCAATACAAACCTGTCTATTCCATTGATTTTCGTTTAACCCATGTGGGCGATCACGATCACCCTCATCCTGCTCCTCCCCGGACACAACCTGCGAATTTTAGCACGCACCAGCAGCAAACTTCAACTCTCTGACTCTTAATCAAAATTAAGAAATTCAAAAGGGTTTTGTTTTGAAGAATACAAGGGGTGGTAGCTAACCTGCGCCCAAGAGGATCTGGACTGTTCCTCCGGTCCCGTGGACCGGGTTCTTCGTCCCTGTTGTCATCGTGACCGATCGCCACGTCGATCAGACCCTTGATCAGACCCTCCATTGAATACTAGAGAGAGAAAGGTTTTCAGAGAAATACTAGAGAGAGAAAGGTTTTCAGAGAGACAGAGAGAGATCCGAAAAGTTGAAGAAGATGAAGAAGGTAGTTGGGACTGAAGGAGTGGCGGGTAATGGCAAACTTTATAAATAAGGAAATTGTAAAGTTTGATCGATTTGATTGGATTGGATCGCGTTTGACGTTTTTGCCAATTATTTAATGCATTGGATATATATTTCAAATAATAAACAAATTTTTAAATGCCACTCCAATAAAATATTTCTCAAATCATTATTCAAGGAGATTTTAAAATGCATTCAGAATATAGGATGTTACAGTTTATGATGTTATATAAGTGGAAAGAAGTTTTTTTTATTTAACTATCGTTCCATTTTATAATAACATATAACGTATGTGTCCGTATTCTAAACAAATTGAAAAATCTCTACATTATTCATAACAAACTTAGTTACAAAAAATGGAAATGCTCCTTCAATACAATAGACTAGCAGTAATTTAAAAAAAAAAAATATATATATATATAAGTAGACTGTAACATAGCACTATAACAAAATTATAAAAATAAAGGATACAAATTTTTTTTTTTCTTTTTTGCTTTTATGATAAAAGAATATGTGGTCTACGAGAATTACCTAACTCACACGATGAGTCATCAATGATTTGACCAAACACACTATTATGCGAGTTGGATTTAAAATTTTCACTAATAAATAAAAAAATAATTAATAAATTGTAATACCGATGATAAGTTATATACTTAATTGAATTAGACATTTTGACAATTCAGTACTATGATACGATGATATTCCTCTACATTTATAAGTAAAATGTTTTAGATTCAAATATCGTTGATTGAAAAAGAAAATGGCCTTTTGAACCTTTTATATTCTTTAATAAAAGGCAATTCTTTTAAAATTGTTTTATTTTTTGCCGACACATTTCCACCATACGAGTGTTGACACGTGCGTGGTGTAGAAATAAACACATTCTCTTTTTCCAGATCGAAGTCGAAGTGCTTCTGCAATATACTTTTAGCCACTACGATCTACGACAACGTGTTGGGTCCTCTTATAATGAACTCTCTCATATATTCCGAGCCTTCATTTTATTTTTCAATTTTTATTTTATATTTTTTTAACCAATGATAGTATCTACATTAAAAAGGGGTATGGTTAGTCTTATAATGAACTAAATTCATCTTTGACGAAAATCGAATCTAAGATCTCTCACTTACAAGTGAAGAGAAATATCATTCAATCTTAATACCAAGTGGCTTCTTTTTGTTAAAGTCTTCATTTTGGTCATCATCATCTTTTTACTTTTTTTTTTTTTTTAAGGATTTATTTATCATTGTTTAAAGATATTCTTAAAATTATTCATTAATTTGGAAACTGTTTACTATGCATAGAGTAAAGCAAATCAACGAGAAATTTTTTGGGGTTTTCGTAACATTAGCTGAGCTGGTGTTCCCAGTCCATAAGAATTTTAGACCTGTTTGTCTATTTTTTTACATTTGATGAAAATGACTCCTATGTCATTTATTAACTAGGGTTTACTCTTATAAATATATGCTTTTAAATTCCTACCGTCAAATAGACCAAACAAATAATATCTCATCACTATCTTACGTTCTCTCTCGAGTCTCAATGATTTTGAATCCAGATCCTACTTCTTTTGCAGAAAGACACTTTCAAGGAGAAACGGATAAAATTTAGGAAACTTTAACAAAAAGCTTCCGGAACTGTTCACTTTAATTAAAAACCATATTTTTACACTAAAAAGTCAATCCTAGTACTATTCATTTTACCCTTTATTTTGTCCTTACCGTTAAAACTCAAAGTTTTCAAACCATTTCCATTAGTTTTTCTTAAAAATTATGGATTGCTTTTTGGTTCTTCCAAAGACTAAAATTGCAGGATTCAGCAGTTTACAAGTTTTGTTTTTGTTTTTGCTGTGTATCAAACAACAGTTACAAATTTGGTCATTACCAAAAGTGAGATACAAAGTGAATAAGCAAAAGAAGAAAGAAAACATTGAAGCAAATGAGTATGAATCTAATAGGCATAATTTTCATATCCATAGTTTATGTACGAAGTTGTGGTGTTGTATTTTAGCCGACCGGCATTACAAGAAAATATCATTTTGCCAACAAATTTTAAGCTGACAAAGCAAAGTTTTGTCAGCACAAGAGTTCTTTCCTAATGAAAATTTTAATTTATCAGCTCATAGTCATTGAATCTATATCGACTATAAATATGTCAGCACAAAATATTTGTATCGACAAATAAACCGACAGTCACAAAAGCATACAAGTTTGTCGCCTCTGACATATAAAAAGAAGAGTGCAGACTAAATCATTCTCCCGCCTTCCGGTTTTTAGTCTTTTGATTCACCCACTTCTTTTTTGGATAAATTCCCCCTTAGTTCTATAACCACTGTATTTTTTTGGTAAAATAAAAAGAGAAAATGTTGTATTTTCATTCAACCCTAATATTGTGGATAACCCACCCTCCCTTTCTCTTTGACTTCGTAACGCTCTGCTCTCCGTCGATCTCGCTCTATCTGCTCGTCGTCGCTCTGTATTCTCGTCATCGCCGTCGATTTGTTTGCTTGCATCACCGTCTCTCCATCTACTCTCCGTCACCCGTCGCTCTATCTGCTCTGCGTCATCTTCGAAGTGCCCAACCATTCTAGTTCCAAAATCTCCAATGCAGAGTGCTTCTCTGCATGTCGTTCTCTAAAACCTTGGGTATGTTCTCAATCTCTATCTACTTGTCTTTCCCCTTAGTTTTTTGTTTAGTCTCTACTTTATGGTGCTTTTCTTAGTTTTGTTCGACCATTGTAATTTTGAGGGATTTTGGTTAACTGAATTTGGTTGAGAATCTCATTTAGGTTTGTAGTTTCTTCTGGGTTCCCTGGGCTTGAGGATGATTAATCCACTTTCTAAATTTTATTTACTTTTAACTTTGACTTCTGGGAAACTGCAATCAAAATGCAGTTATGGTCATATAGTTAGAATCGAATACGAGTGTTTACACCACATCAATCAATACATCTGTGTAACCAATTGAATATGGAGTCAACTTTAACTAAAAGCTAGTATTATATTCTGTAAGAGTAACAGTTTTGAGAAGATCAGCTTCAACGCATCCCCCTAATTATAACAGTAGAGCAATTTTTTTAGGTATTACTGCAAGAAAAGTTCATCTTCTCCTGATTTACATGTTGTACTACTGGTGTACTGATTTTGGAAGTAATCATGATTTAAATTATTGGTTGTGAATCTTGTGATTCAAGTGAAGTACTCTTGGTTGATGTATTCTTCCTTCTAGGAGAGGAGAACTTTTGCATGTTGTTTTTCTGGCCAGGATCTGAGACCCTTTTGGCATCTGCTGCTTCCTTGTACCTCTATAGTTTCAGGTGTTGTTGGATCATTCAAAGTGTTGTTTGCAAAATCTATGTAAGTTAGTTTTGCAGGATAATTTTCTTTGTGTAACGTAAGTGGTGCAATCATGCAATTCCCTTATGTTTCTAATTCCTTTGTTTTTCTTGGCAGATCTAACCTGCTATGTTTCGCCATGTCTAGCAATTACGAGTTATATAGCTGGTTCACATACTCCGTGCTCCTTTTATTTCTATGTACAGCTGGATTTTGGGTATCAGTTATTGCAAAATAAAGTTTAGATTGCTTGGTTTACAAATTCTTGCAATTGCATGCTATGGTGCTAGTTTTATTTAGTTTTTATACATTAATACTTTCTACTTCTACTTGTGCAGATGGTTTGGTTGAATGAAGGGTTATCCTTTTTCGATGCAAATCTTATTTTTCATATGTTTCAGATTGCTTGGACATTCTTTTCATTTGTACCGGATTTGTATAGTTTCAAGAATTCCACGATTTGTATATATTCACATTCAGCCTCTAAATGTACATTCGAAATTTATCAATCAATAAAGTATTATTTCTTAACAATTTTGTGTATCGTATTTTGATATGCATATATAGTAGCTGAGCATTGAAGCATTTATTTTTATTTTGTTTTTTATAAATTAAATGTCTTTCTTGACAAAACAAATTTTGTCGGGAGAGAGAAGACTGCGTCGACGAAATATTCATGGCAATAAATACATTTTGTTGGCTGAATAATACTATTTTGTTGGCTGAATAATACTATTTGTTGGCTTAATACTATTTGTGGGCAAAACAAATCTCCAAATCCTAAACCTTATACTAGAATCTAAGGCTCCAGATAATATTTTTTCTGTAGAGATCCATTTTGTGAACTCTGGTTCTGCTAGGTACTAGCTGGAATTTCTACGGTACAAAATAATTGAGGTTCACCATACCAGCCTAAGAAGAAGGGTGATGAACAGTCAACTAGTCATTGGATTAGATTAACCTAGAAGTCATTGGATCAATCTTACGGTAGGTGTTTATAAGCATAAAAAATTTGTGAAGCATTTATTAGTAATGATTTAACTAAAGCGCCACATGTTGTGGTTGATAAGAAGAGAGGCCGGGTGTCGAAGTCCAACTCGTGGGGAACACCACCTGTCATGTTGAGGTGTGTGTACCTGAAATATCGAAAAATTTCTCCAAATAAACAATTATGGTGGTAAATAATATTTTCATGATTGTCAACTTATTTAATTCATAAAGAAGGTCTTCAAATCGAGTTAAAATTTGCAAGAGATGATATGTTGAGAGAAGTGATGTCATATCGTTATGTGATAAAAAATAGCTCCTTACATTAAGGATGGAATTAAAATGACATTGAATGGTGCAGTTAAAAAACAATTGCATACTCCTCCCAACCCCCTAAAAAAAGGTCAAAACATAAGGGCCATTTGATATCCTACTAACAAATTTTATTATTTTAAAAAATATTTCGTAAAATCATGTCTGAAGAACATTTTTTTATTATAAGAATCAACAACTTGTTTGGTATGAAATTTAAAATTATTTTTCAATCTTAACAATTAAAGAAATAAGAAAAGGAGAGAGAATATCAAAAGAAGGGGAGAGAGAATCCAGACTAAGACAGAGATAGCTGAGGAAAAGTATAGGAAGACAGAGATGAGAGAGTAAGAGGAGAGAGAAAAATCATAACAGATTGGAAGAGAGAGGAGAGTTCAGAAAATTATCAGATGAGAGGGATGAGTGAAAATAAAAGGAGACAGCAAGAAAATCATAACATATGGGGAGAGAACAGAGAGAGAAGGGAGGAGAGAGAAAAATTAGGAATAAATAAGATAGAAAGAGAATATGAGAGACAAATGAATTTAAAAACTGACTTTTTGAATTTTTCGTAAGTAAGTTAATTTTTTAAGTTGGTTTTGAGTCTACTTTTTAAAGTAGTCTTACCAAACAAAAATTATTGACTTGAGACTTAAAAAGTGTTTTTGAGTTAAAAAAATTGGATTATAATTGCATATCCAAACATGCCCTAAGTAATTTGGGCTCACGAATCACAAATACAAATTTAAAAAAATGCAGGAAATGAATGAAAAATAGAAAAATATCTCATATTTAGCCAACAATGGAAAATGACTACTACACATAAAATTTTAGCTCTACTACTGTCTTACGTAAGGAGCCAAGTAATGTCCTATTTTGGTTTAAGTGTCAAAATAGTTCATGTGTTTTACACACTTGGCCAATTTTGTACGTGTGTTTTCAATTTGACCTATTTGGTTTTGTATTTAGCTTTGTTAGCCAATGTAATCCAATCAATCTAACTTAACTTGAAAATTGTTTTTGAACTATTTTATAAAAATTAAAATATTAACTATAGATATTTTTTAATACAATCGATATTTTACCGTAAACTACTTTGATTGAAAAAGTGGAGTTGGCAATACGATAGGATGAAGCAAAAAATCCTATCCATATGGCAATCAGGGCCGGCTGAAGTACACACCCACCTAGGCCCCCAATTTTTTTTTTCTTAAAACACACATACACACACACACACACACACATATATATATATATATATATATATATATATATATATCTAATAGTTATAAAAAATAAAATCATAGGCAATAATAATTTTTCACAATTTTTTTTTTTTACATTTGTTTCTTTTCTCTCACCCACATGTAACTATAGTTTTACACCTAAAAGGAAATTACTATCCTATTCACTCTAGTATTTTCCTTAGCCGTCATATGTAGTCCCTGTAATCCAACCGTTCATTCATTTATTGAACGTAATAAGTAACTTTGTAACAATAAATAATAAAAAAAGATTAGAATTTGACGTCCTGGGTAGTGAGACTAGCGACTCTTCTTTCGGTCAAATCGGTCTGACTTAGTGACAACTGGTAGGCAATATCCTTCCTCTCTTATAGGTCAGGTCACTGCTTTTCTTGTCCAGCTTCCATTTCCTCTTCTTTTTACTTTAATTTAATTTGTAAGCTTGTTTATAAATGGAATTAGGATTTTTGAATCTGTGCCCCCTCTAGGGAACTAGGATTTGAAAGATTTTAAGGATTTAGAGATTCAATCTTTTAGGTGTTTATGATTACTATAAGGATTTAGGATTTGAAAGATTTTAGGGCTTTTTCTAACTCAATCTTTTAGGCGTTTATGGATTCAATTTTAGGGTTTTATTTTGAAATATTGTTAAGTTGGAAACATAAAAAATAAAAACTAATGATTATCAATGTCATCATCCATTCACAGATTGAGTGTGTTAGCGATGCAAGGCGCAGCAGCTAGAAACGAAATAAAATGAAAAATAGAATTGATAGGTAGGGTCCACTATCTCTTGGTGCGAGGAAAGACATGAAACCCCTATAAACTTTGGTTTTAGTACCAGCCTACAACATAGGCACTAGAAAGAACAAAGCAGCAGACTCTTAAACAAGAGCAGGGTAGAAATATGAGATAGAAATCTCTCTGAATATTTCATTCACCATCTAAAATGTTCAACTCCTTCATCTTACAACAAGAAATGGTTTTTATAACCATTTTGTAACTTACATTTAGAAATGGTTTTTCCAAATAGTTTCTAGTGATGAATAGGCTTGGAAGAGTAATCCAAGCTCAGAATCAAACTCACCAACTATTTTTTTCCAAGGTTTTCTCATGATGTCACGAGCAACAAAATCTTCCCAAACATAATCATGATACAAATGCGAAACTTTTACCTCTTGATGAAACTAGACATGGAAGTCTTCCTCCATTGTAATCAAAATGTTACTATGGTACTCATCATAAATTGGTGGATAGTACCAATCAACAAACTTCTCATAGACTTCTAAATCTTCATCATAGACAAAATTATAATCAACTTTGTCGGTACATTCCATATGTTCAACTTGTGTTTCAAATCCAGTGTCAAGAAGTTTTTCAACCTCAAAACATAAACCACAACAAATGTCACAAGAACCTTCTGGACAACTATCGAACTTTGGAGGAAGATCAAGATTTATGAAGTTGTCATCTGAAAATTCCGAAGCAACCATTTCTTTGACTTCCGTTTGTAAAACATACCTAGTCTCAACTATTGGTAGCAGTGACATGCTTTAGTAAAATGAGAATATTGTTTTGCACAAATAACAGATTGGAAAACCGCTTGAAGATTTAAAAACTAGACTGGAAAGGCTTTCTAATGATATATGGCTTGATGGTCAAGTAATTTTTAATGAACTTGAAACCTTGCCCACAACACAGATGATATGCTGGCTTTGCGCAGCACCAACGCTATGTGGTGTTTTGCCAATATCAGTTCACACAAAACTCCGTTTGATGCACATTTTATTGCATTAGAATTTAGACTCCCTAAGCCTTCCGATGATGTATAACTGTCAAAATAAAAGGAAAGGAAACTAGGCCAGAATTGACGACCAATAGAGATGATGTGCCAGTCTGAAGAATGTCTCAAGCTCTAATAACCAACTGATGCAGGGCGCAGCGGATAAAAACGAAATAAAATGAAAAATAGGACTGATAGATAGGCTCCACTATCTCATAATGCGAGAAAAGGCCTGAAAAGCTTATAAACTTTGGTTCTAGTACCAGCCTACAACGTAGACACTAGAAAGAACAAAGCAGCAGACTCTTAAACAAGAGAAAGGTAGAAGGATGAGATAGAAATCTCTCTGAATATTTCATTCACCATCTAAAACATTCAACTCCTTCATCTTACAGCAAGAAATGGTTTTTATAACCATTTTGTAACTTACATTCAGAAATTAAAAAGACAATAAACATAAAAACACCTAAAATTGAAAATTACATAAACAAACGCTATTACCAGCCATAAAAACGCCCTAGCTATTATAATTAGCCAAAAAAAGGCCTTGTAATTAACCTTATCAGCCATTTGTATTAAAACCCTCTTTATTTCAGCACATGAATTCATCTTTCAATAATTTATGTGCTTCATTCCACATGCATCTGCTCTTTTCTTGTTCTGCATCAGTTAGCTACTTTTTCAATTGAAAATGAATTAGTTGAAAATTAGATTTATAAACTTATTTAGTACATTTGTGTCTAAAAAGAAAGACATATAATATTTAAGTAATGTTTACATATCTTTCTTCTTTTGATATTAATTTTTAATGATATTTGATGTAGAGGTAGATTTTTTCAAGTATTTAGCGAATATTTTTTTTTTTTTGTACATACCAATGTACAAAGGTGGAATTTAGAAAACTCTACTGCCCGCTTTAAAAGCTCGCCTAGAACCCCAAATTCTCAAGGATAGAATGCCCCACGAGCCCAAATCTGTAGACTTGGCATAGAGATGCACGCATATGCATATTAGGAATTGAACTTTTACATTAGGAATGAATATATTAAGTTATTGATTAGGTGCATTCAACATATTAACGTACAAATTAAACGTGCATCGAACTTTACATAAGATTATTGATTAGGCGTATTCAACATATCAACGTAGATAAGCAAATATATAAGGTTATTAGGTGTACTCAACATATCAACATAGAGATGCGCGCATATGCATATTAGGAATTGAACTTTTATATTAGGAATGAATATATTAAATTATTTATTAGGTGCATTCAACATAATTAAACGTGAATCGCACATATAAATTTCGTAGATCTAGTAGTATTATAACAATTAATGTCCTTCTATAAATTAGTAGATTCAGATTAAATTTTAAATCTACCCCTCATTGGTCAATATTAAATACAGAGTCTTTTGGATCACTATATATACCTTGGTCATTACTGTATATATATTTCATGCATTAGAAATGTATTGTTTGGTTTTGGTAAAGTTGGAGGTAAATTCTAGTCGGTCATTGATTTACCAAAAAACTAGATAGAGAGTTGGCATCTCGACTCAGATTTCTGGTAAATCAGTGATTCGATTAGAACTTAATTCCATAAAACTTCATTTTCATGACGAAGTTGCTTAGCGAATTCGAGTTCAAGAAGCTAGGACATGAGTTCCAACCTTACACATGGTGAGATTAGTCGCCTACTATAAATTATATTCTTCTAGTAAATTGCAAATTTTACAACAATTCTAGCTGAGAGCTTGTATATTTTCAACATAACTTGTTACTTAGCTTGTATATTTTCAACATAACTTGTTACTTCTATTGATGAAATTTAATATTTTTCGAGTAAATATATGAAAACTCCATCCCCTATGATTAGATAATTGAAGCTTAGAAGTACAATTTAGTTGTATTCATCTTCACTTCTTAGTAAGAAGTTTTATGTTCGGATTTTACAGATGACGAGTTTGAAACCAATTTATCCCCCCCCTCTCCCAAAATTTCTTTAGACGTCAGACATTCTAAAACAATTATTATTTTTTGTTTATTTTGCTATAATTTCCGCGAATAATAACTACACATTTATAACTTTCTTTTACATTTGATTGCTTTCTGCTACTGTGGTAAAATGTCATTTATTAAGAATTGAACTTTTACGTTAGGAATGAATATGTTGAACTTCCTAACGAATATGTTAGGTTATTAATTAGATGTATTCTATATATTAACTGTGCATCGCTAGGTTATTAATTAGATGTAGAGATTAAATGTGCATCGCTGTTTCTTAAAAACTCTTTTTTAAGGTCAAATCGGATAAGGTATTTGGAAGATAGTCATTATGCTAAAAAAACTCAGATTTAAACCCCTATGGTGTACTCCGTTAGCAAATTTAGTCCAAAAGTGATTTTTCTGTTAACTATCTGTTAATACATGGGTAAAATTGTACAGCAAGAATTGAAAGGCTTGAAAGACCGGCCTCTTGCAGGACATGCTCAATGTTCCAGTCCTCTATATCATTGGAGCTTTTTCATGGCATACTTTAATGTGTGGTCTGCTTGGAATTCCTCTATCAAATGGAGTCATCCCATAGTCTCCAATGCATACAAAGAGTTTAGCTACTCTTAAACACCAGGTAATCACACAAAACCTTTTCTTTATCTAACTGTATGGAAATATGCCTATCGACAAATGCAGACACCTTAGGTTTAGCAGGAGTCATCTCGAGTATGACATGAACATAAATTTTGATTTTCAAGTTTTTTGATATATTAAACCTGAACATTCATAGATGAGATCGCTCCCTGCAAAAGCTTGTGACGGAACAAATGATGGCTTAACAAAAAAGTGACAGGTCTGAATCGATAGTTAATTCTACCACATTCGTTTTTCTACAGAGGTCGAATTGCTGAGTCACTTGACTCATAAGCAGAAAGACTTAAGCGAAAAAATTTCTTTCGACTCCACCAGAATCCAATCGCGGTGTCATACAATAGTCGGTTCCCTTCCCAGGAGAGAGATTCATCATCACCTTGAGCGAGACATCAACCGGTAATTGTTTACAGAGAGATGAACGTGATACAAATTGCACCCAACGCTATCCGAGAGACGATATGCTGTACAGAAACACTGTACAAGACAGACGATATGCTGTACAGTAACACCGTATACGAGAGACCTTTTTCTAGCTAGAAAATTTTGGAAAAGGTCCTTACAATATAAACACACATTTCAGTTCTCTTTTAGAGATCGCAAAAGAGGCTGCGGATCGTCGAGAATCCTCATAGGTTTCCAGTCAGATTCTTCCTTGGTTTGCCTTAGAGCCACAAAGTGAAGTGCGTCGCTTTGGACTTGATAAATGTGACACGCCCACGGGTAAGAATCTGGAGCAGACCAAACCTTTTGCGCTTCGAATTCCGTCTCTTCAGCAAGTGACTCGGACACGCAATACACTTTGTCAAGTTCCGGCTCCCTAAAACCAGCCATAGCAATGCATCCGGGAGACGCATATCCCTCCGGAGCCCGAGGATGCCAAATCGATACCGGTGCTGCATAGTCATCCGTGCAGTTCCTCCACACCTGCATATGCGCGTATATGTTAACCATTATATAATAGATGACCGTAGAAAGGTCATTAATATATGACAAAAAAGAGCCATCATATAAAACTTCAAGCGAAACAGGACTCATCATGGTTCAATGTCGAATGTAATTAAGGCAGGCCGCGCTGACCGGGGTGATAGATTATATTGAGCAAACTTAACCATGATCCAGTTCACGATTACAAGTTTAAAACAAGTTTGAAAATGAGTGAATGGTTTATGATGAAAATTTCCAATATCCCCTACTTTCATTCCAATCGTTATTATGTGAGAACGAAACGCTCTAGACTATTCCACACGTGATATGCCTGACATATGAAAAGAAAACAGACAACTTTCTCCTGATGATGATTAAGTTGACCATCAATAGCTACAATTTGTAAGAAGGAAGTTTTTCAGTACAATGAGAGAGATGCTATTAAGGCAAACCACAGATATAACACACACAAAAATACGACCTCAAAAGTTCTATTAATCCTCATAGACTATCCTAACTAGGTTATAACTCTATTAGTGATTATAAATTCTTACCAGGTCATAACCAACCGGAAGTGCAAACAATCTGTCAATCTTGCGATAAACAGCGGCAACATTAGGAGGATGGCTACCAATGCGAGCAATATCACCAATCGAGACATAGCTGAAGAAAATAAAACCACTCATCAATTTTCCCAATGACAACTAGCAAGTTAGTAGCATCTGGTAGTGAAATGCATAATTTCAGGAGACTGAAATGTTGAACTAGCATATGAAACACGGTTCTACTTTCTTTAGAATACGGGGTAAAGGATCATCTTAACACAAATACTTGAGACACGTTTTTCATTTTCGTAAATCACATATATTAAAGGCTAAAGAGAACCACATATGGCCATTTTCGTCTTTTCCTAATTTTTCTCCTTTAATTGGGGAAGATTCGGATGGAGCCCTCAGGGTGGGGCATTAAACCGGTGATATACCATAGCTTTAGCTCAGCTAGAGAAACGTCTAGGAACAGCACTTTTCAACATGCCAGTTGGTCCCCTTAGGTTGAGCAAGAATGTGACGGAGCTTCTTGAACTTCATGAAGTTCAATAACAAATAGCTTTCAAAAGTATCCTAGCTAAAAACAGAAACAGCGCTCTAACTGTTGCAACAGAACATTCACATGAACAGGTCCTGCTCCAAACTAAGTAGGCTCTTTGACTGATACATTGAAAGATGCATTTGTAGTCCGAGACAAAAAAATATAAAATGCAATGAACATTAATGTTATCAGGAAAAATAGAAAGTAGAAAATCGATAATAATTACCCGTCTGGACAGATGGGTCTCCAAATGCTACATATTACACCATCTTCAGGAACCTAATTATATAAAACAATGATTCATCTTAGACTGCAAAACCATATGGTGCTAAATCTTGACCAGATAACAAGAAAGTACTAAAAATGGAAACAAGGTAAGCAACGTGAACAGTAAATCACCTGTTTTCTGCACAACGTGCACCGACTTCTGGATTCTTGTTCGCTGCTCCAAATCTTCGAAAAGTTAATACTGTGTTTAACAAATCTACCATCCAATGCAGAATTGTATGATGGGATGTCTCTCAGCCTAGTAATTGCCTTGGTCGGTATACGGTGCTCTCTCCCATCAGCTTCAGACCCAGAAAAATACACATGTCGCTGGCTTGATGGAACCTGAGAATGATGAACCATATTAGAATTGTGTATATGTTACCTCTTAAAAGAACGAATCTTTATGTACAGTATTAACCTTCAGAATTAGGCAGTTCATGTCCGACTGAGATGCTTTCCACATCTTCCGTACTACGGAACAGATCCTAACAGCTTGGGGTTCATTTCCCTCAATTTCTTCAACACTGCACTTTATCACCTGGACAAAATTTTCTGATCTTCTAAAATTTTTGAGGTGGAGGATCAAGTGAGATGGTTGATTGCAGCCTGCTTTTGCCAACTCCACAGCCATGAGCTCTTCCCAAGGTACATCCCACATGATCTTGCAAGGTTTCTTATCCATTTTGTCTGGAGCCAAACACTAGAAAGCAAAGAAAGAAGATTGAATGTCAAGCAGACAAAAACATTGGGCACATACAACAGAAAAACCTATAGGCCATTGCAAGACCACTTGACTAACCTGAAGCAGCATGACTCGCTTATTTGTCACTAAAACAATCCGTTGGTAAGGCACAACAAAATGATCCTCATAATAATCAGACCAAGCAAACTTTGATGGTTCCTTGAATAGTTCAGTACAACCAAAGTGCCGATGTGCTTCAGCAAGGTATAAAATCATCTGCCGAAAAGAAACAAAGAAAGTAAAAATAAATAGGGCTTGTACATTAAGATAATAGCGACTTCTTTTTGGTGGAGCAGTGTGACAGTGTCAAACAAAATTACCCAAGACTCGCAAACAGTTGCAGTAAAAGGCTAATAACTAACAAATACTTTTGATTCGTATTTGAATCTTTGATACATGTATTTCAAGCATCTCAGCAATGTGCCAATTGAAGTGAAAGACTTAAAATCACAAAACTGAATTTTTTACCATCTCCTCCTTATGCATCCCGTATCCTACTCACTCACACTCCTCCCAGGAAAACCAAAGCAAATAGTTTATTTGATCACTAAAGTTAAGAAGTAACAAATTACCTGCCCAACAGCTTCTCTCTCACAATACTCTCTAAGTACAGCATCAGCATGGATTGCTCGGGGATTTCTAATTCTCTGAAAGGTTGTCTTGCTATTGAAAACCTCTAAGCATCTGGAACAACTTGCTCCAATTCCATCAACAGTCAATGAGAAGAAGTCCAATGCCCCACTGACTGGTTGTACTATCACTCCTAGAAAAGCACGCCCAAGCCCATGAACTAGTCCTAAAACACCATTCTGTCTTGCGCTCTCTACAGGCTTTTTCAGCACTCCAGACACTCCAAAGGCAACACCTTGCACAAGTGCTTCTGTACCTTGCATAATTCCATCACCCACCCCAGTTATTCTCCTTGACGTCACCTGAAACCATTTCAAAAACAGCCTTTCATCATAACATTGCATTACTAATTTTTATTTCTTGGTTAATATGAAAACATTACCTGCTTTGAACGCAGTTGCAGAAATTGTCCATCAGTCGACAGCTCAGCAAACCCATTACTAAGAGAAGCCAATGTTGAACTTGTCATACCAAGTACATCAACTGAAAATATCAAATGTAGAGGATTATGGATCAGATCTCTCCAAATACGGTTACCAATGGCAGAAGCAATGGAACTCTTCCGCATGAATCTGTCTTTGTGCATCACCCTTCTCAAATGCACCTGCAGCAACGACATATTACTGTCATGACTATAGCCTCACCTCAATATTATGATGGATTGGAAACATGTTCCGTAGTTTACACATGAAGACTGTTTACAAGTTTGAGAAACTGGAGAGCAAATCATAGCATCTGAATAGAGAACCACCCAGACTCACCTGAATCTTGAATGCATTTCCGACAGCTGATAGTATGGGGCTCCACACTCCTAGAACCCCATGAGGTCTTTGGGCTGGTGCTGTTTCCAATGACACCTTCAGCCTAACTTCTGAAACATCTATTAGGCTGGAAAGAGAAGGAAAGAAAAACAGAAAAAAAGAGAGTAAGGAAATAGAACTAGTATCCCAAAATTAAATCACAAAAAATTATTCCTGATAGTTCACAACTCATATGGGTGATAATACAACAAATCCTATATGTAATTGCAAAAAGAATTGGCTGTGCTCAGACAGGTAACAAATATTTGAGTGATAATACAACAGGAATATGGAGGGAGGGAGTGCAAAAAGAATAGGCTGTGCCCAGACAGGTAACAAATATTTGGGTGATAATACAACGGGAACATGGAGGGAGGGAGGGAGGGGCACCCAATGGGTCTCGGGGAATGGAACTAGAAGGGTATCGATGTTTAGTTGTATACTTATATCTTTCTAGATCATATGGCTAATATTAAAAGAAGAGGAAACGGAATAAATGCTATATCAAATGACATATGAACCAATTTTGATTAATAAAAAGAAGGCTCAATGCCTTAGCATATGAGCTTAACCGCCAAATAAGGACAAAGCAGTGGTGGTCAATTTTTTTCCCCATTACAATTTCTTTTTTTGTTTGGTGAAGGAATCCAATGAATTGCAGTTTCTGCACACAAGCAGAAGTTGTCATACTTACTCAATGCGTATTTCTGGATCAACTTCTGTGACACTAGAACTTTTAGGCAAACGATCCAACTGTAGATTATTGTAGAAATCCACCAAAGCCCAAATTATTGGTTCATGAATATTAAGCCTCCAACACTTATCGGTTACCTATCATGTCATCGCAAAAATTTGGGTCAGAGCTTAGTTACTTCTCACTGTTACAATTGATAACAAACATTTTAGGCAACGTGTAAAAAGGCATTACCCGTATATAAACATAAGGGTACACCTGTACGCCATCACTATTTTCCTTGCGCATTGTAATAGTCGTTTTGAACACTGGATAATGCATGTCAGAGTTCATTTCTGGAGCCAACAGCACTGGCATCAATGTTAGAGGGAGCTGGTTGTCCAGCTGCAGAAGACCCAATATGAGCTTGAACCTAGAAGAGTGAAACACAAACGATTGGTGTGTAAAGCATATTATTTAATAAGAAAAGCTATATTGGAGTGAGGATGGATCTGAAAACACGGAGTTCGAAGGATCAAAAATTGGACACAGAAAAAGAATCAAACAAATGACAGTCGCATATGCAGAGAGTTCTGTAAAGTTAAAACAAGTGTTTAGCTTAAAAGAACTTGGGTTCTGAGTCTCTTGACAGAAGATTAAGAAGCAAAAGTTGTTTCATGGACCACGATACTCTACAATAACTTTATTGAATATAAACACTAGAACTTGGTTTGCTGTAAATTTGAATGAAAACTTATTTTCGGTTTTTAATTCAAACTTTCAAACTTACGACACCACCTTTACAGCCACAATTCAATTAACATTTAGTTGTTTTAATTCTATTTAATAGTCATGACACTACTACCAATATGCAAATCACATGACTCTTTTAGGCATGCAAATGAAACAATGCTTCATATTTCTAGTATGTTTTTAACGGTTTCATAAGTGAGGTGATTACAAATCACTAGTCCTCTTTAATGTCATTAATAGCTCAATCTATAGGATAACATAAGTGATAAGAAAAGTTGAAATTTCAGAACTTCACATAACATTACAGCTGAAAGACATCCATAAGAAAATGCTAGAGGAGTATAAGAAGGTTATGCTCTCACCTGGCTGTTGTACCACCATCATAACCGGTCGAATATGATACAAAGACTCTCTCAAAATAAAAGTAGGAGACCTCTTTTGGTCTATGGTCAACAATAGAGATCCCTACAACTCCAAACTCAATTATAAGCTCAACAGGTGAGGCACTATTACTTTGATTGGTGTTTTGCATATGAGAATGCCCCCAATTTCTAGCAGTTTGCAAATCCAAATTTGTCCCCGAAGTTGTTGTGTCTGTGAACCTAGCTACCTTGATATCACCAACTTCCATAACATGAAATTGTAAGTTAAGTCCCTCATCTGCATAACATATCCCAGTCCTTTCCAAATCAAGTTCCCAAGGCCCATTGCTAGCACTGTCAACCTCAGCTTCTATGATTTTTTGGCCATAAGGGTCTTCCCAAGAAAAATTCGTTGTTGAAAGAGGTGCTAGGCGAATCCAGGCATCCTCACCAAAAGCAGACTGGCGAATTCTAATTGTTTTGCTGACTGTCCTGTTCTCAATTCTGCTCAAATGAAGCTTTAATAGGTTAGTCACCTATAAAACTCTCATATATATATAATTATATATATATATATATATATATTATACACACACTACACACACATGGCCCATTTCTTATAAGGGATGCCCTTTTACTATTGATTAAAACAGATCTCAAGTGGGCCCAACCATCACTGCGATTAAAAATTCAACGAAATTGCAAATCATTTAGCCATCTAACTACAACACAACAAATAAATGAGTAAAACGTGTGTGATAACACTACGACATTTTTTTACGATGATCAAATAGTAAACAATTTTCGATTCATAGAAGTTTTTGCAGGGGCTTATCCCCAACTGGGGATCTAAAAACTAAAGTTCGAATCACTTGATCATATTGCAGAGAGGCCCGGTCGGTGAACAGGTGTGTGTATCAATGTGCACGTATGCATGTTAACCTCCTTAAGAGTGATCAAAACAGATTAATTGTTGAAAGGGATCATTGGGAGGGGTATTCGGCATTCCACAATGTGGGTCAATAATGAGAATAGTCTAGCTTGTAAATCCCATTCAAACAACCATCCCTACAGAGGATCAGACAAATCCTGTTTGACCATTTGACGATCGTAAAGATCAATATTTCATCGATCGATAGCCTTTTAGCCAATATTTGACAATATAGTAATATACATACATGTCTGTTCTTTAATACACACCATATTTCATCGATAAGAGAATATACATATGCAAAGAGAATATATGGCGGCGGATATGGCACCACTTTTTTTACACAACTTCTGACACACGTTTTTATGGGCCCACTTCGCAATGTATTTCAACGATCTAAACCGTCTTTTAGGTCTTCCCTCAAAGATCATATCTAACAAAAATCACCCAAATCTGAAACCATATTTCTTTTGTATGCAATAATTCTTTATAGAACGGTATTCGTCCATTTTCTTCACTACAAATGACTGTTTTAATGGTTTTGAATTTGTCTAATTTTTTGCGAAGATGATCTATAAATGATGTGCTAAAAAATAGATGGTTTAGATCGTTAAAATCCATTTCGGAGTAGGCCCCACATTATATGTGTGTGTGTGTGTGTGTGTGTATATATATTATATAATATTATATATATTTAATATTTACCAGCATATAACAAAAACATGATATAAGTACCTGATGGGACCACGGGTTGATCCGAGGCGGAATACAACGATGAAACGCGAACCTTCTTCATAGCCCCGAATCTCTGTTCTCAAAAATCTCCGAGTACCATCATGCTTTCTCAAAACAAGATAAATGGTATCCTCCTTTACAATTTGAACAGGGAATGACCAGTCGGTATCTTCTAGTCGAACCTAACAATGGAACCAAAAAATAGAAATAAGTTTTTCAGAGTGCATAAGATTAAAGCTCGGATCATTCATCTACGTAGATAATTGAAACAAAAACTGTCCAGCATGATTCCAAATATGATATATAATTTATACTATATTTGATCACATGGGACTTGTCAGGGGTCACATGTCCCTTACTAGGTGAAGTATCGTATTGTGAGTAGGTTCTTTAGATCCTTTTAGGGTAAAACGCACCCTGATTTTCCAAAACAATGGATACAGATACAAGGACCATTGTTAAATATGTTTCCTATAAAGAATTACCGCATACACTCCACTAACCTGAAGTTTATCATGTCCTTCTGACTCACGATGTACAAATGAGACCCTTGAATCAGATGCTCGAAGAATCTTTGGTTCATCCTCACTGCATAACTTAATGGATATGTCCCGACCAAGTCTATTGGTAAAAGTCATATATGGTCGGACAGAAATTACCTGGAAAGAGAGCAAAGGGTAAATAACCAGTCTTAAGATTTATTGCAATCTCTAAAAATTAAAATTACCTTTGTGGGAACAGATTGATATAGGCATGGTTTTGTTGTAATAAAAATCCGCATACAATTGCCTTCACTATCATAAGCATAGAGATCCAAAGACCCATCCTAACAAACAAGGAAAGAGAAAATCTTAACGAGATTTGTTTACCAATAATGGATCCATATAAAAAAGACATAGACATCTACCATGTCACCAAGGGGAGAAAGATCTTTGGCAGGTCCAAACTGCTCCTTGCCAGATTGATCAATGGACAATGCAAGGCCCAACAATTTAAATTTCAAAGGGGAAGCAATTGTATGACCTTCATATATTTCCTCTTCAGTTATTTCCTCCAGGATAGTTTCATTGTCCTTTTTAGAATGAAATGGATTACCAACCTTTCGTGTATGTTTCTTTCCTTTGATATCTAAAAGCCTAAGTTTGAGAGGGGGACACCTAGAAATTGAATACCAATAAGGAGCATAGAGCCTAATGATCTTGGCTCGCAGTGGCCGTTCTTTGTCAGAATTCTGTTCAAGAACAATTTGAACAATCCTGCAGAAACAATTATCACGGAACTATCAGACTATAAAAGAAAGGCACTTCAAGAAATGTAAAGACTAAGATACACAATATAATTTATGATGCAGATTATTTGAAACCTTCCAGATATCGAACTTCTCAAACTTATAGTTTTCGGCGGAACTTCATGAGGATGGGAAAAAAGAACAGCTTCCTGCAAAAGAAATAAATGAAAGGGTGGGATATATAATAAAATTTATGTCAAAGAAAAATAGAATCATACAAAAGAAAAAAAAAAAGGAAAAAAAAAAGGGATTAGTTTGGTCTTAAAGGCTCACATTTATAGGCAGCCACCCTCTTTGTGGAAGCAGTGAAAAGAACAAAGGGTTTCTTATGTCAGCACTATAAACATTGACACTTTTGCCTGGAAAGAATACCCCTCTAGAGCAGGCAAAAAAGTTACCACTATCTTGCATCTCAAAAACAGAAAATTCAGCTGCAAGTGGAAGAAAATTGGAGATAGATAGTGGGGACTTGATTACAAGAGTCCAATCCTGGATTGGATCAGAACGAATATCTTTGGAAATTTCTGTTGCTTGTACACTCATACAAAACCACAACTTATGAGAACCGCTTGAAGAACTACCACTTATCTGAGTGCAATACAACAGTTCCTCTGACTCAGTGAGAGAAGACACACTTATCCCAGAGCATACGTTTGACTTACTAGAGTCCTCTGTTTGTTCAGACCCATCCACCACTGAACTCCAAGAATATTCACTACTATTGCGGAGAGAGGGCCTTAAACGCAATACATACATTCCAGGTTGTGCTATCCCAGATAGAGGAAGTGATACCGTATCTCCGGGTTTCAAAAGTCCAACATATATTTCCTGATGTGTATCATTTTGTTTTCTATTCCTGATCCATCTCCTTTGCCTTCCATAGTTTCCAGATCTTAATGGATCAAATGACTCGGGCCATTTTAAACTCTCAACATCCGGAGCATAAACCCAACCGTCAGCAGTGTTAACAGATTCCATATCCAAATGCCAATCATCAAACCATTCCCAGCCGAGTGGTAACTCAACAGCAGGAACTCCCTGCATTACCGACAATAATCAGAAACAATCTAATAGCTCCAGAATTACTAAACCTGTCTAGTAATGCGACAGACCACAAAAAAAACGTTTAGTCATCACCCAAATTAAAATACAGTGAATGGCCACAAACATTTGTTACTTCTCATCCAAAAAGAAAGCCGTGCCTCAAAAAGGAAGACTCTGCTCCTTCATTTTCATATCAGTCTGTGTCGTACAAAGCTGTGAGTAGGTTTCTTCTAGAGTTTAGATTGGAGTGGCTTCGACCAAGAAAGTGTAGTTCACCAAAGTTTTTTTTTTGTAGGGAGTTAGACTTTGTAGATCTGTAGTTCTGGCTACTGCTTGGACTGTTTTGAGTAAATGTATTAAACAATCTCCAAGTTGGTATACCATTCCACGGTATAGGGGGTTTGTTTTCCAGGTGATCAGGTATCCTTAAGTTTGAGGTCTATGAGTGTAATGGTACCGGGCTGAGTGTTAGAGCATTAGGGCGTATTTCTTCTATTTTGATATTTATTTTGGGCCTACAGGCGACATTCCACTTGACCATGTTTATAATGTGATTCAGTTAAAAGTTGAACCTTGTTTAATTTACTTTTCCGTCAGGCTCTGATGTTCAGACATCAGCATGCCGATTTTGGGCGAATATCGACATCAGGGTGTGACAGAAGATGGGAAAGGAGGTTTTACAAGTTTTATAAAAGGTTTCATCGCATTAATTTCTCTTTTTATAAATGTTCTTATATCCTAAGTTCCTAACAAAAGAATCACAAATGTTTCTTCAATCCATATAGTATCACTAATTTAGGGACATCGTAACTACCAATTTTGGATGACAATATGTAACAAAAGTAATATACAACAAAACTATGAAAATCAACATGAAACATATGCCAAGCATGGAAAACTTCAGTCGGAGAGATTTAAATTCAAGGTTCAACCTACACGAGTTATCAACACAAGAACACATGCCAAGGACATCAACTAATTTCTTTACCTGATGAGATCCTGCACTTTCAACGATTTCTTGACTTGGTTGTACCGTGGTGCAAATCCAACCAGTACCAGGGCTGTATTTTTCAGTTTCAAAGAACTCATCGGTCTGAAGTTTCTTAAGATGTACTTGACCTTCAGGGGTACTGGTGTTGTTTTTTAATGTTGCGTCTTCCATGGGAACTTTTGACACAAGGCACAAATCAAGTACAAAATCCGTACTGTTACGTACGGAAACAAGAGACCTAATATTCACATATCGATTGCCATCTTTCACATGTACTTCACTAGCAACAACGTCATTCCCTAACCGCCAACAAGCAGCTGGTGCAGCATAATTAAGCCTCACTGTAGTCCAAGGCCCTTCCCTGCTTGGACTTATCTGAATAAAACCAGATTTTCTGCCACTGTCATCAGTTTGATGATCACTTATCTCAGCTTCAGATATCGGTGACAAAAGCACCGCACATCGGATTTTTCCACAGGACTTTTCACCATTATATCCCTGAATCACAACAATTCACATAAATATTACAAGGTTGATCTACTTGTTAGTAAATTCTTGATAAATTTCTACCCCTAGAACGAGGTACATGTTCTGACACAAAACAGATACAATAGGAAAAATGATATTTCTAAAACATGGACGTGAACTCTACCGCAGAATCTGTTGAGGACAATTCAACCCAGGTCCATTTGTTCACGCTATCATATGGGTATGAATTATCAGGGATGATCCATGCAATCTGCTTTAAGGGGGCTGAAAATAATCCAAGAGGGACCCCTAAAATCAAAAATGAAAAGTTAAACCCATCTTGCCCAAAATTGATAGGATAGACAAAAATGCGTATTTCTTAAGTACTTAAAAAACAAAATTAAAAAACAATTTAAGGAGTGCGGAAAATTCATTTACTTTACAGAAAATACATATATATTTTAGGTCAAAGTTGAAAAAAAAAAAGATGCACAACAGATAGGAACTAAACAAAAATAAACTATAGTATACAACAGGATTCACAATTTTTTACACGAGGACAGTGAGTAGGATCGAGGCGGTGTAATGAAATCTGAAATACTATGCTTAGTTGGCATTTCTACATCTTCCGTTTCTGAGGTTTCTTTCAGTTTCTTAGTAACAATGGGTGATGGTATTCTGCCTAAATAGTAGACACAGGTAATAAATAAGAGAATAGGATTCACAATGAAAATTTCAATATTATACAGATATGGCATGCAGATAAATAACAAATGCAGAAGGTGATTCCCCATTGTGTATTAACTAGAAAGACCACAGATCAAATAAATAATAAATGAACTACCTTTCCCCAGCTCTGTCACAATTAATTCCACCGAGTAGTAGTCCTGCACAAATTTGGATAGAATAGCTTGAGTGGGAACAGAGACAATGAAGATGAAATGGGATAACCAAGAAGATTACTTATATGGTCATACAACCTCCAAACAATGATATATAAAAATAAACCAAATGGGTTGATACTGTTTAATGAATCATATACATCTACAGGCAGCATTACTATCTATCATTTGAAATTTATGAAGCCGAAATTCAGTAAGTGAAGATTAGAAAATTCACTTTGCATGTCCTAAAAATACATTTTAATTAAAAGATGTTACACAAATTTCATAGCACAAGAATAATTAACGTTTAGAGGCCTAGTAATCATCCTTTTGGTCAAAATTGTAAAATTAAAGTTCAGGTAAAACAGATGTGAAATCCAATGTGCAAAGAATACATGCAAAAGCAGAGCAGTAGTAATTGGGAAAACGTGCTAAAAAAAATATTCTACATACTGGATCGTCGACTTTAAAGAAAAAAATTTCATTCCACTTGACCAACTCAAGCTCTGAAGACAAGTGATCTGAACTGCTTCCGCAAGTACGTGCACTTTGTTGATGGCTCAGTGATCCACTAGGGAGGTTCGCATCAGGACTAAGGCGAATTGCTACGGTATACTGGGGGGATGCTAACCCTCCAACCTGTGGGAACTGCATTTGCAGGTAGAATTAAAATTCATATATTTTTTGTTATAAAATAAATAGAAAAAAATTGTAAGCAACTTTATTTATTTACTTATTTTCTGAGAAAGACCCTTTTATTATGAAAAGACAATAAAACAATAAGCCAAAAAAAGTGGACAAGATAACCACTGGAAAAGAGAACGAATGTAAGGAATCAAAAGAAACTGAATCCATGAGGAATGAGAGAGTACCTGCCCGTCCACTATGATAAGAGTAACCATTGTTCTAACTTTACGGAAATGTTTTCCTTGCAAGTGAGAGTCCAGCATATTCTTGGAAACAGGAACTTTCACGGGCCTCATATCCCCAGGCGTCATCTTAATTATGTTTGCGAGTCCCCTTAATTCTGTAGCTCGAATAAAGATATCCTGACCAAGTTTGTTTTGTGGAATTATATAGAAGTTTCTCTTTTGATGAACGTCAATAGCAGATCTTCCATCATCTGTTGGCGAGGATGCTTCCTACTCGATATCATGTTAAAAGAAAAAGAAAAGGTGAAACTGTAAGCAATAACCGTTAAATGCAGACAGGAGAAAGGGTGTACAAGGAAAACTTCATTTAGTGATGGAGGCAGAAGAAATTTACTCTTTTTCTATCATATTCATGCACATGAATAAGACTGTTCCAGCTTGCATAAGCTTGAATAATCATATTAGCATTAGAGACAGAAACATTCAAGTTCAGATCCCTAGTAGAGGTAAGGCGTAACTGGGAAGCTGTAGTTGTAGCACTTGGATCATATTGGTACCTGTATGTGGGCCGATATTAGTAAATAACTGCTGATGTTTCTGAAATGAAATTTTAACCAAATATGAGCACAACTGCATCAAAAGTGATGTGGAAAAAAGAACACAAAGTTTACACAAGATGAGATATAAAATCTTTTCTCTAACCTTTCAACTAGTGGAAACTTCCTAAGCACCAAAGCTAAAAACATTTTTAACTTTTCTTATTTCTTCTCCACTCTACATTATCAATTAGATATTGGCCTAGAAGATGCCTGATATTTTATACTTTTCACCTAGAAGATGCCTGACATTTTGTGTATCAAAGTCAGACATTTGGGTAGCAAACCCATGTTTTCAAGAGGTTCTATGTTTGATCGTCATTCCCAATTTCTTTGTTGGTTTTCGGGCTGCGCGGTGGGTCAGCTCCTGCACCTATATATTTCTCTCTTTGTCCATATGTCTAGCTCTCCAGGTGCAGTAGGGGCTCCTCGTGGGCGAGGGTAGAAGCCTGACATATACAGTTGGACAGTTCCTCAACAACTTAAGCTTTTGGAGCATGTAATTGAGCAGTTTCCATGAAAATTACCATTGAAATGATAATTCACCCACCGCGACCTCATTTAATCCAAGCATGGTCGACAATAACTAAAACATATATCAATTGCCATATTGTGATATCTGGTATAATTAGGGCGGGATACAAAGTCTTAATGAATTATCTCTCATAACCCACAACCATTGACAGCACCAATGTATTAAAAGCGTGAGGCGTGGGCGAGGCGTCCAAGGATAGCCCAGCCTAGGCATGAGGCGAAGCCTCACGGGACCTAAATTTTTTAATATATACGCTAAACGTACACATATATTATATTAAAAAAAAAAAAGAACATTATTAATCAATAATCACCCTGAGCACACACATATATTATAAATACATATACACACATATATATACTTATATTATATTATATATATATATATATATAAAATGGAGGATGAAAAGTACAATGAGCACACATATAACAATGCACGTAGACAGCACACGCATCCATTATATAAAAAAAATAAAAATCAGAAAAAAAGGTAGAGAGACGATAGTGCAAGGAAGAGGGTATGAGGCAGTTAAAACCCTAACAAAATTTGGGCTTGGGAGTAAAAATAAAAAATAAAAAAAAAACCCTAAGGTGCTCCAAGGCAGCTCCGGCGACACCTTCTGCCCACTCCCTCAAAACAAAGGCAGCAACCCTCAAGCCCAGCCTCACAGGGCGCCTAGGCGCGCCCTAAGGCGAGCCTTTTAAAACATTGGACAGCACCCACAAAAAGATTCATAACCTTGAGAACCCACGGCCCTTTATTTGATCCTTACAAAATTTCCAACTTTTCCACACCACCCATTATGTATGCTCGACTTTTCTAGCTTCCTAGGTTCCACATGGATTCCTTTTAAACATTGAATTCAGAACTGATAAGCTACCTAATGCATCCTATATGTTTTCATAGAATTTTTTAATACTGAGGTAGAAAAGAAAATTACCGTAAGACACCATCTACTGGCTCAATGAGAGGCTCCCAAACTTCAAACTTATCGTTATATGATCTAGCAGCCAAAGAGAAGCTCACAGTAGAATTCAAGTAGTTGGTTCTTCCATGCAAACTGAACCCAATTCCACTTAAAGAGACATTAAACAATGGAACCATCTGTCATATTCCGTGAGACAAAATCATTAGAGAACTTGCTGTAACTAACAGAAAATTAAAGTAACAGTAGGACTTGAGCTTTCAACATAACAACCACCAAAGACAGCATATATTTTTCTTTTCTTCAAAGAAAAAGATGGAAAGCTTAATATTATGTACTTGTGTTCCATGTTCATAAACAATTAAATGCACAGTAAGAAGTTATTATAAGAAGAGACGACTCAACCGAGAAAATACCAGAATTGTCCATAAGGTTAACTTTATGAACATAACAGAATTGTACATAAGAGTAAGTTTTCTCAATTTCTTGACACAACATCGCTAGATAAGATTAGGGGCCCATCCATCCCTTGAGCTTGCTTCACATTTTCTTTATTTAGAAATATGGCGTCCAGTTATCACTTATTACGGATGGAAAATTGATACGTACAGAGAAAAAGTAATTATTAAAATTTAGACGAAGGTTCCCTAATCCTCCCTTTCATTATTCATTTACAAATCACTACGTTTTATACTCCATATGTGCTATTTTAGTATGAATTCTTACCAAGCCACTATAGTCATCAAAAAGTGCAGCAGAAAAAGTTCTGAATTCTGCATCAATTACAGTATCATCTGAACCACTTGGTACATTTGACTCGGCCAGCTTTAAAGCAAACCTTCTTGGAGGTTTTTTGAACCCACCACGAACTATAAAGGTCCCCAACTCATTTCCAGCTGACCAGATACTAAAAGAATCTCTTGTAAGCTTGGCATCAGATGTATCCCATACACTTTCGTCCAAAAATTGATCTCCAGTGACCATATCACTGCGTATGCATCTTAATGAGCTGAAATCAGATTGCTTTGGTGTTCCCTTGCATGCAATACAACCAAGGGGAACAAACCCTGGAGGAGCCTGAGGAAGCCAGAAAGATATACTCTCCGTTCCCCTTTGTTTCTTAACTTGCCCAACAAGCTGGAAATCAAGAGGGGCTTTGAAGATCTTGTCATCTCCTGTTTCATGAAGAACAATGCAGGTATTTGGGGGCTCGTACCTAAGTTTAGTAACCATCAAACTTATGTTACTTAAGATACAACAGATAAAGACATAAACAAAATCATAATGTTATAAAGATAAGATATCCCTCAACACCATTATCATATACCCGTTGATTGCAACATCACCAAAATATACCATCCCCTGAGGGACAACTGGACGCCATATAGACAGTTTCTTCCTTGAGTTTGATCCCTGATTCCACCATATCAATTGGAAACTAGCAACAGCTTCGTAACGCCGCCCAGAGCTTACAGTTGCCAACCTTTCTGATTGGACGTCATGACTTTGAGCAGAAGTATCTTGGACATCAAAACGATTAGATGATTTATCAGGTGCTTCTGAAAATCCAAATATCATGTGACGCAAATCATAGGCTGTACCCATTACACTAGACGTATTTGGAGCTGCTGGCAAAAAGGTGCCAACAGAATTATCCACACGCCAGAATGCTAAATTTGACTGATACCTGCATTTTAAAATGGAACAAAAAATCACGTTTCAATCATTTTTACCAATGTAAACAGACCAATTTAGTTGGAGATCTAACAGAAAGTGAATTTGGACCCAAAATCTAATAACAGATTCATGACAATGCGTTAAAAGTTTGAAGCCAATAAAAAATGTATTCCACTACCTATTCGTATGGAATAGACATAAACCATCAAATATGTTCAAGTATTGCCAAATTTGGTACTTTTGAACCTCAGTGTAAACTATTGGCAACTTTAGTGTAATCTGAAATTATTAGAAGTGAGAGAGTTTGAAAGCACGACATACAGATTGTTGGTACTGATTGCAATGCAATCCCTTAAGGAAGAAGAAGAAACTAATGAAGCCAAGATACAAAAAGCAGAAGACAGTGGTGGCTGTGTTCTTCCAGGGGAAACGACACAACCCAATGCAACATATTCATTAGGTGCTTCAGGAAACCAAATGGAACAATTAGCTCCGTCAGAAAGGACATCATTTGGTATTGAATCAGAATCATTTACGCTATCAACAGACGAGCCCTCAGAAGGTAAAGATGGCCAAATCAGCTTAAAAGATAGGGGCTTCTTGACTCTAGCAAAATTGGTATTTACAGCAAGAACTGCTTTTGTAGGCGGCTTGTCCCTGTCATAAGAAAATGGTATTATCAACATCCAAAACTATAAAAAATGAAAACCGTTGCAATTTTAGTAATACTGATATTTAAAGAGCACCATGAGGTACAACTAAGATATGACACTAAAACCATTAATATCAAAAGAAGCCGTTTTAAAACAGCATCCACTAACAATGGTGTCAGATAATCGCCAAGAACTGCAAAACCAGGAGGTGCACGAGGCCTCCAAAAAGCATATATTTGATCACTGTAGGGATCTGAAAATGTGAAGGAAGCAGGAAATACGTCATCAGTATGTAACTTTAGCAAGTCAAATCCTTCTTACAATATAGAAAAATAAACAAAATAAAACACTCTGGCCTACTTTGTATCGTTCCAATTTTGTCAAACTGCGAGCAAACCACTGTCATTTTCTTTGATGTTGTCCTTAAAAAAGCCAAGATATCCTCTTCAACTGCTATAAAAAGTCTGAGGATGCTGAATGAAAAATTCATAAATACATCTGAAACACTTAGATGTATATTGGTCTTTCCAGAAGCATTTGAATATTTTACAGAGGTGTCGAAAGGCTCCAGAATCGTGATTCCATTACTCTCCATAGTTAAACCAAGCACATTTGCATTCATCTCCATGGTATCACCCTTCATAACAAGCCTGGAGGCAGAAAGAGCATGTATAACGTCACTTTCCATTACATTTCTGTAATATTTTAAGCATTCAGAGCATGGAAACCGATGCAAAAGTGATATAGGCTATTAAGTGAATCTCAGGATAAATGCACGTCTCAGCAGACTCATATGAATAGAGAGAGAGAGAGAGAGAGAGATATGTATGTATGTATGTATGTATGTATGTATATTTCAGAAACATTAAAATATTTGTCTGAAGTTCAATCAATAAAACACAGTTTATAATCCATCAATTAAACATGAAAATTTCATAGAGCAGTATACCATTGTAAATATCTCTTGATAATTTTATTTTTTTTCCGGACAAATGCCCCTCCCAAAAAAATAAAAAATAAAATAGAGAAAACGAAGAAAACGAAAGGAAAAGACAGAAGGTAAAAGGAAAAGGAAGTCCTTGGGACCCATTTGAGAAACTATCCATAGTTATTCCTAACTAGAAGATGAGCACACACTTTGTGTGTGAACAATTTCATTTTCTTTTTTGTTTTTGATTAAGGAGTGTGATTAGTTTTTAAAATTTTTAAAAAGAGTATGAGACAACGATGATGGGATCTCTTAATAAGGGCATATTTTTCTTAATATTACATAATTACCATTTTGCCCTCTTTATGTAAATATTGTGCATCAAAAGGGAGGGTCAAATAGGAAAATGGGGATATGATTGTTATTTTCTCAAAAGATACAAAATTACTATTTTGCCCTCCTTATGTAAGTATTGTGTATCAAAAGTAAGGGCAAATTTGGAAAAAAAATGGCAAAAAGTTGACAAGGAGGGTTCTCTTAATAGAACAGATAATATTTCTAGCTACAGAAAAAATGGCAAAACACATAAATAACATCAAACATTCATAAAATCTGCACATGAATTATACTAGTACGTCTAAAGTTCTAAACAACGATAAAAAAAAAAATTGACCTGCAGAATCCATCCAACTGTGCATGCAAAAGTTGGTTAGAGAGCACAAGTATCCATAGTTATTTCTAATAATATTTCTAGCTACAGGAAAAATGGCAAAACACTTAAATAACATCATTCATAAACTCTGCACACAATTTATACTAGTACGTCTAAACATGATAGCAATAATAAAAAAATTGACCTGCAGAATCCATCCAACTGTGCATGCAAAAGTTGGTTAGAGAGCACAAGTGATTCCCCAACATCTTCAGAAGTATTATAGAATGTCAGCTCTGGGCCAACCAACTGCAGCAAAATATTTTAATTACAAATTAAATTTAGCAGTTCCAGAAATGAGCCTGAAATTGGGAAAAAAACAAAGGCTTATTTTTTGCTATGCCCCCCGGAACTCGATGATAATCTCATTTTCTCCTCTGAAACGCAAAATGCGTCACTAAACCCCCTGGAACCTCATTTTCGTCCCATGTTGCTTGATTCTGTCATCTATGTCTTAAAATCTGTTAAATCCTCTTCCGTGGCTTAGTGGGCTCGAATTATTTGATGATGTGTTTACCATGTGTGAAAACAATAACAAAAAAAATTTAAATGAACAAATTACAAAATATCTAAAAAAATTATTTTCCTCCCATGGTCCCACCCTTTCTCCTCTTCTGTGACTAAAACCCCACCCACCATCTCTGCCCATCAGTGCAATTCCAGCATTGTACCCATCCACCCAGTTTTTTTAGAAGAAACGATAGATTTTTATTAAAACAATACAAGGAATTACAACAAGTGGATAAGAAATCCACCAACTAGCTAAGACCTCTCACGTAGGACTACTTTACAATTAACTAAAGCTGAACCAAATTCATTTTACGGCGGCTAACATATCCATCACTATATAGGAAAGAGAACAATCCCTCGATGCCCGGTACCTTACTCTATCCCATAGTTCCTCTAGTCCCACTCCCTTATAATCGTAAAAAATTCTTCTATTATGCTTCAACCAAATGTTCCAAAAAACTGCCAACACCAAACAGCCCCACAAAGGTTTAGCTTTCTTCTCCTTTCCTAGAGACTCGAACTGGGTGCTTAGAAGCTCGAAACAACCCTTTGGGTTACAACCCTTTGGAATAACCCAACTAGCTCTAACTTCCTTGAACAATTTCCGCCACAGCTGTACCGAGTAAGAACAATGGAGTAAAACGTGATTAACACTCTCCTCAAATTTACACAAACTGCACCACTGGGGAGAAATGCAAATAAAAGGCCTCGCTTTTGAACTTGATCACAGGTGTTGACCTTCCCAATAGCCACTAATCATGCAAGAACTTTGAATTTTGGAGGAGCTTTTGATTTTCAAATTTGAGAATAGGATGCAAAATGTTGCACACTTTCATTATTGCACAAGAAAGAAAGAGCTACACGATCTGCAAGTGAACAATCCTGATCTGTCTAGTTTCCACCACCTATTAGCCACTCTTGATTGAAAAAAAACGAACATCTTCCACCTTCTCTAATAACCCAGCTGCCTCTGCTTTCTCCAGCTGATTCAATTTTTTTCTGAAATCAAAATTCCAACTCAATGATTGAACAGAGCAAATCCACAAAACTTGAAATTCTTTGATCATTCTTTCTCGATAACAAGAGTAATCTAGGATATCGCTCTTTCAACGGTCCATCCTCCAACCAGCCATCCTATAAAAACCTCACCCTCTCCCCATTGCCCACCTCAAACTTGCAACACTCTAGGAAAGAAGGACCTGATGAAATATCTATCCATGGACTACGACTTGAACCACGCAAGAAGGGTTTGCGTCTGACCCGTTAGCCTCCTGAAGAAGTTGAGGGTCCACCATAAAACCAATTGGCAATATGGAGAGTAGCCCAACTTACTCATAAGCCCATGCAAGGTCCCTCATTCCATCAATGTGAGATTCATTCCCAACACGGCCCCATGTGTGGAGAATTTTCAAGCCTAACAAGTGGACAACACAACGGGGGGACGTGGAGCAATTGTGGCCATTTGGCTCCACACGTGGGACAATATGCTCTGATCCCATGAAGAAGTTGAGGTTCTACCATAAAACCAATTGGCAATATGGGGTGCAACCCAACTTACTTATAAGCCCATGCAAGGTCCCTCCTTCCATCAATGTGAGATTCATTCTCAACACCTCCGACCCTGTACTTGCTCCTTATCACCTTGTGCCAAAGAGAATTTGATTCCTATAGGAATCTCCACAACCACTATGCAAGTAAAGCATTATTCCGTAAACCCCCTTCCTCCTTACTTTTGATCACTACCTCCCACTTAACTACATTGGTTTTCTTTCCTTCCTATGCCTCTTCCCAAAGAAACCCCTTCATTAGTTTTTTTCAACTGACCAATCAACCCCACAAGGAATTTTGAAAAAAGACATAATAATTTGGAAAACTTCCCAGAACAACTTGAATCAAAGTTAATTTACCCCCTCTGGATAAGAATGCCTTCTTTCACAAGCATCACCCGTTGAATGAAAAGTCTCCATAAACCAGAGATGTTGAGGCAACCCCTCTACTGCTATCTAACCTCCATAACTGACTACCTTCTAAGCATTCATCAAAAGGCTTGCCCACCACTCTAGAAGATATGTTTGGCTGGCCTTTAAAAAAAGATCCCAACTGTGCAATCCCTCCAGCCTCCCCAAAGTTTTGACATCTGAACATAGCCTTATTACTTTGAAATAGATAATGTTTTGTTTCCCTTCCAGGCAACTCCAGTAATGAAAATTCAATCTTCTTCCAAGGTTGATGAACCACCTGTCTCTCACATACCACCACACACAAGAGTTTGTATTCGGAACTTGGAAGCTTTGTTTCCCCCCAGATAAAATTTCAGTTAAGAAACCTTCCAAACTCCTCCACCCTGCAGCATTCTAACAAAACCATTGACCTCGGTTTTGAAGAGTCCCAGGAAAGACCCATTGTTGTTGATGAAGCTTTTCATCCAAAACTAGTAGTTATGGCTTCTAAACTTTCTGAAAAAGCTTTAGTCTCTAGCCTCCACAACAACTTTCAGTTGGTCGATTAGCCACGAAATACATCCCAAATCAGCAGATAACTGGTAGCTTCTAAACATGTTTCTCTCAGTAATTCGCTTGCTTTCTATGAACGACTCCTATCTCCAGAGTTCAGAATGATAACCTTCTGTCCAATTTTGAAATCTCTTGCTAAATGTCTATATCTTGCATTCCCTGCGAAACTAATCGCTCTAGCCCTCTCCCTTCCTCCCCACTCCTTCACTGAACTCCTAGAACTAAAGTGCATGTCTCTCTCTCTATTCCTCCTTTTCCTAGTTAGCCCAGTATTTCAGACATATTTCCTAAGCACATACGAAGGCGAAGAAAACCTCCCTTCTTCGTGTCTGCACTACCAGGCCACTCTCCCACTCTCAAATGCCAAAATTTGAGAATGACAGTTGGCAAACTTGATGAAGATAGACGACTGTCAAGTCATCACCTTCATCCATGGAAGACAGTTTTAGTAAGAGGTGGTCATATGTGGATTAGTCAAGTCATCTTAATCCATGGAAGGCGGTTTTAGTAAGAGGTGGTCATATGTGGATCAATTGATGCCATCGTTTCGTCTATTAGGGTTTGATTGCGATGGACTAAGAGAAGCTTAGATTTTGGGGGGGTGGTTGGGAGTAGATCTAATTTCTGGTATTGAATTGGGAATTTAGATCACTTTGCTGTGTTTGGTTATGTAAGGATATTGAAATGGATAGAGGGGGAGAGAAGTCAGGTTGGGCGGAGTAGGGGTTGTTTGCTTCTTTAATCAATTTTGTACACGTGGCAATAATGGGTTACCGCATCAGCAACCAAATGGGTCCCATTAATGCCACTTACAAGATTTTTAACAGATTTTTTGCCAGAAATGACAAACTGCATGCTTGTTGAAAATCTAGTTTCAGGGTGTTAAGTGACACATTTCGCATTTCAGGGGGGAGGGGGGAAGTGAGACTAACATTAAGTTCCAAAGAGCATAGCAAAATATAAGCCAAAGAGAAATAAAATGAAGCAAACACCTGCAACTCAATAACAATCTCTGTCGACCTGTCGGCCACAATACTTTGAGGTGGCACATTATTGACACCTTCTGTTGAGGAATTCATATTAGAATCTTCATTCCCTCCCACTAAGGAGACCTGATCTTCCTTCAAAGCTGAATAGCTACTGTTGGATCCCATAGAAACGCATGAATCTAGGTACAGCCCATTCTACACCCACAGAAGTCACATTAGTAATTCAAATATCATAAAAAATTTTAGGTACTAGCATGTGGATAAACAAGAAAGGATGATATCATAATGGGAGAACCTTGATGACAACATTTCTGAATTGCAACCTCTTCCCATCTCCTATATATATTATTGGCTCTGTACTAGACCTGGAGAGATTAAAACCCTGCCTATCTTTCAAATATAGTGTACCACCATTGCCATCATAAACAAAATGATCATGCCTTCCATCATCAGCTATTAAAGGTCTTAGAGGAGAAAGAGAGAATTCAGAAGAGGGTTGCTTGTAAGTTGACTGATCCAAAATCACTGCATCCATTCCATGGACAGAGTTCTTTACTTCTTCACTTGACAGAGTATTGCTGATTGTAGGAACAAAAAACTCAACGACACCCAGCAGAAAGTCAAGTGCAACAAGCAGTTGTGGCCTTTGGATGCATAAAGAAACAACCGTTGACAGCTGAGAAAATTTTGCATCAAGAATGAGCATCGAAGGAACTAATGTCAAATCATTCAGTTCCGTATCATGTGCTCTGGAGATTTGTTGAGAACCATCATGAGTCACAAAATCTAGGGGACTTGAACCAACACATTCAGGCTTTCCTACTGCCAACCTAAACTCTGGTTCAGTACCCTCACGATCATCAAGCACAGCAAACCCCTTTAGTGTTGCTGATAGGAAGCCTTCCCCTAGTGTATTTGATTTGTACAGTAACCATGCACCACTGACCTGTACGAGGAAAGGAGGTGATGGCATTATAAACCGAGAAGATATATATGTACATATAACATCTATTCTTTTCTTAAAATGGGGATATCAACCATGGTTACACACACATTGTACTATGATGACATAACTCCCTTGATTCCAATGACCATACACGTTAGAGAACCTCATACCAGTTTCGACAAGAAAGCAATATATCTAAATGGTAGACGGTACTTTGAATAAACTTGAAGAATCCAATACGGTCCTATTAAGTTCCAGTCTGCAAATTTAATATATCCTACAGTTACTATTATGAATTATGAAAAAATCAACAGTTCAACCATGTCCACAGTTGATTATGACCTGTGTATTAAAACAGTATTACTTTATTGAGAACTCTATATAGGAAGAGATAGCAGTGGCTGGCTACTAGCTTTACTTTTTCCATTAACCCTCCTAATGCTAGTAGTTAGCTTTAGGAGCCATTTTCAAGCTGTAGAATAGTGAAATAGCATTGCTTTAGTAGTTGTGTACAACAAAGCAGGCAAGGAAGAGAAACTAAGGGGTTTACAGGTTGATTACCTTGACCGTTTTACATATCCACTCCCTTCACATTAGTGGAGTATTTTACTTTCTTTTTTTTTTTTTTGAAATTAGTGGATAGTTAATTAATTTTGAAATTAGTGGATAGTTAATTAACTGACTTCGGTTGAACATTGTGGTGGGTTGAAACGAATATTGGGTATCACATCTATATGTGACACTACTTCTATAGGGGAGTGACTTACATCCACCATTTTTATCTCGCTATGCACCCCTATTTATTTTTGGCCTTCAGATTGAAGAAATCATAGAAGAATCAAGGGACATACATACAGGTGTGCAGAAATCATTCCCCATTTTAACTGCATGGAAGAATATTAGGTATAATGGTTGGTTAAGATTGTTGATGAATGAAGACCCTGTTGGTCATATTAAAATAAGGGAGACTAAGTTGGATTTTAATTTTCATCTTTCTTAATGAAGAAATCCTGTTTGCCAAAATAAAGTGTAAATCACTTAAACAAGGAATGTCCAAATACTGTATACTGCACCAGAAAATTTGAACAGAAAAGACATTTATATAAATGCAAGGCTTCGAAAATGAATTTCAATAAAGATGGATGTATTGATCAATCAATGATATTAAGGGGACTTGCAGGGGCCAGCTCAATATGTTAAAACCGAATATATATAAATACCTCCAATTTTCAAGAGACCGAATATAGATGCAAATATTGTAATCAGTTAAAAAAATCTACCAAATTAAGAAACTACCTGTACAGTGGCTAGAGATGCATCTCTGGCTACTCCAGTATGCAAGCACAATTCAACCAAATCAATAACAACAGAGACTTTCATCATAACCCAAGCTCCCTCATTTGCATTTCGAGATTCGACACCAACAGGGTCCTGAGGAGTGACGTGCTCTTCAACATCAACTGATGATGATATCATAGACTCATGGTTCAGAGGAGGTATAATATGTGGAGTTTCAGAAATGTTAGACTGTGCACAATCAGTGATAATCTGATATTCTCTGTTTGACAAAGCTGCTTTCAATTTCTCCATCTGAAAAGCATGAATTATAAACCTTTAGAATGTGACTTCTCTTATAATGCATTTTTCAGAAACACACCCTATACTTACACCAGCAACTTTAACAAATAATGTACAAGGGTGCACGGAATAGAAAAAAAACTTGGATTCACATACTGGTTGATGAATAAGTGATGCATTACCTTGATTACGACCTCAACACTTGGTATTTGATGCAGCAAATCTCGAAGTGACCTTCGAATCACAACAGAAACTCCCTTCACATCTTGAATTATACTTTCACCCAACTCTGCTTTAGTGCCAACATTTAGATTGATGTCCTCAACCTACATCCCCCCATCGATGAAGATTAATTAACATGAAGAGAGTAATAAAAAATTACGATGCCAAGCACTCCAGGGTTTTAAAAATCCATTTCAATTGGAACCTCCGTATCCTTTTCCAGCCACTACCCCTCAAAACAAATAAATAAAAATTGAGGATAGAGTTTAGAAGGTAAAAGAAAAAACATCAAATGTACACAATCACCTGAACTGTTAACACTTCCATATGAACAGCATTAATTTCACTTCTACTTCCACCAAACCATTTAAAGGTGTTCCGGACAGTAATATGAACAATGTCAAGCTTCAAATAGCTGAAATAGAAAAATTCAGAGAATTAAAGAACGTACATCAGAAATATCAAATAAAGATATGAACTATATTGGTGCACCAAAGGAGCCTAAATTCAAAATCTAAAACTAAAATACAGAGTCTAAATTCCAAAGTAAGCATACTCAGGACTGTCGGTTTTCCGAGGCATCAAAATAATAGGCTTCCTAAGAGATACATCCAACTTCAGTGCAGGTGATCCCTCAAAATCACTAGTTGTAAACAATTTCTCTGAATTTGTGACTTGATCTTTTAGCTTGACAACACCTTTTGAATTGTTGGGAACAAGACCCATGAAGTAACTAGCCACCTACAAATGATTTTATCATTTCACAGACATAAGAGAAGTGGAAACGAACTAGAGTGCATAACGAACAAAAGAGAAGTTAAATGTAAATTACCTCCTGTATAAACCTATTCAAATAAACAATGCGTACTTCTGAAAGCTGCCCATCAAGGCTAAACTCATAACCTTCATAATCTTCCTCGTCAACACTGAATGAAGTAAGCACCAACTGCATCATAATGAAAATAGGTGTTAAAATATCGATGATAGCCAATAAAAACAATTGAAATAGGAGAATAACAAAACAGCATAAGAAAAGAACATCCGGCAGAGCCGCGAACACAAGTATATATTACTGTCAAAATAATGCAGAAACCCTATAATTCTTTATATATTTACTTAATGTTAACTATATTGCTATTCAAATTTCTCTATCAATGCTTACAAAACAGCAGCGCGCAACAAGAAGTCAGAATATTGTTAACAATCTGATCTTCCCAGTATCAACATTCCCTTTTTCCCATCTCCCTCAATAAAATCTCGCATCAAAATTATTTATTTCTTCCCCAATCATCCCCTTGTCGTCATTGTATTTCCAGTCACTCAATTCCAACAATTTTATCATATTCATTTTCCTCCTCACATTTACCATCTTATCAACTTTTTGGTATTCACATCGCCCAATTTTTCCCAAGCCAGTTCATCATTTCCCTCCACAAGATTTCCTTGAAACAAGCTATTCATATTTTGATCTTAACTTGCCCTCTCCCATCGACCAACAATTCCTCCCAATTTAAAATTCATCAAGGAACACTTTTTAAATTTTATTTGGTCCATTGATCTATTCAATAACCATCCAACAAAATACACAAGATTACGAAGAAATAAATCTTAAATTTAGAAACCTCCAGATGGATAAAGAGAGAATGGAATACCTCAACAAATGAACTGCCTCCTGGATTTCTCATGTCACATGCCCAGAAATACATATGGCTGCTAGGAAGACTCTCATCACTTATTCTAAGATTTCCAAGGGCTGCCTTAATACTAAAAGAGGATGGAAATACCTGAATACAAGGAAGTTTAGTAAGCACGAATCAGGTAAGTTCAATAAAAATGGAAACTCTTCCAAAGATGGGAACTTGAAAAAACCTTAATATCGGTAACCAAATTATCTTGTGACAAAACAGCAAGCTTGCTTTCATCTTCATTCATTAATATAATTTGAGCACGAGCCATATTTAATGTTAAATTAAAAACGACCCTGGACTTTCCCTTTCCCAGCAATCCTTTAATAGATGGCTCACTGATGGTCACTGGTCGTGGATCATCAACTGCATCATCTCTGGAGATGTCATGTTTCACAATAGCTGCTGAAGAACTGTCACTGAAAGATTCACAGCTTTCATCCTCAATGGTAATAGCATTAACAAATTCCATGATGGCAAGAATTGTTGGTCGACGGCAGAAAAATGATAGGGTAGCCAGGGTGACCGAGACCTAAACATCAATTTAAAGAATAATTATTCAAACCACAATGCAAGGGATTGATGTCCAAATTTAATGCAGAATAACACTCACCTGCATGTCTATGTTATGGTACAGAGGAGAATTTTGGTCATAGATAACTATTTGAGCTTTCACAAAACTATCCAACTGATCATCGAGTTCAATGTCCTTCTCAGTTGCTTGAAGACCATTGCCAGGGAGTAAACCAGCAATACGGGTAAAACGAGGGGATTTCAACAATAAAGTTTCGGGGTCAACCAAATTTTCTGGTGCCTCGTAGAATTCATCTCCTTCATTCAGGATTACATCACTGCCATCCAAATTTTGATTCCCAGTGGCACCAGGGGTTAAATTTGTTTCTGCATTGCCGATAAATGATCTTGCCAGATAGCAAGGCTGAGGCATTCTGTGACCAGAAACTAAATCTTCAATCTCCAAAGATTTCAAAACAGTTCCGATGAACATGTCACTTGCTCTAACCGATAGCTCAACCTGTATCCAAAAATACAACTCTCTGGAGTTGGCAAAACCGATTGAAAACAGTACAACAACAACAACCAAGCCTTATCCCACTAAGTGGGGTCAGCTGGACGAATCCTAGAATGCCACTGCACTCGGTTTTGCGCCAATTGAAAAACAGCAAAATAAAACATTAAAATAAAAACCGATTTGTCTAAATCAATTGATTTATTACCTGGCCACCTATTGCTCGAAATTCAAATAAACGCCTTTCTTCAGTTAGGAGCACTTTCATAAAATTCTGGTCATGCTAGAGAAAGTAGCTCTTAGTTAGATCTGTCCCTTACAAGGAAACTTTTGTCAAGTATATAGTTGAGGCTTACCTGACAACTATAACTGAAGCAGACCTTGAGTTCATCAAGAACACCAGTAATAAATGCTCTCTCCATTTTTGATATATCAACCAGATCCTCACTGGAATTAAGCTCGATTACTGAATCCTCAGACTCCGATGAAGTTTCAGTTAGACCAGTCACAGGAGCAGAACCCTGCATATAAGATTACTTAAAGACATTGTTTATGCTTTTCCTTACAGTTGAAAGTGCTGCAATTTGTGGGAGTACTCCCTAAGAAATACCAAACAAGTTTCATAAATTAACACTTATAAGAGAGATTGCCTAGCAGGAAAGTAATGACCAGAAAATGCTATATTCGAGGACAGAAACAACCTCCGTAATTATGTCAGTACCAGTAATTCTGTGAATATGTTATTCAGTAAAGAAAATCAGGAAAATAGGAACACAAATCAAACTAGATAAAGAGAGGAGGACGAAAGCACTGCAACAAACGTCAAAACACCTATCTGTGACTGCAGAATCCAGGTCTTTGTGAACAACAATCCCAACAACCTAAACAACATTGGGCTGAGACCTACAAGAGAATTCTGATTCTAGCAGTATGGACCTTATATTGTGCAGGTTAAAGGTTTATGGCAAATGGTAAAAATCATAAAATACTAATTTCAATCAGCAACCACACAAGAATTACCGATGAACGATAGACAGCCCCCTGCAACCGGCTCTGCCAAGTTTTCTTCAAATCATCAGAGTCACATTGCAATATTAGTGCATTTGCATCCTCCACCACCTATATAAAAACATCAAATAAGTATAGTCAACAAAACAATTTTATAGGGGGCAACCGAACTAATTTTCTTAAACTATAAAGATGGAGCTACAACTTTGGCATTTGCTCGTGCAGCATCACAGACAGCCAATACAAGATCAGCACCACCAACAGACTCCGGAGGAACCTGATATATGTGTTTTCCACTTAACCTGCAATAAGCATATGGTTCCAAGAATCAGTTACAGTAAGAACAAATTCTACCAAACAACATTTCATTTAACATAAACTATTACATTAAATAAGGCATTGCTTATGAATTATGATGTATAGACATGAAATACTGAAAACTATTTCATAATTTACTGGTGCAACAATCTAAATAGCAGTAAATTTATGTGTCTAGAAAGTTAGAAACAAATAGAGGTAGTGGCAAAACAGGACAAAGACCAGTAACAAGTCTAAGATAATTTGGAAAACTAAGGTGCATTAAAAATACCCCTAATAAAAAGAAAAGGATTAACAGCATCTCTATACGCAAATATGTCTATTTTTGTTTTTCCTAACATACCTTACTTTTAGATAGATAGACAGATAATATCAAGGAAAAGTTGGCATCAGAACCTGATATACTGTTTGTACGATTTCGAGCTAGGGCTCTCAAGTACATAAAGGAAAGGCCCAACTAAGCATAGGTAGCGCCGCTGCCACACTGCTTCCCTATTTCCAAGACCCTTCACATTAAAATAAATAAATGAGTGTAGATATTCAAACATAGCACTATAGAATAGACATGAAACTTTTTAGAAAGTGTTCGTTTGTTTCGGGGATGAGAGGGAAAAAAAGAAGGGATAGATTGATTGATTGAAAGACAGCACGAGAGAGAAAAACCTTCCATGTCAGAAGACACAACCAGCCCTCAAAGTCAGCCTCATTCCAAGGGTAAAGAAGATCTGAGTCCTCACTATCCTCCTTCTCAAACATCTTGACAATTTGCATCAATCGATGATACCTAGCTGGAGAGAAGTGAAACCCTAATGATGGCAGCCGTACAGCGACTCTTGTTGACACGTAGGATGGGCGCTCTAATCTAATCTGGATAAAGTGACAAAATAAAAATAAAAACACCAGAAACAATCTTTTCACATTCAACAGAAAAACATGCTTCCATTTTAAGCTAAAAAGGTCCCAGCGTATACCTGTTGAAGCTTTACATTGACCCCACACTTATCAAACAAAGGCAACAACTAACAGTAACACCATTTGAGTTGGCAGAACTAGAAGACTTCTTTGAAGGAGATTGGCTCCAACAGTAGTCACCATCAACCAGAAAAGCAGATACGTCGCTTAAAACTAAATTAAACTGCAGATACAAATCTAGCTCCTCTTGTGATCCATCTTCACAGCTATCCTGCATGCATTTTAAGCTTGATGTAAATTTTTAGAAGAAACAAACTTTCCCAAGTCAAGCATGAGCTTTGTTGTTAACCTTGGTACCAATAACCAACTTTCCCAAGTCAAGCATGAGCTTTGTTGGATGTGTGTTGTCAGGACAAAAATCAGTAGGAATTGTAATCTTGGGGGCTGCAATATCCAAGTCCAACAAAAACCTAACAGAAGATAATAAATGATAAAGAATATAAAACATACATTAATAAAATAAACATAAAGAAGCTAAAGCATCACGTACTTTTATTAAGAAAATTATTAGAAATCACAAATAGATGGGAAGTCCATCAAAATAATCATCAAGCAAGAAATTCAAAAATCCCTGAAACGCATATGAGGTTCTCTAAAAGTCCTAAAATACATTAACCAGAAGCCAAATGAGTGTACAAATCTAATTCTACTCCATAGTGATCCCACTTACAACACCTTTGCATAAAAATAAAAGAAGAAACTATATTGATTTCCAAGCATACAGTCCAATCCATGTAGGTCAATAGCACACACTATCAAAGAAGAATTGCCTTTTGTTGGCTCCGATGCCCAAATCATTTTCCACTAGAAAGCTATAGCAACTATGAGGCCAACCCCACAGCAGTCTAAAACCTATCCCACATGACATGAGTATATATATACATACACACACACGGGGGTTAGGATCAAGGGACACCCATTTTTTGGCACACATTTGTAGGACCCACTCCTAACATTTTTTCTAGTATCCAATGAAGAAAGTTGAGGTTCCACCATAAAACCAATTGGCAATATGGGGAGTAGCCCAACTTACTTATAAGCCCAAGCAAGGTCCCTTCTCCCATAAATGTAGGATTCATTCTCAACATGCCCCCCCTCATGTGTGGCGAATTTTTGAGCCTAACATGTGGACAACACAACGGGGTGACATGGAGCATGTGTGGCCGTTTAGCTTCACACATGGGACAACATGCTCTAATACTATGAAGAAAGTTGAGGTTCCACCATAAACCAGTTGGCAATATGGGGAATAGCCCAACTTACTTATAAGCCCATGCAAGGTCCCTTCTCCCATCCATGTAGGATTCATTCTCAACATCCAAACCGTCTATATTTTAATTCATCATTCATAGATCATCCTTCATAAAAAATTAGACAAATCCAAAACCATTAAGACATTCGTTTGTAGTGAAGAAAATGAACGACTACAGTTTTGCAAAGAAACACTAAAATGACTATCATTATATCCAACGGTCATACGTTTCGTGATTTTTGGTAGACGAGACCTTTGAGGGAAGACCTAAAAGATAGGCGGTTCAGACTGTTTAAAGACATTACAACGTGGGCTTTACAAAATGGGTGTCAAAATGTGTCTCCTGGTCCTAACCCTATATTTATATATATATATGTCCACCTAAGAAGGGCCCCTACTATACTGTATATCTGGGTATATATAATCAGCACTTCCAGAGCCCTTTACAATTGCACAACTATCCCACACTTGAAATGATCAATACAAAATTTAACAGGAAGAACTCAAGTTACTCCATAAAAAGAAACGAAGAACCTAATTAAAAAACCTGGAATGGTCCTTCAATGCTCTATTCACTTGTTGCTGAGCTGTGCGCTTGACTCCATTGATTGTCATCTGGTACAAAATGAACAAGACAGTTTGTATGTCATTAATCCCAAACTTGACCACCATGCTTGGGAGAACAGAATAACAGGCAGCCACAGGTCAATGAAGCCATGGTAAACAATATAATCACTGTTTCACTAAATTCTTGCTAGAACATTCCACCTTGAGCATGTTCCACCAAAAAAAAAAACAAAGCATGCAAATTCTGTACTTCATTTAGCATCCTCACAATATTATGTACATTTTCTTTATCTTTGCATTATGACACCAAGGGAAAGTCCGAAGTGACATGGCATAAAAACATGCTAAAGAATTTGTCCAATGCATGCATGTTTCCCTTGAATATTTAATATTTTTTCCCTAATTTCTTCCACGTATGTGCTCTAAAAGTCTCCCAGTATTTAACCCCATGAATTACATGCCAATCTAATAATTCAGATTTAATACTTTTGGAAGTTCAAACAACAATCTTCAAATAGAAGGAACACACATACACACACAATGACTGGAACATTTTAACATGTCCAACAGCAGAAAGCAAGGATACTAGTTTAAACAACTATTTAAGCATATTTCAAAAATTAGCACAAGCTAGATAGAACCTGCACTGCAGCTGCAGTTTCCAATGCTATTGTCTGACTGACAGCTGTATTACTTCGAAAGAATTTGATAATTTGACCAATTACGTCCTTTAGATACTGCCAAATAGATCAAATCGGTAAAAAATCACAACTTAGAGGAAGAAATAATTCAGGCGTAGCAGAAATCTACCGTCACGTAACAAGGAGAAGCTTTAGCAACCAAGCTCCAGTCCACATTTTTGTTTAAAGGCCTATAACAGAATGTGCCAACTAAAGAATCATAGGCACTCGCACTCTGCAGGGAAGTAGATGATATGTGGTTTTACTAATCATGTAGGGAACTAAGCCACAAATGTTGATGGGAAAATGACAAAGAACACATCAGGATAAAGGCCTACCTCCGCAAGGAGACCACTCGGCGTGGATAACTTGTATGATCCTAATTTCATGTCAAAAACTTTTGTCTCTGGATAAAGCTTTATAAAGCAATCCAAGCCTTCACATGATAATTCAGCAAGACACTCCAGGGACTCATCAATAAGCTTAGTAGCATTATGTTTCATGCAAATGCTCAAGGATGTCTGAAGGGCATCCTCCTTGCCATTACTTAAAACTGAGAGACTATCATCACTTTCCTTATACCCAATGATGCTATTTAACTGCTTCCAGTCTTCCTCACTGAAACTAAATGGCTCACTCTCATCTATCTCAGACTGACTCCCCCTGGAACAGTAGATAGAATGAAGGCAAAGAAAGACTAATATCAAGCTACGGTATATGCAAATAAGTAGGGTCTCGAACAAGGAACAACCTAGTTTCAAATTTTAAGGTAAAATTATTACCATCCCAACGACCACCAAGATTTCTTTGCTTTCTGTTTCCTCAAGTCAAGATCTGACTCTAATGACTGCTCTACAAACTTATGAGCCAACATCCTGCACGAATGATACCACAATACCATCAAAGTCCATCTGACATAAAACCATTTCAAGTAACATACAGTGTCATATCTAAGCAAATAAACTTAAAGCTACCAAAGCAGTTAAAAATGTTGTATAGAAACAAGACAGTTTCAACAAGTACCAATAATTATCAGAAGAGTATCACTAAGCATACCGCATTTTAATACCACTTGACAAGTGATTTAAACAATCAATATCCAAGAAGATGATTCCACTAAATGACACGGCACATACACTTCACTTGCCACATGATGTGCTACTAGAATATGGTACAAACACGTGCTGTGTGTAGCAGTATTACCATCAGAAACTAATAAATAATACATTTACGCAGAAAAGAATACCTCCACTGGAGTATGAGTTCAATATCAAGCCCACGATCTAGCTCCTCGATATCTTGGTTGTCGTCAACTACTACCCGACTAGGATCAGATCTAAGAAGTGAAGCATATAGAGAGATATATCTTTTACGCAAGCTTGCATACTTCAGAACATGGTCCCAGGACAATCTCCCACTGCCACAAAGATATTACTTTAAGCAAATATAAAAATATAATTCTAACTTTTGTTTCAGAGCATACAAATGAAGTTCACTGTCAGTTTCATTACGTGAACAAAAATTGCACAAATTAGAATGCATTGAAAAATATAAATGGGTAGTGTTATTGGCACTCCAAAAATCTCAGTGTGCACTCCTCCGAAGTGTATTTTGTTCCTAAGTATAGAAGTTTGGAGTGCACAATGAGATTTTTGGAGTGCCAATAACAATACCCAAAAAGAAAAACTAAATTAGCTGGTTAGATAGGAAGCCCTTTTCTTTATTCTTTCAAATAAGTATTCCAATATTGTGGGAGAAAATGTCGGCTTTTTAGCCTATGGCCAAGAAATCCATCAGAAACACAAGTTACACAAACAATTCTTATGGGAGGATAATTAAAAAAAAAATTAAAAGAACAGAAGCTGATACCTTGCCTTCTTCATTTGGTCAGCAACAACTCTATAAGCATACTTCCACCAAGATCTAGGATCAGATTTTACAGAGACGTGTGGACGATAATGAGCATATTTCAATCGCTGATTAAATGCAGCAAAATTATCTGCTAACTTTAGCGCATCCCTGTATCCATCCTGAAATAAATAATACTCAACAGCTTTTAAGCGAATCAAATTACCTCCCAGCACCAAATCTGAAATGATTGAAGTAAGATGGAAATTAACCTTTGGCAAACAGAGAGTCACATCATCCAAATTAACTGCTGCTTTGTGTAAAGGCTGGCCACTATCAGCAAATTCATTTGGACGTAGTTTTGAGTACTTGGCATTTCCAGACACAGGTTCCAGTATATAAGTGTGCCTTTTGGCTAATCTATCCGCTGGTTTACCATATTCAGTACCAAATCTAAAAACCTGAAGTGCCAAAATTAATATAATAAAAGTGTATGCACATGTACATGCAGGTTCGTCTGCTCTATTTAATATTTATTAGTATTAAAAGGATTCCTTGAGCATATACCTGGACCCACTCTGATGGAAGCAAATCCTCCCATGGTTTGTTAACATGCCATGGAGCAATATCAGAATCCAAATAAAGTGCAAGCTGATCAAGTTGAACAGACTGCAAACAATGCCAGATCATAGTGTGAACAAACATGGTAGGGACCAACATATTGATGAAGCCAAGTGATTCACAAGTATAAGAAATTTTTTTCTAAAATAGACGGTTTTAATCAGTCATTGAAACGATCCCAGGAATGTAAGAAATCATATAAAAAAACCAAACAAAACATGAAAATACAGCAACATTGCATAACATTTGTGGAAGTTTGGATGGAGTGGCATAAGAGAATATTACATAACTTCGGCATCATACGAGCTGCTATGGCTTCAGAGTTGGGACTATTCTGTTTCTGTTATTTTGTTTATTTTCTTGTTACATTGTATCTTCTTTGTTTGTTTTATTGTCTACAGATTTTTTTAGCTTAGAACAGGATGTCAGTGGAAACCCCTTTCTATGTAATGCCTTCTCTCATTTTCCATTGACGAAAGTCCTTTTTTCTTACAAAAGCAGATGTACTTATAACATTTTAAACGTGGAAGAGTAACTGAATATTGTGTGGCAATTATAATTTCATATGACATGATATTAAGAAACCTTCTGTATACGGTCTAGAGAACCCCCAGTGACAAATGTTTCCATTCCGTTGTTATCAACGGTCACAGCGGAAAGACTTTCCAAGGTTATGCCTGCTGAAAACGGATGGCCCGGATTGCTACAGCATAAAAGACAAAAAGCATAAGCCCAAGACATAGGAATTAAAAATACCAGAACACTCAAAGAGGCTTTTTGTTTCTTTTACCTTTCAAAATCCTCATATCTGATGTGAATATTTGATATTGAAAGTTTCAAATTTCCAATTATTGTACTGATCAGGGATCCCAACCATGATGTATTCTTCAAAGAAAAACAAATTATAAATAGTCGAATTATAAAACATAAAGAACATAGAAGTTCCAAATACATGGAAGATAAAGTTAATTCAATATTGAGCATAATCATAATCAAGTAAATATTGAATTTCAAACAAACGTGTAGGAGCAAGGACAACTAAGATAAAGGTAAAGCCATATTCTGAAATGGAAGAAAAAATGGATATGTGTACAGCGTACATTATACATACGCAGAGGTAAAGCCATATTCTCAAGTGCAAGATAAATTGGATATGTGTATGCTGTACAATGTACATTATACATACATAGGTACACGTGCAAACCTACTAATATAAGATTTTAATAATGGCAAAATTCAGTCATGGCACTTGGATTATGGTCAATCCTACCATTTCTGACTTTAGTTGCTGCGCCCTCTCTAACAGCTTCATTTCCATTTCCTATTTACAAGGGAAAAATACAAAATGGTCACTCAGCTATTGGCAAAGAACACTATTCATTCCACAAACTGATTACTATGCCTCACCCGAATTCGGTTTTTCTTAGCTTCCTGTACAGCATCCTCAGTGGATCCTTCAACTTGCGTTTCAGGTTCAGCTAATAGAAAGATGCGATCCAGAGAAACTAAAACTGGATCCTGGCCAAGCCTGCTCCATGGAACCTTGGTTCAAGAAAATAAAATAACCTCATTGGAGAAAGGCACTTAATTACAAATATCATAAGTGAAAAATATTCCACACAAACAAAATATTGCCAGTAACTTCGAAAATGAAAAAAGCTTGTAATAAGGAAGTAAATAGGAGGTGAAAATTGCAATCATCCAACAATATGTTCATCCCAAAGTTATAATACATCATCCATTAACATAACATCTTTTGTCACTTTTGAAATTATGCACCAATCCCTTCACCATTTTCGCCAAAGAGAACAGAAGAAAACACAAATTGAAGAAAAAATATTAATGATGTAGATAGCTATCTATAGAATACTATCTGTAAATTATTACAGTGGAGGATTTTCAAAAACAATTAGTTAAAAATAATATCACTGCAAGTAAAATCAATTAAACAGGAAAACAAAAAGCAATTCAAGCCTGCAATGAATGGAAGAAAAACAGCACGAAAAAATTACACACACACACATATATTCGCACCAAATATATACTGCAGAAAATATTGAATTCCACTGACATCACATCTTCCAAACCAAAAGACTTCGAATTGCCAATTAATGACATTCCCGCACGACTAATAATAACTACTACAATTCAAGTCATTCGGTACCCTTACAGCTCCAAAGAAACTCTTTTCCTGTACCTCATTTAACTAGGAAACCTTATGAGAACAATCTTTTGAATTATATACTGCATTGAGCATCTTGACATCTCTGCTTACATTTCCAAATTGTTCCTTGAAAGCTAATGAATGGCATCAAATAACCTTGTTTTATTTTTAAATAAGCTAACAATTTTTTACTTAGCAAAATTACATCATGGTGGACCACTGACCCACTTCAGTAAACAAGACAAAACACACAACATGGAAACCTATATACAACCGTTTCCACTTCCAAAATGGTCCCCATTCCCAACCTATATGGCATCCTGCATCTTTCCACTACAGAAGAATAGCAGAAAGGGGTTATCCTCGACTCTTTCATGACTGAAGCCCATAGTGAGAACCAATACTTAACCTTATCAAAAAGCTTATCCAACCCAAATTAGTCAAAAAAAAACCTCTAAAATCCCACATCCCCACTATACTTGACACCCTTTCCTCCCTGAATTACTGCAACGCTTTCACACATAAAGAGTAGCCACCAAGATTACTTATATACACAGGTCCATTTTTATTATGAGACCAAGGCAATGATAAAAATTCCACATATCAGCAAATTTATCTCGTAAAGCCACCAAATGATATATACATGAGTTCAATTTTATTATGAGATAAATCCAAGGCAATTACATGAGACTTCCAAACATAATACAGACAATTATGAGAATGAAGCCAAGCTTCTCCTCTATTGTCCAATAGGGAGCTGATGGACATTCCAATAAACAAAGAAAACCAACATAATCATAAACATTAATGTTAGTCCCGCACCTTAAGTTTCACTGATCCAAGAAATCCTGCCTTAACCTTCACTGGTAATTTTAGTGCATTTAGTGCCTCAGGCTTCAACTGCATATTTTTTAGCTCCACATCACCTGATTCACATTATAGCAAGATGTACTTAATAAGGTTCTCAAGCTTTACCATAATATTTTTTTTTTCCTTTTTGAAACAAAAAGATGAAAGTGTAATACATAAGAGAAACTGTACGTAAAGTGGATGAGTAATCCACCATGAGTATAGAAGCGAACGTTAAATCAACAAACTACACCTAGCTTAAGAAACCATAATTAGTCATGACAATATAGCTTTCCAAGCTAGAATAGATCGGATAGTGATCTGCTCCTAAAAATAGGAGATACAGAAGCCCAAAGCACTGGCCAAAACCTGACCATAAGGCGGGCCCTGGAAAGTTTTAACATAAGCAGAAGGGATTCGCAAATCCTCCAGATTATCTCCCGCATGTCCTCCACTTCCAACCCCCTAACATCTTCAAAGATCCGCTGATTCCTTTATGACCAAGGGAAAACTGGAAGAGAACAAGACAGAGGACAGGGTTTCTTCTGGCCCAGAAAACCTAACTTGCAATCACTCAGAAATGAATAAACAGCCATTCTCAAAGTAAACTACAGCCAAGAAGCACACACGACAAGAACAAGACTCTAAGACACAGTACAGCTTCCCACACGACAGTGTAACTGGAAAACCATAGTCTCTGAACAGTGGAAGTATCGAAGCCCATGAAGCATGCCCAAGATTAGACTCTGTGTCAATTAGATATTTAATTTTGTTATCGTTACTCATATTTCTGCCCAAAAAATTAAATGTGCATTTATATGCATATATATGCGTCTGTGTATTTTATATGCAGTGCCATTTCATTGAGGACTTATCCTGAAGAATGAACTGCGCCGCCCTGTATCCGAACTCTACATCCCTCAGGCCCCATTCATTTTCACTACAATGGTAACCAAACTGAAAACCATGTAGCCATCTTAGTTTAGTAAAGTGAATAGATGGACATTGTGCTTCTTAGTCCTCACAAACACTGAAATGCTCATCGTTATACCCAAATGGCTAAACCATTTCTGATGTGACTAATTTTCTTCGGCGACGAAATGGACAGTTGGTACAATGTCATTGACACTTAGAAACCCATTTCCCATTTTTCCCTATTGGCAATGGCAAGTTGGCAACCGACCCCAAGCATCTAGTAGAGTGTCACTGCACTACACTACAAAACCCTCCCCTAAAACCCTAAATATACCCTAGCATTCAATCGACACCACTCGAAACGCATCGTTTCGAGCAATTCCCAATTCAATCCACAGAAACCAAAAATTCAGTAAATAAAACCAATCAAAGCACAAGAGTAAAACATTTGCAAAAGAAAGAGAAGAAGCAGGAAAACCAAGTAGGAGAAGCAGCAGCAGCAGGAAAAGGAAGCTTCTTGTCGAAGGAAGGAATGAACGAACGAACCTTGCCAGACGCTGATCTTGAGGGCCTCCTTGTTGAGCCCCCTGACGTAGTTCCCCAAGTACCTCTGGAGGAGGTTCGCCACCTGATCCTCCAACATCTTCTCTTCCTTCCAGAATCCAAATCGCTATCTCATTTCTCCGCGATTTCTAATTTCCGACTGAAATAGGAAGAGGTTTCCAGACCACGCTACCTACGTACACAACTGGAGGGTGCGGCCCGGATCAGAGATTCTCTGTTGCGCGGAACATGTTTTTATCGTGGTCCTACCAGTGCGATGTCGCCGTGTGTATGGAAGGGATCTATGATCTTACGTGGCGGGAAGGCAAATGGTTTTGGAGGTGGATTGTCAGTTGGGTTCTGGTCTTCGGCGGTGGATGCTTTGTTAAAGTGACGTCCTTTGGCTGGTCTCTATGGTCTGTGCGGCGGGTCTCTTTAGACACTGCCACGTGCAATAAACGGCCCCAAGCGTTAAAAATATTACCGGCCACCTGGCCCTCTCACCTGCTGACCGATGCGAAACCCAATGTTTTATTTTATGTTTTGGGTCAAATTTAAAATTAAAAAAAATAAATAAATAAAATAAAAAAGGTGAGAATTCTTTATGGCTTTGTAGATACCTCTTTGCACAAGCAAAAGACCATTCCCTCGTACCTTCATTCCTTTGTTCCTTTAGCTCGTTGACTTCTTAACTCCTTGGATTTGGATGATTGAATAGAATCTTCAAGGTTTAACGGACTTATTTTGTTGTTTGTCGGAAAATCATTCTCACGGCAATTTATCATCTCACATGGAAATATTTTCTCAAGAAAATTTAACTTAAGCGATTTGGAATTGAAAACATATAGTTCACAATGCTCATTCAATAGATTTTGTAATGGTCTTGTTTTGTTGTTTTTATGATATGCAGGTTTAATGGACTTGTTTTTTTATGTTGTCCAAAGGCATTCTCACAGCAATTCATCATCTCACAACATCTATATTTAGTTCTCATCCATTCATTTTTTTTAAATTTATGCTTCACACTACCTCCAAATTTGGTTTGTAATATTATTTTTGTTTTGACTACCTCTAAATTATCTCTACTAATAGAATGTCAGAACCCCAATTTGGGTTCAACAGTGCTTAGCTAAGTTTCTATGCTAACAAAATTATATTGTCAGCAGCATGGATTAATGGTGCACTCTTGTGATATATGTGTTACTAGCAGAATGCAGTTCTAATATCAACATGAAATTAAAATGTTGCTTACATTTACGAAATTTTGACCGATTTTTCTTCATTAATTTTTTGTTTTAAATAAGCTTTTGGAAATGATGAGTAGTTATATTAGATTTTAGAAAAATTCTTTGAAAGGTTCTTCAAGTGTCTAGAAAAGTTCAAAAGCAAAAAATAAGAATGAAATTGTTCTGAATAAAGAATATTTAGCAACTTCAACATCATTAGTAAAACAACCTACTACCTATAATTCACTTTTTTTCCTTGGCCACTTTGTGCGATGCACAGTTATTATTTCAGGCCTTAATTTGAGATCCACGGCCTTCTTCGTGATCACCCCCCTTTTCCTCGTCCTTCGCATGGGATGCGCAGCCTTCTTCATGATCATCCGACTTCTTAAGTATACAATCTTATTCTTGGGTGACCTACTTCTGTATGCATCCAACGAAATTTAATAAAAGAAAGAAAGAAAAGAAAAAACAAAATGATACTCAAGTGATCAAATAACTCATTTGGGGAGTTGTGTCCTTAATACAAGGTTGGTTGCATGTTAGGTTGATATTTTACGTATAATACATAATTGCATGAACAAAATATGGCATTGGAGGCTTAAATTGGAGAAAACCTGACGAGTTATTTAAGATGGGTTGCGTGGGCTTCATTATACCTGTGCAATATTTGATTTGGAGTCAAAGAGAAGTCAACCCCATGATGGACTAGTGCAAATTAATCATGTTTCCTAACCTAATTGGCATGTGCGTGGTGATTAAAAAATATATGCTTATTATGTTTCTGAGAATGATTGGTTCTGGATGTTGTTTTACAAGAGGAGTTGCGGCACAAAAAAAAAAGGGAGATCAAGAGCCTATTAACCACCCAAAGCCGCAAGGAGAAAAGGCTACAGATTCCCAGCGCATACTCGCACACAAATACAAAATTGGAGATTTGGGTTTTCTTCCATATCATCGGATTCATCCATGTTTTTCATTAGTTCAATCATGAACTAAGTCCTTTTGTTAGGGTTAGGGTGTATTCTTATCATGAACATATAATTCTAGTTTTTTATATTAGTCTCAGTTATTTTCCATGCTGAGTAATTGTTATTGTGCTTTGTTGTTATCAATAACTAGCCATTATTTGTGTGAAGAACTAAATTATAACTGATATGTTAAGTTTAGTGGATCAATTCTCATAACAATTACCATGAATTTTGTAGCCGAGTAGACATACTACTTATAATTTGTGTAGTTTTGAATCATTATCCATTGAGTTTTGGCATCTTTGCCTCGTTGTGGGCTTTCATTGTATTTGGGCATCTCTGCCCTGGTTATATATCCAATTTCCCATAAATAAAAAAAAAGAATAGAGTTTCATATGAACAAATGAATTTAAGTGAATCAACTTGATGTTACAGTCTCATGGTATTTATGTCACATCTCGACCCGGGCCCCACCACATCCCGCGCCCGACTCTACCGTAACACAATATTGTCCGCTTTAGGCCCCTACCACACCCTCACGGTTTTGTTTTTGGGAACTCACACAAGAACTTCCCAGTAGGTCACCCATCCTGAGATTGCTCTCATGCGAACTCGCTTAACTTCGAAGTTCCTACAAAATCCAAAGCCAATGAGCTCCCAAAAAGCCTCATGCTAGGTAAAGATGGGAATATACATATAACGCTTACAGGATTCACTTCCTGGGCGATGTGGGATGTTACAATCCACCCCCTTCGGGGCCCGATGTCCTCGTCGGCATGCTTCCGGCCAGGGATTGGCTCTGATACCAAACTAAGATTCTCACATCCCACATCACCCAATGGAGTAGATCTTGTAAGCCTTATATGTATATTCTCATATCTACCTAGCACCAGACCTTTTGGGAGTTCATTAGCTTCGGGTTCTATCGGAACTCCGAAGTTAAAGCGAGTTTGGGTGAGAGCATTCCTAGGATGGGTGACCCACTGGAAGCATGAGGCCTTTTGGGAGCTCATTGGGTTCGGGTTCCATAAGAACTCCGAAGTTAAGCGAGTTTGCGCGAAAGCAATCCTAGGATGAGTGACCCACTCGGAAGTTCTCGTGTGAGTTCCTAGAAACAAAACCATAAGGGTGTGGTAGGGGCCCAAAGCGGACAATATCGTACTACAGTAGAGTCGAGTCCGGGATGTGGTGGGGGCTCGGGGCGAAATGTGACAATTTATCACATATAACATATGAGTTTTAAGTTCGATTTGTATGTTCACTGAGCAATGCATTATAATCTAATGTTATTATTTTTCACTTGTAAGTTACAAGTCTTAGTTAAATTTGAATCTCGTGAGGACGATTTCTATATATCCATTTATAGATTTATGTGAAAAATAGGATATTTTCCAAATTTAGAAGATGAAGTTTTCATTTCTAACTATGCACTTTCCATTTATAAATGAGAATTCTGAACTTACATAAGTTACAGGTTTCATACCCATTTTCTTTTATAATTTGTTATTGATACCACATTGCGTGACTTTGATCATTAAACTTTTTATCATGATATGAAAAAGAAAAAAGAAGTATCGCCAATTGTAAGAGCATATCCAATGAGAGATGTAAAATGGTACATTTTTTGTTAGCCAAAAAACTATGTAGAAAGATGTAAAATATCCATTTTGATCGAAAAATGTAAATAAAAACTCACGCCTATCAATGAGAGAATTAAATAGAATCTCAAATTTACATCTTTCTCATTAGAGCAAAACTCAAATTTACATCTTCTAAAAATATAAAATGAGATGTAAATATAATTTTTGCATCTCAAATTAGCATTTTCCCATTAAAGATGTGCTAATGGCTAAATAATTTCCAATTAATGAGTGTAAGACACGACACAAGACACCACAATAATGTGAATGTACCCTGTTTCAAGGAGGAGGACTTATACGGAATGGATTTACTATCATGTGACTTTTTTGTCCAATAATACATTGGTATGTGCAAGTTTTTTTCACATATTAATAAATAACTCATTTTATATAAATTGCCCTTTGTTTGATGGTATTAACTCATTTTATATACATTGCCCTCTGTTTGATGGTATACGAGTACAATGGTTAACTTTTTCTCAAATGCGGATTTAAATCTCTGCAAATAAGGGACCTGTACTCCTCTAAGTCTTCTCCTCTCTACAATCAGAACTCATTAACCTTATAAAGGACTCCTCACCATTTCTCAACTTTCTGATTTCTAAACTAATATCCTAATATTATACAAAATGCTTTGGATGCTAATCATACCATATCCTACTTAATGTACTTGAACACTAACAACATATATATATATATATATATATATATGTGAGGCTTTACGTGAAAGAAAAGGATCCCCATCTTCTCAAAAAGTTAAGAATTCACAAAACCAATTGAAAATCTAATTCCAAAATTCCAAACACCCACCAAATGATTTTGGATAAAGTTCTAAACTGAATACATGTTACTGATTCATAAGACTAAAAAGTAAAGCATGAAAATTTTAAAACAAAGGGTGAATCCTGCTCTTTGTTGAATCACATTTTGAGCTTGTTTACTTTTCAGTTTCACTATACGCTGAGATTTGTTCTTCTTTGTGAGTAACCTTCCAACCTAACATCCATTAACAAATATAATTGTCCCCAGCTGCGCTAACACAAATCTAAAATCATATATATAGTATTTAAATGTAAATCAATTCTTAGCTAACAACATGTTCAAATCCTTATTTTCTTGTATGATTATATAGCAATAGGAGTAGGCAAATCTTTAGCTAAATAACATGTTTAAACTCTCACAACTTTTCCATAAACAATGTGAATGCAAAAATATATTCCAAATATGATTAATTATCAAATTTAAAGTGTAGAATTTATTTCTTAACTTTATTTTGTTTGTTCCAAAAAATAGTGCAATATGTTGCCTTGCCTTGCAAGACAAAAATCGACTCCCCTTAATGGCTCACTTGTGACACACTCGATTGCACTTATGTTCCAATCGTTGTCAGAACTATTGCATTATAAATTATAATGTCCGAGTTAGGGGGTCATGTCAAACATGATTAGTACAAAATCATTTTCTGATGATCTCTAAAAGAGAACAAAAGTTCAAGTAGTTTAATTAGAGTGAAAAAAAATTATGTTTCATTGCATTCTATAACTCCAATTACATATAGAAAAGTGGTTTCTAATTAAGAGGTGTAGTCAATTTGGATTTCAAAGAATTTTAAAAAGACTTTATAAGTGGCTGATTTCAAAGGATTTTAACATATTCTATGATTTTATATGGATTCTGACAGATTTATATGAATTTGTATTATAAATTTCCATGGATTTTTATGGATTTCTTTCATACATTTCTTAGGATTTCAAAGGACTTTCAGAAGCTTTCAAATGGACAAACTTGTGTTGTGAGTTTCTTAATCAGATTTAACAAAGAGGATCTAGTTGTTAATGATTCTTTTTGATAAAATTTAGTAATTGAAGGAGACAATATCAAGCATAGTAGTTGGGAGTCTTCTAAGAATATGATCTTTGTGTCACTTGACAAATTGTGCTTATTTACATTATACAATTTATCGCATGATCATGATATGTGACGAGTGTTAAATTTTAGAAAAATTCGTTGAAAGGTTCTTTTAGTGTCTAGAAAAATCCAAAAGCAAAAAATAAGGATGAAATTGTTATGGATAGAGAATATTTAGCAACTTCAACACCATAAGTAAAATAGCCTACTACCCATAATTCACATTTTTCCTTGGCCTCTTTATGCGATGCACATTTATTATTTCAGGCCTTAATTTGAGATCATCGCCCTTCTTCATAATCACCCCCCCCCTTTTTCATAGTCCTTGTTGTGGGATGTGCGGCCTTCTTCATGATCACCCGACTTCTTCTGTACACAATCTTATTCTCGGTTGACCTACCTATGTATGCATCCAACCAAATTTAATGAAAGAAAGAAAAGAAAAACCAAAATGATACTCAAGTAATCAAATACCTCATGTGGGGAGTTGTGTCCTTAATACAAGGTTGGTTGCCTGTTAGGTTGATGTTTTACGTATAATACGTAAAAGATGAGTTGCATAAACAAAATATGGCATTAGAGGCTTAAATTGGAGAAAACCTGAGGAGTTATTTAAGATGGGTTGCGTGGGCTTCACTATACTTGTGCAATATTTGATTTGGAGTCAAAAAGAAGTCAGTCCCATGATGTGCTAGTGCAAATTAATCATGTTTCCTAACCTAATTGGCATGTGCAGTGGTGATTAAAAAAAATATGCTTATAATGTTTCTAAGAAGGATTGGTTCTGGAGGTTGTTTTACAAGAGGAGTTGTGGCACAAAGAAAAAATGGGTGATCAAGAGCCTATTAACCACCCAGAGCGCAAGTAGAGAATGCTTGCAGATTTCCAGTGCATACTCACACACACAAATACAAAATTGAAGATTTAGGTTTTATTCCTATCATTGAATTCATCCATGTTTTTCATTAGTTCAATCATGAACTAAGTCCTTTTGTTAGGGCTAGGATGTATTCTTATCATGAACATATAATTCTCATTATTTTATTTTAATCTCAGTTATTTTCCATGTTGAGTAGTTGTTATTGTGCTTTATTGTTATCAATAACTGGCCATTATTTGTGGAAGAACTAAATTGTAACTGACATGTTAAGTTTAGTAGATCGATTCTCATAACAATTACCATGAATTTTGTTGTCGAGTATACATACTAGTTATAATTTGTGTACTTTTGTATCATTATCCATTGAGCGCAAAGGGTTTGATTATTTATATCTATAACTAGACATAGCATGGGTAGATAACAGTGTTTTAAAAGGTGAATGCGTAGGCGAGGCGTTTCATGGATAGCCCCGTCTAGGCGTAAGCCTTGAAGCGTGAGGTGAACCCTCACGAAATCTAAGTTTACACACACACACACACACATAAAATGGAATTACGAAACCGAAACAGGTGAAGTCTACCGTCCCCGGTAGGTAAAATGGTGGGACAAATTCAACTATCAAAAAATCATCAATCTGGTTTCCATAGAATTTCTCATTGTCCATGTCCCGATGGTATCTCCACCAACAACAACAAAGGTATTGCCAGAAATTCCATAACACACACCATCTTTATCAGACATTAGTCCATCATCTTCCCTCAAAGGAAAATCTAAATCATCAAAGTTATTTAGTTCGAAGAAAAAAGAGAAATCCTCACAGCTCAAAAAATTAGCAGATAAACTCATGGCAAAAGTAGCTTTGCTGCATAATGAAGATGAAGAATCAAGTTCCGACTCATCAAACGCTTCGTCACAACTTCTTGCCAAATGGTTGGCTTATCAAGATTCTCAGAATCTATTTGAAATTTGAATTTCACAATGTAATAATTTGTAATCATTTCGAGTTTTTTCCCTTGTAAAACACATAGTAGAAGCCATGTGATTTTATCACCAAAAGTAGCATCAATAGTAGTAACAATCATTCAGACAACATATTATTCATCAGCAGTAGCAACAGACAAATCACTATTCATAAATAGTAAAATCACTTTTACTACTCATTCATCATTTCAGAAGCAGGAACGTGAATCCACAGTAAAAAACATCATCATTCGCCAGCCTTTACATTTTTAGCACATCCAAAACGGGAATCCCGCTTCAATAACCGGGTCTCATCTCCCTAAAAAAGAAGAGCTCATTCTTAGAGCAAGCAGGCTGTAGCCAAAGTTGAACTTCTGCGTATTCAAAAGAACAGAAGCTAATATTCAGCTCCATCCCATATCCAATCAAAATATCAAACACTTGTATTTAATTTTCAATCAATGATGCCTGCGTACACCATTGTTTTTCTTATCAATCGTCAGTAGACAAAATTCTAAGTTGGTTTCCAATTTGAAATAAAATTATTTTCAAGTATATATATGCATCATTAATTTTAATTCATTATTTTCATTATAGAAAATATTTTATCATGACTAATTTTGATTCTCTTACTCCTAGACAATTCATTGAGTTTCTCAAATTCAAGGTAAATACTGATCAAACTTTTGTTCAGTTCTTCCTTTGCATCTATAGCCTTTGGCATGATATCTGTAATCCCCCTCATCATAATAACTGTAGTCTTGAGTGTTATCCTCATAATATATATATATAGGCCTTTTTAAGGGAAGGGATCCTCATTTAAAAAAAAAAAATGAGGACACCCTCTCAACCATTAGATTTGGCTTTAATGAAATTTTGTGGTTGAGATTAAATCCCCATTTATTTTGAAAAATGGGGATCCCTTCACTTAAAGGCTTCATATATATATATATATACACACACCAAATGGGGCGGAACTATCAATAGGCAGTAAAACCGTCCATAAAATCAAGAGTGCGGAAGTAAAACATATATAAACAAATGAGTATTTCAATATATTGAATCAAGAAGAAATGAGGTTGATTGAATTGGAATATCCATGGATGGCAGATTATGATATGAAAGCATAAAACAAAATTAAATATAGATGTTATTTCCATGAAAATAATGAATTAAATTTAATGATGCTAATAGATTATGAAAATAAGTTTTGATTAAAACTTACTGAAAGTTACAAACTGTTTTTGCCTAATGGCAGATGATGAACATGAACAAATTGGAGCTCACAGGCATCCTTGATAATAGTATAACTAATAAGTGTTTGATATTTTTCTGAGATTTTCTCTGTTCTTTTGAATACGCAGAGAAATTTTCTTTGCCTACTTGGCCTTCCTCTTCTTCTGAGATGGAGCTCCCTTTTTATGTTGGAGGGAGGAATGATTGAGGTTGGGTGGTGAGATCTGGGAATCCCGCTTGCATGTGCCAAAAGCTGGAAAAGCTGGCAAATAGTGAAAATGTCACTGTAGAATCACGCTTTGCTTCAGAAAAGCTGAGTGAACAGTAATCTGTCTGCTGCTTTTACTGTAGACGAATAGTGGTCTGTCAAGAGTTTGAAATGATGACAGCTACTGCTGAAGATGTTGTTGTGATAGGATCACATGGGAAGTTATTACAATTTCAAAAATCAAACGAGTCTTGGGCATCTGGGAGATCTGCCCATTTGGCGGGAAGTTGAGACGAAGCATCTGAGGCATTGGAGTCGGAATCGGAGTCTGAACTTCTCTTCTTCTGGAGCATTGCTGCTTCTGCCATGAGCTGTTGAGCCAAATCCAGGAGTTGGGAAGATTTTGAGGATTTCTCTTTTTTCTTTGAACTTGAGGATCTGGAGGACTTTTTATTTCCCTTAAGAGAGGATGATGGACTTATCTCAGAAAGAGACTGAACTGGTTCCTGAGCCTTTGGAAGTTCAGGAAATTGCTGGTTATCTAGCAAAGCCTGTGTTGTTGGTGCAGAAATTGGTGGAGCTGGAGTCTGGGGAAACTCTGATTTTACTAAATCGATGACTTTTTGGTGGTTGAATTTATCCCACCATTTCATCCACCGGGTTCTGTAAATTCCACCATTATCAGTTTCAAAGTTCCATTTGAGTATCCAAGGGATCTTGTATTTGGCTATGAATAATGCTAAGAAGGAAACCCTGTTGTCGAAGCGAGTGCGATCAAATCTGTGTTGAAAGTTACTACTGAGTACTTGACGAAGGTCTTCAGGAAGGAGATGGCTGTTTGGACTATGAGAAGCCCACCAGTCTGGAAACCATGCTGGGAACCTTAATTTGAAACTTTTATCAAAGGTTATGAACCATGAGTGGCTGAAATCAGCTGTTTGATGAAGAAAAATGTTAGTCCATGCTTGGATGTAATCGTAATAATTGTAATGGTTGTTCAGGATGAGAACATGTTGGGTATGAAGGATTTTGGTATGATAGAGGGGGAGTACCCATTCTTGTTCAGTGAGGAATTTTCCGATATGGAGGGAATGATAGAGAATTTTGTTTTCATGGGTAGTGCTGAAAATAGGCTTAATAGCAATGCTTTCTGTCTCATTAAGAATGGCTTGGTAATATTTGAGGCTTTTGTAGGATTCTGTTGGAAGAAAATGGAAATTTGGCGGAAGGAGAATTTTGGCAATGCGCTCTGGGGGTTGATTTTTATCAATGTGATGAGGTATGCTTAAAAGCTTTTCAGAATTTGGGTTTTAAACATATGAGGATGCTTTAGCAAAGCTTGGTGTTTTTGGGATCGAAGGAGATGAGGTTCTTACTGAAGAGTAAGGATCATAAGGGGTGGCTAAGGCCGTTTGGTAATTTGGACGGATATTTCCTACGGTCGAACCTAAGGGTGTAAATCTGTTTGTGATGGCTAGGGCCGATGAGGAATCGGGAATAGATTCCTGTTTTACTGGTGTTGGGGTTTAGGTGAGAGTGGCTAGAAGCTGTCGTTGGTTAGTACCCATTCTTCCCCTGCAAAAAATTCTCTGGTTAGAAAATCTGGGATGCAATTCTGACTGCCTTTAATGTATTCAATTTCAAAATCAAAAATACTTAATATGGCTTGCCAGCGTGCAAAAATCTGTTTTGATGCAATGTTTTGAACATCTTTTTATAAAACATGTTTTGCAAATTTGCAATCAACATGAACCAAAAATTTTTGATATGGTAAATCATCTTGAAATTTGCTAATGCATAATACAATAGATAATATCTCTTTTTTAATAGTACTATAATTAGATAGAGTAGGGTTCCAAATTCTTGAATGGAAACGAACAATTTGTTCAGGAGATTCGGAAGAAGTTTTCTGCTTGAGGATACCTCCATAACCAATGTCAAATGCATCGGTTTCAACTATCTTGAATGAGTTGGGATTGGAATGCCAAGTCAAGGCAAAGTCTTGACATGATTTTTTATCTGTTTAACAATGGAAGTATGAACTTGAGACCATGATGGAGAATTCTCTTTGAGACGATCGAATAAAGGTTTGCATTGCTGTCAAAGATGTGGATGAAATTCAAAAACATAATTGAGAGATCCAAGAAAACGCTGAAGTTGAGTTTTGTCAGTAATCTGATTTGGGAATTTTTCAGCAAACTGGATAACTCGATCTATCGGTTATATGGTAGACCTATGGATATGATATCCTAAAAACCTAACCTTGGTTTGAAACAACTTAATTTTGGTGGCTGAAACAACTAATCCATTGGACTTGATGATTTTCACAAATGCATGCAAATGCTTCCAATGCTCATCTATTGATTTTGAAAAGATTAAAACATCATCAATGTAAACAATCGAAAAATAATATTTTGAAATTCACTTGGAGCATTTTTCAAGCCGAAAGGCATTACATTCCATTCATAATGACCAAAAGGAGTAACAAAAGCAGTTTTGTATCGATCAAATTCACGAACTTAAATTTGCCAAAAACCTGATTTCATATCAAATTTTGAAAAAATAGTTGCTTAAGAAGGTCTATTTATCAAATCTCTTTTGTTGGGGACTGGATATCGAATCCATTCTAAAACATCATTCAAAGGTTTATAGTTAATGACTAATCTAGGAGTACCTCTTTCTAATTCAGCATTTTTCTGAACATAAAATGCAGGGCATGACCATGGAGATTTACTTTTTCGAATAATTCCTTTTTCCAAAAGCTGATTAATTTCTGTTTTACAAAACTCTAAAACTTCCTGATTCATTTGAATAGGTCGTGCTTTTGTGGGGATTTGTGATTCATTGAAATCTTTAACATAAGGGAGTTTAGCAATATATTGTTTTTTGTGCCAAAAAGCATTGGGGATATCCGAACAGATTTTCTTAGCAAGCTTATCAGTAAATTGGCTAATGGATTCTAACAAAGACTTATTTGTTAGCTGTTCTTCAATTCTTTTGTGCTTAATTTCTTCTTGTAAGAAATTTATTTGTTGTGATTTTGCAGTAATTTGGTTGAGGGTTTTGGAAACACTGTCCTTCTGAAGTTGTTTTAATTTTCTAAGGTCTGTTTCCATACAAAACTCAAAAGTGATTTTTTTGGTAAAAAACCTTTGTGGAAATTTGATTGTGATAAACTTTAAAAGGATAAATTAAAGCTAGAAAAGGGAGTCCCCAAATAACTGGATCAGAAATATTTTTGATTAAAACAAAATGAGTCTTAAAACAAACATTGTTTTGGCAAACATGCGCTTTGGGAATTTCATATTTTAAATTCATTGGGGACTGGTTTGCAGAACTAAGTATTTCAGTAGACTTATGATAATACTTAGTAGGAATTAACCCTTCTTGAATACAATTCAAGTCTGCACTCGAATCAATTAAAGCAATGGTTTCTAAATGAAAATCCTCGATTATTATTTTGATTTTAGAATACCATTTTCTAATTCTTATTTTATCTAAAAGACTTAAAACAAGATCTTTTGAAGATGCTTTGCTCGATTGAGCTTCAGAATCGTGACCTGAAGAACTGTCATATTCTTCAGCAAGAGTTTGAGTACGGACTTTACTGAGTTGTGAACGAATGTCTGTGTTTTCGGATTTTAGAAACCTAATTTCCGATTTAATTTGATTAATTTCTTTTTGCAAATCTTTAATGGTGATTTCTTTTTTAGGTTTACTGAACCTTTCCAAAGTGGTACTGAGAGAAATCTTTTGAGGAGGTGTTTGGCTAGTGCCTGTCTCTTGGGATGAAATCAACTTTTTTAGTTTTTTCAAATAAAAAGACTTTAAATCTGAGTCATCGATTTTGCTTACTAATTCAACCAAAACTTCTTCTTGTTCTTTTGGCTTAATGAGCACTGAGATTTTATTACAACAAGTGTCTGTGCAACCAATTTTAATGCTAGGAGAAGAGACTTCGTTTGAGCTACTATGATGTTTTTTCAAAGGATGGTTGAAGATCAACATTTTGAAAAGCATTTTCAATTTTCTGAATAGAAATATCAATTTCTGTGTCCTGAGAAGAATCTGAATCAGATGTTTTTTCTTCTTCAACAGAAACATCATGATTTTGTAAAACATTAACAACTTTTTCTTTTTTGAGCTCATTGAGCATTTGATCAATTTTTTGCATAGTCATTGACTTAAAAGTAGTAGAACTTGAAGAAGCATCAGAGAAATTTACTAATAGTTTTTCTTTTTGAAGAGATTTTGGCTGAGACCATTTGTCTATTTTGGTTTCAATTTGTCTAACTGTTTTCCAATAGTATGAAGACTCTGGTTTGTAAAATTGTTCTGTTCAATAACAGATTTAAAACCTGAATTCTCTTTTGGAATTTTAAAAGGAGTTGCTGAAATCTGGGTATTACCGGTGGAAATCAAAATAGTTTCTTTGGGAGGATGACTGGAAGAAATCAAAGTTTTGTCTTCCTTAACCCAATTTTCTTTGGTAACAACCGTAAAACTGCTTTTTGTATCATAATGTTTTTCAATGAAATCAAAGAAAGATATTTCATATTGATATTGCTCTATAAAAGCTTTCCATTTAGCATAAATAGCTAATTTTTCTTCATCAAAATACTTTTTTCTGAAAATATTTCGTCTGGGAATATTTTCAACAGATTCGATGTCAGCTTTGAGTTTCCTCAATCGGATTTCATGAGGTTTATTTAAAACAAGTAATTGGTGATTCACCAATGTTGTTTCAAAATCAGAAGTTGTTGGGGAAGTTGATTCTTCCTGATTTAGAGGTTGATAAACAGGATGTGCAATTTGTGATGAAGTGTCAACAGACTTTAATTTGAGCAAATCATTGATTAATTCATTGGTAGAATTAGTCTCCTGCTCTTTTAACTTTTTATTTATCAAAGACTTTATTAAATCTTGATCTCAACCCAGTCTATCGGTTGACGTGGATTTAGAAAAAGACTTTCTGCTGGAAGTAAAAGATTTATGCGAATGCACTGATTCACAAGATCTTCTTGCTAGACGATCAAAATTAATTTTTACCGTGCCATTAAAGTATTGTTCAACATTGTCAAGATCGAAAAGGCTGTTTTGTATGGCAACTGGTTTACTTTCGTTGATTAAACACCAATCTGAAGGTAGACTGATGTCTGACCACTTAATGGTTCTAGGGACTTTTATATTTGCATTTTCTTGGGTTGTTTGAATCAAAAGTGTGTGATCACGTGGACTTTTGGTTAAAGCTTGAAAATTCATATTTGTGCCAGTGACTTTGTAATAAACTCTGTAAATAAGTGCCAAAGGCTGTGTTCCTTCTAGGACTTGGTATCCTGAAGTTTTGATGTTAAGTGTAAGTGCTTTCAGCATGTGTGGGTCTGAAAGACTTATAGTGAGATCTGGAAAACAATCAAAATGGATAGGTCCGTTATAAAGACTACATTCAATCATTCTAAGTATACTATCACTGAAGTCAGTGAATCTAGCATCTCGAAGACACAAAAGAATAGAAGTATTAAGACCTTTTCTTGTTAATGGTTTAACAACAATTTGAACCAAACCAATATGAATGTAGTTATGATCATCTTTCCTATGGGATTTAATTTGTTCTTGAGAAAATAATTGACAAGTCTCATGTTCTTTACTAAGAGCATAAGTTTTCTCAACTGTTTTAACATGATGTTCAGATTTAAAAGAGGTCAAAGACCATTTTTTCTTGTAAATGTTTTTGCTTGAAACTTTTGGAATATTCCAATCACCAAAATCAATACTTTCATCAGTTTGAAAATCAAGTTTTTGTTCTTCATTGACAATGTCTGGTATAGTTCCTAAAGTGGATCTGGAGCTAGTGCTGGCCATTGAATTAGATCTAAACAGTCTACTCATGATAAACACAGATCAAATATTCTAAATGCAAAACTTAAATGATTCACCTTCCTCGTGTATTGTCTAAACCCTTTCCCCGCTTATGCCTCTCCTCGGACCTTACTGTTTGGACCACGCCTTACTGTTTGGTTGGGAGTTTGAACAAATGAGGACTGACAAGTAAGAAATTGCAGATAAAATAAAGGATATGTGAAAGCAAGAATAGAACAGATAGATGCTAATGGAATTACCAACCACTTGACTCTGATACCAAATGGGGTGGAACTATCAATAGGCGGTAAAACCGTCCATAAAATCAAGAGTGCAGAAGTAAAGCATATATAAACAAATGAGTATTTCAATATATTGAATTAAGAAGAAATAAGGTTGATTGAATTGGAATATCCATGGATGGTGTGTGTGTGTGTGTGTGTGTGTGTGTGTATATATATGAAGTCTTAAAAGAGAAAAACAAAGAATAGAGTTTTATATGAATAAATGAATTTAAGTGAAGCAACTTGGCGTTACAGTCTCATAGTATTTATCACATATATTATATAAGTATGAGTTTAAAATTTGATTTCTATATTCACTGAGCAATGCATTACAATCTAATGTTATTCTTTTTCACTTGTAAGTTATAGGTCTTAGTTAAGTTTAAATCTCGTGAAGGACAATTTCTATATATCAATTTATAAATTTGTGTGAAAAATAGGACATTTTCCAAATTTAGAAGATGAAGTTTTCATTTATAAATGTACGCTTTGCATTTGTAAATGGGAATTCTCAACTTACATAAGTTACAAGTTTCATACCCATTATCTTTTATAAATTGTAATTGATACCAAATTGCGCGACTTTGATCATTAAACTTTTTATCATGATATGAAAAAGAAAAAAGAAGTATCGCCAATTCTAAGAGCATTTTCAATGAGAAATGTAAATAAAAACTCACGCCTATCAATGAGAGAAAATTAAATAAAATCTCAAATTTACCTCTTTCTCGTTAGAGCAAAACTCCAATTTACATCTTCTAAAAATGTAAAAATGAGATGTAAATATAATTTTTGCATCTCAAATTAGCATTTTCCTATTAAAGATGCGATAATGGCTAAATAATTTCCAATTAATGAGTGTAAGACATGTCACATGACACCACAACAATGTGAATGTACCTTGTTTAAAAGAGAATGACTTATACGAAACGGATTTACCATCATGTGACTTTTTTGTCAAATAATACATTGATATGTGCAAGTTTTTTCACATATTAATAGATAACTCATTTTATATAAATTGCCTTCTATTTGATGGTATACGAGTACAATAGTTAACAGTTTCTCAAATACAAATACAAATCCCTACAAATACGGGACATGTACTCCTCTGAGTCATCTCCTCTCTACTGTTAGAACTCATTAACCTTATGAAGGACTCCACACATTTTCTCAACTTTCTGATTTCTGAACTAATCTCCTAATATTATACAAAATGCTTTGTATGCTAGTCATACCACATCCTACTTAATGTACTTAAACACTAACAATACACACACACACACACACACACACACACACACTTATATATATATATATATATAAATATATAGTATAACCAGGATTAAATATGTCATGAAACCAACTGTTATAGGAAAATAGAAATAATTGAACAAATGATCGGTCATTGATTACCTTGAATTTGAGATACTCGATGAATTGATTGTGAGTAAGAATTTTATGCCAATTAAAATCAGTTGTTATGAAAATATTCTTCATAATGTAAATAATGAATTCAAAGTATTGATGCAGATATATTTGAAAATAAGTTTTATTGCAAAACTTACATTCAAACTTACAATTGATTTACTGACGATTGAGTCAGTAAATGAGAGAATAACTGATGACTAAGAAATTGATAGCTGAATATTGCTTATGTTTTGATATTAGAATGTGCAGAAGTTTCAGTCTCCTCTCCATAAGACCTGAGCTTTGTTTTTGTAGACTTGAAGAATTATTGAATGAGATGATTGAGGCCGAGAATCCCGTTGTCTTGCGAGCTAGAGGATAACAATGAAAGCTGATGACTTGTTCAATCACGCGGCTTCTGTTGGGAAGTAGAATGATGACTTGCTTTTACCGTTGATGAATAGTGAAAAAAGGTTAAGGCCAATGAAGAATCTTGGTTTAGTTCTTGTTTTACTGGTGATGGTAGAGTGGCTGGAAGTTTTCTCTATTCAGTTATTTTGTCTGTCATTCTTCCCCTACAAAAATTCTCTGGCTAGGAAATCAAGGATGTAATTTTAGCTGCCTTTAATATATTCAATTTCAAAATCAAAAATACTAAATATGGCTTGCCATTGTGCAAAAATTTATTTTGATGCAATAATTTGAACATCCTTTTGTAAAACATGTTTTACAGATTTGCAATCGACTCTGACTAAAAACCTTTGATTTAATAAATTATCTTGAAATTTACTAATGCATAATACAATAGATAATATTTCTTTCTTAATAGTACTATAATTACTTTGTGCTGGATTCCATACTCCTGAATAAAAACGAATAATTTGTTTAGGAGATCCGGAAGTAATGGACTATTTGAGAATACCTCCGTCACCAATTTCAGAGGCATCAGTTTCAACAATTTTGAATGAATTAAGGTTTGGAATGTCAAGACAAGGCAAAGTCTTAACATGTGATTTGATTTGCTTGACTATGGAAGTGTGAATATTGGACCATGGTGAAGGATTTTCTTTAAGACAATCAAACAAAGGTTTGCATTGTTGTCTAAGATGGGGATAGAATTCGGCAACATAGTTTAATGATCCTAGAAATCTCTATAACTGGGTTTTGTCAGTGATTTCATTTGAAAACTTATTTGTAAATTGAATTACTCTATCTATTGGTTGGATGGTTGATTGGTGGATATTGTATCCTATAAACCTAATCTTAGTTTGGAACATCTTGATTTTGGTTACTGAGACAACTAATCCATTTGACTTAATTATCCTAGTAAGCATGTTTAAGTGTTTCCAATGCTCATCTATCGATTTGGAATAAATGAGAACGGCATCAATATAAACAATTGAGAAATGACTATATTGATTAAATATTTCATTCATGACATTTTGAAATTCACTAAGTGCATTCTTAAGACTGAAAAGCATTACATTCCATTCATAATGACCTAAAGGAATGACAAATGTTGTTTGTATTTATCATTCTCATGAATTTGAATTTGCCAAAATCTAAACTTCATGTCAAATTTTGAGAAAATTACAGCTTGACTGAGTCTCTTAATTAAATCTCTTTTGTTGGGAATTGGAAATCGTATCTATTCTAGGACTTCATTAAGAGGTTTGTAATTGATGACTAACCTAGGGGTTCCTCATTCTAACTCTGCATTTTTTTGAACATAGAAAGTATAGGACATGACCATGGTGATTTGTTTTTTCTAATTATTCCTTTATTAAGAAGTTCTTGAATTTTTGTTTTGCAGAATTCCATAACTTCTTGACTCATTTGGATCGGTTTAGCTTTAGTGGCTATTTTCTTTTCATCAAAGTCCTTAGTGTAAGGAAGTTTGACAATGCGTTATTTTTTGTGCCAAAAGGCGTTAGGAATATCCGAACAAATTTCATTAACAAGTTTCTTTTGAAAGTTGTCAATGCTTTGTAATAAAGATTGTTTGTTAAATGTTCTACAACTCTTTTGTAATTAATTTCTTCTTTTAAGAAAATAATTTGTTGTGATTTTTTGGTGACTAAATTGATGGTTTTTGAAATGCTATCTTTTTGTAATTGTCTTAATTTTTTTATGTTTGTTTCTGTGCAAAACTCAAATGTGATTTTTTTGTCCTAACATTTTGGTGGTTATACAATTATGATGTACCTTAAAAGGATATAAAAGATGACACACCCCAACCGAAATCAAGGCGTGATGACCGTCACGCCTTGATTTCGGACGGGGTGTGTCAAAAGAGCTATGAAAGGGAGACCTAAAATGACTGGATCTGAAATGTTTTTTATTAAAACGAATGGGGTTTTAAAACAAACTTTGTTTTGACAGTCATGGGCTTTTGGAATTTCGTATTTTAATTGCATTGGTGATTGGTTTGCAGTATTAAGTATCTCTGTTAATTTATGAAAATACTTAGTAGGAATTAATCCTTCTTGAATACAATTCAAGTATGCTCCTGAATCAATCAAAGCAATTGTTTCTAAGGGAAAATCTTCAATTATTATTTTGATTTTAGAATACAATTTATGGATTCTTATCTTGTTTAATAATCCTAATATTAAATCTTTTGATGATTTTTTTTCAGACTAAGAATCTAAATTGTGACTTGAGGAAGAACTAGTGTGTTCTTCGTCATTATTATTGACAAGTGTTTGTGTCTGAACTCTACTAAGATATGTACGAATTTCTAGGTTTTCTGATCTTAGAAACCTAATTTCATCTTTGATTTTATTGACTTCACTTTGTAAATCTTTGACTGTAATTCTTTTTTGGATTTATTGAATCTTTCTAAAGTTGTGCTAAGACTGATTTTTTGGGATACCTGAGGCTGACTAGTACTGGTCTCTTCCTGGGAGACTAGTTTTTTAAGTTTCTTTAAATAAAATGACTTTAATTTAGGGTCATTTACTTTGCTGATTAGTTCAATAAGAATATCTTTTTGCTCTTCTTGTCTGTTGAGGACTGAAATCTTTTTGCAACAAGTGTCAGTGCATCCTATTTTAATGTCGGGAGATGAAAGACTACTTGATGAATTGTTGGAAGAAGACAAATTAGAACTTAAATCATCTTCGGATTGATTATGGTCTGTGTCTCTTAATTCTAGGATTTGGATTAATTGGGCTTTCTCTTCCTTAGAGATTTTTAATTGGTTGATTGTTTTCTTGACTCTACATTTATTTACATAATGACCAAATTTGCCACATTTATAGCAATTACCTTTTTGTTCTTGTTTTTTGGAGTGGAATTTTCCTAAGGGTTTCCTCTTCCACTTATTGGACTTGAGTTTCTCGTAAAATTTATTTGTTTCAAAATTCTTATTTTTGAATTTGTTATATTTGGGATACCTCTTATTGGAGTACTTATTTGTGTACCTATTGTAGGTTTCTGATTTTTTCTTTTTGTTGGATGGAGCAATAGGAGGTAATCCATATTGTTCACAAAATGTACCTAATTCGTATTTGGCTATTGATTTATCTTTATTAACTTGTTTTGAGATTTTCATATTTATACACATTTTCAAACCTTCCTTCTGGATAATATTAATTATACTTCCATAAGTAAAGGTATGCTATGGTATGATACCTTCTTCGTTAACTAGAACATGCCTAATTTTATGGGCAAAAAGGTTTGGTAATCCATTGATGAATTTTTCTTTCCAAAATGGCTGATTACTATCTTCTCTGAGCACTAGATATAAGAACACCTTTGTCACATCCCGGCCCGGGCGAGACCACTTCCCGGCCCGCTCCACTACCGTAGCACGATATTGTCCGCTTTAGGCTTACCATTCCCTCACGGTTTTGTTTTTGGGAACTCACGAGCAACTTCCCAGAGGGTCACCCATCCTGGGAGTGCTCTAGCCCTCTTATCGCTTAACTTCGGAGTTCCTACGGAACCCGAAGCCAGTGAGCTCCCAAAAGACCTCGTGTTAGGTAGGGATGGAAATATACATTTAAGGATCACACCCTTGGGTGATGCGGGATGTCACACCTTTGTACCATATAAAATAGCTTAGGGTTGGACATCTTAAATTACTAAGTTGATCATGAATTCTGGAAGCGACATTGTTAGCTGTTCCTATGAAATGTTCTATAATGGTGAAAAGTAGGGTATTGATTGCATCTAGGACTCCTTGTCCAATGTGTTCATCAAAGATGGGCTTAATTTCATTTCTAGACTGTTTAGTGAGATGTTTTTCTCACCAGGAATGAAGCATTCCTATGAATCCAGTGACCAAAAGGTCGACAACTTGTGTTTGACTAAGGTTATGATTGGTAATATAACTATTAGCAACCATAGAGATGTGTTGTAGTTTGTTCAAGAGTTTTTGTTTTGATAAACTATCTATATTACATTCATAGAGTTTATCAGTTAAGACAGAGAATTCATTTTGGATGTTTCTTTCCTCAAACTGAATATCCGGAGGTGTTGGCCTTGGACACCAATTTTTGGTAAGAGTTGTTGGATTGACTCTTTTGTTCGTGATTCGTTTGAGTTCAAGATTTTGAAAAGCTTGTTCTACTTTCCTATTGGAATAGGTTTCAGTTTCATTTTCTGAATCACATACTGTAGAAATTGTTTCTACCTGAGACTCATCTCGATGTTGTAAAACATTGACTGTTTTTTCTTGTTTTAATTCATGTAACATTTGATCTATTTTTTGGCTTGTGGACATTGTTTTCAAGGCAATGGTGCTGGATGAAGATTCTAGAAAGTGCACCAATGACTTTTCTCTACGTATGGGTTCTGGTTGGGAAAACTTATCTATTTTGTTTTCAATTTTGTCTATTAGTTTTCCTATGGTATGTAGGCTTTGGTTTGTGAAATTGTTTTGTTCAATGATTGGCTTGACTCCTGCATCTTCTTTTGGAAGTTTGAAGGAAGTGGCTGGTACTTGTGTATTGGCGGTTGAGATTAAAACGGTTTCTTGTGGAGGGTGGCTAGAAGAAATTAAGGTTTTGTCTTCTTTAACCCAGTTTTCTTTGGTAATGACTTCTAATTTCTTTGTAGACTCATGATACTTTTCAACAAAATTAAAGAAAAATACTTCAAATATGTGTGTTTTCATGAAATTGGTCCATTTATCGTAAATGTACAATTTTTGTTCTTTGGTATATTTATTTCGGAAAATGTCCCTACAGGGAATGTTTTATGTTGATTCGATGTCGGCATTAAGTTTCTTCCATCGAATTTTGAATGGTTTATTGAAGATGAGTAATCGATGGTTGACTTGCGTCGAAGTCCGAAGTTGTTGGAGAAGTTTGTTCTTCTTGGTCTTGAGTGTTAGGTTGGTAAATTGGATGGGTAACTTAAGAAGTTTTCTATTGATTTTAATTTGATATTAATCAAGTCATTGATTAATTCTTGTTGAGTGACCGTCGAACTTGTTTCTACTACCTTTAATTTTTTGTTAATTAAAGAACTGATTAAGTCTTGATCTTGACTTGCCATGCTAGCAGATGTGGATCCTGAAAAAGAATTCCTATTGGGTGCTAAGGATTTGTGGGGCTGAGGAAATTCTTGTAAATGAACATTTGATTTTTTGGCTGGACGGTCAAAGTTAATTTTAACTGTTCCGTCAAAATATTGTTCTATGTTGTCTAGGTTAACCAAACTATTTTGAATGCTAACTGGTTTGCTTTCGTTGATCAAGCACCAGTCTGAAGGTAGATTGATATCTGACCACCTAATGGTTCTGGGTATTTTGATATTAACATTGTCTTGGTTTATTTGGATGAGGAATGTGTGGTCTCTAGGACTTTTGACTAAGGCCTGAAAATTCATGTTTGTTCCGGTGACTTTGTAGTAGACTTTAAAAATTAAAGCTAATGGTTGGACTCCTTCAAGGACTTGATACCTTGAAATTTTTATATTCCATGTGAGTGCTTTCAGCATGTGGGGGTCTGAAAGACTTATTGTGAGATTTGGGAAACAATAAAAAAGAATTGGTCCATTGTAAAGACTTGATTCAATCATTCCAAAAATGCTATCACTAAAGTTAGTGAATATTGCATCTCGGAGACACAACAAAATAGAGGTATTGAGGCATCTCCTTGTTAAAGGCTTGACTGCTATTTGGACTAGGCCGATGTGAATGTAATTATAAACATCTTTTCTATTGGTTTTGATTTGTTCTGGTGTGAATAATTGACAAGTTTCATGTTCTTTGCTAAGAGCACATGTTTTTTCAACTGTTTTGACATGCTGTTCACTTCTAAAAGAGGCTACTGATCATTTATTTTTGTAAATATTTTTACAAGAAACCTTGGGGATATTCCAATCTCCAAAGTCGACACTATCATCTGTTTGAAATTCTAACTTTTGTTCTTCATTTACTACATCTGGAATTGTTCATAGACTGGATCTAGAGTTAGTGCTGGCCATTGAATTGGATCTAAATAATCTACTCATATTATTCAAAACATAGACTTACAAAACAGAAATCCTATTGACTTACCTTCCTCGAGTATTTGCTAAACTCTCTCTCTACTCATGCGCTTCGCTTATGCCAATCCTATGGACTTATTGTTTGGACCACACTTTATTGCTTGGTTTGGGAGTGAAACAAGACATGTTAGAAGATGAATAAACAGGATATACTGATTCAGTAAGCTAAGTAATGAACAATTAAGACGATTAACTAGATAACAACTCAATTACCACTCAATTGACTCTAATACCAAATGGGGGCGAACACTAGTGGAAATAATAACGATTCGACAAAATTAAATCAAAACAAATTTACTAGTTTCACTCCCAAGTGGTATCATCATTATTATTTCCACTAGTTTCAGCCTCCATTTGGTATCAGAGCCCAGTGAGTGGTAATTGAGTTGTTATTTAATTAATCGTCTTAATTGTTCATTACTCAACTTACTGAATCAGTATATCTTGTTTATTCATATTCTAACTTGTCTTGTTTCACTCTTAAACCAAACAGTAAGGTGTGGTCCAAACAATAAGTCCATAGGATTGGCATGAGCGGAGAGAAAGTTTAGCAAATACTCGAGAAAGGTAAGTCAATATGATTTATGTTTTGTAAGTCTGTGTGTTTGAATAATATGAGTAGATTATTTAGATCCAATTCAATGGCCAGCACTAGCTCTAGATCCAGTCTAGGAACAATTCCAGATGTAGTAAATGAAGAACAAAAGTTAGAATATCAAACAGATGGTAATGTCTACTTTGGTGATTGGAATATCCCCAAGGCTTCTAGTAAAAACATTTACAAAAAGAAATGGTCAGTAGCCTCTTTTAGAAGCGAACACCATGTCAAAACAGTTGAAAAAACATATGCTCTTAGCAAAGAACATGAAACTTGTCAATTATTCACACCAGAACAAATCAGAACAAATAGAAAAGATGGTTATAATTACATTCACGTTGGCCTAGTCCAAATAGCAGTCAAGCCCTTAACAAGGAGAGGCCTCAATACCTCTATTTTGTTATGTCTCCGACATGCAAAATTCATTGAATTTAGTGATAGCATTCTTAAAATGATTGAGTCAAGTCTTTACAATGGACCAATTCATTTTGATTGTTTCCCAGATCTCACAATAAGTCTTTCAGACCCCCACATGCTGAAAGCATTCACATTAAATATAAAAACTTCAGGGTACCAAGTCCTTGAAGGAGTCCAACCATTAGCTTTAATTTTTAGAGTCTACTACAAAGTCACCGGAACAAACATGAATTTTCAGGCCTTAGTCAAAAGTCCTAGAGAGCACACTCCTCATCCAAACAAACCAAGACAATGCCAATATCAAAATACCTAGAACCATTAGGTCGTCAGATATCAGTCTACCTTCAAACTGGTGCTTGATCAACGAAAGCAAACCAGTTAGCATTCAAAATAGTTTGGTCAACCTAGACAACATAGAACAATATTTTGACGGAATAGTTAAAATTAACTTTGATCGTCCAGCTAGAAAATCAAATGTTCATTTACAAGAATTTCCTCAGCCCCACAGATGCTTAGCACCCAATAGGAACTTCCTTTTCAGGATCCACATATGCTAGCATAACAGGTCAAGATCAAGACTTAATCAATTATTTAATTAACAAAAAATTAAAAGCAGTAGAAACAAATTCGACTATCACTCAACAAGAATTAATCAATGACTTGATTAATTTCAAATTGAAATCAATAGAAACAACTTCTCAAGTTACCCATCCAGTTTACCAACCTAATAATCAAGACCAAGGAGAACAAACTTCTCCAATAGCTTCGGACTTCTACGCAAGTCAAGTCAACCATCAATTACTTGTCTTAAATAAACATTCAAAATTCGATGGAAGAAACTTAAAGCTGACATCGAAGCAACATAAAACATTCCTCGTAGGGACATTTTCCGAAATAAATATACCAAAGAACAAAAATTGGACATTTACGATAAATGGACCAATTTCATGAAAACACACAAATTTGAAGTATTTTTATTCAATTTTGTTGAAATGTATTATGAGTTTGAAAAGAAATTAGAAGTCATTACCAAAGAAAACTGGGTTAAAGAAAATAAAACCTTAATTTCTTCTAGCCACCCTCCATAAGAAACCATTTTAATCTCAACCGCCAATACACAAGTACCAGCCATTCCCTTCAAACTTCCAAAAGAAGATGCAGGTGTTAAGCCAATCATTGAACAAAACAATTTCACAAACCAAAGGCTACATACCATAGGAAAACAATTAGACAAAATTGAAAATAAAATAGATAAGCTTTCCCAACCAAAGTACATGTAAAGAAAAGCCATTGATGAACTTCCTAGAATCTTCATCCAGCACCATTTCCTTGAAAACAATGTCCATATCTCGGGGGCCCAATCGGGAAGGTACACTGCCCGAACGCTCGATTCATGGCTGGTTGAGTGGCTGCTTGCTGGGACGTTGTTTGAGAGGTTCCTCGTCTGCCCTTATTCTACTTCGGGACACCTTGTTCGGGGCACGTTACATCTTGGTGTGTTGCAAGAGTTAATTCACCAAGGTCGTCTGCTGTGCGAGGGCGCTCATCAACTCTATGACTTGTCGAGACAAGTGTTGTTCTCTATTTGGGTTGGAAGAGCTTGGAAGGAATGCATTTCCTTAAGCAGTGGAAGTGTGGTAGACTCTGGGTGCGAGATTCGAATTGGGGAATGTCAAATCTGCGGAGAAATATGGTGAAAATGCTTCTGGTTCAATCGTAGGCCCATAAATTTGAAGCCGGGATGGTTGAACTAATCTTTGACTGATTTAGGCTACTTGGAAAGCCACGAGAGCAGCCTGCTCAGAGTGTGGCTCACGTGGGTGCGAGACTAGGGCTCGACTTGGCAACCTGTTGGGTTTGGGCAACTCAGGCCAGCTCGGCTAGGGCTTGGGCCCTTGAAGTTTGGAGTGGCACGGCTTGAGTCGTGGGTTTTACCGAGGGTGGTCACTGTTGTGGTTGCTACGGTGGTGCCCCGTAGGGGTGGTGCCATTCCACTCATCGTTGTGTTAAGCCTTGTATATCACCGCGGTCCTATTTCTTGAACGTTGGAATTTTTATTCGTTGAGGTTTTCGAATCTCTTGCCATTGTATTTTTCTTTTAGGTTTTAGCAAAGAATTTTTAGAAATAAAAAATTTCAAAAATAAGAACGTACGAAAAATATACAAATGAACAAGAAAACGAAAAACCTTGAATGTGAAAGTCTTCTACGAGTGTGTGACTCAAGCTCTCAATGAAAGCACCAATTTGTGGATGCAAATTTCTTCCTTCTTGTTCTTGGACGAAAATGCACTTGCAAAAACAATTAACACCTTAGGTCAAGGCCAATAGCCTCACGCGCCCACGATGAATTTGGGGGGGCGCTTTGGCAGAAGAACCTCTAATACCAAAGTTAGAATTTAGAGGGAAAAATGTTTGGAGAATTTAGAGAATTTTGCAAAAGGATTCAACTTAGGTTTTTGGAGAAAATGAAGTGGTATTTATTGGGGTATGGCCGGCCTTATTAGGAGAATGGGGACCGGCCATATGAGGTATTTTTTTGTTTGTTAATTACAATCAATTAACTAATTAATAAATTAATTGAGTACTAAATCAATTAATTAGCTAATTAATATAATTTGAAAGAAATAATTTGGAAGTTACCTTGTGGGGAGGATTTGATGAGGATGGATGAAATAGATTTTGATTAAATACCTATTTTGATCACTTTTGACCTTGATTGAGTGATGATTGTCTGCTGCTCGTGCGTAGAAGCTTTGGTGTACCTTGAGGGTAATTTTGTCTTTTTACCCTAGAATCCTCGTGTCGCCTCCAAATTTTTCTCAATTATTTTTCGCTTCACAAATATCATTATCTGTTTCGCTCTATTTATCAAAATTTCATACTTTATAGAAAATATTCTCGTTGACACATCATCTCTTTTGTTCAAAGTTTTTGGATTGTTCAACGACAAAGAAGAAGATTGGGAGGGGTTGATAGAAATGAGGGAAATGAGTTTGTGGGCGAGTGCGTGTTAGTAGCAGCAGTGGAAAAACAAACATAAGTTAGATATTTGGATTCCAATAGGAATTATCATTCTTATTTTTTTTTAATGTTTTGTATAATTTTTTATTTGATTTCTTTTTTATTTATTTATAATTTTTTTATTTTGTTAAGTAATTAATTATAAGCAAGGTTCTAAAAAACGTTAGGCTCTAGTCGGACGGCGGGCTGGGGCCTAGCACCTAGGCAGGCGTCTAGGCGGATTTAAGTAAATCTGTTATATTTCATGTAAATAAGTGTCTGTGTATACTTAAAATATATATAATTTCATCATAAACTACAAAATAGAATGACATATATATATATTATTAAGTATTGGAACATAATGAAAACATGGGGAACAAGCGTATAATGTGTGTTCATTTAAGTATTCAACAAGTCTCTTACAATTTATTGAAAAAAATAAAATCCAAAATGAAAGTTATCTATTTTTTGTCTAAGTGAGTTGCAACTTAGGTTGGTGCCTAGGCGGGTCTGGGTGAGGTAGGCGGTCTAGGCGGACGCCTCAGTAGGTTTAGGCGTCATTTTTTAATTTTCAAGCGCTTAGGCATTAACCGAAGCGGTGACCAATTGCCTAGCGCCTAGGCAGGGCCTAGGTGGTGCTAGGTGATGTTAGGCAGAGATTTTTAGAACAGTGATTATCAGAGTGAATTTGTTTTTTTATAGACTAAATATTCTACACAAGAGGTATTTGAAAAAGTGAATCAAAACTCCAAAGGGTGTAAGTATTACTTATTAAACATGAAGGAGTTTTGTGAAAACAGAATAAAACTCAAGAGATGTTTGTGTAATTAACCCTATTTATTCTGGCAAGATATAGTTTGAGTGTAACCAATCATGTGATATGGTTTGAAGAACCATCAGATATTATCTTAGATTCTTTATTCGAGGATTGCATCTCGATCTTGTAATTTGGTTTAGAAGGGTTGAAATTCCCGACAAAATTTTTATCGAGACCCTTAGCATGCACCGTATTCTTAGCATTGTATGTATTCCCTCATCATTAAAAAAAAAAAAAAAAAAGAACCCAAACATACTATTATTATTATTTTTTTTAAATCTCTGTCTTTACCGAGACAATCAAATATTTCAACCAAAACGAAAAAGTCCAACTTTGTGCAATTTCCCGTTTCCTGACCCAACGACTTCCAGGGTTCCAGCACTCCTTACAAGCCGAATAAAGTGAAAAAAAAAAAAAGAAAAAAGGATTCTAAAGATTACTGGCCCAGCTCTGCCGCTCCTCGCCTGCGTTCTGGAAGCGAAGAGCTTCAAACTCTCTCTTCTCCGGCCAATTTTCCGGCGCAACCTTCAGACCGGTGAGCCTCCCTTGTCTTCGTTCAACAAAGCTAATCATTCCCTCGCTGCAACCTATTTTCTCTTCCTTTAACGAAATAAGGGTTGCTCTCTGTGTTGAACTGGTATTTTTCTTGATAATTTTATAGCTTTATTTCAATTAACCAAAATTAAATCAAGGTTATAGCTCAAAGTTCATTGTGTATCAGATCTATGTGAAGACCGAAAACCTGAATTCTGATGTTTTTGCTGTTTGTTTTGATTGTATTGTTTGCCATAGCCGTAGGTATATAAGATGTGCCGTCAGAATTCTTGTGCACATGTGCCGGTAGAGGAGGCGGTTGCTATCGACGAGAGTCTATTGATATATTGCAAGCCAGTTGAGCTCTACAACATTCTCCGCCCTCGTGCTCTACACAATGTTTGTTCACACTTTCATGCATTTTGTTCCAGCTCGACTTTTTTTGTTTAATTGTGTTGTATGTTAATTTCGGTCAGAATTGTGGGTTCATACACGGTATTTGACTCAGTAAAAGTCGTGGTTATCAAAGTTTAATCAGGAATGCACATTCAAATGTCATTGCACTTGTAAGTTTGTAATGATCCTCATTAGCAATTTTAATAGTTTGATGAAAACATTACTACAAATTTGGACCCGTTCGGTGTTTTGGCATAGTTTTGTGTACTATGGTTATAAGAACAAAAGGAATGTTAATCCAATGTGGTTATTTCTACTTGTATTACTCATTTAATGCTGAGTTCTGTGCTCTGTGCTGTGCACTCCGTATGCCATATGTGTGGGTTGTTATGAGGTCTTGGTGTACCCTTTATAAAAAGGTACAATCTATGTTTCTGTATTCTCATCAATCCCTTTCTATGTTGTAGCCGTTATTTCTTCGCAGATGTTTGCGTTATAAAATCCAAGCAAGGCGTAGAAAGAGGTACCAATTCTATCTTTAAGTACAAAGTCAGACATATGGAAGTATGTTTATGTATTTTTTTTTTTTTTTAAATGTAGTTCTTATTTCCATTTCCCTGAATGATTTTATTTTCAAGACCACTGATGTAGAGTTTTAATATGGGGTAGTCCACCTTAAATCATTCCGTTTTATTGAGTCTCTTAGTTTGTCGAGGCACACACAAGCACTCTCTCTCTCTCCCAAGCACATTATTTTTTCTGCGAGGACTTCAAGAAGACATTATGTTGCTTACTTTAAGAGGGCAATTAATATATTTTTCTGCATGTTATTTTTCTAGGTCCAGGGCTGGGGTTGTAATATTCAACTACAGGGACTACAATAACACGTTTCGAAAGACTGAAGGTATTATCAATTTCTTTGTCCTCTGAAGTGTAATTATTTTCTATTATTATAGTTACAACGGCTATTTGTATCTGAAGTTTCAACCATACTTGTTAAGTAATTATCAAAAAACCCTTTTTTCTCTATAGAAAACAAATTTCCACAAGTTTGTTATTGTTTCTGATGTCTCTAGATTTATTTACTACTTTGTTTTTCCTGTCCTTTAGGTTGGGTTTACTCTCAAATTTCTTCTTTTTATTTATTCTGTTTCCCATGGCCCCACCCCCATCTTTTAACTCATGGAACCCTACTTGGCATGATGATGATCCTTGACTCTTGACGATTTAAGGTGTAAAGCTTTATTAAAGAGGAAAATGGGTGTCCTGCGATACTCTTTCTCTCTTTATATTTTTCCCTCTGTCAGAGTAAATGCATTATTTAGTTTCTTATTTAAAATGGCTTCGCTGGCTGCATGGTAGTATGCACTCTTAAGAAAAATATATGTGATTTTGTTTTTCCACTTATTTAACATATAGACAACTACTTTTAAATTTCTGGTGAATCATGTTTTTGTCTATTTGAACTTCATTTTCATCAGCAATGAAGCTTTTATTGTTGAACATTCAGTTACTGAAACCCTAAGTGTTTTGTGTACTTTTTGTTTTTGAACATTCAGTTACTGAGGACTTCTCCTGTCCCTTTTGCTTGATGCAATGTGCAAGCTTCAAGGTATGAACGAGTATGGATATTGCTTTCTATGTTGTCCCATTTATGTTTGATATAAATTAGCATAAATTGTAGAAAAGCCAAGTTTCCTTTAGTAAGGGACAGAAAGGAGAATTACTCCCCATTAGGAATACCTTATCTTGTATTTTAAAGTTTGCATAAAACCTATAAAGTATTTCAGTATCTGCAGAAAGATTGGGTGGAAATACTCTAAACATAAATGCTTTCATATACAATATCGTAGGAAATACTGATCTAGTATGAAACTCTTAGTTATGTCCATATCAATGATTAATTTTTCATACATATTCCAGTGTGCACACATGGTGCGGATTTGTTTATTCCTGAGAAGCTTAACCTTTAATTCTTCAATATTTTATACTTTCTTTTCTGTGTTTAATTGTAAAATAGGATCGATAGTTGTTTATAATTTAGATATTTATTTGACATTTGAGGCTGAATTATTTGTGATATGATGTCAGCATACCCACTTGTGTTGGCTAGAGTTTCAGTGTTTTATTCATAATGCATATATTTCTCTCCTGACAACGTAATTTATTTATTGAACCATAATATTGAAAGTTATTGTTCTTCTGTTAAGTAGCCTATTTCCATGCTTCTTTTGTTTGTTTTTTGTTTTAATTTTTTACATGCTTTACTACTATATACTAATTTAGCTTGTTACTGATGTGAACCTTCATTTTTTTCTTGTAGGGTCTGCGTTATCACTTGTGCTCTTCACATGACTTATTCAACTTTGAGTTTTGGGTTGGTGATTGAGTATATCTTGTCACTTTCTGCTTATTCTGAAGAGGTTGTTGAAGAAACATTTATTGTGTAGGTAACTGGAGAGTATCAGGCAGTCAACGTTTCTGTGAAAGTTGAACTATTGAGATCCGAGGTCAGAATTGTTTTCATGCTGAAGTAGTGCGGATCTTTTTTGTGCAAGTTCAAAATATTTGTTGCCATTAGGGTTCATATATTGAACAAAAGCAATTCATAGGCACTCCAGTACTGGCTTATGTTTCCTTTTGATTTTTTTTTTCAGCATGCATGAACAAGTTCTATGCCCCAATCATATCCAGTTACATTTTTTGTATACAGACTGTAGCAGATGGAGTAGTTCCACAACTTCAAACATTCTTCTTCTGGTCGGTTGAAATTTCTTGGTACAACTTAAAGCTAATGGTTAATATCCTATTTGTTCTCTTAGAAGAATTCAGAGAGTTGAGTAGGTGAAATAACTTTTTTTGCAGTTCAAGGTCGAGAAAACATAGGCCAAAGAACCATGGTCAACTTGAAAACCACGTTAACATACAATTCTTGGAGTTAGACTCACCTAGCCTTGCCAATGGAGGGGCACACGAGGCACATTTGGAGAATGGTGATGGTAAGTTTTCCTTTCGTACTCCGTTGGATTGATCATTTCAGGTAGTGAAAAAGAAAGGAGACTCAAGACAAAGAGATGACAGGTTCCATCATATCCTGTTAATGTGCAGAGGCGTATCACCCTAGGCTCATTCAGAGTACCTTTAGTCTCTATCAAGATTGCTTTTGAGAAATTTTAATTTTTTATAAAACTTTATCCCCTTTTCTTGTGGGTAGTGGTTTAGAGTGTTTCTGCCCTTCTCTTGATCACAACTAAGCTAATGCTTAAGAAGGTCTCTATATAATAATATGAGGCTCATGATGCATGTCTTAAAGTTGTCCACAACTCCAGCATTGTATTATGGCATTCCCTTCATCTATTTTCTTTACAAATTTCCCTTTTTAACTATGAAATAGCTGGTCTAGTTGGTTTGCCCATTTCTAATTTTGTTGAACTTTGTTGGATATTCTTGCTGTTATATCAGTCAATGCCTGTCTTTGCGATCAATACAACAATTTATTAGTTTAAGATCTCTAACATATAACATATGGAATTGGTTTGAAGTTAGTATTTTAACTAACACTTGTTTATTGGTTTAACAAGTTCAGTTACATACTTTGATTTGACTATTCACTGTTCCACCAAGTTCAATTTAAGTTAGATAGTAGTGACTGTTGGATGACAAATCCCAGCTCACATTCAGTTGAGAGTCTGATATTATGATTGAGTGTTAATCGGGTTGAATGTGGTTACTTTTAAATCCAAGCCATGCTTAGTTTAATAATAGCTTCCCTTGGACCAAAAATGGTATTTAAATAAAATGTCTAATATATTAATTATTTAAAAAAAAACATGTGATTGTGCAGCACAATTTACAGATGTGACTGTTTTAAAATTTTTGTCTTGGGGATTCAACGGAAGATTGAATGATTTTACTTACTCAATTATCTCTCTTCTTATATGCCTTTGTTGGGAAGACTGAAATTTAACTGTATTTCTTGGATATTCTATCCTGTGAAGGTGTGAAGGCTCCCAATCTGCTCCCCGGTGGAAAAGATTTCCAAAATGGAAGGTGTAGACATGAAAACTGTGGTCATGATCATCCTAATTCTGTAGAATGTATAGAATGTGCTACCTCAAGTTCTAATGGTCATGGTGCTACAATTTCCATTGCTCAATCATCTCCGGACATTGATTGTGTTAAATTGATATCTGGAAGTGATTATGCACCACCAACTAAAATAAGGAAGTTAGCTGCAGAGCGTTCAGAGCCAAGAAAGTATGTAAACCTGTGTTATGGTTTCTCTCCATTGTTTTCCAGAAGCTTCTGTTGATTTTCCTTATAAGTATTACTTGATTTATGTTCTTCTCATTGTTATTACTATCAGTCTGTGGACTTCACTTTAGGACGCGTTTTGAGTATCAAAAGCAGAGACTTGTGTCTGCTTTTGGTATCCTTATTTGAAGTGTCCATAATTGAGGCTGTGAATTTATTTTGACAATTCTCACAGTTCTTTAATTTTTGTTTGTCAGCCGTATGCTCCTGCAGAAACGACAGTTCTTTCACTCTCATAGAGTTCAGGTAGTTATTGATTTTTAAACCCGATAGCAGTTCCAAATTTTGTTTCTCCATCAGTTTCATTTTTTGTAGGCTTAATTCTGCTTTTATTTCTTTCACACCACAATCTGCTGTCAACTCAAATCTTTTATTTCGCAACAGTTTGAAACTTAAACTATATGTTTCTTTATCCATTGTGAAACTTAGATATACGTGAGCTGTAATAATCCTTCTTTTAAACAATTGGAGAGTATTTTTGTCATTATCTTTCCTGTTTTTGTTTATATACTTAGTTTGCTTATGGTTTGTGAGCTGATGAATTTCCATCTTTATTTATAAATGCATTCTATTCAGTAATTAGCATGTACCCCTTGCATGTATTTCTGTTTTGGTGTTGAGAAGTGGTTTTTGTGGGTTTTGTGCTTCCAAAGACTGAATTTGCCGCTTTTTTTAGCCCCCGGGAAATAGCACTACTGTCGTAGTGCTGTTATGCAAAAGTGGTTGTATTTTCTATATTAAGTGACCAAACTGAGTTGTAGTTACGGTGTAACTGAGAGGGACCCATTGTTAAATTATGGTGAAGGCTTTTGGATAGAGAATTATGTGCAAGGGACCTTGATGGAGGAGCCAAGTTAAAAATTCAGTAGTCTTTCTACTTTCTTATGTAATAAATGCAGATTAGTCTGCAAGTTCTTTATGCTTGAGTCTCTCTACATAACAATTTTAACGTATTAGGTGTCATAGATTAGTCTTAAGAATTCCTGAGTATATTAATGTGGATCTTTCCAGATTCATGTACCAGTTAGCCTATAAAAGGGCTACTTTGTATGCTTTACTGAAGTGTTAAGTGAAAATAAATTCTGGATTCCTGCTTGTGTGTGAGGCATAACAACCTTGGAGTGATTCCAAGTCACCTTCAGTGTGAGGCTGAAGGCTGGTTTGTTGCTGGAATTTTTTTAAATTCTCTATTCGACTGATTCTAATACACCTTTGATGTGAAGCCAAAGGCCGGAGTGAGTCCGGTTCTCTTCAATATTCCTATCTATTTCTACTGTCCTACATCAGACCTCTTCAATATAACGTTAGTGATTGAGCCTTTAGATAGCAAACATGGATTACTTTATATGCTCTGGTTGTGAATTTTTATTGTCTTGCACATTCTGCCATAGTTTTTTAAAAACACAGTTTATTGCAACTGCTGGTGTTTCTAAGGTAGCTTCTCGGAAAAGTGAAATACCCAATGTTTCTGACAGCTTCATTACATTTCATTTTATGCTTTTGCCTAACTAAGTAACTAATTGTGTTTCAGAAATAAATCTTTGAATATTTAAATGAAGATGTGATTACTTCTTATATGCAGTTATCTTGAATAGATTCCTAAGAGCTGATTCATCAACTACAATATATACTTATTCTACATTGATGTACAGTTCTAGTTGCAATTAGAAATTTATGCTGTGCAAGAAATCTATATTATTGTAAGGTTATTCTGTATGAATTTTTCTTTCTATATGAAGCCCATGGAGCTAGAGCAAGTATTATCAGAACGGGATAGCGAAGATGAGGTTGATGATGACATTGCAGACCTTGATGATCGGAGGGTATGCTTAACGATTCTTCTAGATTGGGTTTGCTTATTGTACGTTGATTCATGTTGCACAAGATAAAAAATTCTACTTGTGATGACTGCTGTTTAGTTCTTTCTTGGCTCAATTATAAATAATTGAATCTAGTTTGTTTGGACATCCCTAGTTTTTGTTTGAAACTAGGTGTTTTAATTACCTGACATGCTAAGAATAGAAAGATCCGTCCTCAAGTATTCTAACCGTTTGATCACATTATCTGAAAACTTAGGCCTTTCCTCCCATAGTCAATTGGTTTTGGGTTGGATGCTCCAACAATAACATTGCTGAAAATACAGTAATAATCAATGTGCTTGGTTCAATTTTACAACACATGCTCTATGTCGTGTGCTTTACACTTGAAGGGGCCTGTTAAGGAAATAATAATCACGCATCGGATGCACTAATAAAGCTAGCATTACAAACATAAGATTAGGGTCTCTCTACTCGTATCTAATTGGTTTTGGGTCCAACAATATTATTGTAAGAACTGAAAATCTAATAGCACATTGTTATGTTGCAGATGCTTGATGATTTTGTAGATGTTACCAAAGATGAAAAGCATCTTATGCATCTCTGGAACTCATTCGTCCGAAAGCAAAGGTAGTCATGCTGCTTTCGGCTTTCTGATATTGTTCAAACTTTGTAGTTCTCTCTTATTCTTGTTCTACTATCCTGTTACTTCTCCTTCTGTATTGTATGTCAAGTTGATGTGAAAAAATGGTGGCATCTTTAACTTCACATAAGTTTGTTGGGATTTCCTGTAATGACAAAGATGCATTTTCAATGTGGCAGTGTGCTAGCAGATGGTCATGTTGCCTGGGCATGCGAGGCATTCTCAAGACTTCATGCACCGGAGCTAAACTCCTCTCCAGATCTTTTCTGGTACCGCTATTGCATTAGTTTTCCCTAATTCCATAATTAATGGTACAGTTAATAAAACATAATTCCCAAGATAATCGAACTTTTCAAAGGTAGAAGCACAGAATCAAAGGGGTTGAGTAATATTTGGAAGGATTTGTGCATGTAACTTTTATCTTTGTGGTACTAATTGATGTCATTCGTTGGATAATTGCGCGAAATTTATCAAATGCTCACTAACTCAGGTGTTGGAGGTTATTCATGATCAAACTTTGGAATCACGGTCTTCTTGATGCATGCGTAATGAATGGTTGCAATATCATTCTTGACGATTACAAACACAAGGGATCAGAATCATCAGATGCCATGACAAGTTAAAGGAAAGGCGATGACTCGGCTCTAGATGGTACATAGTGAGATGGAGGATGCTAATCATGCTACATTTAATGTTCTTTCTCCCATTGTTTTCTTTTTATTTTTAAATTTTTGTAACGACGTTTGGACCAGAAACGTAACTAATCACATTTCTTCATAGGAGGCTCCGTTACCTTCTTGATGTAGAATACATTGTTTTAAATTAGTTATTAAGATCTTGTTACATATGATATCGTCTTCCCTGTCTTTCTTCTCGACCTTTTTGTTTTGTCTTGATTTATTTTAGTATTTGTTACGACTATTGTTGTGCTAATTGAATAGTCGTAACTAATTACAAAGAATGACATTACAGAAATTTGCTATAGGGGAGAAAATGCAGGAGCAAAGAGAGTAAAGACTGTTAAAATGTTTTTATTTTATGTTATTTTACTTTTTTTTCCAGTGCAACGATATATTTACACTAAATGAAGGAAAATAAATTAATATCGAACTCGCTATTTCCAATATTCGAACCTGATAAATCTTACTTATAAGTGAAGAGGAATACCACTAGACCATTGTATTAAGCGGTAAAAACCGTTTAATCAAAGTAAGAGCGGTAGAGAAAATGCCTTGAGCCAATGTGCAAGTAGCGTGTAAAGCTCAAATGATCTTCAACAAACAGGTGTATATGTGTACACAAAACCGACTCCTTGCTTTATTCTTCCAGGTGCCATTTTCTTGAACCTTAACTGTGCCCTGTGTACCAACAAAGTTGAAACACCCTATTCATTTGAATGCAATATTTTCTGTAGGCTGCTGGTAGCCCCAGGAAACATCACTGTTTTGCAGCCGAGATTAATTCCTTCCAAATGTCCCAACCCGTAGAGGAAAATCGAATTTACCAGTCGACATGTCAACCGCTTCTGCAGCCGATGGAATGACAAGATCTTTCACCCTCAGAATGCGCAGAGCCTGAAAAATAGATCAGCATGAGGATTTTCTTCACAATACCGCTCTATCACAATCACGAAGGAGAGTTATTTAAGTGAAGAAGAGTATCAAAAGTGTTGTAAACTATTAAGCAATAGCATGTAAAGATATATCTTTTTATAGATCGACTTGTGTAACAACCTACAGATTCAGTGGCAACGAGTAACTTAGGGAACACGTAGCTCTCTTGGGTTGCAACGAAAGTCATCTCTGCCATCCTCGTTCCATGTATCCTGTAGTACATGAATCGTCGTTTTGGTCTGCTGCTGTTGTTCGGGGCTTTGATATAATTGAATCCAAATTGTGGTGCAAATTCAATGTGTTCTAGCCATGCCTCCTTCAAGCAATGCAGGAGAGAGTTTCTGTTGCTCTTGACCAACATGTGTTTGTAAGGCCTTCTCAAGTCACTTTTAGCATGTACCTCAAAATCCCACACCTGTAATAATTTTATCGCAGCAAGTGCACAAAATGCCAGCCCTTGTTATGGTTCCCGTCAACGATGTCTATATGAAGGTCGAGCTCGTGTTTTTTTCCTAGATATGCTACCCTTCCAAGGACGATTTTGTTTTGGCTTTGCAACTACAAATTCCCATTTGAGCTTGCAACTACAAAAAAAACTATGAAATTAAATTTGTTAAAGAATAAAAAAAAATTAATAAACATTTTTTAAAGATAATTTTGTATCATTGAGCGGTAGAAAAATAAAGTAATGTAGATAAGTATATACATGCCTTTTATCCAAAGGGATCCTCGTTTTTTGGGTAAAAACGGGGACTAGTTGTATGGCCCACTTCACAGTCGAACTTCAATGACCTAAACCGTCTATTTTGTAAGTCTCGATTCATAGATCATCCTTGCAAAAATTTAATTTAATTGGAAACCATTTGCCTATTTAGTTATCACGATGAAATCTCATTGTTTCTTATAAAACAAAGTGTTTGTCAATTTCTTTGAACTCAATTAGATGTCTCAAATATTTCTGATTTGGCTAATATTTTGCAAAGATGATCTATGAGGTCCAGCTTAAAAAATAGATGGTTCAGATTATTGAAGTTCGATGTGATGTTGGCTCCACAACTAATCCCCATTTTAAAAAAAATGGGAACCCCTTCCTTTAAAGGCCTCCTATATATATACTTATAGAAATCAACAAAAATTTCATAATGATTTTATCACATAACTTGTATTAAATCATGTTAAAAATAAATTCAAAACTTTTATTTATATAATTTTATGCTTTATCATGAAAATCTAAATTCCAAAATAAGAAGCCGAACTATGAAGTAAATCAATCTTGAATCTTCTTAGAAAATATGAAATATAAAAAAAAATAAAAGGTAAGAAAGAATTACCTATACTAGCTTAGAAGAACGTTTTTCAAGATCCTCTAATGCTCTTGCTTTCCGGCGTCTCAAATGCCCAGCAACGATAATTAAAATAATACAATAAACTTTTTTTTAGAAATCTCAATTTCAAACCTTGAGATCTAAAGATTTGGTAGAAGATTTTTATTTTTTATTTTTAAAAAAGATGAAGTTGCGCTTCAATAGTGGTAGGTAGAAATGATATCTGATAAGTAAAAACGGTCAACAACTTGTTTTAGGGAATAGTGAAACACTTGGCAGGAGTAAGAAATTGCAACTAGACCTTGCTTAGTGTCTCGCATTAAAGACTTAGAAAAATGCAAAGTATAAGGACTAAAAAGACAAATAAATTTAAGGACTAAAGTGAAATTCAATAAAAGTTTAAGAATCATTGATGCATAGTTCAAAAAAAAAAAAAAAAAAAAAAAGACGAAACACATTCTACTACCTAAAGTTTGTATGCGAGACAATGTGTTTCGTGTTTTTTTTCTTCTTTAAATTCATTGCATCAATGGTTCCTGAATTTTTTCTAAATCTCACCTTGATCTCTATACTAGTTTTGAATTTTTTTAGTCCTCAAAATTGGCATTTTCTAAGTCCTTAAAATAACAGACACTTAGCAGGGTTTAGTTGCATGAAATTCGTATTTGTGCCCAACATTTCACTATTCCCTAAAACAAGTCTCCAACCATTTCTACTTATCAAAGTACCATTTTTACCGTTGAAAAACAACTTCGCCCTTTACTTTAGGAATCTTCTATCCCTTTCTCAAATCTGAAAATTTGAAATTGAGATTTCCAAGATTTTTTTGTTGTATTCATTGCTTGACATTTGAGACGTAAGAACGAGCATTATAGGATCTTGAGTAAAGTTATTCTCTAAAGCTAGCTATTTTAGGTAATTGTTTCTTACTTATACACTTTGATATTTCATAGATCTAAGAAGATTTGAGATTGATTTTCAAAGTTCACCTTGTTGTATTTTAATTTAGATTTTCATGATTAAAGCAAAAGCATGACATAAATAAAAGTTTTGAATTTATTTTCAACATGATTTTAGATAAGTTTTAATGGTAAGATTGTTAACAAACTTTCTTTGATATATATATATATAGGTTTGGTTTTCCTATCACTCAATGATACCAAATTATTTTTAAACAAAGTTTATTTAATTTTGTTCTTTTAACAAATTAAAATTTATAGTTTTTATTTTATTTTATAGATTCAGTATATTTTTATCTTTATATTTGTTTTCTATATGGTCTTAAGACTTAACAATCAAAATCATTTATTGGGAGGGAAAAGAGAAAATCAAACTAAGGCCTTATTTAAACCATGTTTATCGATTTTATTATTGTTTCATAGTAGAAAAGGTCGAACAAATTTTGGGTTGCAACTACTTTCATGGAGATGGGGCAACTACAAAACTATTCATCAAAGTTCTTCTCGGTTTTTATACCGCAAATTGTAACAGCTGGGAAGGAAGATTTACCTGATCCATGAAATGTTGTCCTTATCGGTTTTTTTCAATTGTCCATATATTCTTGCTCTCATCTGGCAGAAAGAAATGACAGAAATATCAAATTAATATGTAATATTTAAATATATATAACTTAACGCTAATTCGATAAACAAGGTTTTTACCTTTTCTGGTAAATCATGAATCCGATAACAACTAAATGAAGCTTGATATTGGACCAAAAATTTCTCCTTGGACTTCCTTCCGTTCATGTTGCAGGTGGTGCATCTGTGTACTGGCCTCCCCTCCATGCGACAATGGAATACAAAGGATATGATTTTGTGCTTCTGATCTAAAAAGCACATACATATCAGGCAGAGGATTTTTTTATGAATGTGGGAATAGGCATGAGTTTCTACAGGGCTGGAATGCATATATATAGGTCTCAAGTAATGTTTGCAATTTAAGCACTCTCGATTCGGCTTATGTGTCAAAAGGGACCAACAAAATCTAATGCCATAATCATGAGTAAATATGGTTGTGGATTCATTTTTGCTGCGTACGTACCCTCTATAAAAATAATGGATAATCATATGACATTCGATCTTGGTCACTTTTTGAAACGACAATAGAAGTCATTTTCCTATCGTTTCTTCAACTTGTATGCATGTAAACTTTATTATTTTCTTATATATTTTTACGTAAAATGATAGAAGCAAAGTTTATATAGGATAACGTTTCAATGAAAACTTACGAGAAAGTGAAGATTTCCCATAATCTGTAAATATGTATAGTAGCTATGAAAGTAAATTGAATAGCCTTCTAAGTATTTGCACTGCAAACCAATTATTGATGTGACAATATCTTATTTATTATAAATTGATGAGTGACTTAAAAATAAGTGAGATGAAATTGGAACAAGGACCAAAGTCACGTATTAGTTATTATCTAAACGGTAAGACTTTTTCTTTTTACATTTTGATCCATCAAGATTTCAAATTCCACCAAATAGTTAATAGTGCTCTTTTCCTAAAGTCGAAGATCTTTTTTTTTTAAATCACCGTTTTAGGAATAACTTAGCTAAATTTTTTGCCATGCAGTAAAAGTTAATTAATTTTCTAGATAAACAAATTTCAGTTTATGAAATATTCATGTGCATGCATTTCAATTTGATATAATTTAGGATGCATATGGAAAGTGTTAGGTAAAACAGAAAGGAAATATTAATCTTTAATAACATTGCGGCTTATGAATTTTTATACCTAGCTTGCAAAATCTAAATTGGTTTACTCTTGAATTTAAATGGACGATATTTAGGCAAAAATGATATAATTTATCTTATCTAGCACTCACCATATATATATGAATTTTCGCATGAAAAATATAAGGTAAAACTAAGAACATGGAAAGAATTATTATGGCGTTAAATTTGTAATTGTTTATTCATCTTGGTTAGTATCCAAGTCGCTTATCATTAATATTATACGTTTTATGGAAAATATGGGGTATAAGGGAAGTATAATTAATTTGATAAAATGGAAAAGATAGAATACCGTTCACCGTACCTTAGTGACATTGTGTTTTATATAATATATTCATGCATCTTGGGTTGAAGTTTCCTTAAGCTGCAGTATCTGATTTGGTTTTACCCTGCAACCGTTGGTCATCGGACCGAAGCTCTTTCATTTATCAACGACTTTATGAGTCGTTTAAATCTGATTGACCCACACTCCTCTTTTGATAAAGGATTGGTGGAAGCTATGTTGCGGTACTGGATCCAAGATGGGTAGCAAAACGGGAATCTCTCCACTGTGTATAGAGTATTTCATATGTAGATGAATTTCACGAACCTTTTTTTATAGTTCTGTATAAACATTTTTTAAATATTTTATTGAAATCAATAAATCTAGTAAAAACAATGAATATGATTAAACAAAGATATGTAAAAGAAGAAAAAAGATGTAGTTTATCGGAGATGGATTGTCTACCATCCTCTCCCTGTACCCTGCCCTCCCGTTTTGTGCGGGCACAATTAAGCCATGTCAACATTTTATATTAATTTTTTTATAAAAATAATAAGACAAAAAACAAATGTTGACGTGATTTAACCATGATTACACAAAACAGGAGGGCATGGGGAGGGGAGGGCACACAATCCATCTCCTAGTTTATCATCTCCCAAGATATATGTATTATGCATGTTCACTTTTTTTTAATCAAATACTAGTATATACACACAAAGTGTGTGAAATTTTTTTACTTTGGTTGTTAAAATTGATGGAGAGAGGAAGAAAGTGAGAGACAATGTGGGAGTGAGGAGGGAGGGAGAGAGGTTGTTTTTTTTATTTTTTTTTTAAATTAGAGATGATAAACTTACATGTAGGTGATGTTTAAAAAAATAGCAAAATTTTATTTTGTGAAATTACGTTACTGTCCTTGATTTTTTTGTTATGAAAGAAGACAAAAATATAATTTCACCCTCTTTAGTTGACAAAGAGCGTTTTATTAATGTAGTTTTAGATTATTGGCTTTTATAGTTTTTTTTTCTTTTTAATACAATGGCATATTGAGTCAAAGCAAGGTTCTAAAAGACGCTAGGCGCTAGTCGAGCGTTGAGCTGGGGCCTAGTGCCTAGACGAATTTAAGTAAATCTACTATATTTCATGTAAATAAGTGTTTGTTTATACTTAAAATATATGTAATTTCATAAAAAAACTACAAAATAGAATGACATATATATTATGAAGTATTGGAACATAATGAAAACATGGGGAACAAGCGTATAATGTGTGTTTATTTAAGTATACCACAACTTTTCAAATGAAAGTTATCTATTTTCTTCTAAGTGAGTCACAACCTAGACGGGTGCCTTGGTGAGTTTGGGCGGGCTAGGTGGGTTCCTAGGCGGTCTAGGCAGGTGCTTCAGCAGGTCTCGGCGCCCTTTTTTAATTTTCAAACGTTGGACATTAATTGGGGCAGTGACCAGTCGCCTAGCACCTAGGCGGCTTTAGGCAAAAGTTTTTAGAACATTGAGTCAAAGAGGTAGGGAATTTGAGGAAATTAACAATTTACCTTGCATTATAGTTTTTGTTTTCCTTTTGTGTTTTTTTTTTCCTTTTTGTATTTTAATTTTTCTCATTACTTTTTCATTTTCATATGAGTGATACATTAAATTATTTTCATTTATTGGGAGAGAATCAGAGCCAATTCTGAGAATTTTGAGGTTGACGGCAATGGCAAAATATGCCCTAACCTCATATAAGATTTTTTTTTTTTTTTTTTTTTGTTTCACACGTAAGACTTTGATAAAATTTAACTTAGAAAAACGCTTCAAACTCAATGATTTAGAAACACGGGATAACTAATTTATTTTTTATTGAGAGAGAACCAAAAAACCCTGAGCTTACAAGTAGAGATGATAAGTTTTGTTTCCCAACTATCTAAACTTTTAAAGTGTTTTAATATAAACCATGACGTGTTTTTTTCTTGTTTTCTAACGTTGTCAATATGCGACTAAAAAAATAAGCATATTTTTGAATCTTTAATTAATATGCATAAGCAATGAATGAGCATCAAATCAAACCTAGTATGAGTAAGGACATACATTCTTCAATTTCTTGAAAGCCAGTGCTAGGGAGACCAGACCAAAATTTTAAACCAAATTTGTAAACTATATGATGTGATTGTTGATGATTAGATTATTATTTAAGTGTTAATTAACGTGAACTATCTCATGACGTTCTGAACCCAGCCCACGTACCGCTTTAATGGGCGAACAACCCAACTATTGGTGACACGTCAAATGATTTACAAATTTGGTTTATAATTTGATCTACCTAGCATTACTTTTTGTTGAAGGCTTGAATTGAAATGAATGTCTAAAAACTGGAATCCACATAGCTACTAGCTAGTAATTATAATACAACATGAGGTAAAACAAAATTAACCAAATAGAAATTCATAAAAATTGAAAAGAATAAAAATGCATATAACATTTCAAACTCAGGACCCTATGTTAATTAAACAATAAAAACCACCACATATGGTTAAACTTCTTGATAGTTGGACCAAATCTTATAAGTTTATACTCTTATGAAAGGAAATCAATAAAAATTGGAAAGTTAAAAAAAACGCACATAACATTTTGAACCTAGCACGTCTTGTTAATTTTAAATGGAGAACCCACCGCTTCTAGTTAAATTTTTTTAATCATTTGACCAAATTTTAAATATTTATACGTTATCAAAAGAAATTCGTAAAAATTGTAAAGTAAATAACACACCTAGTGTTTTGAACATAGGACCTCATCGTTATAATTATAAATTTTAGGAATCACCACTTTTGGTTAAACTTTTTGATCTTTTAACCAAATTTTATAAATTTATACTCTTATAGAAACATATATGAACATACTACCCTGATAATTTTGGTGCCCCCGAGTTTTTAGGCCAACTCGCCATAGGCCAGAGCTGGTCCTAGAGAGATGATATTGGTTAAAACAATTATGCTTCTAACTACACATTTAAGTTCGAATCTTCCTTGATGTGTTTTGAATTAACCTAAGTAGAATAACACTTGTATAAGAAAAATTTATCTTTGATAAAATTCAAACTCAGATATAACAGACGAACATGCTAGATACAGGGTGATGTTATCATCACTTTTTTTAACCTCTCACACACCCCTCTCAATTAAAGGTCATCGGATCGAATAAATTGAAAAAAAATTAACAAATATTCGTGGAAGGTTTAGAGGACGTGCGAATAGCACTGCCCTGGATAAATCTATTATATATTAAGTGAAAGGCTCACAGATGGAGACAAAATTTTGGGGTCACCTCATTCGACAAAAAGAATTGGGTAAATGACAAAAAACTACCTTAACTATTGGTGTCACGACACTTTCATACCTCATCTTTTAAAATTGACAATGTCATACGTGCCAATGTCAGACCTTCGTCAGTTTTTCTGTTAATTTCTTTGTTAAATGCTGACGTGGCCAGAGATAGGACCCACTCACTAATCCAACTGGATTAAAAAATAATTAAATATTAAAAAATTAAAATAAAATTATTATTTTTTATATAAAATTGAGGGATCCACCCTCTTTCTCTCTTGCTTCTCTCTCTGGACACCTGCATCCCCAAAACCCTTCCCACCTGTCCCCCTCCCTAACCTTCCTCCCCCTCACCCTTTCTTCCCCTTGCTCCCCGTCTTCCCCAAACTTAAAACCAGAACTACCCAACCCATATCCCACCCCACTCTCGTCTTCTCCGTCTTCCCCGAACGTTTTAGACCACACCCAGATCCGATAATTCGTCGACCTAGTGTACACTGTCCTGTCGTTCGACACTGCCAACGCGTTCACGACGTCCTCGTGCACCTTGACCGACTCAATGCAGCATCCACTCTCTCTCTCTCTCTCTCTATCTCTCTTATTTCTCTCTCTGGACACCTGCATCCCCAAAACCCTTCTCACCCGTCCCCCATCCCCAACCTTCCTCCCCCTCACCCTTTCTTCCCCCTGCTCCCTATCTTCCCTAAACTCAAAACCAGAATCACCTAACCTAGATCCCACCCCGCTCCCGTCTTTTCCGTCTTCCCTGAATGGTTTGGACCACACCTAGATCAAACAATCCGTCAACCCAGTGTACACCGTCCCATTGTTCGACACCCCCAACGCGTTCACGACATCCTCGTTCGATGCAGCAAAGATTCGAGTCCTGCCAAATCTTCAGGCTCTTGTCCCAGGAGACTAAGTAAATCAGGGCGCTATTGACGACAATGTCGATGACAGCGTTGACATGTTGGATCCAGAGGCATTTCTCGTAGCCTGATGCGGCATAGAGAAGGTTGTGGTTGATGGCGAGGCAGGTGATTGAGAGGGAGGGTGGTGGGGCGGGAGAGTGGCGAAGCAGAGGTGGGAGATGGAGAGGTCAAGGGGGTTTAGAGGGGAGAGTTTCTGGATGGAAAGGATAAATGGCAGTGTTTGGAGGGAAAGGTTGTGTAGAGAAGACGAGAGCGGGGGGAAGAAAGGGTGAGGGGGAGGAAGGTTGAGGGGGGGACAGGTGGGAAGGGTGGGAAGGGTTTTGGGGATGTAGGTGTCCAAAGAGAAAGAAAAGAGAGATAGGCGAGAGAAAGAGGAGAGAGAGGGTGGATCCCACAATTTTATATAAAAAAAATAATTTTATTTTTAATTTTTTAATCCAGTTGGATTAGTGAGTAGGTTTTGTCTCTGGCCACGTCAGCATTTAACAGAGAATTAACAGAAAAACTAATGGAGGTCTGAAATTGGCACAAATTAGTAAGATGATGTATGACATTGTCAATTTAAAAAGATGGGGCATGAAAGTGTCGTTCGACCTATAATTGATGTAGTTTTATGTAATGTACCCAAAATAATTGGACCAAACTACCCCTCAACCAAAAAAATTCAAAACCTGCCCAAAATAATATATCAAATTTAGTCATAATAAAATAAAAAGTAATGGGTTGTTGGGCAAAAAAGTAAGATTAAAAAAAATGTAAGGGATCCCATTCGTTCCCCCCCCCCCCCCCAAACCAAAAAAAAACCCCTCATCTCTCCCTCTCTCCTCATTTTCATTGTTTTTCAACCCGCCTTCCTTTCTCTCTCATTATAAAAAATGTCTTTCGCTTGATAATAATGTTATTAAATTAGTTGTTAAATGATTATTATTATTATTATTATTTTTAACAAACGACATGATCTATACTAAGAAGAAGGAGATGGGCTAGCAATAATGTGATTCAATTAGTTGTTCATTCAATATTATTTTCTCTATTTTTAAAAACGTTCAAAACTTCTTCAGAGATATGTAATGCCGGTTATAAAAAAGGTCTTTCACACGCAAATAATAATGTGATTAAATTAGTTGTCAAATAATGTTTTTTTTTTTTTTTTAACAAACGATGTTATTTAGGGTGAGTTTAGCCTTACAATGAGCTAACAATAATGTGATTCAATCAATTGTTCATTAAATATTATTTTCTTTATTCTTATTGTAAATTTTATAGAGATCGATTTTATTATATAAATTCAACTGCTTTAATTGGTTTATGAGGAATTTCTTCTAGCATGATCTAAGATTATTCATTTATTTCAAATATTTAACTTTCCTTTTGTCAATTTATGTATATAAATATATTTCAAACGTTTAAATCACGCGTAGCACATCGTGATTTAAAAAATTTCTTCTGCACTCACTCACGCGTGCATGAAGGCTAGCTGTGTTTAAGTTGGACAGGTGGCATGAGTTATTGTGCAATGTCGTCTTGTTAGACAGGATTTCTCCCTGACTCCCTCATTTCTCTCAGCCCATCAATTGGCAAGAAGAGCTGCTCTGGAGTTTGAGCTTGAGCTTCTGAAAGAAAAATGGCGGGCGGTTTAAGAGTCCTAAGTAGGTCACTGAAACATTACAACCCCACAACCTCTATATTTTCAGAGAATTCACTCTATCCTCAATCCAACCAATGGATTTACCAAACTCGCCGGACTCTGATTTTAGAATCAGCACCGTCACGCACCGTCACCCTCCACCGACTCCCTGACTTTGATTCCGGTAAGTTTTGGTTCTGAAATACGTTTAAAAAAATGGGTTATCTCTGTTTATGCCAATTTTCTATGACCCAGAAAACATTAACCGAATTGGGTTTTGTTTGTTTGATAACAGGAATTATTGAGGTTAGGTTGGAGAGGCCGGAGGTGAGAAATGCAATTGGGAAAGATATGCTGAGAGGTTTACAGAACACCTTTGAAGCTGTCAGTAAGGATTCTTCTGCTAATGTTTTGTTGATCCGCAGCAAAGTTCCCAAGGTGTTCTGTGCTGGAGCAGATTTAAGGGTAGGAATTTTTAATTTATTCGTTGAATCGAAGTTTTGTTTTGGAAGGAGTTTACAGTGGATTAGCAAAGAATTCTTCAAATTTATATTCACTTTGATTTGCTTGAATGAATTATTTGCATATAAGAGTTGTGATATGTACAAGAGAAGATAGTGCTCACTAGTCAAATTGTTCTTGCCTCTTAATTTGATTGGCAGGAACGGAAAATGATGAGTGCATCTGAAGTTCGAGATTTTGTCAACACGCTGCGTGCCACATTCTCGTTTTTAGAGGTTAATCTTCGTTGTTAATTTTCTATTGTTGTTTTGTTATTAAAACGGCCTGAAAGATGATAGAAATTGAGAAGTTGGTTTTGACACTCCGTGATTTTTAGAGGTTAATCTTTATTGCCACAAGTGTTTCAGATTCTGTACAACACTCTTAAAATGCTTTTTTGTTGTTTGGTACATAGTATAACAGTGGGTATGGGTATGTATATGTGAGTGTTCTATAACGATGGATATTGGATGCACATACGTGAGTGTTGTATAATGGTGGACATATGATATCAATATGTAAACGAGGAGACACTCATACATAAACGTGAGTGTCCAGGATATGTTCAGAATTATATTTACTAATTTGATTTCATAACGCTGTTTTTAATTAGCATGGTATGATCATTTAATGCTTGTATGCAGGCTTCCTTGTTTGCTGTTTATACATTAGTACTCCATAAATTATTTTCTTCTTCTTGACACTTACTTCTGTTCATAATATTTAGGTACTTTCTATTCCGACAATTGCTGTCATTGAAGGAGCAGCATTGGGTGGTGGACTTGAAATGGCTTTATCATGCGATCTTCGGATATGTGGTAATTCCATTTCTTTAATTATTTATACCGAACCCAGTTATGGTCATTAAACTATCAATCCTTTTAAACTTTTATAATGCCAAGTCTCTTATTGTTTTCCACCATTAATGGCTTAGGAGAAGATGCAGTGATGGGCTTGCCAGAAACAGGACTTGCTATCATTCCTGGGTAGGTGCTAAATTTCGGAATGAGTTCACATTATCACCTATGATATTCTCCCCAAGAATTGCATATCACCTGCATCTTGTTTGATGAACCCAACATTCTGTACTGTTTCAACTTTTTCTAAGCAGGTTTCATAGCAAACAATTTCTTATAACATAAGAGATGGGTGGGATTTTAATTCCTATTCCAACTGATATTTAGTTTATGGAATTATGTTGTCCATATTGTCTACATTTTCTGGAAGAACTTCTTTCCGCATGATTACTTCTTATTTTACCCTCTGCTTTTATTTATTTTTCTTAATCTCCATTTTTTTGAAATTATTCATCCAGTGACAGATCAACTCTCTTGATTGCGTCCATTGACAGGGCAGGTGGAACACAGCGGCTTCCTAGATTGGTTGGAAAGGCAATATCAAAGGAACTCATATTCACTGGTAGGAAGATTGGTGGCAGGGAAGCAGTGTCAATGGGTATGTGATGTATGTCTACTCAGTAGCTGCTTTCTTTTTGTCCTTATTTTTTTTCTTTTGATGCAATTGTACGTCACTACAGGTTTGGTAAATTACTGTGTTCCTGCTGGTGAAGCTCATCTAAAGGCACTTGAAGTTGCTCGCAATATAAATGAGAAGGTACAGAATTATTTTATCCAGTATTGCGTTCATTTTATACTATTTCATGGGGAATGTTATAGTTGAGAGTATTCTATGAACTGAATTTTCGCCTTCTGATGATAACTACATTCTAACATCTGAATCAAGGTGGATGTCTATAGCTGAAACTTCTCTATACATAAAATTTGCTGTAATGACAATGTTTAATACATGCACTGAAAAGGGGAAAAAAGACAGTAAACTAAAGCATAACTTGAAATAGTCATACTAGGCAAAGAACAAAAAGTTACAAGTAATTGTTGCAATCAAACTTATGAAATAGAGTGTTAGCAGGGTCCAATAGCAATAAGGATGGCAAAAAAAGCTATTGATGAAGGACTGGAGGTAGATAAGACCTCAGCTTTGGCTCTTGAAGAACATTGCTATGAAAAGACGTTGAACACAAATGATCGCTTGGAAGCCCTATCAGCATTTGCTGAGAAGCGAAAGCCAAAGTATACCGGCGATTAAGATGATAAACTTGCTATAATTTGTCTGGATAAGTTTCTTGGTTGGGCAGAAATAAACTTGTCAGCAATGACAAATTGACAGGTCAGTAGCGGTCTTAATTTTATTTGATCATAATTTACTATTTTATGAACAGCTGATTAAATGTTTTGTTTGGGTGTCTGTGGATTGAATGTGTTCCTTAGTGAATCTAATAATTGTACTCATCAATATCGTTCCTTTTTACACTTTAACAATCAAATGGTCTTCGCTGAATAGAGGCTCGTTTCTTAGGAAAGTATCTTTACTAAGAAAAGCTTGTTCTTGATTTCGCTCCATTTAGTTTGAGTGTATTCGGGATCTCATCCTTGAAATTAATGTTGGTGATGAAATAGGATAAATTTATTTTAGTGTTGCCAAAACCTCAACTCTTATTTTGTATAAACATTGCATTCTAGTGGACCAATACTCTGCCATTCCTAGTAGGATCCGTGGACGTAGAATTGGAGTTACCAGCATATGACACTAACATCATTCCCCACAAAACATTGCTAATGTTGATAAAACAATGCCTACATTGCATCTAGTCCAAGAGCGTCTATAGAATGTACTTTGGGCTAGCAAACACAACATAGGAAAGTGAAATAAAATAAAATGAGTGTATACTTGGGCTTAGTCAAGTTGGTTGGTTAGTACAATGTGCTATCTTCTCTCACCCAAATTCGAATCTTCCTCCTTGTAGTTTAGATGAGTGTTGAGAACTTGAGAGTAATCTCAAAACTCGAAAAAAAGGGACCTCGCATGTGCTTTTAAGTAGTTATGCCACTCTCCATAATCCATAATGCCAGTTAATTTTATGACAGAACCTTAATTTTATGACGGAACCTCAACTTTCTTCAATGAGTTTAGTATAGATTCTTCTGATAGTGGCAAAAAGGGGGTGATTCAAGGGATATACTGAAACTGTAAGGACCATGTTTGTGTTTTGTATCATCTTTAGAACCAAACATGTTGAACTTGTTGAACTCATGTATGATATTAGAAATGATCATACAAAACAAAAAGATGGTCCTAAAGATGATACAAAACACAAAGATGGTTCTTAGTGTGATCAGCTTGTAATGGACGTATTGTCATATGAAATGTGATCAACTTGGCAATGCTTAAGAAAAAACACTTATTTCGTCACTAATACAAACTGTGATTATAGCATTGTTGTTACAAGAATTCAAAAATTTCACGTCGAAAATTTGACAACGTAAATTGTCGTGATATTATGAAATGGTTCTACTCTTAATGGACCTGTTGTCATAAAGCTCCGCCAGTGTTGGGAGGCGTAGACTAGAAAAAAAATCCTCCCTGGACTCCAACTGATAAAACCCTAGCAGCTTCTCCCCCTTCTCTCTCTCTCTCTCTCTCTCTCTCTCTCTCTCTCTCTCTCTCTCTCGCTCTCTCTTTTTCTCAAACCCAGTTCCTTCTCCACGCCGTTGACTCCTTCCTTCGGCTGGGGTTGGCGGCAACCCATTGTTATTGCTTCTCTCATTTTGTCGTCTCTTTCTAGTAGTGATGCCTCTGGCCTTTTCTTCCGGTGTATATGGCCGTTGGTTTCTAAGGTCATGGCCTGTTTTCTCGCCGTCCTGCGCCACTTCCCAGCATTCTTCGCCGTTTTGGCTTCACTCCTAATCCCTGTCCCGTGGCCCCCATTTTTCAACCCCAAACACTCACACTTTTCCATCTTCTTCAATTTCTCCCCCTCACATGTCTTTCCGTTCACAACCTTTGCCACAACCTTTGCTCAAAAGTAGGAGTAGCTCACCCATTTTCGCCATCAAATCTAAACCTTCCTTTCACAGCTCCGCCCCCGACCGGCATGCTGGAAAAATGGGGCCAAGTGTGTTGCGGCTTAGCCCAAAGCGAGGGTGTTTTAGATGCCCCCTTAGCCCTAATCCCTTTCCATTTGTTTTGGTTTTTGGTTCTCCTAGTTGGCGCTTGTGTTGGAGGTTCAAATTTGGTGTTTCTTCTTCGGTGTGGTGCTTTTGGTGGTGAAATTTGGTTGGGGATTTCTCTATGTTGCATGTTGGAAAACTTTGTGATGCGATACCTTTGTCGAATTCAACACGGAGTTGGGTTTTCTTCCGGCGGCTACCCTTGTGGTTGCTGGCGAGGTGGTTGCGTCGACGGCTACGGCAGATTCCTGCTTGTGCATGACAGGATTTAGGATTTTTTTATTTTTGCTATTTTGCCCTTTTGTTGTTTGGGCTTTTGGCTTTCCCCAATTGTATTGGGCTTATTTGTTGTCCTTAGGGTTGGTTTGATATTACTATGCTTTGAAAAAAAACTGCTTCTGCTGTGCTGTGAGAATAAGCAGCTGTGAAATAAAGCAACATAGTATTTGGTAAACTTTTTTTGTGAAAGTGCTTTAGGAAAAAAAAAAAAAAAAAAAGCAGTATGATAGTATTTGGTAAACTTTTATGTAAAACAGTTGTGATTGTGTGAAATGACCAAAAAGGGTATAATACTAGATGTGCTATTAATTTAATTTGCTTAACAAATAAAGGTGAATTACGAAATATACTTTATTTTTAAAAGAATAATATTTATAAACTTTATCTTAAATATTAATTAATATGACAAACTACTTCAATTGAAATATTTTAGACTGAATAGCTAGGATTCATTAGTACAATATTGTTAATGTACTTGAAGGTAGTCTAATTAGATGCATTCATCAAACTTGCTGCTATTCTATTTCTTAATGTCTCTATCTCATGTGATCCTTTAACTTCATAATTTTGGTATTCTTCATCATCATCATCACTACTATCCCTGTCTTCACAAAAGTCCCTAAGGTCATCAAAATGACGATCACGTTCATAATACCTCCGTATGTAGTTATGAAGAGCCATTGTAGCAATGACAATCTTCACTTGCTTATTGAACGGGTAATTAGGCATATCCCTTAAAATTGCTCATCTTTTCTTCCATATCCCAAAAGTTCGCTCAATGATGCTCCTAAGAGAAGAATGCATGTGGTTGAATACTTCTTTATGACCCGTTGGTTTGGCACCCCTATGAAAGGCCGGGAGATGATATCTTTCACCTTTATATGGTCCCAAATAACCTCTCATTTGTGGGTACCTCGCATCTACCAAGTAATATTTTCCTGACAATTGAAAATTTTGTTTTGTAGTGTAATAATTATACAAAGCAAGTACGTAAAATGTTATAATAATACAAAACAAGTATGAAGATTACCATTTGGAGGCTTAGAAAAGTTTAAATTTGGATTCCGTAGCACGGATAGAAAAACTCTTGTATCATGTGCAGTGTCTTCCCATTCGGCACAAGTAAATGTGAATTGCATGTCAAAATTACATGCAACCATAACATTTTGAGTCAGTATTCATTTCCTATCAATGTATGGAACTTGATCTAGAGGTGGTATTGAAGCCTTAACATGTACTCCATCTATAACACCAATATAATCCTAAAAATAATAACATAGAAGATAACCGTCAGCCTACACTTCTAGTTTGCGAATAAGTTAGAAGACGAGTCAAACTTTACCTTAAAATAAGGCATGTATCTTGTATCTCTTCTTATTTCTTGGGGAATGCCATGAAACTCTGAATTCATCGGTTTGATAATAACTGTTGCCATCTTACATACGTTATCTAACATAACACCAAAATATCTACTAAGAGTTTCACCAGAATGTTAAAATCTCTCTTGCGCTAATCTATTTTTCACAGCATGTCCCAACATATGCAAGAACATTCCTAATATTTCAATTGCACTCATTCTTCTTGAACCTTTCAATCCATAATTAGTTTGCAAGTCATTGGATAATCTATAAAAGACATCTTTGTTCATCCTAAACATTCTATAGCATCGTACATGATTTCCTTGTAGTACTTCCATCAACCAAATATTAGCTGTTTGGAAAGAATTCATACACGGTGTTTTGTGGACATATTTTAAATAATATATTTCAACAGCTTTCGCTACAGCGCATATAATTAGACCATCCTCCAAATCCTCAACATCATCATCATCATAGGTGTTCATATTGAATATACACCTGTAATATAACACATAATTCAACATTCCACAAGTCATAATCCAACAATCACTAAGAAGTCATAATCCGACATTTAAGAATAATCCAATGTTTAATAAGAAATCATAATCCAACATTCAACATATAATCCAACATTCAATAAACACAAAGTACAAGCAACATTCAATAAACACAAAGTACAAGCAACATTCAACACATAATATTAATGCAAAGTACAAATCACACAGTCCTAATTCATAGTTTTAGCTCCTTATTGTTCTTTGTTGAATATATATTGCAACCAAGTTAGCTGCACTTCAGGATCCTTCATAGTGGCAAACACCTCTCGCTTCTCTGCACTACAAAATAAACATGTAGCAAACAACCATAACTCGCTAGGTGGCTTATAACTAGGCAATTGTGCAACATACGCTATCACTTCCGCAATTCAACTCATTGATGAGTCACTAGCGAGTTATGGTTGTTTGCTACATGTTTATTTTGTAGTGCAGAGAAGCGAGAGGTGTTTGCCACTATGAAAGATCCTGAAGTGCAGCTAACTTGGTTAAAATATATGTTCAACAAAGAACAATAAGGAGCTAAAACTATGAATTAGGACTGTGTGGTTTGTACTTTGCATTAAGATTATGTGTTGAATGTTGCTTGTACTTTGTGTTTATTGAATGTTGCTTGTACTTTATGTTTATTGAATGTTGGATTATGATTTTTTATTAAACGTTGGATTATTCTTGAATTTCGGATTATGACTTCTTAGTGATTGTTGGATTATGACTTGTGGAATGTTGAATTATGTGTTATGTTACAGGTGTATATTCAATATGAACACCTATGATGATGATGATGTTGAGGATTTGGAGGATAGTCTAATTATATGCGTTGTAGAAGCTATTGAAACATATTATTTAAAATATGTCCACAAAGCTCCGTGTATGAATTCTTCCCAAACATCTAATATTTGGTTGATGGAAGTACTACAAGGAAATCATGTGCGATGCTATAGAATGTTTAGAATGAACAAAGATGTCTTTTATAGATTATCCAATGACTTGCAAACTAATTATGGATTGAAAGGTTCAAGGAGAATGAGTGCAATTGAAATATTAGGAATGTTCTTGCATATGTTGGAACATGGTGTGAAAAATAGATTAGCGCAAGAGAGATTTCAACATGCTGGTGAAACTGTTAGTAGATATTTTGATGCTATGTTGGATATCGTATGTAAGATGACAATAGATATTATCAAACCGATGGATTCGGAGTTTCGTGGCATTCCCCAAGAAATAAAGAGAGATACAAAATACATGCCTTATTTTAAGGTAAAGTTTGACTCGTCTTCTAACTTATTTGCAACTAGAAGTGTAGGCTGACGATTTTCTTCTATGTCATTGTTTTTAGGATTGTATTGGTGCTATAGATGGAGTACACGTTGAGGCTTCAATACCACCTCCGGATCAAGTTCCATACATTAGTAGGAAAGGAATACTGACTCAAAATGTTATGGCTGCATGTAATTTTAACATGCAATTCACATTTACTTGTGCTGGATGGGAACGCATTGCACATGATACAAGGGTTTTTCTATCCATGCTACGGAATCTAAATTTAAACTTTTCTAAGCCTCCAAATAGCAATATTCATACTTGCTTTGTATTATTATAACATTTTACGTACTTGCTTTGTATAATTACTACAATACAAAACAAAATTTGCAATTGTCAAGAAAATATTATTTGGTAGATGCAGGGTACCCACAAATGAGAGGTCATTTGGGGCCATATAAAGGTGAAAGATATCATCTCCCAGATTTTCATAGGGGTGCCGAACCAACGAGTTATAAAGAGGTATTCAACCACATGCATTCTTCTCTTAGGAGCATCATTGAACGAACATTTGGAGTATGGAAGAAAAGATGGGCAATTTTAAGGGATATGACTAATTACCTGTTCAATAAGCAAGTGAAGATCGTCATTGCTACAATGGCTCTCATAACTACATATAGAGGTATTATGAACATGATTGTCATTTTGATGACCTCAGGAACTTTTGTGAAGAGAGCGATAGTAGTGATGATGATGAAGAATACCAAAATTATGAAGTTGAAGGATCACATGAAACAGAGACATTAAGAAATAGAATAGCGGCAAGTTTGATGAATGTCTCTAATTAGACTACCTTCAAGTACATTAACAATATTGTACTAATGAATCCTAGCTATTCAGTCTAAAATATTTCAATTGATGTAGTTTGTCATACTAATTAATATTTAAGATAAATTTTATAAATATTTTTCTTTTAAAAATAAAGTATATTTAGTAATTCATCTTTATTTGTTAAAAAATTAAATTAATAGCATATCTAGTATTATACCATTTTTGGTCATTTCACACAATCACAGCTGTTTTACATAAAAGTTTACTAAACACCATCATACTGCTTTTTTTTTTTTTTTCTTTTTCTTCCAAAAGCACTTTTACAAAAAAGTTTACCAAACACTCTGCTACTTTATTTTACAGCCGTTTATTCTCACAACACAACAGAAGCAGTTTTTTTTCAAAACACAGCAATACCAAACCAGCCTCAACCCCAAACTGGGTCTTAGTTTTGTGCCACTGCCTTTCAATGAAATTGTTTGCTTTCGACCAAAAAAAGGAGTAGATTGATTGACTAGGCGTGAAATAGGTTTTACCTTAGTCCTCTCTCTAAAAAAGGAATTGTTTTTTTTTTTCCTCATACGATAGCACTTAAAACTACCATTTTTTTTAACACATTACGACCTTGAATTTTCTTCAGTGCACATTAAAAATAAAATTTTAAGTTATACATCTGAACAAAAGTCATTAGATCCTATTAAGTTAAATGATCTAACGACTCTTGTTCTATTTTAGTCGAAAACTAATGACTTTTGTTCATGTATGTACTTAAATGTGCACCAGAGAAAACTTCGTAAGGACCTTTAACCTCTTTATTCAAGAATATTCTTTCGAGGCGCCTTCGACACGACACTCCTCAACCATTGTTCCAATAGCCCTCAAGACCACATGAGCAACGCCCGACCCATTACAAATCTAAAATTCAAAAAAGAACAATTTATAATCATTTTTATTCAAGCAAATGGGGGAGGGAGAAGAATCGAGCGTATAATACTAGATGTAATGACAATAGGCTTAACCACTTGAACTAAAGGTCATATTCAATTTTTATATTTTTATATAACGAGATACAGATAGATAAAGAAATAAATTGGTTTTGAACTTTTAATTTACTAGATTTGAACTGGCCTTCTTCCTACCATTGGGGTTAAAGCATAAATCCATACACAAATATATTAATGACGTGTTTAGGTATCCGTAATAAGAATAAATATAAGAAATATGATTCCGATTACGGAGTATTCAAGCGTTTACTAACTTTGAAAGAATAAAGAAAGTGGTGGAGTCCACACGAAATAAGGGATTCAATTCCTAAAGGTGGTGGAATTGGACTCCTTATATTGATGAGGTATTTGAATTCCATGAGGATGAGAGACTCGGGAATGCAAGTTTTCTTCCTATTATGCCCTCTTTCTTATTTTTAAAATTTCAATCTGCCATTCAACACTAAGCACTGACTGTTTGACGGCGTTGTATTTTCCCTTTTCCGATGTTGCCAGAAGTCATTTCCTTCTATTTTTCTTCCTTTCACAATAACAGTATAACACGATTGATCAAGTTATATTCAAACTAGAGCTTTTGATTTTTGAATTTTTGTATTGTTTTTATTTATTTATTTATTTTGGTTCAAAGAAAATTTGATTATGATTTCAGAACTTGGAGAGTGGTGATTGGAGGATTGAGGTTAAAAATAATAAGACATGGTGGTGCTGAGGAGGTGGATGAGGGCATTTTAATATAAGATGAAATAAAACAAAAAGAATAAGAACATTTTAGTAATTATATTAATTTTTATTCTGATTTAGGGGAATTAGTAAACAACTTATATGAACTTAATTTCATTCATACTTCGATTTTAGAATATTTAATTAAATAGCTTCAACATGAATCCAATTCTGATTCCTCTTCATTTAAACTCTTTCTCAATTCAATTCATCTTATTTTGATTACGGTTACTTAAACGAACAATAAGTGGCATCTATGGGCCTTGAAATGGGGACTTGCTCAGAGTAAGGCCTGAGGTGAGTTGATCAATGACTCATTTGGAAGTGTTTTTAAAATGACTAAAAACGCTTTTGAATAAAATCTTTTTGAAATCAGTCCTTAGTAAAAATTGAACGAGATCTTGAAAAAACCTTTAAGTGTTTCATGCAAAAAGCACATATATGATGCTTCTTCTAAAACATACTTAAATTACTTTGAAATCCATAATTAATTTCACCAACATACTTTCATATTTCAAAACACATTGTAAAATGGAAAACCCACCGCCCAAAACCTATATATAAAACCCGGAAGAGCATTTCACAAAATCCCAGATTTTCCAGCTAGAAACCTCACCAAACGAAAAGGCACAAAGAATCTAAAATCGAATCGTACAAAGAGAGAGAGAGAGAGAGAGAGCAAAAGCCATGGCTGCTTCGGACGAAACCCCATCGGCTAAGAGATGGCTTCCTCTCGAAGCTAACCCTGATGTTATGAATCAGGTACTTCAATCAATCGCCTTCCTTTTCAAGAAAAAATTAAATTACCCGTACTTATTTTGTATTCTTCGGATTATGCTCTGTTTGTTTTCCGAGAAAACGCAGAGCTAGGGTTTGGTGCGAATTTGATGTGGAAAATGGAACGTTTTGATTCTTCTGGAAATTGGGTTCGAGTATGTGATTAAGCTTGTTTGGATCTGGGTAATAATTAGAAATGAATGTAAACCACTCACGGAGAATCTGCTTAGTTGCTGTAGGGGAAAGCAGTTGGCAAAGAGATGATAAAGTACGTATCGGTTTCATTTATACCAAAATTTTTAGCGTTAGGGAGACCCAATTAGTGAATAATAACTAAACATTTGCTTTTGATAGAAAGCTAAACAAGAATTTGGTTTTCAAAATTAAAACGTAATGAGTAGCGAAAATCATTTTGCACTGAAGAGAAGCGGAAAAATGTTTAGCCTATCCTTTCGTCATTTTGATTACATGTACTCTTGTTTGTATGTTATGTTGCAAATTAGATTTATAATTTTCACAAAGGTGATATACTCAAGAAGAGCACCATTTGCACCATTGAACCTTATAATGGTTTTACCTCATTGTGCAAAATACCAAATCAAATGAAAGAAACATATTTGGTCATTGCAGTTCCTTTGGGGCCTGGGTCTTCAAGAGGATGAGGCAGAATGCTATGATGTTTACGGATTGGATGGAGAACTCTTAGATATGGTTCCGAAGCCTGTACTTGCTGTCCTGTTTCTTTATCCTATAACCACTAAGGTTTTGTCTCTTTCCTTGAAATACAAATTAATAATTCCGAACTTTGTAGGTTGGTGTGGAACTTAAGTTCTCTGCATCTGTCTTTCTTTTGGACATTATGAAATTTGGTTGTCTCCTGATTTGAGCAATGTTTCTGTACTTTTCAGACTGAAGAAGAGAGAATGATGCAGGCAAATGAAAAACAGGTGAGTGATAGGAAATTTGATTGGATGCTCTGTATAAAATGAAAGCCTTTTATTTTTGAGTGGGTTGTTGGACTTGTGATCTCTCTGTGCATATATGTGGATGGCGCGCATGTGCATATTCATGCGATGATAGTAACTTTTGAGAGATCAGTTCTGTATTGAAATTTATGTTCACATTCAACCATGTTTTGTGTTTTATGTTTTCATACCTTGCTCACTTATTTTCGATTGTGTTAATTCGTTTTATTTACTTCTTGCATACCTGTTTTTTTTGTTTGGTGTTTCTAATTTACTGATCAAAAGAGAATTTTGTATTCAAATTCATTATGACTTGATTTGATTTGAAGTGGTATGATTTAATTAGAATGATTCGGAATGCATATCCTGGCTGTAGGAACCCAAAGGTAATGTTTATTTTATGAAACAAACTGTGGGCAATGCTTGTGGAACAATTGGGCTTCTTCATGCTGTTGGAAACATCAATTCAGAGATCAAACTTGGTAAGTTGTTTACTGTTTTCCTGTTATGGGTGAGTTATGGTTAGAGTTATTCATGGCAGCCTTGCGTTCTCCATACTTGCGGTTGTATGTATTACACACAAGTATTAATAACTGCTAGTGATTTAGAGTGCCGTGTTTTTTGAGTGGCTGCTAGCAAATCTTGGTCTCTTTTGGATTCTCCCCCTTGACCAGGAAAAGAGTGTGTGTGTGTGTGTGAGAGAGAGAGATGAGAGAGAGAGGAGGAGGGGTTTGTTGAAAATTCTTTAGGGCCAATGGTTCCTTTAACTCTTTTTTCTCTCATATTCCTCTTTCTCTTACCTAACAACGTTTGATCACCCTGCTTTTGAAAATGCCAAACAATTGCAGGAACAATTGGATCCATAGAAGTAAAATGATAATTAAGAATATAGAATACCTGGGGAAAATAGCATACCATTGGAAAGGAGTTTCTTGGTTATTACTACCAAAGTGTATGCCATTCTAGTTTCTAACTAGGACAGTGCATGTTTGTGGAACACCTAGCTGTGGAAATTAGGGATACAGAATTGCGAAACTAGAGAGTTCTAGATACCAAAACTGTTCCCTTAAGTAACTCCTTTGGAGGAATTGAAGCTTGATTTTGTTCATGTACGCAACCTTGGAAAACATGCTTCCCCGTAGAAGCCAAAATTAATGATTTATTTTCTTTCTGACAATTGCTTACTATTTATTAATAAATGTTTATCACAGTTATTTTTCCCATGTTATCCTCTTTCTCTTTTCAGTTGAGGATTCGTTTTTGGATAGGTTTTTCAAAAAAACTGCAAGCATGGATCCAATGCAGGTTCTATTTTCTTTTCCCTCATATTTTGTCCTTTCAGCTTGACCAATTCATATAGATTCATATTATTCTTCTTGCCTCTTATTGTCATCTATTTGTCATACAAATGTAGCGTGCAGCATTCCTTGAAAGTGACACAGAAGTGGAAGTTGCTCATTCTGTAGCAGCCAATGGTGGTGATACAGAGGTGATATATTTTAAGTAGCATAGAATATTATGTAAAGTACCAATCTCTCCACTTTTCTCTGTTTGGGTCAGATGGTTTGTGCTTCACATGTCTTACTCTGTTTCTTTGTAGGCGTCCGACAATGCAGACACTCACTTTATTTGCTTTGCATGCGTGGACGGTAAGCGCTTCTTCTATATCTGTTCAGAGATGGTTCTTGAAGATTTACTTACCCTACTGCACGGTTTGTGATTTCGATCTTTTGTTTAATATGTAGGGGAGCTTTATGAGCTTGATGGGAGGAAGTCAGGTCCAATCTCTCATGGTCCATCTTCACCAAACAGTCTATTGCAGGTATTTAAGATGTCATTGTGCTTTCTGATTCAAAATTAGAGGAACAACACACAATCAATGCCTAAACATATCAAAAGTTTAACTGTCCATTTAGTAACCTTTTCTTTTTTTGGTTAAGTAAAGAGAGGGAAGAGGCATAATATCCTAAAGATTAAATGGATGAAGTTTCGAGGGAGAGAGGAAACTATAACTAAAACTGTTTTGAACTGATTTAAAGTTAACGTGCGTGTATTTTGGAAAATTCAATCATAATAGTTCAATTAGCTATTCTCATGTTTATTTTGGCTCATTTCAAGTGGGAACGTGTTGGCCTTTACCCGAGTCTTTATGTGCATCGCCCATCTGATGACCTTTTGATTGCATAACAGGATGCAGCTAAAGTCATACAGGGCATGATCCAGAAAAATCCCGACTCCCTCAACTTCAATGTGATTGCAATTTCGAAGAAATCTGGTGGGTTTTCTTAAGTTGGAATGCATCCATGTCCTTCATAAGCGGTCAAAAGTGCAGTGGTAGCACTTGATGTACGCATCTTTATCCTTTTCCCGGTTAACATGTGTGCTGGCATCTTTAGCATAAGCTTCCTCAACTTGCGTTAAACTGGTCGTAAACGTTTTCGATTATAACGTTGTGGTGCACTGAACAAGCCTGTGGGGAATATGAATAGAGTTATGTTTTTGCTTTATTCATGTAGTGCTGATGATCCCGGAAAAAGAAACAAGTGTGTATGATAGATGGATTGGAATTTTGAAACCAAAACCAAACTGAGTATGTTTGATTGTTAGGCGTGAAATGTATCTTTTGCAACGGTGTGATGGCATGCTAGATTATTAGGTTTTATGATCATTTGCAGCGGCGTGCTCAGCATATTTCGAATGTATTACCGCATAGAAAACCGCATTGAAAACTGATCCTCACAGATTGGTATGGAACTAACACAAATAAGAGCTGACAGTGAACAAAGATTACATGGTAGTTGTTTCTTGGCCATGAAGCAACCATTGCTGTGTTAATATCTGTTTGATGATATCATTGTGCACCCTGTGTATCGTTGCTGATGTGCTTCCTAGGCGCTCTTCATGTCGGTTCTTGATGCTTCTAACCCCGCTCGCCAATGTTGAAGCCAGCTGATCCAGTTTGTCAGCACCAACAGGGTGCTGTCCTGTCACATTGTTGTAAACCCAGTAAAACACCATCGCTGCTGTTGCCCCAAACCCTCCCGACATAACAAGCCCGGTATTCAGCAGAAGCATTGCAACTCCTGCTGGTACCAACACCGGGCTGATGATCACCAGCAACGGTGTTGCTGCCACCAAACCCATAACAACAGCAGTGAGTGTCAAACTGGAGAGGACGGAGAGGGACCCGGAAAAGGTTATGGCAGTGGAGGCCTTGGCCAATTGATAGGAGAGGTTTTCTGGATTTCGAGCCATTGAATTTGATGATACTCTCGTTTCGTTGAGGAGCTTGCTGGTTGGGAGGGAAGGGCGTATATGAAGGGTGGTGAGTCACGTGAGGAGAGGCGTATGTCACGTGTTTCGTGTTTATCTTCAGAACATTTGCATGTGAAGAAGTATGCGTTTGCTCGACACCTATACTACCCTACAATTCCATTGTTATGTTTATCCGGTTTCTGGGAGAAGATGTGTCTCTCTGTTTTGGAAGGCAGCGCAAGTTGGCTGGTTACATCTGCATTTTCTATGGCAGCACTTCCCATGATCCGTGGACCCACCGAGCTCCACGATGCAAGCGTTAGTAGATTAGATCGTTGTCGTCGGAAGAACATTGCTTGGCTCCTTCCTTGTAAAAAAAATTAAAATTCATCCTTATCTGTAAATCACAAAGTCTTGACATGCATAAACAAGTTGATTATGCACGCGTGAAATTGTGATTTGTTTAGAGTTGATGATAATGGCCTCTGAAGACTCGTAAACAAGCTTGATAATCGCATAAATGTGAAATCTTATTGACACACTCCGACCCCATGTTGACTATGAGTTAGACTTCATTGGCCAATACTGTGTGGTGACGAAGCCATAAATAAGGTAACCGGTACGTGACAATTAAAATGTTTTGGTTCAATTTTACTAAAAATTTGCAGAATCTCCCCTACAAATACAATAATTCAAAATAAATCTTGCAAGTAAACGCAATTAAAACTCAACTTCCCCGACGGTCATACCAAGGGTTCAACCCTTTTATTCCATGTCACATAAGTTTAGAATTAGTCAAGCAACGATATAAGCAAGTAATCATGTGATGTGCAAGTATAACCGTAAATTTGGTTATTTATTAATGCAACTAAGAAAAAAGACAGAGAACACTACGTAGGAGAGATGTACTATTGCCAAGCTCACTCACCGTCACAAGCTGGTACTTTCATCCTACTAGGTCCTTATGGGCGAAAAACAAAGTGTGAACAAATCATATCAATTATCAAGTCGAAATCCTTTCATAACATACTAACCCCTGTTTTAGAAAGACCTATATACTAGTATCTACTACATTCACATATATATATATATATATATATATATAGTTGAAAAATACATGCCAGTCACAATAAAAAATCATACATGAGGAACTGCAGTACATTTCTAATATCTACTAGTGAGAATACATACACGTGTGTGTACATGGGCGTCTGCTTGTGTAATGTAGCCTATCTATCACACTAGCGTCTACTAGTGAATCTAGCATCTTTTAGAAAATATAACACATGCAAACATCCAATGGCTGAAGCTAAACTATCCTCTATGTATAATACATAATGTGGTGAAAATAAATCACAATATAAACGCACATCATTTAAATGTCATCTAATCATCGCAATCTAAAATTTAGTCTCATCTAAGACCAATATCAAGGCATGCTCATGCTAGGGATTTTTACCACCCGCAAATATAGGGATAAAAATACTTAAAAATACTTGCAAGAGTACAAGGTTATCGTAGTATAGCAGTTCAAGCAAGATCGTTCTCCGCATGGATTATTTAAAACAATTTATGCAAAACCAAAATCTTAGTTAATTATTTGAAACAGAGATTGGAAAAAGTTGATTTTGAATTTAAAAATAATAAAAACGAATTTAATTAAAATGATTAAAGAAATTAGCAAAGTAGAGAAAACAAAGGAAAACATTTTGAAAACCAAATTGTAAAAGCCTAGGTTCCGTCATCCCTTAATAATCCTATGTATATTTACCAATTACTTATGAATTACCCATGCAACTTTGAAGGTTGGTTTTCCTAATGCATATTCTACTCATGGTATTCAAGCTAGAGCATATATCAAATATGCAATCCGTTTAGGGTATTCAGATCAAATATAAACATGCATGACTCATTACGATTTGTGAAAACCCTTGAAAAACCATGCAACCCCTAAGACCTCTAGGTGAAATTACAACTATCAATCACAAGAAGCAATACTTAATCCTCTGGTGGTATTCCTACCAAATTGCATCCAATGACTTATCTAAACATCTTAATGTTAGCTAAACATTAAGATATAGAGACATTTTAAACACAGTGATTAATAATTCAAAGTATGCATGCATAATATCATAAGCAATTAAATAAAAACTACATATTCATACTAAGACTCAAGGCATCACCCTAATAAATAGAATTAGTTACGAACAACCATAAAACGAAAAGAATTTTATTGAAATAGAAAAAGGATAGAAAACACCTTGAACTACAAAACGTCAAAGCCTAGCTAAGTTCTCTAAATTGATGCCCCATTCCTAATGGCTAAAAAGCCTTATTTATACGACTATAAAATAAAATCCTAGCTCGAAAAGGTCTTCTAAAAACTAGGAAACATAATAGAATAAAATAATTAGGAAATAAAAGGTTTCCTATTTAAATTGAAATATGACTTCTCAGAAAATCAGACTTTTGACCGACCAAATCAACTCCAATTTGGTCCCAAAAGGTATCTTTAAATTGAAATACGGAAATAAGGTGTTATATGTGTCAAATGCCTCTATTAGTGAAATCGTAGTGCACCATGTGATTCAGGACGTCGAAAAATCTTAGGTTAGGTCTCGGGTTCATGTGCCACCATACAGACGGTCTCACACCACCTAGTTGTCAGTGTACACGCTATTGTAGCCAACGAACACACCTCCATCACCGTCAGTACATTGTTGCTGTTGTCACTGGCCAACTATACAACTGCAATGACAGTCGTCACCTGGTGCTGTCATATGTTAAGCAGTGTTGCGCTTACTCATTGGTGAGGCAAGCACAACCATTAGAATTAAAGGATTGTGCCGATGCAACCACTAAGTATGCTAATGGCCGCCATGCTTCGTCACCAGAATCTTCACCAGATTCTGTAGAATTTCCAGAAATCGTTTCAAAGCTCCAAATTAGATCATTTTCTCGTGTTTCTCAACCAAATCTTCATAAAAAGCTGTAAAACGCTTACCAAACCCTAAACCAAAATGTTTTACTTCTAGGTTCACTTCGAACTCGTTGGAAAACGGCCAAATTCTTTGCTGAAAACTGGAAACCAAACACAGAGAATAAACCGGGGGTTAAAATCTTCGATTTCAACTCAACAACAACATGCACAACATGATTTGATACTTGGGTTTTTGAGTATAGTCTAAAATATTAGGACAAAGGGCTTCCAATGGGCCAAAATAAAAGTCCTTAAAAGAGACTAGCTGTATATCTCAAACAAATCCCCAAATGTGAGGACATTATGAGACTCAAAGAATGGGCTCCACTGTTAATTTGAGTGTGAAACAAACGCCACCCACAAGTGAATGCTGTACAACAGCTTCTCATTTTGATTTTTTTCTTGTTTTTTGAACCCACTATGTGAATGCTAATAACCATTCCTGTAGCTTCCCTTTTTTTTTTTTAACCATTAGCCTTTTGATTTTTATCAACGACCACAATACTCTAATGAAATGAACAATAATTTTTTGATATTTTAGTCCCTACATTTAGGGATTATATTATAAGGACCTCTCAATTGAATGTAATAATCCTTTAGTGACCCGAATATTCTCTTGAAGTCCCTAAATGAGTCCTCAAATGTGGTGATAAGCGTTTTTGTTTTGAGACTCGCATTAGAGATGCTCTTAACCCACTCAAAACTTTCCTAACGTGCAATTATGATTTTTCGCCTTTTGAACATGTTACTTAATATATGAATTTCATTATTCAAATTAAGTATTAATAAACATGCGCATTTAAAAGTTATTAAAAATTATGTATTAAAAACATGAATGTTTAAGAACTATTGAATTTTTGCTAAAAAAAAAAAAACTATTGAATTTGAATCATATTATTACTAACTTATTGTAAAGTTAAACTCACCCTCTTTCATTTAGTGTAAATAATATCGTTTATTAAAAAAAAAATATTATCATTCGGTGACCCGAACCATATGACTGCTATATAGCTCAACCTAACCCGACCCGACTCATATGGATTGGTAGACCCACTAAAACATGGAAAGATATCCTCTCCAGATCTCTTACTTCAAAGCTCAAGGATCAAATGATCCGGACCTTTGAAATTTGATCCAACGGCTAAAAACAGAAAAGTTAGTAAAAACTTTAAAAATTATAATAATTTTTAACTGTTAGATCAAATTTTAAAGGTCCCGAATCACTTGATTAATAGAGGAAAATATCCGAGATGATCTCTTGTCCTAAAACACACATCCCTGATAGAAAGTTAGAATCGTTACTATAAATTTCGCCCAAAACAAAAGAATATAAATATCAAATTTGCAGAAACCAAAATTCCCACCGCCAAAACCCACCAAAATTCATCCCTTAATTCGTCTTTCAACCTCTCTCTCTCTCTCTCTCTCTCTCTCTCTACTAATTTTAGTTCTCCCTTTCCACCAAAATCCGGGTTTTTCCTGTGTTCTCAAAGAGGGTTTTCAATGGAGGTAGAGCAGAAGCAAGCCCAGGTGATCGAGCACTTCGTGAAGCAAGCCTCTAGTCTCCAGGGGTCCTCTCTCGTCAGCCTCATAGTCCAACTCACCTCTCATTCTTCTCTCTTCGTTTTCTCCGAGATTTTGGCTGTCCCCAATGTGCTCGAGGTCAGTCCTTTCGTGTTCTTTGCTTGCCTGATGCAATTTGGGATAAAAATTTTGCTTTTGGGTTCTGGGTATTCTTCAGATTCTGTATTTTTGTAGGAAATTAGTGTTCTCATTTGGGTTTTATGCAAAGTTATAAATTTGTGTTTGGTTTTTAGTGTATGATCCCAATAGAAGACTGTGGGTTTTAGTACCAATTTAGAATATTTCCATTACAATTTGTGTTTTATGTTGATATCAAAAGTAGAAGGGGTTATGAAAGATTTAAAACAAAAGGAATGTTAATTGTATATCTGATCGGTACGATGTATGCTTGGTTAAATATGGAAAATATGGATACCCATCAGAGCCCAAAGAGATCACTTATTAACTATTAATCCCGCGTTGAAATTGGATTCTTGTACATTTTGTCTTTGATGAGCTAAGGTGACTTTGTGCTTACTGCTTACAGACCCTAGTATGAAAACTTGCTTCTACTGTATCCTGATCATGACTTAAGTATTAATTAGTGGATATGGAGTACCCAAGCCATTATATTCTTTATAATGATTTGGGTTAATTGATAAATTTTGTCTAGTGGAACTCCAAAAGGTGAAATGAGGGGCAAAGCATTCCATCCCAATTTATTTTCTTTATTTATTAGTGCAGTGAAGTTTAATGATGGGTTCATGATTCCTAACAATCACCTCTCCTTTATTCCCTAACATGGTATTGTTAGATTCTTGACGTGTATTATGTTTCGATTCTCATAATGTGTTTCAATGCAGCTTCAAGGAACGGGATATGCTGTATACATTGATCTACTTCGTCTCTTTGCTCATGGAACATGGAGTGACTATAAGAGTAAGAAACGTTCTGCACAAACTCCTTTGCACTACCTATAAGGGGAGACATTCTGTACTTCTATTGGTCCTTCAGTTATAGTAACTTTTTTTCATTTTACCAACTAGATACATTAGGATGTTTTTTGTTGTTTGAAAAAGTTAGATGTTGGGACTAGATACCAAAGGTTTTACAGTTTTCCAGATTCTCTGATCTATCAAGGATTCTCCAGTATTAGTTTAAAATAAAAGGTGATCAGTGATTGATAGACATGTTTTGGTATGCTTGCATATGCTGTCAAAAGCGTCACAGTTTTGGAAATGAAAGGGGTAACATTGATACATTTTCCCTATGGCAGGTCTGATATAAACCTCAATGGTTTAGGGCCTTGTCCCAACTAATCATGCTCCTCCATTTTATCCCACCAGGGCTTATTTTTATTTTGAGTCACATGCTGTTATATATTTCCTAATTATCCCTATCCATTTTATTTTCTGTCCTCTTACTGTAATACTACTGTCAATGCTGATTAACCAGTAGTTTGAACAGGTAAAATCTTTAACCTTAGTTGAACTGTCCAAACCCTCAAAGCCTGTTTTATTTCATTTTTCTCCAATTTGAGTGAATTGTGTGTGTGGTAATTTTGGAATCTATCACTTTCTGTAGAACCACACATCTATCTCGACATTCTTATTTAAGCCACAATCATTTTATGAATATCTTTTTTTCTTTAACTACCTAGCACTCTGTTCCAAAATAGCATGCCTTCTTTCATATGACTTGAAGACAAAAGGTTTTACGGCTATCAAGTTTCAAAAGGCAGAGTTTCTGAACTTTGAATCGATTGTCTTTAATAGTTTGGGAAGGCAATGATGAAATTCTTTCAATTAATAGCAAAGTTACTTGCAATAGGTTATACAACATCGTAATAAGTAAAATACCTGCTTGTTCTAGGAGCCATCTTGGTATACATATATTGACAAATGTTACCTGCAAAAACTGGAAGTTTTCCTCTTGTTCATTGTGTACTTCTTGTACAACAGTGTATGGACAATCAACAGTATTATGTCAAGCCATTGCTGCCTTGCATTAGTGCTCAATGTGTAAGGAAGCTTAACATTTACTGTTCGGGATCTAATAATGTGAAATTGTCAGGTCTACTTATGTTACTACTGCTTCATAAAGTATCTATCTGTATTGGACAAGAAGTTGTTTAAGGAGCCATAAGATCTTTGATCACTCATAGTCATTTTGTTGGTTGTTTGATTGGATTATGACATTGGCAGTGGCACTTGAAATTTATACTCCTTGTTTAACATACGTATGAGTGCAATTTAATGACTGAATGAGTGGCAGGTAATGCTAGCCTTCTTCCACCACTAGTCCCAGATCAAATCACCAAGCTGAAGCAACTTACTGTGCTTTCTCTAGCTGAGATGAACCGGGTATAACGATTAGCTTGATATCATACTGTAATAGTTTGACCTTTTTTTATTGTTGTAGTCTGGTATACCTTACTTGAAATTTCCGGTTAGTCCCTTATTGGAATATGGTACTTACAGTAATGCAGTTTAATATATCTCTTAAAGTTCCTACTTTGGTCAAATTATTTCACCTTTGTGCCAGGAAAGAAAGCCACTTCATTTTTCCATGCATAGAATATAGGGGTTTTGGTGGGTGATAGTGCTTTAGTTCGTGTACTTCTCAAATCAATATTCATATGAGATTCTCAAGGTCTTGTTTTGCCTAGGTGGTAAAAAGCTTGCTTTTGACATTTTGAGACCTAATTAAGGCTAGAATTTTTATATTAATGTAGTTTAGAATTTACATTAGATGAAAATAGCAAAAGATTTAGAGATTGGGGATAAAAAGGGGAGGAAGGAGGCTCAGAAGAAATTGTGGCTACTTATGAACATATTTTTTGCATCCCAAAAATTACTCACACAATAAGTATGAAAGCAAACTAGACACTAAACTAAAAATGAACACTTGTAAAGGTTACTAGACTTCTTTAAAGAAAAGGGAAGAGATTTGGAAATTTTTTATTTCCCCCTATTTATTTCCTGGAGAAAATTGGGTGGATTAGGTTATAAAAGCAAACACAGTTTGCCAAAACATCTGGGTGTTTGTTGCCTAAAATTGGAGAAAGGAGTAAGACATATATATTTAGCTTCACATTTATTCAATTATCTTTAAATTATTTTAGACTGGTGTGGGTTTGATTTGACATGGGAACTGCTACTTCTTGCTGGTGGAGACTAGGTTGGCATTAGGAAAATCACTTTATCCTTTGGTGGTGTGGGCTTCTTTTGTATTTGGTCAGAAAGAAGTAGGTTGTTTAATTCTTTTTGGGATAAAATTAGTTTCCAGCTTCTGTATTTCCATTTTGATTTTAAAGGGGGGGTTGGTGTTTGAATTGAGTGAAGTGGGATTTTTTTTTTTTTTTTTTTGTTGATACTTGATGGTTAGAACTCCGCCTGTGTAAGTTTATCTCACATTGCCGGTCCCAAGCCCGGATAAAGGAAGAGGGGGAGGGCGTTAGGTAGTTGACAGCCGGCACTCCTATCTTACGTCGAATCCTTAGTATTATGATACTTGATAGTTAGACTAATTGTGATAAACTTATTACCATGATGCTTGTAGTTGGTGTGGGCTTCTTTTTGTATTTGGTCAGAAAGAAATAGGTTGTTTAATTCTTTTTGGGATAGAATTAGTTTCCAGCTTCTCTATTTCCATTTTGCTTATTAAAGGGAAGGGGGGTTGGTGTTTGAATTGAGTGAAGTGGGTTTTTTTTTTTTTGTTGATACTTGATAGTTAGACTAATTGTGATAAACTTATTAACATGATGCTTGCAGTTGTAGCTTTTCTTTCTTACTAATTAACAAAATTGTCTTATCCAAACAAATACCATGATGAGTATCCTGTCTTTTCATCTTGAATATCCAATGAATACCCTTTCCCTACCCCTAAATTCCTGATCATGGTATAATATACCGTGGAGATATGGGCCTTCTGAGTTGGTACTTGTTAGGTATGAATGCAACTGCAGTTTCTAAATTTTTCTGTTTTTCCCAGGTTTTATCATATGATCAACTTCTTGAACAGCTTGATCTTTCAAATGTGCGTGAACTTGAAGACTTTCTTATCAATGATTGCATGTATGCGGTATGTGCCCCCTATTCGTTAATGAGAAAAAATGTCATAAATTCCGTCGCTTTTAAAAGATTTGGAATATATGTGTTCTCATTTATGGGATGATTTCTTTCAAGCCTGTAATAAGGAAATACTGAAAAGGTTGCAAGCTGAAAAGGCTAATTTTTCATTGTCTTATGTATAGGGCATAGTCAAAGGGAAGTTGGATCATTTGAGAAGATCTTTTGAGGTTGGATATGCTGCCTTGACTATTACATTTGACTCTTTTGATGATTTCCTGGATGTATGTTTTGATTTCAGTGTTTTATCTTGACCATCATTTAATTTCCAGGTTCAATTTGCAGCTGGGAGGGATTTGAGACCTGGACAACTAGGGAATCTTATACAGACTTTAGATGATTGGTATGCATGTTTCTGTATTTAGTTGGTCACTTTATGATTGAGGTCTTTCTTTCCCACTCTCATTTTGTGTATTTGCACTCTCCCCTTAATTTTATGTATTCATTCTCGTTGGATTTATTCAAATAAAGCATAGAAATAAGAGAAAGGAGCGCAAATGGATAAAATGGGAGTGTGGAAACGCTATTCTTCTTATAATTCCCTCTCCAAGACAAGTCCTATTTGTCATGTTAGGTACCTTCTTACCTATGCATTGCCTAATGGAAGTTAGACAGAAATCAATCTTGATCTAGTAGGGTTTTGTTTTTAAAATTTGTGCCCCAGGATGGTGGTACAAGTAATTTTACTAACCATCCTATATGCACCCTAACCTGCGTGTCTCCCCCTCTCTTGAAGAGAAGTTATACATCAAGGCGTCATTATAATGTTAGTTGATCCATGCATTACTAAGGGGCTGTTTGATAACCATTTCATTTTCAGATTAGTTTTTATTCTCATTTTTTCAAACTGAACCGAGAACTTGTTTGGTAACTACTTGCAGTTTTCTAAAAAAAAAAAAAAAAAAACATTGAAGGCCAAGTTTTGAAAACTCAATAGTACTTTTCCATTTTCATTTTTTTGAAAACTGTAAACTAAAAACAAAATGGTTATCAAACTGCCTGTAACCTTTCCAAAGCTTACATCATGATAAACAAATTGTTACCTGGACCTTTTCTGTTCCAAATTACGTTCTTTTTAGTTATCCTAATGTAGAAAAGAGTACTGTAAAACTTTAGTAGGATGTTTACAGCAATTATTTGAAACTATCAGGTTAGACACTACAAACAATGCGCTTCTCACAATTGAAGAGAAGATCAAATGGGCAGATAAAAAGTGTGAGTTGGATGCAATACACAAAAAGGCAGTCAACGACAGGGTGGAAGAAGTCAAGAAGTCTGTCAATAACAAGGTAAGTTGAATCCATCATCAACCTATATAATCATAATTTTGTTTTGAGTTGTGATGCACCATCTAGGGATTGCTTCTCTTTTCTTTGCTGTGGTCATAAGATGTTCTGTAAAGGGAAAAATGCCAGGCTTATGTGGGAGTGCTTGGGTCTGGCCGTGCTTTGGGTGGTATGGTTGGAAAGATATATGAAGGACTTTTGAACATTATGTGGGAGTGGGGGTTAAGGAGTTACGGGACAAAGTGCAGTTTTGTCAGCTCTTTGGGCTTCGGTTACTGAGTTTAGTCACACTACCTTCTCTATTATTTGGCTTGTCTGGGAGTTTTCGGTTGTTTGGCTTTTTGTTGTTTGTTTTGTTCCTTTTTCCAAAAGATAAAAAAGGTAGATGAGATGCCTTTGGACTCTGGGTATGTAGTGGTGAAGTTTTTGGTTTCCAGATTGTGGACTACCACTATCCTTTTTATATCAAGGAGACATTTACTTTTTGTTTTGAATAGAAGAGCTTTTATCAAACTTGCCAGTATGCTAGGGGCCTAGGACCGAGATACGTTACACTCATACAGCTTCAGCATGTCAAAATTCAGAAAATATTCCAAATAAGAGGGCAAGCAATTAAAACCTTTTTATTTTCAAAACCATAAAATGTTTACCTTCACAAATCCCAGTTTCTGTGTTTTCTCTGTATCAAAAGCTATGAGAAATAGGGTTTCCTACTTGGACGAGCCTTGGAAGCTCTGTTAACTCAAATATAAAGGATTCTTTTTCATGAACTTCGATAAGGCCATAGGGTTTACATCATTGGGCAGATAGCCCTTAGGTTAACAACTTTAGAACTAGTTTTGCCAATTCTACTCACATTTTCAAAGTTATTTGAAACGTGTGTTAATAATTCACTCAAACAGCTGTGTGCATCAGAGAGACAGAGAGACAGAGACAGAGAGAGAGGCAGACAGACAAATTTTCTTGTAATATATATTGCTCAACTTGTTTTACTTACTTGGCATAGGGTGAACTTTAAGCAGGGTGGGCGAGACTTCCAAGCCTTTGATGACATTCTGTTTGGTGAAACAGCTGGACTAATGGACTATGAAGAAGATCGAACCCGATCCAAGAGGTATTAAATTCAAACATCTTAATCATGTGTTGTTATTATACCTTCACCCCTTCAAAAATTAATTTTTGTATTAATCGCGGTGAACTAAAGTCATGTGTGTTAATTACCATCACCTGGTTGACAATATGAGCATCTCTACTTGGCAGTCTACCGTATAATGTATGTATTGCATCCGAAATCATTCCCATTTAATCTCATGAAACTCAAATATCGCAGGAGAAGATCACCGGTACATTAACAAGTGCGGCCGCGCCTGGGTGGAGGGTGGGGGGTGATGTCTGGAGCACTGCCAAAATTTATCCATAGTGCTTAATTGTTTTATGCTCAATTTCTTAAGGATGGTGGTATAGCATGATTATGCGACATTTCGAAGCTTCGTGTGTATTTAGAAAGTCTATATACATGGAAATATGGAATGCTCCTTATTGGTTCTTCGGTTAAAAACGTTTTAAGGAGTGCTTTTGCAGCGAAGCACTTTTATCTTGTAAGTGCTTTTGTTAGTCGTATGTCAAAAAATTTATTAAAATTCAAGTGCTTATTGAAAAAGCACTTGGAGTGCTTCATGAAGCGGAAAGCACTAATAAGAAGCACTTTTATAACCCAAAAGAACTTTTGCATTTTTCTGTCAAATGCAGTCAAATTGCTTTTTTGATCATTCTCTTATGGTAAGTTAAGAACAGTTGAGATTTACAACTGTTCAATCTTTGAATCCAATGCAAACTAGGCAAACGTGGATCTAACAGCCTTCGATGTCTCTCAATCTCCCATTCGTTTGCATGAACATTTAACATCCCCAACATTTACTTAAAGCCTTTTACAGTGGGTTAGAAAGTTGAGTGCGATACTAATAATATAAGGATCAAACAATTACAATAGCAAAAAAAATTAAGTGTAATGAGAGTGCTTCTTTATTTTTTAGTTTATCATATTAACTTATGGGTACGGAGAGATTTTTTAATGTGTCGGGGGCTTGGGAAAACACTTGAAAAACGAATTGACCAATCATACAATTTGAAAAAATAAAAAGTAGAGGGTTCTTACATTTAATATATAAACTCATCCTTTTTAAAGTCACACCAGTGTTACAATTTTTATAATACGAATCAAATTATCAAACTCATGTAAATTATTGTGAAAGGCCTTACGAAACATAAAAGCTTTTTCTAAGTACGACAATACCTATGTGCCCTGGCTGGGTCAAAGTTAGTTTTAAGAGATATTGGGCTAACATTGTAGAAGCTCATTGTAGGCCAAGCCGGGCTCAGCCTCAAAATTTGTATGTAACTAAATTTTTGTCACGCTTATGCTTTTAACAATTAGTCTTTTTATGTTAAATTATATTTTGAGGTTTTTAATTTAAAATTTTGATTTAGGAAATGAAGCAACCGTGTGTAAAAATAAATGCATTCAAAATATTCTGAACTTATTATTTTATCCCTCACTAATTAAATGATAGTGTTTTGAATTTCTAATTAATGAACATCATTTTTTGGTATTTCAAATGTTTCGCCATTTTGCTGTTCTCACTTTGTGTAGTCTTAAAATTATTTTGGAATATGGGTACTCGAGCCACAAACATTATAGGAGCTCACCCCGTTTTAGTTTCATTAATTAGCCTCTTGGCATGCATTCACGCGTGACCCAAGTAGCCTTAAAGAGGACCATATGCGCCTCGTGCCAAGTTTTCATTACGTACGTTTTTTGGAGTTGTTATAATATGTTATCTTAGTGGTGAAGCTTTTGCTCAGATGAGTGCAGACATTGCATTTGAACTCTTCGACAGAAGAAGACATGAGGGAAATATGAAAAAAGGGAGATTTTTCTTCTCATGGTGAAGCTTTGCTCAGATCAGTGCGGTTTCATCTTCCTTCCTCTCGCTCCCATTTGTCTCAAATGGTATTACAACGCTTACTGCATATAAAACCGTACATACAAGTATAGCTACCTGTTACTTTTTGGGAAATATTAGCATTTAGGTTTTGCTTGTTAGTTAGGATTTTTGGGCCTAGCTCAACGAGTTAGGATTTCTTAAGTTTAGTTCTCTATAAATATTGCTTGTAATTTAGTTTGAGAAGTAAGTTAATCACAATGTAGTCTCTTTGAGTTTTGTAGCCGTTTCGGCGTTCTTGTTTATTTATTAATATTCTTATTATTTTATAATCTTGTTCGTCTTGCACTCTAATACTTTGTCATAAAATGGCTCGAGACGAAAGGCAAAAGCTACAAGTGCATTTCTACAACCCTAACAGAATCCACGATGCATGATATTTGGCCGATCAACCTCTCCAACCCTACTGTGAAATGCAGTATTGCTTTTCTTTTTCTTTTTTCTTTTTTTTTTAAATTCAAGCTATATTCTATTTTAGACTAATCTAAACTGCAAGAAGATGGACCCAAACTTAAGATGTTACATTTTGTTGTCATAATTCTGAAAAAGTTATAAAACAAACACAAATAATTAATACAAAATTAAATATTACTAATGTACTTTAACTATTACAAGCCAAAAATACTAAAATGTTCTTAATAAATTAAAGACTATAATAAAAGAAAAGAAAACAACTTATTTATTTTAATAGAGCAGATACTGCATGCACTCGCAGAGGCTTCATCCAGTGAATGAAGCAGTAGTATTTGTTTAGACGGTCATGGCGATAGAAAACTAAAGATACAAACATGTGACTAAATTGGAGATAGTTGAATGGTTGAAATGTTGGATGAATAAAACATATATATAATATTCGAAAAAAGAATAGTCGTCGTCGATGGTTTTGTATCTAGCAGTTGCAACTGGCAGGAGTTAATTAGCTGCTGTCCCCATTTTGGGTTTGAATATGTGATGAACATGGTTGAAATTCAAACTGAATTTAGAGAAAGTCAAGGTCAAAAAAAATGTAAAAGTCAAAGGATGCAATAAACTGCATGCAGCGCCTGTTGCTTGCACGGACCGTACAACTCTATCCTACCTGTTTGAATTTTATGGGGTTCACGTGACCCCCCCCTTTTCTTCTATTTTCCGACAAACCCTACTAACTTTGACTATGTACTGATAACCCCTCCGAATTTCTTTTGTGCTGACCTTCGGAATCAGCTAATATTGGCCGTTGATACAAGATCATGCGGCTAGAATTGGACATAGTTTTGAAGCCAAAATCCCTATCCAGTACAAGCCTTCAACAAAACAGAGAGATGAGCACAGAGGGAGAGGTCGACCGCCTCGTTTATGTGAAAATGTTAAAAAAGTTAAAATCCAATTCTGGGCGCACTTCTTGTATGAACGGCCGGTATTAGTTGATTCTAAGGGTTGCATAAAGGAGATCAGGCGAAGATCTCAATCCTTTAAACATCTAACCTCAAAAAAAGAAATATTCAATGCATAACACCTTTTTTTTAATCTATAGAGAAATTAGGTTTTCATCATTTCTTTTGATATTTCATTAATTAAAATCCTATTCCTTTTTAATTTTTGATCAAGGTCCTTGGGTATTAATAACATCATTAATTATTTCAATAAATTTTTTTTTTGTATTTCTAAATATATTCATTTAATGTTAAAAATGTTACAAATAGTATATTTATATTTATGACTAAATTTTTTATCATATATTTTTAGTTTTAGTTTGCACCCATTTTCAATTTATAATTCTTTTTTAATTTGTACTAATTTTGTTTTCAGTTTTAATTTGTACCCATATATTAATTTCTTTTTGTGCCCATATTTTTTAAAGTTTATTTGTATTTGTACACATATATTTTATTTATTTATTTATTTATTTTTGGCTAAATGTACCCATGCTAATTATATTTACCCATTCATGTAAAACTTTTTAATCTTAAAATGTACTCATTCTTAAATATACCAATTTGTCATATGTAAAATGTACCCTTTTTTTTAATATATAAAATCTATTCATTTTTTTAATCCATTTTTAAACTTATATGGGTACATTCTTTTTTCTTTGATTTTAAAATGTATCCATGTCAAGTTTAATTGAAGAAATTTACTAATGTTATTAAGCCTAGTATCTTTTTTTTTTTTTTTTTTTTTTTTGTGATTTTGAAGAATGTACCCATGTTTTGATACAATAATTTTTTTGGTTAATTTTGATGAATGTACATATGTTTATATATATATATATACACACACATACAATAGTATATTTATATTTTAATATTTTTAATCCCATAAATTATGATTTTTTTATTTAAAATCTCATTTATATAAACAACTAAAATTTTTAATTTTTAATTTAAAAAATATACTAATGTACATAGAGAAATTATCACATTGATTTCAGGGACCTCGATAAAAAATTAAAAAACCAACAAAGTTTCAATCAAAGAATATTCATGACTAAGGACCGCATCCAAAGTCTCCCTTATTATTATCTCAGATAAGAATAATGAAACAAAAATACGAGATGTGAATAATGAGAATGAATACGAAGACTAGATTTCGTAGTTTATGCAACGAATTTGAGTTGTTCGCATATAATTTCTGTACTTGCTTCTTTTTTTTCTTTTTTTCAAAATCTGTTTGCTTTTATTTAATTTACGGATTAAAAACAGAACTACAAGAGGTCTTTGTATCCTTCTAATTTTTTGAGAAAGGGACGGTATGCATTTTTTTTTTTTTTTTTGAACAAAGGGGAGGGTATGCATTTGAATTGTACATTTAAAAATTCTTATTTGCGGAATTGGTTAAAATAGAAGTGATCTAGCTAGCTAGTAGCTAGTATTCAAGGTTGGTTTACTGTTCAACATTCCAATTAATTATGTTTTATATATTCACACTGATGTTCAAAACTGTCATTTTAGGATTGCAGTTGGTAATCCTCCTCTAATGCATATATTAAGCACATTGCGTGACTACTTACATAAAAATTAGAGTCTTTCCTCTTAATGAACAACATTTTTTGGTATTTCAAATGTTTCGCTATTTTGTTGCTCTCATTTTGTATAGTCTTAAAATTATTTTTTGTATATGGCACTCGAGCCACAAACATTATAGGAGCTCACCCTGTTTTAGTTTCATTTACAATTAGCCTCTTGCCATGAACTCACACATGACCCAATTAGCCTCAAAAAGGACCACAGGTGCCTCGTGCCAAGTTTTCAGCACGTGCGTTTTTTTGGAGTTAGTTGAATGGTTGAAATGTTGGATGAATAAAACATATATATAATATTCGAAAAAAGAATAGTCGTCGTCGATGGTTTTGTATCTAGCAGTTGCAACTGGCGGGAGTTAATTAGCTGCTGTCCCATTTTGGGTTTGAATATGTGATGAAAATGGTTGAAATTCAAACTGAATTTAGAGAAAGTCAAGGTAAAAAAAAAATGTAAAAGTCAAAGGATGAAATAAACTGCATGCAGCGCCTGTTGCTTGCATGGACCGTACAACTCTATCCTACCTGTTTGAAATTTATGGGGTTCACGTGACCCCCCTTTTCTTCTATTATCCGACAAACCCTACTAACTTTGACTATGTACAGATAACCCCTCCGAATTTCTTTTGTGCTGACCTTCGGAATCAGCTGATATTGGCCGTTGATACAAGATCATGCGGCTAGAATTGGACATAGTTTTGAAGCCAAAATCCCTATCCAGTACAACTGTACAAGCCTTCAACAAAACAGAGAGATGAGCACAGAGGGAGAGGTCGACCGCCTCGTTTATGTGAAAATGTTAAAAAAGTTAAAATCCAATTCTGGCCGCACATCTTGTATGAACGGCCGGTATTAGTTGATTCTAAGGATTCACATAAAGGAGATCAGGCGAAGATCTCAATCCTTTAAACATCTACCCTCAAAAGAAAGAAATATTCAATGCATAACACCTTTTTTTAAATCTATAAAGAAATTAGGTTTTCATCATTTCTTTTGATATTTCATTGATTAAAATCCTATTCCTTTTCAAATTTTTATCATATATTTTTAGTTTTAGTTTGCATCCATTTTCAATTTATAATTCTTTTTTAATTTGTACTAATTTTCTTTTCAGTTTTAATTTGTACCTATATATTAATTTCTTTTTGTGCCCATATTTTTTAAAGTTTATTTGTATTTGTACACATATATATTTTTTATTTGTTTTATTTTTATTTTTTTTGGCTAAATGTACCCATGCTAATTATATGTACCCATTCATGTAAAACTTTTTAATCTTAAAATGTACTCATTCTTAAATATACCAATTTGTCATATGTACCCTTTTTTTATATATATATAAAATCTATTCATTTTTTTAATCCATTTTTAAACTTATATGGGTACATTTTTTTTTCTTTGATTTTAAAATGTATCCATGTCAAGTTTAATCGAAGAAATTTACTAATGTTATTAAGCCTAATATGTTTTTTTTTTTTTTTTTTTTTTTTTTTTTGTGATTTTGAAGAATGTACCCATGTTTTGATACAATAAATTTTTTGGTTAATTTTGATGAATGTACATATGTTTACACACACACACACACACACACACACACACACACACTGTGACAGCCCGTCCCAGAAATTTTAAAACGTAACGTGAAATGACGATTTTGCCCTAGCGTGAATTGTCGTTGCGTAGTTGTTCTTTTGGCTTGGTGTGGCTGGTTTGGCACCACACACTCACCCTCACTATTTTCTCCTTTTCCCTGCACCTGTCCCGAGTCCCCATTCCCTTCCCATTTCCTTTGAAACGTACGGACACACCCACATACCCATCGAACCTCCACAGATCGAAGAAACCAAGCACATATTCAGACTCGTGAGGCTTGTAGGAGTCCAACCTTGCCCATTTCAGGTAAGAACACCTTCGTTTTCACGTCGATTACACGATGTCCGATTTGAGGTACTGTTCATGCACACGTGATTTCTCACGTTTTAGGGAATTTCAAGCTTGTAGGTAGCTTGGTGAGGTCCCTAGGAGGCTCGGGGTGGTTTGTTTGATGGTTTTGGACGTCGGGATCACTAGTTTTGAAGTTGGCCGGAGTTGGGTTGATTTTTCAGGTGAGATTTTGTAGATTTTAGCCCTTGAAAGTGGTATGATTGTGTTCCTCTAGTTCTATGATTGTGTTCCTTTAGTTGTGTATATATATATATATATATATATATATACATATACATATGCATATTGGGTGCTGCGGACCCATAGGTAAGTGCCAGGTAAGTGTTATTCATGTTTACATTCAGTAGTGATTCGAGATACTTAGAGAGCTCATAATCTGCACCCTCGGTATTAGTGCTCCCGCCCAGAGTAGGGCGCAGTCCTTCACGTGTTGTTCACCTCCCGCACCACACGCTCAACTTGGATCCAAGTTAGGTGCACAGTCTTGTCGTACAGACCACTTTAGGTGGTTCTGACTCGTAGGTGACCCGCGATTATTCGCACAGCCTTCACGTGATCGTAGCACTAGAGCGTTTATATGTATTACACCCAGGCCTGTCGTACAGACCACTTTAGGTGGTTCCGACTCGTGGGCAGGTTTAATTATTGAGATTGAGATTTGAGCTCTAGATGTAGCCGTACAGGTCACGTTAGGTGACTCCTGCTGCCAGACTATATGTTATGGATATGATTTATACCCGAGCACTTGCATTTCATTCTGGGGTTCCGACATGGCATATTCTTAAGCATGATTGGCGTTTATATACGTACATATGTTTATTTTCTGGGAAGTATACAGGTTTTACGGCGAGGGGTTAGAACTTATTTGTTAAATGGTTTTCGAAAAGCTTTGTTTTTGCCCACTCACGCTTTTGTTTTGCGCCCCTCCAGGTTCTAGCTACTTAGCAGGTTTGGTGGTTTCCCAGAGGGCTTTCCCGACATTTCTGACAGACGATCACCAACGTAGGGCCACCTTCGGGTGTACTGTTGTCGCGTCATTTTCGTTTGGACTGCTTTAGGCGTTATGCTCTGAACTTATGTCTCACTTACGCTAGCACTTATTAATTTTACCTTATGTATGCTAGTTTTTATTTATTTGTACTTCTTCTATTATTATTTTATTAGCTTCCGCACTGTGCACATGGTTACGTCACCTACGCGTGATGGCCAGCATGCCCTGATCTCGGTCGGGGTGTGTCAGTTTGGTATCAGAGCCTAGGTTTTGGCAGTCCTGTACTTTTGTGAGTATTCTAATGGTTTTGGTGTCTTCTGTCAGAACTATGCCGCCTCGTTGGGAACCACGTCGCTCTGTTGAGCCTAGTTTCCCCGATATTGCTCAGCTGGGGGAAGCTATTGCTACAGCTATTTAGTCGGCGATAAGTTTGAAGTTGGATAAGTTGGATAAGTTTGAAGGTAATGAGGGTCACAAGGGTGCAGAGCGATGGTTAGAGCACATTGAGAAGACTTTTCGCGTGTTGCACAATCAGGGGAACCTTCCTGTCGAGAGGTGGGTTGAGACGACATCGTGGTTTCTGGGTATGGAGTCTGCAACCTGGTGGGAACATGAACTCTGTAGTTTGACTCCAGCTGAGAAGACTGATTGGGATGTTTTCGTTGAGTTGTTCAAGAGAAGGTTTGTGCCCCCTGAGTACATTGATCGTAAGAAGCAGGAATTTACAGAGTTGAGACAGAGGAAGCTGACAGCGAATGAGTACTATCGGAAGTTCACTGATTTGTCTCGTTATCATCCTGAGATTGCTGGTAATCCGGCGGAGATGCTTCGTCGTTTTCGCTTAGGCACTAAGAAGAAATGGCGTTCGATGACAACCACTACTCATTGTAATACTTACCAGGATTTTTATGAGATTCTACTGAGGGTTGAGGATTCAGAAAACATGTCGAGCGAGAGTGATGAGGAAGAGAAGGACGGTAATCAGAAGAAAGATGATAAGGGTAAAGGTCAAGCGTCGCTTGGGCCTCGTCGGACTCAGAATTTCAAGAGGGGTGGTACTAGTTCTAGCTCTTCTAGCGGTGGTTTTAGCGCCACTGGTCAGGGACGTGGAGGCAAGTTTGCTGGTGGTGCTAGAGGCCAGAGACAGGGTGATGGTGGCAGAGGTAGGGCCCCACTTTGCCGCAGGTGTAATAATCGGCACTTTGGTGAGTGTAGGTGTGGCAGCAGTGGTTGTTTTACGTGTGGGCAGATGGGACATCGGGCTGCGAATTGTCCCCAGAGTCAACAGCAGAAGCCGTAGCAGACTTTCTTGCCGCCACCTGCGCCGATTCAGCAGATTCAGGGTCCGGGTATTTATGGACAGGCAGGCCGAGGTGTGCCTATCACTATCAGGGTGATGCTATTCCTTATGCCCCGGGACAGTATCAGTATCCCCAAGACCCATATTCTCAGGGTGGTTACCCTCCGTATCCTGGCGGCTATATGCCGTATCCTCCAACTTCAGCAGGCGGTTCTTAGTGGTTTCAGGGAGGACAGTTCCAGCAGTGAGAGATTGCTTCGAGTAGCGCGGGGTCTTCGAGGCAGTCTGGTCAGCCCAGTCAGGGGCGTGGTACTCAGAGTCGTGGTGGTCAGACGAGCAGAGGTCGCGGTGGACGACAGCAGACCTAGGGGCGTATTCATAATATTTCGTTGCAGGATGCTCTGAACAATCCGGATTTGATCATGGGTACGTTAAATATTCTTGGTTATTTTGCTAGAGTATTAATTGATTGTGGTGCTACACATTCTGTGATTTCTCATACATTTGCTTAAGTGACGCAACCTCGCCCCACACCTCTAGGGTATGATTTAGAGTTCGCTATGCCTAGAGGGGAGAGATGTATTGTAGACCGTGTGTACCTAGGGTGTCCAGTGATAGTGGAGAATGTTGTTATGCCAGCTGACCTTATCCCGTTGGATATTGTTGATTTTGATGTGATTCTGGGCACAGATTGGTTGCATTTCTATCGTGCCAATATTGATTGTTACGGGAAAATAGTTACGTTCCATCGTCCTGGACTACTTGTGGTTACGTTCGCGGGTGAGTAGAGTGGGGTGAGACATGGCGTTGTTTCTACTGTGCGGGCAAAAAGATTGTTAGCTAAAGGTTGCCGAGGGTACTTAGCTCATGTGGTGTTGGATGAGGCTACTCCTAGTAGAGTTGAGGATGTGAGGGTAGTCAGACACTTTCCCGATGTTTTCCCTGAGGATTTACCTGGTTTACTACCAGATCGAGACATGGAGTTTACTATCGAGTTGCTTCCAGGTACTAATCCTATTTCTTTGACTCCTTGTCGTATGGCACCCGCTGAGTTAAGGGAATTGAAAGTTCAGTTGCAGGAATTAGTGGATAAGGGTTTCATTCAGCCTAGTACTTCACCGTGGGGAGCTCCAGTATTGTTTGTGAGGAAGAAAGACGGAACTTTGAGGCTATGTATTGATTATCGGCAATTGAATCAGGTGACGATTAAAAACCATTATCCGTTGCCATGTATCGATGATTTGTTTGATCAGCTTCGAGGTGCTTATGTATTCTCCAAGATTGACTTGATGTCTGGATATTATCAGCTGAAGATTAGTAGGGATGACGTTCCTAAGACGGCATTCAGGACTCGTTATAGTCATTACTAGTTTCTGGTTATGCCATTTGGTTTGACGAATGCACCAGCTGCTTTCATGGATTTGATGAACCGGGTATTCCAGCCATATTTGGATAGATTCATTATTGTTTTCATCGACGACATTCTGGTGTACTCTAAGTCTAAGGCGGAGCACGTTTGACATCTTACTTTGGTGTTGAAGAGGTTGAGGGAACACCAATTGTATGCTAAGTTTAGCAAGTGCCAGTTTTGGTTAGACCAAGTTGCGTTTTTGGGGCACGTCATTTCTGCTCAGGGTATTTTAGTGGACCCTCAGAAGGTGGCAGCTGTGGAGAAATGGGAGCAACCGCGAACCGTCACTGAGGTGAGGAGTTTCCTTGGTTTAGCAGGTTATTATCGACGGTTTGTTAAGGATTTTTATGTGATTGCTTTACCACTGACAAGGTTAACGAGGAATGATGTTAAATTTGAGTGGGATGATAAGTGTGAACAGAGTTTCCAGCAGTTGAAGTATTGTCTCACTCAGGCACCTGTTTTGGCACTCCCGGACGATAGTGGTGATTTTGAGGTTTATAGTGATGCTTCTTTGAATGGTCTGGGATGTGTGTTAATGCAGCATGGTAGGGTGATTGCTTATGCTTCACGACAGTTGAAACCTCATGAGTTGAATTACCCTACACATGATTTGGAGTTGGCCGCTATTATCATTGCGTTGAAGTTGTGGAGACACTACCTTTATGGAGAGAAATGTAGGATCTTTACAGATCACAAGAGTCTTCAATATCTTTTTACTCAGAAGGAACTTAATCTTCGTCAACGGAGGTGGATGGAGTTGCTCAGCGATTATGACTGTACGATTGATAATCACCCTGGTCGTGCAAATGTAGTTGCTGATGCACTTAGCAGGAAGTCTCAGGGCTGCATTAATGCGTTGTATGCGAGTCGTATTCCTCTTTTGGCGGACTTGCGTTCTACGGGAGTGAGGTTAGAAGCAGAAGATAGAGATGTGGCTTTACTTGCTAATTTTCAAGTTAGGCCAATTTTAGTTGATCGGGTACGTGAAGCTCAGGTGGCTGATAGACAAACTCAGGAATTAGTTCAAGCTCGAGATCGAGGGAGGAGGAGAGACCTCAGAGTTCTTGATTCGGATGGTATGTTGATGCAGGAGGGTAGGATGTTCGTGCCGAATAATTTGGATTTAAAGAAAGAAATTCTCGATGAAGCACATATCTCGGCTTACGCCATGCATCTAGGAGCTACTAAAATGTATCATACCATTCGACCATTTTATTATTGGCCAGGTATGAAGAGGGAGATAGCTGAGTATGTGAGTAGGTGCGCTGTTTTTCAGCAAGTTAAAGCGGAAAGGAAGAAGCCGTTTGGGTTGTTGAAGCCACTTCCCATTCCAGAGTGGAAATGGGAAAATATTACCATGGATTTTGTGTACAAGCTTCCGCGTACACATAATGGTTTTGACGGCATTTGGGTGATCGTTGATCGGCTTACCAAGTCAACACATTTCATTCTAGTAAGGGAGAAGTATTCTTTGGGCCGATTGGCGGAGTTGTTCATCTCGAAGATTGTGAAGTACCATGGTGTCCCTGTGAGTATTGTCTCGGATCGTGATCCACGATTTACATCTAAGTTTTGGGTAGCATTTCAGGAAGCTTTGGGTATGAGGCTACTTTATAGTAAGGAGTATCATCCTCAGACAGACAGACAGTCAGAGAGAACTATTCAGACTTTGGAGGATATGTTGCGAGCTTCGGTGTTACAGTTTGGTGATGCTTGGCACCAGCGGTTGGATTTGATGGAATTTGCCTACAATAACAGCTTTCATTCGAGTATTGGCATGGCGCCTTTTGAGGCATTGTATGGTAGAGCTTGTCGCACACCGTTGTGTTGGTCAGAGGTTGGAGAAAGAGTCTTAGTGGGTCCGGAGATTGTTGAGGAGACTACTCAAAATGTTCAGGTAATTAAGTCTAACCTGAAAGCAGCCCAGGACAGGCAGAAGAGTTTAGCAGATCGGCATGCTACGGACAGAGCGTATGAGGTCGGAGATTGGGTATTTCTGAAACTTTCACCATGAAGAGGTGTTGTGCGGTTTGGAAAGAAAGGCAAGTTGAGTCCCAGGTACATCGAACCCTACATGGTCACAGAGCGAGTTGGTGAGGTAGCTTACAGGTTGGAGTTGCCTCCGGAGTTGGCTAGAGTACATAACGTTTTTCACGTGTCCATGCTTCGACATTATGTTGCTGATTCGTCTCACGTGATACCTCTTCAACCCTTGGAAATCAATCCAGATTTGACTTATGACGAGGAGCCAGTGACGATACTAGATTGGAAGGAAAAGGTTCTGAGGAACAAGACGGTGAACTTGGTGAAAGTTTTGTGGAGAAATCATTCCGTGGAGGAGGCTACGTGGGAAACGGAAGATCGGATGAGGGATTTGTATCCTAGGTTGTTCTTTGGTCACTAGGGGTTGTTATTTGGTTGTTTTGAATTTCGGGACGAAATTCTAATAAGGTGGGTAGGTTGTGACAGCCCGTCCCAGAAATTTTAAAACGTAACGTGAAATGACGATTTTGCCCTAGCGTGAATTGTCGTTGCGTAGTTGTTCTTTTGGCTTGGTGTGGCTGGTTTGGCACCACACACTCACCCTCACTATTTTTTCCCTTTCCCTGCACCTGTCCCGAGTCCCCATTCCTTTCCCATTTCCTTTGAAACGTATGGACACACCCACATACCCATCGAACCTCCACAGATCGAAGAAACCAAGCACATATTCAGACTCGTGAGGCTTGTAGGAGTCCAACCATGCCCATTTCAGGTAAGAACACCTTCATTTTCACGTCGATTACACGATGTCCGATTTGAGGTACTGTTCATGCACACATGATTTCTCACGTTTTAGGAAATTTCAAGCTTGTAGGTAGCTTGGTGAGGTCCCTAGGAGGCTTGAGGTGGTTCGTTTGATGGTTTTGGATGTCGGGATCACTAATTTCGAAGTTGGCCGGAGTTGGGTTGATTTTTCAGGTGACATTTTGTAGATTTTAGCCCTTGAAAGTGGTATGATTGTGTTCCTCTAGTTCTAAGCTTCATTTTGGTACCAATTTTGTGAAATTTGGATGAAAAACGAAGAAGTTATCAACGTTTGAAAAATTCCCGATTTTCCGGCGCCGGCGACGGCGCTGGAGGCTCGCCGGAGAAGACGACGGAATATTCCGTCAAGTTTGACGGAATATTCCTGACGCCGTTGACAGAATCTGTTAAATCTGATGGAATATTCCCTACGACGTCAGTTGACGCCGTCAGTGTACCAGGCACGTGCTTGCGCGTGGCCGGCCCGTGGGAGCGCGTGCGCCGGTGAAAAATTATTTTAAAAATATAGGGATGTTCCTGAGGTTGAGTAGATCACGTTGGTGTATTCATACACCCCATTTGAGCATTGTATGAGAAGTTATTTCTAAAGTTTGGTTATGTGCTTAAAAATTAACGTTTTTATAGTTATTTCGCATATAGGTGAGACGTATCCCGAGGACGAGCGTGGTCACTCGAGGCAGGGGGTTACGACCCTTCCACTTACCAGTGAGTGGACTTTTGGTTTTCCGTATATACCTATATACTTATATTTTTCCCAGAAATTGATTTGAATTGTTATTTGCCATATGCCATGCATTAGATTATCGTTATTTATGCATCGTTAGTTGCATTATTAGTTGTATATATATATATACACACACATACATATGCATATTGGGTGCTGCGGACGCACAGGTAAGTGCCAGGTAAGTGTTATTCATGTTTACATTTAGTAGTGATTCGAGATACTTAGAGAGCTCATAACCTGCACCCCTGGTGTTAGTGCTCCCGCCCAGAGTAGGGCACAGTCCTTCACGTGTTGTTCACCTCCCGCACCACACGCTCAACTTGGATCCAAGTTAGGTGCACAGTCCTGTCGTACAGACCACTTTAGGTGGTTCCGACTCGTAGGTGACCTGCGATTATTCGCACAGCCTTCACGTGATCGTAGCACTAGAGTGTTTATATGTATTACACCCAGGCCTGTCGTATAGACCACTTTAGGTGGTTCCGACTCGTGGGTAGGTTTAGTTATTGAGATTGAGATTTGAGCTCTAGATGCAGCCGTACAGGTCACGTTAGGTGACTCCGGCTGCCAGACTATATGTTATGGATATGATTTATACCCGAGCACTTGCATTTCATTTTGGGGTTCCGACATGGCATATTCTTAAGCATGATTGGCGTTTATATACGTACATATGTTTATTTTCTGGGAAGTATACAGGTTTTACGGCGAGGGGTTAGAACTTATTTGTTAAATGGTTTTCGAAAAGCTTTGTTTTTGCCCATTCATGCTTTTGTTTTGCGCCCCTCCAGGTTCTAGCTACTTAGCAGGTTTGGTGGTTTCCCAGAGGGCTTTCCCGGCATTTCTGACAGACGATCACCAGCGTAGGGCCACCTTCGGGTGTACTGTTGTCGCGTCATTTTCGTTTGGACTGCTTTAGGCGTTATGCTCTGAACTTGTGTCTCACTTACGCTAGCACTTATTACTTTTACCTTATGTATGCTAGTTTTTATTTATTTGTACTTCTTCTATTATTGTTTTATTAGCTTCCGCACTGTGCACATGGTTACGTCACCTACGTGTTATGGCCAACACGCCCTGATCTCGGTCGGGGTGTGTCAGTTTTAATTGTCACATCCCGACTCGGGGCAGACCACTTCCCGGGCCCGCTCCACCACCGTAGCACGATATTGTCCGCTTTGGGCTTACCATTCCCTCACGGTTTTGTTTTTGGGAACTCACGAGCAACTTCCCAATGGGTCACCCATCATGGGATTGCTCTAACCCCCTTCTCGCTTAACTTCGGAGTTCCCATGGAATTCGAAGCCAGTGAGCTCCCAAAAGGCCTCGTGCTAGGTAAGGATGGGAATATAAACATAAGGATCACTCCCCTGGGCGATGTGGGATGTCACAATCCACCCCCCTTAGGGGCCCGACGTCCTCGTCGGCACACACGCGACCAGGTTTAGGCTCTGATACCAAATTGTCACATCCCGGCCCGGGGCAGACCACTTCCCGAGCCCGCTCCACCACCGTAGCACGATATTGTCCGCTTTGGGCTTACCATTCCCTCACGGTTTTATTTTTGGGAACTCACGAGCAACTTCCCAGTGGGTCACCCATCATGGGATTGCTTTAGCCCCCTTCTCGCTTAACTTCGGAGTTCCCATGGAATCCGAAGCCAATGAGCTCCCAAAAGGCCTCGTGCTAGGTAAGGATGAGAATATAAACATAAGGATCACTCCCCTGGGCGATGTGGGATGTCACACACACACACACAATAGTATATTTATATTTTAATATTTTTAATCCCACAAATTATGATTTTTTTTATTTAAAATCTCATTTATATAAACAACTAAAATTTTTAATTTTTAATTTAAAAAATATAGTAACGTACATAGAAATAAATTATCATATTGATTTCAGGGACCTCGATAAAAAATTAAAAACCAACAAAGTTTCAATCAAAGAATATTCATAACTAAGGACCGCATCCAAAGTCTCCCTTATTATTATCTCAAATAAGAATAATGAAACAAAAATACGAGATATGAATAATGAGAATGAATACGAAGACTAGATTTCGTAGTTTATGCAACGAATTTGAGTTGTTCGCATATAATTTCTGTAGTTGCTTCTTTTTTTTATTTTTTCAAAATCTGTTTGCTTTTATTTAATTTACGGATTAAAAACAGAACTGCAAGAGGTCGTTGTATCCTTCTAATTTTTTGAGAAAGGGACGGTATGCATTTTTTTTTTTTTTTTTGAACAAAGGGGAGGGTATGCATTTGAATTGTACATTTAAAAGTTCTTATTTGCGGAATTGGTTAAAATAGAAGTGATCTAGCTAGCTAGTAGCTAGTATTCAAAGTTGGGTTACTGTTCAACATTCCAATTAATTATGTTTTATATATTCACACTGATGTTCAAAACTGTCATTTTAGGATTGCAGTTGGTAATCCTCCTCTAATGCATATATTAAGCACATTGCGTGACTACTTACATAAAAATTAGAGTCTTTTCTCTTAATGAACAACATTTTTTGGTATTTCAAATGTTTCGCCATTTTGTTGCTCTCACTTTGTATAGGCTTAAAATTATTTTTTGTATATGGTACTCAAGCCACAAACATTATAGGAGCTCACCCTGTTTTAGTTTCATTTACAATTAGCCTCTTGCCATGCACTCACGCGTGACCCGATTAGCCTCAAAGAGGACCACAGGTGCCACGTGCCAAGTTTTCAGTACGTGCGTTTTTTTGGAGTTGTTGTGATATGTTATCTTAGCGGTGAAGCTTTTGCTCAGTTGAGTGCTGACATTGCATTTGAACTCTTCGAAAGAAGAAGACATGATGGAAATATGAAAATAGGGAGATTTTTCTTCTCATGGTGAAGCTTCGCTCAGATCAGTGCAGTTTCATCTTCCTTCCTCTCGCTCCCATTTGTCTCAAATAGTATTACAACGCATACTGCATAATACCTTACATACAAGTATAGATACCTGCTACTTTTTGGGAAATATTAGTATTTAGGTTTTACTTGTTTGTTAGGATTTTTGGGCCTAGCTCATCGAGTTAGGGTTTCTTAAGTTTAGTTCTCTATAAATATTGCTTGTAATTAGTTTGAGAAGTAAGTCACAATGTAGTCTCTTTGAGTTTTGTAGCCGTTTCGGCATTCTTGTTTATGTATTAATATTCTTATTATTTTGTCATCTTATTCATCACGCACTCTGATACTTTGTCATACGATGGCTTGAGACGAAATGCAAAAGCTACAAATGCATTTCTACAACCCTATCAGAATCCACGATACATGATATTTGGCCGATCAACCTCTCCAACCCTACTGTGAAATGCAGTATTGCTTTTTCTTTTTTTTTTTTTTTTTTTTTTTTTTAAATTTTAACTCAAGTGATATTTTATTCTAGACTAATCTAAACTGCAAGAAGACGGACCCGAACTCAAGATGTTACTTCTTCAATCCTACTTTGTGTGTTTCTTTTGTATTTAATCACCTACTTTATTTAATTGATGTATTTTATGACTACCAAATCTAACTAATAGTTAGGTACGATGCAACAAGACTGTGTTGCTCACGAAAATGAGTAGTAATGGTTAACCAAATCTAGAAGCTTACGAATCAAACCGATACATTTGGAAGAACGAATATGATATAAACGGTCGATCTAGCGGTTTACCTCGAAAAAACATGTTACTTAATAAGACATGTGATTTTTTCATAAACAGTTACGAATTTAACATCCATATAGTTTAGAATTGTGGCTTTAGTCAGTTCATTATCTTCAACCCATTTATTATAAACTCGAGAAGCCAAAGAGGCCTCTCATCCTTAGTAGTGTACATGGTTGTATCATGTCATCCTTTTACATATTCGATAACTTACAGTATTTAGCCTCTCTATCTTAAAAACTTCAGATTTTGAAGACATAGTTGTCATAATTCTCAAAAAAGTTACAAAACAAACACAATTACTTATTACAAATATAAATGCAAACGCTACTAGTGTGCTTTAACTATTACAAGTCACAGATACCAAAATGTTCATAATAAATAAAGACTAAAATAAAATAAAAGAAAACGAATTGTTTATTTTAGTAGCGGATCTCGACACCCTCACAGAGGCTTCGTCCAGTCAATGAAGGAGTAGTGTTTATTTAGATGGTCACAGCGATAGAAATCATGTGGGTTCCTTGCCCGGGTACTGGGTCAAGCGTGGTCTACTCTTCAACTGTTATCTCGCAAGAACGCCATATCTTCCCTTTCTATTTGGCCCCTACACCAACAAAGGCAATTGAAATAAGGAGACCTTAACAAATTTATTAGGTCAATTTTTTTTGCAGAAAAAATTACGAATTGGCATTAGGCTTTTGGCTAAGGTTATCAATGTTTCCTCCAAAAAAATTGGTGGAGGCAAAGAGGGATAGACAATATCTCTTGGTGTACTTGCTACTGACATTGGCATTGATTTTATTTGTCGCAATTGCCTTCATAAAAAGAGTTTCTTTAGTGATGAATATTGTGAAGAATTCACATCATAATAGAATGAGAGATCAATGGTTAAATGCTATAATTGTATACATTGAGAAATATGTATTTGATTATATTAAACAATGTCGTGATACGACCTTTTCAAAATAGTAGACGTGAACAACTATAAATGAAAGTATGATTAATTTTGGGAAACATAATTTACAACCCCATCATTATAAATTTCTGGGAGCTTCACTGTTAACAAGTAGAGAAGATATTTGTTGCTTGCTTGAGGACTAATTAAAGATATAAAAACGTGTGAGTAAATTGGAGATCTTTGAATGGTTGAAATGTTGGAAGAAGAAAAAAAATATATATAATAATATTCGAAGAAAGAATAGTCGTAGCAATAAACTGCAAGCAACAAATTTGAAAGTCAAAGGATGCAATAAACCGCATGGGTACGCATGCAGCGCCCGTTGCTTGCATGGACCGTACAACTCTACCCTACTGTTTGGCGGCGCCCCCCTTCTCGTCCCCACTATTCTCCTCTCGTGCGTTTGAATTTTACGGGGTTGACGTGACACCCTTTTTCTTCTATTACCCGACCAACTCTACTAACTTTGAATATGTACAGATAACCTCTCCGGATTTCTTTTGTGCTGACCTGCGGAGTCAGCTAATATTGGCAGTTGATACAAGATCGTGCGGCTAGAATTGGACTTAGTTTTGAAGCCAAAATCCTTTTCCAGTACAAGCCTTCAACAAAACAGAGAGATGAGCACAGAGGGAGAGGTCGACTGCCTCGTTTATGTGAAAATGTTAAAGAAATTAAAATCCAATTCTGGCCGCACATCTTGTATGAACGGTCGGGTATTAATTGATTCCGAGGATCCACGTAAAGGAGATCAGGCGAGGATCTCAATCCTCTAAACATCTATCCTCAAAAAACCAAAAGAAATATTCACTGTATGACACCTTTTTTTAATTTATTATTATCTCAAATAAGAATAATGAAACAAAAATACGAGATGTGAATAATGAGAATGAATACAAAGGCTAGAATTCGTAGTTTATGCAACAAATTTGAGTTGTTCACATATAATTTCGGTACTTGCTTCTTCTTTTAATTTTTTTTTTTTCAAAATCTGTTTGCTTTTATTTAATATACGGATTAAAAACAGAAGTGCAAGAGGTGGTTGTATCCTTCTAATTTTATGAGAAAGGGACGGTATGCATTTTTTTATTTTTATTTTGAACAAGGGGGAGGGTATGCATTTGAATTGTACATTTAAATGTTCTTATTTGCGGAATTGGTTAAAATTGAAGTGATCTAGCTAGCTAGTAGCTAGTATTCAAAGTTGGGTTACTGTTCAACATCCCAATTAATTATGTTTTATATATTCACACTGATGTTCAAAACTGTCACTTTAGGATTCCAGTTGGTAATCCTCCTCTAATGCATATATTAAGCACATGCGTGACTACTTACATAAAATTAGTCTTTCCTCTTATTCGGCCACTGGAGGGAATTCGGCCAACATGTGGGGCCCTGTCTAAAATCTAGTCGCCTTTAGGTGTAGATGCCTCTTGAAAATGTAAAATCTTCATGGTATTATCTTCAGCCACTTGAGCAAAGTTTGTCTTTATCTTCTTGCGATGTGAATGATCCTTAGTAACAGCTTGAGTGGAAGCTCGACAAATGCAGATCTATGTTCCTTGAGCCATAGCAATAACACATATCAAGTTCAGTGGAAGTTTGATTATTGTTCGGGCTTTTGCTTTTATTCTTTAAGTTTGAGGCTTTAAGAGCTAGGGTGTCTACCCTAGCATGGTATTCGAGCCAATGGGTCTAACTTCATGGTTCTTCATCAAAAGTTGGTCTTGTTTTTCAGCAAGTGGTAAGATAGAGATTCTTTTGTGCCTTATATTGTTTTTGCATAACAATATTGGTGGAATGAAATGTAGAACAGGTCTTTTCTAGGAGATCCTGTTCAGGTAAATACTCTTTACAGAATTTAAAGAATGACTAGATTCGAGAAATTTCATAATTGTATATATTTACAGACTTAAAAGTATTAGAATATCGCTTGAAACAAAAAAATTATTTTGAAATTTTTAGTACATTGCTCATGAATTCCATGAGGGCTACAAAATTTACAATTGCAACCTTGGTGACAATTTATTTTTGTGAAAGAGAAACATTCCATTCCAAAAATCGAGTCATCAAACAATAACAAAATCTTGCATTCATAAAACACCCACAAAAGCATCAGATCAGCCTCTCTTATCATCTCTCAAACATCTCCTTTTTTTTTTTTTTATATATCTCAGATAATTACAGTGTGTCCTCCACAATTTGGGTAGTGGTTAGCTACTAGTGCTTTTCCCTTCCCCCACTTTCCCCACCACCTCATCTTCAGCTAACCAATAACTGCTCGCCACGTGTAACCGACACCGCCACTTGGACTTCCACTTGCTGCTGCCCAATCCCTGCTCCCATTTCCAGCCCGGCTTGAGCCGGGGTCGAGCCGTTCGCCTTCTTTCTCCGCTTCGGGGATCCGCTCTCTGAAGACGAAGACGACGGTTCGGGTGATGACCGCTTAGACGTCAACCGCACTGGGTCGGGCTCGCCCGAGTTGATCCGAAGCGGGAAATTCAACAAAGCCCTTGAGCCGCGCATTCTGTAAGCGGCTCTGTCGTAAGCCAGAGCCGCGTCCTCAGCCGTTTCGAAAGTTCCGAGCCAAACCCTCGCGCCATTCTTAGCCGGGTCCCGAATTTCGGCTGCGAACTTGCCCCACGGCCGTTGCCGTACGCCCCTGTAATGCTTCCCCTTGGCTGGCACCACAGCTGGAAAGGCTTGAGCCGACTGCTGAACCGGCCGAACCGGTTGAACCGGTGCCGCTTTTTTCTCCTGCACCTTGTTCACTGGTGGCAGAACCTCCGGTTCCGATTTTACCGAAAAATCGTAGGGAAGCGTGTCGGCGGAACCGGATGGGACCCACCCGACGCTAACGGCGTCCCTCAAAACTCCATAGAGCACCATGTCCTCGGAATCGTCCTCCTTGAGCGGCAAATCGCCCCAATTTTGGGTCAAACACGGGTACAGGCTACTGAAGCTGGAACTCCGAGAAAAAAGGGACCCGAACCCGAGTTGGTCATCGGGTTCCCGATTCGGAAATCCGTCTCGCCAAGTAAGTGGCGTCGAATCGAGTCCAGGAGTGCGTAATCCGAGTCGGTTCCACTCTGTCCGTACATTTCGCAGCTGTAAAACCAAAAATTTCGGGTCCGGGTTTGAACCGAAAACTTTGTTGAGGTGTAGAGACAGAAGGAGAGGAGAGAGAGAGAGTTGTTCGTTGAGATTTTGGATAATCTTCTCGGATTTGGGGAGAGGGAGGGGCTTAAATAGGCGAGAAGGTTCATGCACATTTCAACTGGATGGATATTTCCGAATTTAAATATTATTATTTATTAATTTTTAGTATTTTAAGTGGCTGAATTTTTAATTAATTTTGTTGAGGTCGATGTTGTCCTCGTCTTCTTCGAAATTTCTTTGGTGTGCAAATTGTGTTGTGGGGCCAGATTTCAATTAATCACCTGAGAGAGGGCTGACGTCACCATCTTACAGCAGCAAACTGCTACTTGTTGTTGCCTGTCGCTTTGGGATCAGCATCCTCTCTCCTGAACCTAGAAGACTCAGTCTTATAAGCAAATCACATAGATCGTTAATTTTTAATCTAATAATTACAATTATTATAATTTTTAAAGAAATTTTCTGTTTATAGCTTTTAAATAAAAAATTAACAGCTCGTATAATTTACTCAGAAAACTCAACTCGTTAAACTCAGGAAACTCAACCTCTTAAGCATTAGGATCCTTATCCGTCGCTTTGCTTCCACACATGTTTTTTGTCTCTTTGCTATGTCGACAATCGACACGTTGATAACATTCGGCCGTTCATTTTTCAACTTGGCTCGAGTTTTATAAAATAATAATAATGATTAATAATAACTTTTTGTTTGTTAATTTTCTATTTTGGTAACTATTAAAATAGAAGGTCTTTGATTAGTTTATCCCTTCATCTTCCTTCTCAGTATTTTTTTAAGAATCTAGGAAATTACCACCCATTTTTACAACTACGTACAACAGCTCGAGATAAAATGCAAATTCAACTAGCACATTTCTACAATGAGAATGTTAAAGAGATTCTCAAATGCAGAACTCTCTGACACCTCGTATTTTGGTATAATGTTTAATAATATTGACAAGCAAATTGATAATAAATTGTGAGGTGATAATGAGTCTGACTTTAACCACGCCTTTTGACTGAGCAACTTTTTCATCCCTATTGCGAATTGAGGGCCATTTTTAAATTTTAATTCAAGTCATACTTCACGAATTTTACTACCAGATTTACATGTACGTAAGAATGGTAGCTAATCCTCTTATTTCACATTAGACTAATCTAAACTGTGATGGGTGATTCAAACTCGAGTGCAGCTTCTTCGACCTCTTGTGTGTGTTTCCTTCGATTTTAATCTGCGTGTTGCTCAAGAAAGTAGCCAAGAGTATTGACAATTCGTTGATATTACTTGAAGTCGTTTTATGAGGTTGTGCTTTGCAATGTCAAAAAATGTGAGGCCAGGATTGTTTATTCTCATGCCAAAATAAAAGCAAATTACGTGCGCCTAATACATTATGATAATTCACTACTTGTAAAGATCGAAAATGTGCTAGGCCAGGCTATTTCAGACCTGTCACAATATTTCAGGTTGTGATAGGTTAGGCTTTGAGTGACAAAGCTTCGACTCATGTCCACCTTTGTAAGTTGTGCTTCTCAGGCTTGGTCGGACCACGGGTTTGTGTGTTCTTGGGTACACAATCCTAATGGAATGGTTATGGTCCTATGGAGGATATATAGTACATGTGTTTGGGGTGTGTTCGGGGCTGTTTTAAAAAATCAAAGTCCGATATGTAGCAGTTGATGGTATTTCCATCCTCAACTCGAACTCGGCCGGTTATATATGTTTATTAATATAATTATTATGGAGTAGTATGTAATAAATACATATAGAAAAGTATGTGGTTCCACTCTAACCTAAGTCTAGAGTTTTAGTCTTTAACCCTAACTTTTGAGAGCACAAATATGATATACACGATTCATTTGACAATTTCATTACAACATGATGCGACAACATACTTTTGAACTCGTTACGAAGATTTGATGTAAGATGAAAGTTGGTCATTATAAGAAATTATTTTCTTGTAACATATGGTATGCTACGAATGGTAAACGAGCTGAAAATGACATTTTTCTCTCTTGGTGTACTGCGGGCAGATTCATCGGCCCTAAGACACAAAAATATGCAAATGTCTATCTTTGGAAGTGGCTCCACAAAGTCAATAGGAAATAGGAAGAGAGGACCCACCTCTCCCTCAATTTGCTTTCACACTTTAACGTCTGTTCGAGGGGAACCGGATTCTTTCCGGACTTAATTGGAAATGAGCTCAAAGATCAAATGATCTAGATCATTGAAATTTGATTAAATGACTACAATTATTATAACTTTTAGAAGGACTCATATTTGTAGCTATTAGATCAAATTTCAATGGTCTGGATCATTTGATGAGGATGCTCAATTCCTTTAGGTATGGAGGGGATTCGGTTCCTGTTCGACGAAGGTGAGTTTTGTCTTATAACTTTTAGTTTAATTTTTGTTAAAGATGAGATTATCCAAACACTTGGATTATCTAAGATCTAAATGGCCCCAACTTATTTGATCTTTTCGTTATTGCTTTTTAGGGTTTTGGAGTTGAGTTGTACCTTCACTGGATTGGATTGTGATGGATCCACTTGTCATGTTTTCTTCTCATTCTCCCTATCATGAATTTAAAAGGTTTTTTAATTATTAAACTAATCATTGCTCTTAATACTCTAGACATTCATTAGTGCTTTAATTACATATTAGATGATGCATTTTTATTGTACTCAACTCAACTAATTAATGAAGGAGTGCTTCGATTTCCATCCAAAAATTTGGTAGTTTCAACATTTCAATGTTTCATAATTTTAGTAGAGGCCTACTATAAACCTATATCGCGATTTAAGATTTCACATTTAGTAATACGTTAAAAAAAAAAAAAAGAGGAAGTCAAACATCATGTGGAGCCTCCAAGCAAGCGATTTCATGCTTCATCGTAAAAAATTGTGCCCTTCATGGTTACGGTCTCGTTTAGGGTGGAAGTGCAATTGATAACTTTTTTTATTTTTTTATTTTGAACAAACGATATTATCTATACTAAAGGGATGAGGGTGGGCTTAACCTCATAATGGGTTGGTAATAATGTAGTTTAAATTCGCCTTTTGGCAAGAATCAAACCTACGACTTCTCACTTACAAGTGAAGAGGAATATTACTAGGCTGTAGCACTAAGTAAAGACGAATTGAGAACTTAAAGAAAAAGAATAAGACGAATTGAGAACTTAAAGAAAAAGAATTTTAGGATGTAGGTTATTTAACGTTAGAAATACCGTGGGTTGTATTCAAATATTTTTTCTTTTTCTCAAAAAACAAAAAAAAAAACGGTTTTAGTGCCTACCTTGCACTTTAGTATTATGGTATACAAATACATTAATAGGAAAATATTAAGTAGGGTGTATTGTACAAAATGTATAATTTCAATCAAGACAGTCCTAAACAAAAATGGAGTTGTTATTTACGCTACCCAATCATCATTCAACACTCCTTTTTATACATTTTTTTGGCGTTTTAGCTAAAATGGTCATGATATTGGCATAACTCTTCACTTTGGTTTCTAACATTTGAAATCGATAGAAATGATCCTTGAGTTTGTCCACAATTAATCATTTTGGTCTTACCGTAAAAATCTCTGTTAAATAAGAATCAAAATGACAAAAATACCCTCAATTTCATAAACAATGGCCCGAAATGACTTGACAAAAATAAAAATTGCGAGTATTTTTGTCAAATTTTCATCATTTAATGAATATTTTTCACGGAATAACTAAAATGATTGATGACAGACAAACTCAGTGACTAGTTTTATCGGTTTTAAGTCTCAAGAACCAAAGTGAAGAGTTATGAGAATCTCATGATCATTTTAGCTAAAGATCCTATATTTTTTACTTTGTGTTAGAAATTTGTATAGTAAGGTGACATTTTGGGCTACAATCAACAACTCTGTATGTGAAATGGAGAATAAGCTGTCGTTTAATTTTCTGAACTACCATATTTAGTACTACGGTATAGTGGTATTTTTCTTTACTTCTAAGTGAGAAGTTTTAGGTTTGATTATCGCCAAGGCGAATTCGAACTACATTATTGCTAATCCATTGTGAAGCTTTGTCTACTGTCTCATCTATTAGTGTAGATAATATCAGTTTGCTAAAAAAAAAAAAAAATTCCTGAACTAACGCCGTAGTTGACATGGACCCTATGAACGATTTATGTGATAAAATTCAAAATCTAAATTTTTAAAAATTAGCCAATTTACCCTATTGTTTAATTCTATCCCTTATCTCAATAATCTCCCCCGTCGGTTACAAAGAATGGCACATCCTACGAGGCATGCCCTGACACGTCATGTTTGACATTTGATTAGTTGACCATTGACCTGTGATGGTCTTAGTAAGACGCTGACTGCAATCGTAGAAGAACAATTCTCCCCTCTTTTCCATATATAGCAAGTTGCACATCTTATCTCTCACTACTTGACAAAACAACCCGTCCATGCTAGGTCCCACACATTGCCCTTTTATCCAGATGATAGGAGCATATTTATGCGACTTAGTTAGCTTGTTTTCTTGCATTTACATAGCTAATTTGTACTTGTTAGAGTGTTTTAAGCTATTTTCGTGTGTTTTCAGGTTCAATTGACAAGGTTGGCAAGAAAGTGCAATTTGGAGCATTTTAGAGCAATTTTGGGCTTGGAATGGATTGCACATGCATGGAGCAAGATGGATGGACGAATTTGAAGATCAAGAGAGGCTAGGAATGTGATTAACATCTAGAAGAATTAAATTGAAGACTTGGAAGATAAGGAATCAGCTACAAAGAAGGAATATTATCCAAATTGCCTTAACTTATCCAAACCTTATCCAACCTTATCTTATCTTATCCTATCCTACTACCTTAATTTCAGCTTCAAAGAGGACTCCTTTTCACATTAAATTACCTAAATATCAGGTTCTAGAAGCCCTATTTTCGTGCCCTAAGTTTATGCCACATGTAACCCTTCTAGAAGTTCTAGAATCTGCCACAAGGACCATTCCTTGTCCTCATTGGAATCTAATTGAAAGTGTCCTTGTTCTTTGGTGATTTGGAGTCCTAATTCCTCTCATTTTCAGCCCAATTTCGTGCCTTCCCTTCACCCTATAAATACATGATGCCGCAACACTCATAAACCACCACCCCACAATTTCACACCACACCATCCACCACACCTCAAGAGCCTAAATTCACACAAATCCTCATTGTGCGTAGCAAGGAAGGAAGGAGGAGCCACCTGAAGTGTTTCTAGGTGTATTCTATCTTTATTTTTAATGTTTAAGTTTAATTATCTTTGTTTTGCGAACATGAGGAGCTAAACTTGTTTTAGCTAGATGAGACTTTGAAACCATGATTATATTTGCAATATGAATTGATTACTTTCAGTTGTGATTTCATAAATCGTGAATACAATTTACTTAACTGTTTGATTAAGAACTTATTCTTGTGTGTTGATTAAAAGGGCCTGCTTAGTTTGCATGCCTGAATTTGATGCTAAAATATAAGGGAGTTTTACCTAATCGTTATGAACTTATATTTATAAGTAGTGGAGGTTGCTAGTCACGATCGTGTTAAGTAAATTCCTGGCAAGAGCATCATGCTTTTCATAGTTACGAATGCCTTGTCAATGCTTATGATTTTCGCAAAGCTTAATGATCTTTGATTGTATCTCTATTATGCTGTTCATGTAGGGAACTATTGAAGAATAATTTGATTGCCAATGTGTATTTCATCCAATTCAATGACTTAAGGAAAATCTAAGGGTTAATTAGTACTGTTTACAGTTAATCTAGGGGTGTTGAGGTTCATGGTCTATTTGAAAAGCAACTGGAAATCAATTTATATGCAAGTGTGTCCTGTGCGGAGAAGGACCCTCTAGCTAGCTTATCACCCATATTTTCCCTAATTTTGTCCAAAGTTATTTAAGTCTTTAAATCTAGTTTATTTTTACCTTAGTTTCATCCAAAATCCAATCCCTCTTTACTTGGTTGTGTCTTTTAGTTAGAATTTGTCCAAACTTGTGTTTCTAAGTGTTTTGAGTCAAGTTAAAAGTAATTTTCGTCCAAATCATCCTTTAGTGTCTAGTTTGAGTCTATTTGATTACTTTGTGCTATTTTGAGTCTTTTTAGTTTGTTTGGAGTTGTTAGAGTCTAGTTTTCTGTTTTTGAGTCTTGTTTAGTGTTTTAGAGTTTAATTTGAGTAGATTAGCATCCATTCTAATCCCTGGCCTAAAACGATCCTTACTTACACATACTACAATCATATGGTTTTAATTTAAGTGTTAGAATATTTCACATCACCAGACACGACAAATTGAAAACTATGACAACATGCATGAGCTAAATCAAATTAAGCACGTGTCTTAACTAGGAGCCTACGTGGTACCCTCTTGTCACAAAAAAGTATAGGTCCCATGCATCCACTTGGAGCAAGAAGCCCCCATGATAGAATGAATATTTAGTACATTCATTTGGATTTTTTATGAAATCTTTGGATGTTCTTGAATTGAATTCAAAATTTAAATAATTTGATAGATATTTTTTGCAACCAATCATGTTTTAATTAAAGAAATTATTGTAGTTTAGCTTCATATTTCAACCAACGTGTTTATTTTTTGTGTATACAATAGTGAGTGTCAAAAAGATTTTAGTTTGGAGTGGTCGTGGTGATGTTCACTGAAAGGGAGAGAGTAAAGAGGGAGTTACGGGAGAGAGTTTGAAAGATGAGAGATAGTTGAGTGGGTAGAAAGAGAGAGAGTTGGTTGAAATGAGGGAAAATGGAACCGTGAGGGAAAAGTGATGGGATATGGTGTGTGTGTGTGGAAGAGAGGGAGATGACATGAGATAGAGGGAGAGAAAGAAAATATATTTTAAGAAAGATAAGAAAAAGAAATGATGTCTAAGATCATGGCACAAAAGTGTCAGTTTCAAAACTCATAAAATATTTGGTGTAAGCAACTCGCATGGCCATCCCTCATCATTAAGCCTCTTTTAAGTCTGTTTTTTTTTCTTTAAATTTTCCCATGCCAGACCAAGCAGTGATGCACACTGCACAAGGTCAATTTTTAGAATTTGAATTATCAGTAAATTTATACTGTTTCAAACGTAACTTCTTCGTTATAACTTCGAATTGAGTTCCGTTTGCGGCCACATGTTCGTAAAATGAGTACTATTCAAAAATAGTAAAATAAGACTGAAAAAGTGAAAGGAAAATTGAGGTCCATGTGGAAGGCCTACATGGCATCTCAGGGTATTTTGATAATTTCACTACTACTGAGAATAAAATATAATAAATCTTGGGGCGTTTCAAAAATTTTCGGCATTAAGGAATAAAATAAGAATAAATGTGGGACGGGATTTTGCCAAGTGGTCTAGAGGGTGTCCTCATGGACCAACAGAAGATGGGCACCCTAGTAAGTCAATCAACAATCATCAAAATATCATCATAGTCTCCACGTGTACGAGGCTGTTCGTACATGAAGTCTACAGTGATATTCTCCCATATCCATCCGGATATAAGGAGTGACTGTAACAACTCGAATGATTTCTTTCTTCCTGCTTTAACTAGTTGACAAATCAAGTTCTTGCTTAATGCCTAAGCAATCTCCTTTTTCATCCTAGGTCAAAAGTAGAAGGGTCGGACTTGGAAATTAGCTAACAAAGTTTCCTGATGGTCTGTAAGTAACGTCACATTAATACTCGTGAGTTGTGACTGAAATAGGATTTGACGACCGAGTCATCTATGTGCTTTTCTGTTGAGATCTTTAGCAACTACGTTTGTACAACCGGGGTAGTACACAATGGTGAGATCATAGACGTTGATTGATTTTTTTTCCATCGCCGCTATCCACAATTAAGCTTCTTCCAAGTAAAGATGTATTTCAGAGTTTTAAGGGAGTCGATGAAGATTTTGGCATGTTTCTCCATAAGAAACCGCCATCAAGTTTTTAGTGTAAAGGTAGCAATTGTCAACTTTAAGTCGTAGGTAAGATAGTTCACTTCGTGTGGTCCTAGTTGTCAGAAGGCATAAGTGGTTACCCTATCATGCTGCATTAGCACATAGCCAAATCATTCAATGAAGTATCACTGCAGATTTCGAAATTATTGGTGTCATTGAGAAGTGTAAGAACAATAGTCGAAAAGAGACAACACCTTAGTTGTCAGAATCTTAATCACATTCACGTCTAAAAAAAACCTAACTTCTTTCTTGGTCAACTTTGTAAGGAATAAGGCTAAGGTGGAGAAAGTTAGCACATACCAATGGTAAAAGACAAGACCAAAGATACCTAGTATTTCGCAAAACCTTGTGGGGGTTTCCAGTTTTCTACAACTGCAACATTTTTGGGGATTGACAAGAATGTCGTTTGCTGAGATCATGATTACAAATAAAAAAAAAAGGCACATGATTTAAACAAAATTAGTATTTAGGGAATTTAGTGTAACGCTGACTCGCTTTGAAATTGCTTAGATCAAATCATCGGGATTTAGAAAGTTTGACTTCATTATTGGGAGTAAATAAGGAAGTTCTCAATAAGGTTATCACAAATCTCTCGGGATATGGGCAGAATACGCGGTTCGTCAGGTTCATGAACGATATTGGAGCATTCGCCAACCTGCATAGCATCACAAGGAACTCATAATGAACATGTCAAGTCCTAAATGCAATCTTAGGAACATCATCATTTCTGATCTTCAGCTGATCTCAACCGAATTTCAGATCAATCTCGAAGAAAGCTCGGGTTCTATACAGTTGATCGGAGAGATCTTCAATTCCAGACATGGATTAACAGTTTTTAATCGTCACCCAATTGAATTGCTAGTAAACAATGTAAATTTTTAAGGTTAAGTCTTTGCTTTTCATGAATGGAAGCAGAGGTCTCTACGATGAAAATTCAAGGAAAATAGGTGTTATACCTGGACGTCGATCAATGGTGCCTCACACATCTCAATCTAGTGGTATCACAAATAGATATTTAGGAATGACGTCAAGAATTTAGTTTGATCGGGTTCACAATTTCCAACTGTACTAGATTGACGTATTCTTCTACAACACGTGCTAATAAGCCTTCACAACTTTTCTCAATAAATGTTTAGCCTTTACGGCAGGGATTTTGTGCTTCAGTTTTTTATGTTTGCTAGTGTAGATGACCATATGGATGACAGGTCGTCGAAAAAATGACTACTTCTATCGATGCTCCACCAAAGGAATAATACTAATGTAGTTGATCCATCTCTTGGATTATGTGGAATTCCACGATATCCAACAAAATAAGATTAACTAGCATTCCTGGATTGATAATGGAAATGGTGCAGCCACTACTCTCACACTGGACATAACATAATTGCCTTGTGGCATTGGAATTCTCGAGATGTACCCGACTAAGGTACCATGTGGTTGAGGTATTTGAACAAACAAGGATAATATGACTGATTGGTGGTTTATATCATTGACATGACTACAAGTTTGTTGCTCCTGCATGGTTTGCTCCTAAGTTTCCATGATCGTGGTTCCGTTGTCCCTACATGTCTGGATATGTGTGTATGTCGGTTGTGTCACTATCTAACGTTTCTATGGTATTCTAGTAATGTATGTCTCTATGGAACAATGAACCGGTGTCCTGGCAATGGTATGATATCCATATACCGCATTATATTTTCAATATAAAGAAATCATATTGCCTGAATAATGGATGACAGCTCCTAGAAACAGGACAATCTTGTTCTGGTGTGTCACCAAAGTTGGCTACTAACTAGGGCATGGTCGGAAGAGTATGTAAGATTTCTAGGAAGGTTGCTCATGTGAGGTGATTTTTTCACTTTTGGGAACAGTAACTGTTGCCTTTGGTATGTAATTATGGAAACTAGTGTTTGTGAAACCGCCCTAAGCTCAAGAATGAGAATTATCAAAATTCGATCTTCCTCCTGAAGATTCGAAATCATAACGGATATGTTTGAAAGATTGACATTTTTGGGGACTAAATGTGATTGTCCCCCAGATGTTCTTCCATTAACTGCATCCACATCAGCCTTACCATAGTTACTTGAGACATTTCGAGACTTCGAGGTGAAGCAAAACCTCGAGGAAATTTTGGGAGGTGGCACAAAAAATAAAGATTGCCACGAATGAAAGCACTTGTAGTTTCCTAACAAAGAAGGGTTGGTAACGATGGCTGCATTATAGTTGGGATTCATCGGTAAATTGTAGGTGGTACATAATTATCAATACAACTACCTTGCTTCAGGGTTAGCAAAACAGTCTCCATTTCAGATCTATCTATGGCAATGAGATTCTTCGCTTAAAAATCTAATGGCAGTCGCCAAAACATTCTTCTAGAAGGTTGGTAAGTTGTAGAAAAGTGTCAGCGATTATCATTCCAAGTTGCCCAAAACTCATGACAAGTTGGCATATTTTGTGTTTGACGAGGTGGCATAATTATGACGTTAGAATTCAAGAACTGAGAAGGCTTACATCATGCGTGTGATGATTTTGATATTGCCTAACCTATGCTCTGATACCAAATTGACACACCTCAACCCGGATTGTCCACATAGACACTTGAATTACGATGTGCTGGCCGACACCCAGAAGGTGACGAAGCCATAAAGCGTAGTGATGTGGAAAAATGTGAATAAATTAAAACCTAAAAGTAACTAATTTAGAGTGTGCATATGAACATGATTGAACCATGTCACACAAGTGATGTTAGAGCATGGATAAATTGCAGTAAAAGAAGAGTAAAGACATTTATACTGAAATGATGAGTCTCTTACATAACAGCTTTTACCAACAATCCTCATTGTCACGAAACCTCTGCATTAAAATCCTGGAAAGGCGAAAGACAAGGGTGAGTGGTCCTGAAAATAAAGTTTGTAAAACCTTTTCGAAAAGTGTAACCATTCGCTGTAAAACAAGTATATGGTTTCCTAAAAATATTATAATACTAGAATGTAATATGGTACCCTACAGCAGAAGTGAGTGAAAAGATGTAGGGTACACCAATAAGGTATCTCAACATTAAATCTCAAAATGTTATTACAAGAAACCAATGCTCATTAATTATGTTGGCACACAAGTCCATTGTAGAGATATTTAGACAATGGAACATGTTGGGTGCAGGTTTTATATTCTGGTACCACATCACGTGAGCTATGCTAGTAGCATCACATACGAGTCCAAAACATCACACAAAAGGACAACCTATCACTTAACTCTGGATCCAAAGCAAATGTGAACAGGTGCATGTGAACTATACGTGAAGCTGGTCCTTGGCCCAGGGCAGTACAATAACTAAGAGACACCGTACAAACATGTAATAATGAGCAGATAAAACGCAAGGATGTCATGCCACAAGTTTATGCTTACAAATAATATTAGAAACATAAAGTGTACGGAAAGTCTATTTGTACCAAAACGAAGCCTTAGGACGAGAGGAATAAGGTTATACCCATTTTAAGGCCAAAAGTTGGTCGAAGCTGTTCGAAAAATGGCCTAAAAGCTACTGCCTGACTTGGAACCTTCTGAACAGAGGGATTCGAGAATGCAAGTTCAAATCCCTAGCCTAGAGATTGTGGGAAGTCGTCTTACACCTTCAAACTCGACCAAATCAACAAGGTTTGGCATGGAAAATCCTACAACTTGTCGGAAAACATGGTGGGTTGGATATTTGTCCTTTAAACAAATAAAAACCTGCATGCATGGTAGAAAACCGCACTGGAACTCAAAAGTGATTTTACTGGTAGAAATCCCGAGCTTACCGTGTTTCGAGAAGTTTGAATTCGCCAAAGTTCATTGAACACTGAAACAAGAACCTTGTTTAGTCCTAGTGTGGCACCACTAAGCAGTTGCATATGGTCCTAGATAATTTTTGGGAGAATTTAGGAGGTGTTGATGAAGCTTTGGAGTGGTGATGGTGGTGATGTTCAATGAGGGGTAGAGAGTAAAGAGGGAGCTACGGGAGAGAGTTTGAAATATGAAAGAAGGTTGAGTGGGTAGAAAGAGAGAGAATCGGCTTAAATGAGGGAAAATGGGGGAAAATAGGACCGTGAGGAAAATATGTGAGGGAAAAGTGATGGGATATGGCGTGTGTGTAAGAGAGAGAGAGAGACATGAGATAGAGGGAGACAAAGAAAATATATTGAAAAAAAGAAAAGAAAAGAAATGATGTCTGATGGATGACGACATAAAAGTGTGTGTTTCAAAGCCCATAAAAATATTTGTTTAAGCAACTTGCATGGTCATCACTCATCATTAAGCCTCTTTTAAGGCTGATATTTTTTCCCAGGTAGGACCAAGCAGTGATGCATGCTGCACGAGGTCAATTTTTAGAATTCGAATTTATATTAGGCAAATTTACATTGTTTCGAACATAACTTCTGACATGCCCCGACCTCGATATCTCCAAATACTAGGATAGACACGTGCTGGCTGACATCCAAGGGTGACGAAGCCATTTAAACATGCATGCAAGTTAAAAAGAAAGAATGAACGCGAATAAAATGTAAATTTGAATGTAATGAAGTATGCAATAGTAAGAACGTGTTTAGAGCATACAACTAATCAAGAAGAGTACGAAAGGAATATTTTAAAATAAATGAGGTTACAAAGAAAGTGGGTCCTACACCGAGAGAGGAGCTCGAAGCTATTGATATGGGAGTGCCTTGATGTGGGGATTGTGTGCCTCGATTTTAAATCCTGAAGGGGGCGCAAAACAAAAGGGTGAGTGAACCAAAATTTATAATAATAATACTAATAATAAGAAAAACATTTTCTTTCTGAACATACTAACTCCTTGTTTTGAAAACTCATATAGTACTACATAGTAGGTTTTCTGAAAACTCTAGCATGCCATGAAAAACATTCATAAAACATGTACGTGTAAAACAGTGCTCAGTAATGGTAATATAGTTGCCCAAAGGAAAATCCTTAAATCACATCAATGATGTACTCAACTAAGGGTATGACAGTCGCTCGAAGGCATAACCATCACCCTAAGGTGAAGCTGTACGACACTTGTGTTATGCCAGTGAAGAAATATGGTAGGTCCCATCATTCGAAGGTGAAGTTGTACAACTCTGGGTCACGCTATAGAAGAAACATGTGCATAACATAACACACCGACACTAGCCGTGGCTAGTGAAGCTGTCTAACATTGGTTTAGCCAGTGAAGCTAGAAGTATGTCATAAATATCCTTAATTGTGTCCTATGGTCGTAGACGTATACATACTTGTGTTTTGTGTATGTGTTGTATGATAACCCACTAGACAAGCATTGAAAACGTATCTCAGAAAGTCAAATCAAAGCACTGGAGCCCAAAAGCTCAAAGCACCAATTATTTAACCATAATAAATTATATTCATAAATCTGTAATATATCATACGCGTAAATTCAATAATTCATAACGTTTCGTAAAACATAATTCGAAAAATCATAAATAATGCATAAAACGTAAAATCATGAAATCATGGTTTTCGTGAATGCAAGCCTAGCATTAAAAAAAAAATCATGCAATTTGAGAAAGGGTCGACCCATAAATATTCCGCTATCAGGGAGCCGTTTGAACTAGAGAGGATAGAGTCATTTCTAACCGACGCACCTAAACATAAATAGAGACCATTCAATAAAACTCTACTAAAACAATCGAATTTGGGAAAACGAACAGCGGATTCGAATTCGGCATGTCAAAAAACTTAAGAAGGGACCTCAGGTTCCCCAACACGCTGTCGCACATGCCATCATGGGGCGGTGGCCCTAGTCACCACTTGCAGAGATGGGTCACCAAAAAAATTGTCGGCGCTGTCGTGGTCTGCGGTAGAGTACAGTGCTTCCAATTGAGGTGCGTGCGCTCCACACGTATAGCATTACAGCACCACGTGCCTCCGATTATAGGTGTACTCGCCTTCCTCACGAGGTCGGGGATTTTGCAGGTTTCAGGCCGACTTTCAGAGCTCATTCTGAGCTCGATTCTCAACCAATTTCAGTGATGTAAGAGCTTAAATAAAGCTAAGAATGTAGGGAATCGATACATACCCATTGGAGGTCGTGATATGGCCAGAGTTGGCGGGAAAAGAGGTTTGAAAGTGGCCAAATGGCCATGGTTTCAACTTCCAGAAATCTAGAAAAGTTTTCCCAAGATGTTTCGTGTATCCAACACTCGATTAACACTTACCAACTATCCTAATATAACCTAGAACATGATTTAGAAGATTTTGGGAGCTTACCTACATCGAGGATGGCGAGAACTCACCATGTTTCGTCGGGGAAGATGATGCATAGTGACTGTCAAAAGAGAGAGGGAATGAGATCGAAGAGAGGTGAGAAAGGGAGGAGGGAGGGTCCACAGATGGTCATGTTGCTTGCCAGAATGGTGAGGCTAGTGATGGTGGACACGGTGCCGTCGTTATTTGTTTGTGTGTGTGTGTCTGTGATCGGAGTGGAGAAAAGGGTGTAGAGATGAGAGGGAGAGAAAAACGGAAAGAGTTCTAGAGAGAGAAGTCCACGGGGAAAAAAAAAAGAAAAAGAAGAAAGAAAAGAGGGAGGAAAAAGAGTGGGTCGGGAGACAACCCAAAACAAGGGTGGGCCCCAATGGCACACCAAACAAAGTAAAATTACCATAATGCCCCTACGTTTCAAATTCCATAAAATCTCTTTTCTAGCTCCAAATTCGATGCCGCTTGCGCCCATGTGCTTGAAGCGACAAGCACTATAAGGATGCATCATGGAAACAAATCTCATGTCATATGACAAGGTGGTCAACAATCTACCCCTGTTAAGAAAACTTTGTCCCTGAAATGTGAAATAACTTGCCATACATAAAAATACTAGAAAATAGGAAGAAATATATAAAGAAGAAATCAAGTTAGAGCAGCTACATAAAACAAAATGCCATTCCTTCGCGATCAAATTGCAATGATTCCTTATTCATGCCTCCAAGCTTATACCTTATTCCTTCCTCAATAATATAGTATAGTTTAATACTTAAAAAAAAAAAAATAAAGGTGAAAATATATATTATTGTGTAATAAGATAAGGTTAAAAATATATACATATAATAAGATGACAACAAAAATAGATATATACTAACGTAGGATTCAAATACTTGTATTGAGTTTAAAATCGAAAGTGGAGATGACTCACCCAAAATTTGTAATGTAAAAAATACACATATAAATATAATAATGTAATTTAAAATATTTTCACGGAAAATCAAAACCAAAAATGAAAATGGGCCTTGCCCAAGCATCAGTAATGTCACATACTCTGAGAATAGGTGTGTGTGTCTTGGGTCGAGTCCAAACCATAACTAATTAATAACTACTATTGTCGGTAGGGCCGACTTGCCCACTTGCTTAGCGAACCCAACAAATAAGCCCTCGATATTACAGTCTGTAGCCCGTAATACCAATAACTCATTGATGTCTCGGTAAGTAAGTGAGAAGTTCCCGAGTCTCGGGGGTGCCAAAATACCATTTTGCCCCTTAATGTGAGAATGTGCCTAGATCGTCCGATTTACACCTTGATCGTGCTCCCACACTACCCCAAAGTGTACCAATTAGAGCTGCTAGAAGTGCTTCGACATCCACGTACACACGAGCAATAAAGTCTTGGAGCAAAATAATTGAAAGATACGAAGAGATAAACACTTGTTGTAAAAAATTTCTTTCGTGACTATGCACGATGATCACTCTCCTGATCAAGAGGTACAAATTCGAAACTTATATTAGAGGAACTATCACTCTGACCATTTCCTTCGAATAACGGTTATCACTTCAAAGCATTCACAGAAACTGACCCCAGAATCACCAGGCTCGGAACCTACAGTTTTACCTTCACTAATTCCTTACTAAAAGACGGCTCAATCCTCAAAACCACTTGGAACTTGTCCTGGTAAGTTTGGTAGGCTTGTGACAATGTTATGCTCCTAATGTTCCTATTAGTACCGATATGAAATTGGGCGCACATGTCATCTAAGTCGATCTATCGTGAGTTCCTCACAGATTTGGCGAGAAACCATGTCGAGAAGGCTAAAAGAACACTCAAGCTTTTATGGGTCAAAACATATCCATTAAATCTTGAGTACAAGATATCTAGATTGAATATAAAACTCTACTACTTGAATGCGTGTAGGATCCTAACTTGGTTATGTGGTAGTAATTTGAATGGTCGAACAGTTAGCTCAACTTGAATGATGGTCTAATGAAAACTGACAAATAGGAACTTAGGCTTTGTCCAAACAAATTTTCACAACAACTTGCTACAACGGTAACTATATGGATATTCAATCACTAACGGTGACGATTCACTTGATAGGGTGTTGATTGAGTGATTCTGTTTGACGATCTCAACTAAAAACTTCCACATCTGAGTGGTTAATGTGGACAATTTGGTTACTTCAGAAATGATACAAAGAGCAGTAGGGTAATCCAGGAATGACAAAAACATCTGTTAGGACCAGGAAGTGAATATGGGATTATGAACAGGGCCGATTGAACTTAAACATCAAAGAGTCTGAAAAATTTGAAAAAGAGGAATTCGGCCAAATGGTTCAAGGTATAGTCTTCATAGATTGATGGATAATACATCGAGTGAGTTGGTTGACAAACATCAAATCATTACCATAGTCGCCACGGAGGGGTCTTATTAAGTTTTCCAAGTAAGAATGGTAGCCGTTGACTCATGGTCGTAGATAAGACGGTTCACTTCGTGCATTTCAAGCTGTCGAGAGACACACGCGTTACTCGATTATGCTACGTCAACAAGTGGCTAAACATTCAGTAAAACGTCATCGTAGGATTCAAAATTGATTGATGTCATTGAAAGGTGTAGAAATAGTGGTCGGGTGAGAAAACACTTCAGTTGTCGGAAATCTCGTTCACAATCAACATCTCAAATAAAACTAACTTGTTTCCTAGCCGCACATGGGTATTGGTTTATGGTCAAAGAATCATTGACAACTATCGATAGAAATCGAGAAGACCAATGTGATTTCGTAATTTACGACATTCGTGAGGATTGTCAATTTTCTACAATTACAACTTCAGATTTGATAAGAATATCTTTTGCTACACTCACGTCTCCCAACAAAGGTATGTAAACTGAGCAAGGTTTACATTTGAGGAATTTGGTATAAAGCTGGCTATTGATGTTTGGTAAATTTCACCCCGTTGTTTGAGTAAATAAAAAGGTTATCGATAAGATAATCATGAATTCGTCGAAAAAAATACATGGAATACTTGATCCGTTCGATTCATAAGTGTCGTTGGACCATTCATCAACTTATTAAGAGACAATGCAATCATTGAGAATTCATGTCAGGGTCCACACGACTGCCTTCAGCAGAAACAACCAGCCCGAGAAAACTGATTTGGTCTTCCTAAGCTGACACTTGCTAAACTTCGTTTATAACTAGTGCTTCCTATTTTCTCCAACATTAACTTCGGGTGTTTCAAGTAATCTCCATATAGGTATGACTCTGCCCGCCATTCCTAGTGAACACAAGTTGCAGAGTATTGGTTCGATTTGAAAGTCGTCCATCAATCAATTATGTCAAACTTGAGGCACAATCTTGACATAAATTTCTGATGCTTAAAATAGGATGTGACTATTCAGGCAGAATGATAATTGCACAACCATGCCGAATGACATTAATAAACAGAAGCCGTGACATCCAAATGATATCAAGGCTGACACACTAATAGGGTAGGAGAAGATCCTAAGTATGCTCTGAATTAACCATGCCTTGATATCAAACTGACATGCCTTGACCCTGATATCTCTAAATACTAGGATAGGCATGTGCTGGCTAACACCAGAGGGTGACGAAGCCATTTAAAGATGCCTGCAATTTATAAAGAAAGAACGAATGTAAATAAAATATGTAAATTTGAATATAATGAAGTATGCAATTGCAGGAACGTGTTCGGAATATACAACTAATCAAGAAGAGTATGAAAGGAATATTTTAAAATCAATGAGATTACAAAAAATGTGGGTCCTACATCAAGAGGGAAGCTCAAAGCTACTGATACGGGAGTGCCTTGACGTAGGGATCATGTGCCTTGATTCTGAATCTTGAAGGAGGTACAAAACAAAAGGGTGAGTGGACCAAAGTTTATAATAATAATACTAATAATAAGAAAACCATTTTCTTTCTAAACATGCTAACCCCTTGTTTTGAAAACTCATATAGTACTACATAGTAGGTTTTCTAAAAACTCTAGCATGCCATGAAAAACATTCATAAAACATGTACGTGTAAGCCAGTGCTTAGTAATGGTAAAATAGTTACCCAAAGGCAAATCCGCAAAACATCCGTAAATCACATGAATGATGTACTCAACTAGGGGTATTATAGTCATTCGAAGGCATAACCATCACTCGAAGGTGAAGTTGTATGACACTGGGTTATGCTAGTGAAGAAATATGGTTGGTCCCATTATTCGAATGTGAAGCTGTACGACTTTGGTTTACGCTAGAGAAGAAACATATATATAACATAAGACACCAACACTGGTTTCGCCAGCGAAGCTGGGAGTCTGTCATAAATACCCTCAATTGTGTCCTATGGCCATAGACGTATACATATTCATGTTGTGTGTATGTGTTGTATGATAACCCACTGGATAAGCACTGAAAATGTATCTCAGAAACTCAAATCAAATCACCAGAGCTCAAAAACTCAAAGCATCAATTCTTAAACCATAATAAATCATATTTGTAAATCTGTAATATATCAAACACATAAATCCAATAATTCATAACGTTTCGTAAAACATAATTTGATAAATCATAAATAATGCATAAAATGTAAAATCATGAAATCAAGCTTTCGTGAATGCAAGCCTAGCATTTAATAAAAAAAAAACATGCAATTTGAGAAAGGGTCCACTCACAAATATTTCGCTACCAGGGAGCTGCTCGAACTAGGGAGGATGGGGTTACTTCCAACTGATGCACCTAAACACAAATAGAGACCATTTAATAAAAATTTACTAAAATGATCGAATTTGGGAAAATGGATAGCAAATTTGGATTCGGCATGTTGAAAAACCTAAGGAGGGACCTTAGGTTCCCTTTCTTGCCGTCCGCGCGCACTGCCACTGCTCCACCATGGGCGGTAGCCCGGGTCACCATGGCCACCCCACGCACAGCCTTATGCGTCCGCGAGTACAGGCGTACTCGCTTTCCTCGCGAGGCTGAGGATTTTGCAGGTTTTAGGCTGACTTTTAGAGCTTATTTCGAGCTCGATTCTTAACCAATTTCAGTGATATAAAAATCCAAATAAAGTTAGGAATGTAGGGAATTGATACATACCCATTGGAGGTTGTGACATGGCCGGAGTTGGCCGGAAAAGGGGTTTAAAAGTTGCCAAATGACCACAGTTTCAACTTCCAGAAATCTGGGAAAATTTTCCCGAGATGTTTCCTACGTCCAACACTTGATTAACACTTACTAACTACCCTAATCTAACCTAGAACATAATCTAGAAGATTTTAGGAGCTTACCTGCGTTGGGAATGATGAGGACTCGTCGTGGTTCGTCGGGGAGATGATGCAGAGTGACTATCAACAGAGAGGGAGTGAGATCGAAAAGATGTGAGAAAGGGAGGAGGGAGGGTCCACAGATGGTGATGGTGCTCGCCGGTGTGGCTAAGCTAGTGATGTTGGAGGTGGTGTCATCGCTGTTTGTTTGTGTGTGTGCGTCTGTGCTCGGAAAGGAGAGCAGAGTGTAGAGATGAAAGGGAAAGAAAAACAAAGATAATTCTAGAGAGAGAAGTCCACGGGGCAAAAAAGAAAAGAAGAAAGAAAAGGGGGAGGAAAGAGAGTGGGCTACGGACATAACCTAAAATAGGGGTAGGTCTCACTGGCATACAAAACAAAGTTAGAAATGACGAAATGGGGAAAATATTTGGCGAAACTTAAAATTACCATAATGCCCCTATGTTTCGAATTCCATAAAATCTCCGTTCTAGCTCTAAATTCTATTTCGCTTGAGCCCACGTGCTCGTAGCTATAAGTATTACAAGGATACGCCATGGAAACAAATCTCATGTGATACGACAAGGTGATCAACAAAATTATAAAAACTGTAATATTTAGGACAGGTCGTTATAACTTCTTCGTTACGTCTTTGAATTGAGTTCCATCTGTGGCCACGTGTTCCTAAAAATGAGTACTATTCGAAAATTATAAAACATGACTGGAAAAGTGAAAGGAAAATTGAGGTCCACGTGGAAGGCCTACGTGGCATCTCTGGGGTATTTTAATAATTTCACTACTACTGAGAATAAAACACAATAAATCACAGGGTGGGATGTCAAATATTTTTTTTTAAATTTTAATTCAAGTCATACGTCACAAATTTTGTAACGACTTGTCCCCAAAAAATTACAGTCTTAATAATTTTTAAATGTGAATTTATGGAAATGCCATTGAGGCAAATACGTTGATTTTTGTTGACCGTCTTGTCATGTCATGTAAGGTTTGTTTTCTTAGTGTATCCTCGTAGTACTCGTCGCTACGGACGCGTGGGTACAAACGAAACGCATTTTGGAGTTATAATGGAGGAGTTATTAACTTTTAAAGTTTAGGGCATTTTAGTAAATTAATTAATATCAAGAAAGACTCAGATTTTTGGAGCAAAATCTGGAAAGCCACGTGTGTGGCCCAGATTAAAAGGAAGAAAAGATGGGCGGTGGAGATGAGAGATAAAGGAGAGAAAGGAGGGGCGGGATGCCCATTTAGAAGAGGAGAGAGAAGAGGGTGACTAATGGGTGACGAGGGAAATGAGAGAAAGGAGAGAAGGGAGAATGAGAGGAACTTGCCGGGTTCCTTTGACCCGTACCCAACTCTCCACACCTTCTGACACCTTTTCAGGTGATTGTTTTGTTGAATCGCCGCCATCCATCACCTGGAAAACATTCCACTACCCTCCTCTTCCTTTTCCACCTAAAATTATAATGGATTTGGTTGTATTTTGGGGAAAACATCCCTACAGGAACCATGGGAATCATGAGGACCCTCGGCCGAAATCCACCAAACCTGAAACGTTTCCATTCAATTGACACCATTAATAGACTCACCATGAACCTAGAAACAAAGCCCAATCAACCTTGGAGGCGTTGGAGCTTGTTTGGAGTTTAATCAAGAACACCCATTTTAAAGTTTTTCGGCGGATCGAGGTGGATTTCGGGTTTTTTCAGGAAAAATTGGACTTGGCCACAGGTTTGAAAATTGTTCCCCTTATTGAGATATACTTTTTTGAAGAATTTGGTAATTTTTGGAAATAGTTGATTTTTCTGGCGAGTTGCGGTAGCCAACCGCCACCTGCAACGGTGCGTGGGCCAAGAAGTCTCCTGACCTTCATAGGATAAATTTGAATACCCTGATTCCATTGGTGAACTCCAATTGACGAATTTTTGTTGTTTGAATGTAGTTCCATTAAGGTTCGCCCTTGATTATTACAGCAATCAACGATCCGACTGTTGGATCATCACCAAACTTTGACACGTTATAGTACATAATATTTAAGGATATTGGAAACTTACGGATCGGGAAACCGATGTATAGATATTCCCGAATAGGATTTGTAAGTTACGTGTTTTATTGATAAGAATTCTGAGACGTGAGTTGATAATTGTTTTAGACGCCGATTGTTCGTGATGCTTTGATATTTGTACTAGGAGTTGTAGTGCGGACCTTAGGTGAGTGGGCTTTTGGTTTTCTATATATACGTATATATGTTTTTCATTTTACCAGAAATGGTTTTAAATGGATTTACGTTTTTTAAATGCCATGTCAATTGCATTACATTTTAGTATATGTATTAGTATAGATATGCATATTATTGCATGATGTTGCGGACACCCAGGTAAGCTTCAGGTGAGTGCATATTGATGATAGTAATTGTAGTGTGTATGGTTATGTTTAGATGCATTTAGTGCTCATCATCTTGCACCCTGGTGTTAGTGTTTTGCCCAAGGCCAGCCTAGCCTTCACGTGATCGTTCACCTCCCGCACCACACGTTCACCTTGGATCCAAGGTAGGTGCTAGCCTGTCGTACATGCCACATTAGGTGGTTCCAACTTGTAAGTGACTTGCGATACTTCGCATAGCCTTCACGTGATCGTAGCACTTAAGCGTATCTATTTACACCCAGCCTGTTGTACAGACCACATTGGATGGTTCCGACTTGTGCGCAGGAATTGGTAGATGAGCTATAGGCTCAGCCGTACAGGTCACGTTAGGTGACTCCGGCTGACATATCAGTTTACATTGATTTATTTTACCTGGCTTACTTATTTCATTGTTGACATACTTGACATGGGATATACTTGGTTTTCACTACTCTTGAGCATGATTTCTACATACGTATGTATTATTATTTTCTAGGAAACTATACAGGTTTTACAGTGAAGGGTTATTACTTTCAGAAAAGAGAAATATGCTTTCTAAAACTTTGTTTTTGTGCCCACTCACCCTTCTATTTTTCGCCCTTCTAGGTTTTAGCTACTGAAAGTTCGTATCGACGAGGATTCTTGGCTAATCTTAGTATAGGTGGCTACCTTTGAGGGTATGATCCTTACCCACACTACTGTATTTTACTTACACTCTTAATGTCGCGTGTGAAATATGTTCATTCCTGCTCACAACGCACTCTTGTCTTTAGGCACATTTAGGTTTAAATTTATTCACATTTTCCACGTCACTATACTTTATGGCTTCATCACCTTCCAAGTGTCGGCCAACACTGCTCGATTCAGAGTTCTAGTAGACAATCCGTATTGGGGTGTGTCAAATTTTGCTACAAAACTTACATGTATGCAAGAATGGTAGCTAATCCTCTTATTTCACATTAGACTAATCTAAACTATGATGGGTGATTCAAACTCAAGTGCAGCTTCTTCGACCTGTTGTGTGTGTTTCCTTCTATTTTAATCACTTACTTATTTTATTTAATTAGTTTATGTATTTGATGATAACCAAATCTAATTAATAGTTAGGTACAATGTAGCAATACTACGTGTTGCTCACGAAAGTAGCCAAGAGTATTGACAATTCGTGATATTACTTGGAGTCGTTTTATGAGGTTGTACTTTGCAATGTCAAAAAATGTGCGGTCAGGATTGATTGTTGTCATGCCAAAATAAAAGCAAATTACGAGCACCTAATCCGTTATGATAACTAGCTACTTGTAAAGATCGAAAATATGCTAGGCTAGGCCATTTAAGAGCTATGTCAATATTGTTTCAGGTTGATAGGACAAGCTTGAGTGAATTCTCTTCCCTTTTAATCTATTTTCTTGTCCTTTCTTTTTATTTAAATGGTTACAATTAAGCCACGTAAATATTTTATATTGTTTTTCTATTTTCTTGTCCTTTCTTTTTATTTAAACTGGTTCGATTAAACTACGTAAATATTTTGTACTTATTTTTTTATAAAGAGAGAAAGACAAAACGAAAACTGTGAGAGAAGAGAGAGAAATAAATAAGAATACAAGAAAAAAGAATCCTACTCCCAAAACTTCGACTCATATTCACCTTTGTAAGTTGTGCTTCGCGTGCTTGGTAGGACCAAGCTAGATTGGGATGACAAAAAGCCCTATGGGTATGGGTATTCGTGGATACCCAATCCTAATAGTGGTTATGGAAGTTATATAATGCACATGTACGGGGCAGGTTTGGGGCTGTCTTTCTAAAATCCAAGTCGGATATGTAGTGCCAAGTCGGATATGTAGCGATTGATTATGTTTTCAATCCCGACTCGAACTCGATCCAATTACATATGTATATTAGTGATAATTTTTATATATTAGTATGTATAAATACATATAGAAAAGTATGTGGTTCCACTCTTACCCAAGTCTAGAGTTTTAGTCTTTAACCCCCAATTAACAAATTGAAACTTTTGAGAGCACACAATGATATACACGATTCATTTGACAATTTTATTTCTACATGAGTCGACGATATACGTTTGAACTCATTACAAAGACTCGATGTAAGATGAAAGTTGGTCATCATAAGAAATTATTTTCTTATAAATATGCAAATGTCAATCTTTGGAAGTGGCTCCACAAAGTCAATAAGAAATAGGAGGAGGGGACCCATCTCTCCCTCAATTTGCTTTCACGTTTTAACGTCTGTTTGAGGAAGGTGACTTTTGTCTTATAACTTTTAGTTTAATTTTTGTTAAAGACGGGATTATCCAAACAGGATTATCTACGATCTAAATGGCCCCAACTTATTTGATCATTTCGTTATTGCTTTTTAGGGTTTTGGAGTTGAGTTGTACCTTCATTGGATTGGATTGTGATGGATCCACTTGTCATCTTTTCTTCTCATTCTCCCTACCATGAATTTAAGGGTTTTTTTTTTTAATTATTAAACTAATCATTGCTCTTAATACTCTAGACATTCATTAGTTCTTTGATTACATATTAGATTATGCATTTTTATTGTACTCAACTCAACTAATTAATGAAGGAGTGCTTCGATTTCCATCCAAAAATTTGGTAGTTTCCACATTTCAATGTTTCATAATTTTAGTAGAGGCCTACTATAAACCTATATCGAGATTTAGGATTTCACATTCAGCGATACATCAAAAAAAAAAAAAAAAAAAAAAAACTAATGAATGTCTAGAGTATTATCTATCATGTGGAGCCTCCAAGCAAGCGACGTAAAAAAATTGTTCCTTTCATGGTACGGTCTCGTTTAGGGTGGAGGTGCAATTGAGAACTATTTTTTTTTTTTTTGAACAAACTGATATTATCTATACTAAGGAAATAGGAGTGGGCTTAACCTCACAATGAGCTAGCAATAATGTGGTTCAAATTCGCTTTTTGGCGAGAATCAAACCTACGACCTCTTACTTACAAGTGACGAGGAATACCACTAGATTGTAGTACTAAGTAAAGACGAATTGAGAACTTAAGTAAAAAGAATTTTAGGATGTAGGTTATTTAATGTTACAAATACCTTGGGGTGTATTCAAATATTTTTTTTTCTCAAAAAAAAAAAAAAAAAAAAAAGGTTTTAGTGCCTACCTTGCACTTTAGTATTATGGTATACAAATACTTTAATAGGAAAATATTAAGTGGGATGTATTGTACAAAATGTATAATTTCAATCAAGACAATCCTAAACAAAAATGGAGTTGTTATTTACGCTACCCAATCATCATTTAACACTCATTTTTATACATTTTTTGGCGTTTTAGCTAAAATTGTTATAATATTGGCATAACTCTTTACTTTAATCTCTAACATTTGAAATCGATAGAAATGGTCCTTAAATTTGTCCACAGTTAATCATTTTGGTCTTACCGTAAAAATCTCTGTTAAATAAGGATCAAAGTGACAAAAATACCTTAATTTAATAAACAATGGGCCAAAATGACTTGACAAAAATTACAAGTATTTTTGCCAAATTTTCATCATTTAACGAAGATTTTTCATGGAATAACTAAAATAATTGACGACGGACAAACTCAGTAACTAGTTCTATCGGTTTTAAATCTTACGAACTAAAGTGAAGAGTTATGACAATCTCATGATCATTTTAGCTAAAGACCCTATATTTTTTTTTCTTTTGTGCTAGAAATTTGTATAGTAAGGTGACATTTTGGGCAACAATCGACAACTTTGTACGTGAAATGGAGAATAAGCTACGATACTTAGTACTACGGTCTAGTGGTATTCCTCTTTACTTGTAAGTGAGAAGTCTTAGGTTTGATTCTCGTCAAGGCGAATTCGAACTACATTATTGCTAGCCTATTATGGTGCTTTGTTCACTGTCTCACCTATTAGTTTAGATAATATCATTTGCTAAAAAAAAACACTTCTTGAACTAACGCCCTAGTTGACATGGACCCAATAAACTATTTATGTGATAAAATTCAAAATCTAAATTTTTAAAAATTAGCCAACTTACCCTATCGTTTAATTCTATCCAATGTAATGTTAACATATTCGCACGTCTGCCAGACCTACCTAAAAATGGAAGGTATCGAGTATATTGACAATTGAGTTGCCCAGAATTGAGCTATAATTTGTAATTTACCAAGCAAAAAAGATCCCTTGTCTCAATAATCTCCCCTGTCGGTTACAAAGAATGGCACATCCTACGAGGCATGCCGTGACACGTCATGTTTGACGTTTGATTAGTTGACTATTGACCGTGATGGTCTTAGTAAGACTTTGACTGCAAGTGCAGAAGAACAATTCTCCCCTCTTTTCCATACATAGCAAGTTGCATCTCTTATCTCTCGTTACTTGACGAAACAACCCGCAAGTGCCAGGTCCCACACATTTCCCTTTTATCCAGACACGACAAACTCAGAACTATGGCAGGATGCATGAACTAAATCAAATTAAGCATGTGTCAAAACTAGGAGCCTACGTGGTACCTACTTGTCACAAAAAGTATGGGTACCACCCATTCACTTGGAGCGAGAAGCCCCCACGCATTCAAAATCTAAATAATTGGATAAATAATTTTTGCAACCAATCAAGTTTTGATTAAAGAAATAATTGTAGTTTAGCTTCATATTTCAACCAACTTGTTTATTTTTTGTGTATAAAATAGTGAGTATAAAAAAAAATCTTAGTTTGAATTGACTGTTTACGATGTGCAAATAATAGCTTCATATTTCAAATACGTCTTCAAATAAGATATATGAAATAAAGGATGTAGTTTCGAATTTGAAGGCAACTGCAATTTATAAGCTACAGACCCCACTTTTGCTAACACCTCAAATGGACCATAAAATCTTGGTTGTAATTTGTGAAATGGCTGAGCAGCCAATTATGTGTACTCATAAGGAACAAGTCTCAAATATACTTTATCCCCTACTTGAAATGATCGTTCCACTCTATGCTTGTCAGCTTGAGCTTTCATTCTGTTTTGCACGGATTCCAAATTACTTTTCAACATAGACAGAATTTGATTCCTATCCTTGAAACTTCGATCCACCAACTCAATCTTTGTAGTGCCAGATTCATACACTGGTAAGGAAAGAGGAACTTGGCCATAAACCACTCATAAGGAGAAAGCTTGGCAGATGAGTGATATGAAGTAATGAAGCTCCACTTAGCCCATGGCAACCATTTAACCCATTATTTAGGCTGCAAGCTACAAAAGCACTTGAGATAAGTCTCTAGACACCTATTGACCACTTCCGTCTAACCATCCATCTGAGGGGTGATAACTGGAGCTCATGCAAAGTTTAGACCCTTGTAGTTTAAAACATTCCCTTTTATCCAGACACAACAAAATCAAAACTATGACAGAATGCATGAACTAAATCAAATTAAGCACGTGTCAAAACTAGGAGCCTATGTGGTACCTTCTTGTCACAAAAAAGTATGGGTCCTACGCATCCACTTGGAGCAAGAAGCCCCCACGATAGAATGAATATTTAGTACATTCATTTGGCTTTTTTATGAAATCTTTGGATGTTCTTGAATTGAATTCAAAATCTAAATAATTTGATAAATAATTTTTGCAACCACTCATGTTTTAATTAAAGAAATTAAGCAACTTGCATGGCCATCCCTCATCATTAAACCTCTTTTAAGGCTTATTTTTTTTCCTTGGTCTGACCAAGCAGTGATGCACACTGCACGAGGTCAGTTTTTAGAATTTGAATTTATCTTAGGTTTTACATTGTTGTGAACATAACTTCTTCGTTATAACTCTGAATTGAGTTCCGTTTACGGCCATGTGTTCGTAAAAATGAGTACTATTTGAAACTAATGAAATAAATTTGGAAAAGTGAAAGGAAAATTGAGGTCCACATGGAAGGCCTATGTGGCATCTCAGGATATTTGGATAATTTCACTACTACTGAGAATAAAATACAATAAATCTTGGGACCAGATGTCACAATCTACCCATTCAAGAAAATTTCATCCTCGAAGTTAGAAGCAACATAATTTAATCATGGAAGAAATATGGATATAAGTCTCTCACATGTTTCTCCGTTTCGTATGTAGCCTCTTTAGCAGAGTGGTTTCTTCGAATTCTGTATCGTTTGCGTCTACGCGATCATTGTGATAATCACTATAAGAGTAAGGGTGTGTGTTTCTTTGGGTTGAGCCTAAACAATAATTAATTAGGCACGAGACCTAATTAATAAAATACTACTGGAGATAGGCCTACTTGCCCACTTACTTAACAAACCCAATGAATAGGTTATCGATATTACAGTTTGTAGGCTGTAATACCAATAATCGATTGTTGTCTCGATAAATAGGTAATGGAATCCAAAGGGTACAAAATTATTATTTTGCACCTCATTAGGAAAATGCATAAATCATCTGATTTGCGCATCGTTCGCATTCACGTGTTCGTAAGAACATGTACTACCTAGAAAGATGTGAAAAGGAACAGGAAATGATAAGAACTTAGATGTCCACGCATGAAATCAACATAGGATTTCCACTTAGTCGACCATGGGCGTTTCAAAAATTTTCGGCATTGAGGAATAAAATAAGAATAAATGTGGGATATGATTCTGCCAAATGGTCTAGAGGGTGTCCTCGTGGACCAACAGAAGATAGGCACCCTAGTAAGTTAGTTAACAATCACTGAAATATCATCATAGTCTCCACGTGTACGAGGCTGTTTGTACATGAAGTCCACAGTGATTCTCCCATATCCATCTGGATATAAAGAATGGGTGTAACAACTCGAACAATTTATTTCTTCTTGCTTTGGCTAGCTGACAAATCAAGTTATTGCTTAATGCCTAAGCAATCTCCTTTTTCATCACAGGTCAAAAGTAGAAGGGTCGGACTTGGAAATTATCTAACAAAGTTTCTTGATGGTCTGTAAGTAACATCACATTAATACTCATGAATTGTAATTGAAATAGGATTTGATGGCCGAGTCATCCATGTGCTTTTCCGCTAAGATCGTTAGCAACTACGTTTACACAACCAGGGTAATACACGATGGTGCGATCATAGACGTTGATTGATGTATTTCAGAGGTTTAAGGGAGTCTATGAAGATTTTGGATGTTTCTCCATCGAGAAATCGCCATCATATTTTTAGTGCAAAGGTAGCAATTGTCAACTCTAAGTCGTATGTAAGATATTTCACTTCATGTGGCCCTAATTGTCAGAAGGCATAAGTGGTTACCCTATCATGTTGCATTAACACGCAACCAAATCATTCAATGAAGTATCGTTGCAGATTTCAAATGATTGGTGTCATTAAGAAATGTAAGAACAATAGCCGAAAAGAGACAACACCTCAGGTGTCAGAAACTTAATCACATTCACGTCTAAAACGAAACTAACTTCTTTCTTGGTCAACTTTGTAAGGAATAAGGCTAAGGTGGAGAAAGTTAGCACATACCGTTAATGGTAATTGACAAGACCAAAGATACCTAGTATTTCGCAACACCTTGTGGGGGTTTTCGGTTTTCTACAATTGCAACATTTTTGGGGATTGACAAGAATGTCGTCTGCTGAGTGATTACAAAAAAAAAAAAAAGGCACATGATTTAAACAAAACTGGCATTTAGGAAATTTAGTGTAACACTGATTCGCTTTGAAATTGCTCATGTCAAATTATGAGGGTTTAGAAAGTTTGACTTCATTATTTGGAGTAAACAAGGAAGTTCTCGATAAGGTTATCATGAATCTCTTGGGATATGGGCAGAATAGGTGGTTTGTCAGGTTCATGAACGATATTAGAGCATTCGCCAACCCGCATGACATCACAAGGAACTCATAATGAACATGTCAAGTCCTGAACGCAGTCTTAGGAATATCATCATTAATGATCTTCACCTAGTTGCAACCAAACATCATATCAATCTTGAAGAAAGCTTGGGTTCTATAGAGTTGGTTGGAGAGATCTTCAATTCAAGACATGGATTAACGGTTTTTAATTGTCACCCAATTGAATTGTTACTAAACAATGTAAAATTTTAAGGTTCGGTCTTTGCTCTTCATGAATGGAAGCAAAGGTCTCTACGATGAAGATTCAAGGAAAATAGGTGTTATACCAGGATGTAGATTAATAGTGCCTCACACATCTCAATCTAGTGGTCTCACAGATAGATATTTAGGAACAACGTCAAGAATTTAGTTTGACCGGGTTCACAATTTCCAGCTGTACTTGATTGTCGTCTTCTTCTACAACACGTGTTAATAAGCCTTCACAACTTTTCTTAATAAATGTTTCGCCTTTACGGTGGGGATTTTGTGATTCAGCTTCTGATGTTCAACATTGGAGTTGACCATATGGATGACAGGTTGTAAAAAAAATGACTACTTTCGGTCGATGCTCCACCAAAGGAATAATAATAATTTGGTCGATCCATCTCTTGAATTAAGTGGAGTTCCATGATATCCAACAAAATAAGATTAACTGGCATTATTGGATTGGTAATGGAAATGGTGCAACCGCTACACTCGCACTATACATAACACAATTGCCTTGTGGCATTGGAATTCTCGAGACGTACCCGACTAAGGTACCATGTGGTTGAGGTATTTGAAGAAATGGGGATAATATGATTGATTGGTGGTTTATGTCATTGGTAGGACTACAAGTTTGCTGCTCCTATATGGTTTCCCAAAAATATTATAATACTAGTATGTAATATGATACCTTGCAGGATAAGTGAGTGAAAAGATGTAAGGTACACTAGCAAGGTATCTCAACTTTAAATCTCAAAATGTTATTACAAGAAATCAATGCTCATTAATTTATGTAGGCACACAAGTCCATTGTAGAGATATTCAGACAATGGAACAGGTTAGGTGTAGGTTTTATATTCCGGTACTTCATCACGTGAGTTGCGCTAGTCGCATCACACATGAGTCCAAAACATCACACAAAATGACAGGCTGACTCCTAACTCTGGATCCAAAGTGAATGTAAACAGTGCATGTGAACTACACGTGAAGCTGGTCTTTGGCCCAGGCAAGTACAAATAACTAAGAGACAACGTGCAAACATGTAATAATGAGCAGATAAAACGCAAAGATGTCATGCCACAAGTTTATGCTCACAAATAATATTAAAAACATTAAGTGTACGGAAAGTTTATTTGTAAAGCTAAACATGGCATGTCACATCATACTATATAAAAGCAGTTGTTGGGAAAAAAAAATCACATATACATATATATACATAAAAACAAAAAGACCCACTCATAAATACATGTAGGTAGTAACCGTCCAACTATTCTGCCTGCGGTACTCCTCTAGATGGTCTACTCCTAAACAGAAAAATTACTACACTAATCACTAAACTGATAATAATTAATGTAATAAACCTAATTTCTCACAGTTTGCACAAGAATGGGATTTTCGTCATAATTTTGGGAAGAAATTCCAATGCCTTATTTGGAGCCGTTACACAACCAAATTTGACCCATAATATACCAAAATGAAGCTTAGGACGAGAGGAATAAGGTTATACCCATTTTAAGGCCAAATGTTGGTTGGAGTTGCTCAAAAAATGACTTAAAAGCTACTGCCCGACTTGAAACCTTTTGAATAGGGGGATTCGAGAATGCAGGTTCAAATCTATGGCCTAGAGATTGTGGGAAGTCATCCTACAACTTCAAACTCGACCAAATCAACAAGGTTTGGCCAGGTTTGGCATGGAAAATCCTACAACTTGCCGGAAAACATGGTGGGTTAGATATTTGTCCTTTAAAGACATAAAAACTTGTATGCGTGGTAGAAAAACACACTGGCACCCAAGAAATATTTTAATGGTAGAAATCCCGAGCTTACCGTGGTTCGAGAAGTTTCAATTCGCCAAAGTTCATCGAACGCCAAAACAGGAACCTTGTTTCGCCCTAATGTGGCACCACCAAGGAGTTGCATATGGTCCTAGATAATTTTTGGGAGAATTTGGGAGCTGTTGATGGAGCTTTGAGCGGCAGTGGTTATGTTCACCGAAAGGGAGAGAGTAAAGGGGGAGCTACGAGAGAGAGTTTGAAAGATGAAAGAAGGTTAAGTGGGTAGAGAGAGAGATTTGGCTGAAATAAGGGAAAATGGGGGAAAATAGGACCGTGAGGGAGAGAGATGTGAGGGGAAAATGATAGGATATGGTGTGTATGTAAGAGAGAGAGAGAGCCTTGAGATAAAGGGAGAGAAGAAAATATATTTAAAAAAAAAAAGGGAAAAGAAATGATGTTTGATGGATGATGGCACAAAAGTGTGGGTTTCAAAACCCATAAAAATATTTGTTTAAGCAACTTGCATGACCAACCTTCATCATTAAGCCTCTTTTAAGGCTGATGTTTTTTTTTCCCTAGGTCGGACCAAGCAATGATGCACATTGCACGAGGTCAGTTTTTAGAATTTGAATTTATCTCAGGCAAATTTACATTGTTTCGAACATAACTTCTGATACTCACCGACCCCGATATCTCCAAATACCAGGATAGGCACGTGTTGGCCAACACCCGAGGGTGAAGAAGCCATTTAAACTTGCATGCAAGTTATATAGAAAGAATGAACGTACATAAAATATGTGAATTTGAATATAATGAAGTATGCAATTGCAAGACTGTGTTCATAGTATACAATTAATCAAGAAGAGTACGAAAGGAATATTTTAAAGTAAATGAGATTACAAAGAAAACGGGTCCTATATCGAGAGGGGAGCTCAAAGCTACTAATACGGGATTGCCTTAATGTTGGGATCGTGTGCCTCAATTCTAAATCCTAAAGGGGACGTAAAACAAAATCGTGAGTGGACCAAAGTTTATAATAATAATACTAATAATAAGAAAACCATCTTTTTTCTGAACATACTAACTCCTTGTTTTGAAAACTCATATAGTACTACATAATAGGTTTTCTAAAAACTTTAGCATGCCATGAATTCGTAAAACAAGTATGTGTAAACCAGTGCTCAGGAATGGTAATATAGTTGCCCGAAAGCAAATCCATAAAAAATCCGTAAATCACATCAATGATGTACTCAACTATGGGTATCATAGTCGCCCGAAGGCATAACCATTACCCGAAGGTCAAGCTGTATGACACTAGGTTACGCCAGTGAAGAAATATGGTAGGTCCCATCACTCGAAGGTGAAGTTGTACAACTTTGGGTTATGCCAGAGAAGAAACATATACATAACATAACACACCGACACTAGCCATAGCTAGTGAAGCTGTCCGACACTGGTTTCGCCAGTGAAGTTAGGAGTATGTCATAAATATCCTCAATTGTGTCCTATGGCCATAGACGTATACATACTCGTATTATGTGTATATGCTGTTTGATAACCCACTAGATAAGCACTAAAAACGTATCTCAAAAACTCAAATCAAATCACCGGAGCTCAAAAGCACAAAGCATCAATTCTTAAGCCATAATAAATCATATTTGTAAATCCGTAATATATCATAAGCGTAAATCCAATAATAAATAACATTTCGTAAAACATAATTCGATACATCATAAATAATGCTTAAAACGTAAAATCATGAAATCATACTTTTCGTGAATGCAAGCCTAGCATTTAATAAAAAAATCATGCAATTTAAGAAAGGGTCCACTCATAAATATTCCGCTACCGGGGAGCCGTTCGAACTAGGGAAGATGGGGTCACTTCCAACCGACACACATAAACACAAATAGAGATTATTTAATAAAACTCTACTAAAACGATCGAATTTGGGAAAACGGACAACAGATTTGAATTCGGCATGTCGAAAAACCTTAGGAGGGACCTTGGGTTTCCCCACGCGCCTCCTTGGAGCGGTGGGCCATGTCACCACGCTCCACCCCAAGCGCTAAGATCGGTCATCGGAAAAGGCGCCGGCGCTGCCATGGACGGCGATGGAGAATAGTGCCTTCAACAGAATTGCGTGTGCTTCACACACTGAGCACTACAGCTCACTTGCTCACGAGTATAGGTGTGCTCACCTTCTTCGCAAGGCCGGGGATTTTGCAGGTTTCAGGCTAACTTTTAGAGCTCATTTTGAGCTCGGAACTTAACCAATTTCAGTGATATAAGAACCTAAATGAAGTTAGGAATGTAGGGAATCGATACATACCCATGGTTTCAACTTCCAGAAATCTAGTAAATTTTTCCCTAGATGTTTCCTGTATCCAACACTTAATTAACACTTACTAACTACCCTAATCTAACATAGAAAACGATCTAGAAGTTTTTAAGAGCTTACCTGCGTCGGGGATGGTAAGGACTTATCGTGGTTTTTCGGGGAAGATGATGCATAGTGACTGTTAAGAGAGAGATGGAGTGAGATCGAATAGAGGTGGGAAATCGAAGAGGGCCCACAAATGGTGATGATGCTTACTGGAGTGGCGAGGCTAGTGATAGTGAATGCGGTGCCATTGTTGTTTGTCTGTGTGTGCGCATCCGTGCTCGCAAAGGATAGAAGAGTGCAAAGATGAGAGGGAGAGAAAAGCAGAGAGAATTATAGCGAGAGAAGTCCATGAGGGAAAAAAAAAAAGAAAAAGAAGAAAGAAAAGGAGGAGGAAAAAGTGTGGGCAAGGAGACAACCCAAAATAGGGGTGGGCCCCACTGGCATACCAAAAAAAGTAAGAAAAGGCAAAACAAGGAAAATATCTCGTGGAACGTAAAATTACCATAATGCCCTTATGTTTTGAATTCCATAAAATCGCATTTCTAGCTCTAAATTCGATTTCCCTTGCGCCAACGTGCTCGTAGCAATGAGCACTATAAGGATACGCCATGGAAATGAATCTCATGTGATACGACAAGGCGGTCAACAAAAGTCAACGTTTTTTGCCTCGAAGGGCATTTTCATAAATTCACACTTTAAAATTATAAAAACCGTAATATTTGGGATAGGTTGTTACAATCTACACCCATTAAGAAAATTTTGTCCCCGAAATTTGAAATAACTTGCTATACATAAAAATACTAGAAAATAGGAAAAAATATATAAAGAAGAAATCAAGTTAGAGTAGCTACATAAAAGAGAATACCATTCCATCGCGATCGGATTGCAATGATTCCTCTTTCATGCATCCAAGCTCATACCTTCTTCCTTCCTGGATAATACAGTATAGTATAATACTTATAAAAAAAAATAAAGTTGAAAATACATATTATTATGTAATAACATAAGGTTAAAAATATATATGTAAAATAGGATGACAACAAAAATAGATATATACTAATGTAGGATTCAAATACTGGTACTGAGTTTAAAATCGAAAGTGGAAACGACTCACCCAAAATTTGTAATGTCAAAAATACACGTATACATATAAAAATGTAATTTAAAATATTTTCATTGAAAATCAAAACCAAAAATGAAAATGGGCCTTGCTCAAGCATTCGTAACGTCACGTACTCTGACAATGGGTGTGCGTGTCTTGGGTCGAGTCCAAACCATAACTAATTAATAACTACTATTGTAGACAGGCCGACTTGCCCACTTGCTTCTCAAGATGTTTCCTGTATCCAACACTCGATTAACACTTACCAACTACCCTAATCTAACCTAGAACACGATCTAGAAGGTTTTAGAAGCTTACCTATCTCGGGGATGTTGGGGATTGGTTGCAGTTTGTCGGGTAAGACGATGCACAGTGACTGTTCGAGAGGGAGAAGGAGTGAGATCGAAGTAAGGTGAGAAAGGGAGGAAGGAGGATGCACAAATGGTGATGGTGGAGGCGGTGTCATCGTTGTTTGTTTGTGTGTGTGCGACTGTGCTTAGAGAGGAGAGGAGAGAAGAGTGCAGAGATGAGGGGGAGAGAAAAGCAGAGAGACTTCTAGATAGAGAAGTTTGTAGGGGAAAAAAAAAGAAAAAGGAGAAAGAAAAGAGAGAGGAAAGAGAGTGGGCCGGAAGACAACCCAAAATGGAGGTAGGCCCCACTGGCACACCAAACAAAGTAAAAAAGGATGAAACGGGGAAAATATCTCGCGGAACGTAAAATTACCATTATGCCCTTACATTTCGAATTCTATAAAATCTTTGTTCTAGCTCCAAATTTGATCTCGCTTATGCCCACGTGCTCATAGCGACGAGTACTACAAGGATACGCCATGGAAACAAATCTGATGTGATACGACAAGACAATCAATAGAAGTCAACGTTTTTCACCTTGAAGGGCATTTTTGTAAATTCACGCTTTAAAATTATAAAAAATGTAATATTTCTTAATGACATTGTTGGTATACCCTTCTTTGATCAAATACTCACTAAGACGATTATACCACATTCGTCCAGATTGTTTTAGCCTATACATTGATCGCCTTAATTTGATTGAGAGTAGACCTCATGGTTTGTTAGTTGTTTCAGGCAACTTAAGTCCTTTTGGGACTTTCATAAATATGTCAGTAACTAATTCTCCATATTGATACGCGGTGATGACATCCATAAGTTGCATGTCAAGTTTTTTTGAAACCACTAAACTTAATAAGTAACGAAATGTAATTGCGTCCATTACAGGAGAGTATGTCTCCCCATAATCAATTCTAGGTCTTTGCGAAAAACCTTGTGCAATGAGTCGTGCTTTATATCTTGCAATCTCGTTTTTCTTATTTCGCTTTCTTATGAATACCCATTTGTAACCCACGGGGTTTATACCAAGTGGGGTTTGGACTACCGGTCCAAACACATTTCACTTTTCCTTGGAATTTAATTCTGCTTGGATTGCATCTTTCCACTTAGGCCAATCTTGTCTCTGTTTGCATTCATCGACAAAGCGGGGCTCAATATATGATTTTAGTGGCTACTGTGAATGCGAACATGTCGTCGATGATTATTACATTCTGATCCCACAATTCATTAGTACAAGCATAATTTATGGAGATTTCTTTGCTTTCATGGACCTCTGTTTCTTCAGGTACATGTGTCTTATTAAGGACATTTTCTTTTTCTAAAAGTACAGAATCATGAATTGTGGATTTGTCATTCATTTTTATTTCTTGAATGATTTCATTAAGATTTAGTTGTGCCCTCGTCTTTCTTTTTCGAGGGGCTGAATCTTTTGAACCTGGGGGTCGACCACACTTCAGGCATGCACCAGATGAATTATTCGCTGCCACTTTATTTTGTCTAACAAGGACATCAATTCTTGCAGGTGCATTTGCTGCTGGTATATGTGATTTTGTCACTCTCATAGCATCATTAAATGCATCTGGCATTTGATTGGCAATACCTTGAAGATGAATGATCATTTTCACTTCATTTTCACATTGAGTGCTACGTGGATCAAGATGTGACAAGGTGGGAACAACCAATGTCAGCTCTTGCCGTTCTTTTGGAACAGTCTTTTCTCCCTCTAACGATGGGAAGACTGTCTCATCAAAGTGACAATCAGCAAAACGAGCTGTAAACAGATCACTTGTCAAGGGTTTCAAATATCTAATGATAGATGGTGAATCAAAACCACATAAATTCCCAGTTTGCACTGAGATCCCATTTTAGTGCGTTGTGGTAGTGTAATAGGCACATAAACAGCACAACCAAAAACTCGTAAATGTGAAATGTTTGGCGATGCCCAAACATTTGTTGCACTAAGGATTATTGGTGGTTGGCTATAGGTCTCAATTGAACCAATGATGCAGCATGTGAGATGGCATGTCCCTATGCAGATACTAACAATTTTATTTTCATGAGCAGAGTGCGAGCTATTAATTGAAGCCGCTTGATAAATGTCTCTGTTAGACCATTTTGAGTATGGATATGAGGAACAGGGTGTTCAACATCAATGCCCAATGTCATGCAGTAATCATCAAAGGTTTGAGACATAAATTCACTGGCGTTATCAAGTCAGATTGACTTAATGGGGTAATCTGGGAACTGTGCTCGCAACTTAATTATCTGAGCAAGAAGTCTCACAAAAGCTACATTCCTAGTAGACAAGAGACAGACATGTGACCATCGGGTAGATGCATCAACCAAAACCATAAAATATTGGAATGGTCCACAAGATGGTTGAATAGGCCCATAAATATCCCCTTGAATTCTTTGTAGAAATGATGGGGATTCAACATCAACCTTTAGGTGTGATGGTCTAATTACCAACTTCCCTTGCAAGGGTTATCTCAATAATTGATGTCCATTAGAGTTGGTAATGATTCTACGCATCATGGTAGATCCTGGGTAACCCAAACGGTCATGCCAAAGCATATAAACTTTTGAATCAATGAACTTCTGGTTCATGACAGTATGTGATTCAACTATCTTTATGTATGTATAATACAATCCACTCGTCAAACCATGCAACTTCTCTAATATACGCCTCTGGGTATCATTGAAGGTAATGCATAGATACTCCACATTTTCTGCACTTTTTGTTTCAATGTGGTATCCATTTAAACGTATGTCTTTGAAACTCAACAAATTTCGAGTAGATCGAGTAGCGTACAATGCATTTTGTATGGATAATATTATTTCATTTGGTAACATAATCTGGGCTTTCCTTGAACCTTCAATTACATCTAATTGGCCTAATATTGTTGTTACCCTTACTCTTGTAACCATCAATCTTAAGAAATACTTTCGATCTTGAAGTATTGTATGCGTGGTTGTGTTGTTTGCAAGACAAATATCTCCACCATTTCTCATGTTTTGAGAATGACCATAGTTTTTATCCATGCTTTCTGAGTAAAGGCGATCACGGTTAAAAGCAATTTATAGTAGGAAATTTAAATGCCACTTTTATTGAATTTGAAATGGTAGTCTTAAACCACAAGTTCAGTACATCAAACATAAATGATTCAGTTGAATCGGTACACGTCATTCCCCCTTTTCCACAATGAAGTCTGAGACATCTAGATGGATTATGTTCAACTACTCTGATAAGTCGCACACTAGACCAGGTATATCCATTGGTTTAGCTTGGTCGAGAAAATTGGTCTCAACACCCTTCTCCTTGATGGAGGCTTAATATAGATCCACTAGATGTTTTGGGGTACGACAAGTACGCGCCCAGTGCCCATTGCAACCACACCTATGGCAGGCTCATTCAAAGTTTCTGGGAGCATTATTCATATGAGCTTTGCCTTTGTGGCGATTTACATTTTTAAAGCTCGAGCCTGAATTATGCCTTGGAACCTGGTTGTGAAACTGGACACCATCATTCTTGTTTTTCCCGTTCCACCGTCCTTGCCTGTGGCCACGTCCTCGTTTATGATTATTGCCACCATAGGGTGTGGCATTCACTTTGAGGGAATTAGCATTCACTTCTGGGAATGGTGTAGATCCAGTAGGTCGGGACTGATGATTTTTTATCAAGAGCTCATTGTTTTGTTCAGCTACTGAGGGCATAGATATCAGCTGGTTGTATTCAGTGAAACCTTGCTCTCTATACTGCTGTTGTAGGAGCACGTTTGAGGCATGAAAGGTGCAGAAAGTATTTTTCAGCATATCTTTCTTAGTGATGGTTTCCCCACAGAGTTTCATTTGTGAGCTTCTGAACATCGCAGAATTGTACTCAGCCACTGACTTAAAATCCTGGATCCTTAGGTGAGTCTACTCAAAACGAGCTCTTAGAAGAATCATCATTTTCTGGTGATTGTATCTGTTTCTCAATGCCTTCCAGAAAGCTAACGGATCTTCGACCATTAGGTACTTGCTCTTTAGTCTTTCATCAAGGTAGCGATGGATAAAGATTATGGCCTTCGCCTGATCTTGAGAAGATGCAATGTTCTCCTCCTTGATTGTTTCTCCAAGATTCCTTGCCTCCAAATGATCTTGGTATCCACTACCCAGGTAAGGTAGTTTTTCCCAGTAATGTCCAAGGCAACAAAATCAAGCTTTGCCAAGTTTGCCATTTTCTTTTCTGAAAGAAAATTGAGATGTGTGAGAACTTGCAATAATATGTTTTTTGGAGGTATGTAGTGTTAGAACTTCTGGTTCTTACAAATATTTCATTGTGATCTTCAGGCCAAAATGATAAGCACTCGAAACTTTTGGCTCAAGATTTACATGATCAACGAGGAGAGCGATTGTACCGCACCATTCTCATAATATATGATGGGCGATTATTCCGCACCACTGAAGTAGCAGGAAAATTTAAATACGCAGAGCACGGTGGGCGATTATACTGCACCACCTAAAATTACAATAAAATTAAATAGTAGACAAATTTAAATATGCAGGGTAGGGTGGGCGATTATACAGCTCCACCTAAAATTTGCAGTAAAATTAGATCTGCAGTCCAAGATAGGCGATGATACCGCACCATCTTAGATTGCAGTAAGATTAAATTTGCAGTTCAAGATGGGTGATTGTACCGCACCATCTTGGATTGCAATAAAATTAACATAAATAAACATTGGGTTAGTAGTCAGGAGCTACACCAAACAAGAAATCAAACATATAAGTAACTGTTAGGTTGAGAACTAGAAGTAGACATGGTGCAAACAGTTCTTCGCGAGGGTATATCTAGCAAGTGAGTCAGAGGAAGAAGAAGAACAATAAAATCCTTAGAGGAAACATTTTTTTTTCTTTCGGTGAAGAGAAATGAGAAATGGTTATAGAGTCTTGTTGATAACGTGTTATAAATAGGCAAAAGTTAGAGAGACAACCTTTACTAGTGACTGGAGTGAAGCAAGTGTAAAATATCACACTGTGTCTATAACACAAGGGGATGACAAATAAAAGAGGGAGGGATAGATACTGATGTTTGTGATCTTTTCTTCTTTTTAGTGTATTTTGATAGTACACGGAGCGCTCTATTTATATAGCAACTACAAACAAACGTAATAATTACACCTTGAAATTTACAACACACACCTTTTGAAAATACAATCCTCATTCATTTCCCAAGTCCACATTACTGTGTGGACATTAATCCACCAATAGTTTCAACATTACTGTGTGGGCATTCATTAACCCACAAATATTTTCAACAATATTAATATAATTATTATAGATTAATACGTAATAAATACATGTAGAAAAGTATGTGGTTCCACTATAACATAGGTCTAGAATTTGAGTCTTTAACCCCCAATTAACGAAATTGAAACTTTTGAGAGCACAAATATGATATACACGATTCATTTAACAATTTCATTACCATATGAGTTAGCGACATACTTTTAAACTCGTTATGAAGACTTGTTGTAAGATGAAAGTTGTCATTATAAGAAATTATTTTCTTGTAAATGGTACGCTACGAATTGTAAACAAGCTGAAAAGGACATTTTCTCTCTTGGTACACTGCGGGCAGATTCATCAGCTCTAAGACACAAAAATATGCAAATGTCTATCTTTGGAAGTGGCTCCACAAAGTCAATAGGAAATAGGAGAAGAGGACCCAGCTCTCCCTCAATTTGCTTTCACACTTTAACGTCTGTTTGAGGGGAACCGGATCCCTTCTGAACCCAAAGGAACTTAGCCTATTGATCAAATGATCCGGGCTATTGAAATTTAATTTAACAGCTACCATTATTATAACTTTTAGAGAGTCCCCTTGTTTGTAGTCGTTGGATCAAATTTCAATGGTCTGAATCATTTGATGAGTAGGCTTAGTTTCTGTTCGAGGAAGGTGAGTTTTGTCTTATAACTTTTAGTTTAATTTTTGTTAACCATGAGATTATCCAAACACTTGGATTATCTAAGATCTAAATGGCCCCAACTTATTTGATCTTTTCGTTATTGCTTTTTAGGGTTTTGGAGTTGAGTTGTCCCTTCACTGGATTTGGATTGTGATGGATCCACTTGTCATGTTTTCTTCTCATTCTCCCTACCATGAATTTTGAGGGTTTCTTAAATTATTAAACTAATTATTGCTCTTAATGCTCTAGACATTCATTAGTGCTTTGATTACATAATAGATGATGCATTTTTATTGTACGCAGCTCAACTAATTAATGAAGGAGTGCTTCGATTTCCATCGACCCAAATATTTGGCAGTTTCCACGTTTCAATGTTTCATAATTTTAGTAGAGGCCTACTATAAACCTGTATCCAGATTTAGAGTTTCACATCCAGTAATACGTCAAAAAATAAAAAATAAAAAAATAAATTGAAGTCAAACATCACGTGGAGCCTCCAAGCAAGCGATTTCATGTTTCATTGTAAAAAATTGTGCTTTTCATGGATACGGTCTCGTTTAGAGTGGAAGTGGAATTTAGAACTTTTTTTTTTTTTTTTTTTAACAAATGATATTATCTACATTAAGGGGATGAGGGTAGACTTAACCTCACAATGGACTAGCAATAATGTGGTTCAAATTCGCCTTTTGGCAAGAATCAAAACTGCAACCTCTCACTTACAAATGAAGAGAAATACCACTAGGCTGTAACACTAAGTAAAGACAATTTGAGAACTTAAAGAAAAAGAATTTTAGGATGTAGGTTATTTAATGTTAGAAATACCTTGGGGATGTATTCAAAATTTGTTCTTTTTTTCTAAAAAAAACCGTTTTAGCGCCTACCTTGCACTTTAGTATTATGGTATACAAATACTTTAATAGGAAAATATTTAGTAGGGTGTATTGTACAAAATGTATAATTTCAATCAAGAATAGCCCACTGTCGATCCAGCTTATCGGAAAAATTGGGCGAAGTGTGGAACAATTCACGTTGGAACAAGGGTGTTTTACACACCCCCTTTGCCCTCTTGATGCCCTTGTTACGTTTGGTGACTTTTCTTGCAGGTGGCTATGGTGGCTTTGGCTCTTGGTGGATTGATTTTGTGTAAGATTCTCAGATCTGGGTTTTGATTTGGGCGCATTTTTCTGTTTGGTGCAATGTCTTTCTTTGTGGAGGTAACGGCGGTTGTGGCGGTGGTGACAGGTTTTTAGCTTCGGGATTTGCGGGTTTTACTATTTATTGTTTCTTTTGTAGCCTACGAGCCTAAATCAGTGTGGGCCTCTCTTTGTAGTTAGAGTTGTAGCTCTCCTTGTTTAGGCTTGTCCTTTATCATATGTTTGGGTTTAGACCTTTCTAGCACAAATTATATCTTCCTTTCATTAATGAAGCTTCATTTTCAACCCAAAAATAAAAGACAGTCCTAAACAAAAATGGAGTTGTTATTCACGCTACCCAATCATCATTCAACACTCTTTTTTATACATTTGTTTGGCATTTTAGCTCAAATGGTCATGAGATTAGCATAACTCCCTACTTTGGTCCCTAGCATTTGAAATCGATAGAAGTGGTCCTTGAGTTTGTCCACAGTTAATCATTTTTGTCTTACCATAAAAAATCTTTATTAAATAAGGATCAAAATGACAAAAATACCTTTGTGATGACCCATCCCAAATTATTATATATATTTTCTCCCCTAGTGTGTAAAGTGACAATATTGCCCTTGTTGGCTTAGCGACGTGGATGTACATATGCAGTTCTAAATTAATTTACTCGCTATTGTAATTAAATTGTACACGACGTCACGAGCGCGTTGATGCAAGTTAGGGCCGAATCGGAGTCGTAACAAGGAAGTTACGAACGTATAGAGTGTAAACATGACCAAAATAAGAAACCAATCATCATAATTCCTATTTCCTTGGACACAATTAGGTATTTGGGCTATTATCTCATCTGGACCAATCAAAATCAGTCTTCTTTCTCCCTCTCTCACGGCAGCCCAATCAAGGCTTAACATTTTCTTCTTCTGCCCAATCAGGAACACACACATGCACACGCACATACGCACTATTTCCCCTCTTCTTGAGCCTTCTCTTTCCTTCTTCTCTCTGCACCATGACACCCACATACACCATCATCATCAAACTCTCACAGATCAAGTCTTTGGAAACCACCATCATTCCCTTCTTGACCTCACGACCTCAGCCATACCCTTAGCTCATCGAAAGAACGACAGGAATGTGAGAAACCAGAAGCTCTGGCGAGGAGTCAAGTTTGCTCTTACGGGATCCCGACGTGGTTTCGAGATTTTAAGGCTTGGAAAGGTATTCACCCAACTTTCCTAACCCTTTGATGTAGTTTTGGAGTGAAGTGGACATTGGTATAGGCGAGTTTGGAAGGTTGCAGAGTTCGCTGAACGTATCAAGGGAATTTCCGACCGTTTTTCATTAGATTTTGAACTTCTATTAGGTACGAATGTTTTCTACTCTTTAGGACCTTCAAATCCATATAAATGTCATGGATTTTGGTTGAGAAATGACAAAGTTATAAGCTTTAGAAAATCTTCTAGAAACCGATGAGTGTAGCTGGCGGAGACTGGTGGAGTGATCGGAGAAGAAGGGGAATATTCTGTTAACTTTAATAGAATATTTTAACAGAGTTAGGTACCATCAGTTACATTTAACGAAATATTCCTAATAGCGTCAGTCACACAGACGGCACGTGCCTGCGCATGTGACCATGCATTGGCCGGCACGTGAAGAGGCTTCTGATGTCTAAAATTTTTTCTAAAAATATATGAGTGTTCGTACTGTCGAGTAGATCATGTTGGTATATTTAAACACCCCATTTGAGCAACGTATAAGGAATTAATCCTAGGCTTTGTTTATGTGCTATCGAATTAACGTTAAAATAGTTGTATCGCATATAGGTAAGACGTAGCCCGAGGATGAGCGTGGACAAGCAAGGCTAGGGGGCTACAATCATGCTACTTATCAGTGAGTGGGCATTTGTTTTCTATATATATATGCTTTATGATTTCCAAAAAACGTTTTTAAATGAATTTATGCCTTGTATGCCATGTCCATACCCCTTATTACTATATTGTTGCATTAGTATGAATTGTGAATTATACTATTTGATGTTGCGGAGGCTCAGGTAAGTTAGCATGTGATTGGTCTTTTTGCATTGCATATTGCTATGCATTTAGAGCTTATTATGCTGCACCCCGGTGTTAGTGCTCTCGCCCGACGTCAAGGCACAACTTTCACGTGATTGTTCACCTCTTGCACTGCATGCTCACTTGGATCCAAGTTTTGGTGCTAGTTTGTTATACAGACCACAATAGGTGGTTTTGACTCGTAGATGACCCACGATCTATCACACAGCTTTCATGTGATCATAGCACTTGAGCATACTTATTTACACCCAGCCTGTCGTACAGGTCACATTAGGTGACTCCGAATCGTGTGCAGACATATGTTGATGAGCTATAGGTCCAATTGTATAGGTCATGTTAGGTGACTCCGGCTGGCATGCTAATTTATATCAACTGTTGCCCTGGATTACATATTTTAGTGCTGAACGTTATGACATGGCATAATTCTGTTTTCACTACTTTTGAACATTGTTTTTATATACGTACATATTAATATTTTTTTGGAAACTATGCAGGTTTTATGGAGAGGGGTTATTATGTTCATAAAGATAAATGTGTTTTTCTAAAGCTTTTTTTTTTTTTTTTGCCCACTCACCCTTCTATTTTGCGTCCCTCCAGGTTCTAGGTAGTTGTTCATCTTTGGTGACTCACGAGGACTACACGGTGGTTCTGATGGTTCCATAAAAAAAATTAGGGATCTTCTCCCTGTTTGTATAATTAGTACTTAGTTAGTTCAACTGTACCTTCGTTTTATGTATGCGTGTATCTTATATTTGATCACTTTCACACACTTACATAGTATCTCTAGTTAAATAAGTTTAGTTTTGGTTTTTAATTATTCACATTTCTTTTATTAGTATCACTTCTGTTGTGCACTTGATTACGTCACTCTTACGTGACGGCCAACACGTCTCGACTCCAGTCGGGGTGTGTCAACCCTTAATTTAATAAACAATGGGCCAAAATGACTTGACAAAAATTGCTAGTATTTTTGTCAATTTTTCTTCATTTAACGAAGATTTTTCATGTAATAACTAAAATGATTGACGAGGACAAACTTAGTGACTAGTTCTATCGATTTTAAATCTCAAGGACCAAAAAGTGAAGAGCTATGACAATCTCATGATCATTTTAAGCTAAAGACCCTATATTTTTTCCTTTGCGTTACAAATTTGTATTGTAAGGTGACATTTTGGGGTACAATCAACAACTCTGTATGTAAAATGGAGAGTAAGCTGTCGTTTAACTTTCTGAACTACCATACTTAGTACTACAGTTTAGTGGCATATCTCTTTACTTGTAAATGAGTGTCAAAAAAATCTTAGTTTGAATTTAACTGTTGACGGTATGCAAATAATAGGTACATTCAATTTGGTCGTATGAATTATAAAAATCAGTCCTAAAACATAATATATATATATATATATATATATATATATATATATCTTCATAACAATAATAATACAATTTTCGTATCAAGATAAAGTTTGGTCGTATGGAGTTTTGTAGCTCTACACAGCGTTTTCGGACTAATAGGTTTTAGTAACTCAACCTTGACTCAAAAGCTGTAGTACTTTCTATTAACTGGAACAGTAATATTTCAATATAATACCAATTGAAACAACTCCCAGAGTACTTATGCTACTCTTATGATTTCAACACTGACTGACTAACAAATTGGCCTAACAAATTTAGTTAAGCAACAACCAATGTAAAATGTACATTTGTACAGTCAATGAATTGCCCTATTACATCACTTTGAGCTTGCTTAATCTGTTCAATTGCACTGTTCTAAAAATCCCCGCTTAGCACCACCTAGGCCCTGCCTAAGCGATAGGCAGCTGATCACCGCCCCGATTAATGCCTAGGCGTTTGAAAATTAAGAAATGACGCCTAGACTTGCTAAGGCGCTCACCTCGGCACCCGCTTAGCTTGCCCAGACCTGCCTAGGAAGCCGCCTACATCGCGACTTACTTAAACAGAAAATAGACAACTTTCATTTTGCATTTTTTCAATAAATTGTAAGAAACTTGTTGCATACTTAAATGAACACACATTATATCCTTGTTTCCCATGTTTTTATTATGTTCCAACACTTCATAATATATATGTCATTCTATTTTGTAGTTTATGATGAAATTATACATATTTAAAGTATATGCAAACACTTATTCACACGAAATATAATAGATTTACTTAAATCCACCTAGTTCGTTTAGGCGCCCGCCTAGGAGTTAGGCTCCAGCCCACCGCCGACTAGCGTCTAGCGTCTAGCGTCTTTCAGAATCTTGTTCAATTGCGACCTTGTAATGCAATAGCATTTCCGGTCCAATTGCAGTTTTTGTTTTTGTATTCCTAATTTATCTGTTAGGTTAGTCTGGTTGTGGGCGTAAAAAAGGAAAGAGAGGGGTCTGGTTGTGGGCGTAAAAAAGGAAAGAGAGGGATGGGTTTTCTCTCGCTTTTGGCATAGCGGGCCCCCATCAGAAGGCCCGCGTGGTAGGCTTAGCTCAGTGATAGAGCACGCCCCTAATAATTGCGTCATTGTGTTTGAACTGTGAGAGCTCTCAGCTAATTATTTTGATGAAATTTAATGTTGTATCATAAAACTAGTTGACAATATGAAAGAATACCTCATTGCGTTATAAGCAGATGCAATAATTGGTGAGCTTTCGATAAAGAATATTTCTTCACATTCTCACACATTCAACATTCTCTTTTGATACAAACAACCTAACTTAAGGATTTCTCCTTCAAATCATGCTCATCAAAGTCTTTAATTATGAGATATGTAATTAAAGTATGAGTTTGATTAAACAAAGCAGGAATCACAGGCACCAAACCCTAAGTGAGCCGTGAAGAATCAGCATTATGAGAAAACAATTCTTAAGATATAGTTGTTTGATTTCAAATTAATATTAAAATACTCGATCATAAAGAGTTTTGACAAAGATGACGACCAAAAAATTCAAAATGCTGTCAGCATTAACGGCATAAGATAAGCTATCCAAATATAATAAAAAAATTGGGTTTTGCATTATTTTATTGGAATTGAGAATTTTTCGAATTTTTGTGTTCGAAGCCAACGCACACAACAATCTAGATAGCTCAGTTAAATCATGCGATTTTTATTAGTTTATTTCATTAAGCTACTTCACATAGAACCAAACACTTGAACGGCTCATATATCTTTTTTAAACAATTCAGATTTTTAAGTTTGTCAGCTCTAGATATAAAGATCCGGCGAGGATCACAACTCATGTTGTTGCAACTTGACGAGGAAAAAGTCAGAATTTCGAGGTTAATTAACTGGAAGTCACAAGATTACAACCCATCATAATCATGCCTATCCACGCATTATGCAGAAAGTGATTTGGATTATTAGTGATATAATAAAATGGAAATAAAGCACGTTTTGGCTCGTAGATAATAATTAAGGCAGTTGTGAGGGAATGCGGCAGTCTGACATATTCGATTTTGTTTGCAACTTGCATTTTTTTTATGGGGTGTGCTATTTACACATTTTTTTTTTTTTTTATATATTTTTTGTTAATTTATGTCTATTGATCTTATTCAATTCATCTGATCTAACGATTGAAAATTAAAAAAAATGTATAAGAAATAAAAATAAGTGTGGATATCATACCTCTCTCTTTTTTTTTTTTTTTTTTTTTCCAAACTTTTTTTCCATTTGATATTATTTCTTTGCAACGATGTCAAAATCCCAATGGGTCAATTGAATTTTGTACATAAAATAGAAAAAATAATAAAATCTTCAATGACCAATTCTTCGATTCATCCAACACTATGCATCGAACTCTAAAAACAATCACATAAGACTCGTTGTACAACGGTAGGCCTCACACCTAACTACTTATTATTATTATTATTATTTTAACAAATGATAATATTTATACTAAGAGTCTAGAAGAGTGGGCTAAACCTTATAATGAGTCTGCCATAATAATGCGGTTCAACTTCACCTTTGTCGAGAATCGAACCTAAAGCCTCTCACTTACAAATAAAGAAGAATATTATTAAACCGTAGTATTAAGTGGTCATAACTATTTGTTATTAAGCATAGCAGAATGCGCCTAGGCTAAGATTAAAATCAATATCGAGAATGGTTTGTTTTGGGGGGGTTGGCATTAGCTAGGTCAAAATTTGGAAAAGAGAGTGGGGCTAAGATTTGGTATATTTGGAAACTAATAAAAAAATACTACGTAAATGATTTGTACCATATTTATTGATCATATTATTTTATGTACTTACATGTATAAGACCCATCCATATTATAAAAGTAATCAGTAATTTAACCGGCAAACGTGGTCAAAATTGCAACACTCGTGTACGATGGAAGAACTTCAAGGAACCATTTTTTTTTTTGTCGAAAAAAAAAAGAAAAAAGAAAAAAAAGAATAAGAGTGTCAAGTAAATTGTTGACTTTGTAAATTCGTAGGAATCAAGTAAATTGCCCACGGCCTTGTATCTTTTAGGGCAATCCTAGTTGGGTTGGTTTCTGGTGGACTTTTGATTTAAGGAGAATGATTCTCTCCTCTTTTATTTTCATTCCCTTTTCTTCTTTCATCTTACACTTTGTTTTTTGTCTTATTGTCTTTATTAAAAAAATTAATAGAAAATATTGATACGACTTAATTATAACCGTTCAAGTACGAAAGAAAGAAATGAGAAAGAGATTAGAAAGGAAAATAATCATCCTCCATTTTATGGATCAGATCATGCATGATCTAAATGTGCCTGCTAAACACTAATTAATTACGAAATGACCTTGAAAGTTTTTGTTGAGTTAAATAAGAATAAGAGTGTATACACATAACCTCCATTCTCAGTGTGAACAAATAAATCAATATCAAATTTAAGCCATTCAAAGAGCTAATTAAAAAGGTATAGAATAAGTAGTAACTTTGATAAAATATTGTATGTTGCTCGTGCCGCACCTCGGGGAATAGCAGCCGTTGGAATACGTAGGAAAAGTCTTTCTTTTCTTCATCGATCCTCATAGGACCTACAAGACTAAAACAAATTAGTAGTGGAAACAATAGCTGTAATTCCAAACAATGCATGACCATTACAACCTACCTACATTAGTGATCACAAGCTTCTATTAAGGGTTAAATATATTACAAAGTGAACCATATGAAATAGGTGTCAAAATGTGTATGTGTGTCTCCAGATCCCTAACCTTACACTATTACGTTTACATTTAGCGCGACGAACAGAAATCGGTCGCGCAAAGCTTAATAGCGTCGCACAAACGTATGTGTGATGAAAACTTCATTGCGCAGAATCTATCACGCAAAGATCGTGAAGAAAGATTTTGCGCAACGAACAAAAGAGTTGGTCGTGGAAAATAAGGCGTGACGGTTCCTCATTTGTTGCACAAAATTTTTAGGAACGAATATGTTCATCGCACAAAATGCCAGGATACAAACTTGGGGTGACCAATATTTGTCTTTTAAAACTTTGCGTGACGACATGTTGTTCTTGTGCAACAAAAGTGAGTTATCGCAAAAAAGTATGCATGATGAAGCTATTCGTTGAGCAAAAAAAAAATTATATTTTTTGTATTGGTTTTAATTTTGTAATAAAATAATAAAATAAAATTGAAATAAAAAAATATAATGAAGAGAAAAATAATTTATTTAAAAGAAAAATAAAATGTATGTAAAAGGAAAAAATTTAAAAGTAAGGGACTAAACAACTAAGAAAAAAAGGTGGAATAATCTACGGGGTCGTCGTTCGCATGCGGTTGGAAAGATTGGGGCAAGAAGGGATAGGGGTTGAGGACAGGCTCAGAGGTCGAAGGGGCAAAGTTTTGGGCATGCTCGGGGTTGGAGGGGCTCGAACATCGACGGGGGACAAATGCCAGACTGACTGAGTCCAAAGGTCAGCCACCTCTGTTGTCAAAGCAGTCACGTCGCCCTTCGACTGTGAAATCAAGAGGCTCTAGGTTCCCGCTGCCAGGCATTCCCCATCCCCTTACAATATGTCATCAACCTCCACCTGAGAGTCTGATCCAAGGTGTCTATATGGGCCTGAAACCCTACATCCTCGGGGGGATCCATAGACTTGAGCGGAGTCTCAAGAGGAAACTAGGAGGCGGACTCCTGAAGAACCAACTGCCTCTTCTCCATCATCGTCGCTTATGTAATATAACATGAAGTATTAATAATAACATTCAAATAATGACCATGATACTGAATGCGTAAGATAGTAATTGCAATTGAAGAATACTTATATGAAGGGACTCGGCTAGCTTATTCCGAGTTGAACATAAACGTCTGCAAAGACATTAATCTCTGGGAATTTTGAACCCCACTGAATAGAACAAGATAAGAAGAATGTTAGTACGAAAAAAAATTAATATTACTGACATATTAAAAATCGAACATGGAAAGCTTTATTATTACCTACCGCCACATCTCCATCCTATATGAGAAGGCTCTCAAACCTAAATGGTGTAGAAAGTCTTCTTCTCTCGATTGATCTTGTTGGTTTTCACATTCTTCTGTTATACAAAAAATAAACGTATAATGAAATATAAAAAAACAACAAACATTAGTAAGAAACGTATAATACTTTTAGACTTAATATAAAAAACGTACCATATAGTCGGGCTCCTAAAAATGATTGCAGAGCTACACCCAATTTTCTTCCTGGTCCTTAAACTCCTTCGGGCAACCCTCCTCAAGACCGACCTACAGATCATTAAATGTTTGAAAATATTGGTGCAAGTCACTCTTCCACTACTTGTATCGTTCAGCGAATAGCCTGTTGACGTACGTCAACATATTGTCGTTGATGTCACCGAAATTGTAGTTCGTCTACAATGTAACAAATTAACCACATACATTAAGTAATATAAATATATAATAAAAAGGTAGGATACTTACCGACAAATAAGCGCGCACCTTCGTCCTCACCTCATCTGGCATTGCCTTCCAGGACATACAGCGCATAGGGCAATAGGTCCGAATGACTGTGACCAATATCATGGGCCAATGCGCTATTCTGCTCCAGCGTTGATGCAACCTAACGCTGATCGTCGTATTCGATCGTGATATGTCTGTTGGTCACTCGGGTGACCTTCGCCGTTTGCAACTAGTGACATGGCCCTCGGGTATTTTTCTTTGCTTAAAAAAAAAAAAAAAAAAAAAAAAGTCAAACAAACACTACAACTTATGCCAAAATTTCGGCAAAATCTCCCCTAATGTTACAACAATTCCCAAACCCTGGACATTGTAATGAATAATATATGATATCCAACGATAATCATAACAGTTGAATAAGTCAAATTTGGACCTAACGCACAGTTGCAGTATGTAAAAATTTTGATTGCACTTAATATATGAATAACTAAATAGGGAGTTATTTAACTTTACCTTGTTGTGACCCTAAGGCATCAGTAGTGGATGCCGATGTTGTGTTGGGCATGCAGGGGCGGCGGTGACCACGTCTGGCGCTAACAAGTAGCGCCACTGAAGAGGCTGATGACGTCGGCACCCTGGGAAACCCGGGGACCAACCAGATCAATCAGATTAACCGACTTGGGGTCCATTTCTGCTAGAGCAGTGGTGGCTGAAGTAGGAGGGTAGGGAATCGAACGGAGTGCAGTCGTCATCGCCTTACGACTTCTAATAAGCTGCGACATCTAGATAATTAGAAAAAAAATTCAATGCATATATATGTTGTGATATGGCGGCAACAACCTTCAGAAATTGAATCCCATTTACAAATGATATGGTTTCGGGGCTGCTCAAATTACCAATGCACTAAAGGTTTTTTTTCTTTCAAAAATATAAAGTCGATTAGCTTGAAGGAAAAACTCTCTGCTGCAATATAAGTGCACTTAGTATCTTAGTGTTGCCACAAATGCAAACTACTATATGTTATATATAACTTCAAACAATGCATATGTACCACCCCGAAGAACATACAAAGATGACACCGAAATCCCCACAACCGAAACCTAATCCTTCAACCATAAACTACACTCCATAACTGTGCATTCCCAAATTGTCCAAATAATGGGACAATTTAAGAATCAATTGGACCGCAATCATGCTTTCGCATCCATGCGCGAAATCCATCTAATCCTTGAACAACAAACTAAGTTTTACTAAAAAAAAAAAAAAATACGAAGTTAATTACAATTAACTCCATACATCACAACACATATTTTTACATCACGTACAAATTAACAATATAATAGAAATATAATTTCCCAACACAATATAAACATAACAACATAATTTATGTGGATGCAAATTTCTTCCTTCTTCTTCTTGGACAAAATTCCACCTACAAAACAAATAACACCTTAGGTCAAGGCCAAGAGCCTCATGGTCCCAAGATGATTTTTTGTTGGGGGGTTGATCGAAGATCCTTCGATGCCAAAGTTAGAATTTTGAGGGAAAAGTGTTTGGAGAATTTTGAGAATTTAGCAAGAGAATTGGAATTTAGTTTTGGAGAAAATGAGGATGTTTATATAAGGGTATGGCTGACCCCTTTGGGAGGAGTTGAACCGGCCACTTGGATGGTTTTTTGGGTGAGATTCATGATTTGTAGCTAATTAATAAATTAAATGAATAATAAATCAATTAATTAGCCAATTAATATAATTTGAAAGGAAAGATTGGGGGTTACCTTGTGGAGAATATTGGATGAGGACGGATGAACTTTGGAAAACGATTTCTTCTACCTTACAAGAGAGAGAGAGAGCTTAGAGGATTTTTGTTCCCCATCCTCTAGCAATCTTCTACATCTTGCTCGTGCAAATGATCGTCTTTCATTGCTTGCTTCGTCTTCTCGTTGCAAGCCTCGGGGCTTGAAATTAGGTTGACGAGGGTCGTGGAAGTGTGAGAAAACTCAGGAGAGGTCACGACACAAAGGCTGCAGTGAGTGGCCTGGTGGTCTAGGCTTGGCGCTGGCCAGGTTGGGCTATGTAGCCTACGACTGAGAGAGGAGAGGGCAAGTCGTGTGCCTTGGCATGGGTGGTGGGTTCCTGCAGCTTGGGCCTTTTTCTTTTTTTTTTTCGAAAGGTTGGGCCCAGGCCAGGGATGAGAGAGAAATGGGCTAAGTGCCCTATTGGGCTATGGGGCCGAGAGCTGTTTTTACTTTTCCTTTTTTGTTTTTTTTGTTTTTTTTTTTTTTTCAAGTAGCTGTCTTACAAATCTTCCTTGCATCTTTGTAGAATTTCTTCGAGTATGTTTTCCCTCGAACCATAAGAATGATAATGGTGTACCGCCATTATATCGTCAAGGCGAGTCCTTGAGCAAGGTTGGTTACTACAAGGCTGCTCACTTTAAGATTAGCTTGGATGACTAGTTTAGAGATGTCCTTGAGGCATATTGGCATGCCATTCCATCGGGAGTACGCGTGAAGCGTGTTAAGGATGGTAGCAGCCATGAGCCATGTGATGGGGCTCGGAGAACCATCAAGTTTCACCCTACTATTTTGGGTTTACTTTTCCTATGCCACGTTTCTTCCAAGAAGTGCTTTGCTCCATGAGATGTGCCCTTGTTCAATGTTCTCCGAATGTTGTTCGTGTGATGGTGGGATTCCACAATCTAAGCCAATTCTTTGACTTCGATCTAACCGTCAACGAATTTTGGTACTTCTTTGACATAGGCCACATTAAGGGAGTTGGGCACCTGCGATCTCACCATAGGCTTTTTGATAACTTAAGCAAAGGAGGTCATGACTGAGCCAAGGAGACTTTGGAGATAAGTGGAGAATGGGAGTCTAATTCTTCCCCTGAGTTGCATGTTCCAACTATCTTCATATTCGATAAGTAAGTTGCTTAATTTCTTGGCTACTTTGTATGTGTGCTAAGCTACTCTTTAATTTTTTTTATTGTCTCCCGCCACTTTTGTAGATTCGAAATTCAGCTTCACTCCTAAGACTTCTCCAAACATTAAGAAAGTGCATGTTGCTCTTGGTATCATCTCCGAGTATTGTGAGTAGCGTTGGCTGCCTAGTCTTCTTCGTAGGGAAAAAGGTGGGTTGCCCCCGAGAGAAGAGATAAAATGAATCAAGGTTGAGGCCTTGGCCCATCCTATCACTGTGGTGAAGCCTTCTACAAATGAAGATGGGAAAAAGAGACCTTCCCGCTTGCTGAGAAGAAGCTGAAGACTTCTTCCACTGTTCGTGAAGGTTCACCGATAGCTTCCAAGCTTATGATTGACTTGATTTACTCCAAGGGCAAAATAGAGGAGGTTGCTAGATCTGTGTTGATGGCGGCTGCCGTTCCGAAGGTAGTTTGATTGCTGATAGGATTGCCCAGCGTAGGAGTTCTTCTATGTATTCGGTGCTGAAATTCATGCCTAAATGTCTGTCTAGGGCTAAGTTTGGTTCACCTTTGGAGAGGCTTGCTACTATGAAGAGTGACAAGGTGCCCCTGCCTGCTAAAGTGGCACCAAAAGATGAAGAATTGATTGATGTTTACAACCGAGTGATCCACTTCAAGAAGGTCGTTAATAGGCTTGAGCCTTAAGTGTTGGAACTTCAATGCGCTTTGCAAATCAACGATAGTCTGAAGAAAGAAGTGGAGGAGTTACAGCAGGTCCATTCTTGTTTGCTCGAGGAGAATAAGCAGTTGAAGGGGTTCGAGGCTTCGCTTAGTCAAAGTCAAGCTGACTTCTACAAGCTGGGTTATGTAGACCATCTGTTCGGGCAACCGTTTGACTTTGGATTTTTTGGTAAAGACTTCGAGACCTTCCCTATTTCTCCGGAGGATTTGCTTGCCTTCATTTTTGAGTCTTCTTTTGGTGAAGTAGTCGGAAAAGTTGGGTGTCTAGGCTGAGGCAACTGGTGGTAAAGCACCGGATGGTGCCACTGCTGAGAGCGTTGTGGCTGCTGAAGGTGTGGCGACAGAGTAGCTGTGGAATGTCCAAGCTACTAATGAGTAGTCTTCTAGGTAGCCTTTAGGATTTTCTTTGTTTTCCTTGTTGCTTTTGCTTTGCTTGAACTCATTCGGTTTTTGCTTAGTTGTTTATCAATTTTGCTAGAAAATTTAATAAACTTGTTTCCTTCACCTTTCTCCATCTTCGCTCTTTTTGTTCATCCCTAACATTTAGACTTTATAGGCTAGTGGCAAGTGTGCTACTTTTTTATAAGCAGACAAGCTCGCATAGGCTATGTAGCCATAGATGTTAGTGTAGAACTTTGCAAGGTTGTTAGCCATAGGGTTGGTAGCCGGACGCCTCACTTACAGAAGCAGACAAGTTCATGTAACCACTAAGCTATTAACCTTGGCTCCCTTCATTTTTGTAGGTTGCATAGCAAGTATCACAACACTTTAGCACTTGGTGAAGATCGTTCGGCACTTGATAGAGGTGAAGCTTATCGACTACGTAGCATGTCGACGGTGGATAAAGCATCGTATATGTGCACTAGCTTGTTTAACCTTTCACAAGAATATGTGGTTATATAAGTCTAGCTCAACTTTACTGCTCGAAGGGCAAGTCGTTCGCAGTTTTCTGAAAATCGTAGGCTACCTTAGTGCACTCGGTAGCAGCTTTAGGGTTCCAAGGCAGCCGTCTATTGGGTGTACTGCGTTATGAGCCCTCTCCATTTCTAGGGCCCGGTTCCCTGCGGATTAGGCCAAAAGACCCAAAATCCTTCAATTAGCTAAGCCTTGAAAAAGACCATTGTGGTTACTTCTAGGAATGCCGACGCAAGCCATCACGTATCTAGTTATAATAAGGCAGCCTGGTTCATCCACGTCTGGATAGTCAGAGTGTAGAGTTTATCATCTCGCTTTGGAGAGCATACCCATGTAGGTGTCCAAGGATTGGTTTACCCTCTCACATTAAAGAGCATGGTTGGTCCCTCGAAGGGTGCAATTTTTACGATTAGTCCCTAAGAAGGGTGCGATCTTATTTTGAAGTACAAGGGTGATCAGTTGTTGCAGACATGTAGTCAAGCCAAGTTGTAAGTTACTTCTGAATTCCTCATTGAAAAAAGAGTGAAACGAACAAATAACTTAGCTGTAAAAGACTGAATAACAACTAGATAGTCCTCGGTTTGGGAGATGGTGCCCGTTGAGCTGCTTGAGTCTTCGGGTCTTGATATAATGGGGGGTTACACATGGTATTTCCTCAGGTTGTAGGTGTTCCATTGCTTCTCGATCTCCTTGTCGTTTATGGTGGCAAGGGTGTAATTTCCCTTGATGCCTACTCTGCTGATCTTGTACGAACCTTCCCAAATGGGATCCATCTTTTTGGAGTCTTTTCTGCGGGCAGTGATGAAGGCTTTTCTTAGGACTAGATCTTCGAGTTGGAACTGTCGGATCTTGGCCCTTTTATTGTAGCTGGAGATGAGCTGGTAGGCTGAGATGCAAGTGATGATCTACTCACGCTTCTCTTGTGCCAGATCTAAGCTTGTGGCCATTTCCTTACTATTCTGCTCAATGCTTGGCAATAGAGTGCTAATGCTTAGCACGATAATGTTGGGAGGAATGATTGCTTCTGAACCAAATGCCAAAGAGAAAAGAGTATCACCGGTTACTTATCTTTTGGTGGTGCGATATGCCCATAGACATCTGGGGAGTTTATCTGGCCATTTTCCCTTTTTGTCGATAAGGGATTTCTTGAAGTAGTCGAGAATCGTCTTGTTGGATGCTTCGACATGCCCATTGCCTTAAGGATATCTTGGCGTGGTCATGTGCTTGATGCCATACTTTTGGAAAAACTTTGCCAAATCTTTGCCCACAAATTATGGACCGTTGTTGGTGATGATGGACTAAGGGATGCCAAATCGGCAAATGATGTTCCTCCATATGAATTGCTATATGTCCGTATGAGTCGTGGTCGTCATGGGTTCTGCTTCTACCTATTTAGTGAAATAATCGGTTGCCACAATCATCGTGCCTATGACCCCAACAATGGGTGGCATTGACCTTACTAGGTCGATTGCCAACTGCATGAATGGCCAATGACTCGTTTGCGGTTGTAGTTCATTGGTAGGCAGTGCTGGTACCGGCTTGTAGTGTTGGCAGCGGTCGTACTTTTGTACTAACTTCTTAGCATCTTGGTGCATGGTAAACCAGTAGTAACCTGCGGTAAGAACCTTCTGTGCTAAGGATCAGCCTCCAGAGTGATTTCCACAAACGCATTCGTGGATTGAGCTTAAAACCTATAGGTCATCGGGAAATGCTAGGAAGTAGTGTAGGATCTTCAGACAAGAATGTCGTTCCGCATGTAGTATCATGCTATCTTTATTTGGACCTTTCTAGACTCCAACCTTTCTGTGGGGAGTGTGTCGTTGACCAATTAGTCTATAATAAAACTTTGCCAATTAGGAGTTGTACTAACCTGTGACACCTCGACTGCTAGCTCTGCCTCTATGCTTGGCTTCTCTAGATACTTCACAAGAATAGAGCATTTGAGTTGGTGGTCAAGGGCAGAGCTTAGGATGACTAACGTGTTCATGTAGGCATTGTCCGCCCACGGAACTTAAGTGAGAATGTAAGTCTGAATGTCTCAAGTTGCTTGTGTACTTTCTCTAGGTATTACGCTATCTTTGGAAGTTTTGCCGTGTACTCCCTAATAACTTGGCTGGTGATTAGTTGGGAATCGAAATGAATTACGAGCTTCTTCACTGCTAAGTCTTTTGCCATTCGAAAGCCTGCTAGTATGGCCTTATACTTTGCTTCATTGTTGGATGCTTTGAAGCCTAAAGTGATCGCCTGCTCGAGTATTCAACCATCTGGGGTGACTAGGACCACGCCTGCTCCTAACCCTTTGTAGTTGGATGCGCCGTTGACATGCAAATGCCAAAAGTCTCCATTGGGGGGAGCAGGCATGGCTAATTTGTGCTTGGTTGCCTCCAGTGTGTCATTGGCCCGCTCTGTCGCGTCGTCTAGGCTAGCTGTGAGCTCTTCCTTCTAGATTGGGCTTAGACATGAACAGATTTTAGCCGTCTTTTCAGGCTGTTGAGGATCAAGAATGATGTCCTCAGTGTCCTTTTCGGGTTTTCATCCTATCTCGTTCGCTTGGGCTCCATTTTCTTGATCCGCTTGTTGTGCTATTTGGTAGCTTCTTCATCCCTTTAGACGTTGGTAGCCTCCACGAGGGTAAAGGTTATTTTCTTTGATTCCTTCAATACTTGCACTGTGCATCATCGAGATGCAGCTTAGTCAGACTTGATTTCTTCGACTCCTCCTCCCAGGATGCGAAATCGGATATTTTGATACTTGACGGAAGTGACAACATCCAGCTTAATCAACCAAGGTCTCTTAAAAATCCCATTATAGGGAGATAGATCGCTTACAATCGTGAACGTCTACTTTGAGACAACTGGTGGTGTTTTCACGTTAAGTGTGATATGGCCGATAGCAGTCGAGGTGTGCCCATTAAATTTGGTGAGTACCTCTGCTCGGCGTATGATTGTGCTTTCCAAACCCATTTTCAGAATGATTGAGAGTTGAAGTAGATTGACTATACTTCCACTGTCGACCATCATTCTGTCGACTATAGCATAGGTTAGTTGGACAGATTACTACTATTGCATCATTATGTGGAAAATCGACGTATTCTGCATCCTGCTCGGTGAAGTCAATGATGGGTCTAGGTTGAGTGTCGATTGCTTGGACCTGCAAGACTAGTAGAGCTTGTTGGATCTTCCTCTTTTTGGAGTTGTTGGTGGCCCCCAAGTGCTCAGATTTAGCAAATATGCCATTAATTCGAATCGTATTGGTTGATAGCTTTTCGTCCTCGTCTGCGTTCCTTCTAGGCTGCGCAGTTGGCTTGTCTAAGTATTTGTCAACCTTGCCTTCTTTCATGAGCTTCTCTAGGCAGTTCTTCCAAGTGTAGCAGTCGTCGGTTATGTGATTGGGACCTCGGTGGAATGCGTAGTATTTGGTGTAATCCAACTTGGAAGTATCTCCCTTTAATTGTTTCGACAACTTGAACCATGGCTCATTTTTGGCCATCGAGCCTTCTTTGGTCATGGGTCAGTCCATATGTTTGGCCTCCTGCCTGCTTTTGCCTGACTGCTTCCCATCTTCATTCATTTAAGCCACTTCATCCTAAAGTGCATGCTTCTCTGCCAAAGTAAAAAAGTCTACCAAAGTTAGATCTTCTTTCATTAATAGTTCTCCGAACAGTGGATAGTCTACTGGAAGTCCTTTTTGGAAAGCTGCACTTGCCATCGAGTCATCGCATCCGACGATCCTCACCTTCTCTGCTTTGAACCTCTTCACGTAGTCACGGAGCGACTCTTTTGGGTTCTTCTTCACGTTGAACAAGTGGTCAGACTTTTTCTTGATCGAGCGGTAGGATGAGTATTCTTTGGTGAAAACCAAAGAAAAATCACCAAAACTCCAGATGGATCATGGTGGCAAGGTATGAAACCAATCTTATGCCCTGCCTTATAAAGTGGTGGCGAATATCTTGCATATAAGAGCATCGTTGTTCGGATAAAGGACCATCAAGCTTCGGTAGTACTTTAAGTGCCTTTTTGGATCTCCATCTCATTTGAAAGTTACGAAATGTAGCATGCTAAACTTACATGGAGGCTCTGCCTGCTTGATTTCGTCCGTGAAGAGTGACCTGCTCATGTTGGTTATGTCCCGTTGTAGCACTTCATCGGCCACTTCGTTGCGTTGGAAATCATGCAAGGGCTCGTTTAAGAGCCTCTCTACCTCTTCCTGAATTTGCCTTTGTTGGGGTAGCGAAGCTCTCGTCTACCCCCGGTCTTGACCTACTAGTCTAGGCTGCTCTTCTACGTGCTCGGCTCGTCTATGCCACAGCGGCGGTGTATGTGGTCCGTTCCTAGTAGGCGAGGGAATTCTTCGCAGGTTGCTGGTTGAACTTGTGCCGAATTGAGTGACTGTTTTTCTTCGTTCATCGTGTTGCCTACTTCAATGTGATGTGGAGGATGTTCTTTGTGGGCCTAGCCACGAATAAACTTTTCGCCTGAAAGGCTGCTCACGTTGATTATTGGAGTATGGCCCCAACCGTGAGTGTATGCTCATCCGTGGGCCTAGCCTAGAGTGCACGCTCCTCCGCTTTCTAACACGGGAGTATACGCTACCTTAGGGGCCCAATCGGAAGTATACGCTGCTCGAATGCTTGATTCGTGGCTGGTCGAGTGGCTGCTAGCCGAGAGGCTACTGGAGAGGTTCTTCATCTGCCCTTGTCCTACTTCGGGACAACTCGTCCGGGGCACATTGGATCCCGGTGCGCTGTAAAAGTTGATTCACCAATGTCGTCTGTTGTGTAAGGGCATTCGTTAACTTTATGACTTGTTGAGAAAAGTGTTGTTTGCCATTGGGATTGGAAAAGCTTGGAAGGAATGTGCCTCCTTGAGCAGTGGAAGGGTGGTAGACTCTGGGCGTGAGATTGAGTTAGGAAATGTCAAATCCGTGGAGAAATATGGTGAAAATACCCCCGATTTCGATCATAGGTCCTGAAATTTAAAGCCGAGATGATTGAACTAATCTTGGGCCGACTTGGGTTGCTTGGGAAACCACGGGAACATACTGGGCCGCTGAAGTGGGCGGTTCAGCGCGTGGTGCATGTAGGTGCGAGTTTTGGGCTCGACTTGGCAACACATTAGGCTCGCGGTGATTTTGGGCGGCACAGGCTGGCTCGGCTAGGGCTTGGGCCCTTGAAGGTTGTAGTGGCATAGCTTGGGCCACGGCCTTAGAGCCATGGGTTTTGCCAAAGGTGGCTACCATGGTGGTTGCCATAGTGGTGCCTTATGAGGGAGCCGCTCCACTCACCGTTATGTTTAGCCTTGTAGATCACCGCAATCCTAATCCTTGAACCTTGGAATTTTCGTTCGTCGAGGTTTCTGAATCTCTTAGCATTGTATTGAGGGAAAAAAAATTTCCTAGCTAAGAGCATGTAAGAACATTTGAACACATAAGCAAACTAATAACACTTTAAAGTAGGCATGCATTAAAAAACAATTCTAAAACCCATGACTTTTAAAGCCTAGTGAATGGTAAACCACAAGACTCTTTAACAACATTAAAGAGAATGAAGGATTTTGAGATTCATTACCCTTGAAGCTCATCCTTATTTACACAAAGGATTCACCCAAATGGAGGGCCTTCAAGTCACCTTCTAGATCCTTAGATCTTTCTTGCGATTTTCTTCCTTTTGATTCTCCTTTGCTCCTTGAGGATGTGAGGAAATGATCTCCGAGAACACCAAAGGTTTGGTGTCTCTAAGTCTCCACACCAAGGATGAGGTGTGAAGATGAAATGGATGACTTAGAGGAAGAAAGATTGCAAGCTATCCCTCCCCTAAGTGGCCGGTCTCTATAGAGAAAAAGAGAAAAGGTTTCTCTTTTTTGACCGAAGAAAACCCTAGTGAGAGAATGGCTATAAAGTTGCCTTTACCACCTCACATGTGAGTGTTAAACTTGCAATTAAGCCAAGTTTGCATCCACTCACCCTATAACCGGTTTTTGACTTAGTTATTGGGCTAATTTCCATTTAGTTTTAGTTGTCACACAACCTAAACTCAATGGGCCCTGTGGACCAAAAACCCTTTTAGGCCCCGAAACCTAAACTTAAAAGCCCAATACGAACCTTTCGTAAGATTACTTAACTAATTACACTTAAAAGCCCAATACGAACCTTTCGTACGATTACTTAACTAATTAATTAATCTTGACCATTTTCAATTAAACCATTTAATTGCTTATCCATCTCATTTATATTCTTCACTTTCATCCTTACTCGACGTACGATCCATTAGGTTCCAATTAGCGAGGCAGTGGGCGATTGTTACACTTAATGATCGATTTTGAATTGAAACTGCATTTCATTTCTCCCTTCGATGAAGATTACTATTTGCTAATCGTCAGGCTTCCACAAACCATGAATGACACCTAGTAGTATGTCATGGCTACCCAAGCTAAGTAGAAGTGGTTGGAGAACCTATCCAGTTACAATTACAACGCAATATGGTCATTCTCTAATACAATACTCTTAATCACATTGTTTGAGTGATAGTTTGTTTCATGTCTATTATCCAATGTGATAATTCTCTATATGATTCAGTTGAATATGATTTGGAAAAAACTTCCTAAGTCATATTCGTATGCTTTGGCCAAAAACTCCTGAATCATATCTCAGAGTATTCTCCCTTCACCATGGAAGGTTAGAGATCCCTTGTTGTGCATTCATACGCCTACATGACTAGATAGCTTGACCCTAACAATGTCGTGGACACTCTCAATGGAATGCCTTTAACATGATCAAAGATCAAGGACCTAACTATTAGACATCTATGATGCCTCAGGTCAAAGGACTACTTTTCATATTGCAACGTATGAGTTCTTACATAACATGTATGTTCGAACTCTTTTTTTATCGTTGTTCAGTGTGCTTAATTACCTTTTGAGCACCTATGTGTTTGCTTTAGTGTCCAACACTAAATGACTTGAGACTAGTCATACTCACACTTGAGTTAACATTACACATACTAACCTTAGCGGATTGTCAATGCCTAATTGGCAATCCTATGGCTAGGAACGTTTTAGGAATGAACATAAAAGAAATGTCTCGTTAATCTAACTTACTTAGATCACTTCTCTTTTAGATTAAATACATTCCTTGGATTCCCTTATTACTTAAACTCATAATACAATAGTGATTAACAATAAGCTTTGCCCTTCATTAAACATATAATAGTTTAACACAATAAGTATTCCAAAAGCTATTACATTAAATGAGTGGCTTTGTGGGCATACTTCCAACATGTACTTTTCTTTTACGTTTTATCAAACAATTTTTAGAAATAAAAATTCCAAGAATAAGAATGTACGAAAAATTTACAAATAAGCAAAGAAACAAAAAACCTTAGATGCAAGAGTCTTCTACGAGCGTGTGACTCAACTCTTAATGAAAGCACCAATTTGTTGATGCAAATTTCTTCCTTCTTCTTCTTGGACAAAATTGCACCTACAAAACAAATAGCACCTTGGGTCAAGGCCAAGAGCCTCACGCGCCCACAGTGAATGAGGGGGGCTTTGGCCGAAGAACCTCCGATGCCAAAGTTAGAATTTTGAGAGAAAAATTTAAAGAATTTAGCAAGAGAATTGGAATTTAGTTTTGGAGAAAATGAGGGTGTTTATATAGGGGTGTGGCCGGCCGAGATGGACCGGCCACTTGGATGGTTTTTTGGGTGAGATTCATGATTTGTAGTTAATTAATAAATTAATTGAATAATAAATCAATTAATTAGCTAATGAATATAATTTGAAAGGAAAGATTTGGGGGTTACCTTGTGGAGAATATTTGATGAGGATGGATGAAACAGGCTTTGAATAAATACCAATTTTGGGCACTTTCGACTTGATTGAGGGATGATTGTCCACTACTCGAGCGTAGGAGTTACGGTGTTCCTCGAGGGTATTTTTATCCTTTTAACCCTAGAATCCACATGCTACCTCCATATTCCTCTTGATTATTTTTCTCTCCACAATTTCAACATAATTTAATTAATTTTATATTTTTAAAAAACAAAACGAATAAAATACCTTATAAATCGTTTTCCACCAATCGCTAATCACACATAATATCTGACACATCCCGATCCGGGCCTGTAGACATTGAAATTTCAGTGAAATAAATGTTGACCAATGTATTAAAATTACAACCTTTATTCGTTTCACCTACATCACACACTCATTTCACCTACAGCATCCACTCACTTCCCCAAAAAAAATGGGTGGTGGTGATTCATTCTCTTGGCCTATAAATAGCCTTCTCCATCAAGGGAAAAAAGGAGGAATTTACATCACACCAAAACCTTGAAGCTTTGAAACTCTAAAGCTCTCAAGCAAATCCCAAAGGATCAATAAAAACCCTTTTCGTTCTTCGTCAAAATCCTCCTTCAAGATCAAGCCCCGACGACCTTTGAAGAAACTTCCCTCAACCTTCGAGATCAAGCCCTGACGGCCCTTGAAGAAAGTGTTCATCGTTCATCACCTGTTCATCCTAAGATCAAGCCTCGACGACCCTTAGATCAACAAACAACTGTTCTTCAAGATTAAGCCCCAACGGCCCTTGAAGATCCATTCATCAACTGTTCATCCCCAGATCAAGCCCCGACGACCCTTTGGATCAACAACTCATCCACAAACCTACACCTTACGAAGATAGAATCAGAGGACCAAATTACAAAGAGATTGTAACCCCAAAATCATTAATATAAAATATTATTTTTGTACACGTATTCTTGTTTCAAGAAAATTCGTGTTTACAAATTTGGCACGCCTGGTGGGACATCTCTACCTCTCATCTCTATCCTCAAATCATCGAAAAACGTAAATGGCATTAAGAAATGATCAAGCTGTTCCCACAATCAAAGCGAAGAACAAGAACATCATCGCCGCAAGTGGTGATATTTCGGGCATCACAACTCAAAGCAAGGCAAGAGCTCTTTTTGCCGCGGCTTCCGCCCCTGCATTAACTCTGTCAAAGGAACAAAAGTACCTTAGGCACGAGCCAGTGATCACCCTAGCCTCGCTAAGGGCGCCAAGAGGGGAGAGCCCGAGGAAATACTCATGGTCCCTACTCTCCGATGCTGACTCGAGTGGCAGTGCAACCATGCAAGTCATGACCACTAGAGCAACTTCAATCGAGGAGCAGCTAGCTCAGATGAATGAAGCAATTGCAAAGCTTACACGGACTGTGGAAGAGAATGACTTGCAGATCGCCACACTCATTAACCAACTAGATGCGTGGCTTGATGTGAAAGTCGACCCAAATGTTGTTGGTCTATTAAAGAAAGAAGTCGACGAAGAAGAGGAGCCTCCAGCGAAGAAAGTCGAAGAGAAGCTGAAGCTAGACCAAGCAACGGCGTTCATGGGATCTCTCTCTATCCAGCAGCTACAGGAGATGATCGCAAGCACCATCAAGACATAATACGAAGGAAGCTCACATGACTCCATACTGTACTCAAAGCCTTACTCCAAGAAGATTGATGCTTTGAAGATGCCAAGGGGTTATCAGCCCCCAAAATTCATGCAGTTCGATGGAAAAGGCAACCCAAACCAACATGTCGCCCATTTCATTGAAACTTGCAACAATGCTGGGACAGAAGGAGACTACCTCATCAAACAGTTCGTGCATTCGCTGAAAAGTAACGCTTTTGACTGGTACACTGACCTCGAACCCAACTCTATCAACAATTGGGATCAGCTAAACAGGGAATTCCTCAACCGCTTCTACAGCACTCGCCGCACTGTAAGCATGCTAGAGCTGACCAGTACGAAACAGTGGAAGGATGAACATGTCGTCGACTACATTAATAGATGGCACTCCTTAAGTCTGGATTGCAAAGATCGTCATTCTGAAACCTGCGCCATTGAGATGTGCGTTCAAGGCATGCACTGGGGGTTACATTACACCCTCCAGGGCATTAAATCGAGAACATTTAAGGAGCTGGCAACTCATTCCCACGACATGGAGCTGAGTATCGCTAATCACGGAAAGAATGAGCCGATTACTAACTTCAAGAAGGATAAAGTATTCGCCCTAAATGTAGACCAGATTGGGAAAAAGCCCGCTAAGGAAGTTTTCACCGTCAACACTACCCACATGAAGACCTCCACAGCGCCCATCAAGATCTCATCCAAGAGGAAAACGAATGAGATAAAGAAAGGTGAGCCTTCTCGCACCCAAAAAGATACAAAAGCACCTTGAGGGAGCTGGAACAGAAAACGTACCCTTTTCCTAACTCTAACATGGCTGCAATGTTAGACCACTTGTTGGAAAAAAAGGTGATCGAGCTATCCGAATGCAAGCGTCCTAAAGAGATGAATCGCATAAACGATCCTAGGTACTGTAAGTGCCATCTTATTATGAGCCATCTTGTTGGCAAGTGCTTCATTCTTAAAGAACTCATCATGAAGCTAGCACAACAAGGGCAAATTGAGCTCGACCTTTAAGACACGGCCGCAACGCATACCACTACAATTGTGTTTGGATAGTTCAATCCCATGTCTTTCCAAGCGACACCTGACCATTCCCGTGAATGCTCAAGCTGCACGGCACTTCTTGCACAACCATCACCAGAGGGAAGTGACCAAGATGCACATACCGATGATGAAGAAGGATGGACACTGGTAACCTACAAAAAGACAAGGAAGCCAAAACCACGAGTCATACAGCCAAAGGCGGAACAAAAAGGAAATCACCATCGCCGCAACAATGGGAAACCTAAAAGAAACATAAAAGTTGATAAGACAACATATATTGGGGAACCTATGGAGCAGGAGCCACGCATTCCTGTTTCCTTGCACAAGTATTTCCCGAATGATTATTTCCAACAGTGCACTACCGTCGCCTGTCACATGGTTAAAGTAGAAATAGAAGAGCCCTTAAAAGGCAAAGCTATCGCCTATTGAGGTAAAAAAGACCCTCACACCTAAAGAAGGTCTGCCAACACACTTTAGCATCAAAGAAGCGCTACAATTGCCAAAAAAGATGCGAAGAGCACTAGCAGCAGTCTTGGCAAATCCCGGCGACCATGAAGTGCAAGAAGGCAACGACGAAGACTTGAAGCTTCAGCCACATGAATGTGACACATGTTGTGTCGCCCATGACTCAATTAACTTCACTAACGAAGACTTACTGCTGGGATCAAAGCCTCACAACCGTTCTCTCTTCGTCTCGGGGTACGTAAAGGAACATAAAGTCAACCGCATGCTTGTAGATGGTGGGTCGGCCATCAACATCATGCCAAAATCAACAATGACCACAATCGGCATCAAGGTAGATGAATTATCCCTAAGCCGTCTACTGATCCAGGGTTTCAACCAGGGAGGACAAAGGGTGATGGGCATAATCCAAGTGGAGATAACCATTGGTGAGCTCAAATCAAGCACGATATTCCATGTGATTGATGCAAGAACTTCCTACAGCTTGCTCTTAGGAAGACCTTAGATCCACGCAAATGAGGTAGTATCATCCACCCTTCACCAATGCTTAAAATTTTACCGAGAAGAAGTGAAGGTGGTCCAAGGTGACACCAAGCCATTCATCGAAGCTAAATCACACTTTGCAGATGCCAAGTTCTACATGGAGGAAGATATGGTGCTCGAAGCTCTTCTAGAAGAGATCAAATCCACAGGTAAAGCAGCACCTAAAAAGCAGGAGTGGCAAGCTATGCCTAAAACACGAAAATGGCAAGTTGTGCCATCTTCAAGCAAAGACGATGACAAGCCTGCTAAACCTATAACAACAAAAGGGTGTAGGATGCCATCAAAAGGACTGAACACACCCATATTCCGATACATCCCGATGTCAAGAAGAAAGAATGGTCAATCTCCATTCGAAACTGGAGCAAGAAAAGCCGATACACAATGGCACAAGGATAATGTGAAGTTGCTCAAAACGAATGCAGTTTTGCCTCTGACACAGCTAGACGGTGCTAAGGTTGCAAGACTACCACAAGGCTTCATAAAAGCTCTACCAAAAAGGGTGGAATCAAGCTTTCTTCCAAACAAGAGGACCGAGGAAGGTTTTGATCCAAACGCCTACAAACTTATGTTGAAGGCTAGGTATGACTTTGCTTCCTCTTCTAATCCTGGAAAGCAGGTTTCAAACGCCGTCAACAACAAAGAACATAACCTCACCAAGACTCAAAAAAAGTTGAATGAGCAGGGTTACAGGGTTGACAACAACAAAGCTGGACTTGGCTTTACACCAAATGCACCCGTGATGATTTCAAACAAAGCGAAAAACACTAGCATTCAATACGTCAGTGTGAGCATTGAACAAGACCAAAAAGAGCCCAAACCCGCCCCTCGGACGTCAGTATTCGATAGAATGAGACGTTCAAGACATAGAATTTCAGTGCTTAATCGCATTGGCGGTCAAGACTGAACCTTCGTCTTCAAAAGGCTTAACGTGTCAACATCCCAAAGCTCTGTTTTCAGAAGGTTGTCAAAACCTAAGAAACAAAGCAACACAGCTAGCCCTCCTCCGCGACGGTCAGCTTCAGAAAGATTTGAAGGTAATGAAAAGCCTTCTAGAAAGAGAAAGACAACACCAAAGGAAGAAAAGCTCGACGGGTTAGCAAAAAAAAGGGACGTTCGAAGCTTGATTCCTTCAAGGATGAAGCGCCAAGCAATCTTAGAGGTTGACACAAATGGACCATTGAAAGTAAGAAGGCGTACTATCATCCACACCCGACAATCCTTATGCCAACAAGCTCGAGAAAAAAGCACTGAAGCTGAGGTCCAAGATGTCTTCCATTTCACGATTTAACAAGGCAAACAAGACAAAATCCCCGAGGAAGATGTCACTGCTGCACCACCACAGCTCGAAGATGGGGGGCAAGCCACGGTTGATGATCTCAAGGAACTCAACTTAGGCACAAGCGAAGAACCAAAGCTTATCTTCGTAAGTGCATTATTAAGTACGGATGAGATAGAGGAGTATTACCAGCTGTTGTTAGAGTACAAAGATGTCTTTCCTTGGACCTACAAAGAAATGCCCGGCCTAGACCCTATCATCAATGTTCATCATCTTACGGTCAAGCCTGGAACGCGACCAATAAAGCAAACTCAAAGACGCTATCGATCCGAGCTCATCCCATAAATCGAGGTCGAGATCGACAAGCTAATCGAAGTAGGCTTTATTCGAGAAGTGCAATACCCCAAGTAGATCTCAACATCGTCATTGTCCTTATAAAATCAGGACAAATAAGTGTTTGCATAGACTTCCAGAACCTCAACAATGCTTACCCAAAGGACGACTTCCCCTTGCCAATCATTGAAATCATGGTGGACGCAACCACTGGCTATGAGGCATTGTCATTCATAGATGGCTCTTCTAAGTACAATCAAATTTGCATGGCCCTTGAAGACGAGGAACTAACAGCCTTTCGCACTCCAAAGGGTATCTACTGCTACAAGGTGATGCCCTTTGTTCTAAAGAACGCTGGGAGCTACGTATCAACACTCAATGCAGAAAATCTTCAATGACATGCTACACAAAAACGTAGAATGTTACGTAAATAATGTGGTGGCCAAGACAAAGAAAAGATCAAACCACTTGAAGGATTTGCGAATAGTGTTCGAAAGGCTGCGAAAATACAACCTCAAGATGAACCCATTAAAGTGTGCGTTTGGCGTCACTCCTGGAAAATTCCTCAGCTTCATCGTCAAGCACTGTGGTATCGAAGTGGACCAATCAAAGATCAAGGCCATTCAAAGCATGCCCGAGCCAAGAAACCTGCACGAGCTGAAAAGTCTACAAGGACAGCTAGCCTTCATCAGACGCTTCATCTCCAACCCCGCAGGGCATTGTCAACCATTTAGTCGCCTCATGAAGAAAGATGTTTCATTCGTATGGGACAAAGCATGCCATAATGCTTTTGAAAGCATAAAGAAATATTTTCAAGTCCACCTGTCCTGGGGGCACCTGTGCCCGGAAATCGCTCATATTGTATATTGCTGCTCAGGAAAGTTCAATCGGAGCACTCTTGGCACAAGAGAATGAATCCCAGAAAGAATGAGCACTTTACTACCTCAGTTGAACTCTCACCAGCGCAGAGTTAAACTATTCCCCAATAGAAAAGATGTGCCTCGCTTTGGTGTTTGCCATTCAGAAGCTCAGATATTACATGCATGCTTACACTATCCATCTGGTTGCTAAAGCTAACCTGTCAAATACGTCATGTCCAAGCTAGTCTTGACAGGGTGACTCGCTAAATAGGCTTTGCTTCTTAATCAATATGAGATCATCTACGTCCCAACTAAAACCGTCAAGGGACAAGTGCTAGCAGACTTCCTTGCCAATCACCCAATCCCGACTGATTGGAAAATCTCAGACGACTTGCCTGACGAGGAAGTGTTCTACATCGACATCTTCCCGACATGGACGATGTTCTTCAACGGATCCGCATGAGCATACGGAGCAGGGGCAGAAGTAGTATTCATGTCGCCATAAAGGCAAATACTACCTTACTTCTTCCAACTAAGTGAGCCATGCTCCAACAATGTTGCTAAGTACCAAACGTTGATCATTGGGCTCCAAATGGCGATCAACATGGAAATCACAGCTTTTGAGGTATATGGCGACTCCAAGCTCATAATCAATCAATTTTTAACTGAATATGAGGTGCGGAAAGATGATCTCGTCCCATACTTCCGCCTGGTAACTCAACTGCTACAAAAGTTCGAGGCTATAACACTAGAACATGTGCCAAGAAGGAAAAATCAAATGGCAGACGCTCTTGCCAATCTAGCCTCGAGTATGATACTAGGAAAAGATGAAGCTGCAGATGTGCCAGTTTGCCAAAGATGGGTGATCCCGCTTGTTACTGAAATGTTACTAGATGATACAAATGTCATCTCAGTACTTCTAATCGATGTTGAAAAGTGAAGACAACCGCTGATTGACTATTTAGAGCACGGAAAACTTCCAGATGATCTTATACACCATTCCAAAATAAGTCGACCAGCACCCCGCTTCCTTTACTACAAAGGAACACTCTACTGACGCTCTTTTGAAAGAGTGCTCCTGAAATGCCTAGGTGAAGAAGAAGCCAATTAAGCCATGGAAAAAGCACATTCAGGTGTGTGTGGGGCACATCAGTCTGGACCAAATCTACATTTCCAGCTCAAAAGAATGGGTTACTACTGGCCGAGCATGGTGAATGACTGCCTGGAACACGCCGAAAGGTGCCAAGCCTACCAATTCCACGCCAACTTCATACATCAACCGCCTGAACCATTACACCCTACAGTTGCTTCATGGTCGTTCGACGCATGGGGATTGAACGTTGTAAGACCAATTACGGCAAAGTCATCTACAGGAGAAACTTACATCCTAACTGCAACAGATTACTTCTCTAAGTGGGCTGAAGCCATACCCTTAAGGGAAATTAAAAAGGAAACTATCGTTCGTTTCATCAAGGAGCATATCATCCACCGATATGGTGTGCCTCGCCACATTATCACTAACAACGGAAAACAGTTCTTCAATCGACTCATGGACAAGCTCTGCGACAAATACAAGTTCAAGCAGCACAAGTCTTCCATGCATCATGCTCCGGCCAATGGCCTCGCGGAAACATTCAACAAGACGCTATGCAACCTCTTAAAAAAGGTAATCGGCCGAACAAAGAGAGACTAGCATGAAAGAATAAGTAAAGCAATTTGGGCATATAGGACTACACATAGGACTCCCACCCTAAGCTACGCCTTATTCTCTCGTATATGGCGTGGAAGTTGTTCTACCACTCAAAAGTCAAATCCTCTCACTAAGGATAGCTATACAAGAAGGCTTGACTAATGAAGAAAATGCAAAGTTGCGCCTTCAAGAGTTGGAAGCGCTGGATGAAAGAAGGCTCGAAGCTCAACAATACTTGGAATGCTACCAAGCACGGCTGTCCAAAGCATTCAACAAGAAGGTCCACCCAAGGTCTTTCTAAGCCGGAGATCTCGTACTGTCATTGTGTAGGCCTATCATCATAAATCACAAGACAAAAAGCAAGTTCACATCAAAGTGAGATGGACCATACGTAATACAAGAGGTCTACACCAACGGCGCCTACTTAATCATGGCAGAAGATGGCTTAAAGATCGGCCCCATCAACGGCAGATTTTTGAAGTGCTACTACCCCTAAATCAAACGCACCATGCTCCTGGCCCACAAGAGCATAAACTGTGTACGACAAAATCATCATCAAAATCACCATTAAAATCATCAAAAAAATAAAAATAAAAAAACCATCACTCATATGAATTACGTCATGACTTCATCTCTCCTCAACCAAGGGTACGTAGGCAACTTGAAACTTCAAAACTTCAAGTACAGTCACATCATCAACAAAAACACAAACACTTTGAAGAATAAAGAGCAAATTCAAGAATGCAAACACTTTATTTCTTTAAAGGAAAAAGTCGGCCCCAGAGCCTAATTACAAAAAAAAGCAGAAGACACTACTTGAAAACTATGTCCTTAAAACTACGGAGGCGATCTTCAAGCAAGCCTTCCAAAGTCTTCAAAGTCTCTACCTTGGTGGGAGACAAGATGGGCTATTTCATAGCCATGCCTTTCTCTTGTTCTAGGCGTGAAATCTCCTCTTGGCATTGAGAAAGTGTAGCTCCCTGCTCCCCGAGAACACTTTCAAGTCGTGATGCTTCGATGCCCGGCTATTCTTGCTCTCGTATCAACGTATCTAGACGCACCTGGACGGAAGCTAAAGAAGTCTCTATGGCTTGATAATCTCCCGAAACAGCTTGCTGAGAAGACCGGACTTGGGTTAATGACAAGTCTATTGCTGCAAGCTGGTGAGCTCTAACATCTGGACTCAACGTCTTCGAGGAAGTAGCACGCAAGGAAGAATACTTAGTTGAGGCGGCCATAAGTTCGGCAATCTTGATCTTCAAGGATGAAGAATCAACGTTAAGATTGTCAATCGCAGAAACAAGCTTCGGCAAATCTTCCTTGAGCAACGCAAGGTCCTCCAACGGGCACTTTGAAATCCTCCCCTCAATATGGCTCTTGATATCTATTGCCGCACGAAGATTGATGCGATGAATAAGCTGCTCAGTACCACTAAGGTTTGGCCCTTTTAGAGAGATCTCAGAGCTAGCTGGCAAAGGTATTGAATGCATGACGAGCTCTTGCATACCTCTACCTACACACGGCAAACTTGGGAAACTTGGCGGATTTGGAACAAGCTTTGCACCAGGCGGATCCCCGATCTCCCCGCCTATAGGTAGGTCGCCTCCAAATAGCATCTCCGTATAGGAATAAATGCCTGTGGTCGCCAAGTCAAAAGAGCAAGAAGGCCCAACCTAAAGAAAACAAAGAAAGCTATTAGAAACAAAAGCTAAAACAATGAAAGCAAAAGAAGCCACAAGAGAGAAGAAAATGCATACATCTTTCTCAAACGACACACTGTCATCGAGTTGAGGAAGCATAAACATTTCTTTCTTCCTATGACGAAAATTGACATTGTTGTCTACTTGAGCGCCTTCAAGTTGTCGCCTTCTTAAAATTTGTTAACGCTGCCGTAAAACAAGTCCATCTTCGTGCGAATCAACTTCATCACCGACCTCTTCGGATACATCCAAATGTTGAGAAGACAAGTGTGGGCATGTGTGGGCATTGAAGGACTAAAACCATTGGTTTATCTTGCAAAATAGCAGCACTCACGCAATCAAAAGGTATCAGTTGCGTAGGAACCAAAGAACAACCCCCTTCGATACATCAAGGCATGAATGAGAAGAATTGGTACCACTTGCCATCCCCAAGTTCTCATAATGTACCTTTGACCACCAACTTACGTAAGCACGGGTCATTGGATTACTCTTGAACTCGTCTTTGGCCAGCAGGGTGATAAAAGCATTTGTACATGCATGGGTACAAGACTCATAATGCATATACACGGCTTGCAAGGATTCTAATTGGTTTTTTTCATTCAGCTTGCCTGGCACATTTTGGACAAAACCAAATTGTCCTGCTGAAATGGTGGGGACTATACGACTGAACGATGCATCAGTCCTTCTTACAGCAAAGAAACATACCCTGAGCGAAGACTTATAAGATAAGACAAGTTCGAGAAGCGAAGATGCGAATTATCCATGATGCCTCGCCGCACCGAGCCAACTCTCACCAGATGGTCCATCCTCAAGCCTTCACAACTTCTAAACAGCCCTTGCGCCTGGGAATCATCGAGGCTCTTCGAAGAAAGCACGCCAGAATACTTCATCATCAAAGGCCCCCGACTTGTCTAAAGTTGAAGAAGAAAAATGAGTGCCGAAGTACTCACCCAACCAACCATACACATAGTGGTAGGAAAAACCACAACACGATCTTCAATGCTTGCCGAGTTCGAAACAACACTCAAGCCGTTATAAATGTTGGCTAAGACCGGGATAGCAAGACTAAAAGATTCACCTGCAGCCATCTTGCTAGCAACTTTGAAAACTCCAGGACAAACAAAGTTGACGTCGCCTGTTGGAACAAACTTACAAAGCCAACAAACTAAGAAAGCAGCTAGGTAAGATTCTTCCACATGCTCTGATGCTATGCCAAGGTCCTCAAACGTTCTCAACTCGGCAAGGGAACGACACCTAGTTGAACCAATAGCATCAGACGGATATGGGTTTCCCTTTGGCTTAGTGGTCTTGTTGCAACCTCTTTTCTTCAAGGACTTCTTGTACCTTATGTCCTCCCAATACCAAAATCGGATCCATGAAGAAATCTTCACGCCTGATTTACCTCGAGCATCCTGGGAAAGCTTGTGATACACCCAAAACAAACAGCGACAACTCGCAGGCAATCCTCAGTTATTGCAGAGAGAAAGTTCTTCCGCACTAGGAACGACCTTGTCATAAAACTTACCTTGGATTGGTAAGCCCCTTATCCTGTGGAGATCCCAAAGTGAAATTGACATCTCTCTTTGAGCCGTATGAAGCGTGTTAGTCGCTGAACACCAATGCTCGAAGAACACATGAAGGACGGAAAGATGAAGATCATAACTGAACAAAGATGCATCCACGGCGTGGTAAAGGCCCACGCTAGTAAGCATATGTTTAGATAGGCCCAAGACATCTTCAAGCCACTCCCAATAAGACTCAGCAAAAACAGCTTCTTCAGTAGTCGACAAGGTATCATTCCAAGCCATAGCTCCGTTGCTGATGTGATCACCAAGAAGCTTAAACGAAGCCAAATGATTGTCATGAACATAGTGCGAAGGGTTCAAGATAAGAATCCTCAATGTGCACACATTCTTGTCTGTATTTGGTCGAACAAAGTCTACCACCTCGCAAGATATTTCAGAAGACCACGATTTAATATGCATGGAGTTGTCTTTTGCAGGAAGAGCAAATGCCTTAGGACCAGTCAGCGGTGTGTAAAGCTTCAATGTTGTTCCCCTATCTTGGGAATCACTTTCCTTCGCAAGAATGGTGATGGTGTTGCTCTTAAAACACTTGAAAAATACCATGACTGCAACAAAGCAAAATCAGTCACAAAACTTGAGCAGCACGGCAAAGAAGGCAGCCACAGAACGGTCCTTCAAGAGGCGCTACAATGGCAAAGAAAACCAAAATGCTACGCAATTGCACTACACAACCCCGTAGCGATTACGCAAGCAGTTTCTTGCACCGCATGGCGACATCACCACCAAAGGAAAACTGTGACCAAAAGGCATTACACAGCAAAGCCCTGTTGCACTCTCTTGCACAGCACCACACGGCAGCGCACCACTGAGGAAAAACAGTGATCAAAAGGCACTACACAGCGGAACCCTGTTGCAGTCTCTTGCACAAACACTAGGTAGCAGAAAGCACAGGTACACCTGCAATCCTGCCCACTCCGCCACCAGCTACCACACCTCTGGAAGCTTCATGAGGTTCCCAGCATCATGCTCTGCCTTCTCAAAATAAAATTTTAAAAAAAATTCCTAGCATCACAATAAAGAAATCCATCAGTGGGATACACACATTACATATTTTATATATGTATACGCACGATGAGGAGACAATCAATATATATGTATACACACACACACACACACACATATATATATATATATATGAAGTGACATTACAAACAGTATATATATATATATATATATATATATATATAAATACATGAAGTGACATTACAAACCATGACAGCTATCTGCCATATACATATGCATGCAGAGTGGTGGAACAAACACCTGCCATATATATATATATATATTATATATACGGCTCCAAAGATGTGAAAGCTTCTAAAGGCAGAGACTGAAGCAGAACCACAAAAGGCCGAGTTTCCCTCTTCCTCGACGAGGACGCCACAAGCAGAAAATAGCATTAAAAAGACACCAGCTGCTAGGTTGCTTTGACTTCAATAAAGGGCTGCCTGATTCAAGTGATGCCTTCTCGCTTTCCTCCACCACAAGATAGCAAATATTGCAGCGGCTGTGCAATGGTTGCGTAGTGATGGTGCGATCCTATATCTATATATATACACACACACACACACACACACACATATATATATATATATATATATGTGCAGGAACCCAGAGAAGCAGATGGAGTACGGCGATTGTGCGGGTAATGATGCGGTGACTGTGCGAGTCCACATGCAGAAAAGGATGCAGGTGAGGAATCCCATTGAGGAACCCAGAGAAGTGAATGAAGTGCAGTGACTGCAAATAATGGTGCGGTGACTATGCAAACAGCAATCCGCATGCAGTGAAGAATGTAATAAGATAACTATGCAAATAAAAAATAAAAAAAAAAAAAAAAAAAAAGGTCCATATGCGGTGCAGCAAGGAACCCAGCAGTGCCAATCTACCATACTCGTCATCAGAACAATGTACATGCACACAAAAAGAAGGTGCAAGCTACTGTTAGCAAGTCAAGAAGAAAAAGGAAAAAAGATGGTGGCGACAGAATTATTGAAAAGAAGAAAATAGGGGAAGGATGGTGCACGGCACCACCTTGCAAAAGTATCATTTAAAAAAAAAAAAAAAAAAAAAACAAGGAAGTAACACATCTTAATATGTTTTGTTTGTACTTAACATAATACGCTGAATGAAATAAAGCATGTCTATTGATATCTCCGAGAAATTACAAATGTGTACAAAAAATAAAATAAAAAATAAAAAATAAAAAAAAATAAAAAAAATAAAAAGAAAGAAAGAAAAAAAGAGGGAGTCTTCACAAAGGTTGCTCACGCGAAGCCTCACTACTTGGCGAAACCCCAAGAGCGGGAGGCATTGAAGATAGATTATTCGAGGCCTCAGTACTTGGTTGAACGCTAGATGACGAAGGAAAAAGGTGCCTCTGGAAGAAAGCCACAAACCTCTGATGGTCACTTTGAATCCAACCTTCAGATTCTTGCAACTGATCAAGCTTCCTCTTCATGTTCGTCGAATAATTATTTGCAAGCATGTGCAAATCTCTATTGTCGCACTTAAGCTGTATGATCTCTTGTCTAAGATTTTCCACCTCGGCCGTCAATGATTCAACTTGACGGGTTCGAGCAAGTAGGCATTGGGCCATGTTGGACACAGAGCCCGCACACTGAACGCTGAGAGCTAGGGACTCTTGAACGGCCAACTCATCGGACCATCTTGAAAGCAACCTATTATCTCTAAGGGTGAGGAGGTTCCTAGCTACTACCTTAGCCGTTGTTGCATCCCTCATCACGGAGTATTCCCCTATTAAAGGGCCATTAGAAGATAAGAAGGACGGGTACCATAAATTACCCTGATGCAGCACCTGTATCACCATTGAGACTCAAATCTAAGCAAATGTTAGATGGGTTAGACATTCTCAAAGATGTTAAAAGAAAAGGGTTGGATGGAGTAAAATCTCAAAAAAAAAAAAAAAATACACCAACGACGATTTTCACGAAGAGGCAATCTTCAAAGTGTGCATGTTGGATGTGATCAATACCTCTATAAAAGGAGAGGCAACACAGCCACCAATTCAAAAAAAAAAAAAAATCGAATAGACATCACTCTTTGAATTTTAAAAGCCGGATTTTCCTGCGTAAAGTTCGTCAACACTTTTCAGACGCAATCTCAGCTTTTCAGATAACGCGTGCAACTTTGTCAAAGATCTCTGACAAAGTTGAAAACGCGTGGAGTACTCTATCCCAACTACCACACTTTTGCAGACAAGCGTGGGTGACAAAGCCGCACCCGCCCCACTACCTGCTATTAAACTCCCTATATATGTCAACATTCATCCTCCATGGCAAGGCATACATCCAAAACGCATGACTCTTCTTCTTTGCCAAGAATGCAGCTACAACCAAACCTCTTAATATACTCAGTTTTCTTCTTCCCTGAAAACACCTCATCAACCGAGTCTTCAAGAGCAAACGTATCTCATATCATCAGGGTCGAAAGCAAGAGTATCTCAGAGCATGTCTTCTCCTGTCCTTTTCTTTGTTCTTGTTTTTCCTTGCAGGTCAAAGAAAAAAAGAGTAATCAGCCAGCACTTGGAATCAACCTTCCGACTTGGAATCGACTGCCTGGAAACCCTTTCCCTGATTGTTTACCTAGCATTGTTCTCGAGTACTCATCTTCAACCGTTGATGTACTTCCAAAAAAGACACCACATCTGCCTGGAAAACAAATGAGGCAAGTGAATATGAGACATCGAAACATGTGAAGACAAGAGCAACAAATACATGTGCTGATCCATTTGCTTCTTCTTCAAAAGCAAACGTATCTCATATCATTGGGGTCAAAAGCAAAGGTATCTCATATCATGTTTTTCCCCTGTCCTTCCCTTTGCCCTTGCTCTTACCTTCAGGACAAGGAGAAAAAAAGCAATTAGTCAAAACCTGAAATCAAATGTCCGATCTAGAACTGATTTCCCATAAGCTTTGGCTAGTTGCTTACATAGCACCGCTCTCGAGTGCTCGTCTTCAACTGTTGGTGGGTCTCGAATTTCCTCAATAGATATTCCAGGACAGTTGATACGATGTTGGCTCTTTACACTAAAGCTGCCAAGCATGGGCAAGTGACAATGAAACAACAATCTTGTGGACCATCAGTAAACGCAACAACTGCACATGCTGATTCATCCCCTAACCCTCTTCAATATGAATTGGAAAGATTGAACAAAGAAACAGGCCATCACCTTCACCTCGTGCTTGCCTGCCATGTGTCTGAATCCTGAAACCACTTGTGGTCTTATTTTCATTCAAGATCAAGCCTCGATGGCCCTTGAAGAAATCACAAGTCCAATTCAAAATCAAGTGTTCACCACCCTTGAATCAAATTCAGCTCCAAATAAAAGGAGTAAGTTCAAACTTTTGGAGGAGACCAGAAAACCCTCCAACCCAATTCAAGATTAAGCCTGTGGAAAATCAACGATTGGAGGACCAGAAAATCTTCCAGTCAAATTCAAGATCAAGCCCTTGAAGAAATCTCCAGCCCAAGTCAAGATCAAGCCTCGATGGCCCTTCGATCGACATCTACATTAAAGGACTTCAAAGCACATTTTCTACACGTGACAAACACATGTATACGACGTGCCTTGAAGTGGGGGCATTTGTAGACATTGAAATTTCAGTGAAATAAATGTTGACCAATGTATTAAAATTACAACCTTTATTCGTTTCAATTACATCACACACTCATTTCACCTACAACATCCACTCACTTCACCAAAAAAAATGGGTGGTGGTCATTCATTCTCTTGGCCTATAAATAGCCTTCTCCATCAAGGGAAAAAAATGAGGAATTTACATGACACCAAAACCTTGAAGCTTTGAAACTCTAAAGCTCTCAAGCAAATCTCGAAGGATTAGTAAAAACCCTCTTCGTTCTTCGTCAAAATCCTCCTTCAAGATCAAGCCCCAACGACCCTTGAAGAAACTTCCCTTAACCTTCGAGATCAATCCTGACGGCCCTTGAAGAAAGTGTTCATCGTTCATCACCTGTTCATCCTAAAATCAAGCCTCAACGGCCTTTGGATCAACAAACAATTGTTCTTCAAGATTAAGCCCCAACGGCCCTTGAAGATCCATTCATCAACTATTCATCCCCAGATTAAGCCCCGACGGTCCTTTAGATCAACAGCTCATCCACAAACCCACACCTTAAGAAGATAGAATCAGAGGACCAAATTACAAAGAGATATAAAATATTATTTTCGTACACGTATTCTTGTTTCAGGAAAATTCGTGTTTACAAGGTCCTCACCACATCCCGGGCTCGACTCTACCGTAGCACGATATTGTCCGCTTTAGGCCCCAACCACACCTTCACGGTTTTGTTTCTGGGAATTCACACGAGAACTTCCCACTGGGTTTCCCATCCTGGGATTGCTCTCGCGCGAACTCGCTTAACTTCAGAGTTCCCACGAAACCCGAAGCTAGTGAACTTCCAAAAAGCCTCGTGCTAGGTAGAGATGGGAACATACATATAAAGCTTACAGGATTCACTCCCTTGGGCGATGTGGGATGTTACAATTCAACCCCTTCAGGGGCCCGACGTCCTCATTGGAACACATCCGGATAGGGATTGGCTCTGATACCAAATTGACACATCCTGACCCAGGCCTCCACCACATCCCGAGCTTGACTCCACCGTAGCACGATATTGTCCGCTTTGGGCCCCAACCATGCCCTCACGGTTTTGTTTTTGGGAACTCACACAAGAACTTCCCAATGGGTCACCCATCTTGGGATTGCTCTCGTACGAACTCGCTTAACTTCGGAGTTCATACAGAACCCGAAGCCAGTGAGCTCCCAAAAGGCCTCGTGCTAGGTAGAGATGAGAACATACATATAAGGCTTATAGGATCCACTCCCTTGGGCGATGTGGGATGTTACAATATCCCTATAGACAACGAATTTCATGGCGTTAGTATGAATTTACATTAATACTTTTAACCTAACTAAAAAAAAAAGGCTTACCAGACAGACCGAGATAGTTCTATCAACCTAGAGAAGAAGATAAAGGGAGTATTAGATGATGAAATTAAGAGAAAATGGAAGTAACGGATACCAGATTGAAGAAAAACGAAGGGGAGGAGTGCAGAAGCTGAATCTACAGTTTTACTACGGTTCTGCCTGTGCAGCTGAATTTAGATTATAAAGTTAACTTTTGCACGATTGATTTTGCACAACGAATACTGTGTTCATCATGCAAATACACTTTGCGCAACTAATATGTAATTGGTCGCACAAGTCTACCTTTTTTTTTTCGTTTAAATTTTATTAGTGTAAACAAGTTGGGCCACGAATACTATTTTGGTCGCACAAAATGCATATTTTTTAATTTTTTTCCATTTTCCTTTTATCTAATGTACATTACCAAATTAATTAACAAAACTAATTTATTATCCCAAATACATATTATAATTAATATAAATATTAATAGTCATCCATATAACATAAATTTATTAATTAAAATAAAAAATACAAAGTCCTAAAAATCTTATTTCATAAAAAAAAAAAAAAATACAATTCAACTTCAATCCTCCTCCTCTGGGATAGCAGCACCTTGCTCCGCATCCCGCAACACATCAAACTTCCACTGCCAGAAATGCTTCTTAAAAAGGTCATCCAGATACTTCTGCTACTTCTCATCGGTTTCATCAACATCCCAATGAACCTACATTAATGCAAATAACAATAAATTAGTAATTTAAAAAATACTACTTTTTAACAACAACAATTATACATTATTTAATACAAACTTACCGATAACTCCCCCAACATGGACTTCTTCAACTCCTCAGGCACCTTTTTCCAAGATTCAAACTCAGCAGAACATTTCCTTCGCATCGAACCCCCAATATCAAACCTAAGTTCGGCGTACACATCAACCCTACTTTTGTCTTCAAAGTAGGGCACTTGCTTACGTCGGTACCTCTCTACTCGCAATACAACTTTCCTTTCGCAAGAGCCTTCTTTCGAATCGGCCATTACCTTTGAAACAAAAACTTTGAAAATTAGGGTTCTAAAATTGTGTTTATATAGCACTTGGAACACTTTGCGTGATGAACCACTTTGTCGCGCAAAACGCATCACAAATGCGCACTAAATGGGAGCAGTTGAAGGCATCTGACCGTTTCAGTGAAACTTTGCATGATGAATTTGTAGAAATTTTCGGTGCGCAAACATTTGGCCGGAAATTTTTTTTTCCCGTGTTTTCTTGGGCGACAACAATAACTATTTGTCGCACGACGAATACTTTCGTCACATAAAATATATATATTTTTCCCGTTCCTGCCATTTTGAGAGACAGATATGTTTGTTCGTCGCGCAAGTGCTTCTTATGCGACAAAAATGTTTTGTCACGCAAGCTATTTTTTCTACTAGTGTTAAAACAACTCATTTGACGAAGTGAAATGATATCATCTGTGTTTGGTGCTAATATTAACTGTTGCTTTAGAAAGATCTGAATTCTTTCGCTGCGATAAAAGAGACAGTGAAATATCACTAATGACCTCTTCCTAGTTTCATTTAAGCACAACTGCACAAGGCAAGTTAATTAAGTAATTAGTTTCTCCCGCTAAGACTAATTATCGTCTTAATTACTGCGCCTGCAGATACAAAATATACAACATACTGCGACGACTCTTTCAATAGATGAAGCATTCAAAACTTGTTTAACTGTTTTTATTTAATTCGAAACGCGCCCTTAAAACTTGGTCCACGGACCATACAGGATCTGTTGGTTCTATAATTTAACTGTATCCGGCAAAAAGCATCATGATTTCATGCAGAGAAGGTCAGGGTGGTTAACACGGACAAATCAACAACAGGAACAGTATGAATTTAGCAAACATACAAAAACACTAGCAATCTTTAACCTATTAGATATGTTTGGTGGCCCCCATTATGACTTGGCTTTGTTAATATGTATTAGATCAAAAATATTCTTCTGGTCACAAGGTCACGAAGAATCATACTCACGTTTGAATTTGGTATTATAAGTGAAAAATAAAATGAAAGTATTTTTAACATTTTAATCTCAACTTTTCATATCAAATTCAAAATACGTAGTCATGAATTCTTAATCATCTGAACGGAATTCCTATTTTATTAGATATGTTTCACACACACACACACACACACACACACACACATGTTTAGCAAATTAACTTCTTTATGAATTATGTTCTTCTTGTTTGATTCTCCTATCCTTTTGTTTAAAAGGAGAATGAGACTTGGTAAGTTCATGGACTTAGGAAGAGCTCCCACTTCAGTTGCTAAGTGCTTAATTTGTCTCTAAATATACTCTTAAAATATGAAATAATAAGAGTTGTTGAGCTGATTGCGGTCTTTGAGGACCTGGAATTGGATTATTAATTAGCTCAAACTGCAATGCTTGACTCCTTCCTATTTTTCCTTCAGCTCCATCCATTGAACCAAACGACCCTACACCTCATTATTTAATTAAGGTAAACTTTATTAGGGGTTACGTTAGATTGGGTTGGGTCAAACCAATATTAATTTATGTTTGGTCTTTTATTTCTACCTGAAGACACTATTCACCTTACAATGTTGTGGATAATATTTGATTTCTTGCAAATAAAGGATATTTCGATAGGTAAAGATATTTCTTATTATAAACAAATTACAGTCGACGATTTTTTTTATATTTTTTTTATAAAGATGTTTTCTTTAGCCATAAGAAGCCAACAATGTTCCAATATTAACATGTTAATTCTTTGGGATTCAAGAAGCTAATCATGGAGTCTGACTCATCAACGTTGATTTGTATGTTGCGGGGGTAGGAGAAAGAATGATGTGGTCTTTGAGAGTATCATTTTTGATATTTTGCAATTACCTTTACAATTAGAGTCAGTTGTGTTTTGTATGCTTCTCGGTGTTGTAATGAAGCGGTGCATGCATTGACTTCTTGCGGAAGATGTAAACATTTTATAAGACCTAACCAAAAGCTCTATCGGTTGGGAATAATAGCAAAAAATAAAAATAAAAATATTTGGGTTGAGCAAACTGATGTCCCCACAAGACATTGAAAATGTAGATCTAAACACTAAATTTCAGAACTTTTCTTATCAATTTTTTTTTTTTTTTCAATTGTCCATTAATTCAGACAAAGAAATATATTAAAGGGCACCATCCTATCCCTATTAGACTTTATCAATTAGACCCATCGAGGAGACTCGGGACCCTTAAAAATTAACTCAACTCAACGGAAATGGGAGTTTGATTGTTACCAATAGCATCAGGTCTAATTTGGATATTCAAATATTTCCTTTTAGTTAAAAGTATGAAAGAAAGACAGAAAGAATGTTTGATACATCACTACAGTAAGAAATAGATGATAATATTTATCTTGTATTTTGCAGTTTTACCATTAAAGATTATACATGTTGGTAAGTTGGCTCTATACAAGTCAAGAAGCTACATGCAGAAAATTCCACATTGAAAAATTATAACAACAATCTGAGGTTCAAATATAGAAGGTTAAGTTCTAATTGCAACGAGACTTTTTGTGATAAAATCATACGCTAAAGTTCATTAACCGAATTTGATACCGACCATGATATTGAGTTTAGAGCGTTAATTAAGTTGGAAATGAAATTAGTTTATAATTAAACTTAGCGGTGGACAATTACGAAGCTCATGGCACAACAATACGTACCATACAAAGGCGCCATATGAAATAAAATAAAAAAACAATTTCAAACAATTCTTCATTGTAGTTATTCTGTGGTTTCCTTTATCTGAAAAGAGAAAAAAAAAAAAAAAAAAAAACCAACTGAGGGTAGCCGTATTTAAATTTTGACCTCACCAATATATGTTTATGATATGATATAATTTGTATATTATTATTATTATTTTTGGTCAATAATACATGCTTTTAATTTGTATTTTTCAAAGAACGTAGAGAATTGGTTACATGAACAATGAAATTTGATTCCTCAGACCAAACATTGCAAAAAATCAAAGAGAGTAATGAGAAATGTCATTTAGTTCGTACATCCATCGGCATAAATAATTAACTCGGTAAATAAAGTCGGTAACTTTACAAAAGCCGACGAATTATAATTCAAGCCATGAATAAAATAAGAAAAAATAGAGTTGAAAATCTGAAACAAATTGTTTATGGAACAAAATAAAAAATAAAAAATTCAACGAGTGAAAGCAATTCCTTCGGGTTGCGTTAATGTCAAAGTTTTCTCTCTAAATCTAAAACCAATTTTAAAGGCCTCCAATTAAAATTCAAAGCTAAATTAGTGCAAGATTAAGCCTGAGTTGACCAAATCTAATGTTGATTAACTTTTGCCGCTAACCTGCATGACCTAATTATTCCACTAAGCGATTAAACTAATGATAATGATTATATTTTACTCAAAAGATGCACCTTTTGGAAGCATCCACGAAATTAAGCACTACTTAACCCAATCAAATCCTTAAAATTAGCTCCTATTGAGCATAAGACGACAAAAAGATCAAAAGATACAGCAATGTACAGGAGAACTGGTGTGGGTTTCTTCTTACTACGTACGTAGTATGTGATAAATTGTTCCTATCACATGCGAGCATTCAGCATTGCGATGATTGAAATATAAAAGAATAACATTTCAAACATTAAACACATCGACGTGCAGCAATTAACGAAAATTATCCATGCTTGTAAAACGCACATGTAAACGACAATCGGATCAGCCTTGGAGCGCGGACAAACCCTAGCGGTGGTCCATACGCATCAATTACTTGAAATGAAAGAACGAAGGTGACATCAAGCATTCAACGGTGGAGGTTGGAAGGAAAATTATTACGTAACATCACGTAGAAGCTCTATGTATGGGACTAAATGGGCCCCACAGAAGAAAAGTCAAAGGATGCTTCGTCGAACCTCAGCCACAAGTCTTCCCCTTGGTCCTCCCTTGTATATATATCCCCTCCCCCTCCCCTATTCCATTTCACTCCCAAATTTCCACTCTCTACAAAATTTTCAGACCCTCTCTCTCTCTCTCTCTCTAAAATTTCTCAGAGATTGTGTACCAAAAAATTGTTATCGATGGCTTTAGATCAAGTCTCGGCGCTCGAGCTCATCAAGCACCATCTTCTCGGCGAGAGCTTCGCCACCGAGCTCAGCGACTTCGCTTCCACCTTCCCCCAAAACCAATGGAGTCCCGGGGTCAATTCCGACCTCTCCAGATCCCAATCGGATTCGTTTTGCTCCAAATCCTCTTCCACTTTTGAATCCTCCATTGAAATATCCGATTACTTGGATTCAACTGACATCTTCGACTTTAACTCCGCCGATTTCTTCGACTTCGAACCCAAACCCCAAGTAATCGACCTCACAACTCCAAAATCCACAAGTTTGAGCTCTCAAGGTTCGTTCGAGTTCGATTCGAAGCCTCAAGTTAGCGACGATTTCTTTGAATTCGAACAAAAGCCTCAAATTCCGAACCAAACGGCTCTTAAACCTGCCAACCCGACCCGAAAGCCCGCACTCACAATCTCGCTTCCTAACAAAACCGAGTGGATCCAGTTTGCAAGCTCGGACCAGGCCGCCGCGAAGCCGGCGGCGGTTCAGAAAGTGAGATCGAACGAAGAGAAGAAGAAGCACTACCGAGGGGTCCGACAAAGACCGTGGGGCAAGTACGCGGCGGAGATCCGGGATCCGAACCGCAGAGGCTCCCGGGTCTGGCTGGGGACCTTCGAAACGGCGATTGAAGCAGCCAAGGCTTACGATCGAGCAGCGTTCAAGCTCCGCGGCGCCAAAGCGATCCTCAACTTCCCGCTCGAAGCCGGGAAAGCCGAGCCGGTCGTGTCCGTGGAGAGAAAACGACGTCGTGAGCAACAGAGAGACGAGGCGAAGGAGGTGGTGGTTGTAAAGAAGGAGAAGCTGACGGAAACACCGTTGACGCCGTCAAGTTGGATGTCGTTTTGGGAGTCAGAGAAGGAGGATGTGAAGGGGGTATTTAGCATACCTCCGTTGTCACCGTTATCTCCTCACCCAGCGATGGGTTATCCACAAGTAATGGTCGTATAAGGAAATTTAACGTCGTATGTGAAATTTATAGATTAGAAGAAGCTGAAGCTGTGGTTCCTTATTTATTTTGAATTATTAAGAAAAAGAAACGTATATACATAGAAATGGTACCGTACAAATTAATGGATGTGATCAATATGTATATATGTACGTAAGATTGATTTTCCGACAATTGAGAGAGCATTTGGTTGATTAACTCTTGATCTGGATTTGTTACTTTTGGGTACTTGATTTTATTGAAGGATTGAGATCCTCTTCGAATCTCATACTATGAAACATGTGAATTGAAAAGATTTTTCGTAAATAAACGAGTAATATTTCTGTTAGGTTTTCATTGAAGCAATATCAAACATAGCTACCGAATATGAGAAGTGTACGTACAATTCACTAAACTTACGTATGTGTATTATTTGACTACTTTCTTGTAAAAACACGACAATAAGTTTACCAATCATTTCAAATTTTAATATTTATTTATGTTTTCAATAATGTGTGTGTAACTTATGAAGTTTATGTCTTATTAAAAATATGTAAAAGTAAAGTACATGTACTAAAGTCAAAAGTATATAATAGTTACGTATGTGTATAATACTTGTATGTTGTGTTTGATTTTATAAAACGTTTTCTTTAGTAAATCATTAGGAAGTGTACGAAAAAACGCTTTCGCCAACGCTTTCTTCTTATTCAACACAAACTTCTTTTTTTTACGGGGAAAACTTGATATAAGTTCAATATTTTTAGCCAATAATATGAATAGTTCAGTTTATTAAAATAAGTCTAATTTCTAAATTAATTATTTAATTATCAATAATTATCTCGATAAAATTTATTATAAAAATAAAATTTCTTCTTAATTATCTCTTTGATTATTTCTTTTTATTTTTTACTTTTGTTATTTCTTGTTCTTCCCCCAACTTTAAATCCATTTATAGATTTTATTTATAATTTTTGTAATCAACCTATATCACAGGTTAATTATAATTATCAACTTATATGACAGATTCTATTTTATTAATGTCTTGCTTGTAGATATATTATATTTTTTTCTACCTTTTAGTTAGGTTTCATATCTCGCTTATAGGTATAATATACATTCATATATTTGTTACTTGAGTTAGGGTAGAATGTTTTGCAATTAGATTTATGTTAGTATATTAGTTTTTTTTTGTTACAACATATTAATTAGATTTTTTGGAGTTGGAAATTACATAATAGTAGAAGATTTTAATTGATTTTTAATATTTTAAGAAAATATAAAATGAGTGTAAAAGAACTAAAAATATGTAATTTGATAACTAGACTTCACTCCTAAAAATCATCTATGTTTTGGACCTGAATCTAAAAGCCACTTTTTTTTATCTATTCAACACAAACTTCCTATTTTTGAGAAAAACTCTCTCTTGCCACCAACTCTTTTTTCTCTTTCAACACAAACCCTAAACCCTAAATCCAAATACGCTCTCTCCAACACTTTTATTTTAGTACTACGGTTTAGTGATATTTTTCTTCACTTGTAAGTGAGATATCTTAAGTTCGATTATCGTTAAAGATGAATTTGAACCAAATTATTGCTAACCCATTGTGAGTTTAAGCCCATCTCCCTCTCCATTAGTATAAATAATATCATTTGTTTAGAAAAAAACAGTCTCTTTGAATACATAATTAATGTCAGAATTCTTAACATAATTAGAATCATCGTTTTTTAACGTATTATAATATGGGTACGTAAGCGACATGTTATATGCCACACTTATAATATATATATATATATATATATATATATATTAATAAAGAAATATGTAGGTTGATATAATTTGAGTGCAAATATAACCAATATGGCGATATTCTAGGTAAAAAAATGCTATCAAGTTATGTGACAACCCTTCAATTTACATTTTTTTTTTTAGCGTGAATTTACGAACTTCTCTAGGGCAAGGCTTGCTTTCGTGACCATCGACTTGGAGATGTGGACTTTTCTTTTAGCATACTTCGAGACTCATTGGTCGACGATAGGCGAACGCCGTTTTCAGGCCGGATTATAACGGTATAGTTACGGACGTTCGAAATTGGTTATTCAAGGTTTAGTGTTTATTTAAATTAAATTCCCACTTTGTGGGGGAAGCCTAATCAGAAATGGAGGAAAGAAAGAAAAAAAAAAAAAAAAAAAAAAAAAAAAAAGGGAAAAGGAAGTGGCTTCCCGTTCACTCGCACCCACCGCGAGTCCATTTTCCAAGGCCGATTCCGGCCAATTCCGGTGGAGTTTTTCGATGCCTCCCCTCTACAAAACCCACCCATGAACCACCTTGATTAACCATGGGATATGGAGGTTTGAGGCCACAAAAGTTGACGAAAATCAATGGTGCTCCGGCCACCCTTTTCGATTTTCCGGCAAATCGGCAAAGCAATGGCCGATGCCACCACTTGGGCTTTGTAGCCCATCATCCCAGGAGAAAAACCCAACCAACCTTGACCCCGTTGGACCACCGTAGACGACGAATTGACGTCGGGAAGTTTTAGGCACCCACCGGCTTTGTGGGCAAAATTGACCATCTTCCGTCCACTTTTAGACTTCGTGACAGGTATGAAAATTGCTCCACTCACTGAGATCTTCATTTCTGTGAAGTTTGAGAATTTTTGGAAATAGTTGGATTTTCCGGCGAGTCGGGGCGGCCGACCGCCACCCGCGGCGGCGCGTGGCCAGTGAGCCGCCAATGCTATTTTTAGGCTATGTCGAATGTTTTGAATTCAGTTTTGTTATTTGAATGACATAGGTTGATCGTTGGAACCTAAATTCGTTACGATATGTTGCTTGATGAAAATGTGAATCGACAATCCGACCGTTGGATCGTCACCAAACTTGGATACATTATAATATGTAATATTTAAAGATCATAGGAATTTATGGATCAGGAATCCGATGTACGGATCTTTCCGAATTGAATTTGCAAGTTAGAAAAAATAAATGTTCACGTCCACTTGGTTTTGGGCAAATGGTGGAGATCCAACCGTTGGATCGTAATGAAATTTTAACATGTTGTTCTAGAAACATATTGTGGATCGTTGGGAGTTACGAATTGGAAATCTGATATGCGGATCTTCCGGGTCGAGTTATACAGGGTTGTAGACCCTACCGTCGATCTTTGATCGACTGTTAACATGTGGTCAATGGATCTCGACTATTTTAGAATGCTCTTGAGGTTGTGTTTTATGTGAATTACGTATTCTATGGATAAGAATTTTGAGATGTGATTTGATAATTGGTCATAGGGACCAATCATTCAGGACGCCTCGATGTGTGCGCTAAAGAATCATAGCGTGGACTCCAGGTGAGTGCATCTTTTCCTTTTTATCGTACATATTATTGAGAGTTCTATCAACACTTTTAAATTGATTAGGTATATTACTTTCATATGTAATTATTGTGAATGCTTGAAGTACTATATGAACTACAAATGGCTTGATCCCTGTTTAGGGTACATAGGCAGTCTAACGAGACGTTAGATGCATCCATAAAATATTTGAGACAAAAGCCTTGCTTGGGAAATTGAGTAATGCGAAGGAAATTGGTAAAGGCAAGTTTTAGTTTTATGAATTAGTTAGTTAAATTAGTGTTAATTGGGTTGTCATGGATAATTATCCCTGAAAATAAGTAGTTTGGGAGTAGGGCGTTATTGATGGTACACTTCTCACCGTATTGTTTATAATTGAAAATGCTACGACATGGTTGAGTATTAGATTGCATCATGGTATATCCATATGTATGTTACTTGCATATAATTATTGGGAATGCTTTCAAGTGCAAAGGTGAACTCAAGACATCCAGGTAAGTTCAGGTGAGTTTATGGTATTAGTTGAATCGATTGAGTTATAGCATGACTACAGTTATGTGTTAGGTAACTTCGATACTGTCGTACTAGTTGCCATGAGTTGCACATGTTATATTGAGATGCATTGAGAGCTCATAAACCTGCACCCCGGTGTTAGTGCTCCCGCCCGTGGCCAGGGCACAGTCCTTCACGTGATGTTCACCTCCCGCACCTTACGCTCACCTTGGATCCAAGGTAGGTGCACAGTCCTGTCGTGCAGACCACTTTAGGTGGTTCCAACTCGAAGGTGACCCGCGATTATTCGCACAGTCTTCACGTGATAGTAGCACTTGAGCGTATTTATTTACATCCAGTCCTGTCGTACAGACCACTTGAGGTGGTTCCGACTCGTGTGCAGGTATACTTATTGAGCTATTTGCTAGCCATGATTGATGAGATATGGATAAGTCGTATAGGTCACTATAGGTGACTCCGACTTATATGCTAGCTATGATTGATGAGATATGGATAAGTCGTACAGGTCACTGATGAGATATGGATAAGTCGTACAGGTCACTATAGGTGACTCCGACTTATATGCTAGCCATGATTGATGAGATATGGATAAGTCGTATAGGTCACTGTAGGTGACTCCGACTTATATGATAGCCATGATTGATGAGATATGGATAAGTCGTACAGGTCACTATATGTGACTCCGACTTATATGCTAGCCATGATTGATGAGATATGGATAAGTTGTACATGTCATTTTAGATGACTCTGATTGACATATCATTTTGTATTGATTAAGTTCATTTGGCCTACTTATTAATGCATGGTGGAGTTGATGGCAAGCCGTGGTTTTGGTCATTCCTGAGTATGTTTTGGATATATGTATATATGTTGTACTGTCCTATAGAAAACGATAAGGGAATTACAGTGAGGGGTTATTACTGTTTGAAAGGTAATAGTTTTGGGAAGCTTGGTTTTACTGCTTACTCACACTTTCTGTTTTGTACCCCTTCAGGTTTTAACTGCTTAGTTCGTATCGACGAGGATATATAGCTAATCTTAGTATTGGTGGCTACTTTTAAGGGTATGATTCTTACCCACACTACTGTACCTTACTTATGCTCTGACATCGCGTGTGAAATGGGTTCGCTCCCACTCGTAGCGCACTCTGGCACTTAGTCACTTTTAGATTCAAATTTATTCACTTTTTATACACCATCACATTTTATGGCTTCGTCACCTTCCAGGTGTCGGCCAGCATAGCTCGATTCAGAGTCCAAGTGGACTTTCTGGATCGGGGTGTGTCATAACAAGTTACTCATATATTAGTTTTATTCAATTGTGGAACTTACATTTAGTATGGTATAGCTGGAAGAAAGTGCAACAACATTTTCTTCAATATATTTGTATTTTTGAGCAAGACCGACCCTGAGATTTCAGGGGCCCTGTGCAAAAGTGAATTGGAGGCCCTAAGAAGTGCTAAGAATTAAATTTTTTTTTCTTTGTCCAAAAAAAAATGCTTAGTTTTCAATTGAGCTTCTATAAATTCTAATAGCACAAACAAATTTAAAAAATCAACAAGTTGCGTATTGTTTTACCTTAACTATTTAGAGGGTTAGGATTCGAATTTTCATGTTATTGTGTGGAAGCTTATGCATTTAATAAAAATAAACTTAAAAAATGATGAAGACGAGGTTCAAACCCATCCCCTAGGCCAATATAAAGAAGCAATAATACCACTTGTGCTAAGACTCAAGTTTGTAATATTCTACATATACTACAATATATAAGTATATGCATGCAAAATTGAAAAATCAAGGGCCCTTCTGATTTGGAGGACTCTGTACGGTGGCACCACTTACACCCACTCAGCGCCGGCTCTGTTTTTGAGGTACTTAATATTTTGTTTATGTTGATACTCTACCATTGGTAGTATAAACTACACACAAACATATTTTCATGCATCTTGGATATAAGGTTTTCGCTTTCCAAAGCATCTCCAACAATTCCAAATGTCCAAAAGCTATCATCGCTAGTATGAGCATTTCCAACACTACTAGTTATTTTAACAAAAACTATAGAATTTTATTATTTATCAACTTAAGCTTTAATATTTTATTAATTAAGCATTTGCCGAAAAATTCCTAACCCACGAACAATTTCTATAGCCAACTGTTCTGTCTCTTTCTTTCATCTCTCCAGTCGTTTAAGACTCTCTCCCACCGCTGTCTGTCGCTTTGCCGATTTTATATCTCATAGGCCACTCGAAACTCCGTCCTCACCGGTCTCATCGACTCTTTCTTTGTTTTCGCAGCTATCAGTCCCGCCGTCTCTGCCCTTTTTTCACTTCGTTTTTTCTGTCGCAGATCCAATCCACCACCACCTTCACAAGTCCGATCCACCACCACCGTTGTAAATTCAATCCACCACTACAGGCGCAAATTCAATCCACTACCACAGTCGCAAATTCAATCCACCACCGCCTTTGCAAATTTAAGCCACCACCAACACTGTCTGCCCTGCTTCCTGTTGAAGGGACAGGGAGCATACAGTACAAATATTGTATATTAACTTTAGCTTAGCTAGTTAATTTCTCTCTTTGTTCATCATCAAGCCACAATAGCTAGCGTGATAGCTATCCTGACTTCCACTTTTCTCCCGTGCCTAGCTAAAACAGCAAAAAATGCCTATTTAGCTAGCATGTTGGAGATGCTCTTATACTGGCCAACTCAATTTGCTTCACTTCCTCCTGAAATCGTGCTACTGCAAACTTTTGGGCAATGAGCTAAAATAATTCACGTTTTACATTTGGTTGTTCAAATGACCGAAGTCATGTATCAACGACAAACCCATCATATATTAATATAAAAAACACAACGGTTATATAACGACAACATGTTAAAAACATATCATTTTAACAACCAATATCAAAAGTAGATAATTTCACCCAAAAATCCAAAACTTTTTTTTTTTATGTTTGTGACAGCTTAAATATCTCCCTCAATATTGATGTTAAGACCCGAATTTTATTTTATTATACATTTTTTAATTAAGAAAAAGGTTCAGCCGATTATAACTGATTGCACATGAGAGATTAGTAAATAAGGACTTGTTTGCCATGCAGTATAAAGCACTAGGTAAGATTAATAAGGGTTAATATCAGTTTACTACCCTAAAGTTTTTTGGTTTTCAACATTTGGTAGATGAAGTTTTTTTTGTCCCAGTCTAGTACCTAAAGTCATAATTCTGGGACACTTTCAATCATCTGTTAAGTTTTATGTTAGAATCTCCGTTAACTGATAACATGGTGCGCCACGTGGACAATGACTGGGCGACACGTGTCAATATGGGCCCACATGGATATTAAAAAGTAAAAAATATTAAGAAAAAAAAAATCTTTTTCTCTGCTAACCCAATCCGCCTCTTACTCACCTGACCCCACCACTCCCTCCTGTATCTCCTCTATATCCACCCATCAGCTCCCTCCCTTCTCTCCTCTACACCCGCCCATCTGCTCCCCTCATTCTCTCTCCTCCACCCTCTTCACCTCCACCCCGTTGCAAAAACCCTAATTCCAAAAAACGAGATCTTGAAGTTTAGGAAGAAGATTGCAGGAAATGGAGGGGTATTTCAACCTCTTCTATTCCTCAAGATCTCAACTTGGGATTGAGGGCAATCCTTGACATCAATCTGGGCCTTGACGACGCCAAATCGTCGCTTCTCCTCTGTGAAAGCAGCAGTTTTAGTTTGACTCATTACTTCGTCAAAGAGGTTATCACTTGCTACAATGAGACCGATCTCCACCACTCCTGGGTTCGGGTACGATTTCTATTCTCAATGCCATTTCGATTAGGAGTTCTTGATTTTTTGTAATTTCATTGATTATTAGAACAACGGGTGCAACATAACGCATAAGTTGACAACGATATGAATTAATTTGATCTTTTCTTGTTTTGAAAAGTAGAATATTCATTGATAATATATACGACAAGATTCTTGCAAAGAGGATATATAGAGTATATTAGTGTGACCTCGTTGCTGAAAGAAAAAGAGTAACACCGCACCAATAGATATTAACAGTAGTATGAGAGCAGGTATCTCATGTATAAAGTCCCACTGCTACACATGCTCCACATCACTTTGTTTGTGTTGTTCACGCATTAGGCTTGAAAATTCATCACACATGAGAGGGTGTGTTGGGGATGAGTTACATTTATGGCACAATGAACCTTGCATGTTTTTATAAGTAAGTTGAGTTACTCTTCATATTCTTTTAGATAGTATCTTTTAAAAGAAATCGTCAAACCACTCTCTTGATCCAAATTAGAAGACTCTTCAAAGCATACCACTCTCGATCCAAAGAGAAGCCACTCTCTCTATTCATGACTTGTAAAATTCTTGATGTTTTAAGTCCTTCCACTGTAATTGTTGGTCATTATGCAGATTCTCCAAAATTTATCCCAATAATTGTCTTCATAATGTAATGTAACTCACATCCTAATGAGAAGAAGCTGCGTTTAGCCGTCAGTTTACTATATACTAACTATTTCAACGATGAAAATTAAGAGCTCATGTGGCATGTCAATACAAGTCAATAAATCTCATCATATATCATCATATTGCACTCCCAATTCAATGTATTGACCAAGCCTATAATTAGAGTGCTAAACACATCAATCTATACAGACCGCTACTCAATTGACTTAGAAATTGTCTCTCTGTTTTTTGTTTTGGAATTAATGTTGACTAAATGAATTAGTTTGAATAACTAATGGCGCAAAATAACATTAGGCTAATAGCTAGTTACAATTCAAACTATTCATAATTATCTTGGTGTGCGAGACCTTAATTGACTAGCATTTCTCAACGAATGACCTAAATAAATACATCATTACAGCAACCATATATACAATACTCGATAATCTCAATCAATAGCTGATAATTACATTTTTTTGTGAGCGGCTATAGGTATATTATAAAACGTTTTGCGATTATGTTGCCAAGACTGTAGTCAGTAGTATATGTTGTACACTAAAACCTCTATACAGTGAAACTTTAAATAGAAATAAACTCCACATAGTAATAATTTTCAATAAGTTCAAAAATATATGCAATGTGACTGTAAAATTTAAGATTAATAAAACAATTCTCTAAAGTTGGTTGGGATAATGATTCATTCTTGAGAGTTGATGCCACGTTTTTGAGTTTACTCAACATAGAGATCTTATCATCTACACTAAGAGCGAGGGCTAGGCTTAGCCTCACACTAGGCTAATAATGATGTTAATCAAATTCCATTTGTCGGATATTGAACGTAAGATCTCTCACTCAGAATCAAACCTAGAGACCTTATTGTTGAAGTCAATATTTCTAGCTTAAAGGACTTACAATCAAACCTAGGGACCTTCTTGTTGAAGTCAATATTTCTAGCTTAAAGGATGCATGGTTACAGCTTCTTAGCATAAATTTTTTAACATTAAAGAGGGTACTACATACATACATGCATTAGCTATTTTTTTTCAATATCCACATCTTAAAATGCTCCAATACTAATCTAGTTTGTTGAAAAAAAAATAATTTTTTATAGTTATATGACTACAATTAATTTTCGCTTGACGTTTGACGTGGTAGGGCGAGTTGTACGCCTACAATTAATGCATGTTCTTGGTCTACTATCTTTGTCATGATGTCGTGCAAACCATCCAACAACTGGGACGTTTACTTTTATTTAAGATAATATTCTGACCATTCAAAACTTCAAACAATTAAGCTCGTGGGTATTAAGATGGACTTCAAACAAACAGGGTTGAATGTTGGCGGGGTCACCCTGACACTACTATTCGCCGTGTGCTGGACCTTGACTGCAGAACAGAAGCTCAAAGCTTATGACATCGAATTATACAGAGCCGAATACGGTAACAAGGACAGCGATGGTGATCACGTAGCATTTTTATTTGCTAACTCCAATCTTACTATATTTGGACTGCAACTTTTCAACCAGAGCAGGAGGGCGTGGAGATGAAGATGGACTGGTCGTATTGAATAATAAGCGGTAGTAAGTAGTAGTAAGTACTCTGTTATTGGCAGCACCACTTGCACCAATTCAAACTTGCTGACCCGGTTTCATTTACAAATTATGTATATCGATGTCATTGTCAGATATTCGTTGATATTTTTGTTGAGAGTGCAAATTACACGCTAGAAAATGAACAAAGATTGCAAGAGCTTATAAGAAGGAAAACTTAGTATGCGGTCCTAGTTACTAAAGTTCATTGACTGAAATATTAGTTTTCAGATTTTGATCCAATCCCTAGCATTAATATAATAATGAATTTACATGTCAGTTACATAATTTTTTAAAATAAAAATTAATAATTGATTTAGGATTTTAATCCAAAACATTTCCAAAATAAATAAAAATTTAGAATAAGTTTGTACCCATTAGCTTTTTTAAAAATGTTTTCAAATTTTTAATCTTATATTTACCCATTTCATGTAATTTTTTCAAAATTTTAATCTTAAAATGTACCCATTCTTAAATATACCAATTTTTATATGTAAAATGTACCATTTTTTTTTTATATATAAAATCTATTCAATTTTTTTTTCTAATTCATTTTTAAACTTATATGGGTACATTCTTTTTCTTTGATTTGAGAATGTATTCATATCAAGTTTTATTGAAGAAATTTAGTAATGTTATTAAACATAATATCTATTATTATTTTTGTGTGGTTTTGAAGAATGTACCCATGTTTTGGTACAATAATTTTTTTGTTAATTTTGATGAATGTACCCATGTTTACACACAAACACACAATAAGTATAATTTGTATTTTAATATTTTTACAAATTATGGATTTAAAATCTCATTAAAATAAACAACTATAAATTTAAATTTTCATTTAAAAAATATAGTAACATAAATAGAAATAAATTATCACATTAATTTCAGGGACTTAGATCAAAAATTGAAAACCAAAAAGTTTCAGTCAAAGAATATTGATAGATATGAACAGCATCTAAAGTCTCCCTTATAAGAATTTAGTTAACATTATAACAAGTTTACTTCCGAAAATTTTCTTTTTAACTGACAAAGAAACAGTTATTTTTCTCATAACAAATCCCCTTTAATTAGTTTTCAATAGCGCTTAAAACCCTAACTTGCTGTCCCAACTTTTTTTTGTGGGTACAAACTTAACCCTCTACCACAGCCAACCCCAAGATCAAAATAAAAAGCCGAAAATAACATCCAGGGTAAATCGAGAAGTAAATCTTAGCCCCGAGTATTGACCAAATTGTACAAGTGCATAGCTGTTAGAATATGGTAATCCTCTACCTCTAAACCCTAAACTGGAAAAAAGAAAAAGAAAAAGTAAAAACATCCACATGATAGAGACGTTGAGTTCATGTGAATTATCCAGGAATAAATTACATTTTACTCTCTTAGATTTGAATTGATTTTAATTCTTTATAACATTTTTAAAACATTTCAATTTCATATATTTACTTTCATTTTATATCAATTTCATACATTCGTTATAAAATCAAATAAGTAAACCGTTAAGTGATGATGACGTGGTAAATATGAGATCTACATTTATGCTGATGTGGCTGCCAAATTTGTGCCACGTAGCAAAAAAATTAATTTTTTTTTCATTTCAAATATAATAATATTTATCTTTAAAAAAATAAAATAAAAACATCAAGCCCTGAAGCCCATTCCCCCGGCGACCCACACCCTATCCTCCACGCACGATAAGAAAAACCACCACCACCATCATGAGATTAATCATCATAACAAGTCTGCAGCTTCTTCGGATACGGCGCACGATAGCAAGAGGGGCGGGTCTTCGTCGGGGAGCGGAGAGGCGGCGGCGGGGTCACCGATGGTGTGACCGCCGAAGTTCGTGATTGCTATGACCAATAAGGAGAAAGAGGAGGACTTCATGGCGATTAAAGGGTCGAAATTGCCTCAGAGACCAAAGAAGCGTGCGAAGTTCATCCAACGCACCCTCAATGTAAGCTCTCTTTCTCTCTCTCACCCAGTTTTTAATTTAATCTCTACTTACCCCACCCACCTATTTCCGGCGAACTCCTCCATCGGGGGATGGGTTTTCTGGGTTTGAATGTTTTTATTTATTTTTTTAATTATTAAATATTATTATATTTGAAATGAAAAAAAAACAAAAAATTGCTACGTGGTACAAATTTGGCAGCCACATCAGCACAAATGTGAATCTCATATTTGCCATGTCATCCCTTAATGGTTTACTGAACAGATTTTCTAACAGATGTATAAAATTGAAATAAAATGAAAATAAATGTATAAAATTGAAATGTTTTAAAGATGTTGAAATTGACCACAAACATGAAGAGGTAAAATGTAATTTATCTGATAATTAAATTCTTGTATAATGTAGTTTTATAATTAAAAGTAGGCAGATCGTGGTTTTTATATAATATAGTTTTGCTACACTAGCAATCAACAGAGAGATTTAATATAAATAAATTTGAATTTCCGGTCCGAATCTTTCAGCAGCTGACTGGTAGATGAACCATCTTCTGCGGTAACTGATGATGTATATGAAGATATCGAGGCTTGATTTTTTGCGAATACTTTTAAGTCCATTCGAGGTTTGTAGAGAAGATGAACATTGTCGTTCAAGTAAGTTAGAGACTCCGTAACCCAGAGAAGTCAAATTCATTGCATTCCTTGCATCATATTGGTTTCTCGTCCTCAATGACATATATTGTTTGTTGCTTTGCACATGATTCAATAGAATTAATAATACAAGATTTAGAAAAACAATCTGTTCAACCGTATATTTAATTAATTTGTCGTGTGAGTTCGGAATTTTAAGTATATTATATATGCTAATTTATACCGACTGATTAGGGTTAGAGCGACACAATACACATGCACAATCACATTCACATTCACATTCACGTTCACATTAGCTAGAATGTGTGTGCATATAGATATAGGAAAGAATGTTGAATCAAACAATACGGAATATATATTATTATATATTTAGCTATTATGTTATGTAAGTTGACTAGGCCAGCCTCACAGGATAAGATTGCTTGTCAATTATTGAGAGTTCAATTTGTCAAAAGAACACGTGAAGTAAATAGACTCAATACAAAAGAACAAGAGTCTAGTAAGAAAATACATAATAAAATACTGCTTTTCAGGGAGAAAGACTACCTATTATTCATGTATTAATTATATAAGTTCACATAATTAATATCTATTTGAATAGGAAAAATTATACATACAGTACACTTTTAATACTTAATTGTATATTGAGACAACATTTTTTAAACATTTTAAAAAGAGACAAATTAATACATGTGAAATATGACATCATTGTCTATTTTTTAAGTTACAAAAATACCCTTTATTAAGATGGATGTTAACATTACAATCATTCAGATTCTAACCTACATTTTCTACCTAAACCCAAAAGCCAACATCCCACAAAATAATATAAACATTCATCAAACACCATGCCCACACATCCATACTCCTTTCCATCTGTACATAAACATTCATCATAGGCGATTGGGGTCAATGAGATTTGGGGATTTTTTTTTTTTTTAATATTAATAATGGATATATGAAAAGGAAGGGTCGTTTTGATTATTTTTTTTTATATTTTTTTATATGAACAATGTTTAGATAATGCATTCTTGACTGTGCCTCAACATATAGTAATCAACATTTCAAAGTGCTGCTTTTTCTTTTTTTTTTTTCTTTGAAAAACACGACATGATTTTCAAAAGCTTATATAAAGTCATCAATAAGACAGAACTTAGCTATTATGTGAATGCCAAGTTAAATTATTCCAAGATTGTGATTGCGTTCAAGATAGCAATGCTCAGACAAAATCAAAAGTAGATGAAATAACCGAATACAAAGGTACAAGAAGATAAATATGAGTCTGTCATGCTAGAGCCTTCCTTTGTTTGGCTTGCTGCTGCAGCAGCTCTTCCGTAACCCTCTTCATCCCCAGTTTCCTTATGGGTCTTTCTTGCTTTTCGTCTTGATATATCATTAATCATTTGTGCCTTAGTGAGCCAATCTGGACAATTCTTGGTATGATAATATGAATAGTTTTGTTTAATCATTAATTTGTGAAATAGCTTAATGAGCCAATCTGGGCAATTCTTGGTGGCTACCTCTACTCACTTGTTTCTCTTTTCTTGGCCCATGTAGCTGATTGACATGTCGCAATTATGAAAGTTGTTAGTTGTTAATTGTGATTTTTTTTAATAAAATAATTTTACTATTGAATTTGGCTTCAAAGTTCAGCCACCCTAGTTTTGAATCGTGGGTTCATGCTTGGGGCATAGTAGACTTGTAGTTACTTAGAATGATCATGCAATCTTTTATCATCCGGCCTATGATTGCACACTTAGTTTGTGAGGATAGTTGAAGTGACAAAATTGGTTGAGGACGGGTTGAACTGATTCTGCAAAAATGGTCAAGGACGGATTGAATTGATTTTGTAAAAACGGTCAAGGACGGGTTGAATTGATTTTGCAAAAACGATCGAGGACGGGTTGAATTGATTTTTGCAAAAATGGTTGAGGACGGGTTGAATTGATTTTGCAAAAACGATCGAGGACGGGTTGAATTGATTTTTGCAAAAATGGTTGAGGACGGGTTGAACTGATTCTGCAAAAATGGTCGAGGAATGATTAAACTGATTCTGCAAAAATGGTTGAAAATGGGTTGAACTAATTCTGCAAAAATGATTGATGACTGGTTGAAATGATTCTGCAAAAACGGTCGAAGAAGGGTTGAAGTGATTTTGCAAAAATAGTCGATGATGAGTTGAGCTTATGACACGTATTAATTTTGTTAGAGTTGTGAGGGACAGCCCTAAATCCTTAAAGGTATAGTTGGTATTTTAAACATTCTTTCCATGTTTTTGGCTGGGCTTTAGTTGCTTTTATGTTTTATCTCTCATTGACATGTTTTAAAACTAGGGGAGTTTTTTGAAATATAGTGAAAGTTTTTGTCTCCATATATAAAGCTCCCATTTGAATAACACTTATTTTATAAAATAAAATAAAAAATCTTTCGAATTAGAGATTGTTTAGTCATTTTAATATATAGAATAAATCAGCTATGTGGGCACCAAATAACATATTCATGATAAATAAACTTATTTATTTATACATTTAGATGTCTAAATAGTATCTCATTTAAATGATTTTTATAAGAATGATCGTCCATACTTATAAGCAGAGAAAATAATTTTATTAAAAAAGGGCAATATGGTAAAATACTAATTTTGAATTAAAAACATTTAAAATAAAACAATTCCTACATGGGGTAGTTACCTGTGTGGCAAGATGCTAGTTGTATTAAAACAAAAGTTACCTTAAAGATGAAAAAATTTAAGGTTCAATTATAAAACCAATTGGTAATGTGAAGAGGAACTCAACTACTTATAATGACATGCAAGTGTTCCTTATTTTCCCCAATGTCAAATTCATACTCCCAACACTTTTCTTTATCTATAGCAAATTTTCAAATGGAACACGTGAACGACACAAATTGGGAGATAAAGCTCGTGTGGCCGTTGCGCTTCACATATCATACAGCCTACTCTGACACCACATTGAAAGTTGAGTTTCCTTTTGGGTTTCTGGGCATATTAGTGTGAAAAATTTACATTGGAAAATTAATAAATAGCATACAATATGTTATCCCAAGTAGTTGGTTGTTTGATAAAACAACAAATAAAGAAGTAGAAGAGATTAACTTACTTGAATCTCTAGCCACATGCATGCCGCATGATTGGATCATCCCTATGCTTTCAAACTTTCTCTTCATGATTGATCACATAAAGCTCCCCAAGTATTGAGCATCTAAGAGTATCCACACTTATAAATATCAACGGGTGATGGAGTGATTGGTTTAATGTGCTAGCAATATTTCTCACTTTGATCAATATAAATGGGCGGAACTAAGGCGTTTTTTGCTTAGGCTTTTTTTTTTCCCTCTCTTCTTTGAAGAACAAAACTGAATGATATTTGCATTAGGGGTATAAGAGAAACACTAGGGGTACATATAGAATCCTTGCCGCACCCCTTAGCTGCACCTCTGTAGAGCAACTCCAGCATGACAAAGGCCCTCTAGGACAACTTCCTATTCAATCCCTTCCAATGAACAGTAACTGCCTTTTGCATCTCCATTCCTAAAAACTAAATAGCCTATGACAATAGGCAATAAAATATTAGTATTTTTTATTTTATAAAATAATACAAAATAATTTTATTTGTAATTTCGGATAAGACTTTTAATTGTTCTCGCGTGTCATTATCCGAAAAAAAATTTTATCCAATGCTGTCGTGCCATGTGTTGTTACTTTTCAGAATCATTGAGGATATATTTCCAATAAGATTTTTAACCAATCTTATCACGCCACGTGTCACAATCTGTTTACAATCTTTGAGGATAGATTTCGATCAGATTTTTAACGAATGATGGCATGCCACGTGGCATTAACTACAACCTAATCCTTTCTTTTTCCTCCTTCTAACCCACCATCCATCCTAAGAAATCACACACCAAACTCAAAATCTATATCATTATTCATAGTTTCTGCTTCCTTCTTACAATGTCGTCTTCAAGGATATTGTGGGAAATCGATGAGCAAGAGAAATAATTGTTTAAGCAAAGGGAAGAAATGTTCAATCTCTAGGTGGGCGAAAATGAGATGGAGAGGATGAGGATGAGGAATGTAGAAGGAGAGATGACGAAGCACGAAGCCAAAGAGCCTTACCTTCCCGTCGAGTCATCTAAGCTGTGGCTTAGATCTCCAGGCCCAGTCATTTCGCAAACATTGATAGAAGCATGCAACAACGAGGTACGGATATGTTGGATGATTATTTTGTCCATAACAGTGCATTCCCTGATACGTACTTTAGATGTTATTTTAGAATAGGAACGACATTTGTTCAACAAAATCATGATTGTTGTTTGCAACTATGATTCTTACTTTGTGCAAAAAATGATGCTTTGGTGTTATGGGTCTCATTCTTGAGCAAAAAATTATTACTGCCTTGCGGATGCTTGCATATGGAGCATCTACAGACCAAGTGGATGAGATAGCGAGGATGGGGAAATCAACCATTTTTGAGTCCCTGCTGAGGTTTTGCTCTGCAATCAAATCTATCTACACCACATAGTACCTCCGGAGACCTACTGAGATGAACTTGCAAAGGCTTTTGAAGAAGGGCGAGATGCGAGGTTTTCATGGGATGATTGGAAGCATCGACTGTATGCATCGGACCTAGAAAAACTGTCCAAGTATCATTTTGGAAGCAGGTGGCATCATTTGATACATGGATTTGACACACTTTTTTCAGTGTTCCGGGAGCTCAAACTGACCTCAATGTCCTTGCCCAATCCCTAGTGTTCATCGATGTCCTGCAAGGAAAAGCACCTAGAGTCACATATTAGGTCAATGGACATAAGTACCAAAGGCCATACTACCTAGCAGACGGCATTTACCCAAGGTGGTCATTTTTTGTCAAAGCAGTGCCATGTCCGTGAAGTGCAAAGGAAAAACACTTTGCAAGCTGTCAAGAGGGGTGTAGGAAAGATGTGGAGCGTTGTTTTAGTATCCTCCAAGCTTGTTGGGCGATTGTCAGGGGTGCTGCCAAAGTGTTTGATTTAGAGTTGCTTTGATCCATCATGATGACGTGCATCATTCTTCACAACATGATTGTGGAAGATGAGTACGATTATGATGCCGTTGATGAATATGAGCCATACATGATGAACAATTCCAGAACATAAACATATTGTACTCATGACGCCACCGAAGAACCCGTGCAACACGAGCCATTACAAAGGGATGGATGTTACAATGAAAGGCTCATTCAACGATATACTTCACTTCAAGACCCATATATGCACAATGCCCGGCAAATTGACTTGATAGAGCACCAGTGAGAATTGAAACAAGCTCAAGAAACTTAAGTTCATTTAGCGTGTTTGTCTTTATTTGGTGTGTTTATTTAATTTTATTTGGTGTATTTTTTAAGTTCATTTAGTGAGGGTTTTTTTTTTTTTTTGTGTGTTTGTAATTTTATTTGGTATGTTTATGTAATTTTATTTGGTGTGTTTATGTCCTTTGAATAAAGATTCTCTTAGTTTAAATAAATTACCAAATTAAATAAATATACTCTTAGTTTAAATAAAGTACTAAATTCAATAAATTGGAAACAACATAAAGTACTCTATTCAATAAATAAGAAATTAAACCCAAAGTGATTGGAAAATTATGGGCTCCGATTAAAAACAAATTCCCTAGTCCCTCGTGAATGGAAAATCATCACCTAACCAATTTGTGGTGCTAGGATCATCTCCTCTTGTGGTGCTAGGACCATCTCCTCTTACTCTCGCTTCACTTGCACGCCTCATTCACACCATTTCCACTTTCTTCCGAATTCCAAAAATATTTAGAATTCGGAGACATCGCCTCTACAGGTCTCCATAATGTCACGATCTTGTTGAGCCATTCTTTCTTCTTTAAGCTCTTCCCTTTCTTGCCTAAGTAGCTCTCTTTCTCTCTCATTAGCTTGAAATAATTTCTCAGCAGCTGTAGCTTTTGCCTCGTCTCTAGACTTATCAGCCTCAAATTTAGCCATTTCCTGTGCCAAAGTCAATTCACTTTGGCGAGCAAGTTCTTCCATATATTTTGCATAATCATTATTGGAAGCACTCCATTTTCTCTTTGAAGCCTTCTTACCTTGAGGCCTAATTGGATAATGGGTCGACCCCAACCTTTGTTCAGGGGGCGTTTCCAGCATTTCTTATGCGTCGGTTTCATGAACATGTGAGGCATGATCGGGCGTAAATTGTAAAGGGGTGCTGTTCATGACAACTTATGGACCGATAGGCACAACTCTGAATTTAGGACAATCTTTGACAATATTCCAACATACCCACAAGGTGAATGATTTGTTTTTGTTTTTGATTTTGGCATTATACCAAGATAGTGCTTGAAGTGTCTACACAATGCGGGAGAAGAAATAATTATAATCATAGTAGCTAATGTAAATTTGGGTATAGTACAAACAAATAAATAATATATTGTTACCTAATCCACTAAATTTTCCCCACTTCGAAGATTACTACTAGCTTGTGTCAAGGCATCTCTCCAAAGACTAAACGATTGGCTGAGTATTCTCCAACGACTTGACATCGATTCTTTCGTTCTTTTCCCACCAATTTTCTCAAGAAAAAGGGTATGAATAAGACTCCACATTTCTTGCAACTGCATCTCATTACCCGTAATTGGATCATGATTAACTTTAACCTAGCAAGAACACAACGTAACATCTTCAATAAGCGTCCAATTCGTACCTGCATCATTAGTCATTTTGTTGGAAACCAATTGGATTGAAATTTGGGAGAAAGATTGGAATGTGGTAGAAAGTATTTAAGAAAATATGAAATTATGGTGTAAGGTAGCAGATAATGAGAAGGTATTTATAGAAAAGTAAAATCATTTTTTTTTAATTTTTCAAATTTTTTTTCGGATTTTTTTATTAATTTTTCATTAACTTAATTAATTTATGCCGTTGGATTAAAAAAAAAAAATTAAAATCCAACCTGCCAGATTGTGCCACATGGCACAACGGTAACATATCTAAATTTTTTAATGTGAATTCTTTTTTTTTTTTAATTTTTAAAGGCAAACAACGTGGACCGTTGATCTCAAATCCAACGGCTGATATTAAGGAAGGTTTGAAATTTTTTTTATCGTTGGAAATCTAATGGTCTAGAAAAAGTAACAGTTGAAATCCAACGGACGAGAACATGCCACGTGGCCCACCAATGGTAACATTTCAGCCATCTGCATCACGGGCCCTACAGACTAAAAAGTTGTCGGTGACGCACCCCCACCCGCACGTGTGCGACATGTGCCTGATGCAAATTTTTTTTATAACGTCATTTGGCCTCAGGCTCTCAGGCTACCGATTCGAGCAGGGCCTCTCACTCGGGCCCCCCCTCAGCCTACACTCATGCATGGGCTGGTGCATTGAGCTATTGGTCCCGGTGGAGTTGCGCTTAGGATATGGCGGTTTGAGTTTTATCCCACATGCCAAGCCCACTCCCTTACTTTGGATATGTGACTTGGACCTCTTTTAATTAAATAAAGATTAATGACTATTTAATTAAAACCATGTCCAATAGGCCCAAATAATTAATCCAATATAGTTAATATTTAATTATATCTTATCTCATCCGTATAAAGTTTACTAGAACTTATCATATTCATATGTGTGTGACATTTTAGGTTCTAACTAAGCCAGTAGTGAAATTAAATTAATGAATTAATTTAATTATACAAATCATGAGAAACACCTACAACATGTCATGGCTAACAGGATTAGTAGAATATACATGAACTAATCATGATACCATTTAGAACCTTCATTGTAGTTACAATGCAATTTGGTCTTTCTATCATTCATATCCAATCAAGATTTATGTGATATGAATTTATGTCAAATCACATGTTGCAATCTATGATTGCTATGATGTATCTCATGTTGAAGCATTTCTTACAAACATAGCTTGATCAATGGTTACTCTACCCAGAGATTTCCGAGATGGATCTTATTGCACACTCATGCATCTTCATACTCATACATATGAACCCGAATATCAATTAACCGACCTTGCTATCGCATTGAGGGCTTTAAGGTGAAATCAAAAGTTCACATCTACAGATACAAGATATCTACGATGTGTCAAGTCTAAGAAGTATTTGCATACTACAACCAGAAACTTAGTAACGTTTGACATGTGGTAAGCATGCATACGTTTAATCTTCTCTTGGACAGTCAGAATTCAATGAACTTGTTCAACATATACAAGCACATGTATATCGACCACATGTCCAACATGCGTACAACAATACCTTGCTAACCTTAATGAATATACACCAGTCTTTCTGGATAGTCAAGGCCAGTTGACTTTCTAAAAACTAGGAACTTAGTTTAAAGAATAAGTGACTATGAAAACTCATTTAAAACATTGCTTCCATACCTTAAGTCATATGAGCTCAGTCATAATACATTATCTCCATAACATAAAGCCAAAGTAATGGATGAATAATATTTGCCTTTTATTAATGAATTAGTATGAAGTTATTACATACTATCCAATATTATATAAATTGGCTTTTAGATCATAACTCCAACATTTTCACCATAAAACCAATTATTAAGAGGGAGAATAAGCTAGTTATAAAAACATACTAGGTGCCTTCTTCCCCATATGATATTTATACTTTTAACAAATGTACCGTTGAATTTCTAAATAACACGAGCTTCAATTTTGTTGGGTTGGACCAGGTTTTAATTGTTTGACTTTAAGAACCTGTCTATGATCAAATAACCAGTTCATTTTAATATTATATATTTGGCTATTATGTTGTATAATTTGACTAGGCCAGCCTCAGAATAGAGATTGCCTGTCAACTATTGAGAGTTCAATTTGTCAAAAGACCACGTGAAGTACATAGACTCAATACAAGATGAAGACTCTAATAGACTCAATACAAGATGAAGACTCTAATAAGAAGATACATAAAAGAAAATATTGCTTTTCACGGAGAGAGACAACAAAGAAAGAAAGGAAGAAACAACTATTATTCATGTATTAATTAGGAATACACATAACTAATATCCACCTCAATAATATTTTCAACTCCGTCCGTGTAAATTTATTTTACGCTATATGTGGATGTAAATTTTCGCCTTCTTCTTTTTGGACGAAAATGCACATGCAAAACAATTAACTCCTAAGTCAAGGCCAAGAGCCTCACGCGCCCACGATGAATAGAGGGCTTTGGCCGAAGAACCTCCGATGCCAAAGTTAGAATTTGAGGGAAAAGTGTTTAGAGAAATTTGAAGAATTTTAGAAGAGAATTGGACTTAGGTTTTTGGGGAAAATGAGGGCTATTTATAGGGGTGTGGCTAGCCTCTATTTGGAGAAAAGGGGTCCGACCACTTATGGTGGTTTTTGGCTCTAATTGCAAGATATTATGTCAAAATAATATATTGCAACCAATTAGGAAATTAATTAGAAAATTAATCAATTAATTTTGGAAATTAATCCTAATATGAAAAGAATAAATAAGGGTTACCTTGTGGGGAGGATTGATAAAATATGTTTTGAATAAATGCTATTTTGATCATCTTTGACCTTGATTGAGCCGTTATTGTCTACTTCTTGCGTGTGGGAGTTTCGGTGTGCCTCGAGGGTAATTTTATCTTTTTTACCCAAAAATTCACGTGTCGCCTTCATATTTTTCTTGATTATTTTTGGCTCCACACTATCGATCCCATGTCTCGATAAAAGCAGAGGGGGAATGCGATAGGTAATCGACAACCAACACTTTATTCTTCACGTTGAATCTCGATGATATGAATCCTAAACGAAATTGAGCTAAAGTTAGGCTGTCACCTGTAAGTGGCATGCTGTGTGGCCCAGGCACAATGATAAGTGAGTAAAGGTCGTTATATCTTCATCGGTGCTCAGATACAGTGTTAAACGAGTAAGGCGGTTGTAGAAACTTCTTTTTGAACGACTCCACTCAGAGCTATTTGTAAGCATATGCTGAAATCAACTTCACCCAAGACACGTAAAAGAATTATTTTGATCTTACTGGACAAGTGAGATCAAAGAAGTTAGGACATGAAGGTTGGGTTCAAAAGAGTAGAATGCATTTAGGAAGATGAAATATAGGAACCTTAATCGGAAAATCTGTGGAAGTAGTATAAGTTATGGTGAGGAGAATGATAAATATTATGTGCCTCCAAGAAACTAAGTGGGTTAGTCTTAAGGTGAAGGATCTTGAAAACTCAGGTTTTAAGCTTTGATATTTGGGCAAACAGATTGAGAAACGGTGTTGGCATCATCGTGGATAAGCTTTAGCAAAAGATGTTGTAGATGTTAAGAGCGATAGAACTATAACAATCAAGACTGTGATAAGACAAGAATTCGTCAATGTGAATATGTGTATGCATCTCAAGTAGGGTTGGATAGTTATTTGGATGAGAGATTTTGGGAAAACCTTGGAGAATTGGTTCAAGGAATCTCTCAGACGGAGAAGCTATTCACATGAGGAGATTTAAATAGGCATGTGGGCAAGGAGACATGCAACTATAGAGCTTTCCATAGTGGCCATGGTTTTGGGGAGAGAAACAAGGAAGGCGAAGCCATTTTGGACCTTGCTATGGCATATAATATCTTCCTAGCTAATACATTCTTTAAGAAGAGAGAAAAGCATGTGATCACTTACACGAGTGGGTCATAAAAAACACAAATAGATTTCTTTTTAATAAGGAAGGGGACCGTATAAATTTTAGGATTGCAAAGTTATACCAGGGGAGAGCTTGCCTAACTAACATCCATTGTTGGTGATGGATTACACATCAAAAGAGACAAAAGGAAGAACATGAACTTGAAGTGTCCAAGAACTAGATGGTGGAATCTAAAAGAAGAAAAACAAGTCACTTTCAAAGAAAAAGTACTTGCTCAAAGCAGTTGGGATGTAGGGGGACCGCTAGCCAAATGTTGGATTCTATGGCTAGTTGTATCTGAAAAGTTGCAAAAGGGGTAGTAAGAGAGTCTAAGGGTTTTGCTCCACATCAAAATGAAGTTTGGTGGTGGAAGGAAGAGGTACAAGAAAAGATTAAGGCTAAGAAGGAATGTTGTAAACCTTATAGAAGGATATAGCTGATGAAAACTGTGAGGTATAAGATAGAGAATAGGGAAGCAAAGAACGCTGTGAGAGAAGCAAAGCCATGGGTTTTAGACGATATATATAAGCAATTAGATACCAAAGAAGAAGAGTTGGATATCTAAAACTAGCTAGAGCAAGGGAAAATAGGACAAAAGACTTAAACCAACTTGGAAGATTGTAGGAATTATTCTTTCTACCGTCAAATCAAGAAAGAGGAAGTTGTTGTAGTTTTGAAAAAAATGAAGCAACGAAAAAGCAGTGGGTCCCAATGATATACTGATTGAAATGTGGAAGGTCTTGGAGAGACGGGATAACATGGCTCACAAAACTTATCATAAGATTTTGAAAACAAAGAAGATGCCCATTGGGTGGCGAGAAAGCACTTTGGTGCCTATCTACAAGAATAAGGGTGACATACAAAGCTGCATGAACTATAGGGGTATCAAGTTAATGAGCCATGCAATGAAGCTCTAGAAGAGGGTAATTGAGCATAAACTGAGATAGGAGCACTAGCCTCAAGATATCAATTTGGGCTTATGCCAGGGTGCTTGACAATGGAAGAAATCTATCTCTTAGGAAGATCAATGGAACGATATGGAGATATGAAAAAGGATTTGAACATGGTCTTCATAAATTTCAAAAAAGCCTATGATAGGTCCCAAGAGAAATTCGTTGGAGGATTGTAAAGAAGAATGAAGTACGAGTAGCATATATTCAAATAATAAGGGATATGTATGATGGAGCAAGGACTATAGTAAAAACTCATGAATGACAAATTGAAAGCATTCCCATAGCTATAAGGTTGCTTACACCAAGGCCAACTTTAGGTCTTTACCTTTTTGTATTGGTAATGAACGAGTTAACAAAACATATTCAAGATGATATCCTTTGGTATGCTTTTCGCAGATGATATAATGTTGATAGAAGAAACGCATGAGAGAGTAAACGCAAAGCTTAACCTTTGGAGAGAATTATTGGAATCTAAAGGTCTTCGGCTAAGTAGGTCAAAGACAGAGTATATGGAGTTCAAGTTCGACTGCATATGTAGGATCAAATGAGATAGGGGTGAGGAATGGAGATCATGAAATACCAAAAAGCGAAAGTTTTTGTTTAGATCTATCCTTCAAAATAACGAAGAATTAGATCAAGACCTTAACCATATAATACAAGTTGGATGAATGAAGTGGAAGAATGCATTGCGTGCATTAAGTGTGTTGTGTGATCGTCTATGCCATTAAAGCTCAAGGAAAATTTTTACAGGACAACAATAAGGCCATCGATGCTTTATGGCACGAGTATTGGTGAGAATGCTTCATTAGGTTTGTGTCACATAAGAAATAATATAATTAAGAAGTAGATATTTGAGGCAAAGTAGAAGTGACCACAATTGAAAATAAGATGAGAGAAAATCAATTAAGATGGTTTGGACACATGAACTAAAGACCCATAGATGCTCCAGTTAGAAGACGTCACTATAAGAAGAAGACCTGAAGGCAAAATGGGTAAAGGAAGACATAGGAATTCTTTGAAAGAGACTATAAGAAAAGATATGGAGTACTTGGCACAAAGCCAAGCAGCAGTGATGTCGTATAATTCATACAACCAACCTCACTTAGTGGGATATAACTTGGTTGTTGTATTTGAATAATATTTTATAGAAAAGATCATTCAAACTAGAGATTGTTTAGTACCTTCAAATGATTGAATAAAGAGGTGGTGTGGGCACCAAGTAACATATTCATAATAAACAAGTAAAAGAATTATTTAATACATTTAGATGCCCAAACAGTCTGTTATTTAAATGATTTTTTAAGAATGATCTTCTGTACTTATAAGTTTTGGGGAAAATAATTTCATTAAGAAAGGGAAAAATGGTAAAATACTAATTTTGAATTAAAAACATTTAAAATAAAAAAAACTCCAACTTGAGGTAGTTACGTGTGTGGGTAGATGCTAGTTTTATTAAAACAAAAAAGGTACCTTAAAGGTGAAAAAAGATGATATTCAATCATAAAATCAATAGATAATATAAAGAGTAGCTCAACTACTTATAATGACATGCAATGTTACTTATTTCCCTACTGTGAGATTCATACTCCTAACACTCCCCTTTAACTATGGTGAACTTTCAAGTCTAACATGTGAACAACATAAATTGGGTGATGTAGAGCGTGTGTGGTCGTTGGGCTTCACATGTTGGACAACTTGCTTTGATACCAAGTTGGAAGTAGAGTTTTTGAACATATTACTGGGATAAATTTAATTTGAATAATTAAATATGTAGTGGACAATTAATAAATATTATACAACGTGTTATCTTAATTATATATCTAGTTTGATGTATTTGTTAAAGTAACAAATAAAGAGAAGAATAGATTAATTTGAATCTCTAGTCACGTGCATGCTGCATAATTGGTATCAGGAAATGAGCATCTTTATGGTGAAAGTTGTTCGGCCGTGTAAATGTCGAATCCTGAATGATACTTTGAGTAACCAATCATAGAACACTGCACTTCGTCGGGAAAGCTGGTTAACCTCTTTCAGCAAAAGAATCAAAGACACTTCGCCAACTGAGACTTGAGATGGATAACCAGTCGAAAGAGGAGTAAGTATTGTTTACTAAAATGAAAAAAACTCCTAGACCGAGCTGATTCTATGAATCCAATGATGTTTAGCCAAACTAAATTCATGCCAGTTTGTCAACCCAGTGATGTCTAAGAAAACTTAATTCGTGTTAAGGGGTTAGCTGAGCAAATAATGTTTTCCATAAGGGTGTGAAAAGGTTTCACCTAGAGTGTTTGTTTGTGTACTGAGTTGAAGCTCTCTTCAACGTTGTGATACCCCTTGTATTTATAGAGGTGAATTTCATGATGGTCAAGTCTGCCAAAGTAAAGTTCTAATAAGTCTGTGACCCCTCGACATGATCTTGGATATCCTTGATATTATCTTATCAAACCCTACTTCTACGGAAACTTTATCTTTGTCAAATTTCGGTATCTTTGACTTGAACTAGGATTCTGAACCTAGTCCCCTTTTGCGTTCAATCCATTTCTTATATGATCTGCCACAAATTTTGATCCTTAGAATAATTCGAATCTTATCAAAACCCCATATGATTCTTAACAATCCTAATTCTTCTAGAGATTGTTGAATAAGTGAATGCTTTATAACCACCTCCACTGACTTGCATTTATTGCCTCGATTTATACTTGTACGCCATTAACTTGACTGAAAAAAATCCCATCTAATCTACTATACATTGAGTTCCTATGGAGGCTTCTGATATTCGATCGTTTACTCTCCCACACACCATGTTCTTCTAGAGAGCTTGGCCGTCGAAACACCATGCCTTGATAGGCTTGCTTAAAACCCAAATCGTCAGTCATCATATGAGGTTGAGCAATGCTAAAAACCCAAACCTTTAATGTAGGTAGGCAAATACAAAGGCTTCAAATGTCGAAGATGGTGGCCAAAGTGCAAGGAAAAGCCTCAGACATAACAACTTTTAGCTTTTTTTCTCGATTAACCATCTCAACGAAATCCACATGTTCCATGTTATTCGTCACCATCCAAAAAATTTGGCTGATTGGCCACCAATTGGAACTAAGGGGAAACAACATGTACAATACGAATCTCCATGATTTCCAAAACTAAAGGCTCCATGGTGCCATTTTAATCTTTCTCGGCCAAGTTTTCTTCATTATTGGATTCAACGTCCTTGTTAATATTTGGGTCTTTGGACTCCTTATTAGGGATAGGAACGGTCATGTCATCTCGATTGAGAGGAAGTATAGATTCAATACGTGTATTACCGGTGGTCGAATCTAGCATGGCCTGTTTGTCTCACTCACTAATTGTTGGCTCGGTGATCTTCAACTGAGCCTTCTTGAAAGATTGTCATTGGAAAACATTCATTGTGTCACGAGTTTCTAAGTATAAGTCACTATTGACCCTAAAAACTACCAAGCCTACGTGGCGCACAGGCTGAGTAATTAATAAGGCAACTACGTTATTCGGTTGTATGCGTGGTGTACCAACTCGTTGGTCGAGTTCGGCCGGGGAGTAAAATATGTTGATGTGGCGTTGGGTGCGCTGCTTACTTCTTGATCTTGCGACTGTAGCCAAGGAAGGAACACGTCTCGGTCTTCAGGTTCTAGAGCCTGAAGGCAAGGTTACTAATCTTGCGAAGTTCACGGATCGTTAGCACCGGGTTTGGTCACTGTGATTATATTCGTAAGAGTATAAGCACGTCGAACTGGCACTAAACTATACGGACACAAATATTCGAAAGAAATGTATGTCTTGATGGTAAATGGTAAATATGGTTCGGCCATCAGAATGCCGAACTCTAAAACTTACTTGCAAATATCCAATCATAAACAGCTTAACGTTCAATGTGCTGAGCTCAGTAACTTGTAACACCTCACTTCGTCTTGTCGTCCGAGACTTAGATAGATAACCAGTCGGCCTCGAACAGTGTTGTTTATCCAAACTGCAGGTGGTCCGCGGTCGGTTGATTCTACGACAATAGTGTTGTTTATCCAAATTGAAGATGTCACTGGTTGCCTTCACAGTGCTTTTTATCCAAACTGAAGATGTGTTGGCGGAAAAAGAAAATAAAAATCTCAAGGTTGTTGAGAGATTTCGCGTAGAGCGAGAGTTTACGCAGGGCAGTTTGTGTATTGAATTGGAGAGAGCTCTGAGTGGTGCGCCCCCGCTTCTATTTATAGTAGTAAACCTGCTTCTGGCAGAGTTAGAACCACCCCCAGACTTGGACTCCTTATCTTTATCTAACTAGGACTTGGCTAGTCCTAATTTAATTGGGACTTTGAACCCACCTTCATAATGAACCTAGATTCATTCTTTGACTCTTAGTGCCTTCAGCATTAACACCTTCTGGTAATATACAGATTCAACCCTTGTATTTATCCAAATCACTCATTCCTGCTATAAGACTCGGCCGACTTGATTGGCGGCTTATGACATTCTGGCCGGCCTATAGTATTTCCAGAAGAGCATTAGACTAAACACAAACCTAAGCTCAGCCCAATAATATTATTTTGGGCCCAAAGATTGCCCCCTCGCTTCTGAGGTCTTTGACCTAGAACTCGTTAGTCGAGTTTCAACCTTGAAGAAATGAAATCAAACCCTTAAGGTATCTTTAAAATAATGAAAAGTCTCGAATATCCAATCCACCAGCGTATTTATGAAGCACGAATGCACGATCTTAATTTTGTCACACACCCTGCCACGTGGCATCTCCTTGGCATGTTTGCCCTCACTTCAAACTGAAATGCCTTCTCAAAACTGAACTCCCTACTGCATACCATCATTATAAACTTGATCCACGAATTTTCAATCTTTTTGAGACGTGTAGACACTCAAACGTCTTTTCACCATTAAGCTCGCTGTCACACGCCATTGTGCAGTCTCGATCTGCTAAGTTTCTCGGTCCCTTCATTTGAATTTTTTTTTAAATATTCATCATGATTACTAATCCCCCGATCAATCTTATCTCTTATTTTAAACATTAAACCGTTGGATCTTCCCCCAAAACGCCTATAAATACTCACCTCTCTTCATTTAACCTTTTACGCTTTCAGAACCCTTAAATCCTTTTGCCATTTTCTCTCAAATCTCTTCACCATTTTCTCTCAAAAACTAGAAAACCTTCATCTCCAATGGCTGCTAATACTTTCATCAAAAAGTTGATCGAGGAGTGCAACAAATGTTAAAATATCATCGTCTGAAACACGAACAAAACCATCCGGTTCGAAGATGAGCCAAATGTCTCCCACCAGACCCTAGGCCCATTGTTCAAGGACAATGTTCCAGAAGCAATCATCGAAATACTTAAGAAGCACTACCTAAAACCCTTATTCCAAGGATACGACTGGTCGAAATAGGAATCAGCCAGACCCTAGAGCGTTTGGCCCTTAACCACCATGACCTGGGTTGTTTGGATTACCCGGATAGAGCTATATTTTGATGGCAAGCGGAAGGCTCTTTACATCTTTGATGCCATCAAACTCTCGACCATCGAGATGAACTTGGATTGAAAGCTCGTGATGGTCGCGTTAAGCTTTTGGTGCTCGGCCAGCAACACAATGGTTCTCCTTCTCGGCCTCTTTGGCCCAACGGTTCTAGACATGACTGTTATACTTGGCACCTCTCCAACTGGCCTCTCAGTCAACATTTCTCTAGCTGGGTACAAATTCGACTCGGACCTAAAAACAGTCTTTGAGGAATGCGTCGTCGAAGTTCTAACGAAGGGAGATCAAAGGCCGTCAAAAGAAGAAGTAAAGAAATTATACAAAAACTTTTTCAATTACAACACCTTGATCACCCACATTGTTGGCTTAGAAAGGGAAAACCTCAAGAAAAGAGAACATGGGGCTTTCTTATTCTATTGGTGCAACAAATATCTTTTTTGTGCCAAGTTGAATAACTGCTTGGCCGAGAACATGTCGGTTGTTAATACCTTGGCTAGCGATCACATCTTAGCTCTCAGCCCAGCTGTCCTTACCAACCTTACCTGATGTTTGGCTGAAGCAACCTTAGGGAAAATCGACCCTTATCAAAACGGCCCACTCTTAATCTTCCAGCTCTGGTTGCAAGTCTACTTCTCGACCCTGGGGCTTGAAATCTTAAGATTTAGTTCCTCTATAGCTATAGGTCTAGAGTTAGCTTCGTGTCCCATCCCTACTCACTCAACTGAAGAAATATTCAAATATTTCTTCGGCCTAGAAGATTTGTCTGATGACGAATTCCAAATCTGCTATCGCCGGACATACCCTTCTTCCATTATTCTTCCACAGTCGGCATGGGAAACGACCGATGATGCCGATCTTCGGGAGTCCTGGGGGTCATTCATCATGACTCGCGACCTACCTTATGGTTGGGAAGCTGGCAAGATAGTTGGGAAGTTTACAACCCCAATTTCTTGGCTTACCAACTAGGCTGTCTCCAAAGGTGCCCCTTCCCATTCCTTTCATCTCGCTTCCTCTTAAGCCAAGAACGCTTTTTTGGTTCTTCAGAAAAGGAATGCAAAACAGTCGAGAAGGAGTTCGCCAATCGGCACACCAAATTCCTCATTCGGCTAAGAAACCTAAAATCCTGGTGTGCCGACACCTTCGCCAAGTGGTGGGAAGCTTACACCAAGGATTTCTTTCACACGCCGGCCGAAGAGATCTTGAAAAAACTGTTTGACGGTCACCCAAAGAATGTCCATGCTCCAAAATCCAAAGAAACGGCCCAAGGTATATACCTTATACTTTCTTTGTATATTTATTTTCCTTCGAGCTTTAACTTAACCTGGGTTCAATGTTTCCACGTAGCCGTACCGTTAAGGGGGCCGAGGTGGTGGTAATGGCCGTAGCTAAGAAGAAACTTGCCCTTCCTCCAAAAAGGGTGGCAGCTGTTGTGCCTACTCCGCCTAGTAAACATCCCTGCCCGGAAGCCAAAACAGCAGGAGACGCTTCCCAGCCCAAAAAACTCATCAAGAAATTGGCTAAGAATGCGGAATGAGAGATTCACGTTATCTCTAGGAAAACTACAAGGGCAACTGCTCTTAGCGTTTCTCTCCCTCTTCTTGTTATTGAGGCTTCGGTCGCGATACAGTTAGACCCAACAATTGAGCTGGCCGTCAATCTAATTGTCGAGCGGCTTGTGACTTCAGCATCGGTAGCTGCTCACATCGAAGCCGGCCCGATGGTTGCCACCCCGAAGGAAGCAACTCCTTCTACCGAGAAAAACTCCCTTCTTGGCCCAAAGAAAATTACGGCGGTCATCCTTGAAAAAGAGGTATAAAATTTATAATGTTCTTCTATCTCAAAACTCTTTATCTAATGATTGACCTTTTTTTTTTTTTTTTTTTGTATCTAAGATGATGAAAGTGAAAGTCCCCAGCTGGATAAGAGGCCTCGGTCGGTCGAGAAAACCACTCTTAATCTCCAACTGGTGGTCGAAGCAGCTAGTCGAGTTGAGCTTCCCTCGGTCGAAGCCGGTCCAGATCCTGCACGGGGTACCATTGGTTAAACCAGAAGCAGCAACAGAGATTCTGGTTCTTCCTCAGGATCAAAATCTCGACATTTCTCCTCAATAAGTTACTTCGGCTTTTGTAAGGCTTGATCACCTTCTTTCATTAATTTTACTATAACAGGTCTAAACCGAGAAAAATATTAAATGTCAGGTGCCCGATTGTTCATTTCATAAAAAATTCTACACGTTGAAAGGTTTTATCTTTATTTCTTAGCCGTTTTAGTCGCCATCAAATGTGGATAGCGTCCCTCGACCGCGTGAATTAAGAGGCTCCCTTAAACACTGGGCTCAGCCACTAAGTTCTTAAGGTTCGAGCAATGAACCGGCAGACACTGCCAAAGTGTCATCTCGGCAGGTCTTACAGTAAACTTTCCCTATTTTTCCATTCCTCTAGCTTGATATTTCTAAAAATACATATATCCTTAATGCAGCCTTTATGGGAAGTTGAACTTGATGCTCTCCTTGCCAGCTTTTCAAGGACGGCTAATCTCTCCATCACTACTCTAGGTTTGGCCGAGATCAATGCCATTGCCAAGCTACAAGAGCTTTTATCTTTCTCGACCTCTCAAATCCTTGAACGCAAAACCCTCGATTTCGTAGAAGAATGTTTGAACGACCTAGCAGCTAATGGCTGTTTGAGCAATGAAGCTGTCACCTGAGTGTCTTCTATCTTAGAACGAACCCGAGAATATTTTGGTATCTTAGAGAGAGCTCTTCGGGCTGAAGACAATTTAAAGGATGCAACGGTCGTTCAAGAAACTCTTCATCCAAAGGTCGAGGTACTAAAGGTGAAGAAAAAACAACTGGCCGACCTTGATCGTCAAATTGTCGAACTCTAAAATCGAAGGTTAGCAGTTGCCTCAGAGCTTGCAAAGGATTTTGAGTCAAACAAATCTTGCTTGACCGAATACACTGCTAGCATGAAGCAAATCGAGCAGTTGAAAATTGGCGAAGTGTGGTAGTTGGAGTTTAAGGCTGACCCTTGAAGCCTTTCTTCCTTCATCATCAGTAGAGCTGTTTAGTTGTAAACTGGTCGACCAGCTCTATTTGTACACCCTTTTCGCGAACTTAATGAAATGAACTTCTATTCTTGCATTTCCCAAGTGATTGGGTAGTATTTCTTTAAAAATTTCTCATTGATTGGCAGTTTATGAATTAGACCCGTTTGATCTTTAAGGTGGTATGCCCCTTTGTCGAGAACTTTATAGATGACGAACGGTCCTTCCCAATTCGACGACCATTTACCGAATCTAGGATCTTTGATTCCTACGGGTAACAAGGTCTGCCAAACTAACTTTCCTTAGCCGAACGTTTTTTGTCTGACTCTTTGGTTATAGGCTCGCTCGGCAGTCTTTTTTGTGCCACCAACAAATTATAAGCATCAAGTCGAGCTTCTTCTTGGAATTCTAACTCTTGTCTCATGGATTGATTGTATTCGGCGCTGAACATACTACATTGTTCGATTACTCACAACGAATTTATACTTAACACGACTGGTAACATTGCGTCATGTCCATAAGTTAGCGCACATGGGGTCGTCCTTGTTGCCAACCGCAGTGAAGTCCGATATGCCCATAAAACCTCGTTTAACTTTAAATGCCACATACCAGGCTTCTCTTTTATCGTTTTTTCAAGAATGCCGATCAACACTTTATTACTTGCTTCGGCCTGTCCATTTGCTTGTGGGTAATACAACATGGACTATTCGAGCCGAATTTTTAAACTTGCCGTGTACTCTTTGAACCTGTCAGACGTAAAGATTGTACAATTGTCCATTATGATTGTTTCTGGTATGCCGAATTTGGTTACGATATTTTTTTCCACAAAATTACAAACTTCTTTAGACGTTAACTCGGCGTATGTCTTTGCTTCAACCCATTTGGTGAAGTAGTCTGTTGCAACAAGTATCCATGCATGCTTAGCTGATCCAGAAGACGACGTAATTTTACCGATTACGTCCATTGACCATCCTCTAAACGGCCATGGTTTAGTGACCGACTGAAGTAATTCGACCGGGACTCCTTGTATAGGCCCATGAATTTGACATTCTACACATTGTTATGTGTACTTGATACAATCCTTTAATATACTCGGCCATAAATATTGTGTCGTCGAAACAGCTAACACATCTTACGCCCATATTGATGAGCCCTGTAAATTCCTTCATGTACTTCTGCAATTGCTTGAGTAGCCTTTTGCGGGCCAAGGCATAATAATAATAAATCATCATCACCCATCCGGTACAACTCAGTCTGGTACACACACATAATTTGAGGCATGGGCCCTTGTTCTGCGGTCGTGTTTGTCATTGGGGTTATCGAGATAGCGCATGATTGACCTTCTCCAATCGTCTGGTAATGTCTCGACAGCATATACGTTTAGAGAATCTCCTCGATCTAACAACGAAGGTAAGGACATTACTCGTGTACGCATCATGTGATCATGTTGGAGAACTTGTTGATTGACTAAGGCTGGGTGTGATCGTCATACTATAGGTATCCCTCGGCTTAGTTCCCCCCAGGAGTTGTGCGCCGGAGTAATTATTAAGTTAACTACGTCATTCGGTTATGTGCAGGGCTTGCCAACTCGTTGGTCGAGTTCGGCTGGGGAGTAAAATATGTTGATGTGGTGTTGGGCGCGTTACTGATTTCTTGAAAACAAGGCTGCTAGTCTTACGAAGTTCATGTCTCGGCCTTCAGGTTCTATAGCCTGAAAATGTCTCGGCCTTCAGGTTCTAGAGCCTGAAGACAAGGCTACTAGTCTTACGAAGTTCACGGATCGTTGGCGCTGAGTTCGGTCACGGTGATTATATTTGTAAGAGTATAAGCACGCTGAACTGGCACCAAACTATACAGACACAAATACTTGAAAGATATGTACGTCTTGATGGTAAATTTGGTTCGGCTGTTAGAATGCCAAACTCTAAAACTTACTTGCGAATATCCAATCATAAACAACTTGACATTCAATGTGCCAAGCTCAGTAACTTGTAACACCTCTTCGCCGAGAAGGCTAATGAGATGACCTTTACCAACAAAGACTCAAAAATCCTTGTCAGCCGAGACTTGGATAGATAACCTGTAGGCCTCGACCCAGTGCTGTTTATCCAAACTGAAAGTGCTCCGTGGTCGGCTAATTCTACGGCAACAGTGCTGTTTATCCAAACTGAAGATGTCATCGGTTGCCTTTATAGTGTTGTTTATCCAAACTGAAGATGTGTTGGCGGGAAAAGAAAATAAAAATCTCAAGGTTGTTGAGAGGTTTCACGTAGAACAAGAGTTTGCGCGAGGAGGTTTATGTGTTGAATTGGAAGGGGCTTGAATAGTGTGCTCCCTCTTCTATTTATAGTAGTGAACCTGCTACTAGCTGAGTTAGAACCACACCCGAACTTAGACTCCTTATCCTGATCTAACTAGGACTCGGCTAGTCCTAATTCAATTGGGACTTTGAACCCACCTTCATAATGAACCAAATTCATTATTTGACTCCTAGTGCCTTCATCATTAACACTCATGGTAATATAAAGATTCAACCTTTGTATTTATCCAAATCACTCATTTCTGCAATAGGACTCGACCGACCTAATTGGCGACTTATGACAACCTAGTCGGCCTATAGTATTTCTGGAAGAGCAGTGGACCGAATACAAACCTAAGCTCGGCCTAAAATATTATTTTGGGCCCGAACAATATCATAATTAAATTTGTGGTTGTGTGGTTTTGGTGTAGTGAGATATGAGGAGTGATGAAGGAGCTACATAAACTGTAGCGAGTTGCATGAAGTAGTGAGATACATGAAGGAGCTATATGAAGGAGTGATGAAGGAGCTACATACACTATATGTACAAAAAGGAAGATGCTTTTATCTGTACATCTTCGAAAGAATTCAAGTTTGCATTTTCGGAGTTTGAGGACTAGCGTTAATATGTTCAAACACATATCTTAGGTTTGTAATGAATGTATTGCCTTTACCACATTGATCTTATATATGTTTGTTTTTATTAATGAAATACAAAATAATCTTTAAACAATGCTCAGTGGAATTTTTACCAAAAAGCATATATTTCTTGACACACCCCGACCAGAATCGAGGTATGCTAGACTGTCACCCGAAGGTGATGTAACCAAAAGTGTAAGTGATGTAAGAATGTGAATAAATTAAAACCGCAACAAGAACTTAAGTAAACTACTAAAATGAGTTTGCAGTAGTGGGTAGAACTAATAAATTACAAATGTTTAGAGCATAGATAACATAAGGGTAAAGCAGTCAAACTAGAGAAATACTTATTACACAATTGGGATAAGTTCCTATGTTAAAAATGGAAAAATGTCAAAATTGCTAGCTAATCCTCGCACACCATAGAGTGATTCAGCTATCTAAGAGCTGGAGGGGTGAAAAATAAAAGGGTGAGTAGGCACAAAAATAAAGATTTGTAAAATCGATTTATTTTCTGAACATACTAACCCCTCGCTGTAAAACAAGTATAGTTTCTAGAAAATCATACTACGTAAAAGTACGAAAACAAATGCATGCCAGCAGTAAATCCATAAGTATGCCATAGCATAATAACTCAACAACAATATAAATATAATCAGGTGCTCAACAATCTATACTAGCATGCAAGTTGGAGTCGCCTAATATGATCTATACGACTGCACCTATTACTCATCAATCTATGCTAGAACCTAAGTTGGAGTCACCTAGGTGCAATAATATACACTCTAATGCTACAATCACATGAAGACTAGCACTATTCATTATCACATACGAGTCGGAATTGCCTATTGCAATTTGTACGATAGGACTAACACCTACTTGGATCCAAGGTGAACGTGCGGTGCTGATGTGGACAACACGTGGAAGACTAGCCTAGCCCTGGGCTAAGCACTAACACCTGGGTGTAGTAATGATGAGTAGACTATATGAATATAAGCATGCCATAATGATTCAACAATTCCAAACAACATAATAAACTTACATGAACTTACATGCGCATCCCATAGGGTTATCTTAGCATTTCACAATAGTATAACACTGAGGAGCAAGTAAAACGTATATGAATATGCTATGACGACATATAAATCTCAACCACATAACAATATTTTTCGAATTAAATGAATCATGGCATAATATGCATAAACCAATTTAAAAGCATTTGTGGAAACTATACAATATACATATATATATATATATGTGTGTGTATATATATATATATATAAAATAAAACAAAATGCCCACTCACTGATATGTCGATGGATCGTAACCCTCTAGCCTCGCTTGCCCTCATACGTCATCGAGGTAAGACTCCCCTATATGTGAAACAACTAATAATAATTAATTTAAATAACACATACACTAGAAGCTAGGAAAAACTCCTCATAGGTTGCTCAAATGGAAGGTTTGAATATACAAAAATGTTCTACTCGAAGTCACGGACCCGAATATGCCACCCACTAGCCGGGCAGAGCTTGGACGAGCTGTCATGCGCAGCCCAACCCATGGCCATACGCATGGCCATGCCCAGGCACGCGCCTGGTAGAATCTAACAGAAGACAGGAATATTCCGTTATAGTTGATGGAATATTCCGTTAAACAGTTAACGAAACCTGACACCGTTAGAATATTCCATCAAGTCTGACAGAATATTCGTCGTCTTCTTCAATGGGTCACCTCCATCCGCCACCGCCGACCGCCGTCTGGTTTCGCTGGAATCTGGAGATTTTCGCTGGTTTCTGGAAAATGTTTAAAACCTTGTAACTTTGTCATTTCTCAACCATTTTGCATGAAATTTGTATGGATTTGAAGCTTCTGACAAGGAGAACAAAATCAGTACCTGTTAAAGTTCGAAAGGTAGACAGAAGAGGACTGAAAAAGCCTTGAAAGTCTCAGCCTAGTTTTCAACTCTTTGAAACCATGTGTTTCGACTGTTGTCTCCACTCCAAACTTAGCCTAAGGACTCTAGAGAGTTATGTTGATGCTTCCAAAATCTTCAAAACTTCGTAACTCTGTTGGGATCACGTCGAAGCTAAGTCGTCTGAGTCGGAGCTTCCGAGTCAACGAGTCAAAACTCATCCATTTGAGAATCGGTTGGTATGGTTGGGTTTATGGGCTCGAGAGGAGTATGATGGTGATGTTTGCAGCCTCGATCCATGAATTTTGATGTGTTCTTGAAAGTTGCAGAGATGAAGAAGCTCGGGCAAGAGAGAGAGAGAGAGAGAGAGAAGATGAGAGAGAGGGATAATTGGTGGTAAGGTGTAAGGCACGGATCCAGTTTTAATGAAGAAAAAGGATAGGATTTGTACAGATGAAATCATAAGAAATCTACCGTACCTTATCAAAAACAGTGTTTTTGGAACTGAATAATTTAACGCATACTCCTAACGACGAGTACAACTTAATTACGATAGTGAGAAAAATAATTTAAAGCTACATAATTAAGTCCACGTCACTTTGACAACAAGGGCATAAATGTCAATTTTCACACTCAATGATAAATTACACAGAAAATTAGGGATAGGTCGTCACATTTCTTGCCTCAATTTCCATTGGAAATGTCTATTATTTTATTTTTTCCAATGAAAATAATATTTGTGACACACTAGAGTAGTAGCTAATGGTTGAAGATTGTAATTGCAACAATTGTGCACTCTAACAAATAAAAATTATTTTGTTGGAAAAAAAATTTCCGACACAATTATTTGGTCAACATCAGTGTAAAAAACATGTCGTCTTTTGGAAAGTAATTTCGTCAACTATATAATTATTTACGATCACATTTCCATGTCAAAAATAAAATAAGTTCGTCATTTTGAAAATTCATTTCAGACAAAAAATTAACTACTAACGACAAGTCTTGTGCATCGATAATAAAGTATTTTTGACAGCTAGTTGGAAAAAAAGTATTTCCAATGGGACAATTTGCGACACCCAGCGAGGGCTTTTCCTTATTGGAAGTAAGTATTTGTGATGGAAAAATATCTTTTTCGACGGCATTTGACCCTCGCTAATGACACTTTGTTTTGTAGTCTTGACTTCAATTTTGCAGCGGCTGCACAATACAATTAGTTCAGTCAGATTCACTTGAATCTTAGCTGATGGATTCTTGATCAACATGTTATGCCATAGCATTATGGTGAGCATGAGCATTTTGATGAACAAGATTGATATCCAATAGGCATGTACGATATCTATGCATGAACTTGAAGATGAGTGTTGATGTGACTCTTTTATTGTAAATATTCTAAGAGTTCTATGTTTGGTAGGATTACGATCTGTAATTAATTGTAATATTTCGTAATTAGTTTCCTTATGGAATAAGGCATGTGTGCCTATATAATGTACACCATATAGGATTAATAATATTCATTCAAATATTCAGCCAAACCGTGTTATATTATCCCTTGATATTTTCCTATCAGACCCCTCTCCTTTATCTCTATCAAATTTTAGCCTCTTCGACTTGAACTAGGATTCTGAATGTAGTCCCTCTTCGAGTTCAATTCATTCCTTATCTGATCAGCCACAAATTTTGATCTTAGAAGGATTCAAACCTCATCAAAACCCTATCTAATCCTTAACCATCCTAATTTCTCCAAGACTCAACCGAGCCATCATCTAAATTTGATCATGTGGCAATCCTTATTCTACTAGGATTGGGTCGAACCTCTGGCATTTCACTTCTGGGTTGGACATTCAATACTAGGCCAAGCCTTTCTTGGGCTGAGATTTTACAATTTTCTAGACTTCGGGCCTTTTGAGCCAATCTTAGATTTCGGACCCAAATAACACCCTACAGATAACTTTAGCGTTGAGTACGTTTGTTAAAATATAAAGGAAACAAATTCCTTTCTTTGAAATGCACAATAAGTAAACTAAATGAATTAACTTGCAAAAACTGAAACTACAAATATTAAAGTACAACTTCGATGAAACTAGTAGAACAAAATCATCGTTGATCTTATATAATTGATTACATGAACAAAAGAGTAAAATTAAATCCCCTTGATAGGAAAGAAAAAGGAAGAAAAAGACTCCAAAGTCCTTATCCAAATTTCTAAAAGAAGAAAAAAGGTCCTTCTCCAGAGGAGGCGTGTGAATAATTTGCCCATGGAATATGATGGCGCTTAGCTGTGACTTGTATATCTTCTTGTGTCCTAGTGTGTATTGTGAAGTGTGTGCATCTTATAATCCATTTAAAGGAAACTTCATTTGAATCCCTAAATAAGATTGCTCTTTCAATAATACCGTATGTAAGATTAAACTAAAATAGTCCTCCATGTCAGATTATAGTATTCCATGTCACATTTAATCATTGTTTTTTATAAATTTATTGCATTTTTAATTTCCCTATTTACCCTTATTACTCTCTTAAAACCAATTAGAAAAACAAATATATAATTAATTTTTCAAGAATGCTTAATTAACTAGATCCATAATTAACATGTTCGTTATAACAATAGCATTACCATAAACCTCCATGTGTTATTCCAATCAAGAAACCCAGAAAACTCAAAAACCATGATCAAACAAAAAAAGGCAGAAAACTTGGAAACCAAAAATCTCGTTGTATTCGGAAGAAAGAAGAAAAATGGAGCTTTTAGATGCCAAATTGACTGGTGAATCCAGAGATAAATGAAAAAAAAAATACAAATAGAGAGAAATCACAGCCTAATTGACCGTACCAAATTAATCGGACATACACTATATAGTACCTAACTGACTGTACCGAATGGATTTGACCTAATTGACAGTACCTAAATGATTTAGGTGCATTCATATAGGTACTATGATTTAGGTGCATTCATGTAGGTACTATGATTTAGGTGCATTCAAATAGATACTATGATTACATATTTAGGTGCATTTGACTAGATACTGTGATTTAGGTGCATTGTGATAGGTACCATGGTTTAGGTGCATTTGACTTGATACTATGATTTATGTGCATTTGACTTGGTACTATGATTTATGTGCATTCGACTAGGTTCTATGATTTAGGCACATTAGGACATGGTTTTAGTGCATTCGATTATGTATAATATATGATTTGCCTATTTTTATTTCCTCTATGCTTTGAACGGTGATGATGAATAATTTGAATTAGGCATTTGTTAATTCTTATAACGTGTCACTGATTTTTTTTTAATTGTGTTTATAGTGTTAGAAAGTTAAAATGGAGAAACCCCATCTATTTATTTCTCACAATTATATATATTTTTTTTTGTTTTGCTATTTTGTGGGTTGATCTCAAATGTCTAACACTATATAATTGCTATTTTATATCATGAGAAGTCAATTGTATTTTGGCTGTTGTCGTTTTCCCTGTTTTATGCCAATTTCCGGCAATTACATTGTTTTCACATACTATACATTACTCAGATGGAATAATGTTAGGTAGATTATATTTTTAGATCAAATTTGTAAGTTATGTGATTTGTCACTAATAGAAAATAAATACGTTAATTAACACTTAAGTAATAATTCAATCATCAACGACCACGTCATATTATTACAGAATTAAATAGACGGTGTCCCTACTGTTAGCCAGTTTGGATGATATAGAAAATGTTTAAAATTTTGGATATTATGTTATTGTTTCAATTACAATAAGCTTTAACAGCCAATCATCCATTGCGCCTTTGCATGACCCTTTTTTTTTTTTCTTTTTTTTTTTAACAAATGATATTATTTACACTAAAAAAGTGGAGGAGTAGTCTAAACCTCACAATGGGATATCAATAATGTAATTTAAATTTGCCTTCGGCGAAAATCAAATCTAAAACATTTCAGTTACGAGTGAAAAGAAATATCTGTAAACTGTAGTACTAAATGGCTCATGACTTATTTATTTAACTTTTCTCATTTTCAAACATAAATTTCATCGCGTCCCAAGTTGTTTTCATTTTTTATTGTGTAATTTAATGTAGAAATATTTCTTTTATCCAAATAAACAAAACTTAAAAACAAATTTCAAAATCTTAGTTCTGATGAACCACGACTTTATTTCATGCACTTTGGACTTATCACGTCTTGTTTTCAGTTGACTATTATAATTTGTCCAACAAGAAATCCTTGAAACTTATACATACGAATTTGATTTTTACAATGTCAATTTGGCACCACTATCCGTTATTTACTTTTGGGAAATTTTGTTTAAACTTATGTAACCTATTTCTACATCCAACTTACTTTATGCACCCATTTAATTTTTAACTAAACTATTAATATCTCTTTAAACCCTAATTTACTACCTAATATACCCCCATAAACCCAATTCAATATGTGGATTTATTTTTACACCCATAACTGTTGGTCTCTCCCGACATCGTGCTTTGCTTTTCAAGGTTAGCTTTCAGATTATCATAAGTTATTAGGACTTTTAGGCAATACTATTTATGTGATTAGTATAGCTAGCTGTGTAATGCCTATTGGTTCCATAACTCCCAAGTTTAGTACATCAATGCAAACTAGTGTACTGCCTTTGGATCCATAATTTTTGGTCTCTCCCGAGTTAAGTTATAGAACCATTGAATTTTGGCAATTACAAGCTCCAATCATGATCTCTTCAAGCTGAGAGATGAATATTGAACACCATTTCTTTAGAACTAAGTCTTAAGATTGATTAATTACACTATTTTCTTCTTCTTCTTCCTCCTTGAAATTGAACTCATACAGAACAAGCATGCATGTCTCCAGTTCTGCTTTCTTAAGCCAGAAATAATATTTTTTTTTCAACAATACCGATTCCAATAACAGCAATTGTGAGCCCGTGACCAAAACCAGAGCCAGAAGCAAACCATATATCTAAAACTACTATAATCTATGGGAGGAGATTTGAACTTAGGTAAAAGGAGGTGGACGCAAAAAATTACAGTAAAATAACTTCTAAACTCTAAAAAATTGAAATCAAACGAACAAAAAAAATTCATAAATTGAGTCATAACTTGATTGGAGGATTCAAAACTTCAAAATCACCATTCATCAATAAAAAAAAACTTATTTTTCTCTATGAGAGCTATTAGGGTTTTAGCTAGAATGAACGTAGGATAAACAAAAAGTAATTGTAGGGTTTATTGATAAATTTGAGTTTTATTATTAATTTTATTTTGTACTTAATAATAATTATGCAATAGGGTAAAATAGATTAAGTTGAGTGTAAAAAAAGGTTACATGAGTTTAAATAAAATTTCCCTTTACTTTTTTATATATTGGAAAAAGATGCTTATAGAACGAGTTCAATAATTCCAACCGTACAAAACAAGTACACAGATAGTCCCCTGGTAAGGGAGTAATTTTTCGGTGTACCCGGCACACCAAATTTTTTTGGTGTACCCTCACTCATAATGGTGAGGGTGCACCAAAAAAATTTGGTGCACCCTCACTTTTTGTACACCAAAAAAATTCTAATGAGTGAGGGTACACCAAAAAAATTTGGTGTACCCGGTACACCTAAAAATTTTTCCTGGTAAGGTATGAAAATTTGACCCTTAGGATTGTCCGCACAATACAAAGAACGAAGAGAGACGTACTTTCATGATTCAATTTTCCTCTTTTTTAATTTTTTAATTTTTTTTTAATTATTAACTATGAGCATGTTTATTTATTTTGTTTAGGATGGTAAGAACCAAATACCTGTTGTAATTAGTCACTAACAATACAGTCTAGTTTTATTTATTTATACTTATAAGTAAGAGTTTTAGATTCAAATCACATATATGACGAGTTTAATATTTACCTATTATGACAAATCACTAATTAATATTGTCATGAAGTGCTTAACATCCTTTATCTCAACATTAGAGATATTGTGTTCAAATCCTGTTTTTATAACTTGTATAAAAATGACATATTTTAACCGTAAGTATAATATAAGCACCAAAAACCCAAGTATAGAGAATCTGAATCCGTTTGATACCCAATAAAGAAAAAAGAAAGTTTCTTCTCCAAAATATAAAACTAATATAACTTGAATAAGGTGATTAGTTTACAATTCTTCAAATAAAAAAATAAAACAAAGAGGAATAACTTTCTGTTGGATACTTTGTATGTAAGATTTCTAACCTGCGTTTTTGTGTGCCATTGTTGTGCTTATGACCGAAACAAGATTGCCTAGAGGTATGCGGTGCAGCCTAAAATGGGTGTCACAAGTCGGGCAGCGTCAAATATAAAGGTGTTTAAACTGAGCTCACATAATATTATCTGTGCTCAAGCTCGAAAAAAGCTCGTGCACATATGCTCAAGCTCGGCTCAAATGATTTTTTCAAGCTTGACCTTAGCTTTGGCTTGGTTTGGTTGTAAACCAAAGTCGAGTTTTTAATTGAAAGAATACATCCCAAAATAACTCAAAATAATAAGTTAAATTTTTATGAAATGGTTATCCGTTCAACATCAAATGGTAGGAGTTGCTCACGAGTTTTATGAGCCGAACGTATCAATACTTAACCTCTGCTCACTTTTGTAGCAAGCTCAATATTTTGTTCAAATTAAACTTGTTTTGCTGATTAACCCAGCTTGAACGAGGCCAAAACAAGATAATGCAAGTCGAACTCGAACCGCTGTGGCCTGGTTTACATAACTAACGTGTATTTAGAAAGTCAATCATCAATCGGATACAGTTTTGGATTATAAACTTAAACGGTAAAAAGGAGTTTTTTATTTGTACGTAAGCATTTGAAAGAATAAGTACGGCCGTAAAAAGGAGTTTTTTGTACATAAGCATTTGAAAGAATAACTACTGCCATAGAGTCCGACGTTTTGTGACCAAAGAAACCAAAGAAGTAATTGATTGATCATTGATGGGCTTTTCAGGACTGCGACCTTTGAGTTTTCAATTCATTTTGTTTTACGTATGTCGTTCCCAGAACGGGAATCCCTCCTGCTTCTATGCAACAATGACCAATCCCTTCACTTTCAGACGTCAGTTTCTCGTATCTTTGGAGAGTACAGTTTTTGCCAAGCTGGATATGCTGCGGCGTTGTTTCATAAGCTCGCCATTTTGTCTTCTTCTTCCCAATTCTCTCTCATCTGTCAAAGACTGGCATATAATTCTTACGTCAGTGTCCTTTGCATGGCATTGGTAGCTCAGTATATATATTCCAACTTCTTGTAAGTTTTTCAATCGCTCTCTCCAACGGCACAAAAGGTCATCTTCTCTGGATTCTGGTTTTTGAGGGGTCTTGGTGTTTGGTGATCGCCTTCGAGTATGTTCGCCTGAAACAATTAAGCTGGCTGTTTTAAGTTCTCTCCGAAGGATTTGGTAATTTAATTGGCGTTTCAAGATTAAAGCCCTTTAGTTGTTTCTTTAACTCAAGAAATGTTCTAATCCAATCTAAATTGTGGGGAGGTGCACGCTACTTTAGCCAACTTGCGTTGCCTATTACTTGTTTGAACTATGTTTTCTGTGGTGTTTGAAATTTTTATTTCTAGTACTGATCGACTATACTGAACAATTGAATGCCATCACATACTAAATCGTTTAATTTCCTTGCCATGCAATATCCAACGCTCTTTAATGACTGATGAGAGTCTTGATGATTTGATGAGGCAAAAACTACTGGGATTAGTTGCTAATCATTGAAATTTGAAATTTTCTGTTTATTTGTTTAGATATAATTACTGTTTCTGATACTTAGAAACTCAATAAACAAGAAAATCCAATCAACTAAGCTGGATTTTTCATATTTCCAAACCACAAAGCAGATATTATAAGATGATTTAAGGAATAAAAACTTGTATTAGATGTGTGTTTTATTTGTTAAATACTTTTTGCATCCTTAAACTTTATTCTTATGACAAACTTCTGAATCCACAGATTGTCTATCTTTGCGTTCTCGGTGCGGGACAAGACAGTTGAGCCACGATGGATGCCCTTGAGACTATTTTGAAGGAAGCTGTTGATCTGGTACATGTTCTTGATGTATTTACTTTTTGGTGTTAAACCAGGAAAACCTAAAGGTTTATGCTAATTATAAAGTTCATATAAAACTTGTCTGCAAGAGGATTTTACCTATTATATTAGAGGGTTTTGAGTATTTTGGCAGTTTTATAAATCTTTAATATCCTGGCAGGAGAACATACCTGTTGAGGAAGTCTTCGAAAATTTGAAATGTACAGCTGCGGGTCTCAGCACTGACGAGGTACAAAAGCGGCTGGAGATGTTTGGCTACAACAAACTGGAAGAGAAAAAGGTTTCAAATAACTTGTTTAAGCTTGTGCTTTTTCTTGTATTGTAATTAATTTTCAATAGATTGTTTCCTAAGAAGAATTTATTTTAGTAAGCCCTCACCTTCTTGCATTGTAACTCTGTCTTTCAAATTGCAGGAGAGTAAAATACTCAAATTTCTGGGATTTATGTGGAACCCTTTGTCTTGGGTTATGGAAGCAGCTGCGTTAATGTCCATATGTCTTGCGCGCGGAGGCGTAAGTTCCTAGTAGTTCATTTTACCATTGAGACTAGAGACTAGATTTCTGAACTGATTTTTACAAACTTTATTCTTTCAGGGACTGGGTCTGGATTATCACGATTTCGCGGGTATCATTATATTACTCATAGTTAATTCAACTATAAGTTTTATAGAGGAAAACAATGCTGGTAATGCAGCTCAAGCCCTTATGGCAAGACTGGCTCCAAAGGCGAAGGTTACCCACATTTTTATATACCAGTTACTTTTTCTTTCTGCGCTGAATGTTTCATTTTTTATGTTCCTTTCCATCATGTTGGTAGTTAACAAAATCTGAACAGGTTTTACGAGATGGAAAATGGAGTGAGGAAGATGCTTCTGTGCTGGTTCCTGGAGACATTATCAGTATCAAATTGGGTGATATTATTCCTGCTGATGCTCGTTTACTCCAAGGAGATCCTTTAAAAATTGATCAGGTAGCTAAGTCATATGTCCCTGTGTAATAAATCATTTCCAGACAGTTTCGGACTTTCTGTTAACTGTTTTTCTTGTTTTCAGTCCGCTCTTACAGGAGAGTCACTTCCAGTAACTAAGCATGCCGGTGATGGTGTATACTCTGGTTCAACATGTAAACAAGGTGAACTTGAAGCGGTTGTCATTGCAACTGGAGTACATACCTTCTTTGGAAAAGCTGCCCATCTTGTTGAAAACACAACTCATGTTGGGCACTTTCAGCAGGTAGTATTTTTGGATAGTGCTATTCACACACCAATATTTACCTCCCACGCACCTTCGTCAATTTTCAGGTATTGATTTTGAAGTCATTCGATCCGACGGCCAAAAATTGAGAGGGGTGTGTGAGAAGTAAAAATGAGTGTGTGAATACCATATGTTTTACAGCCCTTTTCATGTTAATAGAGTGAGTTCACGTTCATGTTGCTAAAATGTCAAGCCAATAGACATGTTTCGTATGAGATGAGACGCTCATGAATATACAATTGAGCAGCATTAAAACTATGAATTTGTTGCTTGAATGTAAGAGACAGTGAAATCTACCTATGCTAGAGTGTTTTGTCTTGAGCACGACAACGTTTTACTCATTGCACATCTCTAAAGTACCATTTGGACTGATTGTTTCAGGTCTTAACATCTATTGGAAACTTTTGCATTTGTTCAATTGCCACTGGACTTGTGATTGAGCTCATTGTCTTCATTAGTCAACAAAGAGGTTATCGTCCTTCGGTAGACAACCTTCTTGTTCTACTTATCGGTGGCATCCCAATTGCTATGCCAACAGTTCTGTCTGTCACCATGGCCATCGGTTCTCATCGGTTGGCTCAGCAGGTTCAACTAAAACCATGAAATTTTCCGTACAGAATTAGACCATCTATCTCTTCGGTTTGGAAATCAAATTAACTTGCTTGAGTTCATTTCAGGGTGCAATTACCAAGAGAATGACAGCTATTGAAGAAATGGCTGGGATGGATGTGCTCTGCAGTGATAAAACTGGAACTTTAACTCTCAACAAACTAACAGTGGACAAGAATTTGATAGAGGTGATAATCTTGATCCTGTCGTATGGTTAAAAGGAAACTTCTTGTTTACAGAGAAAAATTGAATCCTAGTATTCGATTATACTGACATTGATTTGATGAGCACTTCCATTTGCAGGTCTTCGCCAAAGGTGTTGAAAAGGACACGGTTGTATTGATGGCTGCAAGAGCTTCAAGATTGGAAAATCAAGATGCTATTGATGCAGCAATTGTTGCCATGCTAGCTGATCCTAAGGAGGTAGTAGACTATATGACACAAAATGTTTATGTAGCTGTTAGGGTCCTAAATTTGAAACTTTTCGAGAAAAATAGGACCTGATTAAGCGTTTCAAATTTCAATTTAGTATTCCACACAATTCCAATATCAGTGCTATTGTTGTACATAAGAAGTGCATAATTACAGTATCATATTATGCCAAGAAAAGAATGACGTTTCTGTGTAAAAATAGATATCGCACGTCACCTAATTTGGAAAGCTGTTAAATTTGAAACTTTTCGAGAAATTGGACATTTTTGTTCTCTACAGTTTTCAAACTTGGAATGCATTAATGTGTTTTCTTAACTAAAGCTTCCATGAGCTGAGTTTCTCTTTTGTCCATTTGTAAGGCTCGAGCGGGGATTACAGAAGTTCACTTCCTTCCATTCAATCCAACTGATAAAAGGACAGCACTTACATACATAGACACAACTGGTAACATGCACAGAGTGAGCAAAGGTGCACCAGAGCAGGTACTTAATCTATCAATTTTAAATCTCAGTTTCTTAGTCCTTCACATTTAAAAATGGCTTGATTTTCAAAATTTTTTTTTTCTGTGTAATTTGTAGATACTCAATTTGGCAAGCAACAAATCAGAAATTGAAAAAAGGGTACACACAGTAATTGAAAAATTCGCAGAGCGTGGACTTCGTTCCCTTGCTGTTGCGCGGCAGGTAATTAACAAGATTTTAGCAACCACTCCTGGATGTATGCTTTTCTGAAGCATTATGGATGACAAGAGATATAATTTACAGGAAGTTCCTGCTGGTACAAAAGACAGTCCTGGTGGACCTTGGGAGTTTGTTGGTCTTCTCCCCCTATTTGATCCACCACGTCATGACAGTGCTGAAACCATTAGAAGAGCTCTAGATCTGGGTGTGAGTGTTAAAATGATCACAGGGGATCAACTGGCAATTGGAAAAGAAACTGGGAGACGACTTGGGATGGGCACAAACATGTATCCATCATCGGCGTTGCTTGGTGAAAATAAGAATAGTATCGATGGAACTCTAGTAATAGATGAACTCATTGAGAATGCTGATGGTTTTGCTGGTGTATTTCCTGGTAATCCTGTTTGTTACAGCTTGCAACTTTTGCTAGTCAATTTTGCATTGCTTCTGTCTGATTTGATTCTTCATTGCAGAACATAAATATGAGATCGTGCAGCGATTACAAGGTAAGAAGCACATAGTCGGAATGACTGGTGATGGAGTCAATGATGCACCTGCTTTGAAGAAAGCAGACATAGGAATTGCTGTCGCCGATGCCACAGATGCAGCTCGTGGCGCATCTGATATAGTACTGACAGAACCTGGTTTGAGTGTGATTATTAGTGCTGTTTTGACAAGCCGTGCAATCTTTCAAAGAATGAAGAATTACACAGTAAGGCGATCCTCTCCTCTTAATTCCTTTTGGAACTGAACCTGTAAGTGCGCCTGCTACTAAATTTTGGGGGTTGTTTTCCGTAACTGTGTTGGTTTTGTTTTCCTTTTTCAGATATACGCGGTATCTATAACAATACGTATTGTGGTAAGGAGCCCTCAATCTCTTTGATACATAGATTACTTGACATCTATGGATGCTGTAATTTGAGTTCTCAATTCTAACTGGGTTTGTTTTACAGCTCGGTTTCTTGTTGCTTGCGGTATTCTGGAAGTTTGATTTCCCTCCTTTTATGGTCCTAATCATTGCCATTCTTAATGATGGTAAGCATTACTAACCTTTTACGTTCTATCATGTGTTGCGTTTGTCCGCAATAGGGTTTCTTGAGTGTGAATTCTCAGTTTCCTACTCATCTTTCATTTATTTTCCTTCTTGTTTCCAAAAATATGTCAAAATTTTGAGCTATTTCCCAGGTACTATTATGACGATATCCAAGGACAGGGTTAAGCCATCTCCAGTTCCTGATAGTTGGAAGCTGAGTGAAATCTTTGCAACCGGGATTGTGTTAGGCAGTTATCTGGCCGTTACCACAGTTATATTCTTCTCGATCATTTACCATACTAAATTTTTTCCGGTAATTGTTTCTTTTCTTAATTATGTGTTACTTCGTTCTGTTCTACTTTTGGCATAGATGAAATTGTTAGAAGCTCACATTTTGTACTTGATGACAATGATCAAGTTTTCACCTTCTCTTGTTCTCTCTCGCAGAATAAATTCGGTGTAGAAGATATCTTCAACGAGCATCTCTATTATACCAACAAGACCCTCAATCGGGGAATGAATTACAAGCTTTCATCTGCTCTGTACCTTCAAGTTAGCACCATCAGCCAGGCTCTAATTTTTGTCACTCGCTCCCAAGGATGGTCATTCCTGGAAGTACCAGGTCTGCTTCTGCTTAGTGCTTTCGTAATTGCTCAACTGGTAAGTGGTTTCATGCTGTTTCAATCGAATAGCATTCAATTTTGTTTTCATATTAATCAAAATTAACACATAGGAAGTTGTTTATATACTTATCTATGCTCAGAAACTTTAGTCTTTATATTAAACTAACATGTAATTCACATTTGAAAATTAAATATTTTGCATCCTTGCAGATTGCTACATTATTATCTGCTGTAGCAACATGGGAATTTGCTAGAATTCAAGCAATCGGCTGGAAATGGTGTGGTGTCGTGTGGATATACAACATTCTAATCTACATGCTACTTGATCCTGTCAAGATTTTTGTTCGATATGCACTCAGTGGGAGGGCCTGGAGTTTGGTATTGAACAAAAGAGTAAGTGAATATGAACCATCCATCTCTTAATAATTTTGAAAAAACTTTTTTATTACGCGTTCTAACAGCATAGCAATGTATATGTGTATAATTTTGTAGACGGCTTTCAACACCCAAAAAGACTTTGGTAAAGAGTTCCGTGAGGCTGCATGGGCGGCAGAACAGCGGACGGTCCATGGCCTCCCATCTATGGAGGCAAAGAACATTCCTGAGAGGCACACATTCAGGGATGTTAGCATCATGGCTGAAGAAGCCAGGAGACGTGCAGAGATTGCAAGGTTGGTTCTCTTTCTTAAGTTGGACGTTGATCACAAAGCAATAGTATTCAAGTTTCAGAAGAAAATGATAAGTACAATTCTCTTGCCAGACATATACTTACAGACCGTGACTCTGTACAATATAATACTAGCGATCCAGATTCATTGAAACATAAGATAGTTCGGCAAGAGAGCATTTCCGTAAATAATTTTTTACGATTTGTTTTGGCAGTGTTGTGTGTGTTGCCTAACTTTAAATTTTGGTGTTTCCTATCAATGCAGACTAAGGGAGCTTCACACTCTGAAGGGGAGGGTCGAGTCCTTTGCAAAGCTAAGGGGTTTAGACATCGAAACGAACCCAAATTACACTATCTAAGGGGCTACCCTATTTTCCCTCAAACTGTTACTACCTTGATATTTTTTTCCCTTTTTGTTTTGTTTCCTTTCCTGTATTCTTAATTATCTTTTTACTTGTGTTGTATGGATTTGATGGACAGAAAGCTCTTATATGAAAATAAAATACATCAATAAATGTTTTTATGTCGTGGCTCTTATCAATATTTCAATTCCATACTCTTGGTTTCCGAAAACACTTGTATGTATGTACTGACTGTATTGTTACCCGCCTCTTTAATATATGTAGGCCTCATCTATGAGGTGATGATTAATGTAATCGGTAAATGTGATACAAATAGAAAAACTCATAAAATTGATTATCGTGTGCATGAGGGAGTTGAGTATGGGAAAATTGTTGAGTAAGTGTGTGTGTGTGTGTATTTATTTTTTATTTTTTTAACAAATGACAGCCAATCTACATTAATATTTAATGCGGTTTCTCTTCGAAATTATATCTAACAAGCTAACAGACTCTTTAGTGTATTTAAATATCATTGTATTCATTGAGTAATTAATGGAAAATAGATGAGATTGGATTCAGAGTTGTTATCTATTGGAAATGTGTCTTTAAGGTCAATCATAAGATGATATTTTATAAAGTAAATACGAAAATTCTGTGACAAATGACAAGAGAATACGTGTACAAAGTAAATGTATTGTATTAATGAGTTGAAAGTTACAATTTTTTTTTTCAAAGTATCCTCTGATTTGATCTCTGAAGTATAAGGTGTGTAGTGTTGTTGAGTCAAGAGTCGCGATGACTTGATCTGGAATGAATGGATGCCGCAAGGTTTTGGCTCTTGGCAATCAAGGAACTGTCATGTGTAGGGGTGTTTGGTGGTTCTTCACGGGTTTTACGAAGAACGCGATGGGTTTTCTGAGTCTTCTTGAGTGTTGAGTGTTTGGGGGGTTTGAGTGCTTGATAGTTTTAGAGTTTCAAAGCTTCAGTGTATGGGTGTGAATGATTTTTTGGACCCTTTTCTTTTTATTGGAGCCTTCTATTTATAGACTCTCCAAGCTTTGCCTATGAAAGAACCAAGACTTGATTTGTGTCTTGGTTTGTGATTTGACTCTATCAATTAATTTAAATCAATTAATTTGTTTGTTTAAATTAAAATTAATTAAAGAATTAATAAAGATAATTCTTTAACTATTTTCTGCCAAATGTCGCCACCTGTCCTCTTGATGACTTATCCAGTTTTGATGAGTCATATGCCATGTGTATTATTTGTGAGACATATGAAACATGCCACGTAAGCCCTCACAAGACAAAATTTAATGTGTCGGTGAATATTTATTTTCACAAAAATTTCGATGTCTACAAATGCCCCCACTTCAAGATGCATTGTATACATGTGCTTGTCACGTGTAGAAGATGTGTTTTGAAGTCCTGCACATAGTGAATGTATTTGACCACTATGCTTTGAAGTTGCTCAATCTAGATGTCAATTCAAGGACCGTCGATGCTTGATCTTGAATTAGGCTGGAAGTCTCTTCAAGTGCCGTTAAGGCTTGGTCTTGAACAAAACGGACCACGAGCGGCTTCAAGTGTTTGGTGATATTCGGCTTTGGTAGTGGATGAATCAGCACATGTTTGCTATGCTTGTTGACTCTTCACGAGCTTGATGAAGAACACGAGTGTTTGTTTTGGCCAGAGAGCTTTATGAAGTCTAATTTGATTTAAGGGTGGTGCACATTTGATCTTGAATCAGACGTATGATTTCTTCAATGGTCGTCGAAGCTTGATCTTGAACAATCAGGACCACGATTAGTATCATGCGACTGGTGATCTTCGACTTTGTTGGGGATGAATAGGCATGTATTTGATGTGTTTATTGATTCTCCTCAAGCTTGATGAAAAGCATACATGTTGGGTATTTAGATTTGAATTTGGTCGTGGTTGAGGGATTTCTAGATGTTTAGAGCTTCATCTTGCATCCTTTTTTTTCCTCACTCATGAACGAGCGCCTAATTATAGGCAAAGAATTGGACTTGATTTGAAAGATCCAATTAAGCTCGCCATGCTGCTTTGTGCCATCCTACACATATAAATATATTTATAAGAAAACTAATGAAAAGAGCTTGAAAACTTTGAGTTTTAACGATAAGGACAAAATAAAGAGTAAAATGAATAGTACTAAATTTGATATTTTAATGTAAAAATATGATTTTTCGTTAAAATAAATATTACCATGAACTTTGAGGCATGTTTGTATGCATATATACACACACATATATTTACACACACTCAGACGGCACCATCACTCAAAGCAATGATGGCTTTTATTATTTTACAATTTTTTTGTCTGCTTTCCACAAGGCACCATCAATGCTTTTATGATTATTTTTTTTTTCCTGATTTCCCTCTGCTCTGCACGGCCTTTCATTCATGATTTCAGACGGAAATCACGTCTTCGTTCCTAATTTTGACGAAAAATCATGCCACTTGTGCTACTAGTTTCCTTTCCCAATTTGCAGAATTAGATTAGGGTTGACTTCTGTGATGATTTTCTTCCCATTATATTGGGCATAAGCTGGGCAAAGCTCTTCACAAACGAATCCGCAGCTTCGAACGCTGGTGCTCTGGTTGCTTGCTGCTGTCGGAGAGATGGGAGTGGGCTGCGTTTCCTGCAGCTTCCGAAGGCAGCGTAACTGGAATGACAACCGCCATTTAATTTCTACGACTCGAAAATTGTTGCCGTTTGATTCCCCTTCGAAGAGCACCGTCCAACCTTAGACAGCAGATTCCTGAAGAGCAACGGGTTCCGTGATCTTCATGTCACTTGGGATCTTCCGTGATCGTCGATTTAATGTTGAAATTTTTTTTTTTTTTTTTTAATTTCTTTCTTTTTATGTTGCAGGTAACCACATCAATGCATGATTTGGTGGAGATGTCGTCTGTACCGAGTGCGAGCACAAAGCAGAAGTGACAACTTCTTGTCTCTGCAAAGTAACGGCGATGTCGAAGACTCAAACCCATGATGGCGGACATGCTTCGACGATTCAACGGAGGCAACAATGTTGATAGTTGCGGTATTGCGGCTGATAGGTATGCCCCCGTGAGTGTACGTTGCGGCGAAGTGAGTTCCTTATAAAAGACAGCCGCTGCTTTTATGAGGGGGAGGACAAGCTTTGATGATTCAACAAAACAACGGTGATGACAGACCGATTGCCGCTTCTACGCCACCAACAAATTGACGTTGCTGTGAAGTGTGAAGTGGGGGTCTAGTAATCTACCAAGGCGACGGACGACTCCCGCTGTCACAACCAATGAGACGAAATTGCGAAGTGGTTTCCCCTGATGCAAAATAGCCTTCTAATGTCGATATGCTTTCACGCCCAGCACCACCATGCTTTAGCGGTGGAAATAAGCTCTGAAGCCCTAACATCATGTGCCTTCAACTTTTGGCACAACTATGCCAACTGCGTATGGAATTTGTAAGCGGACCCCACCTTTATTTTTTCATGGCTTTGCATGCGGACCATTTACTCAGACATCACCATCCATATTTATATTTTGATTCCAACTTGGTGCATATTGGTGCCATTTTGTCCTGGTCATTTTTTGTTTTGTTTTCTACAGGTGAACGCACTTTCCGGATTTATGCTTCTCGGATTCTGATGTGTTTTTCCGCTCAAGGTCGCTTTCGAGCGCAGTTTCCAACCATAGGTGGCGGTTCCTTTTTTTTTGGGGTTTGCACCGGCCTTCGACATTGTTTCTGCGACGTCTGCTGGTGCCATCTTCGTCTTCTTTTGCTGTTGCCGCTGCCTCTCGAGCACGCACATCATCTATAAGCGTAGTTTCCAACCGTAGGTGGCTGTTCCATTTTTTGAGTTTACTGCAGCCTTCAGCATTGGTTTTGCGACGGTGCTATACTTCTCTACCATCGCACAGCCAATGCATAGCCACTACACAGTCGCTGCATAACCGATGCATTGCTCATGCCTTGCCGTCGCACAACCACTGCATTGTTCGCTGCCATGCCATCGCTGCACTGCTTGCTGCCCTGCTGTTGCTGAACTGCTCTCTGCCATGCCGTCGCTGCACTGCTCGCTGCACAGCCATCACTGCACTGCTGCAAGGGAGTTGCTGGACTGCACGTACTGCCGCTGCTGCAAGGGAGTCGCTGAAATGCACACACTGCCGCAAGAGAGGTTGGTCATCGCAAGGGAGTGTGCTCGCTGCAAGGGAGGCTGCTCGCCCAAGGAAATAAGTCATTGGACTGCATGTACTGCCGCTGCTGCAAGGAAGTCGCTAGAGTGCATGTACTGTCGTTGCCTGTGAAGATGAGGACACATTGCTCCGCAGTGACGACAAGCTGTGTTGCCATTGTGAAGAGGAGGACACGCCGCTGCCTGCGAGGACGAGCTGATGTGACGACAAGTTGTGATGCAGCTATGAAGACAAGCTATGATATCGCTGCTGACTGCCACTGCTGCAGGTGCCACCTCTACACCCGCACCCCCTCTGGGACTGCATTGCCTCTGATGCACATTATGATTGCGACCACACCGTCTCTGCAACCGCACCGCCTTTGGGACTTTCTGCTCCACATTGCTTCTTGCCGCTTGCACGTCCTTGGAAGACATTGATGCATTGAAGGCATTGGAAGGCTTGCTCAAGGCTCAGCGGCATAACTCCAAAGACAGTCTCGGAGAAATGGCTTGATCCTGCATCGTCATCTTAAAGGTTCGAACCTCTACTTTTTTTTTTTTTTTATCTGACTGAACTCGAAGTTAAGAGTTCGATCTCCCTACATACCCTTATTTTGGGGAGGGATTAAGTCATCATGTAGTTCAAACATGTTTGTTTGTGTGTTTGTTTTTTTTTTTTTTTTTTTTTGGGTGTCCGAACTTTTGATTGAGTTGCTCTTTCGGGTTTTCAACTCAACATACTTTTTTTCTTTTCTTTTCTTTTTTCTCTTATGTGTGTGTCCTAACTTTTGCTTGAGTCGCCCTTTTAGGTTTTTAGCTCAAATGATTTTTTTTTTGGTGCCATACGTCATTTAGGCTCTTGCGGGCAAGGAGCTATTGTTGTCGCCTTTTTAGGCTCATACGAACCAGGAGCTTTGGTTGTCGCCTTTTATGCTTGTGCAGATGAGGAGCATTTGGTGTAGATTTGGTGCAATTTGCAGTTTCAGCTCGTCCAGGCGAAGAAAGTTTGATGTGAATTTGTCAAGCGATCTTGGAGAGGTGTTCCTCGCGGACTTCATTGCAAGGAGTCTTGATCGGTTGTTTGAAGAAGTCTTCAAGGAAGAAATCGCACATTGTGATGTGGATGAACGATCTTTGTATCAAAGTTTCATCATCTTTAAGTATTCCATGCCACTTTGGAGGTAGACGAGAGCTTCTTTGCCTCTTCCTTGATTCGTCAACTTATGGACAAGGATATGCTTCTTGCATGATTTTTTTTTTGAGTGACATGAGTCCATCCTTCAACTTCGCTTAGCTTGAGTAGCATGGTTTTGGAGCACACCCTCAGTGATCAAGGCGAAGATGTTGAGTCAAAAGAGCCACAAGTGACGGTGATATGGCTTGACTCTATCACATCATCAAGATCTAGGTCGATAACTCCTTCTTAGGTAAGCTTCATGATGAGATCCTTCAACACGAAGAACTTTTCCACCGGACGATTAATGACGTGGTGGTACTTGCAGTATCTTGGGTTGTCGGTGTGATTCATCTCTTATGGTCGTTTGCACTCGGGTAAATTGATCACCTTCTTATCGAGCAAGTCCTTCAACATAGCAGCCACATCGGAGTTGTAGAATGGGTAAGTCTTCTCCTCAAGCTCCTTCAAAGTGTGTTTAAGCCTTTCTTGGTCACGAAAAGCTTTAGTCCTTTTCACCTTGTCTCGTGTAGAGGTGATAATCTTGATCCTGTCGTATGGTTAAAAGGAAACTTCTTGTTTACAGAGAAAAATTGAACCCCATTATTCGATTATACCAACATTGGTTTGATGAGCACTTCCATTTGCAGGTCTTCGCCAAAGGTGTTGAAAAGGACACGGTTGTATTGATGGCTGCAAGAGCTTCAAGATTGGAAAATCAAGATGCTATTGATGCAGCAATTGTTGCCATGCTAGCTGATCCTAAGGAGGTAGTAGACTATATGACACAAAATGTTTATGTAGCTGTTAGGGTCCTAAATTTGAAGCTTTTCGAGAAAAATAGGACCTGATTAAGCGTTTCAAATTTCAATTTAGCATTCCACACAATTCCAATATCAGTGCTATTGTTGTACATAAGAAGTGCATAATTACACTATCGTATTACGCCAGGAAAAGAATGATGTTTCTGTGCAAAAATAGATATAGCACGTCACGTAATTTGGGAAGCTGTTAAATTTGAAACTTTTCGAGAAATTAGACATTTTTGTTCTCTACAGTTTCCAAACTTGCATATGCATTAATGTGTTTTCTTAACTAAAGCTTCCATGAGCTGAGTTTCTCTTTTGTCCATTTGTAAGGCTCGAGCGGGGATTACAGAAGTTCACTTCCTTCCATTCAATCCAACTGATAAAAGGACAGCACTTACATACATAGACACAACTGGTAACATGCACAGACTGAGCAAAGGTGCACCAGAGCAGGTACTTAATCTATCAATTTTAAATCTCTTGTTTCTTAGTCCTTCACATTTAAAAATGGCTTGAGTTTCAAAATAAATTTTCTGTGTAATTTGTAGATACTCAATTTGGCAAGCAACAAATCAGAAATTGAAAAAAGGGTACACACAGTAATTGAAAAATTCGCAGAGCGTGGACTTCGTTCCCTTGCTGTTGTGCAGCAGGTAATTAACAAGATTTTAACAACCACTCCTGGATGTATGCTTTTCTGAAGCATTATGGATGACAAGAGATATAATTTACAGGAAGTTCCTGCTGGTACGAAAGACAGTCCTGGTGGACCTTGGGAGTTCGTCGGTCTTCTTCCCCTATTTGATCCACCACGTCATGACAGTGCTGAAACAATTAGAAGAGCTCTAGATCTGGGTGTGCGTGTTAAAATGATTACAGGGGATCAACTGGCAATTGGAAAAGAAACTGGGAGACGACTTGGGATGGGCACAAACATGTATCCATCATCAGCATTGCTTGGTGAAAATAAGAATAGCATAGATGGAACTCTAGCAATTGATGAACTCATTGAGAATGCTGATGGTTTTGTTGGTGTATTTCCTGGTAATCCTGTTTGTTACAGCTTGCAACTTTTGCTAGTCAATTTTGCATTGCTTTTGTCTGATTTGATTCTTCATTGCAGAACATAAATTTGAGATCGTGCAGCGATTGCAAGGTAAGAAGCACATAGTCGGAATGACTGGTGATGGAGTCAATGATGCACCTGCATTGAAGAAAGCAGGCATAGGAATTGCTGTCGCCGATGCCACAGATGCAGCTTGTGGCGCATCTGATATAGTACTGACAGAACCTGATTTGAGTGTGATTATTAGTGCTGTTTTGACAAGCCGTGTGATCTTTCAAAGAATGAAGAATTACACAGTAAGGCGATCCTCTCCTCTTAATTCCTTTTGGAACTGAACCTGTAAGTGCGCCTGCTACTAAATTTTGGGGGTTGTTTTCCGTAACTGTGTTGATTTTGTTTTCCTTTTTCAGATATACGCGGTATCTATAACAATACGTATTGTGGTAAGTATCCCTCAATCTCTTTGATAAATAGATTACTTGACATCTAAGGACGCTGTAATGTGAGTTCTCATTTCTAACTGGGTTTGTTTTACAGCTAGGTTTCTTGTTGCTAGCGGTATTCTGGAAATTTGATTTCCCTCCTTTTATGGTCCTAATCATTGCGATTCTTAATGATGGTAAGCATTACTAATCTTTTACGTTCTATCATGTGTTGCTCTTGTCCGTAATAGGGTTTCTTGAGTGTGAATTCTCAGTTTCCTACTCATCTTTCATTTATTTCCCTTCTTGTTTCCAAAAATATTTCTGAAATTTTGAGCTATTTCCCAGGTAATATTATGACGATTTCCAAAGACAGGGTTAAGCCATCTCCAGTTCCTGACAGTTGGAAGCTGAGTGAAATCTTTGCAACCGGGATTGTGTTAGGCAGTTATCTTGCCGTTACCACAGTTATATTCTTCTCGATCATTTACGATACTAAATTTTTTCCGGTAATTGTTTCTTTTCTTAATTATGTGTTACTTCGTTCTGTTCTACTTTTGGCATAGATGAAATTGTTAGGAGCTCACATTTTGTACTTGATGACAATGATCAAGTTTTCACCTTCTCTCGTTCTCTCTTGCTGAAAAAATTCGGTGTAGAAGATATCTTCAACGAGAATCTCTATTATACCAATAAGACCCTCAATCCGGGAATGATTGCCAAGCTATCATCTGCTCTGTACCTTCAAGTTAGCACCATCAGCCAGGCTCTAATTTTTGTCACACGCTCCCGAGGATGGTCATTCCTGGAAGTACCTGGTCTGCTTCTTCTTAGTGCTTTTGTAATTGCTCAACTGGTAAGTGGTTTCATGCTGTTTCAATCGAATAGCATTCAATATTGTTTCATATTCATCAAATTCAACACATAGGAAGATGTTTATATACTTAGTTATGCTCAGAAACTTTAGTCTTTATATTAAACTAACATGTAATTCACATTTGAAAATAAAAAATTCTGATCCTTGCAGATTGCTACATTAATATCTGCTGTAGCAACATGGGAATTTGCTAGAATTCAAGCAATCGGCTGGAAATGGTGTGGTATCGTATGGATATACAACATTCTAATCTACATGCTACTTGATCCTGTCAAGATTTTTGTTCGATATGCACTCAGTGGGAGGGCTTGGAGTTTGGTATTAAACAAGAGAGTGAGTGAACTGAACCTTCCATCTCTTAACAATTTTGAACTTAAAACATTTTTTATTACACATTCTAACAGCATTGCAATGTACATCTGTATAATTTTGTAGACGGCTTTTAACACCCAAAAGGACTTTGGTAAAGAGTTCCGCGAGGCTGCATGGGCGGCAGAACAGCGGACGGTCCATGGCCTCCCATCTGTGGAGGCAAAGAACATTCCTGAGAGGCACACATTCAGGGATGTTAGCATCATGGCTGAAGAAGCCAGGAGACGTGCAGAGATTGCAAGGTTGGTTTTCCTTCTGAAGTTGGACGTTGATCACAAATCAATTGTATACAAGTTTACGAAAAGGACAAAAACGATAACATAAGTACTAATCTCTTGCCAGACATATACTTGTCTTTACAGACTGTGACTATGTATAATATAATAATAGCGATCCGGATTCTCAATTTGACAACATAAGATTGTTTGGCAAGAGAGCATTTCAGTAAATAATTCTTTACAATGTGTTTTGGCTGTGTTGTGTGTTGCCTAACTTTAAGTTTTGGTGTTTCCTATCAATGCAGACTAAGGGAGCTTCACACTTTGAAGGGGAAGGTCGAGTCCTTTGCACAGCTAAGGGGTTTGGACATCGAAACGAACCCAAATTACACCGAGTCATTTCTAATGTACTTCTGGCTACTCTAGTTTCCTTCCAATTGTTACCATTTTGATATTTCTTGCCCTTTTTGTTTTGTTTCCTTTCCTGTGTTCTTAATTATATTTTTACTTGTGTTGTATGGATTTGATGGACAGAAAGCTCTTATATGAAAATAAAATATAGGATAAAGTACAAAAAACTACCTCAACTATTGGTGTCCCGACACTTTCATACCTCATCTTTTAAAATTGACAATGTCATACCTCATCTTACGAATTTGTGTCAATGTTATACCTTCCGTTAGCTTGGCGTGAATTTCTCAGTTAAATGCTGACGTGTCATGATTCAGGGCCCACTTTTTATTAAAAAAAAATTAATAAAATACTATTAAAAACTAAAAAAAAATCATTTAATATTTTTTAAATATTAAAATAATAAAGAAAAGTTTAAAAAAAAAAAAAAACCTTCATCCCTTCCCACCCTCCTCCCCCCCCCCCCGCATCCTTCTTTTTCTCCCCCATCCCCCCCACCCCACCCCCTGCTGTAAACCTGTAACCCAGAAAACAAAAGAAGAAAAAATAAAAATAAAAAATAAACTTTATCCCTTCCCACCCTTCCCCCCCCCCCCCCAACGTCCTTCTTTCTTCTCCCTCATCCCCCCTGCTGCAAGCCTGCAACCCAGAAAACAAAAGAAGAAAAAGAAAAAAAAAAAAAAAAAACTTTATCCCTTCCCACCCTTCCCCCCCCTCGCGCGTCCTTCTTTCTTCTCCCCCATCCCCCCCCCCCACCCGAGCCCCTACCTGCAACCCAAAAAAAAAAAAAAAAAAAAAAAAATCTCAGTTCGTCTTCCCCTCGCATCCACCCTCGGCACCCACCCACCCCTCGCGGAATCGGCGAACGGGATCTGGGTTTTTTTTTTTTTTTTCTTCTTCTTCTTCCTCCTCCTTCTTTTGCTTTCTGGTTTGGCAAGGGGTTGGATTTGTTTTTTTTTTTGGGGGGGGGGGGACGAACTAGGTTTGTTTTTTTTGGGGGGAGGGACGAACTGGGTTGGGGTTTTTTTCTTCTTCTTCTTCTTCTTCTTCTTCTTCTTCGGGGGGTTGGGGCAAATATTTTTTTTTTTTGGTTGAATCACGCAGGGAAGAAGAAGATGGGGAGAGAGAGAAGGGGGGAGGGGGGTGGATGGGAAGGTTTTGATTTTTTTCATTTTTTTTTGTTTCAATTTTTATTTATTATTTTAATATTTAAAATATTAAACGATTTTTTTTTAATTTTTTTTTAATTTTTTTAATTTTTAATAGAAAGTGAGGTCTGGATCAAGCCACGTCAGCATGTAACTGACAAATTAACGGCAGGCTAACGGAAGGTATAACATTGGCACAAATTCGTAAGATGAGGTATGAAAGTGTCATGACACCAATAATTGAGGTAGTTTTTTGTACTTTACCCTAAAATATATCAATAAAAGTTTGTATTCTCAATTTCCTACTCAATTTCCGGGAACATTTGTATATATGTATGTACTAATCGTATTGTTAACCGCCTCGTTAAGCCTCACCTATGAGGTGGTCAATAACGTGGTTGGTAAATGTGATACAAATAGAAAAACTAAAAAAATTAATTTAGTGTGCATGAGGGAGTTGAGTATGGGAAAATTGTTGAGTAAATATATTTTTTTTTTAACAAATGACGGACAATCTACACTAAATATTTTATATGGTCTCTCTTTCCTTCGAAATTCCATACTTTCCAAAAATATCTAACAAGCTAACAGGCTCTTTAGTGTATTTATTTATTTATTTTTTTTTTGAACTGCAGCTCTTTAGTATTTTAAGGATCATTGTATTCATTAATGAAAATATATGACATTGGTTTCAGACCTATACATGTTAGAAATGTGCCGTAAAGGCCAGTCATGAGATGATACTTTACAACATTTCACCTATTAACCTAATGGCAATGATTATTTGTTTAAAGCCATCTTATTAAATGTTATACGCCTAAACAATAAATCCAGAAAATGTGTAATAAAATGAATGTAATCTTAAGAAGTTTGATTCAGGAGACCTTTCTTTTTCATACACATATCCTCAACATTCCTAATCATAGGATTCCCAATTGAGCACTGACAATCTGGTAAGACTAGCACATACTATGTCTACTCTCAATAGAAAGTGATTGGTCTTGAGTCATTAGTGTGAAAGGCACCAAGGTAAGTATGTAGGTGCTCCAATCGTACTAATTTTACCATAAGGGAAGCCTTATAGTCACTTTGTTCCGAAATAACACTTTTTATGCTTTAAGGATATTCGAGAGAACTATTACCATATTGAAACCACAGTAAAAAATGGAGTATAATTCATTTACATAACTTCCTACGAATATGGCCAGAAGTGTATTCTAGAAAAGATGGAATGCCTCCTGAATGGTTATGATGTTTGAATGGATTGTACATCACAACCATTTGCATCGTAGAGACCCACTATGTGGCCGATTAGAAGTCCAAGATTCCAAAGGAACTTTTGTTGTGGCACGAACATCTAGGACTTCCAGGTTGATAGATGATGCACCATATAGGACATCTCCTTACCAGCATATAAGACATCATACCTTGCCAAGCAATGATCACCGATCTTTATTGGGCAAGAAAATAACTACCCAGCTACTAAGATACTTACTAGCCAAGTTAATTACTCGCCTATGTACTATAACGATCCTTATGAATCCCTTATCTTTTCTACAATGGATTCAAGAGAATATTTGTTGACCAATCCAACCAATATGCCGACCATTTAATTAATTTATGGTTGCGATGATGTATCAACATATTGGTCGCATGTTTGTCCCACTCAATGCTACTTTATTAGACTCTTGACACCAATTATTAGGTTGTGGGCTCACCACCCCGATTATCTATGAAGTCTAGAAACTTGATAATGTCACAAAGTTTACATCGACAAATTCAATGGTTATTGCATTTCCCTTGGGTACATAAGTTGAACTTTTGATTCCTTATGTTCACACCCAAATAGTCTAGTAGAAAACGATCATAAACACCCTTTAAATGATCGTACAGACCTTGGTAATGAGCACATTAAACTTCTGGTTTTTCTGTGTAGGGCTATGTAATATTGCATGCAGCCATGTTGGTCTGCCTAAGGCCCATTGCCACTAAACCATTTATAGCGTTACAGTTGGTTACTTGGTATGAACCTAAGCTTCATACTTACACATTTAGGTGTGCATTTTATGTACCAAACTGCGCCGCTGCAACGTACCAATATAGGTCTTCAAAGAAAAATGTGAATCTTTGTCGATTATGATTCTCCTTTGTACTAGCTCTTTAAAGCCATTGTAAATGATCTCCTTATCGCTTATTTGCTAGTCGTCACTTCAATTAGACAGTATTCCCATCGTTATGGTGAAACAAGAACGTCAATGTTCCTGAAGAATAGTGCGAATTTGCGTGGACAGTGTCAACTATGTCTTATCTTGATCCCCGGACCGCTGAAGTATGATAGCCAAGTGTAATGAATTCTAGCTTTCATAATGTTGCCCTAGACACATTCCTCTAATCTAGCTAAAGTGACGAGATTATATACTAGCTGCAAACATGTTTGCAAAAGTAGACGTACCTAACGGACGTCGAGTTAACATCTCTGAAAAGTGTGCCAGCCTAGAAGGACTGCTTGGCAGCCCTTGTTGGACAATCTAATACATCGATGGATTGCTGATTAGTCTGTCTTTGACCTGAAGCACGACAGGTCATTAGGTTTGTAAGATTTATTTCCCTAGAAGAGGAAGGACACGACATAAAAATGAATCCATACTCAATCGTTGTCTCAATCATTTTCATCTTATGAGATTAATCCGTATTACTCCTGAGAGTGGAAGTTCTTGGTCCAGTATGCTAGTTTGGGTGAGATATGGAATTGAAATAAGATTACCATCAATGATGTTTCACTTATATAGTAGCTACCGAAATAAATGAAAAGCAACAATATCAAACTGCGTTCCATAGATTAGTGGCAATATGGAACTGATTGGCCAACTGAAAACAATCCATTAGATTTCTTGACTAAGTGGAAAGTGTTTGGGCTAGTAATTTCGATACCATCCAACACAAAGGGAACCATAATGAGATACATGAAATAGTGTGATATAATGCTGCCTTATGGCACAAGGCTTCTCTCATGCGTCTTCGATTGATTGTAGGTTATAAACGTGGTTGTAACATATCTTTGTTATCATGACACGAAATCTACATGTAAGTTCCTAGAGAATCACATAAATTAGTTCAAAGATTTCTAGACCACATAACACCTCTCGATTTAGATGAGGCTTTCACTATATGGATGCAAAACAACCTATAGGGATGTGGTATACCCATTCAAGTGAATATTTAATCAATTAGGGGTATATGCCCCTGCGTGTATAAAATCGAAATTGCTAAAGTTGCAGTTCATATCAAAGACATAAATCTTACTTAGACTCATGCGAAGCTTGAAAAAACTGCCTTGCACCTGAAGTCAAGACTTTGAAATGAAAGATCTTGGAAAACTCGAGCATAGTGTTGATGGTATTCTAGTCCACCAATCGAACTACACCAAGAAGGTGTTACTTCCGAGTATACCCCTAATTGCTCGTATGCTAGATGAAATTGAGACCTTTGCGAGGTTATGGAGCCTAAAGTTCCATATCTAAATGCAATTAGCCTTTATTGTACTTAGCTCAAAGCACTAGATCAAACATCTCTATTGTCGATAATTTTTTGGCATAAGTAGCATTATGCCTATGTGCCACCATCAAATTGGTGTTAAGGACGTTTTTCCATTATTACGATTTGGGGTTATTCTAACCTTATGCATCTTAGAATGAATCACACCTATTTGGTTCCCGAAAAAATGCATACCTTATGGGATACGCTAACACGAACTATTTGTATGACCCTCGCACATTTTCAAATGAGTTATGTCTTTACTGTTAGGAACACCGCAATACCTTGGTGGTCAACCAAATAGACGTTAGTTGCAAAATCTTCGAATCGTTCTAAGACTCACTGTGCCACACTACGCCACACATGAGAAATGTGAAAACTATGTCGCATGTATCAACTAAATCATAACATGATACATCCAAGAAGTCAACGCTAAGTATATTGTGTCTACATCAGCAAAGCATTAGGAGTAGGGCTGGGCAAACGGGTCTTGGACTCGTGGGTAAGGGCGGGTAATAACAGTTTTAAGCAAGTTCAGGGCAGGTCCATATTTTTCTACACTTAAAACGGTACGGGGTAGGTCGATTCCTAGTAAACAGCAGCGCAGGGAGGTCCTAATTTCTGATGACACGAGCCCCCCACCTGGACTGTATCCACCATCTAATACTGGAGATTAAATCTATACCGTCCAAACATCTCACACTCACAGGGGTCTTAGAGTTTGTAGTTCACTCTTAGACTTTCTCGAAGACTCTCCCAAACTCGGATGAATCTTTTGTCTTCAGTCATCCTTTTCGCATCTTGATCACGAATTTGATTCTCACTCTCCTTCCTCTCGATCTCTCTATCCTAGAGTCCATAATGACTTTCATCCCTCTCGAACCTCGATAGTTGAGCTTCATCCCTCAACTTCTCTGAAGTCGACTCCAAATCTCCGACCACCACCATCTTCTCCTCTCAACTTCGACCACTACCTCACGATCCTAACCAATCCATCTCGAAGCTAAATCTTCAAACAAAAGGTATTCAATTTTAGCCTTCAGGGATTTAAGGAATTTGGGTTTTTCTAGAATTAGGGATTTTGAATTTTTTGTTTTTTTTTTTTGGTTAATTAATATCGTACTTTGGGTCTGGACCTGGATTTTTGCATTTGCAAGCTCATTAAACTGGGGAGTTTTAATTACCAATTATTGTATAACTATAACATGCACTCGATTAGGAACAAATGGGTAGATTACAACAATCTTCTATCAATTTTCAAAGGGTTTGCAAGCACTGATTAGGAACGACGGGTAGGTAAACTACCAATTCTTGTATAATATGCACTGGTGGGTTACTCAATCTCTTTCCAATTTGTGTAACTCTAGAGAAATCAATTTGTTGCATTTCCAAAACCAGGATGCTGTTGTAATTCAACCCTTTGAGTTTACCAATGTAGTTAAGTTGTTTATTGTTTTGCTGCTTGAAAAGTCTAGTCTTGTTTTATAATTTGCTGACTCATTTGATTCTCTTTGTAAGTTAGGTAAGGTAGTTTTGTGATTTGTTTGTATTTGAAACTTGATTAGTCTATTATTATGCTTAAGATCGAATGAGAAAACTGAGTTATTGCTGCTGTGCTTGGCAAGGTTTTACAAAGGAGGAATGCTATTGCCTAATTCCTAAATAAATGATACAATAATTTGTTTTTGAAAAAAAAAAAAGAAATGGATCCAACCCAAACCGGCCCGTTTCAAATGGGCCGGGTTAGGTCCAGTTCCAAGAATTAGAATTGCTAACCCGTCCGGCCCGCCTCGTTTCAATTTCAAACTGGTCAGATTGGGTTCCTCCAAATTTGGGCCCAGCCCAGCCCATGCCCCCCTAATCTGGAGATTGAAGTCAAGCATTCAGATCTCAGACAACCTTGCCAGCCTCTTCACGACGTCACTACCAAAGTTTACCTTCCAGAAGCTTGTCCGAGGAATTGGTGCGTAACTATTCATTTGCAATGCTTGTAGCTCTCATTTCTAAGTTTTGTTAAGACTCAGTAGAGTATCCAAAAGTATACTCACTTGTTAAAATTAGGAGCATTTTTCCTACTCGGTTTTTGCTACCTTACTAGGATTTAATGTGATCATACTTTTGTGAGTTTTCTATTTGCGTCCAAAAGACATATAGCTTTGAATTAATGCAAACTTCTCACATTTTTCCTTAGACTATGGGTTCTTCTGCTGGGTTTTGCCATATCAAGTCTTGTGATTTACTACTAATGCATTCTTTCGTTTAATTTGAGACTCACATTCACTTATTGTGCAGAGGACTTCATCAATTAAACTCACTTCATTGCTGAAGACCTGATGCTATATTTTGTTTGAGTATTTACACACTCAAGGAGAGTGTTGCACTCTTAATTTAGCTAAGAATGTGATTGTGTAAATCCTACTGGGATTCTATAGTATCTTTTAGATAGTGTCGTATTTCATTGTAATACCTAAAAGGTAAGGAAATTACCTTTCCTACTATTATAAATAAAAGCGCAACGAGGTGAGAAACACTTCTTAGACCATCTCCAAATGAGATGTTAACTCATAAGTGGAATGATATGTAATCAAATTTGAAAGTAGGAGCAAGCTCCAACTGATATGTCAATCCTATGTGAATTGACATATGAGTTTTCATATGTCAAATTTGACATATTAAGGGTGATGCCAAATAATTTTTAATTATTTTATTGTGTAGGTCCATTAATGCACCAATTATAGATCTTCAAAATTTATTTTAATTGATTTCTTTTTAAAATGGGTCATACAAATATCATTTATAACAAAAAAAAAAAATAAAACATATCGGTTGGTAAAAGAAAAAATCTGACATTGCCACAAATTAACATTTGATATTTATCTTTTGACATCTTCATTGGAGATTTTCTCTCCCTTGACGCCGAATCCACTCTCTAGAATTCTTTAGTTAAATAAGCCTACAAGAGAATTATTTTTTGTAAAACTTTTTCTTTAATTTAATTTAATTTTTAGTTTACGTGCTAATAAAGTTGAGAAAAAATGAAAAAGTTAAAATGAGAAAACAATTGATAAAATTACTAACATCTTCCTTTTCCTTATGCTAGAATATGAGCGTCCATTATCTTTATATATAAAGCCAACAATCCTTTTTAGGGTCACAAGTTTCACCAAAAAATTTTGAACAAAAATGCCCCCAAAGCAAAAAATTTCAAAAGCAGCCCAAAATAATGCATCAAATAATGTAGAGGTATTTCATCATTTTAATAGTGTTTTTTTTAATAATTAATTCTTTTTGTATAGTTGTTTTTATTTTATTTTTATTTTTATAATTAGTACCTCACAATAGGCTAGCAATAATATAATTCAATCAGTTGGTCATTAAATATTATTTTCTCTATTTTTAAACACGTTCAAAACATCTTAAGAGGCATGTAATGCCGGTTATAAAAAAAAGGTCTTTCGCACACGTATAATAATATAATTAAATTAGTTGTCAAATGATTGTTTTATTTTTTTGAACAAACGATATTATTTACACTAAGGGGAAGAGGGATGGGCTTAGCCTCACAATGGACTAGCAATAATGTGATTCAATCAATTGTTTATTTAATATTATTTTCTCTATTTTTAAACACGTTTAAAACATCTTAAGAGGCGTGTAATGCCGGTTATAATAAACAGGCCATTGTGAACTGTGAAAATAATATGAACAGGCCATTTCACAAAGATGTCCCTCAAATTCACGAGAAATTTTTTATTGTGATGGATACGGGTGGTACACCACGTGCTTGTAAAGGAAAGCCACTCTGAAAGTAAGTTTGTTTTTCCTACCTACTGAAAGTAAATCATCACATGTTTATCAAATGAAGAAAGCAAATCATCAAATGTTTATCAAATGAAGAGAGTAAATCATCACAAGTTGATGGTTAACTATTAAATCTTTAATTTTTTATATTTTAATTAAAAATATATCGATTAAAAGTACCAGATACTCTAAAGCATCTAAAAAAAGTCTTTTGTAATTTTCTTGTATTTTTTCGTTTTGAATTTTATCCCTTTTCTCACATTACATTAATCAATCACTTGTTTTTTTTTTTAATACGTTACTCTAGCAATTGTTAACTTTTCTCCACGATGTCATCGTGCGTAATATCAATATTATAAGTAACAATATTGACGACTCACCAAATACTCTACAATCAAAAGTTATTAACAAATCAATAGGCAGAGTTGACGAACTGAATATGGTAGAAAAATGATTCAGTTGTAAAAATAGGGGTAATACTTTTGATTATGATTGCTTGAGGAGCATTTTGATAAACAAGCCTTTATAGTAACATGTTTTATACACATTTAGGGTATGTCTTGCAAAACAATTTTTCGTTTTTCAAATACAAAAATAGGTGAAATACGTTTGGCATACTGTTTTGTGAAACTAAACTCTAAAAAACAAAAAACAAAACAAACAGCATTTAGCCTAAGTTTTGTAGAACATTGAATTAATGTTTCCTCTGTATTTTAAAATCAGCTTTCAAAATAATAGAAAATAAAAGATACATTATAAAACAAAGTTAGAGTTTAAATAAAAATAAAATCATGTATGCTACCAACATCGCTGCCACCACATTCTCCATCGTCTTAATATCACCACCACCACCACAAGCAACATCTTTGACACCACCACCTCCCACTACCATCGTCGCCACTACCATATGCTCCACCACCATCACCCTAGCCACCATGACCACCATCGTCCCACCATCACCACAATCGACATATCTCCACTGTCTCACCATGACCACCACCACCTGTACCTTCGCCGCCATCATCACCTCCATCACTAACATCACCACCACCATATTATCCACTATCATCACCCAGCCATCATGGCCATCACTACCTCTACTGCCTCACCATTTCGGTCGTCACTATGACCATCACCACTAACACCACATTCTTCATCCCGTCACCCTCACCATGGCCACACAACCTCACCATCTACACTAGCATCATCCCCACCTCTCAACCACCATTTTCACAGTCATCGCTAATAAGTATTGTTAACACAACCATCCCCTTACAACATTGCAGCTGCCGCCGCCACTGCCACCACCACTCCCTCTACTTCCTCAACCGTTGCCCTCTACCCTGCTATTGCGACCACCTATATGTCACTATTATTAACATCCTTATTCTCACCACTACTCCTACCAGCACCACTCTCGTCTCAACCACACCATCCTTAACACCACCCCCACAATTACTACCAAACATAAATTTATATATATAGGACATTTGTTAATTGTTAAATAACACTTATTTTTAGTTGTAAATTTGCTAAGGATGTTTGGGGTCAAATTCGTGACCTTGCAAGTTCTGTTTTGAATAGTTGGTTGAACCAATTAAATACTAGTGAAACTGAAAGCCTTTTAGCCTTAAGCAAAACTTTAGTAATATGCTGGCAGATTTGAATGAAATGAACAATTTAGTTTTCAAAGGATTAAGAGCTCATCCAGCTAAAGTACCTATGATTGCTGCTGTTGTTGGACAAGATTTATTTAAAGCCAATTACATGACAGGAAAAAGGAGATTCTGTTTGAAAGAGAGGACTATTAAGTGGAAAGCTCCAATAGAAGGCACTTTGAAGATCAACTTTGATGGCTCGGTGGCTAGAGGTTCAGCTGCTGGAGGATTTGTCATTCGATACTCTGTTGGAAGGCCAATTGTTACTCGAACTCACAATCTCGGATCAAATACTATTGCTGTTGTTGAGGCTCTTGCTCTTAGGGATGTTCTTCTTTTTGCAAAACAGAGAAATATCAAGGATGTGGTAGTTGAAGGTGACTCCAAATCGGCTATAAATGGGATTCTCGACCGTTGCAAGATCCTTTGGAGGCTCAGAACTATCTTTGAAGACATCAAATGGCTGGGGACCTCCTTTGATTCTATTCAGTGGCAACATGTTTATATAGAATCCAACTTCCTCACAAATGCTATTAAATCCATTGGTCACAATGTTGACAACATTTGTAGTTGGGATGGGTTGCTTCCTAGTGAGGCTCGCCAAGCATTTGAATTACTGTATGGGATTCGGGTGCTTCCGGGGATTCTTTTTATCTTAATAAAGTTTCTTTCATAGCAAACATTTGGTACTAGACGCGTTATCAATGTTTTCATTCTCTAAAATCATTCTCGAACTAAACTACCAAATGCATTCTCAAATTGCAAAAATGCAAGATCCTATTTGTCCTTTTTGTTTTACAAAACAATTTTTCAAAAATCATTGTGTAAAACGTTACCAAATGAACCGTTAAATTTGTCCAAAAAAAAAAAAAAAAAAAAATCCTCTGTAGCCTCTCTGTGAAGATATGAAATGTAGTAAAAACATCATTTTTACCCAATCTTCTTCAACTTTAATTTTAGTTACTCACATGTTTGATTGTTTTAGCTAGGGTACGCATATGTAGAACTTAAAGGTTAAGTTTTCTAGTTTGACATTGAGTAGTCGTTATAAATTTGCATTTCCACATGTGCTAATTTGGAACCTTTAAATGATCATTTTATACATTTTTAACAAAAATTATTATTATTATTATTATTATTTAGGAGAGGGGGAGAATTCAAAACTATTACATTAAATTTAGAGAATGGAGGTTTCGAACTCGGGACACATAGGTAAAAGCCCAACACCCTATCCACTAGAATATTGGACATCATGCATAATTTAACACACTTAATAATCAACCCTTAGTATTACGGTCTAATAATATTCATCTTCACTGATAAGTGAAAAGTCTTAGGTTCGATTCTCACCAAAAGCGAATTTGAACCACATTATTGCTAGCCCATTGTAAGATTAAGACCACCCCTCCCCTTAGTGTAGATAATATCGATTGTTCAAAAAAAAATAATAATAATCAACCCTGTAAATATATGATATCAAAGTGGAATAAAATTGAGTGGAAAAGAAAAAATTCCAACACCACTTGGGATAAGATAAGATCTTCCTCCTAAATCGACATATTGCCATGTTCAAATTTTCTCCCTCTTTATAGTGTAGATTTTTATTTTAATACAAGTGGTATTGCTACTTTAATTTACACTAAATGAAGAATTTGAACTCGAAACACCATGAGTTAAAGACAACTCTAACCATCAGGGCAGTCTATCAATATGAATTAAAGTAAGGGATTTAACTATAGTACACATATTTTGACATTCGCTTTGTAGAAATGATCTTTATAGTAATGCCAACATAATATGACATATCAATATTATATAATAACGACATAATAAACACTAATCAATTATGCAAACAATGTCAAAATATATTATGATAGCTAATGCGTAATAACATTATCGCTTGTCATCAAGAAAAATAAACGAAGGCATGACCGTTCTGATTTTTCATAGTTCGGTCCCTCAATTATAATGTGCGTGAACCATACACTTGTTTCAAACCATGGGCGTGGGTGACCGGGACCCGTACAGGGGTGCCTACCTGACTATTTCGCTTTCTCACCACACATATAATATATAAAATATATCAATTATACGATTCACATTTCTTTTTTTAATTAATACTTGATATGGTGTCATTTCACACCACAAAAATTAGGAAACACGTCCACGTAGGCACTTTAACCTTGATTTTTTCAGATAAGATTCATGCAATAAACAAGGCTTTAATTTATTGGCTGTCCTCACTTTGATTTGTTCCACTTTCAGTCTTCATCTGTTTGTCTCTCTCCTTTGGCAATCTCCTAGTCCTCAACGCGTTTAATGAATTTTCTAATTACTTTTTTGAAATTTTAGTTGCTTCCCTCGTTTTCTCCATTGAAAACCTGGCATAAAATATTTGATATTCTTTTGAGCTGATCATTCTCACATATTTTAAAACGACTACGTTAGAAGATCATGTTTAGTGCTAAAGTGCTTGCTTAATTGTCTCTCATTGCCTGTTCTGGCAATCTGTACTCTGCTGTGCAAGCGAACAAATTCTAGTTCACTCCGAGCCGGCGTCGAATATTATGAGAATTTTTTTTTTTTTTTTTTATGATTAATTAATGTTGATTAGTCCAGGTTGAAGGTGGTGTTATATTTAAGATCATTTGGTTTTATTGGATGGTACAGCTGTGGTTAGTTTAAGGTCGTTAGGATTTTGGCTATCCCTAATGGAGATGAGTTTGTTTGAATCGAAGTCTATGTCTGTATCTGTATCTGAGATGGTTCAGATGGGAAGAAGATTGTATTTGAACCCGTTTTCGAGTTCCCGGCACATACCAGCTGCTGTTAAATTCTCTCCACACTTGTGTTCTTGCACAGGTAAGTGTTTTCAGACCATAATATGGATACAGGATTAGAAGCTTCTAAAATTTTATTTCGTTCCGCAACATTACTTGAACGGAAGTGATTTCCGCACTCCATTTTCTCTCCTGCAATCTCTCTGTTTCTCTAGCCCTTCGATTGAATAAACGAAAAGATAATCAAGAGATAGAAACAAGGGGAAGAGAGCAGAAGGAGAAAATGGGAGCATGAATATCACTACCCTACTTGGAATTCATTTTCCTTTTAAAAAGAAAGTTGGAAATTTATCTTAGTGCTTGAACTACATTTTAAGTTCATCTGTAGAAAGTTTCTTTCTTTCTGTTTTTTTTTTTTTTTTTTTTTTTTTTTTTTTTTTTTTTTTTTTACTGAATGATTAATTTCTTCTGTTTTCTCCATTTTTTTCCCAGGGTTCGGTCTCAAAGCTTGTTATTCTTCTGAGCCTTCTAGTTCAAGCAATAGGTATCTGTCAGTTAACGCTATTGGATCAGTTGGTGGAGATAAACTTGCAGCTGATACTCGTTTGTTTCAAATAATTAATGGAACGAATGGCTCAAGACCGAATCTGTATTCTACAGAGATAAGGGTACTTGATGCTTTTGATGATGAGTATGGCGGAGTTATCGTTGATCCAGAACGATTACCAGAAAACCCAAATGCCTTTGCTTGTATCCTACATTCCTCACTCTCGCGTTGGAAAATGGAGGTATTTACAAACTTTAGTCATTGAAGGCCTTTGATTTCCTGATCCCTTGTTTTAAATGATCATTGATCTTCACAATTGATTCAAATTTTCATACTTGTTCATTTCCTGTGAAATAATTTGCATTTGACTGCAGGGAAAGAAGGGAATTTGGCTAAAGCTGCCGGTAGAAAAAGCTGAGCTTGTTCCGGTTGCTGTTAAGGTAACTTTTCTACACATGACTTTGAGATATGGATCTGTTCTTTCTTGAGCTGAACGTGAATGAGAAATGGGATTTGATCCTTTTTCTATCTGGAATGGATTGCACAAAAGTTAACAGAACAAGTAAAACACAGAAAGAATGTCTTAGCATCATCGAGTGCTAAAAATGCCATTTCTTCCTTTTACTTTGATCGTTACTAAGTGTTGCAGTCTGTATCTCTGAGATAAGCCGTTTGGTTGCAGGAAGGCTTCCAATACCACCATGCTGAACGAGGTTATGTGATGTTGACATACTGGATCCCGGAAGGACCTTGCATGCTTCCTGCCAATGCATCACATCAAGTAGGGGTTGGAGGATTCGTCATCAATGACAATAATGAGGTATAACATCCTTTGTTAACAGTAGAAGGATCAAGCTACTTAAATTGTTGCATCAGATATCCTTTTTCAGTTTAGGCTTTCATTATAAAACTGGCCAATTTCCTTGACTTTTATTTCAAAATCATAAAATAGTGTTTTACTTAATCGTATGCCTTCGGTAATCAGAATGCTAAGCAAGAAAACTACATACATAATCTTGTCATAAACAACCTAAATTGGCATCACTTCACCCCAATCTAATATGCGTCTAATATTAATTTGCGCCCCACAAATCCTATAGCTCATTGGCCTTTATAAATTTGCTCAGGTCCTCTGATTGAATCCGGTACTAACAAAATAATGACTTGCAGGTTCTTGTCGTACAAGAGAAATATTGTTCTCCGACATGCGAAGGCTTTTGGAAATTACCTACCGGCTTCATCCTTGAGGTAGGTTATCCAATTTTGGAGTACCTTGACCACAGTTCTTTTAACTTTCACTATGTTCAGCAGAGGCTTTAGTTCTTCGTCACCTTATTTATTTCTTCCCTTGGAATCAGTCAGAGGAGATATTCGCAGGAGCTGTGAGAGAAGTTAAGGAGGAAACCGGGGTAAGAATTTGTCAATTGATATAATGATATCTGTTCTAACATTCTATTCCATCTAGATCGTACTAATTTAGTCTTTTAGAATAGTTTAGAATATTCTTCTAAATAATGCTAGTTGCAATTTGTTTTTATCGCAGATTGATACCGAGTTCGTTGAAGTTATAGCGTTCAGGTAATAGTTATGTGTAATTGCTAATTTTCTGATCAAAGGTGAACAAAACTAGGATCCAACATTTAGTGTCGCTAATTTTTCTATCGCAGTCAGCATTGTTTAGAATGAATGCTGCATATTTCTGAGCGTAAAGTGTTCATACGTAAAGAAGTTGAAACCAGTGCTATGGGACACTTCATATAAATTCGGATTACTAATTTTCTACAACAGCAAGTATCTAATAGTTTTGTTTAACATTTAACTCCAGGCATGCTCACAATGTAGCTTTTGAAAAGTCAGATTTGTTCTTCATCTGCATGTTACGACCGCTATCAACTGAGATTATAGTTGATGATCTTGAAATTCAAGCAGCCAAGGTAAATATTTGCACTCAAAGAATACAAGCTTATGCAGACTCAACTAGGTTTTTTTTCGCATTGCTGGATTTTACGATTTTCTCTAACTTGTGGCGTCTTCAATTCCTTGTGCAGTGGATGCCCCTAGATGAATTTGTCGAGCAACCACTGATACAAGAAGATTCCATGTTCAAGAAGGTCATTTCTATATGCATTGCGCGGCTGGGGAAGCATTACTGCGGTTTATCTTCTCATCAAGTGGTCTCCAAATTTGATGGCAGGTTGTCTTCCTTGTACTATAACGTTGTTGACACTCAAGATTCCAACTGTTCAACCTGTTGAAAGAAGGCCTGCTCAATCTCAGTACTGCCCAAAAATCTCAGTAATGCAACTAGTTGGGCATCATTATTGTAACAAAGTTTCAAACAAATGCTTCTTCATTTTTTTTCTTTAGTTTTCTGATGTATATAGAAAATGTCTTCTAACTAAATAAAATGCCTAACCCCCAAATGTTACTAAAAAATATTTGTAATTGGTTTTCTTCTTAAGTTCATGTATCTGTAGCGTTTGTATGTGACAAAAACAAATGAAAAAACCCTTCATTTGGTGTTGGGAGACAATTTTTTTTATTTTTTTTAATTTTTTTTTAACAAACGATATTATCTACACTAAGAGGGTGGGTGTGATAATCTATCCCTAACTTTATGATTTTTTTAATTTTTAAATGAGTGAATTGACGAAAATGCCCTAAAGGCTAGATTGTTGACTTTCGTTGACCGCCTTTCGTGACACGTATGAGTTATTATTTTCCCGTACTCTCGAAGTTCTCAACGGGACAATCGCTTAAGCGTAATTTGAATCGAAACCGAAGTTATGATAGGGGTTTTATGAAACTACAAATCTGAAAAGTACTTTTGTAAAAATTACTATTTATTATTTTACATATCTCTCATAGTTATTATTATTATTATGTTATTATTGGTTGAGAGAAATGAAGGAAAGGAGAATGATGAACGGAGGAAAGAAGAAAAGTAGGTGCTGCTGCCCAATCAGAGGAGAAAGGAAGAGAGTGAGACCCAATCGGAAAGGAGGAGAGGATGAAAGACCAACCAATCAGAAAGCAAAGAAAGGAAAGAAACTACCCAATCAAAAGAGAGGAAATTAGGGGAAAGGAGGAAGCAAAGAAGGAGAGGAACCAACCGGGTTCCCTTCGACCCACGACTCGGTTATGACCGGTGAGTTTCTCCAGCCAAAATCATTGTTTTTTCGATGAATTGGGCCAATCCATCACTCCCAATCATCATCTCGGCCCTTCCTCTACCATTTCCACACCAAATTTGAGGAGATTGGGTTCAAAATTGAGGAAAATTACACCAGTGGGTGCGACGAGCTTCGAGGCTGCGATCCATCAAATTTGAAGGTAACTCCGCCAACCACCACCACTAATAGACTCCCTTAAACCCCAGGAACAAAGCCCAAACAACTATAGGGGCAGCGGAGCACCGGAGGTGACAGATTGAAGCTCACCCATTCTAGGGTTCTAGCGGGTTCATGGAAATTTGAGGTGTTTCTCGGCTAAATTGGACTTGGCCATAGTTATAAAACTTGCTCTAATCATTGAGATCTTCATTCTAGTAAAATTTGAGAATTTTTGAATTAGTTGAATTTTCAGGCGAGTCGGGACGGCTGGCCGCCGCGTGCGATGGGGTGTGGCGGATGGCACATAGGCTGAGACCCCACTGACCTTTCTAGGCTAATTTGGATGCTCCTATTCCATATTTGACATCCGATTAACAAAATTCCATTGTTTGGGTATAATTTCGCTAAGGTCCACCACTTAAACATTATAACAATTGACAATCCGACCGTTGGATAGGCACCAAACGTTAATACATTATAATACGTAATATTTGAGGACCATAGAAACTTACAAATTCAGAATCTGACATATGAATCTTTCCGAATTGGATTTGTAAGTTCATTAAATAAAACATTGATTGCCACTTGAATTGTGATTGGCGGAGATCCGACTGTCGGATCGTGGTAAGGTTTTATTATGTTGTTTTAGAAGCATAATGTGGATCTTTGGAAGTTACAGATCAGAAATCTGAGATGTGGATCTTCCAAATCGAGTTACGTAGGGTTGTGGACCCTGTTGATGCAAATTTTTGCCTTCTTCTTCTTGGACAAATTGCACCTACAAAACAATTAACACCTTAGGTCAAGGCCAAGAGCCTCATGAGCCCATGAAGAAGGGGGGGCTTTGGCCGAAGAACCTTCGTTGCCAAAGTTGGAATTTGAGAGAAAAGTGTTTGGAGAATTTAGAGAATTTGCAAGAAGATTGAACCTAGGTTTTTGGAGAAAATGGGGTGGTATTTTATAGGGGTGTGGCTGACCCCTTTGGGAGATGGGAACCGACAACTTTAGTGTTTTTTTGGTGTAATTTACAATTAATTAGCTAATTAATATAATTTAGGAGAAATAATTTGGGAGTTACCTTGTGAGGGAGATTTGATGAGGAGGGATGAAATAGGTTTTGAATAAATACCTATTCTAATCATTTTTCTCGATTATTTTTGGCTCCATGAATGCCCCCACACCTACTGGGCTGCTCGCAGGTAAGGGCAGCAGATGTAGAGATCTCCAACTTTGATGCAGATTCCCACTTGGACTTGGAATTAGATTCTTCTAGGACAAGGAAATAAATTGCCTCCAAAGCCTAGTTAAGCCTACCTTAAGTAGGGGATTAAATCAACTTCGGAGGGCAATTATTTATCCCTACAAGAAAAAGAGAAAACTAAAGGATATTTGTTCCCCCTCCCCTAGCACTCTTTTTTGCTTGCTTGTGCAAAGAACCGTCTTTTCCGTTGATTTCTTTGTCTTTTCTATGCCACACCGATGTATGAAAAACTTAATTCTCTATGTCTTCTTCTTGGGTGATGTTGCCACGGGGTAGTCGTTAGGGTGGTACAGCACGTCGGTTAGCAGGGGCCAAGAGTCGGCTTAGCATGGGCTAAGAAGGAGGTGTGGCAGGGGCCATTTGGTTGTGTTACTTGGTTTGATTGAAGCCAAAGATTGGCTCGACATGGGCCGAGGAAGTGGCGTGGCATAGGCCACGGTTTGGGCTGCCGCAGCTTGGGTTACTTGCCAAAAATGAGGAAACTGCTTGAGTTTGATTTCTCAGTTGTCGTAGATGAAGCAGTCAAGGATGGAGCTGCTGAAGATGAAGTGTCGAATCAGCAAACTGTTGGGTGTAAAGTGGCTATTGCCCCCTGACCATTTATTTTTTAGTTAGTCTTCAAGCATTCGATCTTTTGAGCTTTGTGGCCTTCTCGCACTGGAGAGCTTACCCAAATGGGTGTCGAGGAATTAGTATACCCTATCGTATTGGAGAGTAATTAGTTTACCCTCTCGCACTGGAGAATAATTAGTTTATACTCTCGCACTGGAGAGCAGACCCATATGTGTGTCGGGGAATTAATTTACCCTCTCGCACTGGAGAGCAATAATTTTATCCCCTTGCACTGGAGAGTAAACCTATATGGGTGTCGAGGAATTAGTTTACCCTTCCGCACTGAAGAGCAATTAGTTTATCTTCTTGCACTTGCAAAGCTTACCTAGATAGGTGTCGGGGGATTGGTTTACCATCTCGCACTAGAGAGCAATTAGTTTATCCTCTCGCATTGGAGAGCTTACCCATATGGGTATCGAGGGATTGGTTTACCCTCTCACACTGGAGAGCATGGAAGTCATTGTCGTAAGTGCAGCTGAAGAAAACTAGATTGCTAGACAATTAAAATAATACTCAACCTGCGAGGTCTTGTTTGGCAATTTCTTGAGGCTTTGAACTACTTGTTCGTGTGCCTTTTTTAGGCTTGGTTATTGATCAACTGAAAATCTAAATGGATTGTAAGCTTCTTCATTGCTAAGTATTTCGCTAGTAGGGGCTGCTAATAAAGCATTGTCTGCTCGTCGTTGGATGCTTTGAAGTTTGGAGTGTCATAGGCTTGGTCGACACGAGCCACATGGCAAGATCGGCACGGTTGGGGGTCGTGGTGTAAGATCGGAATAGTTAGGAGCCATAGTGATAGAGTGTATATTATGATTACACCCAGTCATGTTCATGTCAGAATATCTCTACAAAAAGTCATGTGTTAGCATGTGTCGATGAGCACCCGATATGATATGTTGCTTCATGTGAAATTTTGTGATTTGAATGTCATGCCCTTATTTACTAGATATTGTGCCGTAATGAATTCTTGAGATTTTGCAGGCTACAGTAAGTATTTTTATACTACAAGTAGTAAGTATATTTGGAAACTATATTTGTTTTACAACAAGGGGTTACAATGTTTTCAGAAAGGTTTTTATAAAACTTTATTTTCTGGCCCCTCACCTTGTTTTTCGTCCCTCTAGGTTTTAGTAGCTAAGCTTTCTTATCGACAAGGATTCTTGGCAAATCTTGGTGTAGAAGATTACCTTCAATGGTATAATTCTCACCCTATCTTACTGTACTGTAATTATGCTCTAACATCAAGTGTGAAATGGGTTCATTCTCGCTCACAGCACACTCTTATATTTAGGCACTTTTAGGTTTAAATTTATTCACATATTCCACCACACTACACTTTATGGCTTCATCACCTTCCAGGTGTTGGCCAGCACAGCTCGATTCGGAATCTAAGTGGATATTCGGGGTCAAGGTGTGTCAGTGGGGCAGTGGGTTAAGCCTTACAATGGGCTAGCAATAATGTGGTTCAATTTCACCTTTGGAAAGAATAGAACCTAATAACTCTCACTTACAAGTGAAAAGAAATACCACTAGACCGTAGTACTTAAGTGACTGGTGTTTTGGGACAATTAATTGAAATATTTATACAAGCACTCTATAAAGATTTGTGTTTTTTCTAAACCATGCCGGAGAGGGAAATTCAAATTTAAATGTAAAAAAGCAAGTTCATTACTATATCTACCTTGTATAACACACATATGGACCATTTTGTGTTGTGTTAGTCATCCATATAATTGGAATAAAAAAGTGGAATAGTAGCTGTCGAATTTGGTGCTGTCAATTGCACAAGCCATTCCCAATGAAAGAATACATTGCCTGCTGGCTGAAAGAAAACTGAAGGACTTTAGGGTTGCTAAGTCAAAATTATTGTCTAAATAATATATCCAGAAGTCAGAGGCAAAAAATAAACAATGTCACCCTGGTGCTCCTATGTTCCTAACTCATTGCTGAAGGTCAAGCTTTGTTGGACAGATTGCAATTTGCCAAAAAGGAAGGCTTCGTATTGAAAGTTACTTTAAAATTCTGATCGACTCATCAAAGCAACTTCACTCTACTAAGAAAATTACTATTTAGGTTATTGAATTAAAACAATTACTATCGTAGTGAACAGCAATTGTCCGAGTGCATTTCTACCACTAATTAAATTGTCTAGGCAATTGGTATTAAAATATTAGTTTTTTTTTATAAAATAATTTTATGTTTAATTTTTAACCAATCTCGTCATACCACATGTCATTAGCTAGAAATACAATTTTTCTGGATAGATTTTCAGTAGATTTTTAACCAATCACGTAAGGCAAAAGGTCATGATCTCATAAGAATTTTGTGGATAGATTGATAAGATTTTTAACCAATTCCATCACGTCATGTGTTACTACGGCATGCCACATGACATTATCTACAACATTTTTCTCCATATTAACCTTACATCTGTAAAGAAGTCAATGATATCATTCCTGATATCTGGCCTTAGTTTAGGAAATAAATTTGTAATTGATTTGTATAGATTTATTTTCCTGTTGTATAACTAGAATGTAGGATAGTTTACTTCTCTGTCAAGAGTTCTTCTTTGTATAAATGTCTTCGTATTAATAGAAGAAAATCACTTCCGCAAAATATATTTTTACTTTATTTTACAAGGTATCAAGAGCTAGGTCAAAATCCTAGTTCTTGCCGCTGCCCCTTTTTTGCTATTTTTCAATAGCTTTTTCCATCAACTGTCATGGCCACTGACGACCTTTCCAAAGATGTCGCGGCTAACGTTTTAAATCCATTGTTTATCCATCATTCAGATCACCTATCTATGATGTTGGTTTTGAAGCCCTTAATGGGGACAATTCCTCTACCTGGTCACGTGCGATGAGGATCTCCCTGAGTGCCAAAAACAAGCTCGGCTTTGTTAATGGTACTATCACACAGCCTTCCGAGAAGATCAAACCGAACAACCATTCTATATGGATTGAAGCAAGCATCTCATCAATGGTTTGCAAAGTTTTCGGAAGCTATTCAATCTGCTGGTTATGTCCAATCAAAGGCTGATTGTTCTTTGTTCACACGGCAGCAAGGCAAGTATTTTATAGCCTTCTTAATTTATGTTGATGAAATTTTGATCACTGGCAATGACCATAATGCAATTGAGGCTCTCAAAACATTCCTTAATAGTCATTTCAAGATCAAGGACCTTGGTGACTTGAAATACTTTTTGGGCATTGAAGTGTCACGTTCAAAGAATGGGGTTTTCATTTCCCAACGTAAGTATGCTTTAGAGATTTTGAAGGATGGTGGTCTCTTGGGAGCTCGCCCAGTTGAGTTTCGCATAGAACAAAACATTAAGCTTTCAAACAATGGTGAATTACTTAAAGATCCGGCACAGTATAGGAGGTTGGTGGGCCGATTGATCTATTTAACGATTACTAGGCCGAACATAACATATTCAGTGCACGTGTTAAGTAGATTTATGCATGAACATCGCCGCCCACATATAGAAGCAGCTCTCCGAGTTTTGAAATATATAAAGAGTTCTTCTGGACAAGGTTTGTTTTTCTCTTCTAAATATGACTTGACCTTGAGTGCATATTGTCATTCAGATTGGGCAGGATGCCCTACGACACGAAGATCAACTACAAGGTATTGTGTTTTTTTGGGCTCTTCATTGATTTCTTGGAGATCAAATAGACAAAAAACCGTATCTTTGTCATCAGCTGAGGCCGAATATAGAGCCATGACTGGAACATGTTGTGAACTATCGTGGTTTGATATCTTCTAAGGGACTTGGGTTTGTTGCATCCAAAACCGACCTTATTGCATTGTGACAACAAAGCAGCCCCTTAATATTGTTGCTAATCCAATTTTCATGAACGTACTAGACATATAGAGATGGATTGCCACTTTATTCGAGATAAGATACAAGATGGTTCTGTTGTCACACAATTTGTTCCCTCTTCACACCAACTTGCAGATGTATTCACAAAAGCATTGGGGAAGGACACTTTCTTGAGTATTATACAGAAGTTGGGAGTTCTTGACATCCACTCTCTAACTTGAGGGGGAGTGTAGAGAAGTCAACAATATCATTCCTGATATCTTGGCTTAGTTTAGGAAATAAATTTGTAATTGATTTGTACAGATTTATTTCCTATTGTATACCTAAAATGTAGGATAGTTTACTTCTTTGTCAAGAGTTCTTCTTTGTTTAAATGTCTTGGTATCAATAGAAGAAAATCACTTTTGCAAAATATATTTTACTCTATGTTACAACATCCAACCTAAAGTCACATGCCAAATTCAAAATCTCTCTAAATCCTTCTTCATAATTTATAAATCTTGAGTTCTTATATTGTCTTCTTCAAGGAGATTGTTAGAAATCGAAGAGCAAGATAATAAATTGTTTGATCCAGTGCTTACTGGACTTGTAGATAAACATCAATGACATATCAACAACCATATTGACTACGTATTGACCCTTAAAGTTCACAATATCAACGTGTGAATGTAATACATGCTTAGGCTGCCACTTAGTACTACGGTCTAGTGGTATTTCTCTTCAGTTGTAAGTGAGAGGTTTTAGGTTCAATTCTCGCTAAATGCAATTTCAACCACATTATTGCTAGCCAACTGTGAGGCTAAGCCTACCCCCTCCCTTTTAGTGTAGATAATATCGTTTGTTCAAAAAAAAAAATATATATATATATAGGCTTAGGCTGAGACTTTTACCTTTAATGGCAAAAAGAGTTTGCTCCTACTCCAAAATAAAAAGTTTGATTGTGCTATTCATACTGCCATACTTACCAAAAATAGCAGTTTGTACATTGAAATCAAACTAGGTGTATCATTAGCAGTACTAGAGGATACTTATCAGTTCAACATAGATCGAAAGGTCACAGACGACCCTTTAAGTGGGGAGATCCCAAAATCAACGATAAACCAAACCTCAAGTTATATTATTCATGAACCCCTTTGTAACCATTGCCTAAAGATCAAAAGATTTACTCATCGTACATCCCTACCAAAATTTGGCTTTAGAATACACTAGTTAGGCATCAAAGAAATAAAAATACGATGGTGTAAGTGATGTAGGCATCAGATTTATAAAAATTGAAATAAAACTAATAACATGCATTAATTAAGAGATTTTTTTTTTCTTTTTAAAGACGGCATTTTGAATTTCATTTAGAAGCTAACAAGCTAACAATTACAATGGAGTCGATCCTCCTTCACAAGATCATACATAATAAATGGAGGGTGATCAAACCAAGAAACCAAGTACATTCACCATTCGAATGGATGGCAAAGCGAGCTAACCTATGAGCAACAGAGTTGGCTTCGCAGTGGATATGGGAAGCAGTAGCTTCAGTGATCAAAAGAAGCAGTGACTTTGTGTCACATCCCAGCCCAGGCCCTCACCACATCCCTGGCTCGACTCCACCGTAGCACTATATTGTCCGCTTTGGGCCCCGACCACGCCCTTATGGTTTTGTTTATGGGAACTCACACGAGAACTTCCCAATGGGTCACCTATCCTGGGAATGCTCTCACGCGGAACTCGCTTAATTTCGGAGTTCCGATGGAACCCAAAGCCAATGAGCTCCGAAAAGGCCTAGTGCTAGGTAGAGATGGGAATATACATATAAGGCTTAGAGGATCGACTTTCCTGGGCGATATGGGATTTTATAATCTACCCCCTTAAGGGCCCGACGTCCTCGTCGGCACACATCCGGCCAGGGATTGGCTCTGATACCAAATTGTCACATCCTGGCCCGAGCCCTCACCACATCCCGGGTTCGACTCCACTGTAGCACGATATTGTTCGTTTTGGGCTCCGACCATGTCCTCACGATTTTGTTTTTGGGAACTACATAAGAACTTCCTGGTGGGTCACCAATCCTGGGAATGCTCTCACGTGGAACTCGCTTAACTTCAAAGTTCCGATGGATCCCGAAGCCAATAAGCTCCCAAAAGGCCTCGTGCTAGGCAGAGATGTGAATATACATATAAGGCTTAGAAGATCGACTTCCTTGAGCGATGTGGGATGTTACACTTTGCATCCTCGATGATTAGCCCAACATAAGACAAATTCACTTAAGACACATTTAAGGCCAAAATGATCTGGTGAGAATCACTCTCAAAGACAACATTATGAATGCCCCTTTCAACCACCAGCTCAAGCCCAGGACGGATGGCCAACACCTTCACTTGAACAGGTGAAAAGACATCATCAAAATTCCTCATTATAGCTCCCACAAAGCACCCATTATAGTCCCTAATCACAATTCATGCACTCCTAATCTTAACATTATGGTTCCACGTACCATCCATGTTAATCTTGTGATATCTTGGAGGTAGACTTGACCATCGTGGAGAGATAATTAGGCAAGTAGGAGCCAGAGGTTTGGATGTGATTTTTAAAAATTCCTACCACCAATTAAAAACACATCATGTCATGATATTAGGCATAAGATTCAAAATCTCCCCCCATAATTTTGAGTTCCTAGCTAACCAAATAGCCTAAATCTTTATCAGGATCCTATTGAAGTCGGCCTAATTCAAAGTTTTGTGCCATTCGGAGTGCCCAATCTACTATAGATTTGTCGGTTAGAGGAGATTGGAAAGCACCCATAGGAGATGAAAACCAAATAGCTCGGGCAAACAGACACTTTAGCAGAAGATGAAACGTAGTCTCACCCTCAGACCACATAAAGTACAATTAGGGTCAACTGGAATGTGTTTGCAAATAAGATTGGATGGTGTTGGAATGATATGAGACAGAATTCTCCAGGCTATCATTTTAACTTTAGGTGGAATGTCGGCCTTCCAAAGTTTTTCCCAAAGACCATCGAGGGGACAACTTGGTGCCGAGGAAGAAGCAGCCAGAGAGAGCGCCAAAATCCAGTTCCTAGCAACATGATAAGCATTTTTGACGGCGAATTGCCCTTTCTTGTCATAATGCCAGATGATTCTATCTTCCATTAGGCGCTTGGTCAGAGGCATAAATCGCACTAGATCTACTTTCTCCTTTGAAAGAACCGAAGATAGAAGGTCTACATTCCATCGAAAATCAATCATGATGAAGTCGCGAACAACAGATATGGGCGTGTTCACAGGCCTTGGTGAAAAAACCTCAAAGGTGGAGGGATAGGGCAACCACTTATCACCCCAGACCTGCGTGCGACTTTCGTCACCAATTTGCCATCTTGATCCTCGCATAATAATCTTTTAGCCTGCACAAATGCTACATCATACAAACGCGGTATTCAGCCAGACCTTTGTATCCAAAAAGGAGGAATGCAAGAAATACCAAGCTTTCAGTAGCCTAGCCACCAGAGATTGAGGTTCAACAAGTAATTTCCACCCTTGCTTTGCTAGCAGCCCAAGATTAACGGCATAGAGGTTACAAAACCAAAGGCCACCCTCTGATTTTGGTCGGCAAAGTTTGTTCCACGCCAACCAATGAATCCGTTTAGAATTACTTGTTTCATTCCACCAAAAGAATGCCATAATTTGATGCAAGTCATTGCATTAGTATTTTGGCAGTAGGTGACAGTACATCGAGTATAGTGGGATTTCTTGGGCAACCATCTTGACTAATAACTCTTTCCCAACTGCACTTAGACATTTCCCTTTCCACCTTTGAAGTTTTGTCCAAATTCACTCCTTTATATGATTAAAGCAAGCTCCTCGGTTTCGACCCATAAAGGTAGGCAACTCAAGGTACTTTTCATGTATATCCACCCATTCCACCCTAATTAGGTCAACTAGTGAAATCTGATCTCCCCTTCTAATATTTCTATTGAAGCTCACTGCACTTTTCAATAAATTCACTTGTTGACACAATGCACATTCATAAGTGTTAAGAATCGATTTCACCCTACAGTTAATCTTCCTAACGAGCTCACATAAACACAAAGCAATCATCTGCCAAGAAAAGTGATAGATCAACAGGGCATTCTGAAAGATCAAAATTCCTTGCATAGCATCAGAGCATTAATACTTTGCAATCATAGCCGAGAGGCCCTCGAGACACAATAAGAAGAGATATGGTGAAATAGGGTCACCTTGTCTCAGACCATGGAACGACAGCATGTAACTTCTTAGAGAACCATTGACAATAAACGAGTATGACATTGAGGAGACACGCATCATGACCAAATTTCCCTATTTTGTATTAAATCCCAGCTTTAGCATAACACGTTCCAGGCAACTCTAATCAATTTTTTTGTAAGCTTTACACATATCTAGTTTTGGAGCGAAGAATCAAGAGATTAAACCTTAGCGAGCAAATTCAAACCTGGCAAGTTGGTCATATGTAAAGTGTAAACATACATCCATATTAAAACAAAAATAAATATGTCTTTATGAAACCATGAGAATGAATCCAATGCCATCGTCAGTTTCCCACTCAGTCAGTTTCAATTTCTCTAGGGCAGTGAAAGAAGGGTTAGTATTTGTCATAAATGTCTTGGACTTTCTTGGCGAAGATGGAGCCGCTCAAGAGAAGTACACAACACACTTGTAGGTCAAGAATGAAGACGAACTACTAGATCCCACTGACGACGAAAGACCTACTAAAGAAGAGAGCAAGAGAGTCCACTGGACTCGGGAAGGAAAATAGGGAAAAGCGAAGAGATAATGTGTCATAGCAGCTATGTGAAGGTGTCACATGAGTAGGAGATGAAGATGATGATGTTTTTTTTCTTTCAATAGGGATTTTTTTTTTTTAAGTAATAAAATAAAATATTGATTTTTGATGGTTAATCCACATGACGCAATATGGTTGGATCGATGGGCTCCATCCTTGTGCCACATAAACAACTAAAATTTCCATGTCCTTCGAGCTTTAATAAGAAAATAATTGAATCCATGAGTTTAATGGTGATTTAGAAGGGAAAACATTTTTAACAAGAGTGAATGGAATGAAACTTTTGTTACCAATAATTTCATTGTTCGCTTTATTGTGTTCTACTTATATGAGGTTCATTAAGCAACAAATACATAGTAATGCAAGTGTGAGAGAGTCCTTTTAGGATAGGTAAATTTATATAGACAAGGAGAATCCTAGCAGATATCTAGCAATAGATATTCTTTCCTTATAGTGTTGTGATTACTTGTGGTACAAGCCAATTCCTAGATTGTAAGAATGTCCAAGAAATAGGAAACTAGTTCATCGGAACAAGCCTCTATGTCTTACGGAGCAAGCATTGGCTCCTCATCAAGACTTGCAAGCCTAGACAACCATTACAGAGTCTAACATGGGTGCAGTGGCACCTGTTGGTCCCTTTGTACGACCCAACCCAATCAAAGTTGGTTAGTCCATGACAGGACTTAGAAGTCATTTGTATTCTGATTCGCCTTACTCCACCTAAATTACACAAAAAAAAAAAAAAAAAAAGAATTCGTGGTCCACTCTTATTTGCCTTATCCACATCTAGTGTAAATCGACTCGACTTCGTTAACCTGTCATGTCTACCTAGTGCAATTTTGCTCCTTGCCGATGGAGTGTATGTGCTCATAGTGGTGGATCTAGGAAATATTATTAGGGTGGTCAATAAGAATAGCACACAGTATGCAAATTTTTTTTTAACAATAATAGCATGCATATCGCCATTTGTTTAAGTCTTGGTAGGCCTAAAGTCATTTGCAAAGGCATCATGTACACCTGTTAATGCCTCCTTTGCATGGGTAACTAACATGTCCAAGGCTGCTCCCATATGAATGCTTAACAAAATAACACACTTATCTTGAACACACTAACAAATTGATTGATATCATTGCATCCCATTAATATGTTTGTCCAAAAATGATGATGCTTTGTTCATTCTCTAATATTACCACTTCATTTATTTTGCATTTTTGGATAGTCTTTTACTTGGTTCTTTTTTTCTTCTTAACCAACAAACAAGCCAAAGGTAAATTATATTAGCACTAGACTGGAAAGGGGCAGCACCTCTCTAATGCATTTTATCAAGCAGTTGGAGGGCATATATGAAGGGCAACTCCAACCTTCAAAAAAGCAGCACTTAAGTCCATGGAGATTCATCGAGTTCAGAAGATCAGCTGACCCCCTTGCCCTAAGTCGATTAGCCCATGTGTGCTCGTCCCACCTGATTTCTAACCTATAATGGGTTTTCAGTTCTATGCAATTCCCTTAATAGTCTACCGAACAAGTTCAGTTTTTGCTACTATTCACAAGTTGGTTAGAGATGGCAAAACCCTTAACTAAGGGTTTTAAAGTCATCACAAATGCCAATTAAGAAAGGGTATTCTAGTATTTTAAATTAGTTGTTCAAGGGTGTTTACGATATTTAATGTAATATCATAACAAATGCCAATTAATGAAGGGTATTCTTGTATGGCTAAACCGAACAACCCCTCCCGTTAGTATAAAGGTAGGGAGGAGTTCGGGGAGTTGGGAGGAGAATAATTTTTCTTTTAATTTTTAATTTTATTTCTTTGTTAAATATTTTAAATCAAATAAATAATTTTGTAAATAAGTTTATAAGAATTTATAAAAAAATTAAACAAAAATTAGACGGAAATGTCCTTAATTGGCTAACAAAGATAAACACAAGGACCAAATTGGCTAAATTGAAAACACAGGGGCTAAATTGACCCAACAACTAAAACACAGAGACCATTTTAACATTTAAGCCATAAAAGCTTGAAAAGTTATAGTTTTTGACACACCCCAACCCAGAAAGTCCACTTGGACCCTGAATCGAGCTGTGCTGGCCGACACCTGGAAGGTGACGAAGCCATAAAATGTGATAGTGCATAAAAAGTGATTAAATTTGAAACTAAAAGTGTCTAAATACCAGAGTGCGCTACGAGTGGGAGCGAACCCATTTCACGCGCGATGTCAGAGCATAAGTAAGGTACAGTAATGTGAGTAAGAATCATACCCTCAAAAATATCCATCAATACTAAGATTCGCCACAGATTTTTGTCGATACAAACTCAGCAGCTAAAACCTGGAGGGCACCAAAGAGAAGGTGTGAGTAAGCAATAAAACCAAGCTTCCCAAAGTTACTACCTCTCTAAAAGTAATGCCCCTAAATGTACAACCCGTATCGTTTTCCGTAAGACAGTACAACATATATACATATATCCAAACCATACTCGGAAATGACCAAAACCACGGTTCGCCATCAACTCCACCATACATCAATAAGTAGGCCAAATGAACTAAATCAATACAAAATGATATATCAATCAGAGTCAGCTAAAATGACATGTACAACTTATCTGTATCTCATCAATCATGGCTAGTATATAAGTCGGAGTCGCCTATAGTGACCTGTACGACTTATCCACATCTCGTCAATCCTGGCTAGCATATAAGTCGGAGTCACCTATAGTGACCTGTACGACTTATCCACATCTCGTCAATCTTGGCTAGCATGTAAGTCGGAGTCACCTATAGTGACCTGTACGACTTATCCACATCTCGTCAATCTTGGCTAGCATGTAAGTCGGAGTCACCTATAGTGACCTGTACGACTTATCCATATCTCATCAATCATGGCTAGCATATAAGTCGGAGTCACCTATAGTGACCTATACGACTTATCCATATCTCGTCAATCCTGGCTAGCATATAAGTCGGAGTCACCTATAGTGACCTGTACGACTTATCCACATCTCGTCAATCTTGGCTAGCATGTAAGTCGGAGTCACCTATAGTGACCTATACGACTTATCCATATCTCATCAATCCTGGCTAGCATATAAGTCGGAGTCACCTATAGTGACCTATACGACTTATCCATATCTCATCAATCCTGGCTAGCATATAAGTCGGAGTCACCTATAGTGACCTGTACGACTTATCCATATCTCATCAATCATGGCTAGCATATAAGTCGGAGTCACCTATAGTGACCTATACGACTTATCCATATCTCATCAATCCTGGCTAGCATATAAGTCGGAGTCACCTATAGTGACCTGTACGACTTATCCATATCTCATCAATCATGTGCAGCACATGGCAACCAGTACGACAGTATCGAAGTTGCCTAACTCATAACTGTAGTCATGCTATAACTCAATCGATTCAATTAATACCATAAACTCACCTGAACTTACCTGGGTGTCCTGAGTTCACCTTTGCACTTGAAAGCATTCCCAATAATTATAAGCAAGTAATATACATATGGATATATCATGATGCAATCTACTACTCAACCATGTCGTAGCATTTTCAATTATAAACAATATGGTGTGAAGTGTACAATCAATAACGCCATACTCCCAAACTACTTATTTTCAGGGATACTTATCCATAACAATCCAATTAACTCTAATTTAACTAACTAATTCACAAAACTAAAACTTGTCTTTACCAATTTCCTTCGCATTACTCAATTTCCCAAGCAAGGCTTTTGTCTCAAATATTTTATGGCTGCATCTAACGTCTCGTTAGACTGCCTACGTACCCTAAACAGGGATCAAGCCATTCGTAGTTCACATTGTACGTCAAGCATTCACAATAATTATATATGAAAGTAATATGCCTAATCAATTTAAAGGTGTCGATAGAACTCTCAATAATATGCACAATAAAAAGGAAAAGATCCACTCACCTGGAGTCCACGCTATACTACTCTAGCACGCGCATCGAGGCGTCCTGAATGATCGGTCCCTGTGGCCAATTATCAAATCACATCTCAGAACTCTTATCTGAAGAATATGCAATTCACATAAAACACAACCTCGACGACTTTCTAAAATAGGTTGAGACCTATTGACCACAAGTCAACCGTCGATCAAAGATCGACGGTAGGGTTTACAACCCTGTATAACCTGACCCGGAAGATCCGCATATCAGATTTCCAATCTGCAACTTCCAATGATCCACAATATGTTTCTAGAATAACATCTTAAAATTTCATTACGATCCAACGGTCAGATCTTCGCCAATTGCCTAAAACAAGTGGCCGTGAACATTTATTTTACTAACTTACAAATCCAATTCAGGAAGATCCGTAAGTCGGATTCCCGATCCGTAAATTCCTATGATCTTTAAATATTACGTATTATAATGTATCCAATTTTGGTGACGATCCAACGGTCGGATCATCGATTCACATTTTTATCAAGTAGCGTTTTATAACGAATTTAGGTTCCAACGATCAACCTACGTCATTCAAATGACAAAACTGAATTCAAAACATTCGACATAGCCTAAAAATAGCATTGGCGGCTCACCGGCCACGCGCCGCCGCACGCGCCGCCGCGGGTGGCGGTCGGCCGCCCCGACTCGCCGGAAAATCCAACTAATTCCAAAAATTATCAAACTTCACAGAAATGAAGATCTCAGTGAGTGGAGCAACTTTCATACCTGCCACGAAGTCCAAAAGTGGACGGAAGATGGTCAATTTTGCCCACGAAGCCGGCGGGTGCCTAAAACTTCCCGACGTCGATTCGTCGTCTACGGTGGTCCAACGGGGTCAAGGTTGGTTGGGTTTTGCTCCTGGGATGATGGGCTACAAAGCCCAAGTGGTGGCATCGGCCATCGCTTTGCCGATTTGCCGGAAAATGGAGAAGGGTGGCCGGAGCACCATTGATTTTCGTCAACTTTCGTGGCCTCAAACCTCCACATCCCGTGGTCAATCAAGGTGGTTCTTGGGTGAGTTTTGTAGAGGGGAATGAGAGCTTCAAAATGGTGGTGGTGGCATCGAAAAACTCCACCGGAGTTGGCCGGAATCGGCCTTGGAATATGGCCTCGCGGTGGTGCGGGTATGGGTGCACGGGAAGCCTTTTTCCCTTTTTTTTTTTTTTTTTTTTTTTCTTTTCTTCTTTCTTTCTGATTGGGCTTCCATTAATTTAAATAAACACTCACCTTGAATAACCAATTTCGAACGTCCGTAACTATACCGTTATAATTCGGACTCGCAAACGGTTTTCGCCTATACGTTCGTACCAATGAGTACTACGAGGATATGCTAAAAGAATAAGTCCCACATCTCTCAAGTCAATGGTCAACAGAAGTCAAAGTCCGTGCCTCTAGGGCAATTTCGTAAACTCACGCTTTTAAAATAAATTAAAAATGTAAAATTTGGAACGGGTTGTCACAGTTTTAATAAAAAAAAAACCATGTTATAAGTTTTATTTAATGATTAGTACATGGCCCATATTAAAGTAGTCCAACTAAAAATGGTCCAACTATAATAAATTATGATTTGTCGATTTTACCCCTAACTTTTTTAGGTTGAGTTCCAGATTTTCGTCATTATTGGAGTTTATCGTTGTTTTGCAGACTTTCTTCTTTTTCTTTGAAACAAAAAAATAGATCCTCATGCTATTTAATTTATATTTTGTACTATTTCGTTGAAATGTGATCGTCGTTATTATTCTTAGTGTATTCGAGGTACTGTTTTTTAATTTTTCATCGTTTGTTTCTCCAGAAAATAAATTTGAGATTTGCATGCTATTCAATAATAACAACGGGTCATTATTTCTAGACTATAAAAATAAACTGTTTCTGGATTTTAAGTAACACTGTTTATGGAATCTAAGTCACTGTTTCTAGAATCTAAGTTACTATTTCTGGAATCTAAGTCACTGTTTCTGGATCGAAATGAAATAGACATGTTGTTTCTTAAATGTAAGCTAGAAAAGAAATAGTGCAATTCACTGTATTTGGATTCAAAGCAAAATAAAGACCATGTTTCTTAAATATAATCAACTGGTGCATGAAAGAAAAGAAACAGTCAAAAGTTAAAACATAGATTGTTTCTGGAACTAAGTCACTGTTTCCGAAACTAAGTCACTGTTTCCGGAATTTAAGTCACTGTTTCTGGATTTTGGTTCTTTTCTTTCCAGATACAGTGTTTGTTTGTGCATAGACAAAACAAACATTGTATTGTATTTGATTTTTTTTTTTTTTTTTCCAAAAACAGTGTTATGTTTTGGGTTATCCAGAAACAGTTTTATGTTTTAGTTCTTTTTTTTTCTTTTTTTTTTTCCAGACACTTTTTTGCTGGTTTCTACCATTAAACTTTTTTGAACTTGTTTCGGCGGCTTTGTTCCGATGAATGCTTCATTTTTCAAATTTGATTTGAACTTTGATTTGGTTGTTTTTGAAAGGGGGGAATTCTATTTGATAGGAAGACAGGGAGTTATTATGGGGATTTCGTGCTGGGTTGAGGTTGGTGAAGAGTCAAAACAATATCAAATCATTTAGGGGTATTTACAGAACTATAGATTTGTAGTGAGTTGGGCTTGTAAGTTTGACCCGTGGATAATAGTTTTGGATGATTTTTTTATTAAACTTTGAGCCCTTCTGGTTAAATAACATTTTGTGATTGTTTTTGGTTAAATATTTGTTGGACCAAACCCTTTTCATTAAAGCTCCCTAAAAATAATGATGTACTTAACAAGAAAAACCCATGAAGGGTATTCTTATATTTTAAATTAGTTGTTCAAGGGTGTTTACGACATTTAATGTATCTCAGCGAATGGGTGCATTGGTATTTCAGTTAGTCATGTAAGAATTGTAGAACACTTAGTGTGCGTTTGTTGCATCAGACTATCTCGGACTGGACTAGCTTTTAGAACTAAACTAGACTGCCTTAGAATAGACTAAGCTAGACTAACTTAATGAAGCGTATAATGCAGGTGTCGGACTAAGAAGCAGGATAATTAATAAATTCTAATATTATATTAATTTATCTATATCTCTATTAATAGTTTATTCTTAATTCTTTGATTTTTTTTCCTCTTTTTTTTCTTTTTTTTTGTTCTTCTAAAGACTCTTCCTCTTCTTCGAAACCCAATCGCACACTTTGAGATCAAATCAAAACCAACTTCCTACAATTGCATATCAAATCAAAACCAACTCCCCGTAATTACAGATCAAATCAAAATCAACTCTCGACAATTTAAAATTCCACAATTTGAGATTAAATCAAAACCAATTCCACAATTTGGCGTCTCAGGTTGCTTACCCCATCTTTATAGCCGGCAATCCCAAGCTGCTATCGTCCCAATCCAAGACCTTTGCTATTTTCGTCGCCATCGCAAGCGCCGACGTTTTGGCCTCCAATATTCCTTCATCATCGTCATGTTCCTCACCCACCACTGGGTTCACAAGGATTTCAGGATTTGAGTTTCAACGGCTGTTGTGTTCCTCACCCACCACTGGGTTCAAAAAGATCCCATGATTCGGGTTAGAATGGAGACCATCGGCAGTGATCTGTGCCCACTGACAGTTGGAGGTGGTGCAGTTATATAGGTCTTGTTGGAGGAGGAAGAGATAGAAGAGAGCAGAGAAGGAAGACGATCTTAGCTAGTCCCCTCCTTTTCGAGGGCTCTCGCTAAGAACTTCTAGCGAGCCTGTTAGTCCACACGAGTCCCCTTTAGTTTCATTAAACATAATCTCAGTATCTAACAAACACTGGACAGTTTAATCCGGTGAGAGTTAAGGAAGCCAAACAAACGCAACCTTACTAGACTAGCGCCATTTTGTGTCTTTTCCCAAAAATCAATTAGAAGCCCAAGTGGTAAGATGTTCATTTTCATTCCAAGGCTTGCGAGTGCTGCTACTTAGTAGTTGTTGATCAATTTTTATTCCAAAGGTGAATAAATAGAAAATATTTTTACTCATCATCTTATATCGTTGTTTTATTTTAAATTATAAAATTTGTGATCATAGAAGATTAAGTCAAACTCATTTAATAGTTTAGGGGTTGGTTTGTAAACTTTTAATATGATCGAAAACGTTTTTAGATAAAATATTTTTGATTTCTAAAAAATCACTTAAAGTGCTTTTTTATGTGCTTCTTGCATGAAATAATAAAGTAATTTTTCAGATTTTACTTACTATTTATTAAAGATTGATTTATAAAATAATTTCATGATAAGCAGTTTTAACTATTTTAAAAGTACCTGCAACCCTTTATTTAAGAGGCAATGCGTATTACCGTTAAGTAACGATAGTGAAAAATAATGCAGCCAAATGAATATTTGTCGTATCGATCTAAGTTATAAATCCCAAATTCATACACATGACGGAATGTCGGCAAGAAAATGGTAAATTTTATTTTTGATGATATTCCACAAGACAACAACGTACAAACTACACTCAACCAATAACCAAAAAGTCGTTTTAAAATATAGTTTTGATATTTCTCCTGAAACTCCAAATTTTCTCTCTCAATCTTCCTCCCGTTTCTCGGCATCCAAACGGCGGAATAACTTTGTGCCAGGGTTCGTTTTGATCGGCGAGCGGGATGATCAGGTTGTGCTAATTTCCGAACTCAATTGAGCAGATTAGGGTTTACGAGTGACTCAATATACAATGCGGTTGTTTCCTTTGAGCTTAAGCCCAAGCTCGACCGCCAGAGCAGACAAGGAGCTCACTGATCGGAAAAAAAATCGCGCCCATTTGTACCTCAATGTCTACGATCTCACGCCTGTGAACAACTACCTTTACTGGGTTGGATTCGGGATCTTCCACTCCGGCATAGAAGGTTTGGGATTTTTGTGCCTCTTTCGGGTTTTTGAGTGATGCAAGTTTGAATTTTGAGTGTTTTATGTTTATTTAGGTGTTATTGATGTTTAATTGTGGTTAATTTGGGTTTATTGTGATGCATTTTATGAATTTTGAGGAATTTCTACAGTGTATTGTGTTGTTAGACTTTGCTGGTGTTTTGTAAGAAAAGAGTGACTGAAATGGTAACTAGAAGAGAGTGCTTGCGTCCGAAAGCATGCTGCTTAATTTATTATTGACAAGATGCAAACAATTATATCGTTTCTACTGAAGATTTCAGATAATCATGGGATGAAATGAAACCTAAAACAGCTTGTGAACATTGATTTGCCTCTCTAAGAAATCTTTTTTTGTCTCAAATGAAAACTGCGTTTATACGTTTATATGCATAATGAGATGCAGGTTTAGGTAAAGATTAGTACTTTAGAGTATTAATGGAACTTTATCGAAACAATATTTGATATTTGCATCCGTACCTGAGGAAGATGAAATTTCAGTTCTTCTTCTCGTAAGTGTTAAGTAAGAAGAAAAAAAGTACCATTTTGTTACACAAGTCCACAAATCAGCTGATTAAGAAAGTAGGATTATTTAATGAGAGAATTGTAAGTTTTATATGTTCCTTACTAGAATATATGTAGTCTGCAATGGTGGTTGTCGAATAAAAGCGTCAAATCATAAAAGGGTTTTGTAGCTAATGTAAACATCAAATATGCAGATAGGTAACATCCTATAGATTACAATATAGTATGAAATGGAGCAATCAGGATTGAGGTATGTAAACTCACCTGGTGGCAGCCATGATGAATAGAGCCTTTGGGATAGTCTCCTCCTCTCTGCATTTCTGCATGTTCAAGGCTTCAAGCTATACAATAGGGCAAGGTCTGTATTGAACATGTAGTTATGAGATTAGGGACCGAACCTATATTAATACAGTCCAAATCCACCACCCCTATTAGAGAGAGAGTTAATATTACTATGCCATATCTAACTAAAAGTCCAACTCAATGAGGGATGCCAGAAATAATCATTCACATAAAGATCTATTACGCTAAATACATTGCAGCCTACGATACATGTGTGGCCAAACAATACTCAAAATATTCTAACTGATATATTATACATAACTTTTAATTTGTGTGAATCATCAACCCACATAAGGGGTTATTGCAGCTATATCATTGCAGAACATATAATAATTATCTGTTGAATTTAGGTATAATGTTTCTTGAACCACGAGTAGCTAAATGTCAGAAAGCTGGAATGGAAATCTTAGAAAAGTACATTACTTCTTGGATTTGTAGAATCATTTACTTATTATTGTTGATGATTTGCTCATAGTTTTTCTTTATTTTGCACTGAGGTGTTTGACGGCATCCCACTGGCAGTCGTTATACAAAATTGTAGTTGGAAAACATGACAAAGTTCTACCTATTTTCGTTTACAGTTCATGGCTTGGAGTATGGCTTTGGAGCCCATGAGTACCCCAGCAGTGGGGTTTTTGAGGTAGAACCAAGAAGTTGTCCTGGCTTCATCTTCAGAAAGTCAGTCCTGGTGGGCAGCACTGATATGTCTCGCTCAGAATTCCGGTCATTTATGGAGAACCTTTCTGGAAAGTATCATGGAGATACCTATCATTTAATTGCCAAGAATTGCAACCATTTCACTGATGAAGTTTGTATGCGGCTAACTGGAAAAACTATACCTGGATGGGTAAATCGGCTAGCCCGAGTAGGTGAGAGTAAGATACTCTACTTCAATACTCACAAGACCTACACGCTACTTGAATTACATTAGGTTTTCTAGACCTTGTAAATGAATGACATATCCTCGTTTCGGATTATAAATGCACAATTGTGTGATTATTATATGATTGACTTGGCTCTGTGTGCCCATAGATTCTGTACCCTCGGTGGGTCCACAAATGTTTAATGAGCTTTTCCTTTTTCTTAGTAAAGGTTTCTCTTAATTTTCAGGTTCTTTCTGCAACTGTCTTCTTCCAGAAAACATTCAAATTTCAGCAGTGAGACGTCTTCCTGACCACCCGACATATTCTGGTATGTTCCCATCCATTGGGAAAAAAATTGTTCTATAAAGAGTTTTGAATCACAATCTTGCATATTTTTCTGACTTCCTTTTCTGCAATAGAATTATACTTTCCTCTTCTAGTCTTATGGTACTCAAGCTTCTAATGTTTTAAAAGGCGAAGGCGTGAGTGAGGCGTTTGATGGATAGCCCCGTCTAGGCGAAAGCCTTGAAGCGTGAGGACTTAATTTTTATACTATATATTATATATATGTATATATTATAATACTTTTTAAAACAGATATTCATTGTCATTCAAAAGTGCACAAATTATATGCAAATATAACTCACATGACCTAGTTTAATCAAGCAATCAAATTAATCAATATTCAAGCATCTACTTAAGTAAATGCCTATACATACATATATATATATATATATATGTAGATTATAAGAAGAAAAAGAGAAATAAGGATAAATATAAAGACTTAAAGAAAAAATAATAAAAAGATGTTTTTTCTACCGGCCAATCATTAGCATATTTAGGAAACTAATAAAACCAAAAAAAAAAAGGTTATCTAATATGTATCTTTTATATGAGGAAATAAATATTAAAAGCAAAAAGTGAAGGTTGAGGAGTTGGCGGGTAAATGTCAATAAGTGAAGATAGTGGGGTAATAAATATTAACAAAGTGGAGCAGTTAAAGCTTTAAAGGCAAAAATAGAAAATTAAAAAACAAACTCAGCCTAAAAAACCCTAGCCGTCGTCTTCATCTCCTTCATCTCCTTCGCAGGTTTCTTGGTCTGCAACTCAAAAACAGCCCTGCAACTAAAAGAAATCCATATTTCTGCAACCTAAAAATGAAAAAGGGACGCCCAGTTGACGCCTCAGGCGCCTAGGCGCGCCCCGACGAGCCTAGGCAACAGAGGCGAAAATGGTGAAGCCCCACCTCCAAGGCCGCTAGGCGCGCCACCCCGAGGCGAGTTTTTTAACACACTTTACAGATATACATATAAAATAGGTACAAGGAAAAATAAACTGAAGCAGATATTCTTTTGCTCGTACTACTAAAAGGTTCATGAACATGTAATTTGTGTGCGACGTGGTGGGAGTTGAGGTGAGATGAGAGAGGGCTGGAGTGCATAGAAGGAGAGGCGGTTGGTTAAAAGAAGGGAGATCAGAGTAAAAATAGGAAACATTGAATTAAAGAGAGTTAGACATAATGCATATAAATAATTTTAGAGTTGTTGGGTATATATAAAACCAACAATAAAGAGTGTTAGACATAATGCTCCTTTCTGATCAACTTTTACAATTTTAAGTTTACTTATCTAACCCAATACCAAAAGTGCTCAACTAATCCACTACCATATATTGCTCATCAAAATTTCAAGCCACCAATTTCTCTCTAAACCAGAGTAATCTCCACCTTAAAGCTTAAAGTTTCTGATTGATTTGTGGCTTAAATTCTTGACATTTGGAATTCCCGAGAACTGAATTTATGAATATAATTAGTTTGTTTAGACTTAGGGTCTGCTTGTTTGTTTCTCTTTTGTTTCAAACTTTTTGGTGGTCTTATGTCCATTAGAACGAGTGAGATAATAAAAATATGATATCCGATATGTGTGGGTTTTCTTAATTCTGTGTTTGAACTTGTTCCGGCCGAGGTTGAACAAATGAAATATATTAAGTTGATTATAAATGGACAAGCATCAAATGTCTGAGCAACTGTGGACATCGATTGAGCATATGGAGATATGTCTGATTTCTGGTGTCCATGCATCATGTGGTCCTGGTTGGTTGAATGATGCTTGAACCTGGAACTAAAATGCATGATATAAAAAATAAATCATAAATTCACACTTCTTTCTCCAGAAGATTCCTCTCTTATCGCAAATTTCTTGTTAATTTGGCAATGTGGTAAGATTAAACTACGTTGAGAGTTTGTAAAAGAATTAAGAAAGTTGGAGAGATTATGTGTTTGAGAAAGGGTAAAGAACTCCTAGGGTATAGGTGGGTGGTGATATAGAGTGCGTTACTTTATTGTAAATAGGATCTAAGAAAGGCATGTTTTGGAGTTCAATAAAATCACCCAAAAGAATTTCTTTAAGACCCTCTGATTAAATAAAATGCAATTGACTTCTCCTCTAAATGCTTTTGACTTTTCCACAAAATGCTTTTGAATTTTTTTTCCAAAAGCCTTTTCAACATAGTTGAATATTATTTGGATGGCTGAAATTGGCATGCCTTCTGCTTGAAAAGAGCTTTAGTTGCAAGTTCAGCTTTTGGAGAACATAATTACATGATACCGTGAAGACCACCTATTAGTCATGAACAAGCCATGATAGAGTGGTACAAGCAACCCAAATTCCTCTTTGACCATATCATTCAGTTTTCTTTTACCATGCAACAAGGTTCTGGAGAAGATGGATTAACAAATGAAGCAAAGAACACAACATGGAGTTGTGGTGCAGATGTTAATAAAAGAAAATATCGAACAATAGTTTAGAGTAGTTCATCACACAAAACATTTCAACAGATGTTCTGTTTTTCTTCTCTGGATGGTGCTGGTACTAAGCTTACCAAATGAAATGGGGGTAAGATACAATCCTTAAATTGAATCCAGCTTGTTCATATGCTGGAGAAGTTTAGCGAAATGGAGAAGAGAGAGAGACAAAAGGGAAGCTTGTGCGCACAGATTTTTATCTGAGAGAGGGTAAGAGGGAAAGTTGATACGATACAATAGATTGCTTTTGTGTTCCCTACAAAGTAAAACAAAATGTGGTTTCAACCCATGAATGGTGCACCACCTTATGGTGTACAAATGTGTGTTTTTTCTGTTCCATAAACAGGACGTTTAGTTATAACACCAAATGTGTTTTTCATTGTTATCTTTTTCATACCATGACTTGTGACCATGGATTTGCCTTGCTCTTTGATTGCGTTTGCAAGAATATTGGAATAAAATAGAATCATTTATCTTTTTTCTTCTGGAAAGATACAGAATAGGTTGAATCATCACTCTGATTGATCGGCTCAACCTCCCCGGCATACTTGCCTTTGGTTAAGATATTTGTCGTGGATGTCTGATGGTATTTACCGGATCCTGCCATGCAGGTTTTCCTATCAATTCCTAGAATCTAGGTTTACAATTTGAATTAGTTCTTGTCCTTCGTGTAGCTTTAATTGTTTAGTGAAAAGATTTGAATTGTGTGTGTATACAGATGAGGATGTATGATGTATATGCTAGAGGTGGGGGATTTGGGAACTTGACATATGTTGTGATGTGTCTTGCATAAACTTTTTTCCCCTTTACTGTATACAGACGAGGATGGTGACGACGGATCAGAATCTATTGCATCATCTGGAACAGCAGCAAGTGAGGAGGGGCCAAATCATCTTCTCCTGAATGTACCGAGTGGTGATGTAGCTTTCGTGAAGGAAAAACCTCCAAGGTTATGAAGGGAACTATAATTTATTCGGCGCATTATTATTTGTGGTATCCTCGTGTCTCCGTTTGTACTTGTACGTAGTCTATGATTCTAAACGTATCACCAAGCCGTAGTATATGATCATTCAAGACCACGGATGATAGTTCCTGGTACGGTGATGATGCTTGAGAACTGCTGTGTGTCGTTGAAATGTATGTATCTGATTCAACTTATATCCGAACTGTAACATATGTTTGATACATAGTGATTAGTTATTAGATACACTGTTTATTTAAAAAGAATTCACAGTGACAGTGTCCGTTTGTCCCGTCGGGAACATCCTAAAAAAAAGTGTGTCCGCTTCTTCGTGTTGAAAATCCCTAAATCAGTTATATTGACTCGTGTGGCGCTAGTATGTAGCACGCTCATGCAACCAAACATGACATTAAAGTGGTTATATGATGACGTTGAGCTCGGAACTGGATCCATACGGCTCACCATATGTAGGGGGCATACAAACCTAACATTTGAATCATTTAATCTTAGCTCCTCGTCCAATGACATAGTGGTTTTGGCACGACTTTATTTGCTTTTATTTTTTTTTCTCTTAGTGTTAGCCCAATTGGTGGGAGGGAGCTTTGACACAATGGAAATGTTGCTCATTTGTGATTGAAAGGTCATGGGTTTGAGTTGTGAAAATAGCTTATTTGCCAAGCAAGCGTAAGGTTGCGTACGATAGACATTCTCTTGGACCGTAGCAAAGTGGAGAGCCTTATTGGCTTAGGGTTGCCCTTTTAGTTTAGCCTAGTTGGTCTACAATGTTATATAATTTCTTTTAGTTTTTAATTCTCAATGCTTGCATGAGAGCTGTTATTGGCATTTCATAAATGTAAAAACAAAATAGATGAATACGTGTGTGTCTGTTTATATTTACCAATCATTGTTTTTACTTTTCTTTTATACGCAAAATACTGGGGATGAGAGGTTACATCAAATGTAAGGGTGAGTGATCTTAACCAAATAAGTAATAAACTCCTTACGTCAGTCATTGTTTTGGAAGGAAAACAAAAATCACAATGGCCTACTTTTTGTTTTTGTTTTTTTTAACAAATGATATTATTTTGGGGGAGTGGGCTAATAAGTCTCACAAGGTGACGAAAATCAAACTTATAACCTCTCACTTATAATTGAAGAGGAATACCACTAGACCGTAATACTGAGTGGCCACACTAACCTAATAACTTAGAAATTTTTTATATATAAGAGTATGAAAAACATAAGCAAAAATGTATCGTGAAGTATGAGGTTGGATCACGGATAGTACAGGAGCCATGACACAAGCATGCATAACCAATTCCTTAGAGTTGGTTAAGCGTGCAAGAATATCAATCCTAATTCCAAGTTGGCTATAATTAAGCAATTAAAATATCAATCGATTTTGAGTTAGTCTGTTAGGCAAGAGAGAAGGAGATCATGGATACCATAGCAACAAGGTGGAGGCTTCTTGGTGGCGAAACTGATTGGGAGGGTCTACTTGACCCTCTCGACATTGATCTCCGTCGCTGTATCCTTCACTATGGCGAAAGAGTTGCCACCATTGGCGACTCCTTCATCAGCGATCCAAGATCGAAGAATTGTGGACTTCCCCGTTACACAAAGACACATTTGTTCTCTAAGGTGGGATTGGAGAATTCTAATCCATACAAGTACACTGTGAATAAATATATATATGCAGCAACAGAATTTTTACCCGGGAAATCGATCTGGTTAGGTTATGTGGCGGTAACAACGGATGAGGGAAAGGAGGTGTTAGGGAGGAGGGACATTTTGGTTACATGGAGAGGAACTGAACTGGATGCAGAGTGGGGTGTTGACTTACTGTTCGATTTAGTGTCAGCTTCTGATATTCTGGGAGACAAGTATGATCCTAAGGTGCACCATGGTTTTCATTCCTATTACAATTCTGCCGACCCTGAATCTCCATACAGTAAAACTAGTTGTAGAGCACAGGTAACTTTTTTTTATTTGTATTTTTGTATTTATGGGGTTATTAAGTCCATGGTTGCTCAACACATGTACTCTTTACCTGCTTATGCGTTCATAGCACAAGACTTTACTACTCATCACCGATATATCGTAGGATTCTATATCAATGGAGCACTTGTAATTTGATTTCTTATTTCTTTGGTTCTTGCATCTGTTAGCATGCAAGTTCATTGGAATAACTTTTAAATTTAAATTTCATGGCATGATAATTTATTGGATCAATACTTAGTTTCAACTTTTATTGCACATATACACACACATACGACATCTCTTGGTATGAAAATTGTAATTTGCACATCTAGAAACAAAATACGATAGGATAATGGATTGTAGACACCATCTAACGAACTACAAGCACTCGAGTACATGATGAAATTCTGTTTATAGAGGACATTATAACAATATGCAAGCCTCTTTCTCTTCATATGTACTGTCAAATCATCAATATTCGCAACTCTCGTTTAATACTATTGTTCTGCTTTGCTGTGATACGTTACTTTCGTATATATTACACAAATTTGTTTATATCAGTTGTTAGTTCATGTTTTATCATATTGTTTTTTGTTATATCGTTAGATAAAATTGTTATAGTGTCGACTGTTATACTGAGTTTACTGTTGTTACAACGCTTTTGTTATCGTTATATCGGTTCTTATTCTGATTGCATTCCAAAATTACTTTGTAGGTTTTAACTGCAATTAAAGAAGTGGTGGATCGATACAAGGATGAGGAAATCAGCATAACTGTTTGTGGCCACAGCATGGGCGGTGCATTTGCAATTTTAAATGCTACAGACATAGTTTGTAATGGGTACAACAAACCTACAGACCGTCCAGACAAAGCCTGTCTTGTTACATCCATTGTGTTTGCTAGCCCTCGTCTTGGAGATCAAGGTTTCCACAACGTATTCTCAAGTCTTCACAATCTTCACGTTTTGCGAGTCACAAATAGCTACGATATAGTCCCTTATTTACCACCGTTAGAAAAGTATGTTGATGTTGGAAAAGAGCTGAAAATTGACACTCTTAAGTCGCCCTATTTGAAGAATGCAAAAAAAGACGCGCACCGTTTGGAGATTTACTTACATGGAGTTGCAGGAACACAAGGGCGAAATGGTTTTCAATTGGTAATCAACCGTGATATTGCATTAGTAAACAAAAAGTTGGATGGTCTAAAGGATGAATATAATGTAATTGTTAATTGGTGGACTGAGAAGAACAAGTCTATGGTTCAAATGGATGATGGCTCTTGGGTGCTGTTGGATCATGAAAAGGATGATGTTTAAAGGGCCTACAATTTGAATAAATTTGATGTAAAGTATAGTTTGTCTTCCAGTGTTCGTCGTCTGGCATTTCGTGTATTCACTAATGTTCTACGTCAATTATAAAGCATTGTCGTACAATAATGCCTTATGCAGGGATCATGACACGTGTGCACGACGCGGCCTAATAATAAATAAATGTAACAATATATTAGCTAATTTTTTATAATGAATCTTAAACGAAATTGCACTAAAGTTAGGTCGTCATTCGTAAGTGGCACGTTGTGTGGCTCGATTACAGTGATAAGTAAGTAAGGGTTGCTATATCTCCATCAACACCCGGATACATTTTTAAGTAGGGCAAGGGGGCCGTAGAAACTTCTTTTTGGGCGACTCACTAAAAGTTGTTTGGAAGCATATGCTCACATCAACTTTATCTAGGACATGCAAAACAAGTATTTTGGCCTTACTAGACAGGGAAGGGTAAACATGTTAGGACAGGAGGGTAGGGTTCAAGAGAGTAGAATGTGTTTAGGAACATGGATTATAGGAATCTTAAAGGGAAATATATGGAAGTAGTAGAAGTTATGGTGAGAAGAAGGATTAGTATTATGTGCCTCCAAGAAACTAAGTGGGTTGGTCTTAAGGCAAAGGATCTCGAAAATTTAGGTCTGAAGCTTCGGTATTTGAGACAAACAGTACGAGGAATGGTTTGGCATCATCATAGACAAGATCCTAACATAAAATATTGTAGATGTTAAGAGGGTTGGGGATAGAATTATAGCAATTAAGATTGTGATAGGACAAGAACTTGTCAATGTGATTAGTGTGTATGCACCTTAAGCTGGATTGGATATGAGTTTGTAGGAGAAATTTTAGGAAGATCTTGGAGAATTGGTTCAAGGGATCTTTCAAATGGAGAAGTTATTTATAAGAGGAGATTTAATGGACATGTGGGCAAGGGGAGAGACAACTACAGAGGTATTCATGGTGGCCATGGTTTTGGGGAGAGAAATGAGGATGGGAAAGTCATCTTGGATTTTGCAATGGCATACGATGTCTTTTTAGCCAACACTTTCTTTAAGAAGAGAGAAGAGCATGTGAGCACTTGCAAGAGTGGGTCATCGAAAACACAAATAGCTTTCCTTTTAACAAGGAAGGAGGATCGCATAACTTGTAAGAATTGCAAAGTTATACCGGGAGAGAGCTTGGCTAACCAACATTGCTTGTTGGTGATGGATGTACATATAAAAAGAGATAAAATAAAGAACAAGACCTTGAAGTGTCCAAGGACTAAGGACTGGATGGTGGAATCTAAAAGGAGAAAAACAATTCTGTTTCGAAAAGAAGGTACTCACCCAATGTGTTTGAGATACAGAGGGGTATGCTAGCCAAATGTGGGATTCCATGGTTAGTTGTATCCAAAAAGTGGTAAAATGGGTATTAAGAGAGTCCAAGGGTTTCGCTCCACATCAAAAGGTTTGGTGGAAGGTGAAGGTACAGACAAAAGTTAAGGCTAAGAAGAAATGTTGTAAAGCCTTATACAAGGATATAACAAAGAAAAATGTGAAAGTATAAAATAACAAAGAATGAGGCGAAGAAAGTCGTGAGAGAAGTGAAGCTAGTAGCTTTTGACGATATGTATAAGCGATTTGATACCAAAGAAGGAGAGTTAGATATCTATAAACTAGCTAGAGCTAGGGAAAGGAAGATAAGAGACTTGAACCAAGTAAGGAGCATCAATAATGAGAATGGAAATGTCCTATTTACAGAGAACGGGATTAAAGATAGATAGAGAGGGTATTTTCATAATCTTTTCAATAAAGGACATGAAGGGAGTACTTCTTTGGAGAGTTGAGTAACTCAGAAGAGTGTAAAAATTACTCCATCTACCACCGAATCAAAAGGAAGAAGTGGTTATAGCTTTGAAAAAGATGAAGCATAGAAAAGCAGTGAGCCTATATGATATACCAATCGAAATGTGGAATGTCTTGGGAGAGGGTGTAGCATGACTTGCAAACCTTTTCAATAAGATTTTGAAAAAGAAGAAGATACCAAATGAGTGGCGAAAAAGCACTTATGTGCCTATCTACAAGAATAAGGGCGACGTGCAAAATTACATGAACTATAGGGGTATTAAGTTAATGAGTCATACAATGAAGCTTTGAGAGAAAGTAATTGAGCACAGATTGGGGCAAGAGACGGGTCTCAGACAATCAATTCTGGTTCATGCCTGGCCGCTCAACCATGGAAGCAATTCATCTCTTACGACGATCGATGGAAAGATAAAGAGATATGAAAAAGGATTTGTACATGGTCTTTATATATTTGAAAAAAGCGTATGATAGGTCCTCAAGAGATATTATTTGGAGGATTTTAGAGAAGAAAAGAGTATGAGGTATCATTTTTATTACTGTTTTTTATTCTAAGAATATTTGTTATAGTTATGAAAAGTAAATAATGGAATAAATATTAATTTAATTTGACATATCAGATGAAGAAGAAAACATTTAAAAAGATTAAAGTACCATATAAACTCTCAAATTTAGCAAGCGTCCCCTTATCAAAGTGGTAGAAATATGTTAAGGTCCTTACATGATGGCTAATCTAACGTAATCCAACAAAATCTATTTTTTGGGAAAAAAAAAAAAAAAAAAACTCTCAAATTTATAACATCTCGTTTTAAATCATTTAAAATATACTTTTCAAACGAGTCTTATTTATTTTTTTGTGGCTTTTCAAATTCGGCTTTACCTAGAGGCTTGAGCCAAAAGGAGAAGAAAAACTCCAACCCGCTCTTACCTCGTTTCCCCTAACCTTCAAAAACCCTTGGCATCCCTCTCCGACCAGGATTCTTGTGTGTGCCGGCCTATGAGAGTTGGAGCAGACAGAGGCCTGTCGCGTTGAAGGAAGTTTTGGGTAAGCCCTTCGCTACTGATATTTTCTTATTTGTTTTTCTTCAATTTTATGTTCAATTTTTGGTTTGGTGATTGGCAACATTTGAAGATTTCAGACTCAATTTATAGGAATTTAGAGGGACCCCTTTAGTTTTATGCATATATAATTGTTTTATTTTCTTTTACAGCTCTCTGTAATCTGTCAACTGTCTGGTTCTGTTAACCAACAGGACACCCATAAGAATTAGTTGCAGAAAATGCCTTACCAAGTTGTAGTTTTTGCACAATTTTTTAAGGGTCCGTTTGATTATTATTTCGGCCTGTTCGATAGCCATTTCGTTTTAGTTTTTAGTTTTCGTTGTGTCAAATGTTTGAGATAGAGGGAATGTATACGGAGGAACGAGGAGGAGGAGGGAGGAATATAAGAGAACGTAGGAAAAGGAAAACTAGAAACGAAAGTTTAATGAAATAGTTTTTAGTTTTCTTTGTGTACTCTTCAATGTACATTTGTTCTGCTTCCTTTCCATCACCCTTTCTCCAACTTTGCTCATCCCTCTTTTCTCCCGTATTCCTAACAAAAGAGTGAAAACTAAAAACTAGAAATGAAATGGTTATCAAATGACAAAAAACTAGAAAATCAAGCCTACTTGAAATTGTATTCAGTTTTTGGTTTTTGGTTTTCATATTGTGTACCTTTCTTCCACAGGACCACATCCTTCTCAACACCACCCATCCTCTATCCTTATTCGATCCTGCTTTATCGCTTGTATTTGCTCTTTATATCTAACCAAAAAGTGCAAACTAAAAACTTGATATGAAATAATTACTGGGTCCTTAGTTTAGAAAATGGTATGTGTAGGTCTTTGGCTTGATGCTGTTAATGATATGTATATTTACATAACTTTGTTTTCATGTTAATCGTTGTAGAAGAGCAACCAAGTATCATGGAACACAAACATAAGCTTTTCGCTACTGAAAGTTCTCAAGCTCAAGGAACTTGTCCCAACTATATAATAGATAGATTAAGTAATCTTCCAGATGAAGTGGCTCATCAAATTCTAGCATTCCTCAATTTTAAGGAACTCATTCGAGTGGGTAGCGTTTCCAAAAGATGCAGAGAGCTCTTTCTTTCTACCCCTTCATTGGTAATTTGTTCACCAGACTCAGGAAACAAGCAGAAGCATTTGAACTTACTGAACTCTTTTGATAGATTCTTGCTTCATCGTGGGGATAATAAGATACAACGCCTTTCTGTTAGTTGGTGTATCAGTTCAGGCCTCGCCAACAAGATTTTTCGTATGATCAGGTGGATCCATATTGCGGCAAAGTGTAATGTCGAAGAGCTTGATTTTGCATTGAATGGCAAGCATACACCTGGACATTAGAACTCCCAGCTTGCATCTTTCTTTGTGGATCTTTGAGGTCACTATTGGTGTATGTGGATACAATTCTTAAAGCGCCCTCATTTACTTGCTCAAGTAATCTCCAATGCTTAACGTTAAAAAGTGTTACGATGGATGAAGGGTTTTGCAAATGGATCTCAAGTTCCTGCAAATGCATTAAGAAATTGCAGCTTAGTTATGTTTCAATAGAAAATATCACCATTGAAAGCTCATCTTTGGAATCATTTAGTTTGGTGGGTTCCTCTTTACGTGGCATTCGCTTATGCCATCTTAACATTTCATGTGAGAAGCTTATAGATATACATATAGAGTTTTATAATTTGGACAGCAGCAGCAAGTCAATGAATATTTTTGCTCCAAATCTGAAGTATTTGACATGGATCGGAAGTATATTGAATTACCATAATCTTGGGAAATTAATGTGTTTAGAAAAAGCTGAGATTTTTCTGAAGCGTAAGAAAGATGACTATGACTTTGACAAAATATTTGAGGTTCTGTGCAGCATCCGCAAGGTTAAAGCTCTTATTCTAAGTGAAGATACCACACAGGTAAAGATAAGTATCCTTAGAAATTCAGGATGTTTTGCAATATGAACTTATGTATGTTTATCTTTCTGGAATCTTTACAATCTCTTGGTATGAGGCCATGTCATACTAATAATACGGATGCCTGATTTTTGCTTCTTAAACTTTAAAATTTCTTTCTAGTTGTATGGAACCAAATTATATTGGTGCTGGAGTTGTTGTTTAAAAGACGTAAACATTACAGGAACTATAAAGACATTGGTTAGACATATGAAGTTGGCAAACTAAGAAGCACGATCATGGTTTTAACTTTTGAGGAATTACTGACTATGTATATAGATACTGGAAATATTTTTCATAACGCTCAACTTTATTACATTTTTCTCATAGGGTGTTTGTGTACACATACTGGAAATATTTTTCGTTAGGCTTAACTTTATTACCTTTTTCTCATAGGGTATTTGTGTACACATACTTTTCCATATAAGAAATTGATTTAATATTTAAAATAATGCAGGCACTGTTCAGGGAAGGTTCCATGCAACTACAGTTCGATGATATTTCTTACTTGAGCTTGCATGCTGGGGGCGTGTTTGATGACCTTGTCCCAGCTATGGTCTCTCTTTTGAGAGGAATGCCTAACTTGAAAACTTTGCACATAAACTCTTACCCTCGATTCTTTGGCTCAAAAGTAAGTTAAATGTCTCTCTCCCCCTCTCTCTCTCTCTGCCATACACATACACACAACGCAACAGAAAATCTTATACGATCTGAAATTTCTAGAATTCTAAGGCAGAGATGTTAAAGCCATTATTCCTAGACAAGAGCAATGTATAACCCTCATCTTCTTAAGATGTATCCTGTGTTGGTAGTGCAGTGCTGGAAATATTCCTTTTATTTGGGAAGTAATTTTTTTTATTTTTGGTATGTTACTAAACAAATTTACTTGATTTGGTTGTTGCCTTTCCAGTCGTGCAAGTTTAATAGGAAATATTGGAAATCCCAAAACTTGGACTTTGTTCATCGTCTCGAGGAGGTAAAAATAGAGCTTTCCAACGGGTACAATGGAATGGAGTTTGCAAGGTATATTCTGGAGCATGCTCAGAATTTGAAGAAAATGGTTATACATTATCCACCTCAGCAATCATATGTTGAAGGGAGGTTAAGCAAAAGCGAGATGATTTCTACTACCTCCATTGACTATCAGAAAAGGATCTGCATAAACTACAAAGCTGGTCTGAATCTGGTACTTACTATAGGTATTTGATTCAGGGAAAGTCGGCCTAATATTGTAATGTTTGTTCGTGACTGTAATGCGGATTATTTTCCTCAGAACCTAATATTCTAAGTTTCGCTTCTGTTCTCAACAGTTGAGCTATATTGTGTTCGGTGTGCTGTTTCAAATTTGTTTACAGAAGTACTAGTAAGCAAGAAATCTAGTTGCCGATGAATCGGTTTTTTCCCGGTGTCGGAAATTTCTCTTATTTGGACAGAGGCCTAAAGGGGCTTTCGTGATTTGGGGTTCGAATAGATTGGAAATTTGAAAGGTTGAAGTGAAAATATGTTGGGGTGTTTGTGCTTTTGTTCATTTACATAAGCAAAAAAGGTAGAAAATTACAAGTTAGGAAACTCTTAAGGGGATTTCCATTTTTTTTTATAAAGATGAGGATTAGTTGTAGAGTCTAAATCATATCAAATTTTAACGATCCGAACCGTTTATTTTCAAGTTGCATCTCATAGATCATCCTTACAAAATTTGAGACATTTGATTGAGTTCAAAGAAATTAACGAGTATTTTGTTGTATAAGAAATAATGAAATTTTCTTGATGGTTAAATAGACAAATGGTTTCGGATTGAATTGAATTTTTGCAAGGATGGTCTATGAATCGAGACTTAAAAAATAGACGGTTCGAATTGTTAAAGTTCAATGTGGAGTGGGCCCCACACTGGGAATCCCTTTGCATAAAGGGCTGTTACAAGATATATCCCAAAAAAGTAGTGTATATTTTTGTGAAGTAGAATTGGTGAATGAGAAAGGAATGTAGAAAAATGAGAACGAAAACTATCTATTGAACAAGTTATTAGAGAAAAAAAGTGAATACGAATTGCAAACGAAATGGTTATGAAACGGATCTTTAGAATCTTGAAAGAGTAAACCAATTTGATGAAGAAACACAAAATATAAAGGGCTTAAGAATGGAGACAGTAACACAACACATTGTTGGAAATATATATTTATGGGTAACAAAAACACAAGACGTGTGGCTTTAACCCCGCCAGCTTCCTAATCTAATGTGTGGGTTCAACGCCGCCTGGCAATTCCTGATATGATCCGATAGCCCAACACGACACGAAATTAACAGGTGTTCGGATCGATACAATAACGAATTGGGTAACTCGATAAGCACTTGTTAAGATAACGGGTTGGTTCAGGTATACATGTGGGTAACACGATATACGATAAGCAAAATATTAATTTTATAATTTTATAACCTTAAAAAAAGTACTATAATAATTATATATATTAATTTAACAATTTTATACCTCTAAAAACTATAATAATTATATATATATATATATATCTATATTAAATTAAATTTAAAAAATTGGTGACCATTGGATCGGTTGAGATTTAATCTCAGCTATCCATTGTGCATTAGGTTGGAGGCTAATATATTTTTATATGGTATAATACTATTGTTTTATTTCTTTTCATAATTACTTTGGTAAACTTCACATAATTTGAATGGTTTTCAATGTTTGGTTTTTCTATATTTAGTTTATGCGGAAGAGAGTTCTGACGTGGAAAACCTTACTGAAATCATCATCAACATAACTCTTGAAGGCAATAGATCAAGCTAAAGTTCCAATACAATTTCCTCATGATGATCGATGAAAATTGAGGATTTTGTAAAAGAAATAACAAGCAAGCTTTGAGTTCCATTGGCAAGGTTTAAATTTTTGAGAAAGGCTTCACAACCTTGAAAACAAAAACTTTTTCATTTTGCAAATATTTTGTAATAGACTAGTAGTGTATGGATGCTTTTTTATTAGGCTCTTATTTTCGAGTGTAGATATAGTACTTAAACGACAAATGTGTTTTAATGTTTTGAAGTAATATTTATGTGGCAATGTGTGGTATGTGCAAATTTAAGAAAATAAATATATTTTTCTTAACGGGTCATAACGGGTAAAGTGACCTAACCTGTTAAGAACCCGTTAAGATAACGGGTGTGACACAAAACGACTCGTTAAGATAACAGGTGTTACACGAAAACAACACGAACACCATAGACACGACCCATTTGCTAGGCCTACATCTAACCACTAATGTTTTCATCTTATTAAAAAAAAACATAAGACGTGTTGTACCATTACACTCTTATGTGTGAAACAATACCGGACTGTCTAAGACTGGATTAGTTTCAGGAACTAAATTGGATTGGTTTAGACTAAACTAAGCTGGACTGACTTAGTGAAACGTTTGGTGCAGTGTCGGACTAAGAAGTAGAACTATAATATTATATTATTTAATCTATATTTATTAATATTTTATTTTTAATTTAATATATCAATTAATATTTTGTATTACTTTATCTTTTTCCCTATTTTTCTAGAACCATCTTCCTCTCCAATCTCTTCATTCATCTTTTTCTCCGCCACTCCCTCCCTATTCCCTTTTTTCTCCCATTTTTGTCCCTCCTTTTCTTTGTACCAGTCTTCTTCCCCTCAATATTTTCTCCGGTTTTACTTCTGTACCAGTGTCCCCTCTCCCCTCCCTCCCTTTGTATTTATTTTTCTATTATTTTTCATATTTAATACCTGTATTTTCTGGACAAATCATAGTTGTGCAAGAAAAATCACTCAAATTCTCTTCACCCGTTGCTAAAGTTTTCAATCTTGCACCAATCCTTTGCACGAAATTTCCCTAACTATGTTTTCAACCCAACCCTTTGCACCCAAAACTTTTTAATTTCAAAATCCCAGGTCACAATCTCTGAGCAAATATGGGTCACCATGAGCAACAAGGCTGTTGTTGTCCAGCCACCATGGCTGATGTCGGTGGTGGAAGAATTTGGGTCATCATCTTTGATCAATGATGCCAAGTAGCCTAGCCACCATGAACTTCTAAAGCTTCAAGCAGAGAGAGAGAGAGGAAATGCATAAAGAAAGAGAGAAGTGGGGACTAGGTAGGGGCGAAGCGAAGAGGAGAGGGTCTTAACAATCCGCTCCTTAGTCAGAGCGAATCCTACCTAGTCTCATTAAACTTAGTCCCTCTTGCAAACAAACACTGGACTACACTAGCTTTTAGTCTAGTCTAGTCCAGTAAGGCCTAGTGAAGGTAAACAAACACGACCCTAAAGTATTATTAAAAATGAAAATCCTCATGTTGGGGCTACTGTAATATGAAATGATAATATTAGTATGTCCTCCATTGGGATGAGCTCATTTCCTCCTTGCGAATAACGTATCTTGATCGTACAAATTTTATAATTGGAAATGTTCCATTTCTTAATTTTCATTTGAAGATCACCCAAAAAATAACATTTCAATTGAAAATCATTTAGTCATGATGAACCGTTCATTTATTCATAATGAACATTTATTTGATATGTTTGGATGATTAAACGCTCTCGAATTCGAATGATTTCTTGTAGTAGTGATCTTCAAATGAAGATTAATAGATTGAATAGTTCCGATATTTAATCATTTGGTCAAGATATAGCATTTGCAAATACGGGATGTAAGTATTATCCAATATGAGATTATATACATTTGGATTTGGTTAAATAAGAAGCGAAAAAATAGAGAGCAAATATCAAACATCTAAAGAACTAAAAAAAAAACTAAAATAAGACTTTTGAGTTTTGAAAGGGAAGTGTTATTGGCACTCTAAAAATCCCATTTTACAATCCTCACAAGTGTATTTTTCTTTCCTAATATACAAAGTTTGGAATGTAGAATGAGATTTTTGAAGTGTTAATAATAATTCCCTTATGAAAAACTTAAAAACTAAAAATCAGACCTTTTGAAAAACTAAAATCTGACTTTTGCAATTGATGAAAAATCCCTTTACCTTTTATTACAACGGTTAAGGATTGCCAGACTAGGAGAGAAGTGAACATGCAACTGGGAGGTTATCTGGATTGCACGAATCCAAGTAAAGTAGCAATCCAATTCAACTAATGAGTTGCTTGCCACCTTCCCTATTCGATGAGAAACCTATAAATTGCAACCCCCCTCACATTTAGAAGTTTAGAAACTTGCCCTTCTCTCTCCGATCAAAACGCCCTCTAGTTTGTCAAAACTAGTGCTTTTTCCTGAACTTTGTCACAAATGTGGAGCAAAAAATAATTTTAAAAATCTTAAAGCTGATATATGGATTATTTCTCAAGAAAGACAAAATTGTCCCTATCAAATGAGCAGGGAGCAGTCTCATTAACGACGCGCAGGTGAGGTAGAGGAGGCAGAAATCAATGATTGCTCAAGGCACCCTTGGCCGTAGGAAATGTCAAAGGTATTTATGATAGAATAATTCATTATTCTTATCATAAATATATTCCTTATAAGAGAAAATCTCTTTTAAGTAAGTAATTATAATCACATTTATTTTGAATATTTACCTAATTACTCCAAGATATTTATTTACACAAATATTTTGGAATATTCCCACTTAAACACAAGCCTAGGGTTGGCCACCCCTAAACCCTAGAGGGCCAATCCATACTCCTCTTATCTCCTATAAATACCCACTTTATCTCAAAAATTCAGAGAAGCTTTAGCTACCCCTAAAGAGGCCTTTTGCTTTCCACGAATACTTAAATACATTCATTTCAGAATTCTAACTTTGGCATTGGAGATTCTTCGGCCAAAGCCCCCCTTCATTGTGAGCGCCTGAGGTTTTTGGCTTTAATCTTAGTTGTTATTATTTTGCAGGTGCAAATTTGTCAATCAAAGGAAGACGGAAATTTGCATTCACAAATTGGTGATTTCATTAAGAGCTCTGATCCGAAGACTCTCGCTTTCATCTTCCTTTATTCGTAGATCCATGACTACAATGGCAGAAAATTCAGAAACTACAACCAATAAGACCTCATACGTTGAAGGACATGGACCAACCAATGGAGACAACGTGGCTCCACGCCGTCACCCTCGAGGCTTACCACGGTAAAGACTGCACCTTTTGCCACCACGAGGTACCATGGCCATGATAGCAGTGGCAACCACCATTGTAATGACCTATAGGGCAGCCTTTGGCTTCTACCACTTTCACTTGGACACGAACTGCTTAGACCGAGGCAGTCCAAGCCATGCCAACCTAGGTGGCCTAGCACCCATGCGCTCGACCTGCTCTTGCAGCCCTCCAGACAGTCCAGCTTGGCAGTTCAACCAACCCAGATCCAGATCCCAAGATCGATGGTTGAACTAAGGGTATTTTCACCCTACCTTACTGCAGATATGACCCACAACACTTCCACAACTCAAGCAAACATCTACCATCCTAGTTCTTCTACTCCAAATGATGAACAACACTTATCCCGACAGGTCCTTGAACTGACAAGCGCTATTGCATAATAGACTACCTTGGTGAGTCAGCTCCTACAGCGCACCGAGATACAGCTTGCCCCGGATGAGCTGTCTAGAAGTAGGACAAAGGTAGGCGATGACATTTCTCACAAACGGCATCCCAGCAAGCAGCCTCTTGACCAGCCATTTAGCGTAGACTCTCATCTTAGAGTGATGAGGGGCATGCACTCTTGGTTAGGCCCTCATAAGAGCATACATTCATGGTTGGGGCCACTCTAATAATCAACTCGGATGAGCATACATTCACAACTAGGCCAGAAGGAGCATCCTCCACCTCACATCAAAGTAGGTAGCATGATGGACAAGGAAAAACAATCGCACAATCCGACTCAAGTTCAACCAGTAGCCTACGAGTAATCCGCTTGCCTGCCAGGAACGTACTACATGCATAGCAGCCGCGACATAAAAGAGTCGAGCATAGGGAAGAGCAGCCGAGACCAACAGGTCATGATCGGGGGTAGTCGGAAGCCCTACTACCCGGACATAGATAAATTCAGAAAGAAGTAGAGAGGCTCCTGACTGAACGATTACATGGATTTCAACGCATCGAGACCACAAACTAAGCCCTTCGTAGGGACATAGCACATATGGGTAGATTACCTTTCACAGACGCGATTGAGCAAATGGAACCTTCATGTAAGTTCAATATGCCACATTTCACCCTATTCAAGAGAGATGGAGACCTGGAAAGACACTTAAAGCATTACTGCAGCGTGATGATCTTATACAGGGCTAACGACACCTTAATGTGCAAGATATTCGCCACTACTTTGCAAGGTGAGAAACAAGATTAGCCCCATACCCTATCTCCACAGACCATTTGGAGTTTCGATGAGCTTTCCGTAGTTTTCACTAAGGAGTACTCATCATAACCCTCGATTAAGAAGAAGTCTGATCATCTCTTCAACATCAAGAAGAATCCAAAGGAGTCACTCCGCCACTATGTCAATAGGTTCAAGGCGAAGATAGTCGATTGCAATGACTCGATCGCCAGCACAGCCTTCCAAAAGGGACTCCCAACAGATCATCTCCTATTTGGAAAATTGATCATGAAAGAATACCTGACTCTAGCAGACTTATTCACACTGGCAAAAAAGCATAAGCTTTAGGAAGAGGCCTGACGAACAATCAAGGCCCTGAGCAACCTCAGAAGGAGTTCGAGGCAGCCCAGAAGAAAGTGGACAAGAAGCAGTCCAACGGTCGAAGCAGGTAGGGGGCCAAGCGTAGAAACCAGTCCCTAGTAAGAAAAGGACAAGCCACCAAGAACTATACGAAGTTCTCAATCCCGGTTCACCAGATCCTCTGCAACCTCAAGAATGAGCCTTGATTCAAGCTGCCAAGACAATCTAAATGAGACATCTCTAAGCTAGATCACACCAAGTACTGCGCGTTCCACCGAGGTCCTGGTCACACACCGACACTTGTTATACCTAGAAGGAATACCTAGAGAAGCTGGTGAAAGAAGGTAAATGCGATAAAACGATGAGCAGTCTACCAAGACCATCAGAATCAAAAGCATCTTCGCTGAGTGAATACTTGGGGGGCCATAAACAACTCCAAGAAGAGGAAGATAACAATCTCCCAGGTTCGGGCTGCCTACACTAAACCTAAATCTATTGTTGGTTTCATCGAGCAAAAAGCTGAGAGAGTTGACTTCCCACTCGACGATGCTCTAGTAATGTCCATTCAACTAGCACACGCTATAGTCAACAAAGTTATGGTAGAGAATGACAACACAGTAAATCTACTTCAGCTATCCGTCATTTAGAAGATGGGCCTGGAAAACACAATAATACACCAAGCAGAGGTACTCATCGGATTCAACGGATACACCTCAACTTCTATTGGAAACATAACACTTGATGTTCATTATAATCAGCAACCCATCTCCTTATAACGAGATTCTAGGAAGGCCCTGGCTAGTGAAACTGGGCATCATAACTTTCGTTGAGTACCAGAAAATTTGATTTCGTATCCCAAAATGAAGAGTCAAAGATATCAAGTTTGACTAGGCCGTATCTCAACGATACACGATGTAAATGTTAAATGAGTCAAAGAAGAAGTCTTTCACCCTTGTAGGAGCTACTAAGGTTGAGAAGGACGAGCCTACTACCAAATAGCAACTACAGCAGGTGAATCATGATGATGCCGTTCAGGATGGCAAATTGACAGAAGAAAAAGATGGAAGTTAATAGAGGACACGAATACATCATTCTTGATTCTGAGCAGCCGGAGAAGACGGCTAGAATCGGCTCACGACTAGGCCCGAAGGAAAAGGAAAACTCACAGCCTTCCTTAGGGAAAACCTGATGTATTTTCATGGTCACCTTCCGAAATGCCCGCTATTAATCCTAAGATAGTCTGCCACAAGCTATATATCAACCCCGCTGCCAAACTGGTGATCCATAAGAGAATACACTTCATTCCAGAACAAGTAGCGATCATTGAGGCAGAGATAGATAAGTTATTGGAAGTCGGATTCATCAAGGAAATGGCACATTCAACATAGCTAGCCAACGTCGTGTTAGTAATGAAGAAATAGAAGGGCAAGTGGAGAGTATGCGTAGATTACACTAACCTCAACAAGGCTTACCCAAAAGATTCGTTCCATGTCCCCCAAATTGACTATCAAAGCCGGAAGCAGCCAAGAAATTATACATCTACTTGCCAGTCTTAAATGTAGCAATAATCTCTGCCCTTATACAAAAAGAGCTAAGAGCCCAACTGCTAGTATTTTACACTTCTAATGCTCTCCTCGATGCAGAAACAAGATACCTGAGGATTAAAAAGCTAATTTTGGCACTAATTGTGGAAACCACGAATAAGCTTGTGGAAACCACTTAGGAGTTAAAGCTATCCTGATGACTTAAAAGTTATGATCTCGATCCATGAAGAAGTTTGTGGAAACCACGCATGAGGTTGATCCTTAGCATAGAAGGTCTTCAACGCCGGCTACTACTGGCCCACCGTGCATCAAGACGCTAAGGAATTTGTTCAAAAGTGTGACAGATGCTAACACTTCAAGCTTGCACCTGCATTGCCTGCCAACGATCTCTACTCACAAACAAACCCATGGCCAATCAACCTAGTAGGGCCCAAACTGCCCGCTACTGGAGGCAGGGTCATGATGATGGTGGCTACTGACTACTTCACCAAATGGGTAGAAGTTGAGCTATAACAACCCAAAAATTCTTATTTGGAAGCTAATATCCGGTGATAGGCCAAAATTAAAATCATGGTTAATCTCTACGCTGTTAACCATAATAAATCTCTTTCTTTAAAGAAATCAAGTACAATACTAAATTTGGGTTGTTTCAAGTGACTAACAATCACTAACTAAGTTCAAACAAGCAATTGACACCAATTTCATATCAAATATAGATTTAGAATATCGAAAGGCAGTGTCGGCTCACTGTCCACGCGCTGCCGCACGTAGCGATTTCTGACGAACAGAAACTCCAAATTATGCCGAACTCTAAAAATTACCAAATTTTACAAGGTTGTAGAGTTCAATAAGAGGAACAACTTTCATACCTAGGCCAAAGTCTAATTCAGCCAGGAAGTGGTTGGAAAATCCCTCGAATCCCCGAAACCCTCAATTTGGGTAGCTGTCGATTCGCCACCAAAACGAACTCCGACGCCTCATCCAAGGCTTGGGCCTTGTCCCTGGGGTTGAGGGGAGTCTTTTGGTGGTAGTCATCGATGGCAATCGTTGTCTGATTCACTGAATAAAAAGATAAAACCATCGGGACACCTGTGGGTTTTGTGGCTTCGATTTGTGAATTTGGGTTAGAAATCTAGAAATCTAACACCACAAAGACGTTGGGCTCAACAAGAGCTTTCCATAGAAACCTAAACCACCTCAAACAAAGGTCGGACCGAGCAGATAAGACCGGGACAAGGAACCGGGTCGGGTCGGTTGCACGGATCCAAAAGGATCCGTTACTCCCTCACCTCCCTCATTTCTCTCCCTTCTTCCTCTGCCCATTGGTCTTCTCCCCTCCTCCTTTTCTCTCCCGCATCCGTCATTTCCCTTCTCTCTTGCTACCACCTGGCAGCTTTTAACCCCATTTCTTTTATTTATTTATTTATTTTTCCAATAACGAAAACATCTCTAATTTCTTCATTACAACTCCGTTTCATAAACAATTTTCGCCTACACTCTCGTAGGATCGAACTTCATCCATATATGTCAAGATATACGATAAAATATATAAGGATAAAATGCATCCACGTAAAATTATGTTTAATCAATGAGGGGCATTTCCATTTATTGATAATTTTTCTACATTTTCATATATTTTAAATTTTCTAGGGTATTACACGAGCCCATGACCACCATTGCTCAATCAAACATAGAGCGCTTCATATGGAAGAACATCATCTACCGATTTGGCATCCCACAATCTATCATCACCGACAATGGCCCACAATTCTTAGGCAAAGACTTGGCGAAGTTCTTCCAGAAATATGGTATCAAGTAGCACATGTCTACGCCTAGATATCCCTAAGGTAATGACCAGATGAACTTCCCGATGTCCTATGGGCATATCGCACATCCAAGCGACGAGCAACGGATGAAACTTTTTTCTCCTTGGCATTTGGTTCAGAAGCAATAATCATCCCACCCAATGTCATCGCGCTGAGCATCAACACCATACTGCCAACTTTGGAGTAGAACAAAAATGAGATGGCAACAAATCTAGATCTGCCAGAGGAGGAATGAGAGAAAGTTATCACCCGTATTGCAACCTACCAGCAATAGCTCCTCTCTAGCTACAACAAAAGGGCAAAGATCCGGCAGTTTTAGCCTGGAGATCTAGTCCTAAGAAAAGCATTCATCATTGCCCAAAGAGAAGGCTGCAAAAAGATGAATCATATCTAGGAATGTTCATACAAAGTCAGTAGAGCAAGCGGCAAGGGTAGTTGTGGAATGCCTACAACCTGCGTAAGTACTACGTATAACCTCCCACTTTTCCCATAGCTCTACTAGGACAAAATAAAGCTCGAAGACTTAAGCAACTCGACAAGCCCTACCTCGCAAATCGAAGACTATCATATTGTTATGCAGTTTCTACTTTTCAGCTATGTTTGATTTCCTTCCTCTTGTTTTTCAATGAAGATTGTCGAAGTTAGTCATCACTTGGCTCAATCGCGTATTTGCAACAATTGTTTACTCATGCTCTCATTGAAGATCGTGCCCAATTAGGGACTTATCACAAGAATTGTGCCCCCCCCCCGAGGACCAACCTTGCTTTCCTTCCAAGAGTGGGTAAACTATACACTCCGAATATCCAGACGTAGATAGGTCAGGCTATCCTAGTGTAACTAGAGCACGATGGCTTGCATCGGCATCCCTAGAAGTAGCCACAATGGTCTTTTTCAAGGCTTAGCTAGATTTGAAGGATTTTAGGCTTTTGGCTTGATCTGCTAGGACTTGGGCCTCATAGATGGAGGAGGAACACTACGTAGCTTGCCCTTTGGATGGCTGCCCATGAAGATGGATTGCAATTAAGCATCCTTGATGTGACCAGTTGCTGGCAACCCCGACTGAGCATTTTGTATATGACTAACTAGCGATCTTCATGTTATGGAATAGTATTCCCTCTACCCATTAAAAGAACATTCCTTTTGAGCATCAGCGATGTGACCAGCTAGCATTCGCAGCTAAGCATCCCTAGTGTAATACATAGGTGATCTCTGCGAGGATACAAAATTTTAGCTTCGGCTACACGTATGGGGTGCACACGGTTGAGCATTCTTGATGTGACCAGCTAGCGTAAGGAGCTGAGCATCTTGTATGTGACCAACGAGTGATCTCTACATATCCCTGGAAACCTAAAGACGTTGCCAATTCAATGGGCATCCTACTATCTCTGGAAGGTCTCTGGGAACCTAAAGCTGATGCCTATTCAACAAGCAACCTACTATCTCTAGAAGGTACCTAAGAACTTAAAGGCATTGCCAATTCAACGAGCATCCTACAGATTCTGGAAGATCCTTGGGAACCTATAGCCGTTGCCAACTCAATGAGCAACCTACGATTTTTGGAAGACTACCTATGGTACACCCTTCGAGCAGTTAACCGTACAAACCTATACAACCATACAATCTTGTAAACATTAATAGGTTACTTTGAACATGCATTGCCTAGCTCAGAACAACCTTTTGGGTTTACACTGATTCCTAAAGTGATGTGCTAGTTGCTACGTAACCTACGAAATTGGTTACATAAAGTGCAAAGAGTTATTTTGAACCAATGCCCATGAAATTCCATATAACCACACACTTTTGATACTCAAGGTTAGCGAATTTTGCGTCCCAGCAATCTTTAGTATGTTATGATGCAGGCCACGCAGATTAAAAAATTGGAGAAAAGATGACCAGCAAAACAGCCTATGGTTAGGGGGCAACAACGCGAGATAAAGCTCAGGAGTTCTGCCCTAGAAGATCAAAGTTAACAATCAAGCAGTCATGCAGACTTGACTGCTTATGTAAGTAAGGCGCTTGGCTGCTGACTTTCTGGTGAACAGCTTTGCAGAGAGCCTAAGCCTAGGTCAGCGGTCACATAGGTCATACAAGCCCGCCTGCTTATTAAAAAGTAGTGCGCTTTGCTAATGACCTTGTGATTAAAGATCTAGTGGACCACCAATACGAAAGATGAACCTACAAAGGTCATTCGGCCCAGCAAGTTAGAAGCTTCAAAAGATACCTCAAGCAAGCGAAGATTCGCACCCAACAACCTGAAGTTGGCGTCTAAAGCAATGAAGATGAGTTTGATTGTTTTGTTCAAAGCAATCTGCTTGATTGTTCATTCTACGACAAAAGCTTAAAGCAAGGCAAAAAGATAAGGGTGAAGTAAAGCAAAGAAAAACAGTTTATTAATTTCTAGCAAATTGGTAAACTGGCATGAAGGCTAACAGAGTTCAAGCAAAGGAAAAAGCAAAGTAGGAAAGAAAAAGAAAGTATATCCTAAAGTTTATCTAAAAAGACTACTCCTCAGCAACTTGGACATCTTCAACAGCTGCATCACTCTTAGCAGCACTAACCTCCCACGCTTCACCTACAGCTGCCTTATCTTAGGTAGCACTGTCATTAACCACCTCTACCTGGGTGGCACCACCTTTGGTCGCACATATCTGGGTATCTTGATCCTCACATTCTTCATCAACGACACTCTTGAAGGAAAATTTAAGTAGATTCTTAAAAGAAATAGCAAAAAGCTCGAGGTCCTTATCAGAAAATGCGTAGTTAGATGACATGCCAAGGAAATGATCTATATAGCCAAGCTTATAGAAGTCAGCTTGACCTTGGGCAAGGACAACCTCAAGACTGTACTTCTTGTTTTTCGGCTACTTATTATCAAGTCAGTAGGAGCACTCTGCAACTCATTTAGTTCATTTTTCAGGTTCTCTTTGATAGACAACGTTCCTTGCAACTCTACCTCATTGGACTTAAGTCTAATGGCAGCGTTCTTGAGTCGAACCACGTCATTCTGCATGGTGAGCATCTTCACATCCTTGGCATCACGAGTAGACCAAAATTCTGAAATGGCACGCTCATGGTCCTGCAGTAGCAAAGCTTCGACTTCAATCTCTGTCTTTTCAACGCCATGCTTCTCTCGAATCGCATCAAGCTAAGCCTTGAAGTTACTAACCTTTTGGCTAGCGGTCTCAAGTTGCTGAGCAGTGGGGGCAAAGACGTTAGATCCTTTCAAAAAGGCAAGTTTAGACTCCAACTCTTTAATTTAATCTGTAGCCGAGCAAGCCTCTGCTACCATGGCTGCCGCTATCTCCCTAGCAGCCTTGGCATCATCCTATTCCATACAAGTGTACTCAGCTACCAAGATCATAGATTTTTGCATCATAGCAAGCAGGGAACCTTATCGCGACTGAGCCTCATGCCTCGTAAACAAACTAGAGTCGATAAATTTGTTTATGCCATCAAAAATCTTGGCATATGTTTCCGTGTCCTCAAGCAGATGGAAAAAATTCATCAATCTTGTGGCTCGAGGAATACATGTTCCAAAATCCTACAACAGTGCAAGGAAACATTATTAGAAGACTGCTTGAAGAAGAAAAAGAAAAAAGAGCCACAGAACCCAACATCCCCTACCAGGCCCCACGACATAACCTTTACGACCCAACAACAGGAAGCTTAGCCCACGTTGACTCCCCTGTCTCTCTCAGCCCAACAGACCCTTGCGTCCCAAACCAACAGGAAGTGGGCAGGCACCCATGCACCTCCCTCTCTCTCTCACATTTCTCCCATGCTGCATAGGCCCGAGCCCAGTACCCAAACGGGGTCCACGCACCCCAACATTGACCTTTTCGGCTCAGCAGAGCCGTACCTGGCCCAGCTAGCTGAGCTAGGCCATGCAGCAGCCAAGCTGCCACATGACAATCACATTGCCATGCACCAGCCTAGCTGCCATTTTTTGCCTACCTTCTCACCCCCATCTGAGCCAAAATTCAAGCCCCAAGGCTCCTAAAAATAAAAAAGAAAAAGGTTTTTTTTTTCTTACCTTGGAGAAGAAGAAAAGCAACAGAACATAATTCTTTACATAGGCAAGCGAAGAAGATTGCTAGGGGAGAGGAATAGATATCCTCTAGTTTTCTCTCTTTCTTGTGGGGTTTTAATTGCACTCCAAATTATTAACCCCCTACTTAACCCAAACTTAAATAGGTTTTGGTGGCAGTTACAATCCTTTCCTAGAAGAATTTAAATTCCAAATTAAAGAGGGAATCTACCTAAAATTAGGACATAACTGCATTACAGCTTTGGATTCTTACACCTCATGCCCTTTCCTACGAGCAGCCTAGCAGGTGTGAGGGGAATTTATGGAGCCAAAAATAATCGAAAAAATTATGGAGCTAACGTGGATTATTTCTCAAGAAAGACAAAATTGCCCTTATTAAATGAGCAGGGAGCAGTCTTATTCAACACACACAGCTAAGGTAAAGCAAGTAGAGATCAATGACTGCTCAAAGCGCCCCTACCTGTAGGCAAAAGTCAAAGGTATTTATGAAAGAATAATCCCTTATTCTCATCATAAATACATTCCTAATCAGAGAAAACGTTTTTCAAGTAAGTAATCCTAATCACATTTATTTAGGATATTTACCTAATTACTCCAAGATATTTATTTACACAAATATTTGGAATATTCCCACTTAAACACAAGCCTAGGGCCGACCACCCCTAAACCTTAGAGGGTCGGCCTATACTCCTCTTCTCTCTAATAAATACCCATTTTATCTCCAAAATTCGAAGAACCTTTAAGCTACCCTTCAAAAGGTTTTTTGCTTCCCATAAACACTCAAACACATTCTTTTCATAATTCTAACTTTGGCATTAGAGATTCTTTGACCAAAGCCCTCTATTCATCGTGGGAGCGTGAGGCTTTTGGCCTTAATCTTAGGTATTATTATTTTGCAGGTGCAGATTCGTCAATCAAAAGAAAGCTAAAATTTGCATCCATAGCAGAGTTCTTTAGCGTCAAACGATTTAGTTTACTTCTTCAAATACTCATAATTCCATCAGTTCCCAGAAACTGATCATGGAAAAGTTCGAGATGATTAAGAAACTCAGGAATGGTGCTTTCGGGAGGTATTTGCTACACACCACAAACAAATGGGTGAAGTTGTTGCAATCAAGATATTGAATGGGAGGTGCAGTTTGTTGTAGCAGTGTATTAGCCTACCAGAAGTTCTGTCATTTTCCAAACTCAATCATCCTAAGATTCCCAACATTATCCAGTTGAAGGGTGTGGTCGTCGAATACGAGTCTTCTTTCTTTGTGTTTGAGTCCATGCGCAGCAGTTTGCTTGATCTTATTGGGGGGAAAAAGGCAAACCGGATTCACGAGGATGGTATTAGAAACATCTGCTATCAGATGTTTCAGGGCCTGGCCTACATGCACAAAACTGGCTAATTCCACCGTGATATGATGCCAGAGAATGTGTTGGTTAAGGAAGGTATCATAAAGATTGGGGATTTGGGTTCTACTAAGGACATTAATTCACCTGCGCCCTATACAGACTACATTAGCAATATTTGGTATCAAGCTCTTGAGGTGTTACTTTGGTCAAACCGCTATTGTCCTAAGGTCGACATGTGGGCAATGGGTGCTTTCATGGAAGAGTTGTTCTCACTCCGGCCTCTATTTCCTGGTCGAAATGATGCTGATCAGATATTCAAGATTTGCAATGTGATTGGTAAGCCAACTTTAAGGTCTTGGCGTAGGGGGCTTCTTCTTGGACGTAAGGTGAACTATCAGTTTCCACAAATTGACGGGGTTGGTCTATCTGCAATGAGTCCTTCCGCAAGTAGATTGGCCATCAAGCTAATTTCTTCCCTTTGTTCTTAGGACCCTTATGCGAGGCCTACTGCTGCTAATGCACTCTGTCATTCTTTCTTCATTGGCAACCATAAGATTCCACGCGCCATCAACTTTGAGACAAAACAATATTCTGCCCGTATCGAATTATCTTATTTTCGTGTGGATTTAAGACGAGTAATGTGGGTAGTTAACTTCTTTTGATTCATTAGCTTTCAAGAGCTACAGATTTTATTTTAGCGATGGTAGTTTAATTAAGTAAAGTGGCAGTAAGCCAACTCTAAGTAATGTATATATGACATAGTTTTTATAAACTCTCACTAATCTGCAATATATAGGTACATATTCCATTGTATTGTGTCACATTGTTTTGTTTGGTTCAAATTTTGTTATTTGGAACATATGACAAATTAGAGATCGATGACTAGTAAGTTGTTCTATTGAAACGTCCTGGTAAACCATAGCTTGAGAGATAAAACAAAAAACACTAAAATACAATCTTTTACTGATAAACTCTTGACATCCCAAATGATGCTTGCAAAAACACTTCTTGTTTCAAGTTACCCATCGAAATGAAACCTCATATTACTATTTCTGGAAGTAGCTGTTATGTTTAAATGTTCAACGGCTAACTTAGTTTCTATTTATAGTATATGCACAGCTATATTTTGTTCTTATCTTTCTGTTGTACTATGTTGCCAATTTATTCCCAAGTGAAGTAATCCTAGCACATGATGTAGTGAACGGTTGTGAATGATCCCAGAAGTAGGATCTCACTAGTCCTCTTTATGCTAGGGTTTATGAGTGAATCACATAGAAGTATTATTGAAATTAAAAAAGCTTTGCCTCTCTCTCTAAGTTTATGCAACATTTTCAGTTTTCAAAGCTTCGATCTTTAGCTTTAATCAAATAAGAAAAGCTTATGGCCTGATACCATTTCAACATGGTATCAGAGCTCTGAGGTTTGATACCAAAGAAGGGGCATAAATTGTGAGCAAGGTTCTTCGTTTCAAAATCCTCAGAAAAGGGTAAAGGTGGTTCCTTTTTCAAGTTGTTGTGCATAAACAACTTAAAAATGGTTGGATCATGCTCTTCCGATGGAGATTTACGAACTCCACAGTTCAATGGCACCAACTACGACTTTTAGGCCGTTAAGATGGAAACCATCCTCATAGCACAAGATCTACGGGATGCGATAAAGCTTGGAATATTGCCGCAACAAATACTCAAGGAAAGAAACTCTAAAAATGATGAAGATGAGTTAGATCAAATTCCAGTTGAAGCACCAGCAGTTTCTCGAGAAGAAAGAATAAAAAATGCCAAGACGTTATGTTTTATTCAAAGAGTAATTACTGATGAGCTCTTTCCTTACGTTTAAAAAAAAAAGAAAAAAAAAAAGACTGCAAAAAGGTCATGGAATATTTTAAGAAGAGAGTTTAAAGGTGACAAAAAGGTACAAGCTATAAAACTTCAACCAGTTAAGGCTGAATTTGAATACTTGAGAATGTCTGAAGGTGAAGTCCTAGATGATTACTTAGCTAGGTTTTTCGAAATTATGAATAATTTAAAGTCACTAAGGAAAGATGTACCTGAAAAATGAATTGTGCAAAAGCTGCTAATGAGTTTAAGTAGGAAATACAAGTCCATAGTATCGATTATAGAAGTCATGGCATATGTTGAAGTGTATGACAAGAGAGAAGACATACATGATGAAAGAGATAGGTTCACAGGCACTGAGAGAGCTTTTAGTAGTCTTAACTCTTAAGGTTGGGAATAACAACAGTGATGTTGGAAACTATAAGGGTCCTCAAAACAAACAAAATCAGAGATTAGGCTAGAACAAGAAAGGGAAATTTGGTCTCAAGACAATAACTGGAACAACACCAGTGATTCTAACTGGAATAATTAGGGTGGAGGAAATTGGAGCAACAAGTTTACTTCTCAAAATAGACAAAGAAGCAGTAGCCAATGAGGTGTAAAACCATAGTGTCAAGTACATGAGAAATATCATTTTGGGGTTTGTAGATACAAGGGCAAACCAAAGTATGGAAAATGCAGCAGGTTGGGTCACTCTACTAAGAATGTGATAATAGCAAACAAGCTGCAAATTGTGCCAAAGAAGAATAAGTGATCACAGGGACAATGTTCTATTCTTGTCATATAGCCTCAATCTCACAAGATAAGTCTGTTTAGTTTAGTGGATAGTGTCTGAAACAACCAGTATGACCTGAAAAGAGTCCTACTTATCAACCTTGACAGAAATGTAACTTGCAAAGTTAAAATAGGAACATGTGATCTAGTACAAGCTTCTGGAAAGGGCATACTCATAGTAGAAACAAAGCATGGCAAGAGATACATAAAGGAAGTGTTATTAGTTCTAGGACTTGATGAAAACTTACTAAGTGTAGGACAAATAATGGAGCATGTATACTATGTTTGATGTGAAATATTCTAACACTCAAATTAAACCCTATTTGTGACAATTGTAGTATATATGCAAGTATGGATCGTTTTAGACCAGGGGATTAACTAGGGATGCTAATCAACACAATTAAGACTCAAAAACACTAAACTAGACTCTATAGACTCAAAACTAACTTAAAACACTCAAAACAGCAACAAACAATAAAAAAGACTCAATTCTAGACCTAACAAGTGATTTTGACGAAAATACAACTTAACTTGACTCAAAAGACTAAAAGAAAACAGATTTTGACTCAAATACCAAGACTAAATGAAAGGGGGATTGTTTTTGACGAATTTAAAACTTAAAACATAAACTTTGCATAAAACACTTTGTAAAAACGAATTTAGGTGAATTAAATGGGTGAAAGGCTAGTTAGAGGGTCTTTCTCCACACATGACATATGCATATAAACCAATTTCCAGTTATTATTCCTTTAGACTATGAATGACAACGCCCCAAGTTAATTGCATCGCACAATCAACCATCAGATTTTCCTTATTTCATTGAATTAGATGGAATACACATCGCAACCAAATTATCTTTCTCAAGTTCTTTATATGAAACGCATAATAAAGATACATATCAAAAGTCATTAAGTTTTGTGAAAATCATAAGTATTGACAAGGTATTCATCACTATGAAATGCATGAGACTCATACCAAGGATTTACTTAACACGATTGTGACTAGCAACCTCCACTACTTGTGAATATAAGTGAATAACTATTAGGGGAAACTTGATATAAGTCCAATTTTTTGAGCCAATTGTAGGAATAGTCCAGTTTATTAAAATAAGTCCAATTTGTTATATTTAATTATTTAATTATCAATAGTTATCTGTTCAATGATAAGATTTATTATAAAAATCAAATTTCTTCCCAATTATCTTTTTGCTTATTTCTTTTTATTTATCTTTTTGTTATTTCTCGTTCTTCCTTCTACTTTAAACCCCATTTATAGATTTTATTTTTAATTTTTATAATCAACCTATATCACAGGTTAATTATATTTATCTACCTATATGACAGATTCTTTTTTTATAATCAACCTATCACAGATTAATGTGTCTTACTTGTAGGTATGTTATGTTTTTTCTACATTTTAATTAGGTTTCATATCTCACGTATAGGTATTATATACATTCATATATTTGTTACTTGAGTTAGGGTAGAATGTTTTGTAGATAAATTTATGTTAGTATATTAGTTTTTTTGTTATAAGATATTAAATATATTCTTTTGGAGTTGGAAAATGCATAATATTAGAAGATTTTAATTGATTTTTAATATTTTTAGAAAATATAAAATGAGTATAAAAGAAATAAAAACAAATAATTAGATAACTGGACTCACTCCTAAAAACACTCTACATTTTTGGACCTGGATCTAAAAGCCCCTAACTATTATGTGAAACTCCCTTATACTCTAGCATCAAATTCATGCACGCAAATTAAGTGTCGACCCTCAACCAACATACATAAACAAGTTTTGATAACTTAGATAAGCAAATCACATTCAAGACTTAAGAAACAATAACTGGATGTAATCAATTCATATAAAACATATAATCATGGCTTTGAATTCACCTCTAACTAAAAAGAAATTAGTTCCACATGTTCATCATAATTGAAAACCAAATTAATATAAACATTGAACTAAAACTAAGGATAAAATACACTAGAAACACTCCACACTCTAATGGCAGATTTCGAACCCTCCTTGGATGGTAGATTGCACAAGTCTTCTTCTCCTTCCTTCCTTGCTTGCGACACTAGGGTGATGTGGTGTGAATTATGGTGTTTGATGGCTGAAAGTATGAATGAATGAATGGATGGTTAAATGATGCGGCAAACACTTGTATTTATAGGCTAAGTTATGCACAATTTCTGAAGGAAAAGGACTTCACAATCGAATGTGAAAAGGAATAGGTTTGGTAGAAACCAAAGGTGAAAGGGATAGGGAATTTCGCTAGAAATTAGGGCTTCTAGAAACTAGGTATTTTGTGGCAGAAATTAGACTTCTAGAAGGGATAAAGGGTAGATTTCTAGAAGAACTTAGGCTAAGGGGTGCGGCACCTTTGTAGGAGAGGGATTACAACTCCTAAACCTTCAAGGAATGGCATATATGCGGCACATAACGGATTAGGCTTCTAGAATTTGAGTTGATGTGTTTAAATGTATAACTAATCCCTTCTAAATAGCTAGATTTAAGGCACAAACTGATTTGGATAAGATAAGATAGAGGATAGGATAAGGTTTAGGAAAGGATAAGGTTGGTTAGGATAGGATAAGATAAGGTTGGATAATGTTCCTTATTTCTTGCTCTTTCCTTATCATCTTTGTATTTGAACTTCTTTCTCTAGATTTGTAGCCTTTCCTAGCCTCTCTTGACTTCAATTTTATCCATCCACTTTGCTCCATAGTTAAGCTATCCAATCCATGCCCAAAACTGCCCCAAATGGCTCCAAAATGCACTTTCTTGCTCCTTTTGCCATTAAGACCTACAAACATACGAAAATAGCTTAAAAGACTATAATAAGTAGTAATTAACTAACTAAATGCAAGGAAACAACATAACTAAGTAGCATAAATATGCTTCTATCAATGTTCTATTTGGAGGAAACATGGCAGTGATATTTGATGACAGTAGCCTTGAGAATGTAGTTGCCAAGGTTGTTATGACTGGAAACAGATGTTTCCCATTGTAGTTGGAATTCAAAAACTCCGTGGCAAGAAAATCATCAACTATTGATGATTCTTAGAACTGGCATAAAAGACTAGGACACCTAAGCTTTGACAGTATGAGAAAGATGATGCAAAGTGAAATGGTACTAGGCTTGCCTGAGTTCTCAGAAAAAAAGGAATTGTGTGAAAGATGTGTATCTGGAAAGCTTCACAGAGAACCCTTTAATAAGGAGAAAGGATGGAGAGTAAGCTACCCACTTGAGCTTGTACACACTAACCTATGTGGCCCTATGCAAAATGAGTCGGTTGGTGAAAAAAAATACTTTGTAACATTCATTGATGATTTTTCAAGAATGTGTTGGGTGTACTTTCTTAGAAACCAATAAGATGTGTTCAATGTTTTCAAAAAATTCAAGGCATTTGTCGAATTGCAAAGTGGTTTCAGTTTAAAAAGGCTAAAAAGTGATAGAGGTGGGGGGTATACATCTTATGAGTTTCTAAATTATTGCATTGACATAGGAATGGAGAAGCATTTGATAATTGCCTACTCTCCTTAGCAAAATAATGTTGTTGAAAGAAGGAATAGAACAATTGGAGAAATGGCTAGGTCCATGATGGTTGAAAAAAGGATTCCTATTGTTTTTTGGGGAAAAGCTATTGCAAATGAAGTGTATTTGCAAAATAAAAGTTTTAGGCAGGAAACCAGGCATAAAACACCTGAAAGTGTAGACTAAAGTTTGATGAAAAGGCTAACAAGGTCATATTTATGGGATATGTTAGTTGTGAGAAGGGTTATAAAATATATGGTTTACAAACAAAGAAAATCATCACCTCTAGAAGTGTTGTATTTGATGAGCTTGGAACTAGGAATGTAACCAAGTTGGGTCATTCTCACTACCTACCAACCTTGTAGTGAAATCCTTGAAAATGAAGTGCAAGAGGGATCAATGGATAAACCTCTTGTTAGTGATTCTTATAACCTGCAGCTAAGTTCAAATTCTGGGAGTTCAATAGAAAGTAACTTAGAGAACTCAAGTTAAAACTCAACTCTAAGTTCAACTCCTACGAAGTTGAGAAGTTTAGAGGAAATATATGCAAGATGCCATATGTGCATCATTAAGCCTGAGAATTATCAAGAAGCTGCAGAAGATCAAGCCTGGCAAGAGGCTATGAACTCTGAGATTGAAATGATTTAGCAGCACAAAAGGAATGGAAATTGTTTCCACTAGATGTTAAATCAGCATTCCTGAATGGGGTACTTGAAGAAAAAGTCTACACTAAGCAACATGAGAGCTTTGTGGTGAGAAATGCAAGTAACAAAGCATATAAGCTAAGGAAAGCATTGTATGGCTTAAAGCAGGCTCCTAGAGCTTGGTACAGTGAGATTAACAATTACTTGATCAGTTGTAAGTTCAAGAAGAGAACCAGTGAAGCTACCCTATATACAACATCTGTAGAAGAAAAAGGATTGATCATTGTATCGATATATGTTGATGTTATTGTGTACACATGAAGTAGTGAGAAACTGATAAGTGAATTTAAAAGGGAAATGATGCAAATATATGAAATATCTGATCTTGGTTTACTTCACCATTTCTTGGGAATGGGATTTTTGAAAACTGAGAAAGGAGTGTTCATTCATCAAAGCAAGTATGCAAAGTCACTGCTTGTGAAGTTTGGACTCAAAGACTACAAACTTGTGTCCATTCCTCTACCCACTGGAGAAAAACTCAAGAAAATGGATGGAAGTGAACTAGCTGATAAAGGTCTCTACAAGAAAATTATTGGGAGCCTCCTTTATTTGATAGCAACTAGGCTAGATCTAATGGATGCAAGCTAGTTTGTTGTCTAGATTCATGAATTCCCCTACCAAAAAACATCTGGGAGGAAAGAAAGGTTCTAAGGTACGTACAAGAAACTCTAAGCTATGACATTGAGTATATGAAAGACAAGGCATCTATTCTTGTTGTCGTTGTTTTTTTTTTTTTTTTTTTTTTTTTATTTTTTATTTTTTTTTATGCTAACTAGGGCTAGAAATGAAGATGATAGCAGGAGTACCTCTGGCTATGCATTTAACTTTGGAAGTTGCGTGTTTTCATGGGCTTCAGGGAAGCAAGACACAGTGGCTCTATCCACTGTTGAAGCTGAGTATGTCTCAACAGCAGAAGCAACATCTCAATCCATTTGGTTGAGATTTGTCCTTGATGATTTTGGGGAAATGCAAATAGATCCAACTCCCTTATTCTGTGACAATATGTCTGCACTATCCATGGTCAAGAACCCTGTGTTTCACCAGAAAACGAGACAGATAAACATAAAGTACCATTTCCTAAAGGAAGCTCTTCAGGACAATGTGATTGATGTGAAGTTTTGTAGGAGTGAAGAACAGTTGGCAGCTCATATTCACAAAAGCTTTGCCCAGGAGTGAACTGTGAATGATCCTAGAAGTAGGATCTCACTAGCCCTCTATATGCTAGGGTTTTTGAGTGAATCATATAGAAGAATCACTAGGGAAGAAAAAATAAAAATAAAAATAAAAAAATAAAAAATAAAACACCTCTGCCTCTCTGTCTAAGTTTTCTGCAACATTTTCAATTTTCAAAGCTTCAATCTTTAGCTTTAATCAAACAAGAAAAGCGTATGGCTAGGTACCATTTCAACATATGTTTGAAAGCTGGACTGATACTTACTATAGGTATTTGATTCTGGGAAAATAGCCCTATTATTGTAATGTTTGTTCGTGACTCTACTGCGGATTATTTTTCTCCGAACCTAATATTCGAAGTTTCACTTTGATGTTCACAATAGGAGCTATATTGTGTTTGGTGTACTGTTTCAAATTTGTTTAGCATAAGTACTAGTAAGCAAGAAATCTTGTTGCCGATGAATCGATTTTTTCCCGTGTCGAAAATTGCTCTTATTTGGACAGATTTGGACAGAGGCCTAACGGGGCCTTTCGTGATTTGGGATTAGAGTAGATAGGAAATTTGGAAGGTTAAAGCGATATGTTTGGGTGTTTGTCTTCTGTTCATTTGCATGATTAAAGATGGTTTCTACTTTCTATAAGCAACAAAAGGAAGAATATTACAAGTTATATCCCAAAATAAATAGTGTACATTTTTGTGAAGTAGAATTGGTGAATGAGAAAGGAATGCCGAAAAATTAGAACGAAAACTAATTACTGAAGTTATAATTAAAAAAAAAACAAGTGAATAGGAATTGAAAACGAAAAGTTATCAAAAATAAAAATAAAAAATAAAGAATTGAAAACGAAATGGTTATGAAACGAACTCTTAGAAGAGTGAACAAGAAAGTATGGTGAAGAACAATATGTACGTGTGGACTGCAATCGCAGCTGGCAAGGTGGAAACCTATCTCAAAGTAAAAAAATTGTAATATATACTAGCGTAATGGTTCCTTAACTCAAAATCCAATGATCTCTCAACTTTAGCTAAATTAGCGTAATGGTTCCTTAACTCAAAATCCATTAGCATTAGTTCCTCAACTCATCAAAATGTACAGCTATAGTTTTTTTCGTCAACTCTATTAGAACTTTCGTCAAAATGAGTCACGTGCCATGCACGTAAGGCTAAATCAAGGGGTAAATATGGAAAATCAAATAAGAAAAATTATATCAATGGTCCCTCAACTTTATTTAAACTGGATAAATAGTCCCTCAACTTTAACCCAATTGGAGCAATGGTCCTCAACTTTAACTCAATTGTAGCTATGGTCTTTCCGACATAACTCATTTTAACAAAATTCTAACAGAATTGACAAAAATGACCATAGCTATACGTTTTGATGAGTTGAGGGACCAATGGTAATGAATTTTTAGTTGAAGGACCATTGCTCCAATTTGATTAAAATTAATGATCATTTCTACAATTTACTCGGTAACAGAAACACAAGACACGTGTTGCATCTCCTTTTTGGAGGGTGAGCACATTTCCTCACAAATAATGTATCTTGACCATACAAATTTCATAATCACAAACATTTAATTTTTTAATCTTCATTTGAAGATCACCCCTAAAAAAACATTTCAATCAAAAAATTATTTAGGCATGAACGGTCCATTTATTCATAATGAACTGGACATTTATTTGATATGTTGGGATGTTTAAACGATCTTGAATTCGAGTGATTTCTTGTAGAGTGATCTTCAAATAAAGATTAATAAATTGAACGGTTTAGACATTGATTCATTTGGTCCATATATGGTATTCGTATACAGAGAATATGTGCATCCCCATATACAGGGACGTAAGTATTATCCAATACAAGATTAGAGATAAATCAATGTTGTTACAGGACTTGCATTAAAATAAAATATAAAATTTTATATATGCTATTAAAAATTAGAAGTGAGAACAGATTTGTAAATGTACAACACAAATTGAGTACATTTCGATTTGGTTAAATGACCATCGATAGAAGCATTGTTCCACAAGAAAGTAAAAATCAGACTTTTGAAAAACCAAAAAACTAAAATCAAACTTTTGCAATTGACGACAAACCCTTTACATTTCCAACAGTGGTAAGGACTACTATACTGTTAGAATGTAATTTTTTGTGATTAATTTAATGGAGAATTTAACAACCTGAGAATATATCTCAGAAACGATCACAAGAAAATTAGAGGGAATTTCGCAGATATTTTTGGAATGCTTATTCGATTGATTGTCTCACAAGGTGTGAGGAATATTACCGTTATAAAGTGGAGCTTTCCCTCTGATGCATCATTACACAAACTGATCTCAGCCGTTCATCCGTAACTAAATGAATACAATGATTACACTTGTCATAAGCTATGACTCACTACATCTAATCTAAGATCTAATGGCTCATATTAATCATTACATAAATCAGCAAATACATTACTAGGAACGAAGTGAACGCGCAACTGGGAGGTTGCTTGGATTGCACGAATCCTAACTAAAGTAGTAATCCAATCCGACTACCGAGTTGCTTGCCGCCTTTCCTATTAGGTCAGGAACCCATAAATTGCAACCCTCCTCACATTTAGAAGTTTAGAAACTTGCCTCTATCTGTGTCTCCGATCAAAACGCTCTCTAGTTTGTCAAAACTGATGCTTTTTCCTTAACTTTGTCGCAGATTTCTTTGGCTTTAGTCTACTTCTTCAAGTACTCATAATTCCATCAGTTCCTAGAGCCCCATCATGGAAAAGTTCGAGATGATTAAGAAACTCGGGAGTGGTGCTTTCGGGACGGTATTTGCTGCGCGGCACAAACAGACGGGCGAAGTTGTTGCAATCAAGAAATTGAACGGGAGGTGCAGTTCGTTGCAGCAGTGTCTTAGCCTACCAGAAGTTCAGTCCCTTTCCAAACTCAACCATCCCAACATTGTCCAGTTGAAGGGTGTGGTCGCCGAATACGAGTCTGCTTTCTTTGTGTTTGAGTACATGCACAGCAGTCTGCTTGATCTTATTGAGAAAAAAAGGCAAACCGGATTCACGGAGGACGAAATTAGAAACATCTGCTATCAGATGTTTCAGGGCTTGGCCTACATGCACAAAACTGGCTATTTCCACCGCGATATGAAACCGGAGAATGTCTTGGTTAAGGAGGGTGCCGTCAAGATTGGGGATTTGGGTTCTACTAAGGAGATTAATTCGCCTCCTCCCTATACAGACTACATCGGCACTATTTGGTATCGAGCTCCCGAGGTGTTGCTTCGGTCAGACCGCTATTGTCCTAAGGTCGATATGTGGGCAATGGGTGCTATCATGGCAGAGCTGTTCTCACTCCAGCCTTTATTTCCTGGTCGAAGTGATGCTGACCAGATATTCAAGATTTGCAGCGTGATTGGTAGGCCAACTTTGGAGTCTTGGCACAACGGGTTTCTTCTTGCACACAAGATGAACTATCAGTTTCCACAAATTGACGGGGTTGGTCTATCTGCGATGATTCCTTCCGCAAGTGAATCAGCTATCAAGCTGATTTCTTCCCTTTGTTCTTGGGACCCATCCACGAGGCCTACTGCTGCTGATGCACTCAAGCATCCTTTCTTCATTGGCAACCACAGGATTCCACGCGCCATCCCTTTGAGACAAAGCAATATGCAGCCTGCGTCGAATTCTTCTCTTATTTTCGTGTAGATTCGACACGAGTAATATGGGTAGTTAACTGCTTTTGATTAATTAGCTTTCAAAAAGCTACAGATTTTATTTTAGCGGGTGTAGTTTATTTTAATGCTCAAAGTAGAGCGGCAGCAAGCCAACGACTAATGTCTGTTGTATGAAACAAGTTTTGTAAGCCCCTCATTAATCTGCAATATATAGCTACAGATTCCATTTTATTGAGTCACATTGTTTTGTTTGGTTCAAATTTCATTATTATCCGAAACATATGACAGACATCGAAACTAGTAAGTTGTTCCATTGAAAATCCTGGCAAAACTGTAGATTGATCCATTCCTTCAAAACCCGATCATGGAACAGACACTTGAAATCATAGTAGAGTTCGACAGTCTCTGAGAGCCTCAGATCTTGGGACGTTCTCCATCGCATGCCTAAATTGAATACAAGTACCGCAGAGAGTTTGAATATAAATCTCCATGTTTACAAAACAAAAATAGGAGAAACGTCGAAGGCATGCCATGACAACCCAAATTCATAAGAAAAGTCTTCTTATTCCTTTTCTTTCCTGTAATGAGCATACCGTGACAAAAAAAAAAAAAAAAAAAAAAAAAAAAAAAAAATGTAAATCACTATTTTAAGAAGAACAAAAAAAAAAAAAAACAAATCCTTTAACTCCACACATCCGTCCAACTTCTACATGTGAAGAAAGCAACAACACAGAGAACTTGATATCACCACACGTATAGGAGTTTTCGCCCAACTCTCTTGACCGAACGATATCCTAATAAGCAGTAACAACTGGACATAGCCCTTTGATGAAAATCACAAAACAAAAAAAAAAGAAGTAAATTATGCTTAAAGATAAAAGCTTTTAAATTGTATTTATTCTTGAATGCCTTTGTTTTCTCAGCAACCAAACAGATAAAACCCAATTAGACTCACTAAATCAAAAAGGCAAAAACGTTGAAGGTCTCAGAAACCCAGAGCACTACATTGAAAAACAACTTAAATTTGAAAGTGCTCCCAACATTGTCAGCACTAGTGATAGCACCCGATTCCGAGAAGCGATTGAATTGATCTCTGAGTGGCGTATATGGCAGTAGATCATCTGCAATTGTATTTGTAGGCCCGCAGACACACATTGACTTGAACGTAATGTAGTTCCTGATACCTAATTGTTAATGTTAGCTGGTGTAGATACAAAGAAAGCTGATGTGCTGAAAAGGACATGGAAAATTTAGAATAATCAGTTAATATATGCAACGTCCAAAAATATTACAATCGATAAAGTTGAAATACTTACTGTAGAAGTTGCAAAATTTAGGTAATTAAATTTACATCATAATTTATATTTATCACAAAAGCTAAGGCTGGAAACCAATTCATTGGAAACTGCTCACGTGGAAGGTGAGAACGCATCATAGTAATTGTTTTCCATTTTTGGTAGTTACTTCTGAAAGCTCCAGGGATTTACTAGTTCATTGGAAACTGCTTACGGAAAAGATGAGAACATATCTTAATTTCTATAATCTATTGGACACTTGCTTAGAGAAGACTTGGTTTAGGGTCCCCCAACCCCAAGGGCCAGAAGTACGTAGCCTGAAAATCTTCTTGCTGGGCCTCTGGCCCCTATTAACCAGAGAATGCACATGGCGCAGGTCAGCAGATGTCCGGGAAATCACAACTGTAGTTGCATAAATTTGATCCTCTTCCTTTCTCGACTGCTCCATAGTCCATGCAACAATAGTATATTGATCATTCACACTTAAATACTTTAAACAAATAAATTACTCATACATCCATACATTTCAGAACTTGGAAGTGAAAAATCTCACATCCATTGACTGGAGGGACATTGTCTAAATACAATAAATGTGAGCCGGTGCGCGTAAATACGATAGGAAACTGATATAAACAACACTTGTAAAGAACATATAGGATATGTAATCATGAAAAAGATTACAAAAGAGCTCATCAATTAATGGAGCAAGACTATCACGAAAAAGATTACAAGGGAATAAATTAGTTGAAAGTAAATTTTCAGAGATGAAATATTTAGGAATGAAATTGACATCAATACTTGCACTTAACCGCAAAAGCTCTTAAGCTAAAGCTCGGCTGGTACATTTGTTGAAACCTTCATCACTTGCTTGCGCAACACGGGCGTCGTAGCTCAGCTGGTAGATTGAAACCTTCACCATTTGCCGGCTTCGAAAGCCTTTGAGGGACCATCCTTGCAATTCGATTCAAATTGCACAGAGCAAATCAAAATCACCGGTTAACTCCAAATTAATCGAAAGCTACTAAATTTGAAACTTAAGAACGTGTTTTATAGTATCTGAATCGTTGACAGCTAATGACCCAAGTAAAAAACGTGTTTAAAAGATCCTGACCGTTTGAGAAATCCTTGTGCCCAAAGTAATAAAATCAGATTTTCCAATTGATGAAAACGCCCTTCCCTTTTCCTACAGCAGCAAGGACTAAAAAGCGAAGTGAATTGGCAACTGGGAGGTTGCTTGGATCGCAAGAATCCAAGTATAAATAGTTGACTAGAAATCCAATTAAACCAAGTGAGTGTTTCTTTCCTCATTCTATCAGGAGACGATGTAATGGAATGAATTAATGAATCTATAAATTGGAACCCTAATTTCCATTCTCTAATTTTCCAAATCTCAGATCATTAGAAACTTGCCTCTTTCTCTCTCGTTGGCCAGTTGAAGGATGTCATCACCGAATGCGATTCTGCGTTCCTTGTCTTTGAGTATATGCAGAGCAGTCTGCTTGATATTACGAAGAAAAGGCAAACCAAATTCACCGGGGATGAAGTTAGAAGCATCTGCTTTCAGATGTTTCGTGGCCTGGCGCTTATATGCACAGAAACGGCTATTTCCTCCGTGATTTGAAGCCTGCTAACTTGTTGGTTAATGATGGTGCGCGCGTGGTCATGATTGCGGATTTGGGTTCGGCTAAGGAGATTGATTCACCTCCTCCCTATACAGACTACGTCACTACTCGTCCATATCTTGCTCCTGAGGTGTTGCTTCAGTCAGGCTTGTATGGTCCTAAGGTCGATATGTGGGCAATGGGAGCCATCATGGCAGAGCTGTTTTCATTCCGGCCTCTATTTCTCGGTTAAAGTCCTGACGATCAGATGTTCAAGATTTGCAGTGTCATTGGCAGTCCCGCTTGGGAGTCATGGCCAGAGGGACAGCTTCTTGCCCAAAACTTGAACTATCAGTTTCCACAACTTCACGGCGTTGGTCTATCTGCGATGATTCCTTCTGCAAGCAGATCTGCCATCCAGCTGATTTCTTCCCTTTGTTCTTGGGACCCTTCGGCAAGGCCTACTGCTGCTGAAGTACTCCGACATCCCTTCTTCATTGGCAACTACAAGATTCCACGCGCCATCCCTTTGAGACAAAGCAATATTCTACCTGCATCAAATTCTATTATTTTCGTTTGGCTTTGACACAAGTGATTTGGTAGTTAATTGCTTTTGATTCATTAGGTTTCAAAAACTAAGTACAAATTTTACTTTAACAAGTGTAGTTTATTTGAATGCTCAACGTAGAGTGGCAGAAAGCCAACAACAACTAATGTATGACACGATTTTGCAATATATAGCTACAAAATTTATAAAAATTGAGTCACGTTGTTTTGTTTGGTTCAAATTTCATTGTTTGAAACATGTGCCAAATTATACCTGTTAAAGAGTACAAAAATTTCAAGCTCAGTTCATAACAGTCAAACCAGCAGAGTGTGAGAAAGGTCCGAAGCTTCTTCCAAGAGGATCACACCAATCTTCTTTCTTGATTATTCATTCAGAGACCGAACATTGAACAGACGCTTGTAATCAAATTAGAGTTCGACAACCCCTGAGAGCCACGGATCTTGAGAGGTTCTTCGTTGCAATTGCATGTCTGCATTGAATGTAATCATGTTATGACATCTATTACAAGCACAAGGATTGAGGTGTTTATTTCAGATGTCTGCATTGAATAGAAACCTATATGTTTACGAAACAAAAATAGGAGAAAGGGCATACCATTCACAGGCATACGATGACAGCCCAAATTTATAAGAAATGCACAAGCTTCTCCACAGTATTCCTTGTCCTTTACTTTCATGTAACGAACAGACAGTGACAAACAATAAGTAATCACCGTTTTAAGAAGAACAAAAAACAAATTCCTTTTACTCAACACATCAGTCCAACTTCTACATGTCAAGAAAGCAAGAGAACACATAGAACCAGGAAAAGATTTCAAAACTAAATTAGTAGGCTAATTCTAAGACTTCAATTAATCGCAGCCCTGAAGAACCAAATGTGCTTTATAAGCTATTTCCCAACTCCTTTGACCAAACGATGATCCGAATAAGAAGTAAAAATTGAATACAGCCCCTTGATGAAACTTCGGGAAAAAAAAAATGCAGCAAGTTATGCTTAAAGAGAAAAGCTTTTCATTTGAATGAATTCATGAATGCCTTTGTTTTCTCAGCAACCAAACAGATAAAACCCAATTAAACTTGCTAAACCAAACAGATGAAGAAGTTGTCTAAAGACTCATTAAAGAAACTCCGAACAGAAAGTTAACAGTAGCCAAAACTCAATCACAAAGTTCTAAGAACCACAGAAACTAACAGATTAAAATGAAGGGTTTCAGAAACCCAGACCATTACATTGAAAAACAAACCTTGAACTTGGAAAGTACTTCCAGCATTGTCAGCACTATTGATACCACCCGATTCCAAGAAGCAATTTACTTGATCTCTGAGTTTCATATTTGGCAGTGGATCGTCTGCCAATGTATTTCTAGGCCCACAGACACACACTGAATAGAACATAATTTAGTTCCTGATACGTGACTATAAATCCGAGTGTTGTAAATACATAGGCAACTGATATGATAAACAACACCGGTATGGAAAATCAAGGATAAACAGTTAAAATGATGTACAGAAGACCTCATCAAAGGAGCAAGACGAGTGTTAACATTGGAAATCTTACTTTATAAGTTGAAAAGTTTAGGCAGTGAAATTTACATCATAACTAAAGTTATCTGAAAAACTCTTAAAGCAACACTTGCTTGTTGACACAGCATCTTTCATCACTCCCTTTCAATGGGCTATGCTGCAAGGGAGTGATGAAGGCTGTTGTTAACTAAAACTTATCACAGAAGCTCTTAAAGAAACACTTGCAAGGGAGTGATCCACCTGAGCTACACTGCAAGGGAGTGATCCGCCTGAGATACGCTTCAATAAGTACCCAATTCAAATAAAGTGGATCACTTATCCTTTTACAACAGAAACATCAATTTACAAACTACAGACATACGAATGCAACCACCATTGACTTGAGGGACACAATGGAAGGGTTTTTATCAAAATGGTCTATGATCAGATGACAAATGGCTGCAGAATTTTACTGTGTTAATTAGGCTTTAAATGAATACTCCTAAACGTTTTTCCTCACTACAAATCTAGACCGTTGAAAGCTATTGATGCAAGTAACTAAGCAAACACAGGGTTTTTATCAAAATGGTCTATGATCATTTTAGTCACTCATTTTGACAATCGGTCAATGTTTCCAACACACTTCCCATGAAAAGCATTAGGCAAATATTAGTTTAGCCAACAGTCAATAAAACTTTACTATTTAGCGATATATCAATGATATATTTTTGTTTTGGACTTAAATTAATGAATATTTATATTAATTTAGCATAAGTCAACGATGAATGATACATGAGCTTTAAATCATTATAAATAATTAGAATTTTACTCTTGTATTATTCTCTCTCTCTCTCTCTATATAAATGTCACATGAACTTTTAAGTCATTATAATATTGTTGGAAAAACAGAACCAACAATGTTAGTGTAGGTCCTCTTTTTGTTTAAATGCATTCTTTTGAACAGATGAACCAAATTGCAAAATTCAACCGAAAAACATTGAATTAAAGCTTGAAAATGAAATAAGTCATCTCACCTTAAGGGACGATGTTGTCATCATAATTAGCAAGTACCTTCAACAGAATATCAATCTGAAGTATCGATTATAGAAAAACACTTTCGCTTCTGCCGAGTAATCTCGAATATTGGAAGAGGAGGAGCTCGGTGGTGTGAATCGTATAAAAAGGAATAGGGTACTCCCTCCAACTAAAGGGAAAGATGATAGTTTCCTAAACCCACACATGATTTTGGTAGTCCTTCAAAATCCATAATTTTGCCGATCACCTATTAGCCAAACACCCTTCCATTTCAAATATATTTCAAGGTTATCGTTAATACCATGAATATCGTAAGCATAATATTTTGGGAGTGGGATGACTCTGAATCTCTCGTCTTCAAGGTCGAAAACAGCCATAATAATTAGTGTTGAGTCATGCATCCAATGTATGGCTCCATGGATGCACACACTTATCCTGTCAAACTGGCACTTCAAGAGACAAAAAGGAGATCGTTAATGTCTGGTTTGTAATTGGCTATTGACTATTAAATTTCAAAGCGTGTCAAATATACACTTTAAGCCATTATGGTGTGAAATGTAGGAGGCCTATGAGTGATGGAAAAATAGAACTAGGAAACGAACACTGCAACGGAACGTCTGAATCCAAATGTAAAAAACAGACACATAGGAGGCATGTGGGTGATGAAAAAGATGAAACCAAAAAATGAACACTGCAACACAACGCCTGAATTCAAACATAAAAAATAAAACCAGGAAATGGACGTTGTATTTAGTATCCGAATCCAAATGTAAAAATAGACACGTAGGAGACGTGTGATTGGTGAAAAAAAAAATGAAACCAAGAAATGGACAATGCAATGCAGCATCTGAATCCGAATGTAAAAATGGACACATAGACGATGTGTGAGTAATGAAAAAACGAAACTATGAAATGGACACTGAAACGTAGCATCTAAATCCAAAAGTAAAAAAACAAAACCAGGAAATGGACACTGCATTACAGTCTGAATCCAAATGTAAAAACGGACACGTATGAGGCGTTTGAGTGGTGGAAAAAAAACGAAACCAAGAAATGGACACTGCAACTAAGCGTCTAAATCCAAATGTAAAAATAGAACCAGGAAGTGGACATTTCATTCAGTATCTGAATCCAAATGTAAAAATAGACACGTAGGAGACGTGTGATTGATGAAAAAAATGAAACCAAGAAATGGACAATGCAATGCAGCATCTGAATCCAAATGTAAAAACGAACACATAGGAGATGTGTGAGTAATGAAAAAAAACGAAACTATGAAATTAACATTGGAACGCAGCATCTGAATCCAAAAGTAAAAAACAAAACCAGAAAATGGACACTACATTACAGTCTAAATCCAAATGTAAAAACGGACACGTATGAGGCGTTTGAGTGGTGGAAAAAAAACTAAACCAAGAAACAGACATTGCAATGCAGCTTCTGAATCCAAATGTAAAAAACAAAATTAGAAAACAAACATTGCGTTACAGTGTCTGATCGGCATTTGACCTATTCCAAAATAAATAAATAAATGTGAAAGGGAGTGTCTGTTAAAGTAGATGACAGCTGTAGTGGAAGATTTTGTTATTTTTTATTATTTTAAATGTATTTACGTATCACAATACATGATTGACATATTTATAATTAACATAAATATTGTTGATATTGTATTTTTTTTTATTTATTAATTTATACAAAATCACTCTACTTTACCTTTTCTAGCATGAGTCAAATGCCACAAATTGATGATCATGGCTTCCATGCCATAATATATATACATATATATATATTGGCATAATATTAGCTATGTATTGATTGTAATATTCTGTACATAATACCTTGTCCAGGAAAGAATTATTTAATTGAAGAAATTTATTAAAGACAATTCCACCTTCTGTTTTCTTTACAAAAAGCATATCTATCTATTATATATAAAGCCGGTAGTGTGATGAATAATGGAATTTGGAATGTGATGAATAATGGAATTTGGGGTCACGCATGAGACAAAAATTTTGGTGACACCCACTTTGACAAAAATAATTGGACCAAACTACCCCTCAACCAAAAAATTCAAAACTTAATATATCAAATTATGCAAGGGTAAGTTGGTAATTTGGTCATCATAAAATATAATATAAATAGAAATGGGGAGAGATAAAAGAATAAAAAATGAAAGGGAAGAGATAAAATAATAAACAAATGACAAAGTATGGTGCCCACGTGATGAGGAAGAAAAATATAATAAAAATAAGAAAACATAAATGTTGTGTTCAAAACATTTTAAGAGGCACGTAGCGCCAGTGATAAAAAATTTAACAAAATAAAAAAAAATTATTGAAGCAATTCATGCATATAAATACATTTAAAATGTCTAAGTCGCGCTTAGCGCGTTGTGATTCAAAAAATGTCTTTTGCACGCAATTGTTTATTAAATATTATTTCTCAATTTTTAAACACTTAAGAGGTGCGTAGTACCAGTTATAAAAAAATCTCTCACACGCGCATAATAATGTGATTCAATTAGTTGTTAAATGATCATTTTTTTTTACCAAACAATGTTATCTACACCAAGGGGAGGAAGTGAACTTAGCCTCACAATGGGCTAACAATCAGTTGTTTATTAAATATTACTTTTTCTAATCTTAATGTAAATTCAATAAAATGTAGATGAAAATTGAAATACCACTTTTATTAATATGGATTCAGCTACTCTGATTAGTTAAAATACCGCTTTTATTAAATGTATTTATTATTCATTTCCATCTACATTAATATATACATTTAAAACATGTAAATCATGCATAACACGTCTTGATTCAAAAAATGTCTTCTGCACTAACGCAAGCGCGTGAATGGAGGATAGTTTTCTATATGAAAGGGATTTAAGTCAACAAAAGAATTTGGATAAAATAATCAAGTAATTGCATTTTTTTTTTTGTTTGGGCAAAAGTAATTGTATATTATGCTTGTCTGTCAGAGAAATTTAAAAAAAGAAAAAAAGAAAAATGAAGAAACAAGATGGAAGTATTTGGTGGAGGTGGTAACTCATATGATTTCAAATGGCCAACAGTGAATATAAGTCGTCTCCCTTCCAGCACTGATCAACGGTTTTTCTCTTCTCGAATTTACTCTTAGTCCACCTTCCTTGCATCAATTGGCTAAGATAATGTGTGTGTCACTTACTTCAGAATTGAGACTCTTCTCATAGAATAGAACAATTTAAAATATCACCTCTCAAAAACCCAAACTTTGTTTAAGATTAAAATAAATCAATTTTCTTAACTCACACATAAATTTCTTTGTCTTCCTCTACGCCTCTCTATAGAAAAGAAGAAAGATAGTCCAATTATTTGTGAGGGGACAGAAGAAGCTTCATATCTGTTAGGGCCATTCATATCACGCCCCGATCCCGACATACGTCCAGGATCGACACGTGACGTCACCAAATACTCGTTTCTAACATTCCCCGCCTCTAGAAAAAGGTAAAACACAACTTAAGATCCGACTGCACAATTATTCTTCGTAGACTTTATGGCTGCATCTAACATCCTCGTTAAACTGCCTACGTACCCTAAATAGGAATCAAGCCATTCGTAATTCATTGCCACAAAATCAGACATTTATTCCACTAAGTTCAAGTAGAAAAGCATAGCATTCCTCAAACATTTATTATAACCTGACAACATGTAATTCCTGGACTTAGGCTACATAATCAATCCCCATGAAAGCATGATTTCTCTCCCATCCAACATATAAATCATTATGTCTCATCATGATTTCGCAATTCACAACACACATTATATTTAAGAGCCGACGAAACACAAAACCATTCTCTAGCCGCATTAATTAATTAATTTGATCAAAGTAATAACAATCATTCCCATATCTTCTAAATTCATACCTTACGAAATCGTAATAGAATCATAGAAAATCCCGAAGGAGTCACTCAAACGTCCAACATCTTTTCTAACTGAATTCACAAGACTTTCAAAACCATTGACCAAAAAAAAAAAATATATATATATATATATATATATAACTAAGGCTAGAGTGACATAGTTAGGCCAAGCCTACTTCTCCAAACAATGGGATTTTAGGCCACTCCACGAAATTCAACAACCTCGGGTTTCGGACCACTCAACGGAACCAAATCAAATATGATCGCCAAAAATGTACCACGTACAACCAATCATCATCACCTCTAGAATGCGTATGGTCCCCCATCGCGGATAACCAAGCAGGACCATAGGCATAAACTCATCGTGCAGGCAGTGATCACCCATCGCGGATATACCAAGCATGATCACCTCTAAATAAGTATGGTCCCCCAACGCAGATATACCAAGCAGGACCATGTACCAATGCTACATGGTGCAATCAAACCAACACACAACCTACCTCCTACCTCCACACTTATGATTTACAACATGAGCACATACACCATCCATTTTTGTATTTCCCATCTAGGTTCCAAAGCATTGTTTCAAATTATTACTACAAGCATCCACCACCTCGATCAACTCCTATTCTCAAGTATATGCAATTACTAAATGCATCACCTTCGACTCCAGTCTTAATTAGATTACTTGGGACTAGTAATAACACTATGAGATCCAAGTACTATTTTGGTTAACTTAAATTAGCATGATCAAAATAAATGTAACATTTGAATGAAAACACTTACAGAAAATAAGTGAAGATGCTATTTACAAATATAGATGTACCTGTATATAAAAGCCTTGGCAGTTGGTGCATATATATTTCCAGGGATATAAGTAAGTTCCTTTGAATATGCATACATAGATATATGTATACGGTAAATACGAAAACAATTTCATCCCTTCATTAATTTATACATACATATAAGGATTCGTTCAACTTCATACATAAGCAAAAAGGTCTGATAATGTTAAACCAATGAGATGGAATTCATATGTTCATCAACAATGGCTATCCACTGTCATTCATATAAAAGCCATGGTTATTCACTGTCATCACAAAGACAAAATCTGGACCACGTCTGACTAAATGTATACAAACAACTCTAGCAAAATTGTACTAAATATAAAGAGAAACAATTTCACATTATGAGACAATATAAATGTCGATTCCCCATCATCAACATTACATTAATGCATTCACTAACTTTAAAGCAACAAATGCAACATGATAAATGGGTAATTTTCAAATAAGGCTATACATACATAGCGTCAACCATCATCGTGGTTGTCTACTAACCTGGGATGCTAGGTAACAACTGACAAAAGACACACCAAAGTAGCAGAGTTATAGGTGTTCATCAAACAAAACCAAAGAGACTATCTCCCAATAGTAAGAGCCACATATAGTATGATGTAATGATCATCATATACTAACCGTGAAAAATGAAAGGAAACCTTGGAATCCTTTCTGATATATAAATACAACAACCACAACAACAATCGGCTATCAAATTGAAACAATATAAACAAAGGCAGAAGAGGAACTTATAGCAGTAAGCTTTCTGATTCTATGGAATTCGGGCAGCCATACCTTGCGACGGCATAGTTTGGCAGCACAGAACGGCAGCCAAGGAAAAGGGAATGATGGGTCTGGTCCATAATCCCCGACCGGAGAGAACCCCCCTCCTTGCTTCTCGATCCATCTCCCCTTTTTTTTTCTTTTCTTTTCCCTCCTCTTTTTTTCCTCCTCCTCATTCCTTCTTTTCTAATCCCCTTAACCCAATTATATATTTGGGCCTTTTACCCTCCGGTAGAAATTAAATAATTTTCACAACCTAAAGTTTCACAACTTCAAATGTTCGTAATTATACTGTTCTAATCCAAACTCGCAAACGGTTTTCGCCTATGCGCTCATGGCTTCGAGACCTATTCGAAAACGTTACTTGTGACCTCAAAAGATCAACGAGTAAATAATAATTTATCAAACTTCACTCTTTGTAACTAGTTTAATAGAAATCTAATTTCAAATAAATTAATATAATATCTCAAAAATAATATAAAATCTCAATAATACAAATACGTAAATTATAACAGTGCAATCCGAAAACGATATTTCACAATTCAATCCCCCTTGGAGAACTTGCCTAATTTTTATATGTATTACATTTCTTTCTTCTCCTTCCCATGATTCCCAGTTGCAAAGCCATGCCTGCCTACATCTTCTTTATCCTGCCTCAGCTTAATATTTCTTGATACAGAGGCTTCAAATGGAAACTGCATATCAATTAAGTGTACTCATGACGGCGCTCCCGATATTCGGTTTCCTTTCCATGTAAGAGGCCAGCATTCCCAACATCGTGGTCACCATGATTATGAGCTTCACTGCAACAACACCACTACCTTAATTCACTTCCCATCTTATGGTGATTTGGTAGTGAAATCCATCTCATACGATGTCAGAAAACTCGATCTCATCGACCCCAAGAATTGCATCCATCAAGTCTTTCTTAATCTCAATCTCTCCCTTACCCCATTTCGATATTACTATTCTCTAAAAGAGTACTCTTATCTCAATTGCTTCGTTAGGCTTTCGCCTTCTTTCACACGAGTCCCCTGCCTTAGCAGCTCCGGCTATCATGTTTACACTGTGGAGCCTTCTTTGTCTGTCCCAGATTCTTGCAAGGTAGTAAGAACGATTACGGTTCCTTTTAGGTATAGTCCTTATCTCTCAGAAAGTAGCTTTGGTCTCGGATTAACTTGGGACTTTCTTGGGCAACAAGATTGTGAAGCAAACGAAGTCCAAAGTATATAGCAGATCGAAACAGGCCAACAAACACCTGCTAAAGGTAGATTAATTGCCAGATTCCATCGTCCTTTCCTTTTCTTTCTTTTGATATTTTTATGTTCTTAATGATCATTCTATAACTTGGTTTATAGTAAGCATATTAACTCATTTGTTTTCATTGTAGTTGGAGGATATAAAATAATTCCGTCCAGAACAATGAAACGCCAGGTTATCGAGTGGGAACAAGGATGGAGCTATATGCAGGCAGAGATCACAAAGCTAAAGAGAATTATACAAGGATTATCGGAGCCTCAGTTCGGCACGGAAGATTATATGATGCTTTACGCAACTGTCTACAACATGTGTACTCAAAACCCGCCGTATGATTATTCTCAGCAGCTTTATGACAAATATCGGGAGACATTCCAGGACTAGATTACTCTAACAGTCTTGCCCTCCCTTAAAGAGAAGCATGGCGAGTTTATGTTGCAGGAGTTTGTCAAAAGTTGGACAAACCGTGAAGTTATGGTTAGATGGCTGTCGCGCTTCTTTCATTATCTTGATCGCTACTTCATCGCTGACAGATCACTCGCGAACCTAAATGAAGTTGGACTTAACAGCTTCCGTGATTTGGTCTATCGAAAGACCAAAGTTGATGCCAGAGTTGTTGTAATTGGTCTTATAAATAAAGAGCGCGAAGGGTAGAAAATTGACAGAAACCTACTGAAGAGTGTGATCAATATATTTGTTAAAATTGGCATGGGACAAATGGATGCTTATGAAGAGGACTTTGAAGCGCATATGCTAACGAACACTGGAAAATACTATTCTCGTAAAGCATCAAGTTGGGTTTCGGAGGATCCTAATATGAATTACATGTTAAAGGCTGAGGAATGCTTGCGACGGGAGAGGGCTAGAGTTTCTCATTACCTGCACTCAAGCAGTGAGCAGAAGCTAGTGGAGAAAGTCGAACATGAGCTGCTGGCGGTCTACGCAACTCAATTGAAGCATTCAGATTCTGGATCTGGTGCTTTGGCTAGAGATGACAATGTGGAGGGTCTGATTCTTTCTATATAGAAATGCCAAGCCGTTGCCAATGTAATAATGTATTTAAGCTGCAACGTTTCTGCAGATCGAATGTTTGTGCAACAATTTTATCATTTCCTGCGCCAAGTTAATCAAACTATTGCCTATGATTTTTGCTACATAACAAAACTGAAGAAAACTTCCCTTCCAAAGTAAATTTCCGACTTTGTATAGCTTCAATTTCGCTAAGTCCCTATTAACAGTACAGAAATTCAATGTGGGATTGCGTGGTCTCCTCATAACGTATCCGTCACATCTGATTTTATTCTTGAACAATAACATGGGGTTAGGGATTTGGATGAAAGTTAATTAAGTTATCAAATGCAGAACTAGAGTTAATTATGTTATCAAATTGCTCTTTGCAGTCAAACAATATCTAAGGATCTATGTAGTCGCGTAAGCATATCTTGTTATACTTAATAAGCACGTTGGAAGGCTAAATTTTTAAATCAAATTTGCAAACCAAATGATATGTCACCAATTCGAAATAAGCACTTTAATCAACACTTGAGTAATAATCCAATCATCAATAACCACAATATTTGATTTACAAAATTTGATATAAAAAAAATTGGTTTCTCTAGCATTACCCAATACTAAAATATGAATTTGAGTGAGGGTAAGCTAATAAGTAATAAATGAGTTAAAGATTTTTATTTTTTATATTTTTTGTAAGATAGATTTTATTTATAATCGAATGGGAATATTTACATCTTCTACCAAAATATTGAAAATAAACTCTGACCCAATACAGTCCCGTGAATTGCTCCCCAAGTGTAGGATACATAGAAAGCTATAGCATGCACAGCTTGGTTGCACTTTCAATTGGTGAACTTAAATGAGACTGATTGGAGTCATTGGGCAAGGAGCCTAATGTCATGTACGATACTCTCGAAGTATAGCATCATGCATGACATTAGGTTAGGTTAATAATGTTAGTAGTGACGTTTAATCTACTAAATCGAAAACTTGTGACATTCTTAATTTAACTAGAGTATCATGTGATAATGAATCTCTCACTACTTTAAATTACCCGTCATTCAAATTTTCTGTTAATTACAAACCGACGCTACCTGATATCGTTAGACGTAAAACTAAGAGATAATTAGTGAAAAGCCGGCCCCAATACAAACACATACAAACAATGGGGACTCAACTGAAACAAGCAGAAAACAACGAGGACTTGAAGGTAACAATGAAAACTACACGAACCATATTGAAATATCCTTATTTATCTGTGGTATATGCAAATGGGGTTTGGGGTTTTCTCTCCTCTAGCTCTTAGCTCTGCCTCTCATGGCGTCTGACAATCTGCCTGCTATCAAATGAGCTTCTGAAAAACTACCTCTCCTTTTGCTTCATTGGGCTCCTCTTCGCAGTTCTCTTGTCACTTGCTTTCCAATTACCTCTTGCAAATTACTTTGATCGGAGACCAAGATTGTTCCCAAATTCACAAGGACCGAAGTCGATTGCAGCCGAAAGCAGAAAAGCAAACCAAAATTTCACCGGCGAACAAGTCAAAGGTGAATTCCTTCTTCCCTTTCTGCTGCTTGTTCATAATTTCTGTTCATTTACTTTTTTAATTTTCGGTTATTTTCCCCTTTTAATTCTTTAGGAATTAGTAGTATTATAAATACAATTGAAGTGAACAGAATGCAATTGGATTTTAGAACACTTTATTTGAAAAGTAGAAAGTTAGAAACATGAGGAATATTTGCTCAAGCTTTGAAAGCATAGGATTATCCAATTCCTGAGACATACACATTTATTTTTTTATAAAAGGATCAATACATTATACGAACAAGAAAAACTCGAAAACCGTCGTGCTTAAGGTGTAATGAGGAGAGTAGTTGAGATCCTGCAGGGATACAGATGCCGATTTCTCTATAAAAGAAAAATCTGTCCAAATGTGCATATTATTTTTCAGTCATTGCTACCGGCACAGAGTTTAGTCCTACTACCCCTTTGAATCGTTCCTCGTAAAGTCAACATCATAGCCCGTTCATGCTGTATGTGTCGAAAATGGAAATCAAGGAGAGCTTTCAGTTGGGTTCTGTTGTTTGTATGCTGTTTTGGTCATCGAGGTTAGCTGACGGGAAAAAGGAATGCTATTATGGATTCAGAGTTGACTAGTTTAACATGTTAGCTTGTGATTGTTATGAATTAATGAAAGGAGAAGAATCTGATACAACATGCCAAATTGTAAATTTTTAATCACTCAAGGTATCTAGCTTGATAGAAAATCTTGTGTGTGTTTTTTTCAATAGTTGGAGGATTTTAAATTTCTGGCAACAACAATGGGTTACCAAGTTATCGAGTGGGATCAAGGATGGGACTACGTACAGCAGGGGATCGCAAAGATGAACAGGATTATACAAGGATCATCAGAACCTCAGTTCACCTCAGAAGAATATATGAGCCTTTACACAACTATCTATAACATGTCTATTCAACAACCTCCTCATAATTATTCTCAGCAGCTCTATGAAAAGTATCAGGAGACAATTGAGGAGTACATTTCTTCAACAGTGCTGCCGCCCCTAATGGAGAAGCATGATGAGTTTATGTTGCAGGAGTATGTCAAAAATTGGGTAAATTATAAAGTTATGTTTAGGTGGCTCTCACACTTCTTTTGTTTTCTTTATGACCATGGCATCACTCAGAATCAGACATCACTTCCTGGGCCGAATGAAGTTGTGCTTAACTGCTTCCGTAATTTGGTTTATCAGAAGGTAAATGCTAATGTGAGATATTATGTACTTGGACTTATGCATAAAGAACGCAAGGGAGAGAAAATTGACAGAGAACTACTGAAGAATGTGATAAATATATATGTTGAAATTGAAATGGGAGAACTGGATGCGTATGAAAAGGACTTCGAAGAATACATGCTCATTGATACTCGCAAGTACTATTTGCATAAAGCATCAAGTTGGATTTTGGAGTACTCGTACGCAGATTACATGTTGAAGGTAGAGGAATGCTTGAGAAGGGAGAGGGATAGAGTTTCTTGTTACCTGCTTCCGAGCAGTCAGAAGAAGCTAATGGAGACGGTGAAACATTGCTTGGTGGTGGTTCATGGAAATCAACTGATTCAGAAGAAGCATTCTGTATCTGGATGTACTTTGCTCACGGTTGAAAATCTGGAGGAGCTTTCTAGGAAATTTATTGCTAATTTGGCATTGGAACGGCAAGTCTCTGCTGAAGGTTCGCCCTTTGTTCAACAGGCAGAAGATGTAGCAATGATTGAGGATTGATGTGAGTCGCACTGCAACAATTGATCTGTAGAAAAATGGTAAAAAAATGTCTAGTTATTAGGAGTTTTACTTTCGGATATGCTGCAAACCGTGCGCTGCTTGTTTTGAGATCCTTTGACCCACCCTCTGATGTGTCATATAACTAACTACCTTGGTGCCAAGTATGTTTTGTAATTGTTGTCACTGTGGCATTAAAATGAATGTTTGGATAACAATGGAAAACGTGGTTGATAAAATCGCTGCTGTTATGTCTTAGCTTTGCGTACTTGTGTTCAAGCATCAAATTGTAGTTTCAATGCAGCGTTTGAATCCAAATGTTAAAAAACAAAATCAAGAAATAGACATTGCTTTACAGTGTCAGATCGTCTTCCCCAAATTTCCCCGTGCCCACCCACCCTCCTACCCATACCCAGATCTTCCCGTTGACCCGTGTCCGTCCCCCCCCCCCTCCCCAAGGCAACCCAAACCTTCCTTCACCACCTCACTCTCACGGTCACAAGTGACGCAGAGGGTCGGGACTCCCTCTCTCTCTCTTCCACATTCTCTCTCTCCCTCCCTCGAACCTTCTTCTTATTCTCCCAACACAGAAAGCAGAAAGCCACGATCTCCCTTCCTCCTCCTTCGGCGACGTCGCTCCACTCCTAGCTTTCTCTCGAATCTTCCCATCCAATCCAGCGACCAACCCCTCTTTCTTTTCTCCCTCTCTGCTTGTCCCTTGCGCTCGCCACCAGTGTCAGCACCATCAGCTTGAGTTCGCGCTCTACCTGCTCGAGCTTGCCCATCAGATCATACGACGAGCTCCTCCAAGCTGTCAAGATGCCAAAAGGGTTGAAGAGGATGCCGAATTGGTCCTCGTCTCTATCTTGGGCGTCGGTGAATTGAATGGTGAGGCTGTCAAGGAAGAGGAAGGGTTTCTCGAGAGGGTTTCGCGACTTGAACGGCGTTGTACGATCTGCGGTTAAATTTGGGGATTATTACATATTATTGAAGTTGGGAGATGAATTGATGTGGAAATTTTGATATGATTAGGAAATTGGGATTAAGAAAATACAAATGATGGTTTTGGGGGAGGAAAGGGTGAGCAGCTAGAGTGGGCACAATGCAGATTAGGGTTTGGTGGGTTGGATGGGTGGAGTTGAAGATGGAGGGGGAAGGGTGGATGTATGACGAGTCGAAGAGGAGAGGAGAGGAAGGTTTGGTGGGTTGGTGCAGGGGAGAGAATGGAGGGATATATAAGGGAGGAAGAAGATGTAGGGGGAGAGAATGGAGGGATAAGGAAGGAAGAAGATGTCGGGGGAGGTAAAAGAGGACCAAAAAAATATTTATATTATTTTTTGAATTTTTAATTTCCATGTGGACCCCTTAATGACATGTGGCGCCTAGTCATTGTCCACATGGGCGCCACGTCATCAGATAACAAGAGACTTAACAGTTTAACTAACGGATGTATGAAATTGTCCCAAAATTAACACTTCAGATATAACTCTGGGACGAAAAAAAAACTAGATGTAACAAATGTTGAAAACCACGAAACATGAGAGTAATAAACTGATATTTACCCTAAAAAATCTGATGAAACGGGATTTGACACCCCAGTTACAGTTAGTTGTTGAAGGGCATCCTGCTTCTTACCTTCAAATCCTAGTCAGACGTAACCCTTTGGTTAGAGCACTTTGACGCCCCCACTTAGTTAATGCTCTAAATAAGCCTAAAGTTGCGTAATTAATTAGAAGAATTAGGTCCCTTAGTATTCCAGTCTAGTAGTATTCCTCTTCATTTGTAAGTGAGAGGCCAATAGCCTAAGGTTTAGTGGTATTGCTAGCTCATTGTGAGGCTAAGTATTGGTTTGGTACTGATGTACTTTTATAAAAAGTGGGTATCAAAAAAAAATGAGCTCAAAAAGGTGTTTGGTAAACACTTAAAAACAACATATTTTCACAATTTTTGGTAAAAAAAACTAAAAACGTGAAGCAGCAAAAATGAGTTTATTCTCACAGCACAATAGAAACAGCTTTTTTTTTCAAAGCACAACAATATCAAACTAGCCCTAAGTCTACCCCTCTTAGTGTAGATAATCAAAAAAAACAAAAAACAAAAAAACAAAAAAAAAAAAAAAGGAAAGAAAAAAAACAGAAAAGAAAAGAAGTGAGAGGTCTCAAGTTTGAGCGAATTTGAATCACATTATTGCTGACTCGGGCTAAACCCATCTCTTCTTCTTAGTATGAATAATATCGTTTGTTAAAAAAAAAATATACGAGAGATAAAGCTTTGCTGTTACGAGGGGGTTGGTTTTGTTGTTTTTGCCTCTCCTTTTTAGTTTAACGACTTCCGTTTTCACTTCATAGCTTCACACAACCGTGTTTAATATCTGAACCGTTGACAGCTATTGACCCAAGTGAAGACGCGTTTTACAAAATCCTGACCGTTGGAAATCCTACCCTTGTGCCCAAAGTAAAGCCAATTGACGAAAAAGCCCTTTCCTTCCTAGGGCGGTCAGGAAGTCGACTCTGTGAAGTAGCAAGTAGCAACTGGGAGAGTGGGATTGCTTGCGTTGCACGAATCCAATTACAAATCCAATTAAACCAACTGAGTTGCAATCCAATTACAAAGCCCTTTCCTTTTTCAGTCGGGAGATAGTGGAATGAATGAATGAAGCAATAAATTGGAACCCTAATTTCCACACTAACCAAAATTTCCCGAATCTCAAACCACAATTACCAACTTGCCTCTCTCTCTCGTTATCTCAAAAACTCTCAGCTTTCAAGTCTTCTGTTCTCAGAGATCGGAACCCTAATCAGTGTTCATACGTTCTAGGGTTTTTCCTCAGAGATCGCAACTAGTTCTTTGGCGTTTAGGGGTTCAGTTTGGCCCGACATTAATTGTTGGAGGGTTGGTTCGGTTCCTTACGAGTTACGACCCGATCATGGACAAGTTTTGGATTACTAAGCAACTAGGCGGTGGTTGTTTCGGGACGGTGTTTGAGGCGCGGCACCAACTGACGGGTGAAATCGTCGCAATCAAGCATCTGAGGGAGACATTCAGTTCCTTTGAGCAGTGCGTAAACCTACCAGAAGTTCAGTCCCTTTCCAAGCTCAGGCACCCCAACATTGTCCAGTTGAAGGATGTCATCTTCGAATACAATTCTGTATTCCTTGTCTTCGAGTATATGCAGAGCAGTCCGCTTGATCTTATGATGAAAATGCCAACCAAATTCACCGAGGAACAAGTTAGAAGCATATGCTATCAGATGTTTCAGGGCCTGGCTTACATGCACAAAAAGGGCTCTACTTCCACCGTGATTTGAAACCCGCTAACGTGTTGGTTAACGATGGTGTGCGTGTGGTTAAGATTGCTGATTTGGGTTCTGCTAAGGAGATTGATGCACCTCCTCCCTATACAGAGTACGTCACTACTCGTCCGTATCGTGCTCCTGAGGTGTTGCTTCAGTCAGGGTTGTATGGTCCTAAGGTCGATATGTGGGCAATGGGCGCCATCATGGCGGAGCTGTTTTCGTTCCAGCCTCTATTTCCCGGTCAAAGTCCTGATGATCAGATGTTCAAGATTTGCAGTGTCATTGGCACTCCCACTTGGGAGTCTTGGCCAGAGGGACAGCTTCTTGCCCAAAACTTGAACTATCAGTTTCCACAGCTTCACGGTGTTGGTCTGCCTGCGATGATTCCTTCCGCGAGCAGATCTGCCATCCAGCTGATTTCTTCCCTTTGTTCTTGGGACCCTTCTGCGAGGCCTACTGCTGATGAAGTACTCCGACATCCCTTCTTCGTTGGCAACTACAAGATTCCACGCGCAATCCCTTGGAGACAAAGCAATATTCTGCCTACATCGAATTCTATTATTTTCGTGTAGCTTTGACACGAGTGATTTGGTAGTTAATTGCTTTTGATTCATTAGCTTTCAAAAACTAGATACAAATTTTATTTTAACGAGTATAGTTTATTTGAATGCTCAAAGTAGAGTGGCAGCAAGCCAACTACATGTAATGTATGTATGCATGAAACAATTTCGTAAGCTCTCGTTAATCTGCAATATATAGCTACAAATTTCATTTCAATTGAGTCACATTGTTTTGTTTGGTTCAGATTTCAGTGTTTGAAACATAATCAGACATCGACGCTTTAGTAAGTAAACGAACAAATTACTTGCAGGCTAATTTGCGAGTAAAAGGAAACTCAGAATACATAACGCAAGGCTTTAATTTACAACTCAATCCGTACTTTACAGTACGGATTAGTCAGGAACTCGTCTACAACCCTATGATTGACCGAGAATTTTCGGCAAAGTACAACAGAAATCGAAGTGAACAAAATCTAAAATCTTCTGTATCTATTGATCTGATCATGCTGAAACCAACTTAAGCTGCAGAAACCACTGTTGAAAAACACCGGATATGATACTGGTATCTCAGTGGATCGAAGAGGAAAAGGATAAAGAGGTGAAATTCATACATCGGTCAAGATTAACGAAGATACAATCACAACATATGCCAGGAAAAAGAAAATGGCTATCTGCACGTAGAACTTCGGATTTTCCCTCATGTTTGGAGATGTAACAGCCCTGTAAACAAAACCATACATTCTATTTGTTAAAGCTAGAAATAAAGCAGCAGTAAGCAGATGAAACTGAGCAAAATGTTGGAGAAGAGAAACCGATTAAGTTCAGGTACCTGACTATCTCTGCGGAATTTATGGTTGCAAAAAAAATTACCTAGCAATACGCTGAGAAAATCGATGAAAAGGTAAACTCTGAATGAAGACGATGCCTGGCCCAGTTAGAACAGCAGTTACCAGATTGTCACTCTGTGATTTGGTCAACAGTTAGGAATACTGGATTCTTGGAAATTGGAAATGGAAAGAAATAGCATGCTTAAGTTATATAATTTAGGGAGCTGGAAAGCATATTAGAAAAGGTTTTCACTCAAAGTATCTTTTTCAGCTTGGGGGAGGATTCTTTTAATAATCCGCCGGGGATGGTTCAATTAAATTGCCTCTTATGTGTCATGCCGATAAATTTGGACAGCAATATTTTAAATGTAATGCAACTATACAAGGATGACGCTAATTTTGTTCAATGTGGTCCAAAGCAATTCCTGAATCTTTCAGTTGCATTAGCAGCTCATAATATAAACAGAAGCAATAAAAAAGAGTGCAAACTGAAGGAAATGGAAGCAACTTACACCAAACAGTGCTCTTCTCATGGTACCACTGAATTTGATTTGGATATTAACTGTTCCAGTCACGGCAGCTATGCAAGACACATCAACAGATAACACCTCGCCGACTTCAAGATTTTTCTGTACAACTGGCAAAAGATGAAACCAGAAAGGCTTGCAATTAGTCTTGGGGTGATAAATCCTTCCGTAACTTAAGTAATCCTTAATCCTAGCTAATTTAGGGGTTCTTTGATAACCATTTTGTTTTGAGTTTTTAGTTTTCATTATTCAAGTTTTCAGTTTTTAGAAAAAGTGAAAACAAAACTGATAATTGATAACATAATGGTTATCAAATGGCACCTTATACTTTCCAAGAAGAGGTAATCAGTCTTTTAACGTTATTTTCTCATGCATAAAAAAAATAAAAAAAAAATAAAAAACAGAAAAAACAAAAAACAAAAAAACAAAACAAAACAAAAACAAAAACACACTATAAACAGGTTGGTTTGGAATTCAAGGCAACCTGTCAGATCAAAAACAGAAAGGAAAAAGGTGACAAAAAATGAAGGTAATCCGATTTGGAAAGTACACCAACACATCTGAATTGAGAATTATAAACTAAATGACTGAACAAATTATGAAAACATGGAAATAAACCACCGAGAAATGTAAACCTTAAACAGGCATAAAATGCCTTCACTTTAAAGCAAGAACTGAAATTCTCCGCAGATATTGGGGCACACCCAAATTTTAAAAGGGTGAATCTGAAATTTAAACACTTACCAGATCCACCTCCAAGGATAAATACAAGACCTCGGCCAGACAGCTTCTGTCTTAGAAATATCTGTAATAGTGTTATCACAGCCGTCAGAAAGATAAAGATAATACAAATGACTTTGAGAAACAATTAAAGTGACGAATTAGAAAAGGCTGTAAGAGCAGCCTAAGAAAATTCAAAATAAGTTCTAAAACTTCCGTTATATCTCACCTCTGGACCAGGAATAACATTACGTGCCCTTTGGTCAAGTGTAGTACTGACTTTAACATCATCCACAGAACAAAGGAATGCATCTGGCTACAAAAATTGTAAAGAACTCCATAAATTTCCAGTTGATTAAGACTAGTATAAATTGACTGTAACAGAAAGCATGCAATGGCTAAATTTGTTCACCGAAAACTAGGAGAATAACAGAAACTGACAGGAAACAGTTACTCAACAGAAAAATTATATATACCTGGCACAAAATCTCTCCACCAAACATAGCCAAATCAATCTGTCCAAAGAAACAAAAAAACAGACAACCGAAACTAAACTAAGCCATTTACCGTGTTTGGGGTCAAGAGCAATGCTAAGTAATAAAAAAGGTGCTTTATTCACATAAATTTGGCATGCTTAAAATCACCAACCGGGAGAACTCTAGCAAGATAAGGTGCACCAATTCCAACAAATCCATCACCTTGACCAGCATTACGAAAAACTATGCTACTGACTGTCTTCCCAAAAATCCACTGCCACATGCTTCCTTCATTTTCAGGAACAAAGACATTTTCCAATTCCATCGACCCAGACATGAAGCACATTGAACCTAAAATTTATTCCTCAATCAGTTGCAAATGCGATAGCGACAACAAATTACATGTTTTCTAAGGGCTTGGAAACAATTTAGATAACATCATCATGACAATGCACCTCAAAGAAAGTAAAGCCCAGGCTTGCAACTTACCAGGCTTGGCTACAACCTTTTCGTCTGGCTTCAACATTATCTGATAAACAAATGTAGAAGTTTTTAAATCTAGTGATGAAAACGAAATTGAGAAGATGAGGAGAAAATACAGACAGGAGACACACACACACACATGATATAGGTTGGGATTCTTATAGCATGTACCTGAACCAGTTGAGCTTCACCGCCCAAAATTTGAAAAGGTGTCACGGCATCTTGTGGACTCTACAGTACATTATAGAAGATACAAACATTAGTGACGTTTAAGTTACGCAGTCCAACTTCATTTTTTTCCATTAAAGTTGACAATTAAATATTGGCAGGAACAAACCAGACACCATAAACCAGCGTAATGACCATTAACATGAGATTACTACCAATACCCACCAATGACTAGACATTTCGATTCAAAGTGTATTATAGATTGCCATGTATCAAACTACAATGTTTATACCAAAAATGTAATTCAACAAAATCTTGCAAAAACGAAGACAAAAGTTGGTTTGTTGAAGGAGGCCTCTTGTTGCAGACAGAAGGAATTCTACTCAAATTACTGCATTTGTCTGCGAATAAATGTCCAAGTGGCAGAAATAGTAGCAGACATAATAATATAAGAAATAAAAATCAGTAGAGAGTAGTCCATGTATAGTTTATACTTCCTATAGAACATGCATGTGTTGGTTTAAATCATATACTTCTATACAAGTCAAAATACATTCACCATTCTTTCTTAATAGTAGTTCTGCTTGTACAAAAGGAAATATGAATGGCTATAGAAGCCACTATCAAGTCAACCCGTTAACGAGCGGCTGAGTATCTCCGTTTGGAGGATGAAGTTATAGGTTAATGGTAGCACAATCCATGAAAGCAGCATCTATCACCTGTACATCCAGACATGTTAATGGCATAACGAACCTCTTACCACCTCAACCGACCACTGAAGTTGGAATGTCGATTTGATGGATCATACTACCCGCGTACCCGCAATTTCTTCCCATAATACATGATTTTCATAAACTACGAGGCAGAGATGCATCCAAACATCTATCAACTGAACACTACCTAAGCAAATCTTACACAATGAATTAAACATTGAAAGAAATTAAGCCAAACAGTACAGCTGATAAACACAGATCAATTTTAGCCAATCACCAGCACCACACGAGTAACACGAATCAAATCCCTAACTTGAAGCAAAAACACCAGATCAAAACCAAACAAAAACCCAAAAAAAAAATATTCAAATGCTTAATTCAGTCTCTGCAATTCAGTAATCAACTGAATTTATCTACATAACAGATACGGAAATTAACCAATTTTCTATATTTTTTCCAGAGCTTTCTCGGCAACCAAACAGATGACTATAAAAAATTAATAATAATGTATTCATAAAATAATAAATAAAAAATGAGTACCTGGTAAACGTAAGGCTGAAAAGGCGTTGAGAAAAACGGAGCAGCCATGGGAGGATGATTAGAAGCTCTGAATTCGACGAAGATCAAACAGAATTGATGAAATCAAAAGTCGCAATCTGGCGATTTCAACAACTACTCACTGCGCCATTTACACACTCTTTGTTTTTTATTTTTTATATTTTTTAATTTACGACCAAAATAATTTCATTTCGTTTTTCTTCCGGTCTTTTATTTGTTTTTGTTTATTTATACCCGGTTTTAATGGGTACAGTAATAAGTGTGATTGAATTCCAACAATAAATAAATAAAAACAAAATTATTGTTTTGATTTATGATTTCGTCTAATTGACTAAAATAACCTTTTTTGGAAGCTTTGTTAGGCATTATGTGGAAGGATTATGTAGTTTATGCAAGTGACAATTTTGTCAGTCTGAGAGACGCGTCGACTTAGTTGACGTGGCGATTTCTCATTGGAAGCAATGACAAATCTCGACGTGTTAAGATGTAGTCGGTCATTCCATCTCTCAACTCCTTGTCGCACTAGCAGAGTGCTCTCATAACTATTTAGTGAGGTCGGAGGTCTAATATACAGGAAGATGATCTTCTTCGGATTCATTTTGTAGGTATCTTTATATTCTAGTCGTTCATCGTATATCGTATGGTTAATCTTCATCAGATGCTATTTGTGTTTAATTTTAAATAAAAAAAGTCAAATAATTTTTGACCGCATGATACAGATGAATGGTTAAGATGTAAGGATCTTTAGGATTCCTACAAAATGGATCCGGATGGAATCCAATACCTAATATACAATACTTGAATTGCAGAAATATCTTCCTAGATGAATTTGTAAGCCTTTCATTAAACTCTTCATCTCATTAAAAAGAAAAAGATAACAGCAAGGACGTTGCCATCCCTGAAATAGCGTCAGTAAAACCTATGAAACAACTTCAATTTGTAAAGCATGAATTATCATCCGTTGAAACAAAACAACATATGCTGACACACTCCAACTCCAGTGGCAAAGCCATGATTTACCGAGAGGAGGGGCGAAATTTAAAAAAGTGCAATATTCAATTGAAACAGTTGTATATTTTATAACGTCAGAGCATCGGTATAAATGCAGCAGAGCATAGTGTGGAATGAATCCTTAATACAATGCATACAACGTTAGAGCATTGGTATAAATGCAGCAAAAAAGAATATTATCATCCTGGCTATGATGAATATTTTATAACTAACAGCAATAAATTTCCTACACTGTTAAAAGTGTAATATGCTCACTAAAAATGCAGACAGACGAGTCCATGCAAAAAGTAACAGTCTGGGTGCAATAATCTACGCTTTTGTACTACATACATGTGAAGCTAGCGCTAAGCACGTCGTTGAATTTGAATCCTAAGATTAACATTGAATTTGAATTCAAACAAAAATCAACCTTCAAGTAATCCTACAAATTAGTAGGAATGTAATTACGGACTAATATCAATGATTTAATCACAGGCAATTAGCTTGTTGACTGTTATATATATCAAAGGGCAAGTTAATGTCATGAACTGTTGATATTATTTCCCAAAACTAACTACATATTATATCGCTGTGATGGAGAGATTTGACTCTCTTACATGGACAGAAGTCAAAACCTCCTATGGTAGTCTCTGCAACAACACAACATATGGACTTTCTATTGAGTGTTTATAAGGGTGGGTAGTTTGTAGAAGACAATAGACATTCAAATTCGCTTCCCACATATATCAAAATCTCCGCATCAATTTATGAACCTCCAATGTCTAAGTCAGATTTTATAGGGGGAGAGAGAGAGAGAGAGAGAGAGAGAGATTTAGGGTTAAGTTATAGAGAATTCACTTCAACTTTGTTTAGAAGTGTGTAGAATGAGTTTTTTATAGGGAGCATGACCGGCCACATGTGTAGGTTTTTCATGCCACATGTTAATGTTTAGTTGGCCAAGGTGTGTTATCCAATGAATGTACTTTTGCAATGATGGTACCACGGATAATTATTGAAGACATTATTAAAATAATTAATAATATCCTAAGAATTATTTGGGAGAATCCTTAATTGGATGTGAGTGGGTTTGAATAAAGGAATATGTCTTCAATTATGAAAGCTTAAAGGTAGGAATTAGTTATTAATTCTACCTTCAATTCAATTGCCTTATCTCCTTGCTATGGCATAGTAGCTTGGAGAAGTTGTAGTCAAATCTCACATCTCTTGGTGGTTGAATTGCGCCTGGAATTGATATGGGCATTGCCAATTTAATCAAGGGCATTCTTGTTAATTGTGAATAAAAGTTCACATGTCAAGTTTAGGTGTATCCAATCAGGATTTTAAAATAGTTTATGACATTCCAAGTGTATTTAATTAGAAATTATTTTTTAAAAGAATTTTAAAAAGTTTGGGACTTTGAGAGATTTCATAATGTAGTTTAAACATTCTCAAATCTCATATCTCCTCAGAGAATTTGAGGGCATTCAATCAAATTTACAAGTAAAATCTCTAGAAATCAATTCAATTGGGATTTTGAAAGATTTTAATTCTTTTAAGTGATTCCCTGTATTCAATTAGGATTTTAAGATAGTTTATTAAAATCCATAGAAATCCGAGTGTATTCAATTAAGATTTTGAAGAAGTTTATAACATTCGCATATTCAATTAGAATTGTATTTTAAAGAATTTTAAAAAGTTGAGAAATTCGAGGGAATTGAAGAGATTTTGTAGTGTATTTTAGGGGGGGTGTATTCAATTGGGATTTTAAGAGAATCTCAGGGAATTAATAATTCCAGGGGTATTCAATTGGGAATTTAAAAGACTTTATAAAAGTTTTGGTGTATTCAATTGAGTTTTTTAAAGACTTCTTACAATTCCCTAAATTTAGATGTATTCAATCATAACTTTTTTAAAGTCTCTACAAGTTTAGGTGTGTTGAAAAAGGAATTGGATTTGAATGGATTTGTGATTTGGTAGATTTTGAAGGATTTCAAGGTGATATGTGTAAATACCAAAGAGCTTGGCAAATCTCACCTCAACCCTAGAAACTTTGAGAGATTTTGAGCGTGCTGCTCTCTCCTCGAGAGAGTGTCTTCTCCTCTCCAGAAACATCGGGCTCCAAGGTAAAAATTTTCTCACCTTGTACATGTCATCTTTTTTTCTCTCCTTCAAGCTTCATGATTTTTCTTGTTTTGATAGTGTTGTTCTAGGGTTAGGGTTTTTCTGGTTACTTTGGAGTCAAGGTTTTTCTTGTTAGGGTTAGGGTTTTTCTTGTTAGAGTTAAGGTTTTTATTGTTAGGGTTAAGGTTTTTCTTGACGACGTTTTGTTAATTTCATGCCACGAAACTTTAGTTGAGCACATGATTATGTTTATGGCTTGTTGATATTGCAGTTGATGACTTATGTTTAGGGGCCCCGATGTATTGTTCCAGTATGATCTTTAGAGATATGAATTCACATGGATGTGTTTCTGTAAGCCATAACCTGAGTCTTGCAACCTCATTCTTTATCTTTTCATCTTAAATAATAAAAAATTATTTCATGGCTCAAAAAAATTTGTTTTAGTCGAAACATGGTAGGGTGAAGTTGTTCCCTTGATTTTTCAACCTTTGTATCGAAACCAGTGGACTTTCCCCTCCGAAAGATGTTGAGTTTCTGCTTTCTTTATTCTTTTAAAATGTTTCTTGCTCACTTATATGAATTAGCTGTGAATAAAGAATCCTTGTGATCATATACATAGACTAATTAATCCTTTTTTATCTTATAGGGAGTTCATTTGGAGTTGCAAGGCATCGATTTCAGAGGTGAGGCATTTTAATTGTATGTTGTATTTTTAATTCCATTGATGTCCATTATTCTTCTAAACTATTGTCCTAATATTCAGAACTCACCTTGATATGTAAATATCTGATTGGAACGATTTATGAGCTCATTTAGATTGTAATCCCTATTACCATGTTATGCTTTTATTGTCATGTCTCATTGTTTTATGATAATGCGTCATCTAGTAAGATTATAAATGGGAGATTCACAACAAGAAAAGGTAAAAGGAAACTATAATCAGTGGTCCGTGCAAGAGAACAACATGTTGTTACAACTACTTGTTGAGGCCGTAAACAATGGATGGCGTGATACTAATGGTATAATAAGCAAGCACACTATAGAAGCCAAAATTGTTCATGTGCTCAATGAAAAACTTGGGTGTAAAAAAACTGAAGATCATGTTAAGAACTATATGAAAACATTTCAATCAATTTGCCAGCTTTTTAGACACAGTTCTAGATTTGGATGGGACCCTGTCACAAAGAAATTCACAACTAGTGATGAAGTATGGGAATGTTTCCTTAGGGTGAGTTTTGTTTTTTATTTTTATTTATTTATTTATTTTTAAGAATATTTTATTTACACATGATGATCTTTCATGTTTATACATTTTGTATTTAACAATTTTATTTTATTTTATTTTATTTTTTGCTAGTCTCACCTAAAGAGTGAAGGTGTTCGCAAAGAGACAGACTATGAAGATTTGATGATTGTTTTTGGTGATGGAACAGCTAAAGGAAATAACTCAATTGGATTGGGCAATGATACTGATGCCACAACATATAGAGTTGAAGAAAGTAGGCCAGTCTGTGTTAGCTTGTGCAGGGTTGCACAACTTTCTTTGCAAGTGACGTTCTAATGAATTTCCAATCGAACCAGAAGATGAAGAAAATGATGATGAACTAGGTAATCAAACTCATTAGCAACAACAACAAATTGCTAATGCATGGAGAGCTGGCATAGCTACAAATATGTGGACATATGCCAGGAGTGATAGCATACAAAGATGAGAAATAGATAATTAATTATTTTTACAGATTGGACTAAGCAATTTGTGTTTGAGAAATCTTTGATAGCTAGTTTATTTTGTAAGCCTTAAATTTCAAGATTTTGGATGCCAATGTTAATTTCACTTTGATAGCAACTTGAAAACATTGCGATTTGGGTCCTAAGGCCACTTGTTGAGATTAATAGAATAAAACTGATTTTGGCTTGTAAAGGGAAGGAAATTATTGATCAAATTCTTTGAAATTCTCTAACCCCATGTAAAGAATTCTCTTACAATTCATGTGAATTCTCTGAAAATTATAATTAATTCACTCAAAATCTCCAGGAATTCATATTTTTTTTTCTCTCAAACTATCTCAAAGTCCATAGATTTGAATTCTCTGAAACTCTCTCAAAATCCTAATTGAATACACACCCCATAAGCATTCACAAATCTCACCTCTCCCTGAGAACTCGAGAGAATTAAATCAAAATTTTACAGGGAATCTCTACAATTCAGTTAAACCACATCAGCATTTATGGATTTATAAATCCACTAAAATCCTTCAAAATCTCAATTGAATACCCTCTCCTGAAATTGCATCAAAATCCATGAATTTATAAATCCATTAAAATCTCAATTGAATACACCCTCCTAAATTGCATCAAAATTTATGAATTTATAAATCCATTAAAAATCTCAATTGAATACAAACTCCTAAACTCCATCAAAATTCATAAATTTATAAATCCATTAAAATCCCTCAAAATCTCAATTAAATACAACTAATTCTAAAAGCAAACGAAAATGTTTAGAAAATTATCAATACAATTCCAAACTTGTATACCCAGACATCATTTACTAAATAAATGTCACGCTTTGACATTTCAATTATCGAATCACGTATTAAATGCAAGAAAAAAAAAAGTAAATCTGTGTTGATATAATTTTAATTATTCAAGCAACTCTATAAATTCAACCCCACAGGCCACAGCAACAACAACGAATCACAAATCCAAATCTAATAGTAAAATTGTTCTATTTTTTTTTTTAAGAAAATAGTAATTGTAAGGGGATAAGATGGCGAAGGTGGTACCTCAACTCAACCTTGTACTCATCATGGTTATGCTTGGTTCAGGTATATTGCCTTTATGTTCCATGTTTGTCAATTACCCAAATAACAAAGTTTTTATTGACCATTTTTTTGGTGGTTAATCAGCAATCGTCACCAAAGCAATCATTCAAGGACGTGACTCAAATGGTAAGTTTAAAATCATTTTATCTTCGTATTATACCAATAATACTCGACCTATTATAAGGTCCAATTTTGATAAAAACAATGAGGCTCTAATTAAATAGATTGAATAAGACATTTTCATAGGGTTCGAAACCCATTACTGTTATGGAAATCAGATTTGTGGTTAGAGAGATGCTGAAATGCCTCTATGAGTTTTTCTGGCTCCAGAATAAGAGGATAACCGTGTCTTACTATCAGTTGTTTTATTTTAAAAGAAAAAAAAAAAAAAAAAAAAAAAGAACATTCTCAGATCACTTAACATTTTCGTATTAAAATTTCTCAAAAACATGACGTTTTTATGACCATCAACTCCAACTTGGTATAGATAATTTTGTAGGCTCCGAAAACCCCAAATTAAAAATCGAAGCGAACAAGTTTGGGAATTTAAAATATTTATCGAAACCGAACTGTAATGTTTGATTTCTTGAAATTTAGTAAAATCGGAAAAAATTTAGTATTTCGAGTCGGTTCGGCAAAAACATATCGAAAAGAAGGAAGGAGAAATTGCAGGAGTATTCAAAGTGCTTCAAATTGCAAGAGGATTCAAATCTTAGAAACAACCAACAACTGCAAACAAAAAACAACAGCAACCATCAAAGTCATAACCCTTAAATTCAGCCAATTCTCTAGTAATTTACCCCAAATTCTATAACTCATCGCCAATTTGAAATTAAAATACTTAATTTTAGAATTTCACAATTCGTAATTAGACTTATTTTGAAGGAGGGAGACAAGCAGGATGGACTGGTGGTGTCTGGCCACTGTTTAGAATGAGAGGGAGAGAGACGACCGACAAAGTGGTCGTGGTGGCTTGGTTCGAGATTGCGAAAATGGTATGGGCTCAAGATTTTCGCGATTTGCAATTGAGAGCGACGTTTGGTGTGGGTGGCAACGTTTAGACAGGCAGAGAAGAAAGTAAGGAAAGATCGAGCAAGGGTGTCAGGGTTGAGAGAGAGAGAGAGAGGGAGTGAGATTCTGAGGTCAGGTTGAGAGAAAGTTGAGTTTAAACGAACGGTTGAGATTCAATCTCAAACAAATCCAACGGCTAATATTAATTCAATTAAATATTAAATTGTATTAAAAACTATATGAGTTCGGTTCGAGATTACTGAACAAATGTTTAATGAAAATCTAAATCATAGCGAAACTTTCGGTTTTAATTTTTGGTTTTCCGTATAGTTCGTTTTCAAGTAGTTCGGTTTTGGGTTCAATAATTTTCGGTTCTGGTTCAGATGTTTTGAGAATTTTATTTAGCCCTATAATTTTGTAGAATTTATTGCTTTATTGTTGTTGTCGTTGATGTTGTTTTTTTTTCATGTAAAATTGGCATTGGTGCAGGTAATATGGTGACAACGACAGTTGAGAATGGGTGCAAAAAAGTGTTGTACGATGTGTATTGCAGCAAACCAGGACATGACAAGAAATGCACTAAGAAATGTTTGGAGATAGATTCCCAAAGCAATTCATACTGCGACCTACTAGTACCAGGCCAGACCAAGCATAAATATTTTTGTATATGTATCTTGCCTTGCTAGATGCTTTTTTGCTCCATTTTGGTTGTCTATCCTTTGAATAAATAAAAAGTGTCAGTAGGGATTGATATGGAACATCCTATACCCCATGTTCACACTCAAAACGGCTTGGTAGAAGCTTTCATAAAACACCTTCAATTGATAGCTCGGACTTTAGTTATGAGAACTAAACTGCCGGTATCTGCTTAGGGCCATGCAATATTACATGTAACTATGCTGGTCCGCCTGAGGCCCACCGTTACCTAACCACGTTCACCGTTATAGTTGGCTACTAGATACGAGCCTGGCGTCTCGCATTTACAGGTGTTTAGGTGCATCAATTATTTGTCAATAGCACCGCCACTACGTACCAAAATGGGTCCTCAGAGAAAAATGGGAATCTATGTCGGTTATGATTTGCCATCAATTGTTCGCTATTTAGAACCTTTGACAGGAGATCTCTTTACTGCACATTTTGTGGATTGTCACTTTGATGGGACAGTCTTCCTACCGTTAGGGGGAGATAAGCATGCTAACGTTCCTGGAGAACACTGCAAATTATCGTGGTATGCTCCCACTATGTCTCATTTAGATCCCGTGCGATGAATTATAAATCTACAGAGCATTGCTCAAAGTATGCCGGATCCTTTTAATGATCTAGCAAAGGTGATAAGATCACATATACCCGCTGCAAGGATAGATGTACCCCTCGTTCTTTGACCCTAAAGTGTGGCAGACCCCTTAGTTTAAAGGATTCACAACACCGGAAGAGGTTATTCTAGATTACGGTGATGCTTTAGATGAAACATATCGGCCTCCCGAGAATCGTGAGATTTTGGTGAACTACACAGTATTATATGAGGTTTGGAATCAAAATGAGATGATTGTCGACGATGCATTTGCGTACTCAGTAGCTATTGACATTATCCTTAGCGATGACATTGAACCACGTTCCGTCAATGAATGTCGACGTAGAACAAATTGGTCAAACTAAAAACAAGCAATCCTGGTCAAACTCGATTCGCTTATGAAACGTAAGGTGTTTGGACCTATTGTTCCTACACCACCACGCTTGAAGCTCGTTGGCTACAAGTGGGTTTTCGTGAGAAAACGTAATGAGAAGAATGAAATAGTATGATACAAAGCATGTCTCGTGGCGCAAGGCTTTTCTTAACGCACTGGGATTGATTACAAGGAGACGAATTCCTTCGTAATGGATGTTATAACGTTCCGCTACCTTATCAGTTTGGTAGTTTCCGAAATACTGAATATGCAACTTATGGATGTGGTAACCGCATATCTCTATGGGGATCTAGATACGGAAATTTACATAAAAGATCCAGAAAGACTTCCATTGACTAGCTCACATAGTTCTAGACCACGGAACACTCTCTCAATTAGGTTGAGGAGGTTACTCTACGGATTGAAACAATCCGGGCGGATGTGGTATTACCGTCTGAGCGAATATTTGACAAGTCAGGGTAATGTGAACAATGAATTATGCCCACATGTTTTCATTAAGAAGTCACATTCCAGATTTGCAATCGTTGCAGTTTATGTCGATGACAGAACCTAATCGGGACTCCCACAGAGCTTGAGGAAATTGCTATGCACTTAAAATCGGAATTTGAGATGAAGGATCTTGGGAAAACTCGATACTGCCTCGAGCTGGAGATCGAGCATTGTTTGGATAGAATCCTAGTACATCAATCGAACTACACCCAGAAGGTGTTACAATGTTTTAATAAGGATAAAACGAAGCCTTCGAGTACACCCATGGTCGTTCGGACTCTAGATGCTAAACGCGATCCCTTCTTTCCAAATGAGGATAAGGAATAGGTTTTGGAACCCGAAGTTCCTTACATAAGTGTATGTCACGCCCCAAGCCAAGGATTAATGTAAACCTTGGTTCAAAACATGAATCATAGCTTAATTATAATCTTAACTACTATAATTAAGAATGTGACTTGAAATAAAAGCATGTATAACTCACTTGGAATAAAATTCAAATTTAACTAAACAACATATTATTGAAAGTTTCAGCCAAAATTACAACTTATGAACTACTCAAGAGTTCACATAAAAGTAGTTCTTTATTCAAACAAGAGAGCAAAAACCAACAAGCTCATCTTTTTATTTCTTTATACATAGTTACACAATAGACAGCAAGCAAACCTTTAGGTTTCTAGTTCTGTACTTGCAAAATTTTGTTAGGGTGAGCTTAAAAAGTTCAGTAAGGACATATCTACTAAAATAATAAGGTATAATTAACATAGCAGAATTAAAACCATGATCAGAATGATGCGTAAGAATGCAATGCAAATGCCTTAACTATACTTGTTAATCCACATAACTAAACACCTAGACCTTGTACGTCCCATTCCGTACTTATACCACTTAATTCCGAGTTTTTAAATATATGAACTAACCCCCATCCCTAAACATCCCCGAACTCCCCTTTTTGTTAGTCATCTTGCCTAAACTCTTCGTCTCCAGCCCCGAATTACCCTTAAAGAATCTGTGCACTGTGGGCTCGCCTGAGACCTGGTAACTACTAAAAGTTTGGCTCAACTACACAAAAACTAATAGTCACCACCTTAAATTTCCAAAGTTCTTTTTGACAATCCCACTTTGCTCCCATATCATGGATCTAAATTTCATTTCGAACATTTATACTCAAATAACCATCAAAAACAGTATTCATATTCAAGTTGAATTCAATATGTATATCAAACTTGTATGTATACTTAAGTAAGAAATAATTAAATTAATACATATAGAAGGTTTCCCGTAACCCCTACCTTGAATTTGATTAATTTTGTTCCTCTGAAGAACCTAATCGGAACACAAAAATACAATCAAAAGTATAAACACAAGTAACACATATTAGAAACCAAACTAAGTGTTCACTCACAAAATTGATATTATCTATGGAAAGTATATAAATTATGGAATCTTATAACTCAAATAATGTTACTCAAATAAACTAAAGAAGACTAGAAAGGAATCTGGAAAAGAAATTAGGTGTGGTAAAAACAGTACTTTGCATCTCCACAAAACCCAAATACTTCCAGGTAGTCCAGAAATCGTGTATACAAAACCCAAATATAACATGATTCAAAATTAACAAGAAATTAACCTTTTGAACCAAACCCTTGATCAAGAAATTTGATCTACACATCCAATCCGAATGACCCAACTCTAATTTAAGTTCAGATTGTTCATTGAACAGTAGAAAACCCTAAATAAAACTAAGAGAACTCCAAATACATCTCATGGCAGTTTAAATTCAACTAAGGACATTAAATTTGAAAAATCTAAATAATCAAGGAACAAGAAATTTACCCTTCAAATCTTTGAATCCTTCCTTCAAATTCACGTTCCTATCTCTTAATTTCTCTGCACCCTTTTCTATTTCTGATGTTTTCCGACTTCTCTGCAACCCCTTTTATAGTTTCTCTAATCCTACTTAATCCTATCAGAGCCATGATGAAAACCTAGCTTCCTAGGCCATCCACCTCCTGCTTATAGACCTCCGTGTCTCTTCTCAGTTCATCCTCTGCCGTACACACTCCTTAGTGCAATAGGAGATGAGCAACTCTCTATAACACACTCCTTTGATCAATCAAATCTCAACCTATCACAAGATTTCCTAACCTCTATCCTATTTGAGTATGAAGAAAGAAGATTTTTTTTCTTCCTAGAGCTGTGGAAGAGCCACCTCTTCCCTGCTTTCTTGTTTCCATCACAAAGAAAGGAAGAACGTGAAAGAACGTTCTTTTCCTTTCTTTTGTAAATATATATATATATATATATATATATATATTAAATACTACTTCATTACTATACCAAAAAAAAAAAATCCTTATTTGTACCCTAAAACAATTATAACAATAACAATAATAAGAAATCTAATAAATAAAAAGTATAGTATTAAAAGCTATTAAACAAATAAAAACTAAGTAGACTAAAATTTTGTATAAAAGCAATTATAATCACACTTCACTCTTAATTAAACGAGGGATATTACAATCTACCCTCCTTAAAAGAAATTTTGTCCTTGAAATTTAAACTTACCCGAGACAATGAAAAGTTCTAGATATTTCGTACACATTTCCTTCTCTAACTCCCATGTAGCTTCCTCTACATTGTCATGTTGCCATAAAACTTTGACAAATGGAATAGTTTTTGTGTGTAGCACTTGCGTTTTGTGATCTTGTATTTGAATCGGCTTATCCTCAAATGATAGTTGTTCATCCATTGTGAGTTCTCCCCAGTCGATTACATGAGATGGATCTGGTTCATACTTTCTAAGCATAGAGACATGGAACACATTATGTATGCTTGAAAGTTGAGGAGGTAGTGCTAATTTTTAAGTGACTTCGCTTATTCTTTCCAATATTTCAAATGGTCGAATAAACTGTGGTGATAATTTTCCAGTCTTTCCAAACCTTTTGATCCCTTTTCTTGGTGATACCTTAAGAAATACATTATCTCCAACATCAAACTTTAAGGGCTTTGTCCTTTTATCTGCATAAGTTTTTTGTCGACTTTGAGCTGTTAAGAGACGTTGTCTGATGACGTTGATCTTGTCAGTAGTCTCTTGTACATAATCGGTTCTTATCAACGCAGTTCCCCCTACATTTGTCCAACATAAAGGCGATTGGCAAGGTCTTCCATACAAAGCTTCATACGGTGCCATTTGAATGCTTGATTGATAACTATTATTGTAAGCGAACTCTGCTAATGATAAATGATCTTCCCAACTTCCGCCAAAGTCTAAAATGCATGCTCTCAACATGTCCTCCAAAATTTGAATAGTTCTTTCCGACTGCCCATCTGTTTGTGGATGAAAAGCATTACATAAATTGAGCTTTGTTCCGAAAGCTTTTTGTAAACTTCCCTATAATTGAGAAGTAAATTTAGAATCTCTATATGACACAATCGAAATAGGAATTCCATGTAATTTTACTATCTCTTGAACATAAAGTTTCCCAAGAACTTTTGTAGAATAAGTGGTTTTAATTGGTAAGAAATGTGCTGACTTGGTCAGACAATCCATAATAACCCATATCGCATCTCATTGTTTTAGAGATTTTGGTAAACCTGTAACAAAATCCATAGTTACATGATCCCATTTCCACTTTGCTATGGGTAACGATTGTAGTGGGCCTGATGGTTTCTAATGTTCGGCTTTTACTTGCTGACAAGTGAGACATTTTGCAACAAAACCCACTACATCAGTTTTCATACCGTTCGACCAAAATTGACGTAAAAGATCTTGATACACCTTGGTTCCTTCAAGATGAATTGTGTAGGATGAATAGTGACCTTCCCGGAGAACGTCATTTCTAAGATCAAAAAATTTGGTACGTACAATCTATTCAAATACTTCAATCCACCGTCTGCATGTAGTTTCCATCCTTCAATTGTTTCTCCAGTTGAATTTTTGTTCAAATGGATTGAGATAGAGAATCAGTTTGTTGCGCATCACTAATCATTCCAACTAAAGATGGGTGGGTAACTAAATTACATAAATATGCACAACCTTCTTGTATTCCCACATGCAACTCAAAATTATAAAGGCATTCTATCATCTTTGACTTTTGATAATACAAATTAGCCACAAATCCTTGGGGTTTTCTACTTAAGGCGTCTGCTACAACATTAGCCTTTCTTGGATGGTAATGTAAACCAAAGTCATAATCTTCTAAATATTCCATCCACCGTTGTTGCCTTAGATTTAACTCTTTCTGTGTGAATAAGTATTTCAAACTTTTATGATCATAATAGAATTCAAATTGTTCCCCGTACAAGTAATGTCTCCACGTCTTCAGTGCATGAACAATGGCTGCCAATTCAAGGTCATGTGTCAGACAATTTTTTTCATGTGGTTTTAGTTAACAAGAAGCATAAGCAACAACTCTGTTTGATTGCATCAAAACACATCCTAGTCCATGTAATGACGCATCCGTGTAAACTATATAGCCAACTCCTGTTTCAGAAATGATTAACATAGGAGCAGTTGTCAATCGAACTTTTAACTCTCGAAGTGATTCTTCACACTCATCAGTCCAAACAAATTTAACTTCTTTTTGTGTCAACTTGGTCATTGGAACAGCTAATCAAGAAAAATCTTTAATAAATCTTCTATAATAACCAACCAAACCTAGAAAACTTCATATCTCATGAAATTTTTTTGGTTGATTCCAATTTAACACTGCTTCCACCTTTGAGTTGTCCACTGCGATGCCTTTATTTGAAATAACGTGTCCTAACATTGTTACTTCAGTTAACCAGAAATTATGTTCTCTTAATGTCTGTAAAACCATTGACAAGTGTTCTTCATGCTCCTCCTTAGACTTGGAATAGATAAGAATGTCATCAATGAAGACAATAACAAATTGGTCCAAATATGGTTGGAAAACTCAATTCATTAAGTCCATGAATGTTGTTAGAGCATTTGTTAATCCAAATGGCATGACCAAAAATTCATAATGTCCATATCAAGTTCTGAAAGTAGTCTTTGGTATATCTTCCGCCTTTACTCTAAGTTGGTGATAACCAAAACAAGATCAATCTTCGAAAAATATCTAGCACCTCTCAGTCGATCAAATAAATCATCAATCCTAGGCAAAGGGTACTTATTCTTTATCCTGATTCTATTTAGTAAACGATAATCGATACACAACCTAAGGGTTAAATCACTCTTCTTTACAAATAAGGCAGGAGTACCCCAAGGTGATGTACTAGGCTGAATAAAACCTTTCTCTTGAAGCTCTTGAAGTTGCTTTTTAAGTTCCTTCAATTCCACTGGTGCCACACGGTATGGAGGTATAAAAATAGGTGATGTTCCTGGATATGTCTCAATGGAAAATTCTATCTCTAATAAGTGGTAATCCTGGTAAGTCTTCTGGAAATACATCAATGAATCCCTCACCACAAGAATATATTCAATTTTGGATTCACTTATACCTTTTGCAATCATATGTCCAATTTGGCTCAAATAATTCACTTTTCTTTTATCCAAAATCGAATTAGGTTTTGAGACCTTTGTATCACCATAGAAACTAAACTTTTCTCCATTTAGGGTTGTCAAGGTTATCAATTTCTTTCCACAATCAATAATAGCTTCAAATCGCTTAAGCAAATCCATTCCAAATATTACATCATAATCCAACAAGTCCAACAACAACAAATCACAATCCAATTTATGATGTAATAAATCTATTGTGGATGATCTACATACTTGATTTACTTTTACACAACTTCCCCAAGGAGATCTGATCAAAAATGGACGTTTTATAGATTCAGACTTCGACTCTTGAATAGATGCAAATGATGTAGATATAAATGAATTTGTAGCACCAGGGTCGAACAATATTCTAGCTAATAAGTTAAAGATTAGAAATGTACCTTCCACTAATCCTGGATCTTATTCCTCAGCTACTTGACCAATAGCATAAGCTCGACCTTGAGCAAGTTATCCAGGTCTCCTAACACCTGGCAATGCCTTAGGTCTCATTGATGCAAGTTGTCCTTTTAGACGTTGTGCCTGTTGATTAATAGGTCCTCTAAATTGATTCAGTGGAGGTTGGTACGGAACACGATATGTTAGTGGTGGTGCATGGAATTGTGGTTGTGGAATTATAGGTGCTTGGTTCATTTGCAACCTTGGACATTCCCTTTGATAGTGTCCTAATTACCCACAACGAAAGCAAGATCGTCCTCGAGTTTGACCAAAGAGTGTTTGATTTTGTTGAAAGTGAGGTAGAACAAACCTTTGGCGTTTACTATTTTGCCCTGCACCTGGTTTCTTATCCTCCAAAGCTCTTTTAGAACCTAAAATCATCTGTTTTGCCATTAAAGCACGATCAACAATCTCAGCATACCTCTTTAGTTTAAAAAGTTCCACTTTTTCTTTGATCTCTACTCTTAATTCTTCTTCCAACTTTGTTGCTTTAGTAATCTCATCTGGAATCATGTAAGGTGCAAAACGCATTAATTCTTCAAACTTCGACATATATTATGCCACAGTCATTTCATTCTGGCAAAGATTTGAAAACTCTCTGGTCTTCATGACTCTCATAGGCTCAAGGAAATACTTCTCCAAAAATATAACCTCGAATGCTGTCCAAGTTGTAATTTGAAGATCAGGATTAACTAGCACAGATTCCCATCAGTAATAAGCTTGTCCTTCCAAGTAAGTACAAGCAATTGTTACTTTTAGATTTTCCGGAACCCTCTGATCATTCAACTTTCTCTTCATGTGGCGTAACCATTCCTCCACTTGCATTGGGTTTGGGTCACCTTTAAATATTAATGGTCGGGTCTTGCGAAACTCCCCTTGAATCCTCATTATTTGATCACTTTCTGTTTCCTCATGAGGTTCATGGTTATGTTGACTTCTCTCACGAATCATTGATGCCATATCGTGAATAGCTAACAATACTTCCATATTATTGTTCATACCATTATCGCCATGTCATCCTTTTACATCCGCCATTTCTATAACCAAAATTTGAAATAAATCTACCATAATAATATTTAAAATAAAATGCCTAAAAGAATAGAGAACTTAAGGAGAAATAAAACAAGAAGTTTGTAAGTTAAATCATGACCAAGCAAATCAATCAAATAAGAGTAAACCACTTAAAGAAACTTGATCACATTCGCTTACAAAATATAATTTGTAGTAGTACCTTAAGAAATAATAATAAATCAACTAAAAACAATCATTCAAATAGATATTATCATACGTTGAATAAAAGCTACTTCTGTTGGAATGCAATACTATGTTATATAAAACCAATCAATAGTTACTTTCTCTTTTCATACGTGTACAAAAGATATGAAACAAGTCTGATTCACCATCTTTTGTTTTCTTTCCAACAGTAGTTTAATCAACACAGAACCAAGCAAAACAAAAGAATACAATCTCAAAAGTATAAGTCAGATTTTAGATGTAAAAATTAAAATAAACACGCCTAGTATACATTGCTAACCTATTGGTTATAGGTTAACATCAGTAGCACCACATAATTTACAAAGTTTTCCCAAAAGCTTTAAGAAACATGTTTCATAAACTACAAAAATACATCGAAACTTCTGTAACAAACAGCAGTAAAAACGCATCAACACCAATCCTTTAAAGGTTATTACTTTTCCCAACATATATAAGGTTGCACACTAATTAAACCAAAAATCAACCATTCATATCAGCACTTCACTGCAAAATATTTACATCAGTCACTTCCTAAACCTGAACTTAGTCTTCATTTAAATCGAACTCACGTTTAGGAAGTCCAACACTTTCAGAAGGTTCAATAGGGTCCTCTTCATCATCAAACTCAGAATGTATGAAGATAACAGGTGGAGGAGTAAATGATGGTGCAGGAATAAAAGATACATTATCACATAAGTCATTTGGAATTTCTGGTACTCCTTGAGCTGGAACTTGAACAGGAACCTGGGCTAAGTTAACACCTAGCGGAGGCCATATATTTCCACCTAAAGCTGTCACATGGTTCATCACATCACCATGAAGATTTTCACTGGACTCTATCTGGATACGATATTGAGTCTTGATGTTCAGTGACTTCTTTATATGCCTAACTACTTCATGTTATATCTCTGGCCTATAAAACATTTTTCTACGGTTGCTTTCGTATACATCATACACCAACTCCATAAAGGCTTCATTACGAAGGTGGGTATGGTACAGGTCTTCATTATAAGGCTCTAAACCGTTAGGTCCCAGCTTAAATCTGCCCCATGCATCATTTCCATTTGCAGGATGCATCTAAGCATCATCATATAAAGTTAGTAATCAAATAACAAATAAACACATACGGTTAAACAAAACCTAGAACTCTGATACCAAATTGTCACGCCCTAAGCCAAGGATCAACGTAAACCTTGGTTCAAAACGTGAATCACACCTTAATTATAATCTTAACTAATATAATTAAGAATGTGACTTGAAATAAAAGCATGTATAACTCGCTTGGAATAAAATTCAAATTTAACTGAACAACATATTATTGAAGTTTCAGCCAAAATTACAACCTATGAACTACTTAGAGTTCACACAAAAGTAATTCTTTATTCAAACAAAAGAGCAAAAACCAACAAGCTCATCTTTTTATTTCTTTATACATAGTTACACAATAGACAGCAAGCAGACCTTTAGGTTTCTAGTTCTGTACCTGCAAAATTTCGTTAGGGTGAGCTTAAAAAGCTCAGTAGGGACATATACCTTCCTTACTAAAATAATAAAGTATAATTAACATAGCAGAATTAAAACCATGATCAGAATGATGCGTAAGAATGGAATGCAAATGCCTTAACTATACCCGTTAATCCACATAACTAAACACCCAGAACTTATACGTCCCATTCCGTACTTATACCACTTGATCCCAAGTGTTTAAATATATGAACTATCCCCCATCCCTAAACATCCCCAAACTCCCTTTTTTGTTAGTCATCTTGCCTAAACTCTTCGTCTCCAGTCCCGAATTATCCTTGAAGAATCTGTGCACTGTGGGCTCGCCTGAGACCTGGTACCTACTAAGAGTTTGGCTCAACTATACAAAAACTAATAGTCACCACCTTAAATTTCCGAAGTTCTTTCTGGCAATCCCACTTTACTTCCACATCATGGATCTAAATTTCATGTCGAACATATATACTCAAATAACCATCAGAAACAGTATTCATATTCAATTTGAATTCAATATGTATATCAAACTTGTATGTATACTTAAGTAAGAAATAATTAAATTAATACATATAGAAGGTTTCCCATAACCCCCTACCTTGAATTTGATTAATTTTGTTCCTCTAAAGAACCTATTCGGAACTCAAAAATACAACCAAAAGTATAATCACAAGTAACACATATTAGAAACTAAGCTAAGTGTTCAATCACAAAATTGATATTATCTATGGAAAGTATATAAATTCTGGAATCTTATAACTCAAATAATGCTACTCAAATAAACTAAAGAAGACTAGAAAGGAATCTGGAAATGAAATTAGGTGTGGTAAAAATAGTGCTTTGCATCTCCACAAGATTTGCGGAAAAACAGCACTATTGAACCAAGTTTAGACTCCTTTTTGAACATTCAAAACTAAACCAAATCGTATAATATTGAATGGGTTTTGAAGTTTGTGTTTTGTTCTTTAAAAGAATATAAAGTTTGTAGAAAACGGAGCTCTAAATTGGAAGTTATGCCAAAAGAAAATTGGAGTCTTAAAACTGGAAACCCAATTTTCTGCTGCTGTTTGGCAACTCGCGACCCAAATTTAAATAAGGTTTTGATCAACCAAAACTCAACAGAACAGAGTGAAAACAATTGGGTTATGATCATGGACATATGCATTTTCAACACACTAAATGTTTTCTCTAAAGGAGCACACAAAGACCTATACATTAAGAGCAAAATAAGGCTACTCGAAACTTGAGTTTTCTCTGCACAGAAATCAATTTTCTGCATCTTACATAACATTACACTTCCAGTTCATATAACAAAACCCGAAATACTTCCAGGTAGTCCAAAAATCATGTATACAAAACCCAAATATAACATGATTCAAAATTAACAAGAAATTAACCTTTTGAACCAAACCCTTGATCAAGAAATTTGATCTACACACCCAATCCGAATTACCCAACTCTAATTCAAGTTCAGATTGGTTAGCTGAACAGTAGAGAACCCTAAATAAAACTAAGAACTCCAAATAAATCTCATCGCAATTTCAATTCAACGAAAGAAATTAAATTCGAAAAACCTAAATAATCAAGGAACAAGAAATTTACCCTTCAAATCTCTAGATCCTTCCTTCAAAATCACGTTCTCTATCTCTCAATTTCTCTACCGCCTTTTCTATTTATGATGTTTTCCCACTTCTCTGCAACCCCTTTTATAGTTTCTCTAATCGTACTCAATCCTATCAGAGCCATGATGAAAACCTAGCTTCCTAGGCCATCCACCTCCTACTTATAGACCTCCGTGTCTCTTCTCAGTTCATCCTCTGCCGAACACATTCCTTAGTGCAATAGGAGATGAGCAACTCTCTATAACACACTCTTTGATCAATCAAATCTCAACCTATCACAAGACTTCCTAACCTCTATCCTATTTGAGTATGAAGAAAGAAGATTTTTTTCTACCTAAAGCTATGGAAGAGCCACCTCCTCCATGCTTTCTTGTTTCCATTGCACAGAAAGGAAGAACGTGAAAGAACATTCTTTTCCTTTCTTTTGTGTGTGTGTGTGTGTGTATATATATATTAAATACTACTTCATTGCTATACCAAAAAAAATAAACCCTTATTTGTACCCTAAGACAATTATAATAATAACAATAATAAGATATCTAATAAATAAAAAGTATAGTATTAAAAGCTATTAAACAAATAAAAATTAAGTAGACTAAAATTTTGTTTAAAAACAATTATAATCACACTTCACTCTTAATTAAACGAGGGATATTACAGTGCAATAAGGGCTTTATTGTACTTGGCTCAATGCATTAGACCCGACATCTCATTCGTTGTTAATATTTTGGCTTGGTACAGCAATGCGCCCACACGCAGGCACTGGAATGGTGTTAAAAACATTTTCCGCTACCTCAAGGGTACAATAGATTTGAGCTTGTTTTATACCTACGAATCTTCGAGAGGACACGCCGCCCCCTCAGTTCTCAGGTTGATTCTCGCTTTGTTGGTTACGCAGATGCTGGATATCTGTCTGACCTACAGAGGGCTTGTTCTCAAACGGGTTATGTCTTTACCATTAGAGACACCGCTATATCTTGGAGGTCTACCAAGCAAATGCTAGCTGCGACTTTTTTGAACCACGCTGAGATTCTCGCCCTGAATGAAGCATTGCATGAGTGCTTTTGGCTAAGAGCAATTATGGAACATATTCGAAGCACTAGTGGTTTTACTTTTGTCGTTGACCTTCCTACAATGATCTTTAAAGACAATGCAGCATATATCGAGCAGTTAAAGAAAATGATACATCAAGGGAGACAACATCAAGCATATGGCACCGAAGTTCTTTCACTTAGACTAGCAGCAACAGAATCAGAACATTGAAGTCAAGCAAATCCGTTCCCATAATAACCTGGCCGATCTCTTCACCTAATCATTGCCAAAGTCTATTTTTCATAAGCTCGTTCAAGGAATCAGTACGCGTAAATTATTTGAGTTGAATCGCTTGTTGTTCTTTTATTTAGAAGTTATGTCTTACTCAGGGGGAGTATCTGGAAGCATACTCACTTGATCTTAATGTACCATTTTTCTTACGATTATGAGCATTTTTTCCACTGGGTTTTTGCAACCTAACGGGCTTTTAATGAGGCACCCATCCTGGGATGATCATACTCCATTGAGTTCACTACTTTTGTCCCGTTTGACGTTTGTTTTAGACGTTATGCATACTTCTCACTTTTCTCCTTAGTCTATGGGTTTTCCCCATACCTTGGGTTTTACCATAACGAGGTTTTGTGAATTTTACTACAAATGCATATTTTCTTAAATTTGAGTCTCACATTCACCCGTTGTGCCGATAACTTAATCAACTATTCTATCTTCTCTACTGAAGATCTGATGCGATGGTTTGATGATTATTTACACACTCAAGGGGGAGTGTTGCAATCATATTTAGAATAAGAATGTGATTGTGTAAATCCTAGTGGATCTAGGAATATCTCTTATATTCCTATTAGAAGTTGATTACCTATTAAGAGTTGTAATCCTAAAAGGATAAGGTTTTTACCTATCCTATTACTATAAATAAGGGCATAATGGGGTGATACAAATATACCTCACAATTAAATCACTCTCTCTTCTCCCTCAATACTGCCGACCCCTTCTCTCTCTAAACCCTTGGATTAGTTCAATCAAATAGGCCTACAACAAGGTATTTATAAAGTTTTAAGTTAAATTTGATTTAAATAATTTTTTTTTAAATTATTTTAGACATTAGATTTAATTTTGGACCGTTAAATCTTCTTTTTTTTTTTTTTTTTTGTTTAACCTTTAGATTTGATCATAGCCGTTATATTATAAGTAAAAACAAAATAAGGTTTGAAATATGATAGTTTGGTGAATCCAGAATAATTTAAGTCATGCTTAAATCCTAGGGGAATCTAGCCCAGAGCTTATTTTAGCCCAAAGGTTGGAGATGGTTTGTGGGGTTTTAAAGCTTATATTTTAAGTTTTATCCTATGAGTTGGAAATGATCTTAGTGTAGATAATATTTTCTATTAAAAAAATAGTAATTCAACAAAAAAAAAAAGATTAGTTTATGTAGTAAAATAAGCATACGCGTAACCCTACTAGTTGTGCAAATTCCCCAAAATAAAAATATAGAAGTTAATTTGGTTGACAACGTAGAAGCCAAAATCGTAAGCCACACGGCGAAAAGATACAACTAGCTTGCGTGAGGTGTTGAACTTGATCCATTGAATAGTCAAATATTCAAAGAGTCTATTTTTGTTACCAAAAGTGCACAACCGTTACCGTCTGGCTCGCCATCTTTCTCTCTCTCTCTCTGAGAAACACTGAGATTCATCAGTTTCTATGAATTCGATTCCTACAATTCAAGGTATAATTTCTTAACACATACATATAACTTATATGTTGTTATATTTACCGATCATTTATTTTCCTCTTTTTCTTTTGCTTTCGTTATATCTAATTCTGGAATTCGAATTTCATTTAATATCACCAAGAAAAAGTTGGAGTTCATTTTACAGTGTATCATACATAGATATGATTGTTTTGGTTTCTATTTTCTTTATTTATTTATGGTATAAAAAGAATCTCCTATTAATTTTTGTTAAGCAATCATGTTCCTCATATTTCTTGTGCTCTTTAAGTGTGTAAAATTGAATTCAGCGTATTGGGTTTTCTCCAGACTTTTAAATTTTGATTGTTAGCAAGATTACCAGCATGATTTGATTGTTTTCTTGGCAAGCCATGTGAGGAAGGAGCTTGCATCATAAATTTGAGAATTACTTGTATTATGAAGTTTCCTTGTAAATAGACCCAATTTGCATGCATACACACACATATAATACACAAACCCACACCACATCAAACTTCAATGATCCAAACTGCTTAATTTTTAAGTTGCACATTATAGATCATCCTTGCAAAATATTAGTCAATTCGGATATGTTTGAGGCATGATTGTGGTTAAAGAAATAGACAAACACTATGCTATATATATCTATATTTGTTTTGACTTATGGTAGAATTATATTTGGCTTCCCATAAAAATTGTCTTTGATCACTGCAATTTCTTGGTGAAAATCATATTGATTACTCCTCTAATCTCTCTCTCTCTCTCTCTCTATAATTCTTCACTAGGAAGATGATTTTGTCATTTTCCGGAGTTTACGCCTTTCAACAGAGGGATCAGGCTTGCACATTATCAAACACCTGTTGAAACTTTGGGCAGACCTTGTTATGAAAGCTGAAACTTCCAAAGCTGGACCGTTCATTGAGGTGAATTGTAGATTAATATGCTCATGATATCATGAGGTGGAAACCTTGTAGTACAATGCGATGAAAAATTTACTTGAGAGCCTTGCTGTGATCCTGATGAAAGAATTTTTCCGGCTCTTTGCCGGGCATAAAATTGGCTGGAAAAAGATATTTTTTATTGGGGCCATTATGACAGCGGTATGTGTCATGCTGCAAATGTTTATACTTGCTGATCCACTGGACTTGTGGTTCCTCTCTCTGCCCGTTGAGATGCCATCAGATAAACTCTTGAACGGTAGCCTGTGCTTGAACAAGACCTCTACCGAGGCAAGGATCAAGCGGTTGCAAATCTTTCCTCGTGCTCCCATTGTTTCACCACAGCCGTCTATTGAGTTGAATCTTTCAGTGGCAATTCAGCCAGCTGCTCTCTCAGTTCCTCCGCAGAGAAAATCTCCATCTAGAAGGAGAAGAAAAAATGACAGGGGAGATAACATTGCAAGGGTCACACCTCCTCCTCCTCCCCCTCCATATCCAAAGGTGCCTCATCGTTTGCAGGTAATCTCATTCCTTTTTTTTTTCATTGAATCATGATAAAGAAAGATCTTACCAATGATCTTAACATTGTAGAACACATGTTTTAGAAATTCATTTGGTCATTGACACCAAATGAGGCACTTGTGTACGCAAAGAAAGAGATTGAGTATGCCCCAGCAATCACTGAAGATGATCCTGATCTATATGCCCCTATATTTCGGAACGTTTCAGTTTTCACAAGGTAATCTCACAATTTATCACCATCTTACTCCATTATCCCAGTTAATCTTTCATATGTGTGCCTAGTCGGTGTGGTAGATTTTCACATACAAACCTCTAGGCATTGTGGATGATCCTTTAGTCTTTCATGTGGGAAAAATATATTTGTTAGGAGGTCAATTGAGCAAGAGCAATTAAATCACATGGACTTTGGATGGCTTTTGGATTCATTAGTTAAAAGCGTTTATCCATGTTTTTATTTTATTTTTTCCGTCTAAAACTTACACAGTGTTTGATCATGATTGGAAACCATTCTTTCGTGGTGACAAGATTATATATAACAGGAAAGTGCATAACTTCATCAGGAACCTATGCCATAACACTGTTTCTCTCTCTAGAAGCAATAATACTTGTTAAAACTACAATATAAACACGAGAAAATACTTATTGTCATTGTTCTCGTTTACTTTATGTTTCAAAATCATGGCTTTCTATGTCTATGTTCACTCGTATTTATAGATATCTAAGAATAGTTGCCCAGAATGTTGGGCAGAAAACTCAATCTTGGGTTTTCCAGGCTTCATAAAGGCGGAACTTTGGTTAAATTTCAGGAGTTATGAGTTGATGGAACTGATACTTAAAGTTTACATATACCGTGATGGAGAAAGGCCCATTTTTCACAGACCTCATCTCAGAGGAATTTATGCTTCTGAAGGATGGTTCATGAAGCTGATGGAGGAAAACAGGCAGTTTGTCACAAGGGATCCGGAAAAGGCTCACTTATTTTATCTTCCTTACAGTATGCGGCAACTGGCGATGTCACTTTATGTTCCCAATTCACATAATTTGAAACCACTCTCAGTTTTCCTGAGAGAGTATGCAAACATTATTGCTTCAAAGTATCCTTTTTGGAATCGCACACATGGGTCAGATCATTTCCTTGTTGCTTGCCATGACTGGGTATGGTAACTGTTTCTTCCTTTCCACAGAATGCTTTGATGCAGATTAAATTATCTAGGAAGAATAAAAAAAGATCCGTGTTCTTAGCAGTCTTTATTGTATATGTTTCTCCAATTTGTAGAATAGCTGAAAAGGTATGCATGAGATAGAGATGTTTGCTGATCTAAGTTGAAGTTTACTTTTGACAGTAAATATCTATCCAAATTAATATCTCGACTTTAAGTAGCGATGTTAGTGAAGATCAATCAATGAATACAAGTTGACGCCGTACGGATATATTTAACTAAAATTCCTCCATTCTGTTCTGACCTTTTGCAGGGCCCGTACACGTTGACTGCGCATGAAGAACTAACCAAAAATACTATAAAAGCTCTATGCAATGCTGACACCTCTGAAGGAATCTTTGTGGCTGGGAAGGATGTTTCACTGCCAGAAACAACTATCCGGACCCCGAGAAAGCCTCTCAGAAATGTTGGTGGGTTAAGAGTATCCCAGCGCCCACTTCTGGCCTTCTTTGCAGGAAACATGCATGGAAGAGTCCGCCCGACTCTTCTCAAGTACTGGCGGGACAAACATGATGACATGAAAATCTATGGGCCCCTGCCTCTTCGAGTCTCGCGAAAGATGTCATATATCCAGCATATGAAATCAAGCAAATTTTGTATTTGCCCTATGGGATATGAAGTGAACAGCCCTAGGATCATTGAGTCCATCTACTATGAGTGTGTCCCAGTGATCATTGCAGATAATTTCCCCCCTCCCTTGAGTGATGTGATAGATTGGAGTACATTTTCTGTTATTGTGGCCGAGAAGGATATTCCCAAGTTAAGAGAAATTTTAGTGGCTATTCCTATGAGAAGATATCTTACTATGCAAATTAATGTGAAAATGGTGCAGAAGCATTTTCTTTGGAACCCGAGGCCAATCAGATATGATTTGTTCCATATGATTCTGCATTCGATTTGGATTAGCAGGTTGAGTCAGATTCAAATCCCGGAATCCTAGTATAGCGTAAGACTAGTGAAGAGAGAAGTGTAAGACTACTGACCATGATGCAAGTCCAAGAAGTGGCTTGGCTGTTGACTTTATGAAGGACTTCAAATAACATTTGGTGCCTCCAGCCGGGTTTCATTCTTAGTTTCCAAGTTCTTTGAACTGAACCACTGATGAACGTTTTCTGGGAAGACCGGGGTGGATGCCAAGATGAGAACTCATGATGCAGGTATGCCCGAAAATATATGCATCCTTCATTCTGCAAATGATTTGTTTCTTGTTACTATTTTTCTCGTGACTGCTAGCTCCAACACCGGCGTACTCTTCTTCTCTCGCTGTTTTACTGTTTTGGTCCTCGTCTTTTTTTATTTCAATTTTATTTTGTTCGTTCATATCCTTTCATTTTATTTCATTAAACAATAATTCATAGAACATTCTTGTTTCTTCACTATCTTGTATTTTTGGTGCTGATAGTTAACCAGAGTCAAATAAAAGCCGCTGTCTAGCAGTACCACTTTTCTGCTTCTCGTTGCAGTTTCAATCGACAACGATCTTTTTCGAGATTCATTTGATGTTCAATCTGTGACATGACTGCGACCTTAATCAGATACGTACTGCTCTACTAACTTGTTAATACATTGCAGGATAGACGAGAAAGGGAAGGAGTCTGCGTTGTTCTGTGACATTTTGTTGGACCCAGATAAATCTTAATTAGACGCTCCATCATAATAAAATCATTGTGCATTTTACCGTACACAGACGATCCGATATGGTTCACTGTACATCGAAAATTTTCCGTTTTTAGGAATGTAAGTCCATAAGTCGTCAATTTTGAAACAAGCACCATGTGGTCCTTTTTGTTTTCAAGGTAATAATGGGATTTCATTTATAAAAAGACCAAATAGTAGAATACAGTGAGCATGGAAACAGGAGTGGCTCTGGAAAAACCCTGTCCCTGGTAAGCCACTTGGGAAAAAACTTGAGGGAGGATAAAGAGCCACCATTGGTAGAAAAACAAATAAATCAAGAACATAATCATCTAACATCATCCCAAAAAGAAGTAGAAATTCGATGGCTGGATACTTTGATAAATCTTATTAATTCTCTATAGTTACATATGCCGTATTCTACAAAGAAATTAGGAAAATACCCAGAAATAGGACAGTTTCTTAACCTTGGGACAAAAATAGGACATTTAAAATATGCACACGTCATGCACACGCCATGCACAACAATTGGACAGAAATAGGATTTTCTACTTCTTGAAATGACTTAATTGCCCTCGTATATAAATGGGTTATTTTCTTCCATTTTCTGATTTCCCTCTCTCTACTCTCTCTCCCCCTACCTCTCTTCTCTCACTTTCTCCCTCACGCACTCTCTCTACCCTTCTCACTGTGCACACATGGTGCACAGTCCTCCTGACTAACACTGTCCAAATCGAAGCCACCACCAATTTCATCTCGTTCTCACAAGTCCAAAACACTTAACCTTGTCACGAATCTCATCCCTAATCATTGGGATCAAAACTCAAGCAACCACGAGTTTTCCGACAACGCATCAAACAATCAAGGCTTAAGACCACCACCACTGACTTGCATCGACAGTGGGAACAAAGCCCAATCATTAACTGCTGTGCACAAAACCCATTTGTTTTTTGCTCTCTTCCTTCCAATATTTGCAGATTAGGGGGATTAAAGAAGTGATTTTTTTCATATTTGGGGAAGGGAGAATAAACCCATAAGTGGTATGAAGTTGTGATGGGATTCCCTACCTTGTTGGAAGATGTGATGGTGTTTACTAAAACTTGGCAAAAATTTGTGTTTTGTTGGATGAAATTTTCAGGATATGTTCACTGTATGTACACAACATGCATATGATATGCTCACAAATCTAAACCAACCCAAAAACCCATATCTCACAACTCTCTCTTCGAAATAAAAAAAATGACATCATCACATGTGATGTCACCACCATATACACTATATGCACACCACATGCACATCATATGTACATTTCATGCACATGATATGCACAGAACTGGAGATCGAGCAACAAGCTGTCTTTTGTATTAATAAGAAACTTTAACGGCAACCTAATGGTATAGTGGATACAATTAAAATACAATTGTTACGTATATAAGGTTACAGTGGCGGTTTGAAAAGTCTTGTTATGTATATCAATCACCGTTTAATCGTGCATGTAGAAAATATAATACTCGTTGTCGTTATTTCATGGACACGCATGATCCTTAATGTCCTTTAACATGTTTCTTAATTTTTTTTCTTTCGTCGAGGCTCATACTCGCTAAATTTCGGGACACAACATACGTGCATCATAACTAGTGAACATTCTTGTTTCTCATATTAAGATGTAGCCATGCACACTATATGCACACCGGATGCACATTACGGAAAAAATTTCACAAATTTATGCAATTGAACACTTGAACCAGAAGTTGTTCCATCCCAATTTTGCAGCATGTTAAAACTTGAAATTTAATCCACAACCTATAAGCCCCAACATGAAACATAAACCCTAATTTAACTTCTAAGTTTTTGGGTTGGTTCAGATCTGTGAGCATATCATGTCGATGTCGTGTATATACAGTGAGTAAATCTTGAAAAATTCATCCAACAAACACCATCATTTAATGACTAGGCTTTGTTCCCACTGTCGATGTGAGTCCAGTGGTGATGGTCTCGAGCCTCCATTGTTTACTGTGTTACTGGAAAATGGCCAGAAAACTCGTAGTTGCCCAATGATCGGGGATGAGATTCATGACAAGGCTAGGTGTTTTCGACTTGTGAAGATGAGGAAAAAAATTGGTGATGGCTTTGATTTGGATGGTGTTGGTCTGGATGACAGTGCACCATGTGCGCATAGTGAGAAAGGGAGAGAGAGTGTGTGAGGGAGAAAATGAGGAAAGAGAGAGAGAGAGGAAGGGGGAGAGAAATCAGAAAATGGGAGGACATAACCCTTTTATATATGGGTATTTTAGTAATTTCAGTTTTATGCATGGTGTGCATGGTTTGTACATGGCCCATTTGTCTTATTTTTGTCCCAAGATTAAGAAATTGTCCCATTTTGGTGTATTTCCCAAGAGATTATGATTAAATATAAACATCTTATTCCTACAAAAAATAGGACTCGTAGAAAATTTACTAGTTTGTAGTATCGTGATTTTCAAACTTTCAAGAATCAAATGTTTTTCATCCTAGTGTCACACCCCTAAAGTGAGGATTGAGGGACATTTTCATACTTATGTTAGGCTTTCTATCATAACCTACATTAACACGTAACGTGACACCCACGTGGACAATGATTGGGCATCACGTGTTAATCTGGCCCCACATGGACATTAAAATTTTAAAAAGCTAAAAATAAAAAAAATAAAAAACTAAATATCTAATGAAAGCAGAACTCTAGGTTTGGCTGGGGTCGGTTGCCGTGTCCTCTTCTCTCCCCTTTGCCTCTTTTCACATTGCCTCTACTATTCTTTCTCCCAATCTTTAACTATGGTCTGTCCAATTCCTCTATCCCCGAGGGTAAACCTTTTCCCAGCTATCCTTTGGTCTAATCATCAACCAAATCGTGTGTAAAGTTCTGGTGCTTACACCAATTCGAGTGTTTCCAACACCATCACTTGCCCTTTATTGTTTGCCGGTTCTGGCAGTGTCGCTCGTTGGTTTTCACAAGCTTCATACTGGTAGTTTACTTCTATCACTCTGTTTTCGACTATCCCCTGTTTATGGCTGTGCTCAGGTATTTTATCGGGATTGGAGGTGGCGTTTGGTGAGGCATTACTCTGCGGTAGTGGACAGGGGTTCGTTTGGATAGACTGAAAAACTGATGGTGGAGATGGCGGTGGAAGCTTCTTGGTTTCTTGGCTGCTGTGTAGTGTTGGAAATGTGCCCTAAAACCAATCATATGATGATACTTTATGGACATTTCACATGTTAAACTAATCTAGTTTAATATTAAGGGCAAACATTATTGTTTGAGCCGTCTCATATAAATGTTATATGCTTAAACGATAAAGTCCAAGGAATATGTGATTGGAAGAATGCGATCTAAAGAAGTTAGATTCATGAGACCATTCTTTCGTTGACACATCCTAAACGTCCTGATCATAGGATTGTCAATTGGGCATTGACAGTCCGTTAAGATCAGTACGTGCTATGTCTTCTCTCAGGGAGAGTGACTAGTCTCGAGTCATTGGTGTGTGTGACATCAAGACAAGTACGTAGGTGCTCAATAGAGAATGAGTTCACTGAACACGATCAACGAAGAGTTCTCATATTCATGTCACATGAGAACTCATGGTTAGGATAATGCAAAGTAGTCCTTTGACCTGAGGCATCACAGCTGTCTTGTGGTTAGGTACTTGATCTTTGATTATGTCAAAGTCACTCTATCAGGGTGTCCACGGCATCGTCGGGGTTAAGCCACTTAGCCATGGAGGCAAGTGAATGCGCAACAAGGGATCTCTAACCTTCAAACTGTTTGAGGGAGAATACTCTATGATATGATTTAGAATCTCTGGCCAGAGTATGAATGAGATGTTAGAATGCGTTCCAGGTCACATTCAAGGTAATCATATAAGTACAAGATTCACATTGGATAGTAGACATGAATAAACTATCAAACCAAACAATGTGGTCAAGAGTATTGTATTAGAGAAAGACCGTATTGCATTTGTAATCCTAAAACTGAATAGGTTCTCCACCTCTTCTGATTAGCTTGGGTAACCATGACATGCTGCTAGGCGTCAACCATGGTTTGTGGAAGCCCTAAAAGTGTATTATCACTAACGGGAGAATTGAAAGTAAGTTTCAATTCACAATCGATTAGAAAGAGTTTTAATCGCCCACTGCCTCGCTAAAAGGAACCTAATGGATCGTTCACCGAGTAAGGTAGAGTTTGAAGAAACAACGGAGATGAGTAAGAATAATTAAATGGTTTAATTATTTATCTAAGGCTAGGATTAATTAATATGTTAATTAATCAAACGAATAAGTTCTTTAAAGACCTCGGGTTAGTTTTGGGCCGCAAGGCCCAATGGGATTTGAATGTCAAGCCCATCAACTCAAGTTGTATGACAACTTGAATAAACAAAGGGCTTGAAAGCCCAATAAACCTATAGGCTTGCCATGTGTAAAAGAATAGGGTTTTTGGTCCATTAGGTCACTTATTTGAAGGGACTATATAAAGGACTTTATAGCCTAAAATTTACTAAGGGTTATTTTTGGGGGAAAGGATGAGAACACAAGCTCTCCTTTCTCTCTAAAATTTCAGCCAACCTTGGAGGGATCATCTAGCAATCAAACTCCTCCAAGGTCACTCATTTCTTCTTCATTATGCCTTGGTGATGAATCATTAGAGGTTCTCAATTTTGGGAACTTGGAGAAACCTTTTCATCCATCCAAATCCATGGATCTAAGATGCAAGGAATGAAGGCCCTCTCTTTGGGTGATTAGCCTTTGCTTATGCAAAGAGGAATCTACAAAGGTATTGATTTCTCAACTCACTTTGTTTTGAGTTGAGTCTTGGTTCACCTATCTACTAGGCTTTGAATTTCATGGGTAAATGTTTTGTTTTAAGTGCATACAAGCATGATTCCGCCTTTAATTGTTAATTGCATGCTATTGATGTTGCTTAAATGAACATGTTTTTCACAAATCTTCCTTCATGTAGTTTTCAAGGCCTTACTGTTTTGTTGGGCTTTCTCTCTATTTGTTTTTAGTCGTAGGCCCTTTTTTGTTTGTTTATAGGTGTTTCTTAGGCCTTTGTTTTGCTTGTAAGTTGTGTTGGTTGTTTAATAAAATCTCCATTTAACAAAAAAAAAAAAAAAAAAAAAAAAAAAAAAAAAAAAACCCTGCCTAAAATCCCAAATTATGGAACCCCATAACGAGTTCCTTCCAAACCCTAGCAGAGCGTAGTTGAACATTGTTGCTTGAACGCCTTTGCACGCATTAGCATGACGGCATAGAAAACTGCTAACAACTCATGGACTGCTACAAAAAGTGATGGCTTTGCAGCACCGCCATCCTCTCGCCGTAATGCACCTCATCCTAACAGTCGAGTCCATATCCCTCACTCTGTCTGCCTAATTCACCGCCGCCATCTTCGAAATCAACGACATGTCGTCCTCCTCGTCCTAGACCTGGACCCCACCACCACAGCCACACTGTTGTGTTCATGGCCATGGTGCTCTCGCTGGTGCCTCTTAGGACCATCTCGTTGGCCAAGCGGCGAGGTGGTGTCGATGTTGATTGAACTTCTAGAGAGAGAATAAGCTATCCATGCCTGCCATGAGGGCCTTGATAAACTGCATAGGGGTTTTGGTACGGTTTTGTGATTTGAAGGCAAATGGGGACAAATTAACACGTGGTGCCCAATCATTATCCACATGGTGCCACGTCACACATTAACAGAGGTTCTGACTGAAAGCCTAACAGAAGTATGAAAGTGTCATACAATCCTCACTGTAGGTCATGACACTAGAACAAAAAAAAAAAAAAAAATTGATGTATGAATGTTTCAAAATCACAATATTTCAAGGTAGTAAGTGAGAATTACCCTACAATTTATGACTTATATCACATTACTCCATAAGTTGGTGCATAGATATCTAACATATCTAACATGCCCAACTTGACGAATGAGTCATTCAACACCCTACTACATACTACATGAGTAAGAACATCCGCAATTTTCCTCTCGAAATTCTCCTTGTCAAAGTGTCGATCAACCTCTACATACTACTTATTCTATCATGTTGTACAGGATTACCTTCTATTTTCCTTGTAGAACTTACTATCACAATATAATTTCAACACTTTCTTTGGTTATAAACAAAGACATCCCAAGAGTTTATGTAACCAAAGAAGGTCATAAACTCCTTGTGCCAAATTCTTATATTCAGCCATGGTAGAAAACCTTGACACCACTTGTTGTTCTTACTACATCACATAACCAGTTACCTCAAACAAATGTAAATACCGAAATGTAGAATGCCTATTAGTAACATTACCAACCCAATTTGCATTTGTAAATCCCTCAACTTTAAGGTACCCATGTCTCCTACATAGTATTCCTTGACTAGGTGCATACTTCAAATACGCTAAAATATTAATTACAACAGCCATGAGATCCTTACTAGGTAGGTGAATAAACTAACTCACAACACTTGCAACATATACGATATCAAGATGAGTGTGAGCAAGATAAATTAATCTTTCCACAAGTCTTTGATATCTACCCTTATCAATTGGAAATTAATAAGGATAAATACCTAAGTCTACTTTACATGTTTCTTTTAGCAAATCCAACACATGTTTTTGCTAAGACAAAAAAATACTTTAAGTCCTCAAATCTTTCATCCCAATTTAGATTCAAGATTTGCCTGTAACTTCTAATATCTTCTAAATCATCTCCTGTAATAATCATATCATTCACATAATTAAAGCAGTTATTTTTACAATACCTATGCTTCAGAAACAAAGTGTGATTTGAATGAATCTAGTGATACCCGCATTTTTTCATTGCTTGAGTAAACCTATCAAGCCATACACGAGACATTTGCTTAAGCCCATAGAAAGACTTACACAATCAATACACCCCTATATTGCTACTTGCACCATAACTTGGTGGGAAAACCACATACACTTCCTCTTCCATGTTCTGGTGAAGAAACACATTCTTCACATCAAACTGCTTAAGAGGCCAATACATATTTGCAACTAAGGAAATCAAAACATGTACCTGATACATCTTTGCTACCGGAGAACAAGTTTTTTGGTAATCTACACCATACGTTTGAGTATACCTCTTAGCCATTAACCTTGATTTGTATCTAACAATAGCTTTAAAAACTAAAATACTTGCTTGTTATTATAGTTGGAAAAATAAAAACTCTTTTGATTTCTATGATATCAAATCAAAGTGTCATTCGTCGATCCTCCCAAAAAAAAAAAAAAAAAAAAAAAAAAAAAACAGCAAAGTTCATTCAAGCGAGAAATGGAAAATTCATGGAAAGTTGCAAACCCCCACCATGTAATAGTGCACCTACACATCTCGACGTTGTTTTCGACTGGAAGACCAAGAGCTAACTATCGAGACTTTCGGTTATCTAGACACATAATTCGTGAAATGGTTCATGCATGTTTCCATCAGCCTTGTACTTGATCGTAAACACCCAATGACAACCAACATGTTTCTTCTCTTTTGGTAACTGCACTATCTCCAGGTTTTGTTTTTCTGCAAACCAGACATTTCTTCATCCATAACTTGTCTCCATTTAGGATCATGTAAGGCTTCTTCCACTTGAGTTGGAATTTTAATTGACTCTATATAATTTACCAGTACTTTACACTCAGGTGCAATGTGCTTACAAAATACATAATTAGCATTTGGATACTTCACCTTTTCTACGTGAGGGAACTTGTCAGGTGGCACACCTCGATGTTACAATTTATACTCACAATAGTATTTGGCTTAGTTGAATTATCATCTTATCATCTAAAATACTTACCTGCAGAATATTCAAGGGAGATGGAACAGACACTAGAGAGTCAGAGATAGGGCAACAGGCTACTGTGGACAATTATATCATCTACGGTTCTACAATAGGCGGCTTTGTACTAGACTTGATGTTATGTACTAGGCTCAGTGTTGGGTTGCTGCACAGTACTGGGCTCGATGCTTGGTTGTTGGCCTTATCAAGTCCAAAACGGAGCTAGAAACTTAAAAAGCATTTGCAAACACCTCTTCAACCACAGTTATCTCCCCTTGGAGAACATTCTAACCAACATACATCATCTAAATCATCATTCTTTCATCAGATGATCTAAATTGGATAGAGAATGAGCATAAAAATATGCGGACTCAGAAATAGTCACATTCATTATAACATACAAACACCTCTCCATCCACTCGGTGTATGTATGATAACACTTGAATCCTTTTTGCTAAGTTGAAAAACTCAAAAATACACAGCGAAACACACACAAATCAAGCTTACTAGGGTGGACTTTCTGGATGAGAACATAGACTGCACAAGCAAAGATATGAGGCAACAGATGCACCAATAAACTCAAGACCCGCGAGAACATTCGGTTCATAACATTAACTGCATATACTAATGCTTCTGGCTATAAGCATTTGGAAACAGATGCACCAATAAACAACACACGAGCCCATCTCCAAGATATGGCAATTCTTCCTTTCTGTCGCCTCATTTTGTTATGGGTTGGAGGACATGTAGTTTCAGGAAAAATCCCATGATTTTGTAGAAACTGGGATAACTCAAAATTCATATACTACACATCATTGTCAGAAAGCAACACTTTAGTATCAAAAGAATATGGAGTTTTAACCATCTAACAAAATTACAAACTATATCTCAAACATCACTTTTATTCTTCAATACACACAACCAAGTCATACAGTCATACAGGTGCAATCATCCACGAAAGTAACAAACCACTTAATTCCAAAAGTAGTACTAATAGGGAAAGTCCCCACAAATCAAAGCGTAATAGTGCAAACAGAAACAACTTTAAATTCATACTGGAAATGAAGTATGGTGGATTTTAGCTAAAATGCATACTGCACACTTCAATTCCAAGTCTTTAATGTTGCGAAATAAACTAGGTAACATGTGCTTCAAACAACCAAAAGATGCATGCATGTCCCAATCAACAATGCAATAACCACAAATTTTGTAAATTACTATCACGCGACATATGAACCAAATTACCACTTTTAGGAACCACGTCATCTATATAATATAACCCCCGCTCCTTTCTTAGAGACACAACCAATGATCTTTGTTTGAATATCCTCAAGCAAGCAAAATAAAGGATGAATTAATATAACACAATCCAATTGTTCAATAACTTGTGGTGCAGATAGTGAATGATAGGACCACGATAAACAGCGGTGTAAGAAAAGAGACGGTGTTAGACATAGTGTTCCCACTCCGACAATAATAACATTTATGTCATTGACAGTTGCTAAACACTTTCTCTAAGGGTACGTCATATATTGAAGCAAGTTCCAATAAAGGATAAAGTAGAGACTAGAGATTGATAACATTTCCTTATTCAAGTGACATTGGCAAAGAAATTTCATTGTACTTCGGTTCGTGAAAGTGAAAATATATCATACAAGATCCCATATTCGAAAAAGTTTTACAAATAACTACATCATAAGTAGTTTACTGTTAATAGCACCTAGGTCTTTTAGGCTAAAACTCCACACCCCAATGATGGTGGAGTTGGGGATACTACTTAAATCGGATTCAGTAAAGAAAAGAAATTAATTAAATTCTTCTTGTCATTTGAGCAAAAGTTAAACGAGTCTCCTCTCCTACAGTTGAAAATCAAGGGTCCATTAGTACCCTTTAATTTAGATATATATAGCACGAGCAGAAATTAAGTGAAAAAACAAAACCTAGTGCTTTAAGTATTACAAGTTGACTCTGTGCACTTAATCAAGCTTAATTTATGATCAAATGACAACCAGCTGATGTTACGACCTTGATTGTTAGTACTGATTTCTTATCCATAACAGCACTTAGATTTATGTTGACTACTGGGTTGCCTACCAAGATTCATAAATCTATTTAATTACCAAGGTTGGATATTTCAAGATATAACCGACAATCATAAAATAATTAAATAAGCATTCATTGTGTTCCTTATAGATTAATTAAAAAATTTGAAAACAAATGAATTGCTTAAATAGGAGATTTTTTATGTATCCATAACGCATGAGCCGACACATCACATGTCATCTAATAAGTTTTATAACTTCACAAATAATTTGTTGTTTGCTACTACCTAGTCATGGTGGATAGGGTTTGTGTGCAGGCTTAGGGTCAAACTCAACCACCACGTACAATCAATCATAATTCCTGCTACTAGATTTGATTGAAGGGAACTAATACTATAAGTGGAGATAAATTTTTTTTTTTTTTTTCCTTTTCCCCCAAGTGTCTTTCTTGTTGTATTATGAAATGTGGTGTATCAATCTGTTTTTCATGACACTAAAATTTTCTCCTTAAATAGGTATTGGATATTGAACCACTGTTGAGATCAATGGAAGGAAATATACATGGATCATTCACCCAAAAAAAGAAAAGAAAAAAAGAGAGAGATCCATATTTTGATATAATTGTCCTCTAACGGTATATGTGAGGATGAGAAGAAATGTTACCCGTCGGAAGCTTGTCAAATTTTATGTCTTTATAAACGGTTGCATGCTCCTTAATTGGTTTTTTAGTGGAATTTCAGTTTTTTTCATGGTATCAAAGCATGTTGGTCAATGTGTGAAGTCCAATGGTCATATGAGCTCCATGTCATGCGGCTTGTGCTATATACATGTAGAAGGTTTGAAAAAATGCCACACCTGAGCGGGCATGCAAGGATATGAAAAAATGCTAACATCCAGTTTGTGTCACGTGTTGAACATGCAAATTTTTCGCATGTAAACTTTGTGTGAAGAGGTGAAGCAATGTCCCACATCGAAGCTTACCAAACTTTGTGTGTCATTATAAGGAATTAGGTTATTCTCCATATTGTCAATCATTTTATGATCAACCCCAACTTCTTTCATTTTTGTGCTAATTTTGTGTGTTAAATCCAAAACCACTTCGTTTTTATGTTTAATAAGTGCTTGAGATCTAGAGTTTAGTATTTACGATTTATATTATTGTTAAATGAAAATGTAGCAGGTCGACACTAAATTGATGCATAAACAATCTAAATCCCTAACAAGACATTTCTGGAGTTGAGGATGTCGACACAGTAGCAATATTTAAGATTACGTCGTTTTGAATTTTCATATACAAATGGTAAGCAGAATATTTTACATTCATAAATGCGTCTTCAAGTAGATCTTAAACTCCAGAAATGCATTGTTAAAAAGGACACTTATAGACCTAAAACTAAAAACCTTGTTTATAATTTAGAAGTAAATTTAATTAATTTTGTCAAACTTCGTAAAAAAGAACTTTGATTTTTGAAAGTGGTTTAGGTTATGTTCGGAGGGAGCGATTTCTAAGTTTCTCAAGCATCGGGGCAGTTGGTAAATTTTTCCAAGAGTAGTGTTGCGTTTAGTGCAAATATGGGCAAGTGGTGGAGCAGCATGAATGCTACATGGGGCTTCCTACCTTTGTGGGGAAAAATAAGAAACAAACTTTTTCTTATATCAAGGAACGAGTCCTGAATAGGCTATGTGGGTGGAAAGGAAATTTTTTTAGTAGTGTGAGGCAGGAGCTTCTTATCAAAGTGGTTGCTCAGGCTCTACCAGCGTATGCTATTAATTGATTCTTGCTTCCCAAGACCTTCTGTGATGATCTTCCCAACTTGTTGGCTAGATTCTGGTGGGGCAGTGATCCGAATGCACAGAAGATTCATTGGTGGTCTTGTGATAAGCTTTGTAAATCGAAGGAAGAGGGGGGAATGGGCTTTCAAGATTTATTTGCAATTAATTTAGCGGTTTTGGCCCAGCAGGGCTGACGTATTGCCTAGCAAACTGGTTCTTTGGTGGCACAATTTTTCAAGGCTCGATATTTTCCCATGGTCTCATTTTGGGAGGCCCCTGTTCCGAAGGGTGGTTCGTATTACTGGTCTAGTATCTTAAAGGCACGGGAGGTTTTGGTCCATAGGTCTAGATGGGTTGTTGGAAATGAAGAGTCTATTCAGGTGTGGAAGGATAGATGGCTACCCAGGCCTCACTCATTCAAAGTCCAGTCCATTGATGTTGAAGATCAGGAGGACACGTGTGTCCAGGAGCTTATTGATACGAAGTCTTGCTCATGGAAAGTGGAAGTGTTACAAGAGTTGTTTTCAGAGGAGGAGGTGGGGTTGATTTGTATGATGCCGATTAGTTTTCACTTATCGCCGGATCGATTTGTATGGCACTATAACTCTCGTGGTGCATATAATATTAGTAGTGGCTATCTAGTGGCTAGGGAGGTAGTGCAGTCCCCCTTGGTGGGTGCATATACGTCGAAAGGGAGCAATGTTTTTTCACCCCTTTAGAAGTCCATATGGAGGGCTAAGATTCCCCTAAGGTAAAAAATTTTACATGGAAAATTAGTCATGACATTATTCCAACTAAAGTTAATCTTGCTAGGAAGGGGGCGCATCTTGATTTAGGGTGTAGGGTGTGTTCGGGGCATCCTGTAACAGATGGCCATGTGTTTCGGGAGTGTGTGTTTGTGCAGGAAGTGTGGGTGGGGTCTCCGTTGGGGACTGGTATTGTTGGAAAAATTAGGGTCTAATTGCTATAATAAATCACATAGAAAATCAAGAAATAATCCATGCAATTATATGTCACAATAATGCATGCACATGAGTAACCAATGTTAAAATGAACATGATATAATGGATTAGAAAAACCTAGAAAATACAGTCAAGGCAAGCGTTGGACACTTTATCCTTAAGACAAGTTTACGCCCCACTATGGTGCTTATAGTTGATCGGTGCATGTCTCCCACAATACAACAACCACGTCCTTGTAACAGGAGCACTACAAATCACAAGGCTCCATGAACCATGATTATGTTGAAAACTCTCTCATATGGACTCAATGAGACTCTAATATTTAGTACACTCTATGTATGATTATGTAAAACAATGAAAAGTTATTATTGTGATTATAGATGGCTTTACTATTTATAGAATGTGAGATACATCTTTGGAAAACATGTGACTATTCATGAAGAGTTAAAAGTTACAACTCTTCATTTGAGTAGACATTATCTTTCTACCAAAAGACTCCACTTCTAATTTCCATTCAATTAAAAATTTTATATAATAATGTTATTATTAAATTTTCCAACAATCCCCCACATGAATGGAAATTGACTCAATACCATGCAAATGACAATATAGACACTAGAGAGAGAATTCATTAGGAAAAGTACCACATCGGGATATGTGCCTTTTGGCCTTGAACCTTCCGTAGTGAATTACTATCAGATTTACTTGGCTAATCAATGAACGCGATGTCTTGAACTGCTCAGCCGTTTGTGTAAACCAAGACAATAGTAATCACACAATACCCTTCCAGACACCCCGTGGTTGCTTGGTTGTGTTCACTTTGGCCCTGAACAATTCTTGGTTTCTCATGAGTGCTTTTAAAGAACTAAGCTCCTCAAAATATTCTCACAGGAACGGCCCCATTCCCCCCTCAAGATAGGTGACTTCCCATTAAGAGTATCCTGCAATACGCCACTTGTTATTTCCAAGTATAGGAATCATTAAAAGCAAAGCTTATCCTAAATATGCTGCAGATAGCATTGTTTCATCATAGGACATGGGTAGGAGATTATCTCCACAGTGCTCCCATTGAATCATCCACAATTCGGTTGTCCCTTTGAACCTAGATCTTGGGATCTCCAGTCAGCTAGGTTGGGTTGCCATTATGGTGATTCTTAAGGTGTAGGCTTTGAACCCATTCCCCTCGATGATACAACTTACTCTCTAATCAAACTTTTATTTAATTGGATCCACTAGGTTGATGACTATCACTTACGGTGCACTCTTCCATTTATGAAATTATATTTCATTCGAGAGTAGTTGTTTTCCAACGCTAAGTCCTTCAAAACATATGTTAGGACTCAAAAAGTAATTTGCTAATACTCGGGTACATTCCCCTACATTTTAAGGTATTTGTTAGAAGATCTTCAACCTTTCAATACCTTAAAACTTCAATTATAAGCATAATCGTTATCTTTTTCTAGAAGCAAATTACTTTTAAATTCTTTTTAAGTACATTTCATTTCTCAAAATAGCTAAGCCACCCACACAATTCCGTTACACAGTGGTTGCTTTTCAATTGCTATCAATTACTCCTTCATCATACTTAAGAAGTAGGAACCAGTGAAGATATTTTCTCTTTATCTATTCTTCACTTCTAGGCTTTCAAGCCTCACAGGTCCTTTCTATGAGAAGCACTCCATTCACATTCAACTAGGTATTTAGACCTTTTGTTTCTTGAAATTAAACAAGAACCATAGTCAGAAATTTATCACAACATGATATCCGGTTTAGATACTTCACTTCTTAAAATGAGAACCAAACTTGTAATTTCCAAAAGGTACCAGCCACTCTTTTGGTAAAGAACCAAAAGTCACTAAATCAGCCGTATATATTAATTATAGAACCTGGCCGGAGTGTTTTCTTTTGGAAGAGACAGTCTTGTTCAATTTGAACAGATACAACCCTATATTAATTACGCCCCATTACGGTGCCTATAGTTGATTGGCGCATGTCTCCCAAAATACAACAACCACGTCCTTGTAATAGTAGCACTACAAATCACAAGGCTCCATGAACCACGATTATGTTGAAAACTCTTTCATATGGACTCAATGAGACTCTAATATTTAGTACACTCTATGTATGATTATATAAAACAATGAAAAGTTATTATTGTGATTATAGGGGCTTTACTATTTATAGAATGTGAGATACATCTTTGGAAAACATGTGACTATTCATGAAGAGTCAAAAGTTACAACTCTTCATTTGAGTAGACATATATTTCTACCAAAATGCTCCACTTCTAATTTCCATTCAATTAAAAAATTTATATAATAATGTTATTATTAAATTTTCCAACAATCCCCCACATGAATGGAAATTGACTCAATACCATGCAAATGACAATATAGACACTAAAGAGAGAATTCATTAGGAAAAGTACCGCATCGGGATATGTGCCTTTTGGCCTTGAACCTTTCATAGTGAATTACTATCAGATTTACTTGGCTAATCAGTGAACACGATGTCTTGAACTGCTTAGCCGTTTATGTAAACCAAGACAATAGTAATCACTCAATACCTTTCCAGACACCCCGTGTTAATGTGGGAGTGGCTTTTATCAGTAGTTGAGACTCAAAAAACTAAGTATGATTTGGTTTGCTTGGTTCTTTGGGGTTTATGGCAGGCTCGTAACTCCTTAGTCTGGGATAGGCAATGTGGACAACCCATGGAGGTTGTGCAGAAGGTAGTGTGCTGGTATCAGGCGTTTTTAGCAGCCCATGTTTTGCCGAAGGTCTCCAAACTGGTTCCTCACCTCAAATGGATGACCCCCACTGATGGTTGGGTTAAAATCAATGTTGATGGGGCCCACATGGCTGGAGTTGTGTTCGGGAGGAGTGGGTGTGGTGTTGAGGGATGGGATGGGGCAGTTTATAGTAGCAGAAGCTTAGAGGAAAGAGGGTATTGGGCCGGCTTTTCAAGTGGAATTTGAGGCGACTCGGTCGGCAGAGAGGCTGCAGATTAAACGGGTTATTGTGGAAAGTGACTCCGCGCCCGCTATAGCTGCTATCAATAACTACTCTCAGGATTTGTCCGTGTTTGGTTTGCTAGCGGAGGATGTCAGGTTTGTGGCGGAGTTGATTTCCCTGATCCAATTTGTGCATGTGCCAAGAACATGTAATAGGGTTGCCCATAGATTAGCTAAGTTTGCCATTTCAATTGGTAATGAATTTGTATGGTTAGAGGACCCTCTTGATATCATTCAGGACCTCTTCAACCAGGATCTTATGTAGTACGTTGGTTTTCATTAATATATCGTGTTTCCTTCAAAAAAAAAAAAAAAAAAAAAAAAAAAGGGTTTAGGTTAAATTGATAAGGGATGAAGTACAAAACACGATGATAATTTATTGGCACTCTAAACATCTAACTGTACACTCCAAATTTTTTTTATATTTAAAAAGAAAAATACTCTTATGAAGAGTGCACAATTAAATTTTTTTAACACAATTAGATTTTCGAAATACCATTAAGTTCCCTTCATGATTATTGCAAATGCATTTGTAAAGGGTTTAATTATTGCAAACACATTTCACATGACTATCAACCTTTGTATAATGCTTCTAAAAATCATTTCTCATCCCCTCTATTTAAATTTTGTCGTCCACTCTTAACTAGTTCGGTCCCAATATTTTACAAATAGAAAATTTCTCACCCAAACATTGCCTTACTATGTTAAAAAATAGTGCCAAACTTGTCTTCAACTTGTGGGGCTAGTTGTTGCCGTAAGCACCAAATAGGCCATTTGTTCTGCTCCATTTTTCAAGTGATATTTAAAATAAGAACGATTCTTGCCGACACAAACATGAATGAATAGCAACACAACACTTCTAGAATACTACTTCTGGTTTGTTTGCATTGGCCACAAAAACTAGATTACTCAAATACAATAAACGTTTGGTTTGTATTTTCTACTAAATATAAAAAGTTCAGACTACATAATTAGATTTATAGACGGTCAATAACAAATTCTTTTTGTAATACTTCAATTACACAATGCTGCTGACCTTTTCTTGGTAACCCGTGGTGTTTTCATCTAGCTCAAGAAACTTGTTCACCCACTCCAACCCATAAGAACCTTCGGCAGAGAAGTCAAAGAACTCATTCACATCAAAGTTCGCATCGGCGCAATCGTTTGATGCTTTATGGGAAGGTTTAGTAGCAGTAGCAGTAGCAGTCTTCGTCGTCGTGTCTTGGGCTGTTGAAGTCTGCGGTTTTTTCTCCTTCTGACTCATTTTTTTGCTCAAATGAGAATTCCAGTAATTCTTTATTTCATTGTCTGTTCGGCCTGGAAGTCTCCCGGCAATCAAGGACCACCTATACAATACCAACTTATGGTCAAAAACTTTCTCGTCTGACATGTTATGCTATTAGATTGTCAATATACATGTGATCGTTGTCTAATTATTCACTCAAATGTGCGGTCTAGATTGACATTCAGACAAGAAACTGTTGACAATGGTGACTAAATTAAATCAATTACCTGTTTCCTAGTAGTTTATGAAGTCTAATTATCAAGTCCTCTTCATCATCAGAAATGTTGCCTCTCTTAATATTGGGTCTCAAATAGTTCAACCATCTCAACCTGCAACTCTTCCCGCAACGATTCAAACCTGCAGGAGAAGTAACAACAAGAGATTAACCCTATTGTTTGGGCTCAAAATTAACGTGGATTAGTTAATTAACTAACCTGCTATTGAAGCAATTGTCTTCCACCTCTTTGCACCATGAATTTCAATATATTCTGCAAGTTTTCTATCTTCCTCCGCTGTCCATGCTCCTTTGTTCATAACCCTTTTTGCTGACCCATCGTTCTTTCGAGCCATGATGTACGTACGTAGGGGGGGAGGGAGGGAGAGAGAGAGAGAGAGAGAGAGAGAGAGAGAGAGAGAGAGAGAGGGAAATTTGGTGTTAGATGTATCAGATATTAGCAGGAGAGACTGATTGTTGGCTATCAACAACTTCTGGGGGTTTATATCCTGCTGGTTGGTACGGTTTTCTGAGAAGAAAATTGGAGGGTCAATGAGTACTCCATCAATCTAGCTACCCTTCCAAGAGAGAGAGAAGTTCCAAGTCCCAAAAACTCACAACTACCGGTTAGGAGTCAGAAGATTGTGTGAGTGAGGAGTTGAATATGAATCCTTTTATATTCATCTCTTTGTCCTTCGAGACACGTTTGTCATTATTTTTCACTTGTACAGTTGTCTGATATCATGAATATATATTGTTTGTTATCCTTCAATATCTAAAGAAAAGATGCTTTCCCTTAAAAGAAGGCAGATTGTCTACTCTCCTGTTTGGATGTCTTTTCTATCCCTTTCTATTTGTGCGGTTACAGTTAAGTTACGTTAATATTTTATATTTCTATTGCTTTTTGTCTTATTATCTCTATAAAAAAATTAATATATAATGTTGACGTGGTTTAACATTGACCGTATAAAATAGGAGGGGATGGAAAGGGCATCCAAATAGGAGGGCAGACAATCTGCCTCCCCTTTAAAAACCAGTCCATTTCAGTTTTCAGTGCCACCAAATTATATGTTATACAATACAACAGCAAAAATTCCCAAAATTGAAAATTTTCATGAGCCCTTTATCACCTTATAGTTTAGCGTTAATTTCTGTGTCAATATTATAAAACATTAGCCTAAAACATAAGGTAACAGATAGTACTCGATAAAAACTCTCACTTTGAGAGTCTCCTTAACATTTGTCATACAACAATTATATATATTGTCACATATCATGTATATACGGAGTGTAAGAATAATATATATTATCACATATCATGCATATATGGAGTGCAAAAATAATCTAACGCGGAGACGCCGATAAAAATAAAATTATAATTCACTTCATTAGTAAGCTTTTCCTCTATATCATAATTTCAATGTTCAACTAACAATAAAATTTAATTCAACAATAATCATGTATTTTATGAAAATAGTGACCCCTATTTATATTTTTTATTAGAAATTTAAAATCTATATAGAATATTAAAATAGTCTTTTTCTTTTTCTCTACTATATATATGGTGGAAATTAAATATTATTCTGCCTGTATATGTCATAGCACCTCTTGAAGACCTTGGGAAGAGAGACGCGGGGGTGGTGGTGGTGGTGGTGTGGGGCACATGGTCCCCTTCAATTGCTTAGGAGAGGATCCGGATCCCTTCAATTGTGCTTGAGGCTCTCTTTGCTAGTTGTATATTGTCTGTGATATTATATTTGATTGTCATGTGAATTTGTATACAAAACGGTCAGAAAACTTGAATGATATGTGAATTTGTGAACCACAGTATATTAAACTCTATACTCTTTTTCTACTATATAAACTTGTGGCAAGGTAGAGTGTTGTCTTGATACCAAGGCTGTAGAAGACGATAGGCATTAGTCAGGTGCTGAGCTAAGCCTCTAGGTGGCTAGGCGAGACCTAGGCGGATTTAAGTAAATTTATTGTATATCGTATAAATGAGTGCCTATTTATACTTTAAAAATACATAATTATATTGAGATACATAAATTGCATAGTAAAATGACATACAAATTAAGTATTATAACATATTGAAAATATGGAGAACAAGCATTTAATGAGTGTTCATCCAAATATTTAACAAGTCTCTTACAATTTACTAAACAAAAATAAAATATAAAATAAAAGTTATCAATTTTCTGTCTAAATGAGAGTTACAACCTAGGCAGGTGCCCAGGGCCCAGGCGGACACCTAGGTGGGTTAAGCAGATGCCTAGGGAGGTATAAGCACCCTTTCTATACGGAAACTTTTAGAATGGTGCTTGATACGCATGCAGGCCTTCGGACCTCCTTGTATTCAATCGTTCGTTTATAAGCCTCTTTGGGGTCAAAACGGAAAAAGAAAGTAACAATTTTGGAGTCCAAAGATCACAGATAATTGAAGGGGTTTCTAAATGCATGACCGTTACATGTTTCTACTAATTAATCGAATGATGGTGCTACTAATTAATCGAAGGTGTTAATTCGCAGGAAGTAGTCATTTCAACAGTCTTCCTTAGATATACGGGTGTTAACCATCTTGCCCCGACCATTCCGGTCTAATAATAAACTTAATTTGGGCCTTAGTCTGGGTTCATAGTTTCACTAAAAGGCCAAAACATTTTTTTCAACACAACATAGCAAAAATCCTCGATTCTTTTTTCCCTTTTCTATATGCCTTTTTCTCGTTTTCAACAAGAATTCTCCCCCGCAGTTTTTTCTTCACCCGAGTGAAGAGCGAAATTTAACTAATTGAGATTTAGTTAAATCTCAACCATTCACACGTGAAAAAAAATGTGCGGATAAGTAAAGCTCTTATACACCATCCTTTGTTCTATCCCCAAAGGTACATTCCGAAAGCTTTTTTCAATATACTATATACAGCAGACAATAACAAAACCATTACAACCTTCTTTGACGCCAACATCCTCAGATTCACCCTCAATCCATGTTTCCTCATTAGCTTCACCATTGCCACTCCCAACATCACAAGCCAAGAACCTACTGCCCCCAACACTGCCTTCATCGTATCCATCGGTCCAAAGACATTGCCCAAAACATCGCTCGACACTTCCACATATATAGGGTCTGCTTGGCTGCTCTCTGACTGGTTTAGTCCAAGACGCTCATTTATCCAACTGGAAAACTCAACAAGCAATCTTGCGAGCCAAGCAACCTCATTGTCGGAGATGGGGCGCTTCATCCAGTCACCCCTGTATTTGACACCATCCAAAGTGCGGTTGCTCACTCTCCTCGGCTTGAATATTTCATCACGGGGTTGCGGAGGCTGTTTTGGTTCAGGAGAAAATGACAGTACCTTTACAGTATGCCCACCAAATAGACAGCTCACCTGAGCTTTCAAAGAGTCTATGCACTGAAGGTTGTGCGCACCATTATCACCGGAAACAGCTAGCAACTCAGCTTCTGCACGTAATATGAACAACTGCAATCACAAAATTGCAAACATTGGATGAGATCTTGCCATGCAAACAGATGTTTAGTAAACATACACAAATAGAAAGAAAAAAACAATAATAATAATAACAATAAGTAATACCTGAAGCAACTGTTGCCCGCCATCTTCTCCATCACTGAACAATCGTAAATCTTTGTTCCAATTCTCATGCAAGAAAGACCCATCTGCATCACTCTCAGATAAGCCATCCTCCCAGTCCTGGGATACCAATAGATCACACAAAGAAAACCAGTCAAACACTGATTCAATCAGTTAGGCAATCAAAATTCGAATGCAAAATATTAGAGGAGAGAGAGGTAATCCTACCTGCAGCTGTTCGCGAATTGGAGTAACAAATCTATATAAGCTATTAAGCATCGATTTTCCTGATCCTGCTTGTTTGGAATGAAAAGCAGTATCCACCATCTTTAGTAGGTCCATCAGCTCTTTGGATGATGTCAATATAGTTAGGATCTATACAGAAATGAAGAATAATAAGAAACAAAACCAAAGCAAAAAAGTCTTCATATTTATTTCTGACAGATAAAAGATGAGTAATGCATAGGAAGTCGACCAAGGATATGTATGAATTATCATCACATTATTCTCAATTAAGTTCTAACATGTAGTACTAGTTTTCTGTAAAACCAAAATTTCCCTCTTAATGAAGTTTTAATATCCCAAACTTTGAAATAATAAACATTGTATGATCTTCAATTCTCAAGAATCACAAATCTATTTGTATCAGGAATGCATCTTGAAAGGTCAAAGCTCAATAAAACCTTAATAAAGACCTAGCCAAGTTGGAAAGTACGAAATTCCAATGAAAACGAACAATAGTTTAATATGAGTATTTTTAGATGATAATTTGCAAGTCATAATTTGATGGACCCCCATAAAAAACAGCATCATTATCACTGATCTACATTCAACTATAAAGAGTACAAAAAAAAATATCACCACCATTCAACTGACCTAATCAATCAGAAAAATGGGCACTACCAAACAGAAGACTTAAAGCTCAAAAAGTTAATCCTGGTACCCGTGGAAGTTACAGTCCAATGAAAAGCATCACATATTCATCCACCCCAGCGGTGGAAACATAATTCTGTTATGAATTTATAGTTATCAAGCTTTTCTTGCAACTAATAACAACCGTCATATCTAATGCAATCAGACAGTTTAAATTAAAAAAAATGAGCACATCAATAAGTCTCTGGAATCATCATCACCAGGAGAAGATACTAAATCTCACAAACGTACCAAATTTAGAAAAAGAAATGGTTAAGAATCTGACCTTCAATACCATCTGGACAATTATTTCGGGATCAGTATGAAGAAACTTGTGCGCAAACCCAATGAAATGCATAACCAAGGAACTGTAGTACAAGTAGCTGGCCAGCACATAACCCTGCCAAGAAGGTGTATAACCATGGTTTTGAGGCTGCAGGTTATCATTTCTCCCATTCTTAGTTGAACCGTCAACAACAGCATCAAGCTCTGAAAAGTCCAAAATGATATCCCAAGGTTCAATATAGGTAATCCAAACCGAAAACACATCTGATATATTTTTAATCAAAACCCCCCCTGGACAAAATAAGAATGTCCTCAATAAAAACCGGTACAGCGGCCTCTGTATCAGCAAGTTCCAAGATCCTGTACATGGCGAAACCGACATCACATCCCTCAACTTCAAGGCATCAAATGAACCCCTCTGCCTCGGACTGCCACAATGATCCACACTCTCATTACCATCTCTATGCACGACCAAACCCACATTCAAGTATTTGACAAACAACTTCACCACCTCTCCTAACCCGGGGGTTGGCGGGGTCTCACCCAAAACTGATCGGAATGGGAACGAGACCCCAAATGACTTACACAGATTAACAGGTAGTGGTGAAAAATCATTATCAACCAACCAAAAATTCACCAAAGCATTCACAAAAAACTCTGCCTGAGCTATAACCGAGGTATCATATCCCGAAGAGTAATGCAAAAGCGAACTTCGGTATGGAAGGTGTTGATTCAAATCAGTTGCACCAACAAAAGCACGAAGATATGCATATAAAAGCCTAATATACAAGTTGCATTCAATTTTAACCTCCGCCTCACGCCTAGTGCTCGAAAACCCTGAAATTGATGAAACCCAATTCTCAAATTTAAACCTTCTGTTTCTTTTTATCGAAACAACATCACAATGCTCACTATTTCCTCGACAAACGGGATAATAAGCGAACCAAAACGTGTAATATTCAAAGACATTGAGTTGAACTTGATAGAAATTAGGTTTAATTGAGTCTTCTTTAACCCTATTTTTTAAAATTGGGGATAAATCGGATAATACCCGGATATCATTTTCCGAGGTAAGCATGAATCGGACCCATTCCGGCAACCGTTCAATAGGGAACACGTATTTGACGAGGGAGAGGCGATCAACGGCGGAGATTGCGTTGAAGAGGAGGCTATTGGGCGCGAGGAGGGCGAACAGCCTGTTGGCTAAATCTATGTCGTTGGACGCGAGGACGGTGTCAATCCAGCCGTTGGGTGAGGCGGAGGGGGCGGAAGGCGAGGGTTGTTGCTGTGAAGCTGGTTGTGGCGGAGGCAGGGGTGATGACGCTGCATCGTCGAAGCCGAAGAGCTTGCAGATGAGGGTTGGGAAGGTGAGGGAGAAGAAGTGGCGGGATTGGTCGGGTGAGAGTGAATGCAGGAAAGACTCAATGGAGGCGCAGGTGGAGGAGATCTGGTGCGGGGCGGAGGAAGCGAGGATGGTGCAGGCGAGGTCTTGGGATTTGGAATGGGAATTGAGGGCGTAAGAGTGCGGGAGCATGGTAAGGATTGTAGGGGCCGATTGTAGAGAGCGAGAGCGTGATGCTTTGATTGGCTTGGCTTCCTTCAATGGCCGCTAGGGTTTTTGCAGGGTAAGAGAGAGAGGTTTTAAAAGTTTTCAAATGAGAGGAGAAGGTGTGGCGAGTTTTTATGGGGGAATGAAGGGAGGGGCCCGAGGGGGTACGTGGCGCTAAACTAAGAGTCTACGAGTGTGACGTGGACGTGGTTGCGGGGTCCACTTATATGCTTCAGTTTGGAAAGAAATCATCATGACTACCGCATCAATTGATCCAGACTTTTGAAATTTTATCTAACGGTTCATCTGTTTTGATTACATAAAAATTATAATAACTTTTTGTCAATGAATAAAATTTTAAAGATTCAAATCATTTAATTCGATGAATTAGTGAAAGAAATCTAGATAATATATCTTTTTCCTCGTTTCGTTACGAAAGGTTTTTTATTTTTTATTTTTATGGAAAGAAAATTTGTTTGGATGCGAAGGGGCGGGAAGGCTGTATTGATGTGGACGTGAGATGCCAATCGTTGGATGTTCCCAAATTTCAAATTTTTTTTTTTTCTCTTTTATCTTTTGTTCTAGAGGAGTCTAATTTGAAGTCTTCAATGCAGGTCGGCATTCATGCCGAACTCATTGTAGCCGTCAGATATCATCCAAGGGTTGAGAATTCTAATCGGTTGACCGGTTGTAGACTGCCTTTTTCTTTCTGTTTTGGTAAAATGGGGGTGAATATCCCAAAAATACTACACCCTATCTTAAAAATATAAATTAGGCTGGTCCTAGCAACCCCAAAACTATTATTAGATGAAAAATAACCAATTTAAAAAGTAAAACTAACAAAAAGTTTAAAAAAAAACTTTAATTTTAATGAAAAAAAATAAATAAATGTGTAGTGAATAGTACTAGAGAAAGATAAAAATGTGGTATTTCGTTAAAATTGAACAGTACCAAGAGTTTTCGTTAAAACTCCCATTTAAAAATGAGGTTTTTCAAGAAAATAAAACTCAGGCATATTTGTCACATCCCCGTCCGGGGGGGGACCACTTCCCGGGCCCACTCCACCACCATAGCATGATATTGTCTGCTTTGGGCCCCGACCACGCCCTCACGGTTTTGTTTCTGGAAACTCACACAAGAACTTCCCGATGGGTCACCCATCCTGAGAATGCTCTCACGCGCTACTCGCTTAACTTCAGAGTTCCCATGGAACCCGAAGCCAATGAGTTCCCAAAATGTCTCGTGCTTGGTAGGGATGGGAATATACATATAAGAGCAGTTCCAGCCCAAGGCAAATGGACCGGCACCAAGTGAAGAAAATGGACCGGGACTCTGTCCATCACCTCCAGCCCGCAAAACAAGCTGGCACCCAGCCCAAGCCAGGCAACAGCCCAGCCTATTTCGGACAGACCCAGAAACCGGTCCATTTCCCTGGCTCGTGCACAACATGCACGAGTAGGCGCGAGTAGCCGACAGGCCTTACAGGCGGTGGGGCCCGCGTGCAGGGTAACTTGCGTTCGACCGGCTGAGGGCTACGTGGCCCTCCTCAGAGTCGTTGGATTTCCAACGGCTAGTTTTTGTAGGCCGTTGGATTTCCAACGGTAAAAAAAATTTAAATTTGACTTTTAAATTAGACCGTCAGATCACAGATCAACGGTCCACGTTTTTTTCACCAAAAATAAAAAAAAATAAAAAAAAGGTCCAACGGTCAGAAATTTGACCATTGGCCACGTGGCAGCTAGTTGGCTGTTGGATTTGATTATTTTTCAAATCCAACGGTCCAGATTAATTACAACATTAAAATTAATTAAAAATTGTGAATTTTTTTTAAAAAATACAGAAAAATTTTAAAAAATTATTTTTTTTTTTCTATAAATACCTAACCCTCATCTTCCACCTTACACCACATTTCAATATTTTCTACACTTTCTACACTTTCTACATTTGAATATTTTGTACACTTTGAGAGAAAAAAATGACTTCGTGGAAGCTCAGTGAAGATGTTACGTTGTGTGAATGTTGGGTTCGCACTACTCATGACCCGATTACGGGTAATGAGATGGATAAGCGAGAAATGTGGAGTAAAATTACGAAATCGTTTTGCGATGTACATGGAAAAGATGCCAGATCTAGTCAAGATCTTCAAGGTCGTTGGAAAAAACTCAACGCATCCTTTACTTGTTGGAAAAACGCCCTGTCTCATGCTTCTGGTAATCTACGTGGTGGGACAAGTTTAGCGGATGAGGTAACAATATTTTTATTTATTTATATGCATTCCACCCACATCAATATTTTAATTTATTTAATTTCTTATGTAATTTTTATGTAATATGCATTCCACGCCCATCAATATTTTAATTTATTTAATTTCTTTTATGTAATTTCTATGTAATTTCTTATGTAATTTATATGCATTCCACGTCCATCAATATTTTAATTTATTTATTTGTGTTACACCCGTATTTTTTAATACTATCTTATCCCACATTTTTATTCAACAATGCAAAGAACCATAACAAATCATTCAACAAATGGGAATGTTGGCAAATTGTCAAAGATTGCCCTAGATACAAAATTGTGGCAACCGGTCCAGAAGTTGTCATGCACGGTATGGGTCTACACAATTCGCCAGAAGCAGATACAGTCGAACAAGAAGACAACACATTTGAAGACACGGAAGGGACGCCTGAACAAGTGCCAGAGACCCAACCGACTCGTCAGTCCCTCAAGCCTCAAGGTAAAAAAGCATCAAAGAAAAAAGGTAGTTCTTCCAAAAATGACTACACTAAATATATGCAGGAACTTACTCGTCAAGGTGAACTGAACATGGCATGGGAAAAGGCTAGACATGAGGAAAAAGCTACTGCTATGGCAGCAATAATAGCAGCTACTGAGGCTCGTGATGCGGCGGCTGAGAGACAAAGAGAAATTGTTAATCGAAAGAACGAGATGATTAGAGAATCACTTCATCGAGAGAATGAGATGCTTAGAGAAGAAAGAATGGCTCAAACAGATCGTGACACTATGAACAAGTCTCTAGTAGGACTGTCTCCGAATTCAAAATATTTTTGGACATCAGAAAAAAGAGATGTCGTGCGAAGGTGGCGTGCAAGAGATGCCGAAACAAGTCAAGGGGGTTCCAGCTACAGAAATCCTAGCAACCAAGATCCTAGCACCACATATCCTAACAATATACTTTATTCTTCAACCACAAGCCTTATTTTAATTATCTTCGCCTTCGTGCAATCTCCACTGATGGTCAATCAAGTCATTCTGGCGGGTTATGTGCCAGTATGGCTCTTGCAATGAAGTGTACCGTTGAACGATCAATTCATTGTAACGTCCATCCCGTTCCAACGGCTCGTGTTGCACGGGATCTTCGGTTCGGTCATGAGCATAGTAGATTTGTGTTCTTGAGTTATTCATCGGATCCGGCTCGTATTCGTCGACGGCATCATAATCATACTCGTCTTCAACGATCATGTTGTGGAGAATAATACACGCATCATGATGGATCGAAGAGCCTCGACATCAAACATTCTAGCTGCAGCCCTGACAATGGCCCAACGAGCTTGCAGGATACCAAAACAACGCTCAACATCCTTCCTACACCCTTCTTGACACTTTGCGAAGTGTTTCTCTTTTTCACTCTGCGGATGTGGCACTGTTTTGACAAATGTTGACCACCTTGGGTAAATACCATCTGCAAGGTAGTATGGTCTCTCGTATTTATTACCATTAACCCAATATGTGCATCTAGGCCCATTTCCTTGTAGCAGTTCGTCAAACACTGGAGATTGGGCAAGGACATTTAGGTCATTCTGAGCTCCTAGAACACCAAAAAAAGCATGCCAAATCCATGTATCAAAAGAAGCCACCGCTTCCAAAATGATGATTTGGGCTCCTTTTCTGTCGCCATAAGCTCCTTGCCACGCACTTGGACAGTTTTTCCACGTCTAGTGCATGCAGTCGATGCTTCCAATCATGCCAGGGAAGCCTCGCATCTCACCCTTCCTCAGAAGCCTTCTCATGTCCCTTGGCGTGGGTTGCCGAAGGTACTCATTGGTGTAGAGGGCTTCAATTGCAGAGCAAAACCGCATCAAGGACTCCAGAACTGTTGTTTTTCCCATCCTTGCGATCTCATCCACTTGATCTGCAAATGCTCCATATGCAAGCATTCGCAAGGCAGCCGTAATTTTTTGCTCAGGAAAAAGACCTAGAACATGAAAAGCATCATCTTTTTGCACAAAATATGGATCATGGTTGCAAACATCACTCATGATTTTATCGAACAAACTTCGTTGCATTCTAAAACGATGTCTAAAAACATGATCAGGGAAAACGCTGTTGGGAATAAAATAATCTTCCAATAGATCTTTACCTCGTCTTTCCCTTCTTCTATCGATGTTTGCCGCACGTCTGGGTTGGGCTATCTGACCCATAGCTTCCATGATACGGCGGGAATGTGAGGCCCTCCGCCTTCTATGGTGATCATCCTCATCCTCCTCCATTGCGAATGCCTCATCTCCACCTCCACCTTGGTCAAGATTGACCAATTCTTCCTGTTGTGCCAACAACCTTTTCTGCTGCTCTTGCAATTGTTTATACGCTCTCCTTGAAGAAGACATTGTAAGAACTCAAGATTTGAAAACGATAAAGAAGAATTCTGGGCTAAAAAAAAGGATTGAGTTTAGTGTGAGGATGGATGTAAGGATGTAGGGTTTATATAGACAAAAGAAAAAGAAGATGAGGTTCTGGACAATGTCACGTGGCACTACGTGATTGGTTGAAATTCTTATCGAAATCTTGCCTAAATTATTGTAAATAGGAAGTGACACGTGGCGTGTCGGGATTGGTTGAAAATCTTATCAGAAATCTATCTACAAAATAGTACGTTCGGATAATGACACGTGGCGTGACAAGATTGGTTAAAAATCTTATCGAAATCTTGCCTAAATTATTGTAAATAGGAAGTGACACGTGGGTTGTCGGGATTAATTGAAAATCTTAGCGGAAATCTATTCAAAAAATAGTACGTTCGGATAATGACACGTGGCGTGACGAGATTGGTTAAAAATCCTATCCGAAATTAAAACTTTTTTATTTATTTATTATTTTATAAAATAATTATTTAATATTTTAAATGGACTGGGTGCCAGCACATTTATTTTGAGGTGGAGATGCTTTGGCCTATTACTGTTCATTATGGTCTATTACTGTTCACTGAAGTGGATAAATGGGCTGGGTGCTGGCGCAAAGTCTTAGGGGTGGAGTTGCTCTAAGGATCACTCCCCTGGGCGATGTGGGATGTCACAATCCACCCCCTTTAGGGGCCCAACGTCGTTGTCGACATACGCGCGACCGGGGTTAGGCTCTGATACCTATTTGTCACATCCCGGCCCGGGACGGATCACTTCCCGGGCCCGCTCCACCACTGTAGCACGATATTGTCCACTTTGGGCCCTGACCACGCCCTCACGGTTTTGTTTCTGGGAACTCACACGAGAACTTCCCGATGGGTCACCCATCCTGGGAATGAACATGGAACCCGCTTAACTTCGAAGTTCACATAGAACCCGAAGCCAATGAGTTCCTAAAATGCCTCGTGCTAGGTAGGGATGGAAATATACATATAAGGATCACTCCCCTGGGCGATGTGGGATGTCACATATTGCAGTCGTATTAGATTAGAAATGTGATTGTGTAAGGGAGTGTTGTCAAACTAGGATTTGAGAGGATTTTAAAAGACTTTAAAATCCTAGTGTAGTCAATTAAAAGATTTTAAAGGATTTTGGAATCCATGCAAATCTAGGTGTAGTCAATTAAAGGATTTCAGAATCCTTTAAAATCTAGGTGTAGTCAATTAAAAGATTTTAAAGAATTTTAAAATCCATCCAAATCCAAGTGTATTAAAAAAATTAAGATTTTGAAGGATTTCAATAAGTTGTGGATTTTGAGGGATTTGAGAGCCAAAAGTATATATAACCAAGACTAAAAAGAATCCAACCTCACCCCCTAGGATTTCAAATCCTTCCACCACAATCCACCACAATCCATTCAAATTCTTTAAAAATCCATATGAATTTTGTAGGAGTCTTTAATTCTCTTAAATCCTATCAAATCTATCACTTTTAAAGTCCCTTAAAATCTTAGGGGGTGTATTCAATTAGGATTTTGAGAGAGTTTCAGAGAATTTAAATCTACAGAATTTGAGAGAGTTTGAGAGAGAGAAAATGAATTCCTAAAGATTTTGAGTGAATTAATTATAACTTCCAGAGAATTCACATGAATTGTGAGAGAATTCTTTACATGGGGTTAGACAATTTTAGAGAATTTGATCAACAATTTCCTTTCCTTTACAAGCTAAAATCAGTTTCATCCTACTAATACAAATTGCAATACCAAGTTCACATGCAATGTTAAGTAGCTATAAAAGGTAAATTAAACATTGGCATCCAAAATCTTGAAAGTTAAGGCTTACAAAATAAACTAGCTACCAAAGTTTTTCAAACACAAATTGCATACTCCAATCCGTAAAAACAATTAATTCTATTTCTCATCTTTGAATGCTATCACTCACAGCATATGTCCACATATTTGTAGCTATGCCATCTCTCTATGCATTAGCAATCTGTCGTTGTTGCTCTTGAGCTTGATTACCTAAATTCATCATCTTCCGGTTCGATTGGAAATTCATCAGAACGACATTCCTTGCGAAAAAAGTTGTGCAACCCTGCACAAGCTAGCACTAACTCTGTCCACAACTTCACCCTACCATGTTTCGGCTAAAAAAAAAAAAAAAACTTTGAGGCATGAAATAATTTTTTTATTAGTTAAGATAAAAAGAAAAACAAATGAGGTTGCAAGAGTGCTGCACTTGATAAGAAAAAGACTAGCAATCGCTAGACCCTTCTAGCAAATCAAGATTCTGACTGCAAATAGTATGTTGCAGAAGCAGAAAAGGCTTTCGGCACGGGATGCAGAAGGGAGACAACCTATACAAACTTGAATTCCAAAAAGTAAAATCAAACCCTAACCCAAAAGTAACGTCTATATACAGGAATTAGTAACTTTTCGATCAAAACAGTAAAATCAATACTTGTATCTTCACAATACACATGAATTTCAAAAAGTTTGATGGTCAGAAAAACTCTAACCCTAACAAGAAAAACCTTAACTCCAAAGTAACTAGAAAAACCCTAACCCTAGTACAACACTATCAAAACAAGAAAAATCATGAAGCTTGAAGGAGAGAAAAAAAGATAACATGTACAAGGTGAGAAATTTTTTACCTTGGAGCCCGATGTTTTTGGAAGGGAGAAGACGGTCTCTAGAGGAAAGAGTAGCACGCTCAAAATCTCTCAAAGTTTCTAGGGTTGAGGTGAGATTTACCAAGCTCTTTGGTATTTATACATATCACCTTGAAATCCTCCAAAATCCACCAAATCACAAATCCATTCAAATCCACTTCATTTTTCAATACACCTAAACTTTTAGAGACTTTCAAAAAGTTATGATTGAATACACCTAAATTTATAGGAAATTGTAAGAAGTCTTTAATAATCTCAATTGAATACACCAAGACTCTTATAAAGTCTTTTAAATTTCCAATTGAATACACCTGGAATTATTAATTCTCTAAAACTTTCTCAAAATCCTAATTGAATACACCCCTTTAGTTTAACTACACCCACTTAAATCTTAACATATCTAGGATATTCTTATGGGATTTTGCTATATCTAGACTAGATATTATCCTATTAGAGTTGTAATTCTATTAGGGTAAGGATTTAACATTCCCTACAACTATAAATAAAGGCATAATGGGGTGGAATATAACACACCTCACAATTACGCATTTCTCTCTTCTCTCTCTACGTGTCGCACCCCCTTTCTTTCTAGCCTCCATAATTGTTCAGTAAATTATGCCTACAACAAGTTATCAGCACGCTCTTGACGCTGCACTAAAAAGAGTTTGTTATTCAATCAGGGGAGTATTGCGTTTTAATCATTTTTTTTTATAATTAATTTATTATTTTATTGAATTGATTTACATGCTATTGATTCAATTTAATTTTTTTGTGTTGAACATGATACAACGTATTGAAGATGCAATTATAGCTTTCTGAGATGGATTTTCTACAAATTCAAAGACTTTTGTTGTTTTCAGCCGGTCAGGTATGCTTAAAATAAAGAAGATATTTGAAACGACCATGAAGCAAGAAAACATTGAACCCCCTAAATTATATATATATATATATATATATAGTATATGTTTCATATACTTGTCAATATATATACGTTTCATGCATTACGCAATTTTTGCTATGTAGAATTTGTGAGTGAAAGAATCAAAAGAAATTAGAAGCAATTAAGGTTTTTCAAACCCTAGAATTCGAAAAAAATAAAATAAAAAATTTGGGAATTTATGCCAAACCTGTGAGCCAAGTTGTGCCTAGCTGGCCTGAAGTCAAGCCGAGCCGCGTACCAAACTAAACCACAAATAGCAGCCTTCTTTTGGGCTTTGCTATGTACGAAATCCAAAGCCCAAACATTGGGCTTATGTCATTTGACAAGCCAAAAGTTGAATTGGCTCACCTCGCGTTCCATCTACAAAGCTTTGGCTTTCTATTCTCGTTTTGGACCTGGTCTGATTGCTTGAGTCTTTGGTGATAGGCTTCACACCCGCGTCTTATTCCAAAAGCTAGCGCATCACTAGACTTCTCGCGCACCAGCCCAAAGCCAGATAATGCTGGGCTTTTATTCTCCCACTCTAGTGGTCTGTCTACAGCAGCATATGACCTACTAGGCTTTTCCCATCCATTTGGCCCAAAACTGCAGCAAGTCTGCATCTTGGGTTACCTTGCAACCATGTCCCCAAGCCCAATGGCCTACATTTTTTTTTAATTTGTTGTAGGGTTGTATGTTGCAGCCAGCCAACACGTACTAGGTTGCATTATTTTTTCGACCTGATGCCATATTTTGACATCCCTTACTTCTTAACCATACCTAAATATTTTTGGGACGTTTTTTGTTAACACTAATTAAGTTATAATTCACTTGTCACTTGGCTCGCCCCTAGTTGAAGCTAATAAGACCTGCATGTCATTATTTTGCTTCCACGATCAACCCCATATGGTCCAAATCTATTGAATTAATTAAAAGTGACCAGCAATCCATTAATTTGACAAGACATCCAAAATTATTGGCCTGACGATTACTTTTGGACATTAATGATTCAATAATTTATTTCTCTTCTTTGAACTGTTAACATCCTTTTGTAGTCCCGAAACGCTCACAATTGAGTTCCCGAAGCAACTCAAATCCACTGCACTTAAATCAGCATATTGTATTATGTGTTCTTGTAGGAACCTTTCTCTTACGAACTAAACATTCATAAACTAAATTGAACCTGTAGTTTCAAACTTAGTGCCCATGAACCTAAAGTTTTCATAAAACAATACACCCATTAAAAACCCAAAATTTTCATTTATACCATGTCTTAGAACCCGAATGTTCTAACTTTGATGCTTATTGATATGTTATTTCCTATAGCATTATTCAAAATCTTGTTCCCTTCATTCAATGGATTGTCAAACCGTCACAAGTTTGATCTCACGAATTTGGACGTTTCTAACAAAAACCACTTCATGTGGGTACATGACTTGAATCTCCACTTGACTATCAAGAAGTTGAGAAACCATTGTAGCCAACAATGGCATCGAAGAGTTGAATAAACCTCCGCCATGATCTTCATTCAAAGACTTATGCCGAAGCATTACCCACGGAAGTACCTCCCGAACAAGGATTCCATGGTTCTTTGGCTCGCTCTTATGGACCATCTAATCATGAAAGACATTGCCTGAAGCAAACCATGATTACGTCCATGAATGAGTACGATTATGAAGTTTATAAATCTGATAGAATTCCAACTCGAGAATACTTTTTCTTGTCCTTCCATGTTTTTAACTCGTTCCTGAGACACCAATGTAGAAAGCAGAAGTTTACCAAATTCTTGGTTCTGATTACTACCATAAATATAAGAAAACGGTATAGACTCAGTTTCGGCTAGAGTCTGCTATATAGTGGTGTCCTGCTTCAGCAAAGGTGCAACGAACAGTATTGCTCTCCAACTTCGCCTGGAGCCTACTAAATCCAATTTCGAGTCTATCTCTCTCACAATCTAATTTCGAGTTTGTTTTTACAACGTATGGTAGAATCATGGCTTGTTAAGGTGTGGCATCACATTGAAAGGGTGATCCTTGGCACCTAAGACCTAAAACTTCAAGAATAAGGGATAATATTTCAAACCTTAACCTGCAGAATCTACTTCCGTGTTGATGGAATATATAATTGGTTATGCACCTTTTTGTGCCCTTACCAATGTCGTTAAAGACTACCATTCTCGTAGTCAATATGTGAGACTAATTTTGCTCCACCGAACATCGTTGGAAGAGCATAGTTTTGACATAGAAGGCCTTGTTAGCCAAATCCCCTTAGTAAACCATTTACTTTGTGAACATTTTTCCATGTTCTTGGATTCAAGTTTGGTGTTCGTTTTTCATTATGGATAATCTTATTGATATTGTCCTCGAATATGAGTTAATTGAATCATGTTTCTTAATACATATAACAAAATTCAATTAAACACGTGATCAGGTAAGAATGTGGGAAAGTTAGTTGTCTGGATGAATGCGATAATACACACACTAACTTTATACCTACATCACATCTCTAGCAACGACTGCAGGTCCATCCAACCTAATTAAGAGCATTGTCACGCTCCTTGTTGAATGAATGGTACTAAATTACCATTTAAGAGACCTTATATTCTCCTCGTTCCAAAAGAATGTCGTTGAGTTTTAACGACATTCGAGATGACAATGATCATGAATGAAACCACTAAAGAAAATAAAGTGAAATATTTTTGCACCACCTCCAAAAATGAGCCTGAAGCTTTGCTTCGAGGCCAATGGGCTGTTTCCCAATCAATGTATTAAAAGACGGGGGCGTGGTCGAGGAATCCAATGGATAGCCCATCCTAGGCGTGAGGCTAACCTAAAATTTTAATTTATATTATATATATAAGCAATGTTCTAAAAAATGGACTAGGCGCTAGGCGCTGGACGGTGGTGAGCCGAGGTTTTTTCTTGCAAATTGGTGGGAAAAATTAGATGGGCTCTAGGTCATCGCCTAGGTGGGCTAGGTGGTGCTAGGTGGTTTTTTTTTTTAATGAAATTAAAAAATAAAATAAAAAATCCTATCTAAGTCTAAGTGGTTTAAAATTGTGAACTTGTTGTACATGTGTCATCCTACAATACTCCTCACTATGGTTATATGGCATTTATGCTTAATGTGTTTTTAAGTTTTGGACTTGTTGGATACTCTTTTTTTATTTTATCATTTTTTTATTATCTTATCCATGGATTTCATACAAGTATAATTTTTTGTAAGTGTCAATATGCACTTATTTTCAAGATATACAAAAAATTTACCTAAATCTGCCTAGCCACCAGCCCGCCGCCAACTAGCGCCTAGCGTTTTTTAGAACCTTGTATATAAGTATATTTATAACAATATAATACTTGGTAAAAACAAATATAACTATAACTAAATCAAAGATAATATCATCTTCTTTATTACTAAGTCTAGTTGTACTTGGAAACTATGTCATATAGTCTTAAAATGTTATAATTATTTATTTTCAAGGAAAATAAGGATGAATGGTCACAATTATAGGAAAGTTTCAAGCATAATAAAGGTTGAATGTTGCAATTATAAGTAATTTAAAAGTAAATAAAGGTTGAGTGGAGTAGTTATAGGATATTTAAAATGATATAAAGCAATAATTATCAGAATTTAAAGGAAAATAAAGAGTTGAGTGGAGTATTTATAGGGTACTTAAAATGAAATAAATGGGTGGAACATTTATATGGTATTTAAAATGAAATAAAGGCTAAGGGGGGCAATTATTATGGAAATTTATGGGATTTAGAGAGAGAAAGTCTCTTATTCTTCTTCATTGAAACTAGAACGACAGAAAACATTTCACAAAACCTGGATTTTGAAAGAAAAAAAAACGCCCAGATGAATGCCCGGGACGCCCTGAGGCATGCCTCCACCACCCAGACACACTCCAGCGACGCCTCCACCCACTCCCATGAAACTGAAGCTGCAACTCTCACGCCCAGCCTTGGAGGCGCCCTAGGTGCACCCTGAGGCTAGTTTTTTAAAACACTACTCCCGATTGGGAATAGGCCACATGTGGCACGCCTGGAGCCTAGTGATTAAGCAATTTATTTGCCTTAACATGACCGTTTGGGACACTTAGGTCGAATAATGATGCCATGACGTATCTCCTTACCCGAAGTAAGATATTATGCTTATAAGCACACTTTACCAAAGCCCGCTCGTTTGGAAAATTTGATTTTTATATCATCCCTCGCAAAGATACAAAATCACTTTTTTTCACAGTGGATTCAAGGGAATATATGTGGACTTATCCAATGAAAATGCGGACCATATAAATACTTATGGTTTTGGTTGATGAATCAACAAAATGGTCACATATTTGTCCACACACATTGCTGCTAAACCTCACGGCAGATTTTAAGGGTTCACCACCCTACTTATCCCATAAAGTCTGGAAGACTCGATAATGCCTGAGAGTTTATATCGACGGTTTTCGATAAGTATTGCATATCTTTTGGGTTTATAATTGAACATCGAATTCCCATGTTTACCCCAAAGAGCCTTGCAGAGTGATCATAAAGCACAATTTCAATGATCACCCAGACCTTGGTGAACGCACTACGCTTTCAGTTTCTACCTAGGGCTATGCAATCTTGTACACAGTTATGTTGGTTCGCCCATTGCCACCCAACCTATTCGACGTTATAGTTGGTTACTGGGTACAAACCTAACATTTCTACTATCGCATTTTGGGTGTGCATTCCATGTGCCAAGTTATGCTCCCACAACATACCAATATAGGTCTTCACAAAAAGATATGAATCTTTGTCGATTACGATTCTCCTTCACAATAGCCCTCTTAGAGCCCTTGCATGCGATCTTTTTACCCATAATTTACGGATTGTCACTTTAATGAGATAGTCTTCCCACCGTTAGGAGAAGATAAGAACATCAATGTTCCTGTAAAACGGCGCAAATTTGTGTGGATGTTACCCACTATATCTCATCTCGATCCATGTACCACACAAGTGTGATAAGCAAATGCGATGTATTCTAGCTTTCAAAATGTTGCTCCATACACATTCCTCTGATCTAGCTAAAGTGATGATATCATATATCAGCTGCAAACATGCCCATAAGGATAGGCCTACTTAACGGATGTCAAGTCAACATCCCCGAAGGGTGTGCCATCCTTGTTAGATAGTCTGGTACACCAACGGATAGCTAATCAATATGTCTTAGCCTGAAGCATGATAGATCACTCAGTTAATAGGATTAATTTCCTTAGAAAAGGAAGATCATGGCACAACAATGAATCCATACTCGATTGTTGTCACAAATCATTTTCATCTCATGAGATTAATTTGGATTACTCCTGAGACTTAAAGTTCTTGGTCCGGTATACTAGTTTGGATGAGATAATGGAATTGGACTAAGATTATTATCGATAATGTTTTCACTTATATGTAGCTACTGACATAAATGAAAAACAACGATATAGAACCGTGTTCCGTTGATTAGTGACAACGTAGAACTGATTGGGCAACCAAAATTACAATCCAAGTTAAATTCCTTACCAGAGTGTGTTTGGACATATCATTCCTACACTACCCAAGGTAACCTTATTATGTTATAAGAAGGAAAGGAAGCGTAATTAGATGAATGAAATAGTGCAATATGATGCACGCCTTACAGCGCAAGGTTTCTCTCAAACGCCCTGTGATTAACTACAGCATTACGAATGTGGTTAGTGTTTCTACATGGGGATATTGATATGGAGATTTATATGTAAGTTCCCGAAGAATTACATGGATTGGTTCAAATAGTTTCAAACCACGGAACACCCTCTCAACTCGTTTGAGGCGTTCACTTACGGATTGAAGCAATCTGACGGCTATAGTATACCCGTTTAAGTGATTATTTGATCAGTTAGGAATATGAATTATGCCCTTGCATGTTAAACTATGAAGTCTTATTCTGAATTGCTGGAGTTGGAGTTTATGTCAGTGACATGAAACTCACTAAGACTCTGGAAGAGCTTGAGAAAATTGCCTCGCACCTAAAGACAAAATTTGAGATGAAGAATCTTGGAAAACTTATTTATACCTTGATTTGAAGTTCATGCGTTGTTTTGACGGTACTTTGGCCTACCAGTCAAACTACACCCCGAAGATGTTACTTTTGAGTATACCTATGATCTTCCAACGCTATATGCAAAATGAAACCCTTGAATAGGTTATGAAACTCGAAGTTCCATATCTGAGTTTAACTTTGCGCTTTGTTGTACTTAGCTCATTGCGTTAGATAGGACATCTCCTTTGATTTTGATCTGTTTGTAAAGATGCGGCACCACGCTTACACACAGCCACTAAAATGGTATTAAAGACGTTTTTCCACTACTCTGAAATGTACTACGGATTTAGGCTAATCCCAACACATCTTAAGCGGATTCGACCCCCTGATCCTTAGAATGATGCTTGCCTTGTTGTTATGCTGACGATGGTTACTTATTAAACCCACATAAGGCACATCCCTAAATGGTTATGTCTTTACCATTAGGGATATCGCAATATCTTGGAGGTCCACGATATGACCTTTGTTGCGAAATCGTTGAATCATTCCAAGACTCAATTCACTTCACTACGCCACAAGTGAGACATGGTTAAAAGTTCTTGTTGAGTATATTCTAAGTACTTGTTTTCATCCATCGTTGAGTCCCAACGACGATCCAGGAAGATTATGCTGCATGTATCAACCCGACCAAGACATGATACATCAACGTAGTCAACACCAAGACATATTGCGTCTACATCAGCAAAGCATCAGAAGATTGAAGTCATGCAAGCTTATCCCAGTTACCCTCGCCGACCTCTACACGACGTCACTGCCAAAGTTAACCTTCCAGAAGCTTGTTCAAGGAATTGGTATGTCTAACTATTCATATGCAAATGCTTGTAGTTCTCATTTGGAAGTTCTGTCAAACTTAAGGGGAGAATCCAAAAGTATACTCACTTGATCTTAATGTATTATTTTTCCCTACGATTATGGGCATTTTGGCCTTGGGGCCTTTGTTACCTAACTAGGTTTTGACGAGGCACCCATCCTGGACTGATCATACCCTTGTGAGTTCTTCTACTTATGTCCAGAAGACATTTAGTTTTGACATAATGCAACTTCTCACTTTTCTTCTTAGTATATTGGTTTTTATCCCACCTTGGGTTTTACCATAGCGAGATTTTGTGAGTTTTACCTTTTATGCATTCTTCCATTGATCTGAGACTCACATTCGCTCATTGTGCCGACAACTTCATCAATTGTACTTGCTTCATCACTGAATACCTGATGCACCATTTAGTTAAGTATTTACACACTCAAAGGGTAGTGTTGCATTCCTATTACATTAGGAATGTGATTATGTAAATCCTAACATATCTAGGATATCCTTATGCGATTCTACCATATCTCTTAGACTAGATATTATCCTATCAGAGTTGTAATCCTATTAGGGTAAGGATTTAACCTTCCCTACCACTATAAATAAAGGTACAATGGGGGTGGAATAGAACACACCTCACAATTACACATCTCTCACTTCTCTCTCTATGTGTCGCATCCTCTGTCTCTCTGGCCTCCATACTTGTTCAGTAAATTATGTGTACAACAATGCAAAGTTTGTAGTTCTAATTGGCTAAAAGTCTACAATAAAATTCTTGTCTCTATAAATATGCATGATTTGAGAGTATTCAAATTCGTTTGGGACTAATTGTAGATTTAGTATTGGCCAAAAGTTCAAAATCTCTTGAAGTTGGCTGCAATGGTTAGAAAGTCTAGTATTTTGAATAAGATGAATCATAATGGCCAACTCGTCATAATTACCAAAATACCCCTATTGGATGTAAAAGTTGGGTGTTTTGGTAGAAAGTTGATGTTTTGTCAAATAATATGGCAGGCAGGTTGATCGATTATATATGACATATGAAAAAGGCCCATATTTTAGCAATGCTTTGTAGCCTATAAAAATGTGTAGGGTTTGACGATATGTGCTCCATATAGGGGTGGATTTGTTTGCCAAATTGATGTGCCAACTATGCCATATCGATTTTGTGCCAAATTTTTTGTGTCGATCGGTAATGGTATGGTATTGTACCGTATCAAAATTTTATGGTACAATATTGGTAATAGATATCATTACCACAGTATTACCGTATCCTACCAAAAATATAATATAATATATCATTTATAAATTATATAATATATAATTATACAACACATATTTATAATGGGAAGTGTTATTGGCACTCCAAAAATTTCATTCTACACTCCTCAGAAGTGTATTTTTCTTTCTAAATATAGAAAGTTTGGAATATAGAATGAGAATTTTGGAGTGCCAATAACAATTCCCTTTATAATATATATATATATATATATATATATATATATATATATATATATATATAGGAAGCCTGTAAAGGAAGGGATCCCCATTTTTCAAAAACAAATAGAGGCATCTTCTTAACCGTTAGATTTGGCTTTAATGAAATTCTGTGGTTGAGATTCTGTTGCCTGTGATTTAATCTCAGCTATAGAATTTCATTAAAGTCAAATTTAATAGTCAAGAGGGTGTCCCCTTTTTTCTAAAGAAAATGGGGATTCCTTCCCTTAAAGGGCCAGTATATTTATAATATTCCAATAATTTGAGAATAAAACTCTATGTTATAAACTTTCCTAGTTTAATTGTGATTGTGTAAATCCTGTATTAGATTTGATTCTAGTTATTATTTCCTATATGGACTCATATTCCTTGGGGATGAAGGATTTCTTCTCCCTCTTCTTACTATAAATAAAGGCACTATATATGGGAGAATAACACACACATCCTTCTACACAATTCTACAAACATATATCTCTTCTCTCTTTCTCTGTCACCAGCCCCCTTCCCCCAGAACACACTTTCAATTTGGTTGAGACGTTCACTCTATGGTTTGAAGCAATCTAGAAGAATATGGTATAACCGTCTGAGTGAGTATTTGACTAGTCAGGGCTCTATGAACAACAAACTATGCCCTTCTGTGTTCATTAAGAAGTCACATTCTGGTTTGCGATAGTCACAGTATATGTCGATGACATGAACCTTATTGGAACTTCTGAAGAATTCGCGAAAACTGATGCGCACCTGAAGTCGGAATTTGAGATGAAAGATCTAGGAAAGACACGATACTATCTCAGTTTTGAGATAGAGCACCGTTTGGATGAAATCTTAATATATTAAATGAACTACACCTAGAAGGTGTTGCACCACTTTAACAAGGATAAAGCGAAGCCTTCAAGTACTCATATGGTCGTTTGATCGCTAGATGCAAAACAAGATCCCTTCTGTCTAAAGAACGATAATGAATAGATTTTGGAGTCTGAAGTTCCTAATCTAATTATGATAGGCGCTTTATTGTACTTAGCTCAATGCACTAGACTCGACATCTCCTTCATTGTTAATCTTTGGGCAAGATACAGTAATGCACCAACACGCAAACACTGGATTGGTGTTAAAGACATTTTCTGCTACCATAAGGGTACTACGGATTTTGGCTTGTTTTATCCCTAAGGATCCTCAAGTGATGCCACACGCTACACTTCTCGAGTCAATACTCGCCTTGTTGGTTATGCCGATGTATGATACTTATTTGATCCGCACATAGCGCGTTCTCAAACGGGTTATGTCTTTACCGTTGGAGGAACCACAATCTCTTGGAGGTCAACTAAACAGACCTTAGTTGCCACTTCGTTTAACCATGCTAAAATTCTCGCCTTACATGAAGCAACTCAGGATTGCTTTTGGTTTAGAGCAGTTTGGGCCATATTCGAAGCTCTTACGATCTTTACCTCGTCATTGATGTCCTAACGATGATCTATGAAGGAAATGGAACATGCGTCAAATAGCTCAAGAAGGGTTACATCAAAGGAGACAGCACCACACATATTACGCTGAAGTTCTTCTTCTCATATCAACAACAAAAGCATTAGAAGATTAAAGTCACACAAATCCGTTCACAAAACAATCTAGTCGACCTCTTCACCAAATCACTATCAAAGGCGACGTTTTAGAAGCTTGTTCATGGAATTGGTATGCGTAAACTTTCTGAGTTGTAACATCGTATATAAGATCACGACTGCATTTAGGAGGAGTATCCCGAAGAATACTTGCTTGATCTTAATGTACTCTTTTTCCCTACGATTAGGAGCATTCCCATTGGGTTTTTGCTACCTAACTAGGTTTTAACAAGGCACCTACCTTGGGTTGATTATATCTCTGATAACGTCTCGTAGACTTTTTATTTGACTTTGCATTACTCATGCATTTTTCCTTAGACTATGGATTTTGTCCTTACTCGGGTTTTTGCCATAGCCTTAAGGTTTTTTAGTGAGACTTACTTCTTTATGCAAGTTCCTACCTTATTGAGAATAGTTTTGTTCCCAGAATCAGTGCCAACGAGTCGACTTTCTCAACTTCTACATAATGCTGAATCTACCTTGAGTATTTACACACTCAAGGATGAGTATTGAAAACTTTCCTAGTTTAAGTGTGATTATGTAAATCCTAGATTAGATTTGATTGTAGTTATTTTTTCCTATATGAACTTGTATTCCTTAGGGATGAAGGATTTCTTCTCCATCTTCTTACTATAAATAAAGGAACTATGTAGGGGAGAATAGCACACACATCCCTCCTCTACACAATTCTACAAACACATCTCTCTTCTTTCTCTCTATGTCGCCGGCCCCCTTCCCCTTGTCTTAAAATGGGCTACAACAGTCTACTTATATTAGCATTGTTGTTGGTGACTTTGATCTCTTGAGTTGGTGGAAATCAAACACAAAAGAGTTCCCAATTCTTTCACAAATAGCCAATGATATCTTTGCAATCCCTACTTCTACTGTTACTAATGAAAATGCATTTAGCCTAGGGATGAGGGTTGTGGACCCTTTTAGGGCATCCTTGACTCCCAAAATAGTAGAGGTACTAGTGTGTACCAGTGATTGGCCTAAGGCGGATGAAGTAAACTTCTACAAAGAACCAACGGAAGATATACTACATTTACAAGGAAATGGAAAATGTGGAAACAAGTAAGATGTGCTTTAATTTTGAGAATTGTTATTAGCACTCCAAAAATCTCATTCTACACTCCTCACAAATGCATTTTTCTTACTAATTATAGAAAGTTTGGAGTGCTAAATGAGATTTTTAGAGTGCTAATAACAATTCCAATAAATTTTTTAATAAATTCGTTATTAAATGGTTTTTAACTTTAATTCTCTTGCTACTAATATGTTTTATTTGTTTGTAATGTAGGCTTGACACAAACTCAATCTTCTAGAAGTTCAATGTCTCCTCCAAAAGTTTCGACATCTCAAGCTTGAAGAATTGATCAATGAATTTTACTTTTTGAAGTTTAGTTCCAATTTTCATTTGGTTTGAAACTTCAACTTCTATTTGGATTGTTAATTTCTATTTGGATTGTTAACTTCTATTTGTTTTGGTTCGTAACTTCTATTGGGATTGTAAGCTTAATTTTCATCATGAATCTTGATGCATCATTTGAATTATTTTGTGTGTGAATTGTGAATGATAAATAATAGATGAATTTAGGTTACAATGTATGAGATAAAGGTACAAAAAAAGTTTTTCCATTGAATTGGGTTAAAAAACAAAAACAAATTTTCTCCCAAAACAAAGTGGCAATTACCATTGTCATACCATGCCAACCAAACTATTTGGCAATACCAAACTTCGATATACCAAAAGTTTGGTACAGTAATAGTAATAGATTTTGTCAAATCAAAGGTTTGGTACGGTAATTGGTACGAGGTTTTGGTACGGCATCTGTACTAAACCCACCCCTAGCTCCATATGCCTCCAATGTTAAAGTAGACAGCGACGGAGTCAGATGGTTTCAACAAAGTGGCAGCCGATCTGTAAAATTGTCACTCACAATAGCATATGTGATGTATCGAAAGGTGTTTTACTAAATGAAAAGTCATTGGCTTTTATAAACCATGTCAAAACCACAGACATTATTTGTAGCCTTTATAACTTATGGTCACACGTAATACCAAGTAACCATCACTCAGTACTACGGTCTGGTGGTATTCCTCTTTACTTGGAAGTGAGATGTCTTAGGTTCAAATCTCGTGGATGGCAAATTCGATGCCAAATTAGGTTGCCCGTTGTATGGCTTAACTGAACTCCCCCTCCTCTTAATATAAAAATATCAATGTATTAAAAAAAAAAAAAAAAAACGGGTAGCCCACCTCCCAAAACCTTATTAGACAATCAGAGGCAAAGGGGAAAGGCACTGCTATAAGCTTTGGATTGATGTGGTAATAATGGGATTGCATTCCTGGACTTGTGTCCTCAACTAGAGAGGTTGTTTAGGATTTGTAGAATAATTTAAATTAAAATTAATAAAAAGCCAATTTGGTTCAAATAGTATACACATGTAATAAATAAGAGAATACTAAATATTTGAGCTCTATAATTTCTCAATTTTGACACAAAATACTTACTAGATCTAACAAGTACATTAGATCTAATAGAATTATTTTATTGTATTAGCCTAATACCAACCCAACCAATTTCATAAATAAAATGTGACCAATTAAACAACCAACAAAACTACTTGTTACAAATAACATCTTGTTGTTGCATCGAAACATATAAAATGTTGACTAATCTGACTAACATTGAACTTGGTAAAATGAAATGGTTGAATACTTAAAAAATGAGATTATTCATGAATAACCAATGAATGCTAAGATTGCGCATTAAATTTCTAGTAGTAGATCCATAATCAAATTATTCACATCATTATTTCCTTACTATAGCCTTCATCATTAAGTTGATGGGGTTTCGTCATCTCGCCATGAGGTCACATTGTCAACTTGGTGTTGGCCAGCGCAACGGCCCCATAGCTAGCCGGTCATCGTGTTGGGGTGTGTCACGACCAAACCCCATCCATCTTCACCCTCCGACACCCAATTTCCAGCGGCTCTCCCAACTCCGTTTCCACGGCCAAAAGTTCTCCTCTCTTCGTCTTTCTTTCTCTTATGTCCTCCTCGCGCTGTCGACATGGGAGGTCGTCTAGGTCGTCAACCCTCAAATTCTAGATATGCGACGTCAGATTTAGTAGCCCAGATAAAATTGGATGAGGAATGGGGTCACCGCTGACAAGATTATGGGGAAGCTTCGGTGCTCCAAGAAGCTGAACAAAAATCAAATTGATAAACGCAGCGGAGAAGATGAACGAAAATCAAACAGATACGAGCTTCAATTTCAATTTCCAGTGTAACAAAAATCAACATTCAGATATAGAATGCGATGGAAAAGCCCATATAATTTTTCAAACACAAATAAAAAATTAGTTATGTTCAAATCTGTAAATAAGAGTGGTAGGAGTGCCCAATTTAAATAAAACTATATTTGTTAATTTGCCCTTGAACCTGTATATTTGAAATTGCCAATTTCCCTCTAGAATTTAATTTTCGCCGATTGCCCTTCTAAACTTTTATAATTAACCAATTCTCTTATTGAACTTTATGTTTCACCGAATGCCTCTAAACTTTTGTAAATAGCTAATTTCTCCCATGATGTTAGATTATTTTTCATCCATCTTGATCATGCAAATAATACATGACAATTTTATGAGGGCAAAAAGAATGGAAAATTGGATGGAAGAAAAACTTTAAAACCTAAAGTTAGAGGAAAATTAGCTATTCAGAAAAGTTTATGAGAGTAATCGGCTAAAATTAAAATTCATGAGAGAATTGATTAATTATAAAAATTTAAAAGGATAATTGGCTAAAATTAAAACTCAGGAGGGAATTGACAAGTTTGGAGCGCAAATTGACTAATACCACTTAAATAAAGGGATGATTGACGAGTTTGTGAATATGAACTTCAAACGAAAAAGAATTGAGGTACTGAAGCAAATGGTTTGATTGTCTTTATCTTTTGTTTTTTCTTTAAGTTTTGTCAATTAATTAAAACTCTTTTATTATATTCTAATTAAAAAAATTATAATAATTAGAATTTTTTATTGGTTATGTCCACAAAACATAATTTAACTATCACATCAATCAATTTTTTAACAGATGTATGACATTTCAATTAAAACATAAATTTATGTGGCCACATTGTAATAATTTTAAGGGTAAAGTACAAAAAACTACCTCAACTATTGGGGTTACGACAGTTTCATACCTCATCTTTTAAAATTGATAATGTCATACCACATCTTACGAATTTGTGACAATGTCATACCTCCATCAATTTTTCTGTTAAGTGCTGACGTGACTTAATTCGGGACCTACTTTCTATTAAAAAATTATTAAAAACTAAAAAACAATTATTTAATATTTTTTAAATATTAAAATAATAATAAAAAGTAGGGAAAAAAAACCCTGATTTCGTCCCTCCCTTCCCCCTCCTCCCTCCTCTCTCCTCTCCCCATTTTCATCTTCTTCCCCCTACCTACAAATCCCAAAAAAGAAAAAAAAATATAATTTGTCTTCCCCCACACCCACACTCTTCTCCCTCCAACAACCCAGAAAAAAAAAAAAAAAAAAAAAAAACCCATATCCCGTCGGCGGGAAGATGGGTGTTCAAAGAAGGTAGAGGATGGGTGCGGAAGAGGATGTGGAGAATGGATGAGAGTCGTGAATTTGGGGTTTTATGGGTTTTGAAAAAAAACAAAATTTATTTTTTTTCCTCTTCTTCTTCTTCCGTAGGGAGTTGATGGTTTTCAAATTTTTTTTTTTTTTCCTTCCTCCTTTTTTTCCTATTCTTCTTCTTCTTCCTCCTTCTCCTTCTCCTTCTTCTTCTTCCGCAGGGGGTGTTGATGGGTTTTCAAATTTTTTTTTTTTCTTCCTCTTTTTCTTCTTCCTCCTTCTCCCTTCTTCTTCTTCCGCGCCGACGTGGGGGGGGGGGAATTTTTTTTTTTCCTTCCTCCTATTTTTCCTCTTCTTCTTCTTCCTCCTCCTCCTCCTCCTCCTTCTCCTTCTTGTTCTTTCGCAGGGGGGGGTTGTTGGGTTTTCAAATTTTTTTTGTTTTTTTTTTTTTGGGTTTGCAGGTGGGTGGAATAAAATGAAGATGGGGAGAAGAGAGAGGAGGGGGGAGTGGGAGGGGAGGGACGAACTGATGGTTTTTTTTTTTTTTAACTTTTTATTATTATTTTAATATTTAAATAATATAAAATAATTTTTTTTTAGTTTTTAATAATATTTTAATGATTTTTTAATAGAAAGTGGACCCCGAATCAAGCCACGTCAGCATTTAACTGAAAAGTAAATGGCCAAGTAACGAAAGGTATAATATTGGACCAAATTCTAAAAATGAGGTATGACATTGTCAATTTTAAAAGATGAGGTATGAAAGTATTGTAACACCAATAATTGAGGTAGTTTTTTGTACTTTAATCTAATTTTAAGATAATAGATGCGGTACAAGTGCATTCGAACTTATGAGTGCAAAATGTGTCTTCTTTATGGAAAAAGAGGTTTGGGCTTAACGAAATAAAGTGACATTAACCAATTTCAGAGGTAGCTAGCATCAGCCCAATTAATTGTCAACAAGGGCCCAAAAACTGAGCCCAAGAGTAAGGCTTCATAATGCGAGAGAGAGAGAGAGAGAGAGAGAGAGAGAGAGAGAGCCCTCAAATTCCAGTATTCAAATGTCTCTCTCTGAAATAATATAAAGGATTCTACCTTGTCTTCCAAGTTTGTCTTTGAGAGAGAGAGAGAGAGAGAGAGAGAGAGAGCGACCCCTCAAATTTCAGTATTCAAATGTCTCTCTCTGAAATAATCTAAAGGATTCTACCTTGTCTTCCAAGTTTGTCTTTGACTTTATTTTTCTTGGGTGCCCCTTCCTCCTTCTTTACCCAAATGAATTTTTTTTCCTTTTGTTTTGTCTTTTACCTTTTTTTTTTTTTCCTCTGGTAGGAAGATAAATAGAAGTCATACACCATACCCTATTACCAAGTTTATCTGTGTTTGGAACTGAAAGATTAGAGAATTCAATCCACTTAATTTAAATCTTGTTGCTCTCATTAGTCCATTATATTGTCCCGCTTCACAAAAACAAAGCCCTTAAACAACTTGGATCACTTTTTTTCTCTCTTGAATGGTTTGGATTCTCATATCTATCAACTCCGAACACAGAGATCCATCTGAATTCCCTATTACCTAGGTCTCCATTATAAAAGTATTATTATTTTCTTCTTTCGGATAATTATTGAAGCATCAAACTTTTTTAGGTCAATAAATATTGAAGCATTACTAATGAGGGAGAAGGACATTGCATATACCCTACTTGGTACTTGTCCTTACCCTTCCATATCTACTAAACCACGACAACATTGTTGATCATCATCATTAGCCACCAATTTTGTTCCCACCTAATCCAATAAATCTTTAATCTACAGTTATTTTGTTCCACACACACATAAATATATAGTCACTTAGTGGTTATCCACGAACCAACTTGATAAACTTTAATCATGCTATGATGTTGATTATATATTCATGCAGGATCGTCATTAGAGTCATGATCGATGATCAGTTTGTCTTCGTTGAATGTAGCTTTATTCCATCTGATCCATGAGAATGTAAAGTTACTCTCTTTCGCTCCCTTTCCAGCTAACAGAGATCGCTGTTTCTCTCTTTCGATTGCTTACTATATATGCATGCACGCTTCACGTTTGCAATACAGTGAATTCCAAGAATAGGCACATACCATTTGTGGTGGTGATGATTTCATTGGTAAAAGCCAAAAGGTGTAGGTAAATTTGTAAGTGTGCCAATGCAGCCGAACTTTAGAAACCTAAAATTGATCTGGTTAAAATATTCACGTAGACTTACACACACGAACCTTTTTGGAGCAGAAATTTCATACTGTAGCAGTAAAGTGACGATAGAGCCCTTATAGAGATCGTGTATTTACGGTATAAGACCATTTTTTATAGTAACAAAGAGAAAAACATTGAAATGTATAAGCAGTCCCGTATGGTGAATACATAATCTCTATAATGGTCCTATATATTACACATTTCATTTTCAGTTACAAGACAATTATATCCTTTGGTAACATACTATAAAAACTAAAAAGAAAATAGTTTAGTAGTATTTAGAATTCTTATGTGTAATAGAAACTTAACTCGTACCATCTGCTAGCTGTCACAAAATTATAGTATGTAAATTAAATTTTGAGTGAATTTTATTAGACTCCAAAGTAGAGGGGGTGTGCAAAGGGTAAAGTGGCATAGGTTCTTAATTCCTGAAGGGCCCCAATATTTTTGGCCCTCCTATATATTACATATGAGTATAAATTTTCTAACAAAAAAATTAACTGAAAAGAAAAATCATCATCATATGATTTTATCTATATTACAATTAGTTAAGTGGAGCTTATACATAATATATTAATTTTCCACTTTTCTCTAGCAATAAAAAAAACTTGTGTATTACTTTCTTCTACTTTTCTTTTCAATAAAAAAACTAACTTGTGTGTTACTTTCTTCCACAAACAGAAGCGTATTTCCGTTTATCTCTTTTAGTCGTGCTCCACTTTTTCATGAATGAACCCTAATGGCAATTGCAGATTATTCAATTAGTAAGAGTGAGAAGCTGATTTCAATTGAGTTTAGATACTGGTTGTTGAATTCTATATGAATATAGTGTCCAAAAAATTATTATTCATTAAATAAGGAGGACCTTTTATTAAAATCGCACATGGTCTCCAAAATGTCAGAGACGGCCCTGCTCCAACGCAATTCTTTAAGTGTATATAAAATGTTTTTGTTGTGATATAATTCTGAATATTTTATTCTTAACTAACATCTATTAAATTCCACAAATTCTAAAACCTTTTTGTGAAATAGTGGTAACGAGTAGAGAAGAAGTAGAAACATCAAAAATGAAATGGAACCTGTTCTAACTCTTATTCACTCCCCATTCACCTTTTCTAGCCAAACAGAACCTGACATATACAAAGATTACTTGTGAGTCTATACTTTGTCGAAAGAAAGGAGTTTTCTGCCTTTGCCACCAAGTTTAGATGTTCCATCCGTAATTTGTTTTGATAGACCCGAAATATCTTTGATCTTTGCTTTGTTATTTCTTTCTTGTGGAAATCGAAAGTGAAGCAAAACTTACACTGGAATAATCATTATGCTAAATGATAGTTTGGTATGCCTTATGAAATCTGAGGAAATAAAGGGCTTACCCTACCTAGCTAATATGCATTGGCAATGTCAAAATATTCCTTTAGAAAATCAGACGGACACAACACCATGTCTTTTATGCATATTATGCTAATTGTACCTTCCTAACTAAGCTTTAACTATGTCTTTGTCTCTCACACACAACCGTAAAAGGAAAATATAGAGGGGTAATTTAGAAGCTAATGCATGAATAAACGCAATTGATATATTTACTTGGATTTCAAGTTATCAATCGTAAAAGGAAAATAGTTGATTCTTTAGTTAGTTCTTCTTCGGAGTTGGCGATACTTGTTGTTAAACAGTGTCTTCATGTTCGTTATATTGCTATTTTTGTGCATAGAATTTCTCAAGTTTCAAAACGGTAAGTGTTTTGACTCTTTCACCCATAATAAAGTTAAATTTATTTTGGAGTGTTTTCTCAGTCTTCTAAGTTTGGGTGTAGATGATTTTAAGACTTAGATGCTTTTTAGGTGTAGATGATTTTAAGACTTGGATGATTTCCTTTGCTTATTCTCAGGCATGTCTAGCCCTCAAATCCACTAGTACAGTGGCAACTAGTTTGGCCAAGTTGGTGTTTTATATCTTGTTGAAGTTTCTTTGGATTCAGGTCAACGATGGAGCCACAATTTTGGTTAAGGATGGTCATTTTAAGTGACTATAAAATTATGATAAATTGAACTTATATATGAAAATTATTTAAGAAATGATTGTAAGTAACTTATTTAGCATAAAAAAAATACTAAGTTTCCAACCTTGATATCATTATGAATTAATTATTTACACTATAACAAAATAGGCTTTACAACAATGGTGAAAAGCAGTCATAACTAATGCACATTGGTGCAGATCGAATCAAAGTGAATGGATATGAGTATAAGGACGAAATTAAATATCTTTTATTTGATTAAGAAGCAAGGAATGAATTTGAAATTAAGTGTTGGACCCTCAACTATGTACAAATTACATTTGTATAAGGAGGGTTAACTATAATATAAAAGCCAAGCAATATCAATATAGCATATATAAACACTACAAGAAAACATGGAATAGGTGACCAAATTCTATGTGACGCCCAAAAATTTGTCACATATAAGAAAATTATGTGACGAAATGTTAAACGCGTCACGCATAATTGGTTTGCTAGGTACAAAATTTGGACCAACTTATGTGACGATAAATACGTGACATATTCCAAAATTAAGTGGTGAATACGACAAGCGTCACCTATAATTATTTTATATCTTTTAAGATGAAGAAGTAGTGCCACAAAATTTTCGAAGTCCTTAATAAAATATATGACGGGACAAAATGGCGCCATATGAAATAGGGTATGCGAGGAATTTCAAAGTGGGTTGCATATTTGAATCTTTTGTGAGGAAAGTGGTCATCACATTACAAAGGAGGAATAAAGTTCCAACAAAAAAAAAAAAGAGTGAATCAAAAATTAAATTTTTTTGAGAATTCTCCCCGTCTCTCATTCACTTTCCTCTTTTCCCCTCTCTCCATCACCGTGACCTGTAATCCGTCGGCTGTCTCATCCCTCAATTTTCTTCTGCCTTTACTACAACAGTACCATGATCTTCCGAGCCAATAGCTCAAATCCTCTCTCATCCTTTTGCTGTCTATCACTCTCCATAACCAAAAACCCTAGAGACCCATTCAACCAACAAGCCAAATTCATGCCCCGCACCAACTAGACTACCTCGATATGTCGTCCAATGGTTCTTTTTTTGTTCAATTGTGATTTTTGTGCTGGATTCACAGGTATTTGTCTCCAATATTAAGCTTTGAGTAGCCCTTCACTTCCGCATCCACGGATTCACCCTCCCAGGTCTCTGTTTGGATAAGCAACCTTACCTTGGCAAATCCTACTAATCCCAGTAAACCCTAAAGCTGTGACTCCTTAAATTAAAGGAGTGCAACAAGTAGCTAGCACACAATTATCAACAAGCCATCTAGATGTCAATCTTCTTCAAATTAAGAGATTAGACTTAATAGAGAATCTCATGGAAAGAGGGAACATAAAATCCTGGCAGCATCAGTCACCTTATATCGTCTAATATCCATATGCAACATCAATGGGGTGACTTATGCAGCATTAATCATCCCATATCAATGACTTATGCAGCATCAGTCACCCCATATCAGTGACTTATGCAACATCAGTCATATGCAGCATTAATCACCCCATATCGTCTAATAAATATTAAGACTTATGTTTTAGAATCATTTTGCTATCTAAAGCCTTGAGGACATACCTTTTAGAATCATTAGTAGTGATATCAATTTGATCTTTATAAAAGTTGAATTTTTTTAAATTACAGTGAATAAATAGTTTATGGTATGAAACTAGATATGTTTTTCTTGTTAATTAATGACCTTTTAATGTAGAATGTTTTCAAGCAAAATTTATATAATCGTAAGAAACAAAAGTATTACCACAAGGGAGGGGCAAAACCATTCCATCCAACATGCAAGGAAGGCTCACAAGGTAATGAAATTAAAGTACATATAAAACTCATTGTGTAATTTAGATAGGCTCGTCTATTATGTTTCGTTCTTCTTATTGTAACTATTTCTTCAATTCTTATTTTCGTCTCTTTTGTTGTTACTCAAATGCTCAATGCACCTGCTATTCTTTAGACACCAATGTTTATTTTCTTCTCTTTTATTATGTAAGGATAAGATAAAGAAAAAGAAGGATGGAGTTAAAGGAGAAAGTATTCAAGAAGCACCTGAGATAGTGATGGTGATCTTTCAAATGACAATGATACTTGTGTTGAACTAAAGACCATGATATGGTTGATGACTTATATTATGTATCTTGTTGTTAGTTTTGAACATGCACACGGCATACCTATTTTGTTACCTGACTCAATGCCTTAGAATCTTGTTAGCATCTCAATATGTTTAGAGGTGCTAGGATGCTTATGTTAGCTTTTGGGATATACCCTTAGTGTATGTATTGGATGTAACCTAACTTATTGATTGATCAATGAAATGTGATTAACCAAAGTATTGCCTCATATTTGTTATGAATTCTAATTCTACATGACGAAGCAGGGAATAAGTGGCAATTGGTTCGTCACAAATTGTTCCTAATAGGTATATGATTTTGACACATGTGGCACAAATTGCGCCACATGCCAAAGGAATATGTGACGCTTTCAGTCTCTTATCCTCAGCCATAGCATTCTAGGATCAGATTGGGTGATGATAAATTCCTCACTTATACATTTGTTATGTGACGAACTTATAGGTCACTGACTTTTTTGTTTTGTGATGCTTATTCTGTCACAGTTAAAGATATTAAGTGACGAAGTCGGCGTCACAAATACTAAAAATATGTGGCGAATGTAAAATTCGTCACAAAACTATAGGTGACGCTATATAGATGACAAACATAGTGACGTTGGATTTTCGTCACATATAATCAAATGTGACGAATTTTCATGTTTATGTGACGAATGTCTGTCGCCACCGAAGCCATGTTTTCTTATAGTGAAATACAACATTTCTAAATTGTGAGATGGGTTATATGACCCTCCTAGGCTTTAACTGGCTCCGCCAGTCATTCAAGACCTCTTGGATTTATCCTAAATATCCTAATTAAAGTCTCAAGTTCCAATCATCCTTTATACATATATTTAAAATTTGAAGTGTTTTTTCTACGTAAACAAGTATAACAAATGGTGCTAATGTGAAGTGTTGTAAAACATGAGGACAAAAGGCATTATTGATAGTTTCCACACTACGTACATGGAATAAGGAACATAATGCAAAAAAAAAATGTAAAAGTTTGGCTAACCTAGCATTACCCGGAAATAAAACCCATGACGAATCACAGATGGTTACATGGGAATTTACCTTTTTACCCCCGTCATTAAAGTCCACTATAGGCAAGAATATGGCCCATGCATGGTTTGATTGTCATAGTGATTTTAGACAGTTCATCAAGAAGTCTCTCTCTTTCAAGAGAAGGGGAAATTGAATAAGAAAGAAAGGAGATGTGCATGAAAAGCATACAAGCATCTCAATCATTAAGACAAGGAGGGTTCTTCTTCTTCCACAATTTTATGCTTTTGCTTCTGTTCAGGACTCTATAGTTCTATTCCATAATTTGGATTCTTTCTCTTTTGAACTTTGCCCGGACCAGTAATTGTCCTTTTGGGGGGTGTTTTTTTATTTACGTGGGCCTTTTGTCTCTCTTTCTTTTGGATTCTTCTATTTTTTTATTTTTTATTTTATCTGTTTTTAAGTAAACATGCATTACTATCATAACCTAAGGCTTATCTACTCTCGATTAAACATTTGGGGTTATGGGTGATAGATTCGGCCTAAGATTTCAAAGCGAGAGAGTGAAGTCGCTCACGTTTATTGGTTTCCTACGCAAGTTACAAGGGAGCATCACCGGTTAGAATGAGTGTGCACAAGAGAGATTAAAACTTAGAACTCGTTTGAAAATACATTTAAAATGATTTAAAGTGTTTTTTTTTTTTGTGGTTCAATTGGATTTTTACTAATAAAGAGTGATTTCAAAATATTTTTACAAAAAATACTTCAAAACGAGCCCTTAGATTTTGATAGGGAAAATTTCTTCAAGGTATCACCAAATTGTTGGCATGATTGACCGAACCACAATTTTTTTTTTTTTTTTTTTTGAAACAAAGAAGTAATTTATTGAAGAGGGAAACCCAAATATAATCATTCCCTACATAATCAAACCAAAGAGCATCTAAAGCAAAGGAGGAGGACAGTGATCCTAATTATGACAATCAGTAATAAGGTCATGGCGAGCAAATGCATCGGTGACAAAGTTCGCCTATTTGAAGATATGGCTCCTATTGTGTGTTATTTTTACTTGTGTTTTTGTTTATGGTATGTGTATATATGGCTCCTATTGTGTTGTTATTTTTACTTGTTCTTTTTCTTTAAGATATATGTGTGTGCACACACACACACACACACACCCCAGCATTATGAGAAAAAAGTCAATAATTAGATAATTAACTCAAACACATTTGTTTCTGGCAAATCCAATTTGCTAGTGAATTGCAACATAGGATGCTGCCATCAACATGGCACCCGTCATTTTCAATTGGACATTAAATTTTACAACTTTATAATCAATTGCACAAATTTTTTACTGTTCTGCTATAACATGTCTACTTTTGTAATTTTATCTCTAGATTCTCTACCACTCATTCTTTTCCACAGGAAAAAAAATGCGCCATTTATTTGCTAAGCTAGGGTACACACATAATTGAAGTGGAAGATTCCTATCTCTACCACTCATTCTTTTGGGAACGGATCCACTCCTAAGCTTAGGAGGTTGAGCCTCCTGAGCAAATCACACGAACCGTTGGATTTTGATCCAACGGCTACAATTATTAAATTTTAGATAAGCCTCCTATTTGTAGTCGTTGGAGCCTCCTATTTGTAGTCGTTGGATTAAAATCCAACGTCGTGTGTAATTTGCTCAAAAGGCTCAGCCTCTTAAGCTCAAGAGGGGATCCGTTCCCATTCTTTTTCACTCTTAAAATAGCTTTTCCAGGATTTGTCTAGTGGATGTAAATGGGAGGATAGGGCAATCATCTATGTCATAATTTACAGAAACCTTACTAGGCTTGGCATGTCACTTGTGCGTATTAGTAAATTAAGATGAAATATCAAGTTGAACACAGGTTCTAAGGAATTTGTATCCTCTCCGGGCTTTAGTGTCCGGATCTCAAAGAACATTGGTTTGTGTGAAAGAGAAATAAGAGTTATTGGTTTGTGTTAGGTGAGTCAGCAGAATAAGTTAATGGGAACTATTTGATTTGATTTGAGTGGTCTGGATTGTCTGGTCTCTGAGTTCTAGACAATGAGATTCGGAGTAGGTATCTATCCAGTTCTAGGAATTAAAAAATATCATGTTTATGAAAAAAATACCAAGTTCATCTTGTCTTCAAGTATTATTATTATTATTATTATTGTTGTTGTTGTTGTTGTTTTAGGATTTTAATCTCGGGGTTGACATTGAGGTTTTAAGTTTTAGATGTCCGTCAAGGTTTGGTGTTAATCATTTTGGATTTTAGGTTTTAGAATGTCCTTGAATGAGCTTAGGGTTTAGGTGTAGGTCACTGATTTTGGGCGAATTAGACCTATGCCCTAAGCGATTAACGTGGTGATTTTTTTATGGGCGTTTTCATACAGTTGCCTAACTTTTGAAATTTTGAGATTAAACATTAATGTTTTAGGCGTTTGATTAAATATTTTTCCTACAATTTCGGTGCCTCAATATTAGATATGGCCTTTTTTGTAATGAGAAATTACCCAACTTGCCATTATATTTAGGGTAATAAAAGGGGGACCAATTATTTAGACCAAATTTTGTAAACCATATAACATAGTTATTAATGATTGAATTATCACTTAAATATTGTTTAATGTGCTTATTTATTATTAGTGACACATCACACGATTTACAAATTTGGTCTAAAAGGTCGATCTTTCTAACATTACTGTTATATTTAATATACCTTTTAAAACCTGGATAATATATAAAAACTTCTAAAATCAGGTAGATATATGTTGTAGTATTCAATCTTGAGATAAAAAAAAAAAAAAAAAAAAAAAAAAAACAAACTGAATGATATCTTGAAGAACTGAATTTGTTTACTCAACTCAATGAATAGAATGACTGATGTACATTAGAGTGAGTGGCAAAGAAATCATGAATAATTCTACTTTTGAGAGAGTCTAGCTTGATATGTTTCTTTATATGCAACATCCATCGGCCCTCAAATTGTATTATTATATTCCAAAAGTAGTAATTGTGAAAAGCATACATTGGTAAGAGAGTAGAGAAGGCTTTGATATATGCTATACCAAGAGCAAGTTTAGGGGCTTGCAGAAAGCCAGGGCAAGGGCTGCCCAATTGCGCTTTATACTGAAAAAGCACTTTCATCGGTTCATTTTGTGGACGGCAATTGGTGGGCAAATATATATTCGTATAAAAACCCCAAGCAATTTGAGTTCAACCTTACGCTAGCAGTCAAGATTGATGCCAGCATGACGTTAGTCACATTTTCCTTTTTTTTTTTTTTTTTTTTTTTTTTTTTTTTTTGTGTCTGGCGTGTGTAACACACGAGCAGCTTGAGTGAGTTGGTCGACAGCGTTTGCTGTCGTAAGTAGGGATGGGTCGGTTTCATTTGGTTCGATTTTTTACCAAAATCAAGACCAAACCGAAATTTCTGTTTGGTTCGATTTGATTTTCTTTCACTTCATTTTTTTGTTTGATTTTGTTTGGTTCGGTCTTGGTTTAGTTTCAATTTTTCTATTTTATCAATGTCGCACACTTAAACAACTGACCTTACTAATCCTCTAGAGTCTTGATAGTAATAAAAGCAAACCAACTTTTATCTTATCTCTTCTGTAATTGGGAACGCTGGAATGACTTTTATCTTGTCTTCACTGTACATTAAGGTAGTCTTGTGTAATCTGCCATTCAAATGGGGAATTTTAGCAGAAAGCGTCAGAAGGAAGTTAGATATTATCTACCAATTTCAAGGCCACATGATTGCACATGGTGGCATTTACTTATTATTTAAGAAGAATGTTAAGATCAGTTTAGAGACTTAGGCTTAGGTTTAAATACTAACATAAAACGACATCATTTTAAGTGTAAATGCATTTGGATTGGATCGGTTTTCAGACCTCTAAAACTGAAACTGAACTAATAATTTTTGGCTTGGTTCAGTTTTTCTTTTTTCGGTTTTTGGTTTTTCAGTTTCGGTTTGATGTTCAGTCCAGATTTTTTCAGTTTTCGATTTTTTGAACCCAACCCTAGTTGTGAGCCCTGCTGCTACAGAGCCAAATCACGAGTCACTTGCTAAATGATATGGCACAACAATAGTCGTTGGACTTCCAATAGACTAGTCATCTAGACCGTTGGATTTTAAATAGTAAACGAAAATTGAAATAGTTATTGTTGTGCCACGTGGCACTAGAAAAAATGAATATATATATATATATATATATATATTTCATCCTATAAATATCAAATCATCTTTTTGGTTTGCCTTTTATTTTTAATTAATTATGTTTATTGTAATGCTATGCTTTGTTCTGCATTTGAAATTAAATTATCCGGGTTAAACAAAGAGTTTTCTTTTCAAAGAACAAACTACAAAGTTCACACTTAAATATTCTTACAAGTTATAAAAAAGAAAAATATATATATTTATGTATAGTAGTAACTCTTGTCCTTGCCAAACAGATTGAGTTGCACAAAGGCAATTACTTTTCAAAAGGCGATTAACATGCCCTTGCCCTTGCCTTCAACGAGTGAACTTGCTCTAAATTATCATCATGCTTCACAAAAGCTGCATATATGCTATTTCCCCTTGAAGTTTTATAACAATGAGTGTCCAAATTTTCCACAATGGGAAAATTTAGAGTCAAATATCTCAAGTACCCTTTCTCTTTACTTGTAAGTGATAGGACTTGGTTTTGATCCTCGCCAATAGCGAATTTGAACCACATTATTGCTAGGTCATTATGAGGCTCAGCCCACTCATCCACCCCTTATTATAGATAATATCGTTTATTTAATAAAAAAAAAATAAAAAAACCTCTCAAGTACCCTAACCGAAAACAGAGTAACTTTATAGCATATATGGAACAAGGTCAAGTAACCTTATTATTGTAATTATGAGAGACCCCCAACATTTTTATTTACCTCATATATATTTACATTGTAATATTGACACATTAATTAAAAGGGTACATTATTCATTTTTTTAACAAAAACTAGAAGGCATGGCCAATATTCCATACCCATACAGTAGTAAATTTATTAATTAAGCTGAACTTTTAGCAACATAATCCCAAACCAAACCTGTGGAAATTGAAAAGTTGCGCTTCCTGATTTGAGTAACTACTTGGACTTTGGAGCAGCAGCAAAAGCAAGCAACATATATCAACTTTAAACAATTAAAACTTGCCAATTAAGCCGCTGATTTCTTCAATCCTTCGATGCATGTTTTTGACCCATTGTTTCTGACATCTGAGTCACTGCCACAAGAACTCCGGCTCTTCATCAAGCCATGGCACAGAGAAGCGAAACCCAGGATCACTGTGATGCCCAACATCTAAAAGCAGATCAGGAAGGTCAAAAAACATGTCATCGTTGTAACTGTTTGATGGGGAAGTTGATGATGAATCATGAGTACTGCTGTCATGAACAGCTTGGCTGATCAGCTCTGTTTCGGCTTCCGCTTCTGCTTCAAGGCTGCTGCTTCTGCAGCTTCTAGTTGGGTAGGTACTTGCAGCTGCCTTGGCAGCAGCAACTTGGATGTCCTTTGGCAAGGCGGAAGCCGGAACAGGAAGCTCTTGAGCCAGCTCAGGGAAGTTGAGCACCGCAGAGCGGCCTTTGATAGTAAGAGCGGCGACATCATGTGCGCGAGCGGCCATTTCGGGGGTGGGAAAAGTTCCAAGCCAAATTCTTGACTTCTTTCTTGGCTCTCGGATTTCTGAGACCCATTTGCCCCATTGACGCATTCTCACTCCCCTATACGTTGGTTTATGAGGATGCCTCTGCTGTCTCCCATCACCATTAATACCATTGTTAATCTTTGCTTTCTTCTTACTAATTTGATCATCATCATCATCATCATTAGTACTAGTAGCTTTCTCATGACCATCAAGTAGTTGTATTTGATTTGATGACGACGATGATGATGATCTCTCGCTAATTTTTCGTGCCGGAGATTCTGCAGAAGGAGAGGTGGTAGAATTCGAGTAAGAAGAAGATGTGGTCTGAGCCTCACAATCTATAAAATTGAATTGTTCTTCTTCCATGTTTAAGTGGGTAGAAGAAAGAAGAAGAATGTGGTAGAGAGCTCTCAAAATAGGGGTATGGGTTCTTCTCTTATGATTCTTGCACATGAGAAATGGTATATATCATATATTATATATATATATATATATATATATATATATATACTTAAAGCAGTGGCCAAAGTACAAAAGACTACGAACACTGTTCCATGCTTGACCTCTGACCATTCATTTCTGTTTGCTAACAAATTACAGATATCCATATACGCGTCAGTATGTAATTTATCAATACAAAGAAATGATTCGTAAAATATAAGCAATGCAAATCAAATGACAGAGTGAATTGAAGATCAAGTCGAAAAACAAAGAAAAAAGCTTGCAGATTCAGGCTTCGATGTCCCATTTGACCACGACCCGTCATTTTTAAGAAAACAGCGATGTGCATCAAACTCACTGTCATGATGTGGTATATGGGCATTTTCAATCAAATTACATTTTTTTCTCTTAAGTGTTATAAGATTTAAGCCCTTTCAGTATTTTGTTATTTGCTTAATAATTCTATTTTATTTGGACTCCTAAGGCTTGTAGGGTTAAGTTCCATTATTAGTAGCACGTTTTGGTATTGGGGTTGTTATCTTCTAATTTTTCAATATTGAACGTTGAAACTTTTTGATATTTTTTAAGTGAATTCCGGTGTTCTTGTGCTTTCAAACTAACGTCGTTTATCATTTTCTTCGTCAAGCTGGGTCAAAAGGAGACTGAGTGTTTTCCAAAGAGTAGATTGTTGGTAATTTTGCAGCCCCATGTTAATGTTTGAATGGTGTATGGTTTGCATCATCTTTTATAGTGGCTTTGTATCTTTGGCCTCTCTCCCACATCTTATTAACGAAAGTAGGGCATTTAGATGTGCTATTTATAATTTAATTGGTTGCAACTTTACGCTACTTAAGGAGGTGGGCCGTTCAAATAGTTGCTTATAATTGCTTCCCCAACCCCCAAGAAAACGTTTGTTTTTTATCAAGCCACGAATTTCACATGGAAGCTGGTTTGAGGTGTTTTTGGCTTCATTATTATACCATATGGAGCTTTCTTACAGTTACAATTATCTTAACTTCGATCTGGTTCACTAATTAACACTGATCTCTCTCCGTTGATGTTGAAAGTATGTCAAATTTCGTTTCCTGACCTCAATATATATAGTTCTCTTCGATACATGGAAGCCTAATTTTCCCACATAGACACGTACATATAGGGATAATTCATATATATAAGTCCCTTTCTGTTGAGGCATTCTTCAAATAATTTTATCGATAGTGGTAGAGAAACCAAATTTTTTAAACAAAATTTGCAAACCAAATGATGTGGTTGTTGATGACTGAATTATTACTTAAGCGTTGATCAACGTGCTTATTTCCTATAGATGACACATTATTTGGTTTGTAAATGTGATTTAAATTTTTGGACTCTATAGAATTACCCTAATTTTATTTGAGGGACATCTTGTGGGGCTCGTTTTACATCGTATTTCTACAATCCAACCATCCATCTTTTAGATTTTCTCTCAACGATCATCTTTACAAAAAAATCACTCAAATATAAAATTATTTTACTGTTGATTAAATTGTAGTCATATTAGTCTTTGAGTAAAAGATTTTTCACGAGTCTTAGACTTGGAGTTGGAATAAGGTGGTATTTCAATTATCACAGTGAAAATTTTTGAAAACACTAAGCTTAGAAGATAGCATTTTTTATTGCAATGTTATCAATGAGGATCTAGAACTTTGTCTCGGTCCTCCAATTGTAACTGTATTTAACTCTGCCATTCAAACTCTGAAGTTGGTCTGCTTTGAAAAAATTGTTGGACTAAAACTTTATTTCGTGATACAGGACGCAAATGATGAAAAGTCCCAAGTATTTTACTCTAATAAGTAAATGATTTGAGTAAATAATGCTTAGCAAAAATGTGCAGGCACACATTTATTAACATAGAATAATCGAAGTCTCATGAATAGGGCAAAATGAGCATGCTTTCAGGGCGCAGCTCAAGGGATCGGTGGCCTAAAGTGCAGCATATTCCTTGAACTGTTGCACACAAATCTCCACACAACTGTACATGTTAGATGTGACTAGTTAGCGATTTTGTGTCTCCACAAAGCCTTATCACATAGTGCTACGGGCTATGTAGCTGAAAGGATTAGTGACCTCATTTAATAAGTAAACACATTCCCTGAACTGTTGCTCGTGAAGTTCCATATAACTACACTCATAGTTAGCGTTTTTTCATGACTTCACCGAGCATTATCATGTTTCACTATAGGCCACGCAACTCAAAGGATTGGTGACCTCATATTACAAGTGCAATACAACTTTCTGGCAGCGTATGTGAGACTTCATCATGTCACACGATTTAGCCCTTTGTGAAGTACAAGATCTCACAAGCTCAGTGTGCACTGCCCATATAACCTTGCCTCAATCACACAAATAGGTTCTCATGTTAGAAAACTTTCGTTCGAGCAATTGAAGTCAACAACCAGCTTAGTAGTGTCAGGGCCACACGGTCGAGTGGCAATATCGCACAATGAACTCGTAGCTCTATGTCAACTAAAGTTTCATGGAAATTAAAGGATTTTTAGTCAAAATGATCCCTAAAATTCGTATAACTCCTCACTTTGGTCGTTGAGATTTGAAATCAATAGAAGTGGTTCCTGAGATTGTCCACCATTAATTATTTTGGTCATTCGGTGAAAAATTATGTTAAGTAAGGATGAAATGACAAAACTACCCTCAATTTAATAAAAAATAGGTCAAAGATTTGACAACAATTGAAGGTATTTTGGTCATTTTATCCTTAATTTATGAACATTTTATCCTTATTCAAAAACTCATTAGCGAGTAACACGCCCTTCAGCTCCTCATCCTTGGACTCAAATTCATTGGCAGTCTTCTGAAGACAATTGATCTCATTGGCAGAAGTTAAAATTTCCTATATATCCTTTGCATAACAAGCAGAACGAAGCTCATAGTTGATCTTCCCCATCTTGGATTTTCAACTGGTACAATTCTTTATCTTCTATGCAGCTTCCATTGATGATCGAAAAGTAACAAGCTTGAGCTTCGGATCCTCATTCTCTTGACAATCTGCTTCCAGCTGCGGAATTATTAGGAATTTGTTTATCAGCAGATTTGTATGCACGCTTCAGTTGGAGAATGATTTTTCTAGTATTCTTCTTGTCTCCATTCGAATAACTTTGTTCCTCCTTGGCTTCTTTGTACGCATCACTTTACCTACTTTGTCTGCATTCGAGAGATGATTTTTTATCTCATATTTACTGAGAAGGGAATATGGTTGCGAATATGTAGTTTAGCTAACATGGGTTTGTCTTCCTCAACTTTGGTGTGACATGACTCCTGACTATTGAAGGTTTTCATGTCTTTGCATTCGGATTTTCTTAGGAGCTGTCTGATAACCATTTCGTTTTCACTTTTTTGAAAACTGAAATATTGTTTAGTGACTTTTTTCAGTTTTCAAAAAAACGATAACTAAAACCTACTTTCTTGAGTTTTTAAATTTTGGTCCTTGAGTTTTTACATTTTGATTTTCAGTATTCACTTCTTTTTTTTTTAACTGAAAGTAATTATCAAATAAGATCTTAATTTAAAAAAAAAAAACAAATAAAAAATTAAAAATGAAAACGAAATAATTATCAAATGCCTCTTTAACTTCCTTAAAATCCAAATTCAAACGAGTGTGAGATGCAGCTTATTTTAATGTACCTTTCATTTTCAAGTTCTCTTTATTACGAGGGGGCATGGTTTATGTCATGGCTGACAGCGGCAGAGTTGTCTAAAGGACCAGCTAGGCTATAGTAGATAAAAATTCAAAAGGAGCAAAACAGTCATTCAGTTGGAAGGTTTTGACTCGGCATATATGTCAAAGGGAAGAAAGATTAGTTCAGCCCATCCCACTTTGTAATCCTGGTTTCATCTCTTCTGCTCTTTGGCTACCTGTAACTTTCTTACAATGGTTATTCACTTTTCTCTCTTAAAAAGTTGGTCATTTATTTTATAAGAATCAAAATTATGATAGTTTAATATATTGAACTGGAAAAAGAGAATCTCTCTCATAAAATTTAATTCAAATATTTCAGTCCAATTTGATTCCTATATGTCGGAATCAAATTTATTTTTCGACCCACTATGGAACACCTAAAAATCAATTTGAACATTTTTTTTGTCTAATTATCTTCTTTAAAACTTTTCATTGTCAGAGTTTATTAATAAAAATACATTCAAACCTTACTTTCAACATTTCATCATGAATTATTTGTTCTTGTTTGCCTAATTTGTCTATCATTTGTGTGTCTGCAATACGGTTTCTCACGTCGTTGATTTGATTACAGAGCTTGGCCTAAGTGTTCAAGATCTTGGTCAATAGTATCGGAAGGATAGATATATAAAATTAGGTATTCAACTGGTAGTAATACTGTTTTTGTTTGTAATTGATTTGATTTTTCTAAACAGTCATATTTATTCCTAGGGTTAGATGATAATATAAAGGAATATAGACTCAATTACACCCAAAACTTGAGAAATTTTATGTGTTATCACGTGCTGTATTATTTCACATGATAATTAGTAACATAATCTATATATCCTGCTGTTGGAGTATATTAATAAAAAATAAATACACGTATTATAAATTTAAATGAATTAGTAACACTATATAATAATACTTTTAGTACACCAAAACATATCTCCCCAGACCCTAATCTTGGTCAGCGCTGGCTTTGTGCCAACTTTGCCTAATGAGCGTTACTATTATTCCTGGGATATTGGATCTTCTCTTAACCCATTGTTGACTAAACAGCGGAATGATATAAAAGTATTTCATATCTGTTTATTTTTTCCAATAATATGCTGAAAATGAATGTGTTTCAACATTTTGGCAACAATGCACCTACGTTGGGACCTCTATTCGAAGTTTAAAGAATTTTTATCTAATACACAAACACACTTATATATATATATATATATGTGTGTGTGTGTGTGTGTGTGTGGATTTGGTCAGTTTGTCAGAGCATTGTGCTCGTCCCTTGCACACAAGTTAGAATTGTCCTCCTTTAACTATAATAGTTTTGTCTCGTTAAAAAAAAATTAGGCTTTTTAGCCAAAATGATCTCTGAGATTTGCATAATTTCTTACTTTGGTCCCTAAGATGTGAAATCGATAGAATTAGTTCCTGAGTTTGTCCACAATCAATCATCTTGGTCATTTCTTAAAAAATCTCAATAAAATAAGAATAAAATGACCAAAATACTCTCAATTTTTGTTAAATCATTTTGGCCTATTGTTTATTATATTAAGAGTAATTTTGTCATTGAGATCTTTATTTAACCTAATTTTGCATTGAAAAACCAAAATGATTGATTGTGGACAAACTTATAGACCACTTCTATCAATTTCAAATCTCAACAACCAAAGTGATGAATTATGCAAATCTCAGAGATCATTTTGACTAAAAAGCCAAATATTTAATACATTCAAACTACATGAGTAAATAACTACTAGGGACATTTTTTTTCTTCAGTTAAAAAACATCGAATGTATGGTTGATAACTTCTAGCTCTAAGTCTATTTTGGTTGATAGTTTGGCAGTAAATAGAACATGTTAGATGGTGGCGTGACCAAAAGAGCAGTTTTCCACGTTTCCTCCACACATGAAACATTCCATAATTAATTCGTCAGATGAGAGAGTACTGCAATCATCAAAAGTGGAATGTGAACGAATGCAAAAATTATCCCGGAAAGTGAAAGTTACCAAACATTTCAGGCTTTTAGCCATTTACTAGTTGGGTTTCAGGTTCTTGACAATTATGATTTGTTCGTTTAAGTTATAACATATGTAGATTAAATTTTAAATTCTCTTATAATTATGAAATTTTGTTCGTTCAAGTTGATCCCAAATTTTATATTAATGGGTAATAGAACTTGTCTCCTTACTCGTTAAAGAATATATATTTTACTTCAATAAAATAATCAATTGAAAAATGTTATACTAAATTAGTATCTATATACCACTTTATCACTAAAACACATTTGCCTTTCATGTGTTACATACCCCAAAATAGAAGCCTAATGAAAAAGCATTAGTACATTACTATAAAATTCAAAGAGAAAATTATAGCACTAGTCCATCAACTTTATTCCAATTGGAGTAATTGTCCCTCAACTAAAAATTTATTACCATTGGTCCCTTAACTCATCAAAACGTGCAGTTATGGTCCTTTTCGTTAAAACTCAAGTTAAACTGTGCCTGATTAATGTTTAGAAATTCTCTTTAGCACATTTTTATCACGAGCAAACGGTTAAGATTTAACTAAATGAGCTATAGTTGAATCTAAACCCTTCTTCTTCTTTTTTTTTTTTTTTTTTTCTAAAAATAAATGCAGGGAAGATTTTCTCTAATTCGGAAAGGAAGCTCAACTCTAAATCCCAAGCCTAATGTCAATAGGCCATGGCCCATGGGTTATTATGTCAAATGAGGCCTTTGGTTTTTCGTTTATTTTATTAGGTGGTTGGTGGTTCACTCTCTTCTGTTCTAATTTCGGTAGACATTATTAGCTACAAAAATAGGTTGGACAACAGTGACCATTACAATGCTACAAAAATAGGTTGGACAGTAGTTTTTATAGGGCCGGAGTCCGGACCATTGGCATTATAATGAAGACACGGGGCAGCAGTGGAAGGCCGAATCACTTAACATAGTACTGCACTGCATGTTATTAGTGTTGTACTCAATTTTTTGGCTGATTGTGGAACGTCTTAGTACTGATTTGGTATTGAAGTACTTTTATAAAAAAATAGGTATCAAAATAAATTGAGCTCAAAAAGATGTTTGGTAAACACTTAAAAACAGCTTATTTTCAAAGTTTTGGGTGAAAAAAAGCTGAAAACGTGAAGCAGCAAAGATGAGCTTATTCTCACAAAATAGCAGAAATAGTTTTTTTCAAAGCACAGCATTACCAAACCAGCCCTTAGTACTGGTTTGGTACTGAGGTGTTTTTATAAAAAGTGGGTATAAAAAAAAAAGTTGAGCTCAAAAAGGTGTTTGGTCTCTTAAAAACAACTTATTTTCACAGTTTTGGGTGAAAAAAAAATTAAAAACGGGAAGCAGCAAAAATGAGTTTATTCTCACAGCACAGCAGAAGCAGTTTTTTTTCAAAACACAATAATACCAAATTAGCCCTTAGTTTTATTGTTTGAGGATGTCTGTTGTCTCACATTGGAAAAGTAAAGGATTTTGCATGTGATTGACAATAAGTTTTGGTGCAAAAGCTCAATTTTTTTCGTATATCAGAATAGACATATGAGTTGAGTTGTTCACGTATTTAACTTAAGTTTCTTTATGCGTAAAAAAGCATATGAGGATATGAAGTGTTGTCCACGTGTTTCTAAATATCGTGTTGTCTTGTAACAAAAATAAAGGTTAAAACTCAGGTTAGACTGTGCCTGATTAATGTCTAGAAATTATCTTCCGCACATTTTTTGTCACGAGCAAACGGTTAAGATTTAACTAAATGAGCTATAGTTGAATCTAAACCCTTCTTTTTTTCTAAAATAAGTGCAGGTGAGATTTTCTCTAATTCGGAAAAAGAAGCTCAACTCTAAATCCCAAGCCCAATATCAATAGGCCATGGCCCATGGGTTATTATGTCAAATGAGGCCTTTGTTTTTTCGCTTGTTTTATTAGGTGGTTGGTGGTTCACTCTCTTCAGTTCTAATTGGTAACTTGTATTCGAAGAAAAGAGAAAAAGCAAAACCCTGTAAGTGAACTGAATGGCTTTTGGGAGAGCTCGAGCGGCATCTTCCACCCTCTTCAGTCGTCTCTTTCGCCACTCCGTCAACACCAACGTCACCACTTCCTATCGCACTATCTCCACCGACGTCACCGCCTGCTAAACTCCTCATCCATCAAGCACTAGCAAAGCCAATCAGTTTTTACTTTGACATCAATTTTCCAATTGGGACGTTGCCTGCCGCTTAGTGCTTTTGAACATTAGGACCAAAATACACAACATCGAGATGTACTCGGGGCGAGACGGAAAGTTGGTTGGACCGCCGGAAACTTATGCAACGGTTTGAAAGAACCATCCTGAGCAGGATGCCTAGTGAAGTTGCCTTCCCGTGCTGAGAAGTGGATTGATTCTAAGTTCCTGGCGACAATTGGGACGGTCCCAAGTGAGCCAAATCTAGGGAATAAGGAGAAGCAGTTGTATAATGCTGGGCCAAGCCGGTGGTTGGGGCAGCGGCCCAAGGTTCGAGGAGTTGCGATGAACCCGATTGATTATCCACACGGTGGAGGTGAGGGTAAGAGCAAGGGAAGGCCTTCTGCAACACCTTGGGGTAAGCCTTGTAAGGATGGCTACAAGAGTGGACCCCTCAGGCGAAGAAAATAGACGGCTTGTTTGGGAGAAAGTAAATGGTATGCGTGAATATATCCTTAATGTTGAAATTTGATGACAGGAAGTAACGGGACCTTTTAACAACATTCCGACTCCTCCAATTTACCAAAAACGAGGTTCGAACTCAAGTGCAAGAAGACGTAACTCCTAATGTTTGTGCCTAAAACGCCGCCCTTTTCTTATGCAAGCGACGATGGAAGAGAGGAGAATCAAACAATAAACCTCATGCACAACTAAATGCCCTTGGACCATTTTGCAATCACATATCCATCTTCAGCAGCAAAATTGCCGTCAAAACTTACAACATAACTTTTATTTATACTCTGTTAGCCACATTCATATAGTCAATAAGATTACATTGTCTCCCATATTCAGGAACAAATCATTACAATTACTTAAGAAAAGTTTCACGCTACATAAATACGAGTATTCGATGTTGATCAGCAACCACCTGCTGGTGCTTTTATTGGCGACGACAAAATCCCCCATCACACCATTAATCACAGTCTTGCGTTACGGAGCTGGTTCTTCAGCAGGGGCTGGACATATTCCCGATAGCCATCGGGCACAACTGACTCGTTAAGAGGATCTTTCCAAGCCTCCGCATAGAGACTCGGGTACACATTACCATCATAGCGGCCTAGAATTGAGCCGAGGTAGTGGTCGGTGAAATTAAATGCATCAACGAGGGCAATGGCATTGGGACGGAGCTACCATAAATAAAGATTTACGAGCTATTAGACGAGAGTCACCATTAAAGAACGAAATGTAGACTTTAAGCAAAGATGATTGGGCAAACCTGGGAATAAAGAGATCGAAGTTGATCATTTGCAAGTGAAGCTTGCTTTGCTGTGATGCTTCCAGTGGAGAGGAAATCACCCAAATGCTTGTGAATGGTGTATAAAGCATAGATGTTGCAGAGGATCTCCAGCTGTTTTTTCACCCCCTTCCCTGGTATGTCTTGTTGGACTTTATCGATGAACCTATCATGAAAGAAAAACAAGCAAGATTACCAAAGTGGAAATTAACTACGGGTCTTTCAGAATTAGATCCTGCCCGGCAGTGCCCTCGCTGTCATTTCATTGAATTAGGAAACGAAGGTACATGTGCCACAAACACAGAGGAATTCAGAGTTAAAGAAGTAAATTCAAGGCCAAAACATTTTAAACAAAATGATTGGACGAAACTTACTTGGAAACAACAATTAATTGGCAATGAGCTACTGCTGCCTCAGCTAAATTAGATGAGAGTTCTGCAAAGCCTGAAGCATTGGAAATGCATCAAAATTAATTAATATATCATAACGGAACAGCATGAGCTGTGAATGACCAAGAAGATTCATTTAAGTGAATAATTAGTATCTATCCGAGAGATTAAAATACAAACAACGAACTAAGGTCTCAGAAAGACTATAAAATGTCTACAATGTGTCCCATGTATAAAATTGTTCGTGAAATCTTTCCGTTTTCATCAGGAAAAAAAAACACATGAATAAAACAAGTAACAAACTCAGAATAGAGACAATAAATTTAAAAATAAATAAATAAAAACACAAACCTTCTTCTTGATTTGAAAACTTGCTAAGGTCTTGAGCACAGGCAATCGACATCCTAATAGCCCTTGCTTCAAATACCTCAAGTATCACACTAGGGTTCAACCAATCCTCAGCTGCATGCCAACATAAGTGTATATGCATATTACTAAAACAGAATCTGTGCTTTTATGCAATGTAAAATATAGCAAAGTTGTGCATGACAATGTGAAAGAGGTAAAGAAAGCCAACAGATTGGATATGGAAAAAAAAATACAACCTTTTTGAGCACTAGAACGACATTGGATCAAATGTTGAGCACGGCCCATATAAGTTGTGGTTCCAACAGGCTTTTTACCAGATGGTAGCTGAGCAACAGTCTTCATTAGAAACCTTGCAACCTAAAAGAGAAATTGTCAGAAATACTTCAGCACACAAAATATACATTCTGATAGCAGCATGTTGAATCCACCACTGAATAAACCAAAAGTAGATTCCCCCAAATTACTACAGAATAAGAGATCTTAAACCTATTTCCAGAAAATTCAGGATGTAAAATTTTAAAAAGATGAAAACAAAATCACAAGCACAAGCACATTAGGGTTTCTTAATTCAAGTACCTGTAGAAGTAGAACAATGTTGTCTCCTTCATATGTACATGCTGGTACATAAACGGCAAATAATTCAGGAAGCCCACTGTTAGATAGATAACCATGGCCACCACATAATTTCCGGCATTCTTCAATGCCATCCTGTCAAGAAAATGAATAAATAAATAATGAGAGAGAGAGACAGAGAGAGAGAGAGAGAGAGAGAGTCTGTCAATGAGATAAGAAAGTTCCATATTTGTTGTCAAGTTGAAAAGCTTCACAGGCCTCCCAAAGAAAAAAAAAATGGAAAGGAAGCAAGGGCAGCAATAATCACGTACAGCAGTTGCAGAAGTGGTCAATGATTTCAGACCCGCAGTGCATGCATGAGCCTCAGGCAATGTCGAGAAATCATTAGCTTGCAACTTCTCTGTCACATCCGTGTATAGCCATTTCAACCACTCACCAACAAATCTAAAAGCATAGGCAGAAGCCAGCAAAGGGAAGAGCCTACTTTGCTGAGTCTTGTAATCAATGACCTAAAGCAAAACATGAACCAAAACCAGTAAATAAAACATCTTCATAAGAAACAAATAAAACCAGCATCTCTAAACTCATGGAGAGAATAAGAAAACTAATGAAACAATTTGCCATCATACCTGTGTTTCAAGGCCACCATCTTGTGAACCAAATTGTCGACGAACGGCACTATACCTAGTAGCAATACATACTGCCCGTGATAAAGCAGAGGAAGCATCAGCTACAATCGTTTGCCGCACATAAACCATAGTTCCATACAGCAGCTGTCGTGGAACATTGGATTGTACGTATTTTCCTTCTCTTGTGACCTGTGAGACCCTGGCACATTTGAAAGAAACATCAGGATAGTCTTCCTATCTATCTAACTAAATAAGTAAAATAGGCAGTTATAAATTTAAACATCAGAATGACATTTTGTCTATCATTAAGTATTACATACCTCATCAACATTTGTTCCCTTGGTATACGGACATGATCAAGTCTAAGAACACCATTGTCCATGGAGTTGTATGCCCCACTTCCAAATTTCATCCCAATATCGCCAACTATTATGCCTGGAAGTGGTAAGTGATCATCCAAGCTCCGAAGTTGGACAATGAAACCTAAAATCAGAATTTTATAATTAAATTCAATCAATCATTCATTTCATGAAAGGAGTGTCAAAATAATATAAACTTGGTACTTACCATGCACTCCATGGTCTTGACCATCAGTAATAAGACGGGCATAAACAACAGCATGTGTAGCAGCCTTTCCTAAACCACCAGGCCACCACTATTCAAAACAATAAGGAAGAACAATAAGAACGTAACTTAGTCACTTTGATCATGTATGCATAAAGAACACTCTACATTATGGTTGAATATATAATATATCAATACTAAAGAAATGGTAACAAGAACAATTCTGCACAACAAACTTGTATTATCATAGATACTAAAATTTCACTCAATTCAAAAATAAGAAGATTAAGCAAAACACCATTATAGAAATAACTCACTTTGCTTGATGTGAGAGTAGGACTATTAATAACAAACTCGTCAGTCTTTGGATCAAAAGTTGCAGTGGTCTCCAGCCCTTGAACATTGGAGCCATGACCAAGTTCAGTCTGAGCATAGCAACCAATGATTTGCATTTTGTATGCCAGCGGCAACCACTTCTTTTGCTGCTCCTCAGTACCTGATCCTTTAATAGCAGGCACGAACATTCCCTGAAGAGAAGACAATAAAATTATGTTACACTAAAAACACATAGAGCACTTTATCATACATGAAAGTGCCCAAATCAATGTAAATAAATACCATAAAACAAATTTAATCCAAAAAGTAAAACGGCATGAAGAGGAGGAGTTGGAGCATACCCAGTGAAGATCCGTATACGCTGGTTGATCCACATAATGCCTTAACCAGTATGCCTCTTCCTCTGCAATAATGGTAGCACAGTTGAATTAATAAACCAAAACAAAAAAAAAAATAGTAGTCTACGAAACGAGAACTCCCGTGTGGAGACATACCGGATAGCCGCAGCTCTGTGATCCGTTTCCAAGCATGAGCCGCTTTTTGCAGAGTGTTTTTAAACAAATCCTTCCTACTCAGCAATGTTCTGTTATCCTTTCTAAAGACCTGACAGTACAACAATTCCAATTAAACGAATCTAAATAAATATAAAATAATATTCACGGCCGAATTGCTTTCCGTGTCTTAATCATTGACCCCAGTCCAAGAAATACAACTGAAAACAACAAATCACAATAAATTTTCAACAACTTTTTTGAAAGAAGGAAACTTTCAAACAATTCAACAAATTAACAATTTTTAACCGATCAAAAGAAAAACAATCACTCATCTGTTCATTAATTAATACACATTTACGAGCATTTTCGACGACAAAGTAGAGCTAATGACATCTTTCTCAACAGTCAATTTAGAAAAGAAGAAAAAACTTGGCCTGCTACCTGAGAAGTAACGACTGAAATGCGAAGCACAAACTCTGAACCATTCAAATAATTGAATTTACCACAAATTGGCAATTATGCCTATGCATCCTGGTGCATCCAAGCAATTATGCCTATGCATCCTTGTGCGGCTTCGATCGCCACCAATTTCCCTCTCCACTAACAACTACCAATTCAACCCACTAACGCTATCGATCTATTTAAAAAACAATTGAATTTATTAGAAATGATATGAAATTAGAACCAATTACCGGATCGCTAGCGACGAGGCGAGCAATTCGATCGGACACTTCCAAGGTGTGGCGAGAGCCGGCCCAGATGACTTTCATCTGGTCGACATCGAACATGCGCCTTGCTCCGCTCTTGCGCCAAATGATCCACCCCCTCCATTTTCACAGAAAGAGAAACCCTAGCAACCCAATCACTATGTCAATCGAAAACTCAGATTTCTGCTCTCTCTCCTTAGAGGAACCGATGAGAAGAATCGTCAACGTCCGTGAACAATCCACTGTATATATAAGAAAAACATGGGACGATTTGCTTTGGTTTCTAATTATTAATTCAATAAAAAAAAAAATTAATTTTTTAATTTATTTGTGGTCGCGGAGGATGAGGGTTTCTTGATGTCCCCACCGTTGTGTTTCCCAAAGTTCGTGTTAGAAGATTGACCACTTTCTTTTTCCTTTTCAATTTTGAATTTTTTTCTTTTCATTTTTAACGTGCAATTACATATGAAATCTCAGGTTACCCTTAACCTTGGCATTGAAGTTGATACCTTTTTTACCCAACAGCTTTCACAACCATTAGGTAATGTTTGGACCCGATGTTACGTCATCGTTATAGATAAAAATTTCTTCCTTTTTGCTTTTGAATGAAAATGCATCTACAAAAACAATTAACATTTTAGGTCAAGGCTAAGAGCCTCACGCGCTTACGATGAATGGAGGAGGGTTTTGGCCGAAGAACCTCCGATGTCAAAGTTAGAATTTTAAGAAAAAAAATATTTTGGAGAATTTAGAGAATTTTGCGGTAGGATTCAACTTAGATTTTTGGAGAAATTGAGTAGTATTTATAGGGATGTGACCGACCCCCTTTGAAGAGGTGGGAATCGGCCGCATTTAGTGGTTTTAGGGTGTAATTGCAAGATATTATGTCACCATAATATATTGCAATCAATTAGAAAATCAATTAATTAATTTAAGTAATTAATCCTATTTTGAATGAATATTTTGAGGTTACCTTGTGGTGAGGATTTGATGAGGATGGATGAAATAAATTTTGAATAAATACCTATTTTGATCATTTTTGACCTTGATTGAGTGGGCAAAGCACCTGAAACCATGGATGCAGATATGTGTTATCGCTATGGTTCAAAGGACCATTGGCCCCGTGTTTACTGAGCTCCCCAGAAAGTTGTAATTGAATATCATTCTTGTCGTAAGAAGTTTGAATCAAATTTTACGCAAGTGGACGAATCAGAGAGTACCAAGATTAGAATCTTAGACATAAACTATTTTTTCTAGTTGAAATTTAGACATTGAGGCTAAATTCCATCTAGTGGCCGAACCCTTTTGTGTTTTTGGTTAAATTTGAACAATTTTCATTTATGTTTGGATTATTTGTTGGTGATTTGTTTTTTGGATTTTAAGGTTTGGATATTTGTTTTCAAGAACTTTTATGCATGTGACCAATTCAAATTAATTTTTCATTCTAGGTATGACTAGTGGGGAAGTTAGTTGTCTGGCAAATAGTGCAACCACACACATCGTTTTGCGTGATCTATTTCACTAGCTTCATACCTAAGAATGCACCTCTAACAACCCTCTCAGGCCCATCCAACCTGATTGAAAGATACGGTAAGACACGTATAATGTTGTCCAATGGTGCAATTTTGACCACTGTTGAGGCACTTTATTCTCCAGAACGTTGTTGAATTTCAAGGACATTAGAGATAATAATTACCACGCTGAAACTTATGTAGAAAATGGAGTTGAATTTATATGCATAACTTCCTACGTATATGGTCAAAAGCATATTCTAAAGAAAATGGAGCGTATCCCGAGTGGTTTGTATACTAATGACCATTCGACTTATAGAAAGCCACTATGTGGCCGACCCTACCTCTGGGATTGTGCACGAAATTACATTTGGAATGATCATTTGGGACACCCTGGACGAACAACGATGCGTCGTATTCTTAAATCATCACCCAGGCATCCACTAACTTGCAATTTAGGTTCGATTCAAGGAATCGCATGCCAACCCTGCTCCATGGGAAAACTTATTATTAAGCCTTCTCATGACAAGATTCGCTTGAATCCTCCTATTTTTCTACAAAGGATTTAAGGGGACATTTGTGGATCGATTCACCCTTCATGCGGACCTTCACCTTTCATGCAAACCTTTTCGATATTTTATGGTTTTGGTTTACGCTTCCACTCGTTGGTCACATATGTGCTTGTTGTCCACAAGGAATGTTGTATTCTCCAAACTGTTGACTCAGGTTATCAAGCTCAGGGCTCACCATCCTAATTATCTAATTAAATTTATTTAATTAGATAATGCTAGGAGAATTACATCTAAATTTTTTATGACTATTGCATGTCGGTTGAGGTTGAAGTTAAACATCCAATACCTCATGTTCACACCCAGAACGGCCTAGAAGAGGCATTCATTAAGTGCTTACAAATGATTGCTCGATCGTTGGTCATACGTACCAAGCTCCCGATTGCTGTGTTAGGGCCATGCAATATTGCACGCAACCATGTTTATCCGTTTAAGGCCTGTTGCGACCCAACCATATAGCGTCCTTCAGTTGGTTACCAGATACGAACTCGATATATCGAATTTGTGCGTTTTTGGTTGTGTGGCCTATGTGTTGATTTCGCCGCCCTTACGTACAAAAATAGGGGCCTCAGCAAAGGATGAGAATCTATGTCAGATATGATTCTCCTTCAATCATTCATTACCTAGAACCTTGGATAGCGATATGTTTACCGCTCGTTTCACAGATTATCACCCTATGAGACAGTTTTCTTGTCGTTATGGGGAGATAAGAACGTCAACTTTCCTGATGAACAACGCGAATTATTGTGAACAACTCCTACTTTGTCTCATTTAGATCATAGCATCGCTCAGTCTGAAACTGAAGTGTAACGCATATTAGATTTTTAAAGCATAGCTCAGAGCATGCCAAATGTTTTCATCGATCTAGCAGTAAGTAACAAGATCACATATTCCAGTTGCAAATGTGCTTGCAAAGATGGATGTACTAAATGTACAACGGACTTCCTTTTTGGAGGCCCGGGACGTCACTTTGGCCGATCCACGTACATTAGCGGCTAGCCAATCATCTGCCCCTATATAAAAGCGTGGCAGACCTCTTGGTTGAAATGATTCACACCCCTGGAAGAGGAAACCTATGGCACAGGCCCCTGCTAAGTCTACCATGAATCTAACTGTCACTCACTCATTCTATCCAACTCATGAGGAAATTCTAGATTACGGAAGCGCCCTTGAAGAGACGAATTCTCTTCTTGAGAATCGTGAGATTTTGGTCTATTATGCTAGCTTAGATGATGTGTGGTGTAGAAATGAGATGATCGTCGACGATACATTAGCATATACAGTAGTTACTGAGATTATGTTAAGCGATTACATTGACCCTATTCCATTGATGAATGTCGACATAGAACCAATTGATCAAACTAGAAACAAGCAATCCAAGTTAAACTCGATTCGCTTGTAAAACATAAGGTGTTTGGACCTGTAGTTCATACTCCTCTATATAGGAAGCCCGTTGGTTACAAGTGAATTTTTGTTCGAAAGCCTAATGAGAAGAACAAAATTGTGATTTCAAAGCTCGTCTATTGCACAAGACTTCTCACAACACCCCGAGATTGACTATGATGAAATTTATTCACCTCGTTATGGATGTGATTACTTTCGCTACCTTATCAGTTTGGTAGTTTTCGAAAATTAAGTATACAGCTAATAGACGTAGTAACTGAATATCTCTATGAGGATCTTGATACAGAAATTTACATGAAAGTTCCGAACTGACTTACATTGACTGGATCAAATATTTCCAAACCCCGGAACACTGCTTTCAATTCGGCTGAGGCGTTCACTCTACATTTTGAAGCAATCGAAATAATGTGGTATAATTGTCTGAGTGAGTATTTGACTAGTCAGGGATATGTAACAACTGAACTATGCCCTTATGTGTTTGTTAAGAAGTCATATTCTGATTTTGCGATTATTGCAGTATATGTCGATGATATGAATCTTATCAGAATCCCTAAAGAGCTCGCGAGAACTATCGCGCACCTGAAGTCGAATTTGAGATGAAATATCTAGGAAATACTCGATATTGTCTTGGTTTCGAGATAGAGCACTGTTTGGATGGAATCTTAGTACATCAATCGAATTATACCTAGAAGGTGTTGCACTACTTTAATAAGGATAAACCGAAACCTTCGAGTGCTTCTATAGTCGTTCGATCGCTAGATGCAAAACGAGATCCCTTCCGTTCGAATGAGGATGATGAAGAGATTTTGGAGCCTAAAGTTCCTTATCTAAGTACAATATGTGCTTTATTGCACTTAGCTCAATGCTTTAGACCTGACATCTTAGTCGCTGTTAATCTTTTGGCAAGATACAGTAATGCACCAACACAAAGACACTGGACTGGTGTTAAAGACATCTTCCGTTACCTTAAGGGTATTATTGGGCTTGTTCTATCCCTACAAATCCTTAAGTGATGCCAAACCCCCGTATCTCAAGTCGATTCTCACCTTGTTGTTTCTGTCGACGCAAGATACTTATCTGATCTGCACAAGGAGCGTTCTCAAACGGATTATGTTTTTACCGTTAGAGGCACCACAATTTCTTGGAGGTCAACTAAACAGACCTTAGTTGCCACTTTGTCTAACCATGCTAAAATTCTTGCCTTATACGAAGCAACTTGGAAATGCTCTTGGTTGAGAGTAGTTATGGGCCATATTCGAAGCTCATGCAATCTTTACCCCGTCATTGATGTCCCGACGACGATCTATGAAGACAACACAACATGCATCGAACAGCTTAAGAAGGGTTACATCAAAGGAGACAACACCAAACACATTACGTCGAAATTCTTCTTCTCACATCAACAACAAGAGCATCAGAAGATTGAAGTCACGCAAATCCATTCACAAGACAATCTGGCCGACCTTTTCACCAAATCACTACCAAATGTGACGTTTCAGAAGCTTGTTTAAGGAATTGGTATGCGTAAACTTTCTGAGTTGTAACATTGTTAGTTCTCTTTGGAATTGTGTCAAACTCAAGGGGAGTATCCTGAAGTATACTTATTTGATCTTAATGTACTATTTTTCCCTACGATTAGGAGCATTTTCCCACTAGGTTTTAACGAGGCACCCACCTTGGGTTGATCATATCCCTAATGACGTCATGTAGACGTTTCGTTTGACTTTGCATTTCTCACGTATTTTTCCTTAAACTATGGATTTTGTCCCTACTCGAGTTTTTACCACATCCATAGGGTTTTTTGTGAGACTTACTTCCTTACGCAAGTTCCTACCTTATTTGAGAATAACGTGTTCCCAAAATCAGTGTCGACGAGTCAACTTCCTCAATTACTACATGATGCTTAATCAACTTGAGTATTTACACACTTAAGGGGAAGTGTTGTAAACTTCTAGTTTAAGTGTAATTGTGTAAATCCTAGATTATATTTTATTATAGTTATTCTTTCCTATATGGACTTGTATTCCTTGGGGATGAAGGATTTCTTTCTCTCTTATTACTATAAATAAAGGCGCTACATAGGGGTGAATAACACATACGTTCCTCTACATAATTCTATAAACACATCTTTCTCTGTGCCGCCAGCCCCCTTCCCCTGTTAGTTAAATATAGGCTACAACATTAATAACTTTATTGGTTAGACTTCAATTTTAAAATCGAAAACTGGAAACTTGTTAAGTTATTTTGGTTAAAATTCAATTTTTTTTTTGAACAAACAATATCATCTACACTAAGGGAAGGGGTGAGCTTAGCCTCACAATGGGCTAGCAATAATGTGGTTCAAATTCGCCTTTGGTAAGAATCAAATCTAAGACCTCTCACTTACAAGTGAAGATGAATACCACTAGACTGTAATACTAAGTAGCGGTTAAAATTAAATTTTAAATTTTAAATTGAAAACTAGAAACTCGTTAAGTTATTTTGGTTGGGCCATGTTGATTAGACTGATTTAAGTTGGGCTTTATCCTAACCATTAAATAAAGTTATTACATATTTTTTGTAAAAATTCAAAATTTTGAAACCCTTATCATTAATTTTCCTTTTAAATTAGGGGTTTTTTTTAGCTAAAATGGTCTCTAAGATTTGCATAACTCATCATTTTGGTCCCTGAAATTTGAAATCAATAGAAGTGGTCCTTGAGATCGTCTACTATCAATCATTTGGTCCTTCCGTGAAACTTTAATGAAAATCAAAATAACAAAAATACCCTCAATTTAATAAACAATAGACCAAAATAATTTGACAAAAATTGAGGATATTTTTATCATTTTATTCTTATTTTATGGATATTTTTCATGGAATGATAAAAAATGATGATAGATAATTTCAGGGACCAATTCTATCGATTTCAAATCTCAGGGACCAAAGTGAGGAGTTATGCAAATCAAAGTGAGGAGTTATGCAAATCTCAAAGACTATTTTGGCTAAAAGCCTAAATTGGGGTGTGCACCCTACACCCTACGGAGTTCCTGCACGCACCTAGAACATGTAATGGTGTTGCACATAGATTGGCTAGGTTTGCCCTTTTAATTGGCAATGAATTAGTTTGGTTTAAGGAGCTCCTAATATTATGGGAAGTTTTATTTGAACCCATCTAATCTATCTCTACACCCAACTTAAATTTTAAATGTGACTTGTCTTTTTATCCTAGTGCATAATTACCATTAAGTACAAAATGAAATTAACAATAAAACTAAAATTTATCAACAAGCCCATACCAATAACAAACCTATTATCACCAAATCTTTATTTTTTGTTCATTCTAGCTAAAACTCTAAGCCGTTCTCATAGAGAAAGATAAGTTCTTTTTGAATGATGGAGAATTGGAGATGATGATTTTGAAGTTTTAAATCCTCCAATTAAGGTATGAATCGATTTATTCAAATTTTTTTTTCGTTTGATTTCACAACCAACCCCCCTTTTCAAAGAATTATTACTAGCAAACATATATAGGATTTAAAATTTTAAAGTCTAGCTACTTGTGTGACTATCACGCTTTCTTATTATTTCATTCGTGAAGGGTGGAGGCTATATTTTGCTTGTAGTTCTAATAGTTGTGCATAGTAGCAATGTAGCAACTATCCTTAAATTTGAAGGTGTTCAGTTCCTTCTATCTAGTGAAACAAATGTATGTATGTAGTCTCCAAAAGCTTCCCCATCTTCTTCTTGTTTCAATCAATCATAATTGAATTCAGCTGTTGGATGTCGAAAATGTTTCAAATTCATGAAAATATGGGAACGTGATTTTCAAGTAGGTTCGTAGCATAGTAAAACATGCCTTCAATTTCAGAGTTGAATTTTTAATCTTGAGTATGATATTAAAGCATAATCTTATTTTAATTATGAGATTATTAAGTACCCTAAATTAAGTATAAAAAAAGATTGTATGAATTCAAATAAAACTTTTCTAATATTATTCAGGATCTATAGCCCAAAATTTGATGTAATCTTCCCTACTCAGTTAGCAATATATCGATTTTTCATTAAAAAAAAAAAAACAAATTATAGCAATTTTGTATTGTTTTGTTAAATACAAGAAGATCAATAACAAATGCGTAAATTGCTCTCTGTTTGATGTCACGGTGCTTCACCAAATTGTGAAGTGGCGGGGATGAGCCAGATCCAAATCGGCTTCCCCAGGAAGTGAAGAACCAACTTCCGATTTGGTAGTTATTAGTTGCAGAAAAGCAGCCATGAATCTCTTCACCAGAAACAGACCCACAACGCGACCATGGCCTCTCAGAAGACACTCCTCCTCCGCCTCCCCTCTCCTCTACCTGACCCTCCTCTTCTCCCTCCTTTTCTTCCTCTCCTACTTCTTCTCTCTCACTCCCGATTCTCTCTTCCTCAAGACCTCGCTTTCCATTTCGCCAAATTGCCCCTCCTTTGGAGGACAAAAGTTCATCTGGTACGCTCCCCACAGTGGCTTCAGCAACCAGCTTACTGAGTTCAAGAACGCCCTTCTCATGGCCGCCATTCTGAACCGGACCTTGGTCGTCCCTCCGGTTCTCGATCACCACGCGGTTGCTCTTGGCAGTTGCCCAAAGTTTCGGGTTTTGAGCCCTGATGAGATCAGGATTTCGGTCTGGAATCATACGGTTGATCTCATTCGTAGTGGGAGGTATGTGCCTGTTTCTCTTCCTTTTGGTCTAATTTGGGGCAAAATTGTAGAATTTTGGTGGAATTGGAATGTGGGTTTAATTGGGTTTCCTTTTATTTGTATGTTGATGGCTCCAAGCTTTGGATTTTGCTTGATCCATTATCTGGTTTGTAATATGATGCTGGAAAGGTATTCGATTCGATTTGATATTGGTAGGATTTCCATGTGGGTTTATTGGGTTTGGTTTAGTTTTCTGTTAATGGTTGAGCAGAGATTTTGAGACTCAAAAAATATAATGCACCTCATTTGATATACGATGGCTGGATACTTCTTATGATTTGTTAAATAATTACGACTATGTTTCTCTCTTGTTTCAGGTATGTTTCCATGGCTGACATTGTTGATATATCATCATTAGTTTCTTCTTCGTTAGTTCGAGTCGTAGATTTCAGGGTTTTCTTATCCTCATGGTGCAATGTGAATGTAGATTTTACTTGCTACAATGAGTTGGATGCACGGGCCTCTGTGTTTGATAGACTACAGCAATGTAGGTCTCTGCTATCTGGGATGGATGGCGACGCAAAGTGTTCATATGCTGTTAACGAAGACTGCAGAACTACCGTTTGGACATACCAAAATGGTAATGAGGACGGGGCATTGGATTCTTTCCAGCCGGATGAACAACTAAAGAGGAAAAAGAAAATTTCATATGTTAGGAAGCAGCGAGATGTATATAACGCTCTTGGACCTGGTTCCGAAGCTGAATCGGCTATTCTGCTGGCATTTGGGAGTCTTTTCACTGCTCCTTACAAAGGTTCGCAGTTACACATTAGTATCCCTGAAGCTTCGAGTGATCGAAGGATACAAACGTTGATTGACAAGATTGAATTCCTTCGATTTGCCCCAGAAATCATAAGTGCAGGAAAGAAGTATGCTTATGATACTATAAAGGCTCCTTTTCTTTGTGCACAGCTCAGATTGCTAGACGGGCAGTTCAAGAACCACTGGAATGCTACTTTTTTTAAGCTAAAACAAACACTGGATGCTTTGACACGGAGCCCTCCCCCTATTCATATTTTTGTGATGACTGATCTTCCTGAAAGTAACTGGACAGGAACTTATTTGGGGGAATTGGTTGAAGACTTGCGTCAGTTTAAACTGTTCTTTCTGAAAGAAAAAGACGAGTTGATAATACAAACTGCTAAACAAATTGTGTATGCAAGTCATGGCTTGAAGCTTGGGACTGTCCCAAAGAATCAAGATGGAACTGGTCAGTTTAAGAAGGTTTGCCCTCCAGGATTGCCTGATGTTCTTCTATACATAGAGCAAACAATTTGTAGTTGTGCTTCTCTTGGATTTGTTGGGACTGCAGGGTCAACTATTGCAGACATTATAGAGTCGATGAGGAAGTTTGGTGTATGTTCTAGCTAATTCTGATTACGTTGTGAAATGCCTAACGACATGAGAAATTCTAATTCAATGAGCTGTACGAAAGCAACTATGGTTCAGAAGCATGCCTGAAACTGGTCCTTTTCTTCCACTATGAAAGCTTGAATTCTGAGCATGTACCTGAATCATAACCTAACGGCACCAGCAGGCTGTCTCGACAGTCTAGGCAGGGTGCTGGAGAGCAAGGGATTTGTTGAACATGGTGGAATTCAGAAACGGTTGCAGTCTTGATGAAGGTAGTACGCATCTCACGCTTCGGTTTTGAGAAGCAATTTGGAATCGTCACATCCCTATTCAGTTCAGTTTTGACTCGATAACTTTCTTCTTTTGGCTTGTCGATTGGTGCGTGGTGGTTCTTTGAGTCCAATTTTTTGGTCATGCCATTAATTATAAAGACTCTTGTTGACTTTAGATGCATATTTGAAGTTCTTTTACCACAATTCAATTTTTCTTCTGTAATGTATAAATTTCTTGGAACATTATTGTTATCTGTATATCAACTCCAAAGTGCCAAAAAGAGCAGTACTTCTTTCTTCTCTCGTTTGTAATTTTATTTACAAACGTCCATTGCCTGATACATGTCATACATGGGGATTATAATATTTCGCGTGAGCAGCAATCCAAGTTGAAGTTGCCCATCTTTGGCAAGAGCCAAATTCGTAACAAAATATGGACAGAACTTTTCCACCCTTGACAAGTTTCAGTTGATTCAAAGGTGTGAACGCTTACCTACTGACCAGAATGTAACGCACGAAATTGTTTCTTATTCTTTTGGTTAATAATATAAAACTTTCTGGGTGCCTTGTACAAATTTCCTTGTTCTTATTATTTTGACTGAGAAGCCGTGACCTTTGGTTTATTTGGTTAATAATATAAAACTTTCTGGGTGCCTTGTACAAATTTCCTTGTTCTTATTAATTTTATTGAGAAGCTGTGACCTTTGGTTTATATTTTTTCTCTGAGGAAACACAAGAATTAACAAGTTGTAGTATACTTAAACACAATAGGCGGTTTATTTGCACATAGTTTACTAATTCATGTGCTATAATACGCACACTTAAGTAAAATTTATTTGCACGTAGTTTCACTAAATATATGCACTTACTATAGCATGAGCAGATTAATAATGCCATGCATTTTTGTGAAAGTCGCACTGAAAAATTAATCCTTCGAAGTTGCACTTTTCACCAGTTTTATATTAATAATAAAATATCCAAAACCAAATATCTAGGGTGGTGAATTTACTAAATTGTCCTTCAGCTTCAAAGTTTTATAAAATCTACATCGTAGCTCCAAATTCGATTCCTTGCGCCCATGCGTCAATAGCAACAAATACTGCAAAAATACACTAAGAGACTGGGTCAAATGTGTCACGATACGACGGTCAACGAAAGTCAAAATTCTCGCCTCTATGAGCATTTGGGTATAACTTTTTATATTAAAGTATAGTACAACAGGGACGGAGCCTAACAGACTCCAGTATACAATTTTTCTCAAAAAAAATCTTATATGATTTTGTTTTTTTTTGTTTTATGTATTTTGCATACATAATGTTAATGACCTCTGTTTTTCTTTTATATTCTTGTTTTGTGGAAAGAAATAATGAGCCGTAATAATTTGGTCTAACCTGGTAGGTCAAATTTTGACCCAAAAAAAAAGAAGGGAGTTTTAACGAAACATTTTCGGTACTATTCACTTTTAACGAAAAACCATAATTTTGTCTTTTCTAGTACTATTCACTACACCTTTATTTGTCATTTTTCATTAAAACTAAAGTTTTTTTTTAAACTTTTCGTTAGTTTTCCTAAAAAAAAAAAAAAGGCAAGTTGGATTTGCAAGATTACTGTCGAGTCTGATTCAAAGGAAACTATCCTTTGTTTGACAGGTTTCATTTTTAATGGCAGATGGGAGACTTTCCCTATTTTCCATGAAGTTATCAAAATGGAGGAAGAATTCCAAGTCTATTGCTGGTCATGGGTTTCTAGATCGGCTAATAGGGCGGCAAATTGGATGGTGTCCTTTAAAAATATGGAGATGAGCGTTTTTACTTGGGTCAACAGACATCCATCTTTGTTAGTGGATGTCCTCAACAAAGATGGCCTGCCCTGTCCACATTGAGCTTGTGTTTTACTTTGGTATTGGTGGGGTGTTGCTGCTGGAGTTGTTGCATTAACCCCTTCTCTGTATCCTCCCAAATACCTTGTTTCAGTTGTTGCTTGCCTTGTTTATGCTTTGTTAGCCTGTCGTGGGCTTTCCCTGTAATCTTTGGCTTTTGTCCTAGTAATGTTATTTCTATTTAACCAAAAAAAAAAAAAAAAAAAACAGCAGGCAGGTCAAATCGTTTCCTCTGCCACTGGTAATATTTAATATCAGCTACGACTACAAGAAAAATAACATCCCAAGGCATGGACCAAAACTTTTCGATACACTCAACTACTAATACTATGAAGAGGATTCTTTCTGGATCCACTTTATGAGAATTCTAGAGATTCTCATATCCTAATCGTTCATCGTACATTTTACGGTCAGTTTTTATTAGATATTATTTGTGTTTAATTTTAAATATCAAATAATTTATGACTGTAAGATGCACGATAAATGATTAAGATATAAGAATCTCTAAGATCCTTACAATTTGAATCCGGATGAAATTCAAATCCCAAATACTATATCTGCTAATTACTAAAGCTTGCCAAAAATCCTTGACCTTGACTAAACACAATCAACAAGTTTTGGTCAAACTTTCAAAATATGGACAAATACATTTTGGATGCCGTTTGATTCCCTAAATTAAAAAAGTTGGAAACGAATATAAAATCGTTGTTTTCATGTTGGATAAGTACATTCTTTTTAGAGAAATTGGTGAGTGCAATGTTGAGAATGTGGCACCTATTACATGAATATGCTTTTGCCATGGAGAGTGGGTGAAATAATTTGCTTTTTCTCAACCATTGAGAAAGCACTTATGACATTTCTTCATGACATACCAAACCTCATTAAAGTTGTGTTGACTCTAAAAATTACTAAATCTATATGGCGTGCATGATGAGTAACAAAGAGCTAATTACGTCTTCTGGTGAATGTAGGCGTGCCAACTTACGACTGAGCTCGGTTGGCGAATAGAATGAATGTGATGGTCGTGTTGGACGCGCTGCTAATTTATGCGTACAAATGATCACGGCCGAGAAACTTCTCGCCTTGGTATGTGTTAGACACTTTTGGTGACAACTCACTCAGTTGAAAAGACTAATGAAATGATCTCTTTAATGAGAAGACCAAAGATGCTCCTCGGCCTTGAATAGATAACGAGCCGAATTCAAACCAGTGTTGTTGCTCTAAAGTAAAAATGCTCTACGATCACTTGTAAAAATATTTGATTGCCTGATTCATTCGAATTCAACACAGTACTGTTGATTTAAATTGAAGATGTGTTAAGGAAGTTAGAATATTTAATGATTTCTTAGAATACAGGAGATTTGCGCAGAGCGAGATTTGGACGGCTTTTTTTTATTCAACAAAAAGTCTTGTATTTATAGGGTTGGATATTCACTTGGACCCGATGTTGTTCCAACCGTGGATCTTTAAATCAACTTCTGATGATAAAAGCAAAAATGGCCTTCTGACATATCACACAGGTGGTTTAAGTGAATATTCCAAAAAGATCCGCAATTGGAAGCTGTCTTTATTAATCCTTGCTTGCTGACCAACCGATTTTATCCTCCATTCAAAGGATAATCACCAAATCCCCAACGGCAGCATGCATGACCTTATGCTCCTTTTTAGGTGGCCTGACATTGCAAATGGAATTCTTGGCCGATTTGCTATCTATCCCAAACATGGAGAGGACCATTATAACCAATTCACCATGTTATCATGTTAATCCCACCTTGCTAATACAAATTCTAGTCTAGCAACGGAAGGTGAATCACAATATTATCTCTCAATAATAACCACAAATTATCCTAATCGAACGGTCTAGAACACCATTTATTCAACGGTCTCGATTACACATGATGATTGTTGAGCCAAAAATAATCAAGAAAACTATGGAGGCGATATGTGGATTTTTGGGTAAAAAATACAAGATTACCCTCAAGGCATATCAGGAACTCTTATGCGCGAGTAGCGGACAATCATCGCTTATGGGCTTTGTTTCCTCCCTTAGGTAGGCCTTGGCTTTGTTGACCTTGACAGGGTGGCTTCTGGCCACCCCTACCATGCCTATTTTGGCGTTTTGGGCGTTTGTTTGCTTCAGGCACATGAGTCACCCCAGTAGGTCAAGCTTGATGATTCTTCATCAACAGTTGATTCTGCTTTTCAGCAAGAAGTAAAATAGAGATCAAATCTGAAAACTTAGTGAACTTCTGAGCCCTATATTGTTGATGCAGGACAATATTAGTAGCAGAGAAGGTCGAATAGGTCTTCTTTAGAAGATCATCTTTGGTCAAGGTCTCGTTACAGAACTTGAGAAATGATCGGACTCAACAAACTTCAGAATTATATTCATTTACAGACTTAAAGTCTTGGAAGTGCAAATGATGCCAGTCATGTCTTGCTTCAGGCAAGAAGGTGTCATTTTGGTGATCAAAACGATCAGCCAAAGCGATCCATAATGCACGTAGATCCTCTTCAGCAAGGTACTCGGTTTCCAGGGCGTCATGAATATGTTTTCAGATGAAGATCATAGTAGTGGCTTTCTCAGCTTCGCCAACCGAGTTATCCGTCTCATCTTCAATGGCGGGATGCAAATTCTTTGTAGTGAGGTGGAGCTTCACATCTTGGACCCACTTGAGGTAGTTCCTTCCAAAGACCTCCAAAGCGGTAAAGTCGAGTTTGTTCAAATTTGACATGTTCCTATCACAAAGTAGATGGACAATATGTGGTTAGTATAATGGAGAAAAAATCAATCCATTCACATAGGAGTAGAACATTCAGGTTCTAATAGATATGTATTGGTTTAAATTTGCATGAAAAAACTTTAGGTTTTCATGGGTGATGTTTTGAAGGAAAACTTTAGGTTTTCAAACAAGACATATTTTTAGAAACTTCAGGTTTTGAAATAATTAAGCAGGTTCATATGTTCCTACAAACAAACACAAATATATATACAGAAAAATGCAACAAGAAAAATATGCAAATAGAGCTTCAGGTGTATGATTATAATTGAATTAATTATTTGGACTTAGGGCCAAATTTAAAGTGTGGGTGAAAAAATATAAAACCCAAAATTGTCTAAAAAATTAAACAATTAAACTCGAGGCCCAAAAAACATGGGGCAAAGCCCACTGGTGGGCTGAGCAAATTTGGAGCTATGCGGCCTAGGCCCTAAAATTGGGTGGAATAGGAAACGGGCCAAGTTAGGGCAAAGCCCTTATGCACATAATTGGGCTGCAAGCGCAGGCCTAGATGGCAGAGGCCCAAATAGGGCGTCAATCGTGTGCATCGTGTACACTGATGCACCAACACAGAGGCTGGGATCAAGTGTGGTATGATGTAGGGAAAACACAGCAGCCACGCGGGCTGGGTTCTGTTGCAGCGTGGGACACGGGAACATCGTGGCAAATGAGGGTTGGTGTTTGGGCCAATAAGAGCTCCAAAGCCCGAAGGGCTGATGCTTACCAAGAACAGGCCAAGCCCAAGTGGGTTGGGATTCAGACCAGACACCCTAGCACAAGCTGGGTGAATTCGCTGGAGAATGAGACAGATGTCACCGCTTCAGACGGCCGTGTTATGGTGCAAAAATCACGGCAAAGAACCTTGGGTTCGACGACGACCCCTAAAATGAAACGGAGAGTAGAAACTCTCAACGTTTTTAGAAACCTTAGGAAAATTAACTCGGATATTCGAAGAAAAATCGATGAGATTCAAACGAATCTCAGTAAAAGAAAACTTATCGAGGGATGATCTGCAGGTCGTCGTGGTGATGATTCGAGGGCAAGGGTGGACTGCAGGCCATCCTGCAAGGGAGAATACGCCATGGGAGGCGTCGGGTTTTCTGGGTTTCAGGCTAGGAGCCCATGGCTCCGGTTTTGTTGTCTTGTCGGGTCATGGGTTCGAAGAACCCAGATTGCGTTTTCATTTTTTTTTTTTTCCTTTTTTTTTTTCAATTAATTCAAGGCATAAATGATATATAATTTAATGCATAAACGGTTTTTTTTTTTTTTTAATACATCAATATTTTTACACTAAGAGGAAGGGGAGTGCGGCTAAGCCACACAAAGGGCAATCTAATTTGGCATCAAATTCGCTATCCACGAGATTCGAACCTAAGACCTCTCATTTCCAAGTGAAGAGGAATACCACCAAACTGTAGTACTAAATGGCAATGCATGAGCAGTTATTTGACTCAATTCATGGCAATATCAAATTCACATAATTCAACAATTATGAATATAATGCATACACAGTTTATGTAGAATCTAAAATTCGAAAAAGTTGGATCGTGCATTATGGTGAGTGTTCATGCTATCAGGGCTGTAAAAATATCGAGATAAAAATTATTGTTTTGGAAGAACCTGATTGCGCGATGATATGGATGAACTGGTTTGATGCAAAAAGCTTCCACGTCAAATTCCTAAGCGCAGTGGTAGGAGCGTGCTGATTACATGTTGTGGCCTATATTTAACTGACAGGGGAAAGGGGCCGGCGGCACAGAGAGAGAATAAAGAGAGATAAGTTTGTAGAATTGTGTAGAAGAATGTGTGTGTTATTCCCCCACTATGTAGTACCTTTATTTATAGTAATAAGGGAGAGAATAAATCCTTATTCCTTTATCCCTAAGAAAGGACTACAAGTCCATATAGGAAAAAATAACTAGAATCAAATCTAATCTAGGATTTACACAATCACCTTTAAACTTGAAGTTTACAACAATTACATGGTTTTCGGTTAAATTCAAAATTTTGAAACCCTTATCATTAGTTTTTCTTAATTTAAATTCAATCTTTAAACTTATATCATGATTTAGATTTGCTCCTTAAACACATATTTAGAATTTAATGTGGGACCTATATGTGTTGCATATCATCAGACTAACATAATTTTTAACAAAAGTTAACCATGGAGACCCAATGGTGCACACTTGGTTAAATTTGAGGACCTCAATTAATAAATTTTTAGTTGCAAGTGACAATTTACCAGTATTAGAATGATGTTGAATTCTTGCATAACGGCGTGAGTTCAAACTCCGTCGATCGCTAATCTAACATTTAACCTAACAAAATCTATTATTTGACAACAAAAAAAATTAATAAATTTCTAGTTCAATGATGAATCATAAATTAAGATGAAGGTTTAGTGTAACCCCGTCAAAAAATATAAATTGGGGGTGCCGCCTCCTTTTCTTAGAAACAAAATCAATTTCCGATCACAAACCAACACAAGCTTAAGAGCAAGTTCACCCATGGGCTTTTATCATGGCTAGATCCCAAATCCAACCTAATAGTCACCTTCATCCATTTCCTCAAGCCATGATTGATGGAGCCTTGGGTGCAGCCATGTCGATTCTAGCCTAAGTCTGATCCATGGCAGTTATTATTCACAACGGATGAAGAGTTGCATAACCACAACAACTTATTCTAAATTAATCTCATCCGTTGAATAATTAGTGAATAGTAACTGTTATGACAGTTAGTATTCACAATTAGTGGAGAGTGGTAAGAAAAGCCCAAACAGTTTACTATTAGGTAATGGTAACTACCACAAATCCACTCTTAGGCCCAAATCCTCCAAATTGGTGAGAATGCTTAAAAAACCATTGGACTTTATTTTGAATATTATACTCGAATCATAAATAAGAAAATAATTCAAATTAAATGGACAAGCCAAACTTAGTAGGAAGTTTCTGAAAATAAAAGTTTCAAATAAAAGGAAGGAGCCAATCTACGACACAAGTGTTGATAAGTGCAGTGGTTGTCGAGGTGTGGGTGCGGTGGTGAGACAGTTATGAAAATGCGGTGGGTTCATATGCGATGGATGCTCCCAAGTCCAATTTCTGTTTTGGCAGCTGAGTTGTACCCAATGAAAGTGGGCCTCGAGCATGCGGTGGATGCTAGTCAGGTGAGTCGCTATAATCTTAATTATCGAGATGTATCTTTTTGGAGCAATGTCATTTTCTCATGATTAATGAGTTGTTTGTCTGATGATTGTATTGTAATTATCCATTTTTTTCTAGCATGGGTGGCTGTTTTTCCTCCCTCAAGATTTTTCCTACGTGGTTTACCTGAGACGCGGTTTTGTTGGAGCCACCTTCTTTTCCATGCTCTTTGAACTAGTTCTTTTGATCTGTTATGAATGAAAGTTTTTATTACCTTAAAAAAAAGAAAGTATTATTGGCACTCCAAAAATTTCATTCTACACTCCTCACAAGTGTATTTTTCTTTCTAAATATAGAAAGTCAAAAGTGTAGAATGAGAAATTTGGAGTGCCAATTACAATTCCTAAAAAAAATTGTGACAAAATGTTAGAAGTATGCCCTTAAAGCCATCCATTCGATGTCATAGATTTTGGAATATTTATTTTGTCAAACTCTTATTTAGTTTAATGGAAAGGAAATGTTTGTTTTGAATCACTGTTTAAAGTATGGTGTGCTTAATCAATAATAGAATCTAGGGAATACAATAAACCTAAGAGAGAAGTGATCTAAGTGAGTTAGATCAGCTAGACATTATTCGTATGTTCATTCTTAAAACATTCCTAACCATAGGATTATCAACTGAGCATTAACAATCAGCTAAGTTACTATGTGTCATGTCAACTCAACCAGGAGTATGACTAGTCTCAAGTCATTATTGTTAAACACTAAGATAAACACATAAGTGCTCAAATGGTTGTTGGGTACACTGAATAACAATCAAGGAGAGTTCTCACATACATTTCGTGTAGGAACTCACAAGTTGCAATAATGCAAAGTAATATTTTGACTTGAGACAACACATTTGCTTTGTAACTACATCTTTGATCATTTGACAATGTAACCAAGTACATGCCTCATCTTGTGCATGTTCCTAGCACTGTTGGGGTCAATGGTTTACTCATAGAGACATGTAAGTGTACAACAAGGGATCTTTATCCTTTTATGGTGAAAGGAAAATACTCTAAGATATGGTTCAAGACTCCTTTGGCCCAAACATATAGATATAACTTAGGAAGAATGTTCCTAATCATGTTCACTAGAATCATAGTGTTGTAGTTATAACTGAATATAAGATATGAAATAAATTTCAACAACTCATGAGTATTGAATAGAGGGACCTAATTGTGTCATGGTTGTAACTGAATATGTCCTCTAATCACTTCTACATAGTTTGGGTGGCCATGACATACTATTAAATGTCATTCATGGTTTATGAAAGTCCTAAAGATTAGCAATCAATAACCTTCATCATAGAAAGAATTGAAAGTGAGTTTTAAATTATGATCGACTAGCAAGAGTTACAGTTGCCCATTGCCTCGCTCATTGGAATCTAATGGCTCGTACACCATGTAAGGATGAGATTGAAGAAATGTAAATGAGATGGATATATACAATTAAATAGTTTAATTGGTATGGTTGATATTAATTGTGAAACACTATGCTATACGCAAGGGTTAACTTTCGAATGTCTACATGATCAAACATTAAGAGGACGAAAACAAAATATGCCAAAGATTTAATTAATTTTGACAAAAGATAATACAGCCCTAAAACCTAAGACCAAATTATAAATTAAAATTACAAAAAAGACATTATTAAGGTAAATCCCAGACAGAGTTAGAACTCAAATCCAAACCAGACTGCACATTTCCAGTCTTGTATTAACATTAACCTGTAAAACCCCAAGGCACGGCGGCCCTCTAAACTGCGTGGATAGGGCTACTACCTGAATTCATGCTTGAATTGCCGGAACCTGGATTTGCATGGAAAGCAGACTGCCTAGACGACCCTTCAACCATTTTTAGCGTAAGCGAGGACGGACCAGAATGACCTAGAGGCTCCCCTAAACTCAGTTTTGACATGCCTACTAGCTCATCAACATTTATCGGGCTCTTTGAATGTATTGCCGTTGGCTTCAGAACCTCATGTTTATCCGTCATAGTGGTCTCGGCAGTGTATCCAGACCACAAGGGATAAGGAATCGGGAAAGGTGAGAAATAAGCAGGACATACCATTGGGTAATATGACTGTGAGGTATCAGGATTTGGAGCGGCCGGTTCTCCATCTGAGTTGGTGGAATCCATTGATTCGCATTCTTCATCCAAAGGTGGAGGAGCAGGCAATGGATTATTGCTTTGAGTTTCAGCTTCTGGATAGTTACCAGGTAAGAGGTCCAGTGGTTCCATTTGGGTTTCAACTGACTGCACAAATTTTTTCAAGATAGCATATGTAAATATCGTATCAACAAAAAACGAGAGAATTATGCATTGTGATGCAGATTAATTAAAGTATGGACCTTCTAACCAAACAAATACTGCACTCAAATATCAAGAGACTCAAGACAGAAGTATAGGTTCTTTCTACACACAATGGACATGACCTTTTAAGTGTAAAGAATCAAAATAAACAGTCAACACAAATTGGTGAGCACACCATACAGTGTTAACCATAGGATAGAAGAAGCTCAAAACAGTAAATAGTTCATGTTGCATGCTTGAATGTGAAACACATACGCTTACTGGTTATGCAAGACGGAAAAAATACTTACATCATCTGCTACAATATCAAAGAGGCTGGAACGTCTTTTTCTCCTTGACACATTAGTCTGCCTAATAAAATATTTCTGAGCATGGCTAGCCACTTGAGTAGGCGTTCTTGATATGACGTAATTGCGAGCTATTCCACGCCAATCACCTTTACCAAGCTTCTGCAGTCCGAGCAAAAACATCCTATGTTCCTCTTCAGTCCATGGAGTGCCTAAAAGAGAAAAAAGGAAAAACCAAATCAGTCAAGACAAAAAGGAAAACTTCGTTCAACTCCTTACATAAGATCCTTAGGTTTTCTTGAAAACATATAACGTTGATAATGACGCAAATATAAGAACAACTAACGAAGAATTTTTGTGTAACAAACAGACCATCTTCGAAGAAGAACAAATAAATAGTACATAAATAACCGTATGTTTAGTCAAATGCTGGTTCAGACCACATGATCGAACATTCTGGAAAATATATTGCACTAAATCTGAAAGTTTCCAACGCCCCTATTGCATATCAAGTGACCTCTCATACTGAATGAGATGATTAATCAGGCATCCTATTAAATGAAGTCCAAAATACCTGCGAAATATCTGCGAGAGGAGGGTCACGTATCTAAAGCCCTTAAACTTATGACTAACATTTGGCTATGGTAGCACCCTCGTAGTTGGGAGAACTTCTTAAAAAGATGCCCTTGGTTTCTGTTGCTGTTGCAAACTTGCACAATACTTAACTATTAACTGCCATAGTTCCTTCACCTACCAAAACTAGAATAGCTTCACCGGCGTTTGGCCCCCTCTAGAGAACCAAAATTCAGAGAGCTAATTATGCAGATGACATTTTACCGCATTGGCGGAAAGCATTAATATCTATTCAACCTGGTGCAGGTACGACCCCGATCCCCCTCCCACCTAACATTTAATAATTTAACCTACTATAATTAGCAAAAAAATTAATCCATTTTTGCTAATTGCAAAGCACCCTACTTTAAGTTAAACAGTAATAATAAAACAGTAAACTCCAAAACTATAATTACACTAATGCCAAAAATAATCAAACATAATATACAGAATCCAAATCAAATGTTTCCCCGAAAAGCATACCTTTTATGTTTAAACTAATTCAATTCCAACTCTAAACCCCATATAATTAATCAAAACATATATAAAAACAGAATCCAAGCATAAAACCACAAACCCAAATGATTTAAATCTAAAATTAAGCAAAATGAAAAAGGAAATTAATTCAAAGATTAAGATCAGAAAATAAAAGTGAAAGTGAAAAATGAACCTTTTTGCGTTCGCGGCTCGAAGACGATCCGGGCACGAAGTCCTCAGAGGCATAGCCGTCGGCAGTGGCATGGTCGTTGGTGGTGTCGCCGGGAGAATCCGGATTGTTGGGGAGGAGACCCGAACCCGACCCGGCATAGTGAGTCAGATTGCCCATACTAGCGCTCTTTCTGATGGAGCCGTCGGTCAATCGTACACCGAAGAGCTTGACCCCACGGTTCGGACACGTCCGCGAGTTGTGGCCATTGTGGCTGCAATGCGAGCACCTCCGAGTCATCGGTAATGCAGAAAATGGAATCGGATCGCGAGAGTTGGGTTGGTCGGATCGGAGGATCCGGATCACTTGATCCGAAAACAGAGAGGTGGGTTGGGGTCTGCGCGAGGATTGGGAGTTGGGTTTTGCGTCGATTTGCTGTTTCGTTTTGTGAATTCGTTTGTTTGTTCTTCTCTTTCGGACCCTCGAGTTTCGCAGAGCAGAGGAGAGAGAGAGAGAGAGAGATAGAGAGAGCAAGTAGTTTGATGAGTAAAACACTATCTATGTACCGTGGCGTGGATCGAGAGGAGACTATATGCTGTGTCGCAGGATGGTTTTGGAAAAAAATTTCGAAATATCAATGGTTAGAGATCTAACTGATTTTTTCAACCTTGAAATCTAATATAAAATTCGTACCACTGTGTTTTAAAATAATTTCTAGTTTAATTTTCAGTTTATTATTATAATTTATGATAGTATGAAATCTTATCATTTTTTTATCTTGTCATTAACATAAAATACTTACATAAAATTAATATAAATTGACGATCAGATGTTATTTATGTCTAAATTATCAACTAATACAAGATTTTACAAAAAATTATCTACCCTTACATATAGATGTTACTTTTGTCACAAAAAATTTCGACGTGTTAATACAAAACTTTACAAGAGATTGTCTACTCATGCATCTACACAAGACTTTGAAACGTGAAGTTCACACGTATATTTTACCACTTTACATTTAATATAGGACAAATTAATTGGGAGACTATTTAGGAAAGAAGAACTCCATTGAGAATCCGCCGATTGCATACATCAAATCTTGTTTTTTTCTTATCTAATCCTTTTTGTCATTGTTGGCAATTTCGATGGCCCACCCAACTTGAGATAAGTTTTTTTCAGACCAGTTTGACTTTTGACACATCAAAACGAAAGGTTCCAATGGTATCAAATCCTTTAGTTGATTTGATTTTTTCCTTTTTTTTTTTTTAATAATCGATAATATTTACATTAAAAAAATTAAGAAAAAGAATAAACATCACCATGAACAAGTCATAATAATGTTGTTTCAATTCACTTTTAGAGAGAGTCGAACCTAAAATTTATCACGTAGAAGTGAAGAACAATACCAAAGGTAAAAATCACATATATTTTGTTTTATATGTGCTAAAATGAAGCGAAAAGTCAAAAAATAAAATAATTTTTCATGGTTTAGTAATATCAAGAAAACTAATAACAAATACTATAAGTTTTTTCTTAAAGTCTCTTTTAATGTTTTTTTAGGTCTTCTTCCACCCCTTCAGCCCTGAACCTCTGTCCAAACCATCGGAGCGTCGCTAGGCATTCGTTTCACATGTCCAAACCACCGTAACTGATTTTCTTTCATCTTTCTTTCAATTTCGACTACTCCTACTTTACCTCGGATATCCTTGTTCCTAATCTTATCCTTTCTTGTAGGTCTACACATCCAACGAAACATTCTAATATCCACTATTCTCATTTTATGTACATATTGATTCGTTACCGTCCAAAATTCGATGCCATAAAACATTACCGGCCTATAAAAAATTTCCGTAAACTTCAGTGGTATATAGTACAAATTTGCCATCTTATTAGAGTAAGATACTCTTCTTTTTAACCGGATTGAAATCCTAGTAAAAAAATTATTGATGCCTGCAATAATTGGACGCTATCCTCTGTACTTTTTCATTTATCTACTTTATTGATATTTTCATTTTTCTACTTTGTCGGTGAATATCGTACTTTTTTTAACTAAAACAAAACATTAAATGAATGAATTAACGTCTTATCCTAACCATCCTACGAAGCTAGTAATGGAGCCTTGGAAGTTGGAATCAAGTGTATGCAAACGAAAAAGGACCAAGATCCAAACGCCACGTGGAACGCGAGGGAGTCGGTGTTTGGTGGCATATTCTTCTCTTGCGTCTATCGTTCATTAAAATAAAACCTTATCCAAAACCCATCATTCACAATTATCTTCGCCCACTTTTAATTCTATATAAAATAAATGGGATCCCCATTGAGTCTAAACTTTTAATCAACGGCTCTGATCTATCCCGCCGAAATGGACCATCCGGCGACCTAGCAGCATGTCATGCTCATTAGATTTCCAACCAACAAGCGCCAAAAATAGGTAGACAATTCACAAATTTTCATACTCCCCAACCATGTTCATTACCTCCAAGCTCCAACCCAATATCAGTTGAAACTTGTACTACTAAATTTAATAATAATATCAATTCGTACCAATCAGTATTGGACACTGTATCATATGAATCAAACAAATTGACAATTCATTAACGATTTTGATTATGACATTTGTCCAGTAAAATATTTTGACATAATCATATAAGAGACACCAAGTATCAGTACTCCTGTTTCTATTAATTAAAAAAGTTTTAAATTCAAATCCCCGCAAAACTACTAAAATGAAAATGAAAAGTTTCATGTTTAGCAGAACCCAACTCCTCTTTTAGAGGATATGATGGTTTTGAATTTCATCAGCTAGATGGTTGAATTACTCGAAATCACTTAACATGTTGGGATCGAAATTCAGTCTCCAAATTCCTTCAATGTATTCTTCTCAATCCATGAAAAAAAGTATAAAGAACTTCAACATGTTAATAATAAAAGCACTTCTGCCACAAGCGCTTATGAGCTGAAGTGCTTTTTAGAGATACAATCCCAATACAAACAATACCAATTTGTTTCCAGTGGAATTATAAAACCAGGATTTGTACTAGACCTATTTGATTATGAGAGCCGTTTATCATCACACAATAAAATCATCATCACGTACTGCAACTGTAAAAGACAGACCTTTTAAGTTGCATATGTAAGCCGAAAACGCTCTTCCAGGTAGTCCCCACTGCGGACGGGAGGAAATCTGCAAGCAGAATTGGTAAATATTATCTACAGGGTAACCTGATCAAAGCGAAATACGAGAAGTAAAAAAACATGAAATTTTGAGGAAAGCTTTACTCGTGTTCTAAACAAAATTTCACTCAAACATCCAAATAATACTCGTATTCGATGTTTTATGATTCTGCTCTCTAGAACATTGTTCCTTTACAGGAACATTTGCCTGAATAAAGATGGAGGACATGCCACGAGAAAATATCAGTGAGCCTTCCAACCTTTTCTACAAGGTGTTTTTATGGTATCGTGGAACCAACTCGCCCCGACACCTTTCAACCTATCCGACATTTAGTTTTTACACGGTACCATGAAATGAACTTGGTTGATATCATCACATTTCATTGCAATAGATATTTAGCATACGAAAATAAGGCATGAATTATACTTAACGGTCATACTGAAAAGGTAAAACATTGGTCTAGTATATGAGCTTGTGGATACCCTCCCCTTGCAAGTCGATCTTGTAAGCGCAAGTGTTTCCCGTGGGACATAACATTGGGAAAGCAGGTTTCACTAGGAAACTGGACTAGACTCCACAGGAGGAGTAAACAATAGGTTGGGTTAGAAAGCATTAGTAGCATGCACTCATCAAAAAGGGAAATGACTACCATCGAGCAACCAAACTAGCGTGTATAGAGTGGACCAACAAGGACATTAGACCACCGATGTTTCTTATGTATAACATACAAAATCTTGTAGTATATGAGCTGTTGGACACCCTTCCCTTTCAAAAAGATTTTCTGTTTTGTAAGGGCAAGTTCTACGTCATGACATTTAGCAAAACCAACACTATAACAGAGATAAGCTAAAGCATTGTGTTAGAAATAAAATATGAGACACGAGAGGACAGTCAAATGGGGGTTTATACCTTGGTGGTGATGCTTCACTGCAACAACTTTTCAGACATTCCACCACACAATCGGCATTGGGATCCATGAAGAAAGCCACCTGAAAATATTGAGATGCTGTTATTCAGCACTCTCAATTTGTCTTTTTCAATAGATCGTGAAGTAATAATACCATTTCATTGTGAAGTACAGTCAGTATTATGAAAAGCAAATAAAAATGGACCAATAGGCAAATGATTACAGAGTAGCGTTCTTGTCCTGTTGGCATCACTCTATGCAGTGTTGACCTACAAAAAAATGACAGAAGAGAAAATGTCTGCAGTCTCAGAGTCCTAGATTTTAAAACATGTATAACCACTGTAAGAAGAAAACAGACCTTAAAGTTAATAAATTAGAAATTACCTGAACAAACAATTAGTCCACCTCTCCATCATGTCCCCAATGTTTACAATGAATGCCCTAGAGATTCAAATTTGAACACCATCAGACGGACAAAGTTACCATCCAGTTGTACACAAATGCACTCTAGTAAACATGTAAGATGCCGGTAGGAAAACCAAAACAAAATACTGTTTCTTATGAATGGCCTAAAAGTAATAAAGCTATAACAAGCTCTGAACTTTTAACCGCATGATCTAAATGCTCCCTATCTAACAAAGTGAATGGAACTCCATATCCATAATTTGTTTTTAGGAAGCATATCCATATTTAAACATCATATTGCATTACATTGTTATATAGGGTATTCCGCATAAATGATTGAAGAACATAAGGGCACACAAATTATTTAGCAATCATACCATTATTTCATGAAAATTCAAGATCTTGAACTTACCCATCTATGTGAAGAACATCTTCCCAGATTCGAGGTTGCTTAGATTTGTCCCTACAAACCTGTTGAGTGTTAACAATAAGTCACAGAAAAGAATATCATAATTGAGCTTGAAAGGGAACCACTAGGTGTTCGGTGCTGAGAAAATCCAACAAACAAAAAGCATGCCTGAAGTCCAGGAACTCCATTGGATGCAAGGAGTGTGACCATGCCATAATCTGAATGAGCAGAAGCACCATATATTTCTTCATCGGTTGATCCCAGCTCACCTGAAATCATGCATACCGAAACCATGAAAGCAAGAGAAAAAAAAATAAAATACAGAAGACCAAACATACAAAAAATATTATTCAAAATTTTACAAAAACCAGAAAAGAAATGGAGTACTATGTTTTAGCTGAAGAGTGCTACTACACCTGGATAGTGCAAAAGTCGAAGAAAACCCCTTGGGTTATCCATTGCCCCCACTTTCTCAAAAAAGTCCTCATCCAGGTTTAAAGCCAGGGCAATAAGAGAGATTAATCTTTTTCCAGTAGACCTGAGACAGCATATCCAACAAAATTCATATATGGGTGGTGCTATCCACAACCCCATTTTTACTTCTCACACACCCCTCTCAATTTCCGGCAGTTGGATCGAATGAATTGAAGAAGATCAATAGAGAAAAATTAACAAAGGTGTGTGGGAGGTAAAAGAGGGTATGTGAATAGCACTACCCTTCATACACACACACACACACACACACATAAACGTTTATAATGAAAAGCTCCTGAACAACTATCAATTATCATTCCTGAACAACAGTTCATACTTTACTAAGTGCAGAATGCTGGGAAGTAAATCGTTACAAAGGAGAATATAACTTACATTACTTTTCTATAGTACGATTCCATTGTAGGCCTCCAAGATGGAAGGATATCTGTATATTTCCTCAACGAAAAATAGAAATGATCACACAATCAAATGTAGTACAGTACTCAACATCAAAAACTTCATTGTCAGGCAGGCTACCATAAACATTCGAAAATAGCTCCCATACCTTCTGGAGGCCATTGGTTCAAATTACTTTGAGTTGGGTCATCTAAAGGGCCGACATAAAAACTCTCTTTCGAGTCACCTATTTCACAAACAACCCAAAAGAGATAAAATCAACATCCTTTCTCGTTTTTCCATTCAGCTTTTTCCATTCAGCACAACTTGAAAACTAAAGTAACGCAAACAAGCACAACAGTTCAATAGATAGTACCTGAAACATTTTTTGAATATCACAAATATATTAACACTATTCAAAATGTTAACAAGAACATTAGCGCAACAAATTGTAACTTCAACCAAAATGTTATGTTCATTATAATGAATTCATCAATGAACTACATAATTATATTGAAAAATAAAAAAAAAACCTAGTAAATAAAAATGAAATATCCAACATATTACTTATCCTGATAATTTCAAAACAATTTCAGTACGCAGGCATGGTATGATCATTGTATACTAACCCATTTTTTAGTTTAACGTCCCTCCACTTGGTTTCTTGTATTTACACTTTAATCACCAAATTTTCAGTTTTTAACTTTCTACGCAAAAAGATTAAGGAAAAGATGAAATGGTAGGATGATTAGCAACCTTTGGCGCTGGAAGCGAAGTCGAGATTCTCCGAAAATAGTGGGGTGTAGCCTCTGTGGTGCTTGCGAGTCAATTTCAACTTATCTTCCAAAGGAAGCGAAAAGAAGTTGCTGCTCCGATCGAACACCTCTGCAAACAGCTCTTCCTTGACGCCATGATTCACCAGGTAGAAGAAACCACACTCTATGCATGCCTGTGTAAATACAAATATGCAATAATTATAGGGACATATACATACAACACAAATATAATTCAAGCTAATTAAATAAAAGAAAAACTAATTTTCAGAGAAATTTGAGGTTTTGGTGTAATATTGGAAGAAGGGAGAGAGAGAGAACCTGACGGATTGCATTGGCGGAGGAGATGGAATCTGATGAGGACAAGTCAATGATCGGCAGGTTCACCGCCGTCGTCGTCATCTGCTTCCTTACTTTTAGTCCTCCTGCTTTTCAAATCTCACGACAAAGAAAATAGTCACCGGCTCGGTCAACACTCGACCCTCGCGGCATTATATTTTGAAAGGGAAAAATTGGTGAGTACTTGGCTTTTTATTTTGTCTAATGATATTTTAATATAGGTTGTATTATTTTTGAAAATAATATACAATGTTATTTAATTTATTTTTTTTTTTTAGTTTTTGTGTCATTTCATTATTGTGCCAAATCAGAAAACGTGTACGTGTATTAGTGAGTACTAAGCATTACTCATTCTAAATTACTCTAATTGTGCTAAGGAAATTCGAATCAAATGCAGAATCTATCCGCCACATATTATTGGCAAAATAATTGTTCCATCATACAACTTTGGTACCACATATAGTGACAAATCACTTTTCGCTGGCGAATTAACAATACACAAAAACAAAATCAGGAACCTAAAAATATGTGTGTGTAACTGGTGAGTTCGAAATTAAGTTGAACGTTTCAAATCTTTGCGCTCTATTAAACCAACCACTTCATTTCTTTGTTAAATTCTCATATTTCTTTCTTGTTGTCATTTTTTCTATTTTGGCGTAAAAAAATAATGTTAGGAAGACCGTCTATTTAAACTATATTTTGTAAATTATATGAATACTCAACTATTGATTAAAATGCTTATTTATGAGTACTAGTGTTAGACAAATAAGGAATATGGTTGGAGTCCTTGTGTAATTGTATATAATATTATTATTGGAAGAATAAGCCGTCCTACAGCCGTCCTACCTTGTCCTACCTACACATTAGCCGTCCTACCTTGTCCTACCTACACACTAGGACGGCTACCTTGTCCTCTACAGCCGTCCTACCTTGTCCTACCTACACACTAGGACGGCTACCTTGTCCTACCTACACATTTGTATCATGTATATATATCCTTGTAATCTTGTAGAGAAAGATAATGAAAAAATAAGCATTCTCTTCCATTTGTATTCTCTTCCATAAGCATTCTCTTTCATTTGCATTCTCTTCCATTTTTCCACATTCATGTATCAATAACAAATATAATTTTTAGCCTACATACTTTTTTCGACAACTAGTCTCTCCAAATACTCATATAATTTTAAAATGTGATTTAAATAATTGGTCCACCTAGCATTACTTTTCTGAATACCAGATACTCAGTCGCTGATGCCTTGGTATTAGCGTCTATTAAATTAGAGAGAATACATCGAGGACAAACTAAAAATTATTTATTCTGTCAAGTGAGCATTTACAATTCAGATAAAACAAACGTATTTAATGTTAAACTAGAGCTCCAAAATGTTGAAACTACAAAGCCCTTCTTGCCTCAAGCTCTCGGCAATCGAAGTACGTCGACAAGGATTCAAAAAATCTCCCCACTCGTGCACCATGTTTTTAACTTGTATAGAATAATAATAAAATAATACATATTTAACATACAATATAGACACCATAGCTATTGTATTTTATATAAGTTTTTTAGTAGTTTAACTTTAAAATCGTCAAAATATTTTTTCTTTTTAGACCAACTTCAATGGTGGGCTAAAAGCCAAATTTTCCTTCAAATCCACTCTAACCCAAGGAGAAATTTTGGGCTAAATGCTAAATGCTAAATCAATGCCAAATTCCCCCCAAAATTTAGCCCAGAAATCGGAGCAGACTCCATCCAATATTTATCGGAATTTAAATTTTTTTAGATTAAAATGTTTATAAAATTAAATTACAATGGTCTACATATATTTTTTTTAAACATTTAATTTAACAAAAAAGCAGAAAAGCTCATCCTTTAATAATCTCGGGCTAAAATTTTAGGCTAGAACAGTTGGAGCAGAAAAGCTATTTCTGGGATAAAAGCTAAATTTTTTGGGCTAAAAAATTTGACTTTTAGCCCAACCATCGGAGATGATCTTACGTGGTCAAATCTGGTTACTCGTGTGTAAATTCGTTATTAACTAGCGATCCGATAACAACCCGATTAGTCATTGCAAGAATGTTACTTAATATTACTTAATATTATAAACATTGATTTGCTTAACAAATTTGAGTGACTAAACGATTTTGAAATTGAAAATATTTTAAACGTTGATTTGTTCGACACATCTAGGTGACTAAACAATTTTCAAATCGAATGAATATTCTAAAGATGATCTTTAAAATAATAATAAAGATAATGAACAATTCTGATGATAATGTTCATGCAGTAAAACATTGTGACATCGCCATATAAAGTATTAGTACTCCTGTTTCTACTATTGAAAAAGGTTGCATGTTCAAATCCCCGTCAAACCACTAAACAGAAAATTAATATTCATCTTTAAGTAAAAAATAATATTATCGTTTAGTACTATAGTCTAGTAGTATTCCTTTTCACTTGTAAATGAAGGGTCTTAGGTTCGATTCTCGCGAAAAGAGAATTTGAACCACATTATTACTAACTCATTGTGAGGTTTAACTCATTCCCCTACCCCTTCATGTAGATAATATTGTTTATTAAAAAAAACATATATATATATATATATATATAATATTAAATCTGATTGTGTTTCCATTGACGATTTGATCTAGCATAAACCCATCTCCTCTTTGTTAGAGGAGATGATGGTTTTAAATTTCATCTGCCACATGGTTGAATCACTCGGTATCACTAAACATGGTGCAACCAAAATTCAGTTTCCAAATTCCTAAGATATATTCTTCCCAATCCACGGAAAAAAGTACACAAAACTTTAACATGTTTATAATAAAAGCGCTTCTGCCACAAGCGCTTATGAGCTGAAGTGCTTTTTATAGATACAATCCCAAACGGGCCCTTGGTCACCAACTCAATATAAACAATAGCAATTTGTTTCCAGTGGAATTATGAAACCAGGATTTGTGAGCTATTTGATTATAAAAGCAGTTTATCATCACACCATAAAAGCATCATCATGTACTGCAACTGCAAAAGGCAAACCTTTTAAGTTGCATATGTAAGCCGAAAACGCTCTTCCAGGTAGTCGCCGCCGCGGACGGGAGGAAATCTGCAAGCAGAATTGGTAAACATTATCTACAGGGTAAATTGATCGAGCTACCAAACCAGTGTTTATAGAGTGGACCAACAAGGACGTTGGGCACGAAAAGATGGTGATTTTCAGGCACCAATGTTTCTCATGTATAACATACAAAATCTTGTAGCATGTGTGCTGGTGGACACCCTTCCCTTCCAAGAAGATTTTCGGTTTTGTAAGCACAAGTTCTACGTCATGACATTTAGCAAAACCGAAACTATGACAGAGGTAAGCTAAAGCACTGTGTTAGGGTAACTGGAAATCAAATATGACACCCAAGAGGATAGTCATATTGCGGTTTATACCTTGCCGGTGATTCTTCACTGCAACAACTTTTCAGACATTCCACCACACAATCTTCATTGGGATCCATGAAGAAAGCCACCTGAAAATATTGAGACGTTTTTATTGTGAAGTACAGTCAGTATTATGAAAACCAAATAAAAATGGAACAATAGGTAAATGATTACGGAGTAGCGTTCTTGTCCTGTTGGCATCACTCTATGCAGTGTTGACCTACAAATAAATGACAGAAGGGAAAATGTCTGCAGTCCTCAGAGTCCTAAATTTTAAAAGATGTATAACCACTGTAAGAAGAAAATAACCTCAAAGTTATTAAAATGCAAAATTACCTGAACAAACAATTAGTCCACCTCTCCATCAGGTCCCCAATGTTGACAATGAATGCCCTAGATATTCAAATTTTTGAATACCATCAGACGGACAAAGTTACCATTTGGTTATTCACAAACGCACTCTAGTAAACATGTAAGATGCCCATAGGAAAACCAAAACAAAACACTGTTTCCAATGAATGGTCTAAAAGTAACACAGCTATAACGAGCTCTGAATTTTTAACCTCATGACCTAAATGTTCTCTATCTAACAAAGTGAATGGAACTCCGTATCCATACTTTTCTTTTTTAAGGAAGCGTATCCATATTTAAACATCATATTGCATTACACTGTTGTATGGAGTATTCCGCGTAAATGATTGAAGAATATAAGGGCACAAAATTATTTTAGCAATCATATCATCGTTTTTATGAAAATTCAAGATCTTGAACTTACCCATCTATGTGAAGAACATCTTCCCAGATTCGAGGTTGCTTAGATTTGTCCCTACAAACCTGCCAAGTGTTAACAAGAAGTCACAGAAAAGAATATCATAATTGAGCTTGAAAGGGGACCACTAGGTGTTCGATGCTGACAAAATCTAACAAACAAAAACCATGCCTGAAGTCCAGGAACTCCATTGGATGCAAGGAGTGTGACCATGCCATAATCTGAATGAGCAGAAGCACCATATATTTCTTCGTCAGTTGATCCCAGCTCACCTGAAATCATGCATACCAAAACCATGAAAGCAAAAGAAAAAAAAAACAATAAAATACAGAAGATCAAACATACAAGACATATTATTCAATAAATTACAAAAACAACAAAAGAAATGGAGTGCTATATTTTAGCTGAAGAATGCTACTACACCTGGATAGTGCAAAAGTCGAAGAAGACCCCTTGGTTTATTCATTGCCCCCACTTTCTCAAAAAAGTCCTCATCCAGGTTTAAAGCCAGGGCAATCAGAGAGATTAATCTTTTTCCAGCAGACCTGAGACAGCATATCCAACACCAGAAATTCATAGATGGGTGGTGCTATCCACACACCCCTCTCAATTTCCGGCCGTTGGATCGAATGAATTGAAGAAGATCAATGGACAAAAATTGACAAGGGTATATGGGAGGTAAAAAAGGGTGTGTGAATAGCACTACCCTTCATATGTATACATATACGTTTATAATGAAAAGCTCCTAAAAAACTATCAATTATCATTCCTGAACAACAGTTCTTACTTTACTAAATGCAGAATGCTGGGAAGTAAATTGCTACAACGGAGAATAGAACTTACAGGACTTTTCTATAGTACGATTCCATTGCAGGCCTCCAAGATGGCAGGATATCTGTATATTTTCTCCTCAACGAAAAATTAAGAAATTATCACGTAATCAAATGTAATACAGTACTCAACATCAAAAATTTCATTGTCAGGCAGGCTACCACACTTAACATTTGAAAATAGCTCCCATACCTTCCGGAGGCCATTGGTTCAAATTAACCAGAGTTGGGTCATCTAAAGAACCGACATAAAAGCTCTCTTTCGAGTCACCTATTTCACAAACATCCCAAAAGAGATAAAATCAACATCCTTTCCCCTTTTCCATTCAGCACAACTTGAAAATTAAAGTAAGGCAACCGAGCACAGCAGTTTAATAGATAGTACCTGAAACATTTTTCGAATATCACAAATGAATTAATACTATTCAGAATGTTAACAAGAACATTAGCGCAACAAATTGTAACTTCGACCAACATGTTATGTACATTATAATGAATTCATCAATGAACTACATATTTTATTTATTAAAAAAAAAACCAGTAAATAAAAATGGAATATCCAACTTATTACTTATCCTGATCATTTCAAAACAATTTCAGAAACCAGGCATGGTATCATCATTGTACACTAAGCCATTTTTAGTTTAACCTCCCTCCATTTGGTTTCTTATATTTACACTTAAATCACGAAATTTTAAGTTTTCAACTTTGTAAGCCAAAAGATATAAAGAAAAGATGAAATGGTAGGATGATTAGCAACCTTTGGAGCTGGAAGCGAAGTCGAGATTCTCCATAAATAGTGGGGTGTAGCCTCTGTGGTGCTTGCGAGTCAATTTCAACTTATCTTCCAAAGGAAGCGAAAAGAAGTTGCTGCTCCGATCGAACACCTCTGCAAACAGCTCTTCCTCGACGCCATGATTCACCAGGTAGAAGAAACCATACTCTATGCATGCCTGTGCAAATACAAATAAGCAATAACTATAGGGATATATACACACACAAATATAATTCAAGCTATATTAGATGAATGAAAAATAAATTTTCAGTGAAATTTAAGGTTTTGGTGTAATATTGGAAGAAGGAGGACAGAGAGAGAGAGAGAGAGAACCTGACGGATTGAATTGGCAGAGGAGATGGAATCTGATGAGGACAAATCAATGATCGGCAGGTTCACCGCCTCCGTCGTCATCTGCTTCCCTTACTTTTAGTGCCCCTGCTTTTCAAAACTCGGTCGACACTCGACCCTAATAGCATCTTATATAATAGTAAAAAATAGCAGCAAATTCTTTCCAACCAAACTTTCAATTTCTTAGATGATGCCGAGTCATTTGATTTTGCTATCAAATTTATTAAATAATATTTTAATAGATTAATATAATATATAATAAATGTTATTATCATTGAACTCTACAAAAAGATAAAAAGTTTATTTTAAATATTTGATTGGTTACTTTAATCATTGGACTCCACGAAAAGATAAAAAGTTTATTAAATAACATTATTATTTAACATAGCGGGTGGGACAAAATATTGTATAAAATGTCAAATTACCACATAAGCTATCAACTATCATTTTGATGTTTAAAATTTGACATCTCCTTTAAAAATGCTCTAACGGCCATTATATTTTTGAAAGAGAAAAATCAACATTTAAATCATATTCTAGATGGATAATACTTGGGTGGTCAGTATTTTGAAAGAGAAAAATCAACATTTAAATCATATTCTAAATGGATAATACTTGGGTGGTGAGTAAGTACTCGCCTTTTTATTTTATCCAATAATATTTTAACATATGTTTTTTTTGGACTTTTGATGTCACTTTTTGATTGGGACAAATCTAAAAGTAAGTACATAGAGTGCACTAGCGAGTAGTATTACATATTCTAAATTACTCTAATTACTCAGGAAATTCAAATAGAGTGCAAGATCTATCCATCTCTGTCTCATATTGTTGGCAGAATCATTTCTCTCCTCATAAAACTCTGGTACCACATACGGTGACAAATGCACTTTTTTACTTATGGATTAAACAATACGCAAAATCAAAGTCAGTTACCCCAAAAATATGTCTGTGTGACTGGAGAGTTCGAATTGGAGTTCAAGGTTTCAAATCTTTGCTAGCTCTCTACTAAACCAACCCTTTGAGTTCATTTTCTTTTTCTTTTTTTTTTGTTAAATTCTCATATTTCATTCTTATTGTTATTTTTTTGTAAACAGTAACACTAAAAAGACTGTCTATTTAAATTATATCGAATGATCATCTGCTGATGCATTAGTATTAACATCTATTAAACTAGAGATAGTACAACAAGGACAGACTAAACATTATTTCTTCTGTCGAGTGAGCATTATCATTCTGATAAAACAAAAGTATTTAATGTTAAACCAGAGGTCCAAAGTGTTGAAACTACAAAGCCTTTTTGCCTCAACCTCTCAGCAATCGAAGTACGTCGACAAGGATTAAAAAAATTCTCCCCACCCGTGCACAATTTTTTTAACTTATATAGAATAATAATACAATAAAACATATTAACATACAATATAGACATTATGACTATTGTAATTTATAAAAAGTTTTTTTAGTAGTTTAACTTTAAAATCGTCAATTTTTTTTTTTTTCCTTACAGGGTTGAAACGGATTACGCGTGTATAAATCCATTATCGACGAGTTCTTAAAGACGACCCGATTAGTTAGCGTATAGATCCAAAATCCAATATTTTCGTATCGTATAAGAAACTGCCAAGTTTATTCGTTACCTCCAACTAAATATTAGTTGAATTTTTACTATTAAATTTAAGAAGTTTAATCATAAGCAATGGTAAAGTCACTTAGTACTGCAATTTAGTAATATTCTTTCACTTGTAAGTGAAAAGTCATAGGTTCGATTATCGTTAAAGGCAAGTTTGAACCACATTATTGCTAGCCTATTGTGAGGCTTAGCCCACTTCCCAACTCTCTTAGTGTAAATAATATCGCTTGTTCATAAAAAAAATTCATACAAATCAACATTAAACACTGCATCATATGAATAAAATAAATTGACGATTCATTGCAAAGATGTTACTTAATATTGTAAACATTGATTTGCTCAACACATCTGGATGACTAAATGATTTTCAAATTGAAAATATTTAAAACGTTGACTTGTTTGACATATCTAGATGACTAAACAATTTTCAAATCGAATGCATTTTCTAGAGATGGTCTTTAAAATAATGATAAAGATAATGAGCAACTTTGATGATAATGTTCATACGGTGAAACATTGTGACATCGCCACATGAGAAGGAACGAGTATTAGTACTCCTGTTTCTACTATTGAAAAAGGTTGCAAGTTCAAATCCCCGTTAAACCACTAAACAAAAAATCAATATTCATGTTTAAGTAAAATATATTGCCACTTAGTACTACGGTCCAGTGATATTTCTCTTCACTTGTAAGTGAGAGGTCTTATGTTCGATTCTTGCCAAAAACGAATTTGAACCACATTATTGCTAATTCATTATAAGGCTTATAACTCATTTTCCTACCCCTTAGTATAGATAATATCGTTCTTTAAAAAAAAGTAAAATATATTATTAAATCTGATTGTGTTCTCAATGACCATTTCCTCTTTGTTAGAGGAGATTATGATTTTAAACTTCATCTGCCACATGGTTGAATTACTCGAAATCCCTTAACATGTTGCAACCAAAACCCAGTCTCCAAATTCCTTCACTATATTCTTCTCAATCCATGAAAAAGTATTCAAAACTTCAACATGTTTATAATAAAAGCAGTTTTGCCACAAGCGCTTATGAGCTATAGTGTTCTCTAGAGAATCAATCCCAAACGGAGCCTTAGTCACCAGCTCAATACAAACAATAGCAATTTGTTTCCAGTGGAATTATGAGACCAGGATTTATAATAGAGATATTTGATTACAAAAGCCGTTTATAACCAAACAATAAAATCATAATCATGTACTGCAACTGCAAAAGACAGACCTTTTAAGTTGCACGTGTAAGCCGAAAACGCTCATCCAGGTAGTCCCTGCTGCGGACGGGAGGAAATCTGCAAGCAGAATTGGTCAATATTATCTACAGGATAACTTGATCGAGCTACCAAGCCGGTGTTTATATAGTGGACCATCAAGGACTTTAGGCACGAAAGCATGGTGCTTTCCAGACCCCCAATGTTTCTTATATATAACATACAAAATATTTAGTATATGAGCCGTTGGACACCCTTCCCCTTCCAAGAAGATTTTCGGTCTTGTAAGCACAAGTTCTACGTCATGACATTTAGCAAAACCGAACCTCTAACGGAGGTAAGCTAAAGCATTGTGTTAGGGTAACTGGAAATAAAATATGACACCCAAGGCCAAGAGGACAGTCAAAGTGGGGTTTATACCTTGGCGGTGATTCTTCACTGCAACAACTTTTCAGACATTCCACCACACAATCTTCACTGGGACTCATGAAGAGAGCCACCTGAAAATATTGATACGTTTTTATACAGCACTCTCAGTTTGTCTTTTTCAATAGATCGGGAAGTAATAGTACCATTTCATTGTGAAGTACGGTCAGTATTATGAAAAGCAAATAAAATGGACCAAGAGGTAAATGATTACGGAGTAGCGTTCTTGTCCTGCTGGCATCACTCTATGCAGTGTTGACCTACAAATAAATGATAGAAGAGAAAATGTCTGCAGTCCTCAGAGTCCTAGATTTCAAAACATGTACAACCACTGTAAGAAGAAAATAGACCTTAAAGTAAATAAATTAGAAATTACCTGAACAAACAATTAGTCCACCTCTCCATCATGTCCCCAATGTTAACAATGAATGCCCTAGAGATTCAAATTTGAACACCATCAGACGGACAAAGTTACAATTTGGTTATACACAAATGCACTCTAGTAAACATGTAAGATGCTGGTAGGAAAACCTACCAAAACAAAATACCGTTTCTTATGAATGGTCTAACAAAGCTATAACAAGCTCTGAACTTTTAACCACATGATCCAAATGTTCCCTATCTAACAAAGTGAATGGAGCTCCATATCCATATCCATATTTTTTTTTTTTTTTTTTTTTGAGGAAGCGTATCCATATTTAAACATCATATTGCATTACATTGTTGTATGGAGTATTCCACGTAAATGATTGAAGAATATAAGGGCACAAAATTATTTTAGCAATCATATCATCATTTTTATGAAAATTCAAGATCTTGAACTTACCCATCCATGTGAAGAACATCTTCCCAGATTCGAGGTTGCTTAGATTTGTCCCTACAAACCTGCCAAGTGTTAACAGGAAGTCAAAGAAAAGAATATCATAATTGAGCTTGAAAGGGGACCACTAGGTGTTCGATGCTGACAAAATCTAACAAACAAAAAGCATGCCTGAAGTCCAGGAACTCCATTGGATGCAAGGAGTGTGACCATGCCATAATCTGAATGAGCAGAAGCACCATATATTTCTTCACCAGTTGATCCCAGCTCACCTGAAATAATGCATACCGAAACCATGAAAGTGAAAGAAAGAAAGAAAAAACAATGAAATACAGAAGGCCGAACCTACAAGAAATATTATTCAAAAAATTACAAAAACAAGAAAAGAAATGGAGTGATATATTTTAGCTGAAGAGTGCTACTACACCTGGATAGTGCAAAAGTCGAAGAAAACCCCTTGGTTTATTCATTGCCCCCACTTTCTCGAAAAAGTCCTCATCCAGGTTTAAAGCCAGGGCAATCAGAGAGATTAATCTTTTTCCAGCAGACCTGAGACAGCATATATAACATCAGAAATTCATATATGGGTGGTGCTATCCACCCACCCATTTTTACTTCTCACACACCCCTCTCAATTTCCAGTCATTGGATCGAATGAATTGAAGAAGATCAATGGACAAAAATTAAGAAGGGTGTGTGGGAGGTAAAAGAGGGCGTGTGAATAGCACTACCCTTCATGTACACACGACACATACATTTACATTTATGATGAAAAGCTCCTAAAAAAACTATCAATTTATCATTCCTGAACAACAGTTCTTACTTAGTGCAGAATGCTGGGAAGTAAATTTTTTCAAAGGCGAATATAACTTACACTACTTTTCTGAAGTAGGATTCCACTGCAGGCCTCCAAGATGGAAGGATGTCTATATATTTCCCCAACGAAAAATTAAGAAATTATCACGTAATCAAATGTAATACAGTACTCAACATAAAAAACTTCATTGTCAGGCAGGCTACCACACTTCAAATTTGAAAATAGCTCCCATACCTTCTGAAGGCCATTGGTTCAAATTACTCAGAGTTGGGTCATCTAATGGGCCGACATTAAAACTCTCTTTCGAGTCACCTATTTCACAAACGACCCAAAAGAGATAAAATCAACATCCTTTCCTTTTCCATTCAGCACAACTTGAAAACTAAAGTAAGGCAACCCAGCACAACAGTTTAATAGATAGTACCTGAAACATTTTTCGAATATCACAATTGAATTAACACTATTCCAAATGATAACAAGAACATTAGCGCAACAAATTGTAACTTCGACCAACATGTTATGCACATTATAATGAATTCATCAATGAACTACATTATTTGAAAATAAAATGGAATATCCAACTTATTACTTATCCTGATCATTTCAAAACAATTTCAGAAACCAGGCATCGTATCATCATTGTATGGTATACTAACCCATTTTCTAGTTTAACGTCCCTCCATTTGGTTTCTTATATTTACACTTTAATCACCGAATTTTCAGTTTTGAACTTTCTAAGCAAAAAGATTTAAAGAAGAGATGAAATGGTAGGATGATTAGCAACCTTTGGAGCTGGAAGCGAAGTCGAGATTCTCTGAAAATAGTGGCCTGTAGCCTCCTCTCTGGTGCTTGGGAGTCAATTTCAACTTATCTTCCAAAGGAAGCGAAAAGAAGTTGCTGCTCTGATCGAACACCTCTGCAAACAGCTCTTCCTCGACGCCATGATTCACCAGGTAGAAGAAACCACACTCCATGCATGCCTGTGTAAATACAGCTATGCAATAGTTATAGGGACATACAGAGAGAGAGAGAGAGAGAGAGAACCTGACGGATTGAATTGGCGGAGGAGATCGAATCCGATGAGGACAAGTCTATGATCGGCAGGTTCACCGCCTCCGTCGTCATCCGCTTCCTTACTTTTTAGTCCTCCTGCTTTTCAAAACTCAGTCGACACTCGACCCTAACGATATTTTGACACATGTTTCAAATTACCTATATACTAAAACCCGGTTGAAAAGCACTGTTCACGAGCTTAAATGTCCTTTGGTGTCTTCTTTGTTTCATGTTGTCTTACATGCTTGGTACAGTGAACTGACTGAAATGCCCCTCATGTTAGTCTTTGCAATGTCCTTTTTTCCATTTCGTGCGCGGTTGGCCTCCACTGTTCATCATGCAAGAGGGGCGACTGTTCACCAGCAGTGAACTCCCCAAGCTACCCTTCCATTCCTTCCTTGCGGGTCTTTTTTCCCCCTCTGCTGCAAGAAAATGACCACCTTGCCCTAAATGTTGATCATCTTGTGTATATTTTTTTCTCATTCTGACCCCTCTTCGATTCCAGCGTTTTTTCCTTACCTAAGCCACATGTGGCAGCAATGGTACATACATTTCCACCAAAAAATAATTAAAAAATCTTACTGATCCACACCTGGCAGCATGATGCATGCCTTTCCACCAAAAAATAATTAAAAAAACCAAAAATCTTAACATGCATGCCTATCACCAGAAAAAAATAATTAAAAAACGCAACATCATGGCATCTGAAACAGCTCCCCATCACTGTTCATCACGTCTTTCTTTTCTTCCGCACATCGTTCCTCGCAATCCCTCCAATTTTTACCCACATGTCGTCCACTGTTTTGCCACGCGTCAATCATCATGAATGGGTTTTCTTCAATTGCATCTCTCCAAATCTCCTTCAGTTTCCAAAATCTCCTTGACTTCCCTTATATATATATATATATATATATGGGAATTTTAGATTTTGTGGGAATTATATATATTAGATTTTTGTGTCTTTTAGGGTTTTATTCTGAAGCTTACAAACCATTTTTGGATCAGGTATATATTTTATCTCTTTGCTGTTAAATTTATTTTTTATTTGTGTTTTTTGTTTGTTTGTGGTTCAATTTTCTCCTGAAAATTTAAAAAAAGAGGAATGGTCATGATTAAAATTAGTGAGAAATGCATATGCCTAGAAGAGTAGTCGGTGCAGTATCTTTGTCACTGTGGTAGAAGGTGTGCTAGGTTCATTTCATAGCTTGAGGACCATAGCTTTACATGTTATTCAAAAAGGTCAAAAAGGGGGATAATTTGAACAGTATAAATACACGAAAATGGAGATCATTTTTAATTTAGAAGCTTTTGTTTGTGTGTTTGGATCCTAGGTGTAACTAGATAACGTGGTTCTCTTTTCGTTTTGAGGAAATAGCGGTTTTTTAGGGTTCTGTGTGCCGCCTTTAGAGTTTAGTGGTGCTTGCATTCAATCTGTTTTCAAAAATATTGTTTTGTGAAGTGATGAGGCAATCGGATTTCTGGGGTTGATGAAATTGTTTGGTGTGATGCTCTTTCTTTGTTTGTATTAATTGATTTTATAATGTATTTTAAAACCTAAATTATAGATTTGTTTTCTGTATTGAATCTCAAATTATCAATGTATAGATACAAAAAATGATTTTAGCATGTATTTTTTTGAGTTTATAATGGTATAATAATTTGTATAAAAAAAATACGAGTGACAAATTGTGACAAAATTATGTTTGGCAAGATAAAATTTCTATGTCAAATGGTGAAGTATCACGACTTGGTTTCCAGTTTTAATGTTCTTTTTATGTGATGTCTTTGCTTTCATAAATTGATGCTTTATTGTTGATACAACTGATTTGGTTTTGCAGACCATAATTTTTAAGCGACAAAATTGAGCTGGAAATTCAATTGAGGTATGAATGCTTCCACTTATTCAAGTTATTCAATTGATCTTTTCCTTTACTGGATTTTATTTTTGAATGTTGTTTGATAAAACTAATTTGGTTTTGTAGATTAAGATTTTTAAGCGAGAAAATCAAGTTGGAAATTCAATTGAAATTGTAATGAATTTGCAAATTTGTCAAGTATATCTTACATTTGTGGTTCCATTTTCACTTCACCCATAACTATTGAATTTTGTCTCTTGGATGGATTTTTATAATTTCCAGGATCTACAATTGCAATGCCTTTGATGGATAAAACAAAGAGGACCTAGCTACTCTTATAGAGCTCCTTTCGCATCGTAAGTTAAAATTGCATATCATTTTTTTGCTTCATGGAATTCATTATGTTTAATAGCATACTAATTATGTGATACCAATTGTTATCTTGGCAGTTTCTAATCATTTGTAAAGTACGGATAAATGTTTAGAAGTTTGAATTATACATATGAAAGTTTCATCTATTATACTCTTTTACTAATTTTTGTTACCCAATCAATAATTCATAGGTAATGCTACTCAGAGTGGTTCAAAGAATTTCAAGAGCTTCATTCATCCAATTTATGCTCTTCATGTAAAAATTCTTTCAATAAGTTCAAACGTCTTTCGGTGTTGATAACATTAACATTCTATAACAATTTATTATAAGCTTTGAAACATTTTTTCATACGATTTTTAATCTCGCAGCAACGCGCGGGCAATATTTCTAGTCATGTTCTTAATTGATTATACTTGGTTGGTCACTGAGCACTCCTCTTTTTATTTTGTCCAAATGATATATTATTTAATTTTTTTTGGGTTTTTGGTGTCATTTTTTTTTATTTGGACAAATTAGAAAGTGAATATATAAAGTACACAAGTGAGTGGTATTACGCATTCTAAATTGCTCTAATTACGCTAAGAAAATTCAAATTGAATGCAAGGATCTATCCATCACATGTTGTTGGCGGAATAATTTCTCCCCTCATACAACTCCAATACCACATGTATGTGGTGACAGACACACTTTTACCTACGAATTAAAAAGTACACAAAAACAAAGTTAGTGACTCCAGAAATACGTCTGTGTGACTAGCGAGTTCGAATTTGAGTTCAAGGTTTCAAATCTTTGCTAGCTCTCTATTAAACCAACCCATTGTGTTCATTTCTTTGTTAAATTCTCATATTTCATTCTTATAGTCATTTTTTCGTAAACAGTAATGCTAAGGAGACCGTCTATTTAAACCATACCGAATGCTCATCTGCTGATGCATTGGTATTAGCATCTATTAAACTAGAGATTATACACATCAAGGACGCACCAAACATTATTTCTTCTGTCAAGTGAGCATTTATCATTCTGATAAAACGAAAGTATTTAATGTTAAACTAGAGCTCCAAAATGTTGAAACTACAAGGCCTTTTTTGCCTCAATCTCTCAGCAATCAAACTACTTCAACAAGGATTCAAAAATCCCCCCACTCCTGCACAATTCGTAGCCGCTAAAAAACCACAACTTCATCTCTGATCAACTTAGATGCACACAATTGCAGGAAGGAAGAGAAAATGGCCCCTCGAATTAGACAATCCGATTAAATGCATCTTAGCCGCACGGCACAGCTATAAAACAGTTTTGTCTACACTATAGTTACTTGCCCTCCGAAGGGAACCCCTTCAACTCAACCGGCACCTACAAGAAAGCCGCTCTTGTTTCTCTATATCCCTTCAAGGTTACCTCCTACCCAGACCATACTGAGGAAGGACCATGGCTGGACAAGAGTTCATTTTAAGTTAAAAGAAAAAGTGCATCTGGAATATCTTCATCGCTTGGAAAATCTTGTTCTTCGTAATGCCCTCGCAGTAGAAGCACGATGAGTGATCCCAATGGCTTTCTGTGGACTCTGCTCCTCTTCCTCGTCACTAGCTTCGTCAGACCTCCATCTCGGTCCATTGTTTAAGTTTTCGTCCTCAATCACATGACTCTTTTCTCCATATCTGAAGATTAGAAAAATAATTTGTATTAATGGAGATTAACAAAACATTCTCCAACGGTGGTTAACCACACAGGCAACAAAGCAAGAAAAGCAACTTTAATGGGGCAAGAGGTGCAAAAATCGTTGAATTCTCACCTCAAAGAAATGTCCATTGGGTCATCCTTGGAAGCCATATTCCAAGTTCTATTGTCCCTATCTCGTTGGAACCCCTTACTGTTCACACTCCGACGCAGGTCTGTTGCGGAATCTTTAAACAGGCCACGGTTGCTGCTGGGTGTAGTTACTGGATTAGAATCAGCGCTGTAAAAGTTCGAAGGACTTGAATTTTGGAATGGGTTGAACCTCTTGTTCCGTTCCGTTTCTGGTGACATTCTAGCATATTGATTGTCTTGGAGAGGGCTATTTGAAAGTACTCTTGATGAACTCTTTTTCCTGTCCTTGACGGATGAGGGGGGAGTAGCCCAATGAATTCCAGGAGTTGATGCATCTTCAAAGTTGAAAGCCTTGTTTACGCTATCATCAGGCTTCCATTGTGTTTCAGAATTGCTAAGTAACTTCTCATGAAGAATTGAACCATTGTTACCAAGTTCAGAGCGATAACTGTCAACCAACCCAACTCTTTTTTTTGGTGTTTCAGATATTGACGGTTTCCAGGAAGGATTCACACAATCCGACCATAAACCAAGGGAAGAATCAATGGTTGAAGGAATCAGCATACTAATTGATTGTGACTTTTGCACTTCAGGAAGTGATGCTGCTGCCATTTCAACTTCACTAGAGGTGGTAACAGCTACCTCAGGAAACTTTCCCGACTTTATTTCTTGTCGTTGGACTTCTGGTAGCAACTCCATGCATTTATCCTGTCCATCAAAAGCAAAGCATTACAAAAGAAAAACAAGGAGAGCACCATGCACCCACAAATAGAACTCCACCATGCTTCAAGCAATGGAAACACGTTTTCCTAGAAAGACAATCAGTATCAACACAAATGCAGAAATGTTTAACCACAAAAAGACTAGTAGGCTTCTGATTGTCATATAGCAACATTGGCTCAAATAAACTCCTTTTGTTTAGCTCGATCATACATTGCATTACAAGATACCGCTAAGTATCAAAATAAGAATATAAGCAAAGGAATTCACAAAACTGATGACCATATACTCCACCAATTAGGGTATACTCAGAGACCAAAATGTCCTCATACAGTCTTAACACTTAAACCACTTACGATTAATCCAGCTCTCCATCCGCTCATAGATCTCATTCGAGATAAAACTTCTTCACTGACAGACTTCTTTGAAGTGAACTCCTTCTCCAGGTTTTTAAGTATTTGATCAACTTGGTAAGCTTCAGAGTACCGGTACCGCTTAGAAGGGGGGAAAATGGGCAACTTATGTCAGCACATCTGATCACAAAGCTTGCTTTTTCAACAGAATTAAGTACTGACATATAGCTTGGATAAATAAGTAAATAAAATAATCTACAAACTAATAATATAAGAAGGGTGCTGATTTTCACATGCCCTTTTTAGTCTCTCACACACCCCTCTTTATTTCAGGCAATCGGGTTGAATAAATCATACAAAAACAATGAACATGATCAATCAGGGGTGTGTTAGAGAAGAAAAGGGTGTGCGTTTATCATTTCCCTATAAGAAAACCAGATGAATACTTTCGAAAATAGTAAGTGAGACTCCTGCTAAAATGCCACATGGCTAATAAAAAAGGCCTGTGATCCCTTCATTTGCAGGTCATCTTCAACTCTCACGTCATCACAGGCCCCAGAGGAAATAAGCTACTAATCTCAAGCTTCGGATGCATTCTGAGCTACAGAACTACCAACAAATTCATGATGATTTCCCTCAAGATGCACATGAACATAGCAATAGCAAGATGCTTACCACAACTACTCCAATTTGAACCGAAGTCAACAGTAAACATAGACAATAATTACCTGAATGTAGAATACAACAAGAAGGCTTCCAATAGTTGAGGAAGGATAATCAATGGTATAATCTAACAGGCACTTGTGGAGATGTTTCTCTTCATCAGAGTTCCAAGGCAACTCTATCACTCGGTCTAGCATGCTCCGTCGTATACAGAGGACACAAATTTCAGTGACCAATATCTCCACCCAGTCTTCCCAACTCCTATATTTGCTTTTTGAATCATCAGTTGCATCCCCCAATTCTCCAACCTTCAACATCTTCTCCTTGACTTTGGTACACAGCATTCTTTGATGTATAAATGCTTCGGTGAAAAGTCCACACTCTACCCTCACCCGAACTGCAGTAACAGCCTCAACAAGTGATATTGACGACTTTGATGTACCATCACGCCCGGACCACCGTAAAACCAAAAGAGCGGTATCAGGATTACCCCTTTCTAATAGTACTTGTGCAATCTTAGGATGAGTTGCTGGACCAGAGATCTCCGGAAGAAGGTGACAAGCTTCCTGAGAAATTTATTATGAAGAATAATTATTTAAAATTATATTTCAAGACTAAATAATCAAATACCAATATAACAAAATGCAAAACTAAATATTTTGTGGTTTTTCCCCAGTCAAGATGCAACTAGTTTCACATATAATCTACTACTATTTCAAAGTTTTCGTATATTCTTGGATCATAAACATCATACCATGAACCAATTCATCTAATTATCCTAACGACAAAATTAAAAAGTGGTTTACTTGGAACTTGAACAAGCAGCACAACAACAGCTATAGTCAAATAAATCCGTCTTTTTATTTTATTTTTAAACAAGTCGATTCATTTGACACAAAGCTTATTGAGATTTCTCAAGTTGGAACCTGGCCTTCTAGAGTAGCAAGGACTGGAGAGAACCCTTTTTTTAGAAGCCAGTCTTACCATAGACATGTGAACCATGCCTAAAATATAAATATAAATAGCATTAAGAACCTTGATACAATTGGTTAAACATGAAACTAACAGCACTAAATAAAAGAAAAATAGGCATTCAAAAGCATTAACCATCTGAAAAAATTAAAATGAACTTGCCTGCAGAGCTTTATCTGTGTGATCATCCAAAAGATAAAAGATTAAGGATTCCAGTAGTAATTGCCTGGGTATGCCAAAAGTAGCTCCAAAATCGTCTAGAAGGTGTCTCCATTGCTCATCAGGCATTGTCCAATGCCGATCAAATAGGTAATATAGAAACTGTTATAAATAAAGGAAATACAGGTATCCCTGGAGGTAGGGGAGGCAGAATTTATGCCCAGTGCAGGATATGCAGAATTAAGAAATATCCAAAATTTAAAGAAAAACAAAGGATACAATAGCTTGCTTCGCAACCACCAAATCTGAACTACCACATAGAAAAAGTATATCAACAGCAGCTCGAACATTTTCAAATGGATAGCATCCTGCAACCCCTTCTATCTTAGACCTGAGAACTGATGAAACTCCATCCTTCTGCAAAGATCCTAGTTTTAATCCCTCCACCAATTTCTCTGTATTTCCCTGCCCAACCTCCAGATTTACCAGGGCATCTTCAATAAATAGGGTACCTTCCTGTCCACTGGACTCTTCAGAGTTATTTACAGAATCAGGCCAAGAACGCTTAATTGCAGCAGATTTCCTTTCACGGACAAGAGAATGCCATGATGAGAAATCAGTATAACGAGGCCTCACTTTCTCAAGGAACTCATGTCTTACACACCATATCATAACCTCCATATGCTAAAATCAAAAACCAAATTTCAAAGAACAATTAGAAATTGTTTGCAGACACATAAAAAAATTTATTGGAAACCCAGTCTCTTTGGAAATCCATAATTGAGAACAGTTCAGAAGAAACATGTAAAACTTGACTAAACTGATAAGGTAGTAGTGATATATTACAGGTAGTGATTTTGCTGCAAGAAAGTTTTAGGCACGAGTGAAAAGATGCACAAAGGAAACAGTTAAAGTTCCATGAAATAAAGTCCAAAAGAATGTCACTTCTTGTGTTTCCAAAGCTTCAGAACTTCAGGCCTTAAAATAGTAGGTAAATAAATTATTAGTTCTTCGAGAGTTTAAATAAGTATAGAATACAAACTATTAGTTCTTTAGAGAACTAAAGCATGTATAATATGTTATCAGTCACAGAAAATATTCACAAATAAAAATCAGGCAACACTATCATGATAAACCAAAAATTAAACCATCATAGCAACAACCTGCTTTGTCTTTAATATGCTTTCTTGAAGCTGGTGAAAGTCATGAAGCTGAGCTGAAAAAGACCCTTTCAAAGATGAATCCAAAACTTCAATCACACTGGATATGCCAGCCAACTGTACTGAGAACTTAAGAAGTAAACTCAACATAGACTTCATCGGTTCCGCTTCAAGATTATCTTAGGATGGTAGATTAGGAAATAAAAATTATTCAAATAATGCAAAGTACAAATGAACAGAAAATAACTACGGGATTTATATTTGAAAATATCTGAGAAAGAAAAAAGGATACAAATGCCTTGAAGTTCTGTGATGATGTTCTGGAATGTTCGCTTGCACCAATCCTTCACAACCACTTCATCCAACAAAAAAGCAATAACGGGATCACTGGATACTGCACTTTCATCCAAACAAACATCTGTAACATCTGTTTATTCTATGTCAAAGAAAACATGAAATGATCAACATAAATATGAACAATTAACAGAAGTTGCAGTTAAGTTTCAAGAAAGACAAAAGGTCCTATAACGCACGAATAGCACTATCAAGAGGACATTAATCCTAGTTATCTGTTTAGCAGTTGATTCAAATTACTCCCTAGAATAATGAGTTTTTACCCTGAGGAACAAGAATTTTTATCTTTTTTTACGTACTCCCCTTTCCATATAATTGGAAGATATTAAAAGTTGTGGTCATTTTCTAAAACTGAACTCTCTATCACGTGAACAAATAATACAAAACAAAAACGAAAAGGTAAAGAATCGAAAGATCATTAAAGGATACAGTGGCATATCAAAGAAACTAAGTTATTCTCCAGGGCAACATCAAATAAAGAATAAAGGCGTTGGACATCAGCAGATATTTGCTCCTCCCCATCTTCTTTCTCTTGAAATCTCTTATCACATCTTTTGGGTATAAGATGAGCTTCTAGACACTGATCATAAAGGCGTCGGCATAATTTTGCGCCATTCTTTGGTATTTGAATTCTACAAATGGGACACACATCACAGCGCTGGCTACACTCTGCACATAATGAAGCATGTCCACACGAGATGAGCACATCCTTTACTTGTCGTCCACAACTCCTCAAGTCTCGTGTTGCCCGACAGCACTCAACTTTAGATTCATTGCATAAGTCAATTAGATCAATCGATGCCAACTGTTCCAATGCTTCCTGAAATTAAAATTATAAAGCAAAATACAAATGACTTCTGATCTTCTTTAACTACAAAGTACTAAATATAACTCCAGATATTACAGATCGTTCGATAAGGTGAATATTAAGAATAACCAAACCTAATAAATCAAATATTTGTCTGAAATTGAAGTAAATAAGTGCTTTAAACATAACACCTTTACTTCAACTCCCAATTTTGTGCTAAGTTGCTAGCCTAAAACCGAACATTTCCGGTACACCACGCCTCAATCCACTTCTCCACACACTCTCTTTTAACATTTCTAAAACCCTATATACTAACTTTGAATGCACAAGTTCATATGATTCAACTACATGCATCAGGGTGTACCTTTCAAAACAATTTCCCATTGCACTCAGTAGTAAAACAACATAAACAATAATTCCCAAAATCTGCCTACCCAAACTCCCTGTACAATTCACAAATAAAATTCTCCAAAACCCACCAAAACGTCATCGTAATAGTCCCATACAAATACCGCTACGGACGGATTTTGAACAAAAACGCAGACAAGTGGAACCAAACCGTGGCTATAGAGACAGCAAGGGTTTTAGGCAGTATCTATTTTAAAGGACGGAAAAGGAAAATAAATAGAGATGAACCTGAACAGCTCGACTATTGTAGTTAGGTTGCGGAGCATGAGAACCCGATCTTGTGGCTGGGCCGCCATTGACGGAGCTCGAAGGTCCAGTTGGTCCATTTAATCTCCTATCCATTTCTCCGAGAGTGCGAGAGGTGATTCCCCACGAAACGCTGGAGAGATGAATTGCTGAAGTGAGGTCGAAGCCGGTGGGTTTTAGGGAAGCTTCAGAGGTGGGGGAGAGAGAGTAAGAGAAGGGGAGAGAGCGACGGTTTTTTGGGAAAGGATAAAAAAAATTGGGAACAAGAGAAAAATTGACCCAAAGTGGGCCCACAAATCCTAGCCCAACTCAATGCTAGTTGGACCCAACCTCCAACTCAATGCTAGAAGAAGAAGAAAAAGCTTGAATTATTAATAAAATATTATTAGATGTGTATTAAATAATATAATATTGCAGTTGTTAATTATTCTTTTTTTAATCCAATACTACATCAAATGTTTTACTAAGTTAGTATATCTTAATCTATTATAAACCAGTCCAACTTGAAGCTAGTTTAATCCAATACAACAAACGCATCCTTAAAATCCTTTTAATAGGCTGGAGGGATTGGACCTTAAGAATAACAGTGGATCGGCAGGAATTGGCTAGGCTAGGCTTTGAATACAGTCTATTGTTTGGTGTTCGAGATGATAGGTATCATCATTTCACCACCCCTACTCCCTTGCCCATCAGTGATTGTTCGAGATGATACTCCTCATTTTTTATTTCTTCCTTAACTCTGCCTCTTGTAAGTCTTGCATTACAGTCGTCTCCATTGCGTAAATCAATTATTTTCGGGCCATTTCTTTCCTTTGGCCTTGCAGATGACCTTGGTACTGATTGGTTTGGCGGAAGGTTTATCTTTGTATCGATTCAAAACAATGTGCCATTCACGAGGGGCCGATTGAATTGACGAAAGGTCGTATTTGTCTTTGTTTGGTGGATCTTTGAACTTCTTAGAATGCTTGGGACTCAAGAATCTCACCTCATCCCGGAGATTAGTAGCACTTTTATGATACCTAGCTGCTTTTATCAAAGACCCGTGTCGCATGTTGACAACATATCTACACTAGTAGGTGAGATTCTTTTTGTTATTTGACCTCTTTCAATTTTACCATCATTTATCTTTCTTCCTTTGATGAACAAGTCATGGAGAAAAATTTGACAACTTGTATATGTGTCGTCTTTCAATTGGCTTGCAAGGAGCTCTTCTGCTCATGTTTGTTTCTTTTTTTGCTTAATTTTAAGCCAGTCTCACGTTGTTTAAGGCTTGGGTTAGGGCCACTTTGCCTCATAATTCAATTGATTAGGCTAAATTCTTGGGCTAAAAGGGCCAAGTTTTATTTCGGGAAATTCGCCACTTTAAACATGTTTTGACGATTGGTTGTACTATTGATCACACTTTTACAAAATTACCCTTTTGAACAATTTTGCTATGAAAGTCGAAACTGACCTTCATTAATCAGAAACCACTCAAAAACGCAGCAACATCATAACGACACACAATGACACTCTCCTTTTCCGATGTTGAACCACCACAAAGACATTGAGTTCGTGGCAAGGTTGATTTCAACAGTGTGAAAGTCAAATAAAGCTACATAACTCAAATAAGCTACCAAACTAGGAGTACTCTTTTATTATCTAAAAGCAACAAAAACTACAAAAATTGTCAATAAAGCTACATAACTCAAATAAGCTAAATCTTGCCACAAAAATTATCCCAATCGAGTTACAATCATTCTATTTATAAAGACTTAATTCTAATAGGCAGGAACCTAAATCCCCATCTTACAAGAAAACACAGAGACATGAATGCTAAAAATACCATTACACATTAATAAACTAAATTAGTAACTAAGAATGTGTTTAGAAGTGCTTTTAAAATGATCCAAACCATTTTTGGAATCAATCTTTAATAAAAATGCAAGTGAATCCTAGAAAAACGCTTGAAGTGTTTCTTGCAAAAAACATATAAATGATAACCGGTGCTTTTTCCAAAATATACACTTGCCCAAGTAACTTTTCAATCATTTTAAAATCATTCAAAGTTGACTTTTTAAATAGATCTCAATAAGACGGATTAGGATTGTCTCATCTCCTCTTTTCATCCACTTCCCTCTCCTCCTCTCACATTATCTATTTTGTCTTTGTCTTCTATATAAATTAATATAAAATATTGATATAGTTTAACCGTGACCGTTCAAATAAAAGGAATGGAAGAGGAGTGAAAAAAAAAAAAAAGGGGGAAATAGAATCACATTCCGAATAAGACACTAAATATAGGTTTCAGTCACGTTACTACGAAAGCCCAACATGAACTGGAGCAAAATATACAACTCGCAGACAGATAGTGACCCATCATCACCTTCAATTATATTCTCAGATGATCATATATACCGTCCGATTAACCGTCGACCTTTTTTACGCTTAAAGATGTTGTACACTGACTGCGAAACCCACCTCCCCAAGGACCCCAACCCAATAGGTCAAAACGTACAACAAAAAGAAGCAGGATATTAAATGGTCCAACCTGGCCCACAATCAGAAACAAAAGAAATAAAAGAAATAAAGAACATTTGTCAGCTATCAATTTCTCTTATTACTTTAATTTTAATCAATTACTCTACTGAAATTTTGTAATTAGTTAAATTTTCTCTAAAATTAACTTTAACTGATTATCTTTTTAAAATTTATAAATACCCAATTATCCCTAGTTAGATTTTAAAATTTTCATCCATCCAATTTTCATTCTTCTTTACCCCTAAAATTTATTATGTGTTATTCAAGTGATCAAAATTGATGAAAAATTAGATAAAAAAGTTTAAAATCTAGCAACATAAGAAAATTTGTTATTTATAAAAGTTTAAAGGGTAATCAGGTAAAATTAAAATTCAAAGAAAATATTAGCTAATAAAAATTTCAAAAGGTAATTAGCTAAAGTTCAAGTTCATGAAAAATTGGCAGCTCTGTACGCATTCCCAAAGCAAATCAATAAAGGGATGTGATATCCACACACCACTTTTTACTTCTCCCATACCTTTTTGGTTTTTAACCATCAGATCGGATGAATTGAAGAAAATCAACGGACAGAAATTAATAAAGATGTATAAGAAATAAAAAAGGGGACATCCCCTCAACAAATATGCCATAAATAAATAAATTAAAAAGAAAGGGTAAAATAGTAATTAAAAACCGTAACGCCGTAGAGTCGTAGGCGTAGAGGGTAGAAAGACCACAGCCCCTTGGTTTTCCGTCTCCCTACTGTATTTGTAGTAGTACAACCATTAAAAGGAAAGCCCCCCACCTCTCTTCTCCTCACATCACAAATAACCTACTCTCGCTCACTCTCTCCTCCTTCACTTTCTCTCTCTAAAAACTTGAAGCACAAGCATAAACTGATAAAGGATTGACGGATAGATAGATACAGTTTGGTGTATATGTATAGCCGGCTTGTTGGTTTGAAACTCTGAAGGCTTTAGCTCTGCGTGTTGATCAGGAATAATGGCGACAGCGCCAGTGAAGCCGCCGCTGCACAACTTCCCGCTCACATTCTTGAAATGGGGGACTAAGAACGCCACCGCCAACAACCACAACCGCTACCGCCGACCCGCCTCCGCTGAACCGGCCTCCGAGCACGACTCCGAATCCGACCGCCACAACCGGGTCGGGTCCTCCCGGGCCGATCGCCGCCGATTATCGCTGATCTCGTGCTCGGAAAACAAGCGCCGTAGGAGCGAGGAGAGGGAGAGCGATCAAGAGGAGGAGGAAGCTGAGGTGCTACTTCAGAAGCCCTGGAATTTGAGGCCCAGGAGACCTCCCGCGACGGCGTCGTTTCAAAAGGCAAGTGGCCCTAACGCCGCGGTTGGTGCGAACCGGGAAGGGCAGGAACCTGAAGGGCCGAACAGAAGTCAGAGCGAGATGATGCAGCAGCAGCAGCCGAAGTCGATGAGGTTGAGGGGTTTGGCGGAGGGGCAAAGTGTGGAGAAGAAGAAGAAGGAGAAGAGCAAGTTCTGGATCGCTTTGTCGAAGGAGGAGATTGAAGAGGACGTGTTCGTGATGACCGGGTCGAGGCCCTCCAGAAGGCCCAAGAAGCGACCCAAGAATGTTCAGAAGCAGCTCGATGTACGTCCACTTTGCTCTTTCCTCCTTTTTTTTTTTTTTTTTTTTTCTGTGTTTTTTTTTTTTTTTTTTTTTTTAATTTAACATGAATTTTGTTTTATTTTATGAAATTTTGTAATTTATTTGGGGTTGCATGAATTTGCAGAGTATCTTTCCTGGGTTGTGGCTGGTTGGTGTTACTGCTGATGCTTATAAGTCTGCTGATTCTCCATGTAAGGTTATCTCTTTCTCTCTGAGTTTCTGCAAATTCATGTTTTTGTGGGGTTTTTGTTGCTAATGGATGGTTGGGTTTTTGTTGCAGAGGTAGATTTGTATGGTGACCGGAAGATTATGATTGTCTCGAAACTTCGTAAATGGAAATTGCTGCTGCAGCTGTAGACTGGAAGCCTCAATCTTTGAGGTATCATGCGCTCAACTTTTACAGAAGAAGAATTGGAATTTACCCTATACAAGGCAGAACAAAAATCCATGAGAGGAAAAAAGGAGAGAGGATATCTAATTTCCTTTTTTAATGTCTAGTTTTATTTTTTTTGGCCTTATTGTATTGCTCATTAGGGGCAGGATGCAGGGTAAATCTAGTTGCTTTATATGGAAGTAGGTCTAATATGTAAAAATATATGGAGTTTCTATATATGTACATGATATAGCGTCAAGTTCAGACCTTTCTCTTGTTAATGGTATTAATCGATTAGGCTTGTCGGAGATTCGTTGTGCTTTCGTTCATTTTTTGAATGATTCTGATTGTTTGATTTGTAAAGTTTGACAGGCTCCCCTACATCGTTGGGGGGGGGCAGGTTTTGCATTGTCTTGCAAACTGTTTTTCAATACAGGGTTTATTGACTGCATGCTTCCTTGTTCTGGAAGAGCTCCAGTTCAACTGACCGACAAGGCAAACCTTTTCTGAGGTTGAATGTAGTGTTTCCCTGCATCTGCATGTTTCGTCCATTTAACTTTTCTTTTCCATGTTAATCATACTGATGCTTGTGCCCGTGGTAAGTTTTGCATAAGGCATGTAAATAGGTTATACATATAGGTTTGCACATTTAATATTTAGGCATGTGGGATACTATAGATGTTCCTATTGTGCATGAATATATATTTTGTGCGTGTATGGGTAATTTGATAATTCGATTCCTTCTTTAATGGTATTAATGAATTTAAAGATATATCTTATTTTGCTTCAAGGTTAGGATATTTTTTAGTCTATCCAAACCAGATTAATTAGTTAATGCTAATCATTCTCGACTTCCTATAGATGTCAGTCTCACATTTTCTGTCTGATGGTAAATCTCTGGTGTTCATGATTTCTGCCACTTTTCTTGGCCATAATCTGTTCTCTCTAGCTTCCTGGCTGTTAATAGGTCAGAATAGTCAAAGTGTTAACGCCCATGTTATTCCTTCCCTCCTTCAAGTACAAAAGGAATTTAGGGGAATTTGATCAGTTGCACATAAAAGCGGTGTTTAAATAGGCTTTGGGTTCAACTGTTTGACATAATAATGTTACCTTTATTCTTCTTTTATGTAGCTTGTCTTCTATCCTTTGTTATATTCTCATGTTACAAAAGCATTGCCTTTTATAGTTGCTGCTCTTTCATAATTTCAGTCTGGTTGGTGCTTGAAGTCCAATTTCGTATTCTCTCTTTTATTTTTCCTTGTGCTATTTTCAATTTGTTCTTAAAGTTCCCTTGTCATAAAGACTGTTGGTAAAACCAATTTCTGAACGGTAAAGGCACTTGTGTTTTATTTACTTGTTTTCTGTCATTTGATATGCTATTCCTACTGATTAGCAACGGCGTCGTATTAATACTTCTTCTATGACTACCAAGTGTTTGACATTTATTTTCTGCTTCACAGTCAGGATGGAAGTCAGCTTTAGCTGCTTCTTCAAGTTGAAATTGGTACAAATTGTTTTGCTGTGTGTGACAGGTTTCACATCATAACAATTCCATCAAACCTTCGGAATCAAATGTTTTCCTTTGCTGTTGTTCTTTGTGGCTGAAGCCTCACAGGGTGTTTGTCGATTGTTAAAATAGCTGAACAAGTGTTCGTATTCCTGTGCCAGCTCTGGTAAGCTTGCCTTCATTTCAAAGGTAGTATGATCGAAAAGTTAATCAGGTAGCAAATTATGCAAATCTTTTAAGCAGCTTGCTGTTTATTGTGTGAATTGTTGGCTTGAGCTCTGTTCTGGAATAGCAGGAGTTGTTCTTCGAGGAAGATAGTAGATGTCGAAACTCCACGATCTTGGATAACTTGATCTTTTGTTTCCTTTCCCTTTTCAACTACTCCTTTATGTGTCAAACTGTGATTTGCATATAAAGAGAGTATGATTCGGTTTTATTGGGTGTTTTCTTCGGTTCGTTTTTAAGACAAATATGAACATTGAATTCCTGGTTGCTATTTTCTGAGTTCTCTTGGTTATTGATGGCCCAATAGAGGAAGAGGTTGCTTGCTTGCCTATCTATGGCTGTGCCTGAAACGTGACGATCCCAACTTGAATGGAACAAAAGGATGCATGATGATAAACATGTCTGAGTAGAGGCATAATTTTTTTTTATATTCACCAAATGATGCGTCCGAGTCGTAGTTAAATGTAAACGAGGTCTAAGGATGCCCCAGATATTAATAAATGATACAGTGTGGACGTTATTTGGTGAACAAATTTAGTGTTGCGTAATATTACTCCTAGAGAAATTTTGGGCCATTGTTAGAAGAAAATCAAGTTGCGGCTTTTAACGGTACAACGTAAAGTGGCACTTTAGAGTTTAGGACGTTTCAAATTGGAGGAACAACCGAACAAGTCACCAGGAGTTCATTGCAAGTAATGCAACTTGACCACGGCCCTAACAGGTTTACCTCCCATACATTTATTTGACTCATATCATTCCCTAGCAAATTGTAGAATAATATACTTATATGTATTTAATATAATTACCATTTTGATAGTTATATGGTAATTATATTAATACATATATTTAACTTGTATTATATTTGACAGGTAGACTGTAACTGTAGTAAATATATGTAAAGTATTGTAGCCAATCTTGCAATTGATATTAGGAAGCTCAAAACTAGGATTAAACACACGATTGAGTTGTAGAATGCAATACCACCTCGGCAACTTGACATAATATAGTGCTACTTATAAATAAATGGTTCCATTACTAATAACACTATTATCTTTTGTAATAGAAGCCAACATTGCCAAGCTATTGAGGTAGTTAAGTTGAGACGATATTGGAATGATTCACGTGGAGCGCTAATCCGACTTTGAAATCTTGAGAGATTGTACCTCCATTTCCAACATTCCCAAGGCAATTTATGGAGGAAAATACGCTTGCTTTTCAGATTGAATAAAATCCAACCATGAAAGAAAGAGCATAGGAAAATAGTGCGCAATGCTGCGTGGAGGTAGAAGGTCTACGGCAATACCTCTATTGTGGATTCATAACTCATCATGTCTAATCATGCCCATTTCATATTTTGACACAACAAATAATGAACTGGACTCAGGTCCATTTTAATTGGTTATAACCTATCCCAACCAACCCACTAAGGGGTAGTGGTATTTTGATTCATGAAGAAACAACTAATTAAGACATTGTTTAATAGACATGACTATTTAGACAGGACTATCCACTATATTGAAGGCATTTTGAAATAAGAAGTGGGAGAGAATTGCCACTCAGTACTACGATCTGGTGATATTCCTCTTCATTTGGAAGTGAGAGGTCTTAGGTTGGAATCTTGTGGATGGCGAATTCGATACCAAATTAGATTGCTCATAATGTAGCTTAGCTGGAAAAAAAAACTCGCAAAGAAAAAATATTCCTACTAGGCCCCACCAAAATAATAGGATTAACCCTTATTATATTTTCAAGTGTGGTTTCGATATATCAAGTGCCTTCATAACATAATAAATTTGTAGCCTAGTTCGTTAAAAATTTTCACTATACATAAAATGTTTATGTGCTCAATTTTTTTTCCTCCAGTATCACTTATAAAAAAAAGTGCATTTGAAATAATTCCATGACTTGTCTTGCACTCAATCAAAAATGATATTGAAAAGTTCCAATGAAAGACTTTTTGGGTTTTTTAAAAAGAACAAATAACTTCATAAATTAAGAAGAAGAGCAATACATCAATATGATTAGGCAAAATAGTTAATCAATTGAAACATTACTCATAACCCGAATCATAATATTCTGCTTTGGGCCTGGCTTAATCAATATTGAACTAAGAGGTCATACATTTCAGGTTGCTCCAGCTCGACACCGGCCTAAAATTTTGGCCAGAAGTTAAAAACTTCCCCTAAAATCTCAACCAAACGTAACCTAACTCTTTCTTCGGCATGGAAGAGTTGAAGTTAGGACTCCAAGCTTGTGTGGATGATGCCACAAAACCTTTTTATATTTTACATGTAATGGATAAGTAAAATTCTTCATGGATAAATTATTGTTAATTTGACTAATGTGGAACTAGCGATTCACTCGAAACTTGGTGTTTTCTTTATTTTGGCTCTACTTCTACAACAGAAAATTCACGATTTTCCTGACCCATTTAATGATAAAATGACATAAGAATGAAGACAAAAATTGAAAGAAAATCGGGAAAAGTCGCACAGTTGCAAGTTCAAGAGGAAAGTGAGATTTTTTTTCCAAACGCGTACCATATAAACGAAAACAAAATCAAATGTTCTACACCCGGGCCGAAAACTAAATTTACAAGGACCCAAAGGCCCAGTTATATTGGATCTTCAACAGAATTAGGGCTAATTGGCTGTAGCTCATTAGCATATAGCAACCATTTTTCTCTACATAAAGCGTGTTTGACATAAAAGCGCTTCCATAAATAAAAGTGCTTTTATACTAAAATGATTCTACAATTTATCATGAATGATAAGTTTAGCAAAGTAAGAATTTTATGCATAAAGAAGTAATGAATAATGTAAAGCTTAGGTAAATTAAGAAAAAATCGTGCAAGAGAAATGTTAATGAGACTCTCAAAGACTCTTCATGAACTCTCCGTCGTTTCATATTTTTTGCACATTGTTTTATAATGTTAGCATCTGAATTATGCCAAAAAATATGAGGTATCGGAGAATCCATAAATAGTCAAACTTTTGAAAGTTGCTTTAGCATTTGTCATCATGCAATGTAAGGAGCAGGAGGCTTAGTGATCAAGGTTAAATTATGCTATTTTGTTCATATGAGAAAAGCTCATCATGCCAGCTTAAGATTGATTAATTAGTTATAATAATGCAAGTAGACCACGTTTATGCTGAGATTAAAGCTCATTAACTCGACGTTTTAGGAAACATGCTTACAAGGACGGAGGAACCCTAGAATTTAAAAAAAAGGGCCAAATTCCATTTGTTTATTCCACTTGGTCGCTCTCATGCTTCCAACCAAGCAAAATTAGGTTGTTTCCTAATCATTATTACCATTTTTTAACTAAATCTAATCCCATTAATAATTAACTTCGATGTGGGACTTCTTCCAGAGATTTCCAATCTCTCTTATATATTAATAATATAATTCTCTAACTAAAAATGCTAAGCAGATTGTTTTAGAAGTGAAATTCTCTATACACTTTTTGTCATTTCATGTTTTTAGCATAATATCTATATTAATATTATAAAACATTGTGCCACAAATATGATATGACGAAAAGTACATAGAAATGTCACTTTGAGATAATCTCCTTGACGTCCCTCTTCTTTGATTGAACGCTTTCATCATTTGAAGTATTGACATAATTAAGTTGGAGAGAAAATTATATTTCATCAAAAGATTAATTAGTCTCAACTCAATCTAGTACCAAAAATAAAATAAAATAAAAATAAAATAGATATAAATTTCAAATGATTAAACTATGATAGCCTAATATCCTCTGTAATTCCCAATTATCATATAAACCCCACCAACAAAACATGCTTTTCCAAACACAATCCTTGATAAAATCATACCCACTTTTCACTTTTCCAAAAGTGCCCTTTATTTATGCACCGGGACCACCATTCAATCAAGTTAAACATGGGTATATTAGTCAATGCATCACTTTAATAGCACTTTAGACTATGAAATTTGGATGCACGTGAAACGAAAAAATCGAATTAAGCAACGATTCGTCCAACAGCTTAATCACATGCTGACCAGCTCAGCAGGTCAGAGAACCAGACACATGAGACCCACCCCAAAATGCCCATCAAAGTTAGGCCACCTTTATCGGCCGCGGTCGCACGTGCAACATCTGACGGCTAGGAAGAGTCTGTGCGCGTAGGGGAACCGGCACGGCCGGTCAAGAAGGTGAGAGGAAAGCATGAGGGGCATAGTTGGGATATTAAAAAATTTGAGGGCAAATCATTTGGGGGGTGAGGAGGTATTTGACCGTTAACTAGATCCAGCAAAGACATGGTAAGTTTGACCGGGAGTACACGTGTGGGTTGGACAGGATACACGTGTGCTTTGCTGTCCGTCGGCTCCATAGAAAACGGTGTGCCACGGAGGATCCGCAAGAGAGGTAATAATAGAAGAGCAAGTTGGTTAGAAAGGAAGGAGGATTAGGAAGCTCCAAGCCTCCAAGTGAAATAGTATCATCCAATTGTTCTTTGATAGGCAAATTAAAATTAATCAATACAAATTTCAGCGTAATGCATCACGGATAATATTTCGAGAACGTGCGTAAAGCTTAAACGATCTATGCTAAAAAATAAACATAACTTGACTAGTCTATACGCTACAACATTTGTTAATTGTTAAGCATGAGTCATATAAGAGTTGGAGAAAGATCTTAAGCAGATAGTGATTTGATCAAAAGACTACAAACAACCTGAACTAGCCCGAGAGAATCGCTTTCTCGGATACTGTGATCCAAAACCTTTTTTCCTTTGAAACTTTTTCTCAATATACAAATTTACATTTTGCACGAATAATGGCCTAAGTAGGCCTTGTAATTGCTAAACTATGTGTGTGAAAGTGCATGTGTATGTGTGTTGGTGTGTTCATTCATAAAATGCACATTAATTTAATTGCAAAATTAAATCAGCTGAAAATTCCTACAGAAAAGACCAGTTCAATTTTCATAATAATTCATTGTTGTTGTAAGCATAATTTACTGAACAATTATGGAATTCAGAATGAGAGAGGGGTGCGGCATAGAGAGAGATGTGTAATTGCGAGGTGTGTTCTATTCCACCCCATTGTGCCTTTATTTATAGTAGTAGAGAAGGTTAATTCCTTACCCCAATAGGATTACAACACTAATAGGATAATATTTAGTCTAAGAGATATGGTAGAATCCCATAAGGATGTCCTAGACATGTTAGGATTTACACAATCACATTCCTAATCTAATAGGATTGCAACACTCCCCATTGAGTGTGTAAATACTCAAACAAATGGCACATCAGGTCTTCATCGATGAAGTAAGTACAGTTGATGAAGTCGTCAGCACAATGAGCAAATGTGAGTCTCAGATTAACGGAAGAATGCATAAAAAGGTAAAACTCACAAAACCTTGCTATGGTAAAACCCAAGGTGGGAGAAAAACCCATAGGCTAAGGAGAAAAGTGAGAAGTTGTATAAAGTCAAAACTATACGTCTTCTGGACTCAAGTAGAAGAGCTCACAAGGGTATGATCAGCTCAGGATGGGTGCATCATTAAAACCTAGTTAGGTAGCAAAAACCGAGTGGGAAAAATGCTCCTAATCATAGGAAAAAAGAGTACATTAAGATTAAGTGAGTATACTTCTGGATACTCCCCCTGAGTTTGACAGAACTTCTAAATGAGAACTACAAGCATTGCATACCAATAGTTAGGCATACCAATTTCTCGGACAAGCTTCTGGAAGGTTGACTTCGGCAGTGACGTCGTGTTAAGGTCGACAAGGTTGTATGGGATCGGCTTGCATGCCTTCAATCTCCTGATGCTTTGCTGAAGTGATGTAGACGCAATATGTCTTGGCGTTGACTTCGTTGATGTATCATGGTAGAATCCCATAAGGATATCTTATATATGTTAGGATTTACACAATTACATTCTTAATCTAATAGAACTGCAACAATTGTTTATTTATTTATTCTTATCAAAGTTGACAAGCTTTCTTGTTTTCGTTGGCAGTTAATCAAAATGTTTGTTTGATTCATTGGTAGGAGCATGACTGCTTAAACAAAAAAAGAAAAAGATAGCTAGGAATCCATGAAGAAAGGGCTTGCAAGTTGTACATCATTGTTTATGTTAATTCCGTCTAAAAACCATCAAATATGTTGAGGTGGGTTAAAATATAGTAGCATATGGGCACAAACAGTGTGTGAGATAATTTTTTATTTTTGTTTTTGAAATAGGAGCGAGGAAGGGAGTGATAAAGAACGTGGGAGTGGGATTTTTTTTTTTTTTTTTTTTTATATAACTAGATATATGTTATGATTACATATAAGTGTGGCTTTGAAAAAAAACAAAAACAAAATTTGGTTGTGTGAAATTACATTTCTATCTCATAGTTCTTATTCATGTTCTATTTTAATTAGAAAGTTAAACTTGTAATTTCATAGGGTTTTAATTGACAATAAATGTTTTATTAATTAGTAGAGATAATAGACTGAATGACAACGCAACATGAGGGGACTGAGTGCAATTGTTGGATTTTTTTTCAACAATCAGGATTATAAGATCCGAATGCTCCGGGTAGAGTTGATTGGTAGGATCTTGGTCAGGATTGACGGGCTTTTCTAATGGCACATGTCACATATGCTTATTGAGTGGTAGATCCTACACACATTCAAAGAAATATAAGCAAATTTAACAAATGTCTAATGAATTAATGAAAACAAGGTAAGGTTGGGCGTATTTTGAATTTTAAAAAGTAAAGCAACGATTTTTTAATTTTAAGTGACAAAGTAAAATCAAAATCGAGTTTTCTATTTATTTGGATGTTACTCCTTTTGGTTCTTTTTTTTCCTATTATTAAAAGGAGTTATTATTCATTCGTGCAAATCACATTTTTACACTTATATCTCATGAAACAAGCGATTATTTATTTTTTTTGAAGTAGAGGGATCAAATCATTGAAGAGGCAGATGGGTCCAGACCCCGGTTGCGTCATAAACATTTGAAGGGCAATATGGTCATCTTGCAGATATTAAATTATTAATCATGCAGATAAAACCAAAGGGTAAATGGAGGTGGGATAATTTGAAACGTCCAATTATTTAAGGACTCATTTGACTACTATTTCGGTTTTAGTATTTAATTTTTTTTCCTTTGAAATATGCAAAAAATATATGAGAAAAATTGAGAGATGAAAAAAGGAAAACTAATTAAAAAGGTTTGAAAATTTTGAGTTTTAATGATAAGGACAGAATAAAGTGTAAAGTGAATAATATCATAATTGACTTTTTAGTGTAAAAATGTGATTTTTCGTTAAAGTGAACAGTACTGTAGATTTTTCGTTAAAACTCTGGATAAAAAAAGACGGTGAAAGGGAGAAAAAGAATAAAAAATGAATAAAAAAAAAATCTAAACACACTTCAAAAGGTAAACACGAAATGATTGATCATGATTTTTGCAACGTTAGAAAATGAAGTTATGTAAATTTTTCCTTGGATGATGGCTTCCTCGTCAGAATTCAGAAACTTGTATTTGCAATTATAATGCAAAGTTGCAAAAGGTTTTTCCAAATTCATGCATACAAAAAAGTTCGTTTGACAAGTTTCCCTCGCCAAGATAGAATATTGCCCCAAAAAAGGTTTATCCATTACCTGTCGTTATACACCGTCCAGACGTACCAACTTAGTTATGTTGGAGTTGTATGGTTTAATACAGGTCATGATGGACTTAATTTCACATTGAGAAATGTCACAACAACCTACAATATAAAAGTGGTTCAAAGCAGTGGAAACTTTTAAGATAAAACTTCACACTTCATCAATATTAGCATCGGATTGAATGGATAACAAGTTAGACATAAGTCTTTAGTCAATGATTTGATTCACAAACCCCGCGTCCGGTGCACCAATAAAAATCAAATAAAAATGAATAAACGAAATACGTGAAGAAGTTGGAAGGCTACAAAGTTCCATCTGTTTCATTTTTACTTCTTTTTCGTAGTCTAAATCCAATATATGTCTTTACTCAAGGATTTGATTAATCTAAGTTGGATTTTATGTGTTTGGCTTTATGAGGCGTGCGTACGTGAATTCGAGTGATGATTATCAATTTGCGAACTAATAAAATTTTTATCACTTGTAAAAGTAGGGATACAAACACTTAAAAATACTTGCAAAAAAACAATGTAGTTGTAGTATAAATAGCTTAAGTAATATCGTTTTCTATAGAAATTAAATGAATAATTTGTATTTAAACTAATTATGAACTAATTCATTGGTAGGAGCATGACTGCTTAAACCAAAAAAGAAAATGATATTTAGGAATCCATGAAGAAAGGGCTTGATACATCATTGTTTATGTTAATTCCGTCTAAAAACCGTCAAGTATGTTGAGGTGGAAAAATGTATAAAATGACAATGCAACATGAGGGGACTGATTGCAATAGTTGGATTTTCTTCAACAATCACGACTATAAGATCCGGATGCTCCGGAGAGAGTTGATTGGTAGGATCTTGGTCAGGGTTGACGGGCCTTTTTAGTGGCACAAGTGGCATATGCTTATTGAGTGGTGGATCCTACTCATATCTCCACATACACACATTCAAAGAAATGGAAGCAAATTTAACAAATGTCTAACGAATTTAATGAAAACAAGGTAATACGAAGCGTATATTGAGCTTTAAGAAGCAAAATAATGATTTTTTAATTTTAAATGATAAAGTGGAATCAAAATTGAATTTTTTATTTATTTAGGTGTTACTTCTTTTAGTCACTGTTTTTCTCATTATTAAAAGGAATCATAATAGCTGTTCTTTCTTCATGCAAATCACATTTTTACACGTATATTTCATAAAAGAACGATTATTATTATTATTATTATTATTATTATTATTTTATTTTTTTTGAAGTAGAGGCATCAAATCATTGAAGAGGCAGATGGGTCCATACCCCCGGTTGAATCGTAAACATTAAATGGACAATATGGTCATCTTGCTGATATTAAATTATTAATCAAGGGAAGCACTCAAAGGAAGGAGGGGTCTTGCTTCACGTGCCATTCACATGGGGGGGGGGGGATAGAACATTGTACGGGCAAAAGTTGGGTGGACCGTGGATGAGGGAAGTAGGCTCCATCATGCGTGTCGGATAATATGAACAAAATTGACCCGACGTAACCCACCTATGATTCTTCCATCATTTCCCGACCTCATAACACTTTTTCCTAAACATAATTTAACGAATGACAAACATTTCTGATTTATTTTGGTGATTGTATTTTGTTAGATTTCTCTTTGCCCAATTTCTCTTTCATGATAATTTTTCAAGATAAAACGATAGTAATTTTATCGATAGATTTAAAAGTTTGCATCATGAATTAAATTCGGAAGCTTCATTGAGCTAACAAAAAATTAAGATTATAAAATAAGGTCAACTTGACCATTTTATATGCTATCATATTAGCATATCGACGTACAGGACAAATTCAAGATGCATCAAAGCCACGAAGTTCGAATTGGATGTTATTAACTAGTAAATCCTGTGGGGAAGAGCCGTCCCCATAAGATGTAAAAAATTCCACTACAGCAGGGCATTTTGTATGAAATAATTTTTTGAATTGAGTGAGAGCGTTAATAAATTAAATGTTAGATTAGTCACCGACGAGATTCGAACTTGTGCCGTTACGCAAGGGCACAACACCTTTCCATCACTATGGTAAAGGGCCACTTGTTGCATGAAATATTTTGCAAGCAAAATCTCGAGCATAGTCAGAACCCACCCTCACTTTTTATTTTGTTATTGTATTTTATTTATATTCTTAAAAACTGAAGCAATTCAATACTTCATAATAACCACGAGTTGGTGGTCCAGTAGTAAGTGACGGATTACGAGGCTTCCTTCAAATTAAAAACTGGATATCTTGGGGCGAAACTCGCTGCTGGTGTGGAAGCCAGACTTGTGGCCAGAGAGAGGTTGAAATGCCTTTGTAAGTCTTCTTGGCCCCCGGAAGGGATGGATAAATGTGACTCCACCAGTTGTCCCCTTAAAAAAAATTAAATAAAATAAACTTCATAATATTGTTTTGGTGGATAATGATTTCTAGAAGATTTCTAAAGCTAATTAAGCACATTAGTATGTGCCCATACACAAAATGTGTGATTTTTTTTTTAAAAAATTGAAGGAGAGAGGAAGAAAGTGAGAAAGAACGTGGAACTGGAGAGAGCGGGAGACAAGTTTATTTTTTTTTTTAATTTTTAAAATTAGAAATGTTAAAATTATCTGTAGGTGATACTTAAACAAAAAAAAAAAGTTTTGTAATTACGTTATTGCCTTTAACTTTTTTATTGTGATAGAAAACTAAATAATCTTTTCACACTCTTTTAGTTGACAAAGATGATTCTATTAATATGTAATTTAGATTATTTGCTAGAGTAACAAAATGATTATTTATCCTATAGTTTATTTAGCAATTAATAAAATATAAAATAATGTGCATATACTCCAAACTGAAATTACACACGTTTATTTTGCATATTGCAAATGTTTTTTTTTTTAAAAGTAGTCTTCACAAATGTTTTTTTTTTATATTTTAAATAGAAAGTTTGTAGTGCATAATGAATTTTTTTTAGAGTTGATAAGAATTTCCAAAGTAATTGGTGAGGATGAAGGTTTATGTAGTAATCAAAGCATGAAAGAAGTATGGTGAAGATGATAAGTGATACGAATTTAGTCATAGCATCTTAACATGTGCAACTTTTTGATTCACTATTTTCAGCTTTTTTTTTTCTTCCAATAGATGAAATGAAAAAAAAAAAGAAAAAGAAAACATATAACAAAAATAGGATTTTTCTAACTCCTCTTGTCCGAGAGGCTTTTTTTTTGGTATATTCCAATTTCATCTAAAAAAAGTTAGGCTTTTAAAAGTTAAAAAATAATAATAATAAATAAAAATAAAAATAAAAAAGAAAAAAAGAATATTTTGATGGAACAAGAGGGAGGGAGGGAGGGAGTCGAGGGACCTGGTTCACGTGAGTATCACATGCAGAAGGGTGAGGGGCCTCGTACGGGCAAAGACTCTCCCAAATTCCAATCACACCCAATCCACACCCCAAAGGATATGGTGGGGATTTTGTCGGCTAGTGGGCAATGCCAAATTAAACAAATGACTCAGAAATCAAAATCATGAGGTTGGCTTTTAGGCTCAGCGGAGATGATGATGAGGAGGAGGAAGATGATCATGCGTGTGGGGCCCCACATTGAGAAATATCGTGTGTGGTGTAGGGGACACGTGGGACAGCTAGCACGCACCTGTGGGGACAGTTAATCATCACCCGACATGCTGTCGGTCTCCAATTATTATATTATCCTCCCCTATTTATTACCCATCACTTCACACGCCCTACTCATTTGTTGTCTACTCACCCTCCTCAGTCACCTTCTTCTCAAATTCACCGCTTTTCTTTTAATAAAAAATTAAATGCCAAACTATTTTTGTTGGATCGAGTGCGTGAGTTCCTTTAGATGTTGACTCAGCTGCAACAGTAGGGAATTAACAGAGCAATTTTATACGAATAAGAATTAGGAATTTCTCTTCCAATTTGTTCCGGAATGGACGTTATGGCAAAGAATAATCGGTAGGAATCAAAATCACATTAGACATTAGAGTGCATGCACATAATTACTTTTTGTCAATGAGTTAACTCTATTAATTCGAAAAGTTATAAAATGGTTAGTAAGCCTTGTGATAACTTAACTAGTTTCTATTTTTGCATTTATTTATAAAAATGATTTTCACACAATTATTTTAATTTTTTGGAAATCAGATTAAATAAATTAAACGAAATAAAAAAGATAGAATTTATCGTATAATACATGTACGAGAATGAGAATTTTGAGTAGCTAGTTTTGCATATGTTAGCCTTCCATAAGAAAACTGGCACATATGACTACGAAAATAAATAATATTTTAACTCATAAATCATTGGAATATGATTCTTTTTCCTCTTTTTTTCTCTTTCCTTCTCTCCCCTCATATTTAAACGATTACGGTTAAATCATATCAACATCTTATATTAATTTTTTATATAAAAAGAAAAAAAAAATAGAGAATGAAAGAGGAAGAGATGAAAAGAAGAATGTAGATAATCTTAGTCCAAAATCATTTGGTAATACATGATATTATTCGTTCATTAATGAATAATGAATGATTTTGAATTGAAGGCAAGAAAGTGACTTTCCTCGGAAACATAATCTGATTATTTGCACAAGCACTCAATTATTTTTATTTGATTCGTTCGTGCATATATTTATAGATTTTATTTTATTTTATTTTATTTATAGAACACAATCATTTCAGACTGCCACAATATTTATTTCTATTTTACCAAAATTGAGGTAGTTGAATTCAAACCCTCTTCCAATATTAAAAAGGAAAAAAAACCACCGAGACCAAAATCTTTACAAGCGTGAAGAGATCTTAGGTTGTTGAAGAGATCTTCTAATATTCAAAATCTTTACAAGTTATTTAGTACTAATATTTAGTGGTATTCCTCTTTACTTGTAAGTGAGAGGTCTTATGTTCGATTTTCGTTAAAGGTGAATTTGAACCACATTATTATTAACTTATTGTGAGATTTAACCCACTCTCCACCCCTTGGTGTAGGTAATATCGTTGGTTCAGAAGAGATAGCCTTGGTCCCTCCCCTTTAAACCCTTTAAAATACAAATTGAAAAGGAATCCCCATAATTTTTACTTACCAACCCCCCCCCCCTTTAAAAAAAAAATCTCTCCCAAGTTGACTGGAAATTTTTATTTATTAATTATGCTGAATTATGTATTTACACTAAAGATGAGGATTTAGGCTAGCCTCATAACTAACCAATTATAATAAAGAGGCTTTTAGATCTAGGTCCAAAAACATAGAGTGTTTTTAGGAGTGAGTCCAATTATTTAATTATATGTTTTTATTTCTTTTATACTCATTTTATATTTTATAACAATATTAAAAATCAAATAAAATCTTCTAATACCTATACTGAGATATGAAACCTAACTAAAAGGTAAAAAAAACACCTACAAGCAAGACATATTAATTTGTGACAAGTTGATTATAAAAAAAAAAATTGTCATATAGGTAGATAAATGCAATTAACTTGTGATATAGGTTGATTATAAAAATTAAAAATAAAATCCATAAATAAGGTTTAAAGTAAGAGGAATGACAAGAAATAACAAAATAAAAAAAAATAAAAAAAATAATCAAAAAGATAATTAGAAAGAAATTTAATTTTTATAATATATCTTATCATTGAAGAAATAATTATTGATATTAAAGTTTTGCATAGCGTCTGCGTTTTACATGGTATAAGTTTGTGGGAGTTTGATGTGGATTCCAGTTGACATTGAAGTTTGCAAATAAAAAAGTGAATTAAAACTAGGTGTGTGTATTGTCATGCTCATGATTAGATTAATCGATCCAGCTATCTCACATTTTTAAATTACAAGAATATAGAAATAATGATTGGCTCATTATCTTGGGACTGTTTTGTCATTTCCTGAGCTTGAAGTTAAACGGTCCTCATCTCATCAGGACCAAGTTGCATGAGAGATGTGTTGTGTGGGAGAACCTGGAGATGGAGATTTGAACAAAACACAGCCACACGCTCGACTGTATCCCACGACTCCTCTTAGTGGCGAAGCCACAACAGAGCAAGAGATTCGCCCCTCTGATAGCTAGATATTTCATAACGAGTGAGGATCTGTCCCTCTAAATTTGTATGGGAGGTGTGCGACGAAATACTTTAATGAAACTAAAGCCTGCTTTTGCTTACTTGGGGTGTTAACATAGACAATGGCATTCCTACATAAGAGTAAGACCGATCTTAATTGAATATAAACGACATTAAGATCGACCTTAATTGAATATAAACAACATTAATATGTCTATTATTTAAAAGAGACAAGATGACCACATGATTTTTGGTAGCCTAAACTTTTTTGGAATTTTTTTACCCATTTTTCCAATAATTCTTGGCTTCATCATTAACTCTAATAATTGAAGGATGGTCATTCAGTACTACGGTCTGGTGATATTTCTCTTCATTTTCATTTGAAAGTGAGATGTTTTAGATTCGAATATCGTGAATGGTGAATTCAATACCAAATTAAATTGTTCATTATGTGATTTAGCCGAATTTATCTTCTTCCTAGTGTTAGCATAACTTCCCCTCCTCGATGGAGGGATTTGTTGTGCACGCGCGAAGGATAGTGGTGGGGAAAATGCAGGAGGGGTGTGGAGTGATGAGTTCAAATGATTGTGATGAGGAGGGTGTCGGGAAGTGGAGGGACAAGATGACACGCACGATTGTGTGAAGTTGTGTGGGTGGGGGGCCCAAAGGTTGTAACAGAAAAAGAGAGAAGCGTGTGAGAGCACGTGTCCTGAATGGGCCAGGCAGGACATGTTGGTCCACGTGAGTTCGGGGTAGGCATGCTCATTTCTTCCACACTTCCCTTAATTTTGCAGCCCCTCCGTGACCCTTCCCACGTGAACTCCTCTCTCCTGTGTCCCCTTCATCTTCTCTCTCTTGTCCAACTTTGGCTTGGCTGCATGGCTACTTGGCTCAATCAGCTTCGAACTCTCTTTAACTTGAACGTTCCATTTGTTTATGATCATGCATGTTGAAGAAGGATAATAAATCTTTGGGTAATGTTAAAGAAATTAAATTATTAAATTAAATTTTGTAAATTAAATGATGGAATGTTAATTATTAGAGTATTGCTTAAGTGTTTACTAACATGTTTATTTTATATTGATGATACATCATTTAGTTTAAAATTTCCTTATTGTCTCACATGTTCGTCTTAGTTAGATACAGTAATTTCAATGATGACATGGAAAGAAAAAAGTAGTAAACTTAGGGAGGTGTAATAAGTTGGAAATTTAAGAGATTTTAATGAATTTATAAATTTATAGATTTTGATGAAGTTTAATTGATTTATAAATATTCTATGTAAAGTTTTGAGGGAATATCTTCAAATTCTTAAGATAGAGGTGAGATTTAAGAATGTTTATAATACATTATGAAATTTCTTTAATTTTCTCGAATTCCTCAACTTTTCTAATTGAATACACTTGAAATGTTATAAATTCTTTTAAAATCCTGATTAAATACACTTAAACTTTCAGAAAATCACTTAAAATCTTAATTAAATACATCTAGAAATCCAGATGTAATTGTTCAAAAATATTGGGAGTTAGTTGGAAACTTAGTTCTAACCACACGATGTTGTTGTAAAGCATGCTCCAAATTCGTTGGGTTGATTGAGAAACTAGTACATGCAAGTGAAAGTAGGAAGGTCAAAACCCACATTAAATTGCACATACATTTCGAAACTTAATATTCAGGAGGTGGCATTTACAATTGCATTTAAAACATTTATAACTCATATTCCCACAGCACGTTTCTCTCATGGCCAAGTTAAAAGTCAAATACGCAACCTCATGTAATTAGTGGTCGAAATTGGCCAAGTTAATGCACTTTGACCCCAATAAATAAAAAGTGGTGGTGAATCTGGTAAAGCAGCCGCAAGCCGCCTTCTATTACAATGGTGTCGAGGAGTTTTGCTCTTGTATTATGACGTGAGTTTTAATTTCGTCGACTTTTTAATCTAACAAATTTATCGTTAAAAAAAAAATCTGTTAATGCAGCCATAAGATCCTAGCCGTCCGTAAAGACTCGGCTCTCAGCCATCTGAGAAGTTTAGTCACACAATTATTAGTCCTCTTTGAAACGCAGCGTATTGATCAAAGGAAAAAGGGTGAGAAGCGACGTTTTTGGTTGAAAGCAGAGGCCCCGTGCCCCCACTCCCCTCGTGGGAATCGAACGGGGATGTTACGAAAAAGGATTTTCCGCAAAAGGAAGGCTTATCTGTTGGGTATCCAATCAAGGCCGTCCGTTCCAAATGTTTTATGGTTGATGGTTGTTCAGCTTCGTTATAAAGCGTACAGGATCTCATACGGGGCTTATCAATGGGAGATTCACCTCAACCGTCCATCTTACCAGTATTCCTCTTATCCTCAAGAGTAAATTGTCGTGTGACAACTCGTATTATCATCTTAGTTGAAATTGAATCCCTAAATTATATTTTAGTAAATTAAGACTTAACTTTTGAGTAGCGGCCAATTAACACTTTACTGTTAGATTGCATCGCATTTTCGTCAAAATTTTGAGCGAGTTCGTTTTTTCATCATTTATTCTTACATGTCATCTAGGACAACCAATAAAAATAGGACACATAAACAAGAATAATTGAAAACTTGTGAACACATAATTAAAATTCCTAAATTCCAAATTAATAAAATTATGAAACTTATAATATTTGTCTTCATTATAAAAATGTTAAAAAAACAAAACAAAAACCTATTAACTTGTTGCCCACCTGCAATGGATAGGATTCTCATATCTTATCCGTTCATCATATATTGTGCGCTTAAAAAATTATTTTGAATTTTTTATTTAAAATTAAACACAAAAAATACTTAACAAAAACTAATTCTATAATATACAATAAATAGATCCTCACAAAAAGAATACGAGAGAATCCTCGTCCACCAATGACCCCCCCTTACTCTCCCTCGCCAATGGTGGGATGTGTGGCCCCCGACATTAATGGTCAAGATTCGGTGTGATTTTGCATCTGGATTTGATGATTTTGCTTGCGGATGCCCATTTGCATGGCATATAATAGATATGAGTGCCACCAAAACTTGCATTAATTTTGTTCCGAGCGCAGAAGGAAAAAATTGCATTAACTTTGGGTTGGTATTTCCTCATTAATCTTCTCAACATCTGCTTCCTTCACTTCTTTACAGCAATGTAGTTTGTTTTTTTCTTAAAAATAAAATATTTCAAAAGTTTTCAAATCTTTTATCATCTATTGAATATAATTGGAATAATATTAACCAAAAAAAATGTGTTCAGAAATACAGGATCAATTACCTCTATTAATCAATTAAAGTTTATTTTTCAGTATTGTGAAGCAAAAAATAATCAAGAAAAATATGGAGGCGACACATGATTTTTTGGGTGAAAACCCTCGAGGCACATCGGAACTCCTATGCGCGAGTAGCAGACAATCATCACTCAATTAAGGTCAAAAATGATCAAAATAGGTATTTATTCAAAACCTATTTTATCCATCCTCATCAAATCTTCCCCACAAGCTAACTCCCAAATTATTTCTTTCAAATTATATTGATTAGCTAATTAATTGATTTGTTACTTAATTAATTCATTAATTAGCTAATTGATGGTGATTAACACCAAAAAACCACTAAAGTGGCCAATTCCCATCTCTCCCAAAGGGGCCGGTCACACCCCTATATTTACCACCCCATTTTCTCCAAAAACCTAAGTTCAACACTCTTACAAACAACCCCCTTCATTCATCATGGGCGCATAAGGCTCTTGGCATTGACCAAATGTGTTAATTGTTTTGTAGGTGCAATTTTGTTAAGAAGAACAAGAAGAAGAAGGCAGAAATTTGCATCCACAATTATCACAACGTGTAATGTGAGATATACATTTTGTTACTATGTATGTATTAGTAAAAGCTTTGGAAGTCAGAATCCAAACTGTTGTTATGCTGATGCATCAACTTACTGATGAAAACTTAGAAGTCAAATAAACACAAGGGAAGTTAAGAATCAGAATAAATTCAAATCTGTCTTTAATTTGAGTTACTAAACTCACCCCTCTCTTGACAAAGATATTATAAAATGGGCTTATTTTATTTTTCTATAATTACCTGATGAAAGAGAAATATAATTGAGTCCAAGTGACAAATATAAGTCAGCCAAAATTGGTAAATATTGTCAAACAAGTTTTTTCTTTTTCAAACGATAGCGCATTTATTAAATATGCAAGAAAATTTTTACATGCCTAACGAGGGTATTAAAAAGCCATTTAGAGAATTTTGTCTAGGGTTTGATGCTTCAATCTGGAGAGTCTGTTTGACTGTGGCTACGGACAGGGTAAAATTCCTAATAGCTTCTCCGGGTCCGTAAAAAGTAGATAAACGTGGCTTACCACCAATTGTCTCTCTTTATATATATATAAGGATAGATTACATTTACCCCCTCAAGTTTGGGGTCAATTGCAACCTCATACAACATCTTTAAAACATTTCAATTCCATATATTTACTTATCATTTTATTTCAATTTCATACATCCACTAGAAAATTTGTTAAGTGATGATGTGGCAAATATGGGATCCACATTTGTGCCACGTGGCAGTATTTATTTATTTATTTTATGCATTTAAAAGACAATAATTTACCCTATTTAAAATATTAAAAAAAACCTAAAACCCATCTTCCTCGACCCACAACCCACCCGCAACCCAAAAACACTCCCCTCCCCCAACCGACCCCATCCCGCAACCCAAATGCCCGCATCTCACCGCACCCCCACCTCCCCCACAACCCCCCAACCGACCCATTCCTTGCAACCTCAGATTCAATCCAGAATTCAAAACCCAAAACCCTTCATCTCCCTCGGCATCTTCACCATGGCGACCAACGGAGTCGTACATCCTCCAAACTGCACCACCACAGCACTAACCCACCGCTATTCTTCCACACCAGCACTCATTCGATTGTCAAATACCAAAATCCCCTTCCGATGTCGTTGCCGACTGCATCTTGTGGGTCTAATCAACGTCAATTCAAGGTTAGAATGAGAGAATGAGGAAGAGAAAGATATGAAAGAGGTCGTCATAAATAGGTGGGAGGGCGGCATAGGGGGCAATAGGTTCCAACCTTTCCTTTATTTTATTTTTCTTCTAGGTAATCTGTTTTAGAACACACACACACATATTTTTTGGTTGATTACAAATCTAAGTTTTTTGGTTGATTACAAATAATCTAGGTTTTTTGGGTTGGGGGGGGGGTTGTGGGGGAGGTGAGGGTGGAGTGGGATGGGGGAGGGGGGGTTTAGGTTGCGGGGAAAGGGTCGGTTAGGGGAGAGAAGTGTTTTTGAGTTGCGGGTGAATTATTGGATGGGAGGGGAGGTGAAGAGAGTGGAGGAGAGGGAGAAGGTGGGTCGGGGAAGATGGGTTTTAGGGTTTTTATTTTATTTATTTATATATATATATTTTTTAATTTTTTAATTTTTAAAAGGGTAAATTATTGTCTTTTAAATGCATAATTTTTTTTTGCCACGTGACACAAATTTGGCAGCCACGTTAGCACAAATGTCGATCCCATATTTTACACGTCATCACTTAACGGATATATGAAATTGAAATAAAATGATAAGTAAATGTATGAAATTGAAATGTTTTAAAGATGTTGTATGAGTTTGCAATCGACCCCAAACTTGAGGGGGTAAAATGTAATTTACCCAAAAAAAAAACTACACAACATTTAAACATTTCAAATTCTTCTTCAAAACAATAAAAATATCACAAAAAAGAAAACAAAATGGCAGATATGAATCTCCGAATGAATTTAATTATATGTCAAAAAATAAACAAATAATGAATGAATTAGTAAAGAGGTATTTGTTGATTTGCCTCTTGAACTTGTATGCAGCTGCCAATTTCCTCCTTGAACTTTAATTTTAGCTGATTACCCTCTTAAACTTTTTAAATTAGTCAATTTCCCACTTGAACTTTTATTTTAGCTGATTAACCCCCTGAACTTTTATAAATAGCCAATTCTCCCCTTGGCATTATGACACACCCTGACCTCGGAAGGTCAAAGCATGCTAGCCATCATCGTGAGGTGACGTAACCATAAGGATAAGTGATGTGAAAAGTGAAAATTTTAAAACTAATTAGAGCTAATAATACTGAAACGTGAAAGAGTGCACAATCGTGAGAATGACCCATTACAAATATTCAGAGCTTAAAAGACAGTACTACCAAAAAGTAGGCAAAGCAGCTAAAGTACACTTATTACACAACAGTGATAAGTTCGTACGTCTAAATCGAAGATAATGTCAGAACTGCTAAATGATCCTCAAGTGTCACAAAGAAATCAGCTATCTAGGTCCTGGAGGGGGGAAAAACAAAGTTGAGTGGGTCAGCAAAACAATGCTTATAAGAAAACCTTTATTTTCGAAATATACTAACCCCTCGCCGTAAAACAAGTATAGTTTCCTTAAAACCAAACATACTACAATATAAGTACGAAGAATCAAGTGCATGCCAACAGTATATATATATCACATAAATGTGCCACAACATGAATAATTCAGCAAAATAGAATATAGGCGTGTGTTTGACTATATAATAACACTCAAGTATATACTAACATCAGTCTATGCTAATACACAAGTCGGAATCACCTAATGTGACATGCACAATAAGCTGGATGTATAATATACACTCTAGTGCTATGATCACGTGAAGCTTGCGCTAAGCATAGTCACCTACAAGTTGGAGTCACCTAATGTGACATGTACGACAGGCTAACACCTAACTTGGATCCAAGACGAGCATACGATGCGGGAGGTGAACATACACATAAAGGCTGGCCCTGGCCCCGGACGGGAGCATTAACACTTGGGTGTAGTAATGATAAGCTAACTATATAAATATATGTATGCTGCACAATTCAAATCAATACTGAACTCACCTGAATTTACTTGCACGTCCTGTAGAATCATTTTAGTATTCTACCACAATACCATAATTATAAGCAAGTAGATATGCGTATGAACATGCCATAACCTTTTTATAATTCCAAGCACAAAGCACATTTACCAAATTAAACTAAAATTAACATAATAGGCATAAAACATTTAAATGCATTTTATGTAAACTATAAGCCATATATATATATATATATATATATATATATATATATATAAATAAACTGTCCACTAACAAGTACGTCGCTGGGTCGTAGCCCTCAAGACTAGCCTAGCCCTTCAATTCCTCAGGATATGTTTCCCTATATGTGAAATAACTATAATAGAATTAATTAAAGCACATATGTGGAAACCTAAATAAAAAACCCCATAGTTTGCTCAAACCTAGGGTTTAAATACATGAAATCGATCTACTCGACGTCATGAACATCCCTAAATTTTTAGAAATAATTTTGGACCATGCATGCGCCCCTACGCGCCGGCTAAGGCACGGCCAGACATGCCCCCACGCACGGCTGAATCCTAATAAAGGCCTAATGGCCGTTAGGAATATTCCACTAAATATTCCGTTAAATCCTTAACAGAGGTTAACTGCGTTACTTGACACCATTAGAATATTCCGTTAACTTTGACGGAATATTCTCATGCTTCTCCAGCGAGTCCTATCGTTCGCCGTGGTCCTTCGCCGCCAGCGCCGCCGTCTGCAACTCAAATCTCGCCGGTTTCTGGAAAATTTTCAAACTTGCATAACTTCTTCATTTCTCAACCATTTTCAACCTACTTTATGTGGATTTGAAGCTCATGAAGAGTAGAATCACGTTATACCTATTTGGAGTGGACGGAGATTGATGGAAAACACCTCGAAAGTTCCAGCCAAAAGCGAACTTTTCGAAACTCGATCGTTTCACTTCCAAACTTCTTCCAAATTATTGAATGAGCCTCGAGGAGTTGTGTAGAAACTTCCCCAAGCTTCAAAACTTCCTAACTCGTTTGAAAATACGTTGAACTCAAAACTCGGCCGATTCGGACCTTCCGAGTCAACGAATCAAATCTCGTCTAAACTGAGTTCTAAGGGTATGGTTGTGCTCGTAGAATTGAGATGAGCGTGAAAATGAGATTCTTGGGTTCGATCTATGACATTTGAAGCTTATATAGGGTTGTTACAGAGGGAATGGTATACGGGAAAGAGAGAGAGAAGAAAGAGAAAAGAGAGTTCATTTTTTTGATTTCTGATTGGGTGCCGTGTAGAGGGAAAGGATGGGATTGGTGAATATCATAAAGGAAAGCACGAGATGGGTTAAAAGGGTAGGTAGGGATAGAGAAAAGGGAATCGAAATCTATCTGAAATAGTGTTTTCACACTGATAAAAATTCATGTACACTTGCAACAATGTGTACAAATTTATTACAGAAGCGACAAAATAAATTAAGAGAGAAATAAACACGTCCACGTCACTTGCCTCTAAGGGCATAATAGACAATTCACATAGTTGGGGGAGAAATTACATAGGAAAATTAGGGACGGGTCGTCGCAATCTTACCCCTTATAAAAATTTCGTCCCCGAAATTTCATCACATATTACAAATCAAAGCCATAGAACAGATGTGGATACATATCTCGCATGCGCTTTCTGTTTCCCAAGTAGCTTCCTCAAATGAGTCGTTCCTCCACAAAACTTTCACCATCTGCACGGTCTTGTTCTAAGAACTTTATCCTTCCAATCAAGAATACTCACTGGAATTTCATCGTAGGTCAAATCTGGATTGATCTCTAGTGGTTAAGGAGGGATCACATGTGACAGATCAGAGACATATCTTCGTAACATTGACACATGAAACACATTATGCACTCTCGCCAACTCTGGTGGCAAAGCGAGTCGATAGGCAACTTCATCAACTCGTTTAACTGATTTGGTACAGTCCGATGTACCTAGGGTTGAGATTCCATTTATTTACGAAACGTACAATGCCTTTCCACGACGATAACTTCAAGAATACCTAATCACCAACCTTATAAACTCTGTCGGTGGTATGTCTGTCGGCAATACTCTTCTGCTAATCCTGGGCTGCTTTCAGGTTAGCCTTTATCACCTTAATGTTCCGTGTCGTCTCATCTACTATTTCCGAGCCTACCAAAACTCATTCACCAACTTTGGACCAACATAGTGGAGTACGGCATCATTTCCTATACAACGCTTCAAATGGTGCCATAACAATGCTAGAATGGAAACTGTTGTTGTAGGTGAACTCTATCAACGGTAAGCCCTTGTGCCAAGCGTCTCCAAATTGTAGGACCGCCGATCTCAAAATATCATCCAAAGTCTGGATAGTTCTCTCTGACTGCCCATCGGTTTGAGGATGGAAAATTGGATCTCAACATATCATATAGTTGTCATGTGTTATTTACGTGATCAAGATGGATAGAAAATTGGATGTAAATTTTAAAATCTAATGCAGGAGGGAAATTTACTATTTATAAAAGTTCAGAGAGTAATCGGTTAAAATTAAATTCAAGAAAGAAATTAATTAATTATAAAATTTATGAAGATAATCGGTTAAAATTAAAATTTATAAGAAAATTAATAATTTTATACAAGTTTAAAAGGTACATCAACAAATATAGCATTAGTAAAAGGTCTGATTTTCTTCTTCTGCATCTGTTTCTGTTTCCGTTTTGTGTGTTTGGCACGGTCAAAGTTCAAAACACCACAATTATTAGAGCTTACCAAGACCATAACAGCAACGGGTATAAAAATTTACTATTAAAGTATTTTTTTATTGGCAAGGTACAACAAAAGTTGGGCAAAACGCAGTTAAAAGGCGGGCCCCCTCCTCCATTTACCATGGTTAAAAAAGTAGAGAGAGAAAATAAGAGGACAAATGTGGGTTAGAGAGAGAGAGAGTGGGGCACATTATTTTGGGGAACAAGAACCATGATTGAGATTATGGGGGCTTCCCTTCCTGACACCTTAGTCATGATTGAACTTACACACTAACTCCCTCCCCCCACCCATTTCTTTTTCTCTCTCTATAAAGCCCCCCACACCCTCCCCACCACTCTTCTCCATAACATCCCCCTTCCCCTCTCTCTCTCTCTCTCTCTCTCTCTCTCTCTCTACCTTCAAGCTCTCTCTCAACTCTTTTGTTCTGAAACTGAACCAGGACTCAGAGTGAAATTCCCACAAAAGGAAGGAGGTAAGCATGATGGTTGAAAGAGAAGATTTGGGTCTGAGTCTCAGCTTGAATTTTCCTCAGACCCATAACAATCACAGCAACAGCAGCAGCAGCGGCTTTCGGCTCAATCTGATGCCTTCTCTGCTCCCAACTTCAGCTTCTTCTACTTCTGGCTTTCTTCCCCAAAAGCCCCTCTGGAATGACCCCTTGCCTTCTTCAGGTTTGTGCTTTTTTGTCTTCCTGTCTTGCATGTGGGTTTCTAGTTTCAGATCTGGCTTTCCCACCCCTTTTCAACAATTTTCTCACCTCTTTTTCCTGAGAAACAAACGCCCTGGAAATTGCCCTTTTCTTATTTCTTTCCTCCTTTTTTTTTTTTCCTTTTGGGTTGCCCCTCTTTTAATTTTTGACATTTTTGCAGAAAAAAACAGAGCTTTTATGATTTCTCAATATCTGTCTTTCAGATCTGTAACTCTACAACAAACTTTTCACCAATTTCAAACCAAACCCACTAACTTTTTTTTCCTTTTACAAATTGGTTGGATTTTTGTTTTCTTATTTCATCGCGATCCGATATGCAGATCTAAACTCCAACTCCGAGACATACCGGGCCGGGCCCCGATCGTTCCTTCGGGGCATCGACGTGAACCGGCCGCCTTCGACGGGCGATTGCGAAGACGAAGCGGGGGTGTCCTCCCCCAACAGCACCGTGTCGAGTGTGAGCGGCAAGCGGAGCGAGAGAGATGCCAACGGCGAGGATCTCGATCTCGAGAGGGACGGCTCTCGAGGCATCAGCGACGAAGAGGATGGCGAGGCGTGCAGGAAGAAGCTCAGGCTCTCCAAGGACCAGTCCGCCATTCTCGAAGAGAGCTTCAAGGAGCACAACACTCTCAACCCTGTAAGTGCTACTTGTCTTCCTAGACAATCCCTGCGACTAGTTCTGTTTGGATGCCGAGAAAATAGACAAATTTCCGTTTAGTTGCTGAGAAAGTCCACTTAACACGTACGGTTTCATTTGTTTTGGGTGCAGAAGCAAAAATTGGCGTTGGCCAAACAGCTTGGGCTTCGGCCTAGACAAGTGGAAGTCTGGTTTCAGAACAGAAGAGCAAGGTGGGTATTTTCGGAAAACCAAAAAACATATACCCAATTTACGCTTATACCCCTGCGGGGTGCAGGCTTATTTACAGATTTAATTCTTGTGTGATTTGCAGAACAAAGTTGAAGCAAACAGAGGTGGACTGTGAGTTCTTGAAGAGATGCTGTGAGAATCTGACAGAGGAGAACAGGCGGTTGCAAAAAGAGGTTCAGGAGCTGAGAGCACTGAAACTTTCCCCGCAGTTCTACATGCAGATGACCCCACCCACAACACTCACCATGTGCCCCTCGTGTGAGCGTGTCGGGGTCCCACCCAACTCATCATCGTCCGCTGCTGATCCCCGGCCCCATCTTCAGATGGGGCCAGTTCAACCACGGCCTGGGCCCATCAACCCCTGGGCCTCCGCCACCACCATCCCGCACCGGCCGTTGCCGTTCGACGCCTTTCACGCCCGGTCGTAATTTTAAACGAGAGAGGGCATTTTGGAGAAAATTTGCAAAAACCTTTTTAGAATCCCCTTTATATATTTTAGATGTGTACGGAGGATGAGCAAAAAAGAAGCGGTTGTAAATTTTTCCAAAACCTTATTATGTTGGTCACTCTTTGAGATATGGTGGTTGGGAATATGTGATTTGGTGGGCCTGCATGTTTTATAGTATCTGGCCCATCACTTTCATGATCTTCTTTCTTTTGTAGATTAGGGTTTGGTGGTGGCACTACTATTTCTTCCCTAATTCCCTTGTTAGACCCAACAATTTGTTGGTGGGGAAAGGGAAGGAGGACTTTGAATGTAAAGTGTAATGTCTAATTAAAATTTTCATTTTAACATCTCTTAACATTGGAGGATTGTGCAATTTCTTTTCGATTCGAGTAATATTCTAATGTAATCTAAGTGACGAGAAGGTGCCTGACGTCATATCACCCTTGTAAGTCTTTGAGTTCACTCAAAGTAATACTAGTTAGACCAATTTTTTAGACCATTTAATCTAGTTATCAATCACGTCAGATAGTTTAAATAGATGGTCTCGCTAGCTAAGCGTTACCCTTTTACTCATAGACTTGTCATTAGAACAACCAATTTCCCTTTAATTAATTATGGTTAATAAACCTTTTATTGTCTACCTTTTGTTCAATATTTAATAATCTAAGTTACCAGGACGCGATTCAAACTTTTGAGTGTGGAGAATGAAGACACGGCTCTAATTAATATGGCTATACTCAAATCGCTTAAAATTAGGAGATATGTTTAATTAATTAAGATTACATAGGAACCCCTCCTTGTCTCCCCCTCAGTTGTTTAATATTTAAAGATCCTTAATTTATGGGGAACGAATGCCTGATTCTAAGTGGGGATTACGATCATGATTAGGATTTAAGGGGATTTGGTTTTGAATGGTGACTGGTGGGTGTGAATATGTAGAAATTTCTGAGGGGATTTGAGGATTTCGCAGTTGAATATTAAGATTTGTGATGGACCCAGAGAAATGTAAGTTTTTAGTCACGGAGACCGGTTCCTAATTCCCGGGGTTTTTCTAGTGTTTTGACAACAAAAAAACGTGTTCCTCAATTGTGGCTAATCTTTTCTTTTTAAAGTCAAGGCATATATATTATGATCAATGACTTTGATGATTGCTAATCACAAAGGAAACTAGAGTGGTTCATACTTCATACACAGTTTGGTCACTTGACCACTCATTTCAAATGTTTATAGGTTTCTAGTATATTTTTTCTCAAAAAAAAAAAAAAAAAAAAAAATCATGACGGTTTTATTATAATAATAAAATAAAAAAAAGCTGTTACAAATATCAAAGAGGACATTCTAGATAACATCCAACACATTCTTAATTTTAAAGAGACTTAAAAAAACATAAAAAGTTAATTTGGCCAAATTAATTGTCACTGTATCGTGTATTTAAGAGTAAGACGTATACGAGAATAAGTAAAGTAACGCATCCAAGTTTGAATCGTTCACACTCAAACTCAAAAGGACTGATATGACACTCCTAGTCAGAACTCCATTCTTGAGTTATTGGGTTGTTAGACTGAAGTATTAGATAATGAATTAATGGGTTGTTAGATTGAAGTGGTTATTCATGCATCTTGCATCTACTTTTTTTTTTTTTCCACAAACACTAGAAGATCTACAAAGACTTTCTCAATGTACCCTCAATGTCGCCAAAGTTATACCACTGCAACGGGGATAACCACAAATATATATAGTTCTCATCATTTATGTGAGTCGGTTTTAAAATATCTTTTAATCAAGCGAAGTTAAATATCTACTAAACCAAAAGGCTAGTTGGTAGATGCATGATGCATGCTTATTTGAAGATTTGGGTAAATTCAAATTGTAATGTTTTTGGAACGAATATCAAAGGTTGAAGACAGCAAATGAAACTGCCGATTCTGATTCTTTAGGCCATGATATATTTTTTTTCATGGATTTTTTTTTCTTCTGAAAATTAGAGCCTGTTTATTTGAAATTTTTTATCATTTTCAAAACATTTCTTAAGAACATTTCTTGAAAATAATTTTCTTTAAGACTAAAAAACTTGATTGGTTTGCGATTTAAATTTTTAAATCTTACGACTTAAACTAGATAAAAAGATCTAAAAAAAGGGGGTTGCAGAAGAGGAAGAAAGAGGAGAGATGAGGAAATAAAGTAAGAGATGATTGAAGAAAAGAGAAAGAAGAGAGACGATCGAACGAGATAGAAAGGAATGAGTGAGAGAAAGAACCAAGAGAATGAAGAGAGCGGATTGAAGGAGAGACGAAAAAGGTAATAAAAAAAAAGAGGAGAGAGAAAGAAGAAAATAGAGAGAGATTTGGAATGAGAGGGCAGAAGGGAGAGAAAAGAAAAGAGTGAGTTTAAATTTAAAAACTCAATTTTTATGTTTTTAGATAATATACTATATTTTTTAGTTAGTCTTCAGTTTAGTTTTTTAAAATAGTTCTACCAAACAAATTTTTAAGGCTTAAAACTTGGAAATTGTTTTTGAGTTTAAAAAGTTGGATTTAAATAGAATACCAAACAAGCTCTTAAGCTTCTTCCTCCTCCTTTTTTTGTTTTTCCTTGTTCGAAAGAATACTAAATTCCTTTCAGCGAATTGCATAATATTCTTGCTGTAAGCCACCAAGTTAGGCACATTACCAAAATCCATAACTCAAATTGTGTAGGCAAACGTAAGTGGCCCTTTAGAACAGTGGTGGAAAGATGTTGAGCCTTCGTATAAAGATGTGAATTTAAATCTTGTTAGTGGCTAATCTAATATCTAATTAACAAAAACTATCATTTGACAAAAATAAAAAATAAAAAATAATTGTGTAGGCAGGCAATTTTGTTGATAACTCTTGATGCAAAACTCAATTTCTGCTTAAAGATGAAGAGTATTGAATTTTAAAGCCCAATGTTATTTTCGTCCAGAAAAGCCCAACATCCCAAGTTTCCTCTTGCAAAGCCTAACTTTCTTCCTTGGATGAGTTTTCTCTAATGCACATTGATTTAAGTTACACAGCAGAACAAAAATTGTTAGATCACGTTAAATTAAACAATCTATTGAATTTTGTTATATTGTTAACGTAAATGATGTGCATTGGAAAAATCCTTGCATAAAGCATTAACCCAAATTGATTCTCATGGATAGTTCAAGTGGTGTCACCAGTCCCTTAAGGGTGCGTTTGTTGCACCAGATTATCTCGAATTAGACTAGATTCAAGGACTAAGCTGGACTAGCTTAGACTAGACTAAGTTGGACTGATTTAGTAAAGCGTTTGGTGCAGTGTCGGATTAAGATAATTAATAAATTTTAATATTATATTGTTTAATTCATAAAATTTATATTATATTATTAATTTATCTTTTTCTTTTTGAAAATCTCTTCCTATCTCGAAACTTCTACCATTCTTTTTTTTCTTCCTTCCCACTCTCTCACTCCCCTCTCCTCGTTTTCTTCCCTTTTTTTTTCTCTGGCCCATCGTTTCTTCTTTCTTCCCACTCTCTCACTCCCCTCTCCTTCATTTTCTTCCTTCTTTTCTCAGGCCAACCATCTCCCTCCTCTCTTTCTTTTTCTCCCCCATTTCTCCCAATTTTCTTCCTCAAATGAGGATCTGTGCATTTTGTTCCTCAAAGCAGAGAGAGCACTGCAAATTCGAAATCACATATCAAATTTCTACTATAATTTATGTTTTACAACTACAATTTGATTTCGTTTTTTCCTACAAATTTCTGGAGAAGAGCACTGCAACCCAAGGTAATATATTTATGGGTTTATCACAGATTTTGATATTTTCTATGATTGGGATTTTGATATTTTCTGTAATTCGAAATTGCATATCACAGATTTCTGGGTTTATCACATATTTTGATATTTTATGGGTTTATCGCAAATTTTGATTTCGTTTTTCCTACAAATTTCTGGATAAGAACAACCTTTAATTGGGGTTGGATTCGTGGGACAGAGAAGGAACCGAAATCTCGTACCCGGTTTTTGATGCTCCTCTTATCGCAAAGCCATGGCGACTCCATTGTTCTCTTTTTTTTATCTCTCTGATAGATGTTTCTAACTTTTCTGGGAGAGGAAATACGGCGAAGTTCAATTGGATTTCTGGGAAGGGAAGGACGGCGAAGCAGGGAGGGGTGAAGCGAAGCACAAATGGGGGGAAGCGGGAAGGGGTGAAACGAAGCAGAGATGGGGCGAAGCAGGGACTAGCAGTCCGCTCCTTTTCGGGGGGTCTCGCTAAGACCCCTAGCGAGCGTTTTTGTCGGAGCGAGTGAGACTTAGAGGCTCATTAAACCTAGTCCCGAACAAACATGGGACCGGACTAACCCTTAGTCCAGTCCAGTACTCTTTAGTGAGGGCAAACAAACGCCCCCTAAATATGTACTTGTATTAGACAAATAAAAACCGGTAGATCTCGTTAGCCTTGTGACATAATTTTTAAGAGAAAAACAAGAACTTAAAAAATATGTACTTGTATTATGGTTTCTAAACTTTATTTTAGTTTGTATACAACAATATACTAAAAGAGTGCAAAGAATAAATTGGTATTGAACTCGTTACAATTAAGTATGTTATATGTTGTGTTTAAGATATTGGAGGCAATTAAAAGGATGGTCTTGGTGGTAAATGTGGAATTTTATGCTTGTGTTCTTATTTCAAATATGTTGTGCTTAAGACATTTATTATGATTAAGGCTTAGAAAAACTACAACGCAGAGTCTGGATCTGTCGAACTATAGAATGGAAACTGCGATGCATAACTTGAAGCTATTGACTTATTCCAAAATAACAAAAATTTGAGAAAAGGGCTTTATAAGTAATACGACACTAGTTTGTAATATTTGTTTATTTTGGTTGCACTAATGTACCTCATGTTAATTAGAATAAATATGATTGATATATTGTCAATAGTGTAAGTTTTGATTGATCTAAAATCAAACATCCCCATGTCGTATTTGATAGTAATTGTATAACGAGGTTCAATATGATTGATATATTGTCAATATTACAAGTTTTGATTAAATTTTTTTCTCTTCTCGCCTCTAGTTTCTTGGCTAGTTTCTTCTCAACCGGGAACCTAAGTTCAATATGCATATCTACATAAAATTTCTTGAACAAAACTTTGCTTTTGTAGCTTTTGTGAGTGTAAAGTTTAACAAGGTGAATACTTGTCCACTGCAAGCAATTGGTGTACTGTCCATACAAAAACATGTAAAATCTTTGTATACCAATGATCATAATATTGGAACAGAAGCTACAATACCAAGTCAATTACAACATAAACCCCAAGAAGGGAAACTTAAAACACCAAGTTTAATTCATTCTGCATTACTTTGACAAGTTTCTACTAATTTGAGCACTCGATCGCTTGATCGAATCTATTCTCTGAAGCCTAATCTGCTCCCTGAATTTCGCTATGAATTCATCGGCCTTCTTATCCACATCAGGCCCTTCATCACTCACACTGGCTGAAACAGACACATAACTGTTTGGAGTTGGCTTTGGCGTCTCCCCAATGTCTTTTCGGATCAAACTTTCTTCAAAGCTCTCATCTTCACTTTCGGTTTCTTCATCCGATTCCATCACTACCTTGTTGTGAAAATATTCCTTCTGTTCCTCAGAAAATTCATCGAAAGAAGCTGAATTTGGCATGCTGTGGATGCCTTCATGTCCCATTTTCTCAGCCCTGAAAGAAGTTTCATCATACCCTACTCTCTTTCGTGCTGCTTTCTCCACCAAGCTTGTTTCAACTTCCTTAGAGCTTTTCTCCATTACCTTCCAAGGCCCTGCCACGCTCTCACCAGCTCTGGTTGTTCTGACTGGCCCCCCCATTGATGAACCATCAACGTAGCTTCTTCGCTTGGTTTCAGTCCCTGAATTCACTCTGCCCATCACAAATTCTCCGTTGCTCCTGTTCACGTTGTTTGTTTCACTACTGAAACTTCTCCTCAATGCCTTCTCATACGAAACCCCATCTCTAATCGGCCTCACTGATGATGACTTGTAAAACATTGGTGGGGGCGGTGGAGGTGGGGGAGGAGAAGACTTGTACAAGCTCTTCTTCCTCCCCAAATCCTCTGCATTCTTCGTTTGAGATTCCGATGATGACATTAAAGGAGAAGACTTCTTTGGAGATGAAATTGATGGCGAAGGAGACAGTTTTGAGGACGAAGAAATGGAATTCGATCGAGAAGAACGAGAACCCTGAGACCTCGAACTCCACGCCTCTTGGCGGCTAAACTCAGATTCCTCCATTGGAGTACTATTGTCAACTTCTTCCTTCACATCCAACCTTCCTGATCTTGATCTCCATGGAATTGGAGAAGGAAGCACAACACTTTCCTTCAATTTCTCCTCCAATTCTAGATAATCCAACCCTCCAAATTCACCACCTCTAGCCTTACTCGATTTGCTTGAAAACCTTCTTGAACCTGACCTTGAATTAGACCTGCTTAATGAGCCAGAATCCCCACTAGACTCTTTAACAGACTCTATGCCATCCGGGTTTTCGGGAACACGTTGTTTCAAGCTCCTAACCGGCAAAAGCAATGGTTTTTCAACGATTGGTGAAGCGGTACCTCTCTGTTCATCAACAGCAGAGTGCTCCTGAGCCACAATCACCACCGGCTCGTTACGATAATACTGACTGCTCCATGTTTGGACCTTGTTCCCATCAGAACCAGGTGAGGGTTCAGTCTCATCATCAAAAACTGAGGACACCTGAAGAAATCTAGAGACATATGAATGAGCATTATCAAATTTTGTGTGATTGTTGTTGCTGTTGTCCTCGTCTATTTTCTCATTTCGTTTGCTAAAAAGGCCATAAGAGACTGCTATGCCAACAAGGAGAAGGTGCAGAAGCTCCCAGCTTCTGGTGACTACACTTCGGTTGAAGAACTCAGGAGCTTGTGATGGAAAAAGTGGGAGAATAACAAAGAAAACTACAACTAGAGCAATTTTGTAAAGAAAATGATTGTAAAACTTACATGGCTTTTCATGGTTTTGTTGTTCTTGAACCAACTTTTGGTGTTTGGTGTAATTAGACTCTGTTTCAGTCTCTGCCATTGAAGAACACATAGAGGGGGGAGAGAGAGAGAGAGAGAGAGAATGAAACCCTAGCAATGTTGTATTGGGGTTAACAGAACAAGATGGAAGGAGGGAAGGAAGGAAGGAAGAAGAAGAAGAAGATAAAGAAGACAAAGAAGACTTGCGGATTAAGGAAAAGTGTAGAGAGAGGAAAGTAGAGAGGCAGTGGAGAGGAAAGTTATCGAGCGAGGCGTGAGAGGAATTTTGAGTCTTTTTTGCCTTTAACCTTTCTTTCCATTGACATATATAGCCTTTTTTTTAATTCAATTTCCCCTAAATTTTTGTTTTCAAATAAATATTTTCTCCACAATTGGTGAAGAGGGTTTTGTTCAACTGGTGTACAACTCAGATACCTATCTAATGAAAGAATTCTTCAAGAACTAACCAGTTAAAAAGGAGTCAAGCTTAAGCTTACATTTGGCTACGGAACTATATAATATATGGATTCCCATTATTCCCTTTTCTTCAAGAACAAGATACTTCTTAACCTTCTAGTGAGAACATAATACCACTTAGTCTACTTGGAATCCACAATTTGTTGAATATAGTTGTGAAAAAGCAGTCTTTGCACATTATGCTGGGGAAAAGTGATAATGGTTTTTTTTTTTTCTTGTCTAGCTATTGCTATTTTCAATTCCAAATTACGCTCTAAAATGACAAACTGAGAGTGCGAATAACATGTTCCCTTCTCGTTTTTCAGTTCACTGAATTACTAAGGAACGGGGGAGTCAAGCTAATAGTAATAGTAATAGCTAGTTGGTCTTTTTGCAGTTTACCTCATGCATTAGGAAATAACAGAAAAAAAAACTTCTGCGGTGTATCCAACTTTTTATTGTGTGCATGCATGCAGCCGCTTCTTAATTTGTTTAGAGAAAAGGAAAACAAAGGTCAAAAGAATTGAGTCAGATAATCGTAATACTAACGTGAAGATTGAAGATAAGGTTTTGCTCAGCTGGAAGTCGCTCTTTGTACATCAAAAACTTGTTTTTTTTTAAGAATTGGATAAAGGAATGAAGTGGAAAGGTAACCACTGCGAGTCACTGTGAGTATATTAGGGTTTGTTAATATGATAACCATTCGACATAAGAGAGAGCACAAGGGCCTTTTGGGCATGAGGTAAAAATGGAGGGGGGAAATAGGTTGCGTGGATGTGGTGGGATTCTTCTTTTGGAGTGCCTACGCTAGCTTTTTTGTGGGGGTAATAATATATTCAGCAAAATATTTGTATTTATCTGCAACTTTTGGTGGGAATGCTTTTCTTGTATATTTTGCTTCTGTATTCTCCTTCCAACTGCTATACTCGGATGAAGATGTTCCTAGATGCTCTTAAGAAGCACGCAGTCGGACTTCAGTTGGGTTATTCTTTAATTTAAAGGAAAACTAGCGTTTGCTAGGGTTTTCTGTGTCGATGTAGAGGCGGAAGAGTGAGATTCTGATCCAAGAAAAAAGAAACATTGGTTCACTGAGAAAGTTTCTAGATCTTGTGCAATGCATGGAGTTTGTTGGGAATATTTACTTAGAAAATTGGACTTTTGTGCATGATTTTGTTCCATAACAAAGGGACTTTTCAAATCAAACTACGTAACTGACTTGCATTGACCAGCATTCACCATTCAGCTCAGTGTTCTAGACTTCTAGTCACCAAATCTAGAGAGAGAGCAAGAGAGAGAGAGAGAGAGAGTACATATTGTCAATGATTTAGTTTTGCATTGTTGTTGAAAGATTTAGGAAACAGAACAGATCATGAAAAATACAAAATAAAAACGAGAAGTTTTGAGGTGGGAAAATGCTTAAGATGATGTACATTTCGTCTAGATTTTAGAGACATGTTAGCGACCTGCTACTAATGATATGTTATTATTTTCCAATGAGTGTCTTATCACCTGCACAACACAACAAGCGTAAAGAATTGTATCATAAGAGATCTCAGTGTAATTAGATGTAAACTCACTCAATATAAGTCATATTTGATTTTGTCAGTTTTTCAATTTGTATTCTTCAACACATTTTGTTTTATCTAACAGTTTGAAGATTATGTAAATACTAAATCTATTTACTTTATTTTAATTCACCATGGATAATCTCATGAATATATATCTAATGTGGATGTAAATTTCGTACACGACTAGTTTGACTAAATTTCACCTACAAAAGAACAAACACTGTTAGCCTATATGAACACCTTGAAAAAGGGGGAGGGTGTTTCCCAAAGGGCCTCTGATGTCTAAGTCAAAAAAGTAGTGAGAAGACAAAGAATTTGAGAGAGTTCGAGTAATAAGTAACAATTACTGTTTCCTCTGTTTGATAGGATTGTTTATAAAGACTAGACCCTAGCAAGCAGCTGGGCGTGGAGGCTGCAAACCATACTAGGCAATCCTTAATGGTGCAGGCCAGTCGCTACAGTCCTTCCATCTAGAATTCCTAAAGGGAGACTCTGAAAATCAGCTTCTTGCCACCATTGAGCCTGGTATGGCCCAGTGGCAGGAAACATGTGAGTTGTCCAAAGAGTACATAATATATGTGATGTGCAGCCCGGACAACCCCTGATTTGTTGGTGGCTCAAAGGCCCATTACTGTAGATTAGACTAACGTCTTTTTCCCTTAATGTAATATGTGGTTTGCTCACGAAGTCAAGGCAAAATCGTCATATTAAGCATATAATCCACGTGTCCTTTTCCAATTGGATGCAGTTAATTTAAACCTCCACATCTAGTACACGCCAATCAAGCATGGTAGTAGTGCTTATTGCAGTAATCATTCATGGCAGCAGGAAGCTTTAGGAATGTAAAAGCGAAACTAAGAAGATAATCCTCACAAGATGATTGAGAAGGATGGGGAAGGGTGATAAGGTATCCTTCTCCGTCTTCAATTCTCTTCTCCTGTTTCACATTTGTGGCCGAAAGTACATTGGAAAGATCCGTAGACAATGCATCTGATTCCTCATGCTTTGGAATGTCCAAAATTTAAAATTTGTGTTTGTGCGTAACTTTGGAACCTAAAACAACATAGGACCATCTTAAGAAAAGTTAGCATGTACACAATGCTCTCTTATTTTATACACTCATTCGATATTTTAGGATATGGGAACGGCTCTCCTCTATTCAAAATTCAAAGTAATGGGAAAAGTGAGTCGAACTTTCCCATGCCTTGGACGGAGGTTGACGGAGGCACTTCATTTGCTCACTAGAGTTATAAAACCTTGGTTGGGATACCGTCAACGGAGGTATTATAATCCATTAGGTACTAAGTTTCTAAATGGATGACTGAAACTTTTTTATTTTATCAAGTTTTGTCTTGTGCAAATGAGTAGATTGATTTTGGGAGGAATTGATTTGTGCATTGTTAGTTTAACACTTAATTATTTACCAGTTGAACCGATATTGTAACATTCCTTTATTTTTCTTGTTTTCATATTCGAACTTAAGATCTCTCACTTCTAAACGAAGAAGAATATTAGCAGCAGACCGTAGTATTGAGTGGCTATTGTTTGTTAAAAGCCCTCAATTTTATGTATGAGGTGTGAGGTTTGTAAATGAACACCTACATGGTGGAACAGCTCTGAGCCACCATTCCCCCCATCGATCATTAAGAACACGCATATGCCTCCCCACGACTCTCTCAGTCAATTTCCCAAACACAAACCGGTAATTCGACGACGTAACTCAAATTGGAGCTTGAACCAGTTGGGCATAAAAGAGTTTCTGTTCCACCTGAACCAAGTTCGATCATTGCAGGTCTTCATTTCTCCATTGCACGTCTTCATTTCTCCTTTTCAGCATTAGGGTTTAATCTTATTTGGATCAAAACCCTAAAAATTTTCATCCAAATGATGAACCTTTCTTCAATACATCGGTTCTCCTCCTCCTCAGTCGGCCTGAAAAATCACACATTATCAATCCTGAACTTATCTATGGCGGCGGCGGCCGAAACAGTGTACAATCACCTGCAGAAAAATGGTGGCAACGTAGAGGAAATGCTTGCCTCGGTTCAGGAGAAATTGGACTCCAAATATGTAAGTCAGGTTTTACAGAGATGCTATGGTAGCCGTTCCCAAATGGGTCTTAGGTTTTTCATATGGGCAGGTCTTCAATCCACTTATAGGCACAGCTATTTTATGTATAGCAAAGCTTGTGAATTGTGTGAGATTAGGATAAAACCGACTGTGATTTTCGATGTTTTGGAGGCTTATAGAGTTGAAGGGTGCTCTGTTAATCTGAAGACGTTTAAGGTTGTTTTTAATTTGTGTAAAGAAGCTAAGCTTGCTGATGAAGCTTTAAGGGTATTAAGGAAAATGCCGGAATTTGGTTTGCGTCCGGATACTACGGTGTATAATGTCGTTATAAGATTGTTTTGTGATAATGGTGATATGGATGTGGCTGAATGTTTGGTGAAGGAGATGCAGTTGGTGGATCTTTATCCCGATTTGATCACGTACATGGTACTGATCAAAGGGTTTTGTAATGTGGGTCGGTTAGATAATGCTTGTGGCTTGTTTAAGGTTATGAAGGAACATGGTTGTTTGCCGAATGCTGTGGTGTACTCGGCACTTCTTGATGGATTTTGTAGGTGTGATAATATGGAGAGAGCTTTGGAGTTATTGAAGGAAATGGAGAAGGAAGGTGGGGATTGTAGTCCTAATGTAGTAACATATACATCTGTGATTCAAAGGCTTTGTGACAAGGGACGGTCCACTAATGCCTTGGTTATTTTGGACCGAATGGAAGCTTGTGGATGTGCCCCAAGTCGCGTTACAGTTAGTTCTCTGATTAAGGGTTTGTGTGTCGAGGATCGAGTTGAAGAGGCTTGTAAGTTGATTGATAGAGTTGTTGCTGGACGTAGTGTCACGTATAGTGATTGCTATAGCTCTCTTGTTGTGTCATTGGCAAGAGGTGGGAAAAGTGAGGAGGCAGAGAAGGTCTTTAGGATGATGGTTGATGGCAGGGTCAAACCAAATAGTTTGGCCTCTAGCATTATTTTGAAAAAATGTTGTTTGGAGGGTCGGGTGGTAGAAGCGTTGTGCTTGTTTGATGAACTTGAGAAAATGCAATGCTTGTCTTCCATCGACTCTGATGTGTATTTTATCCTCTTAGTGGGGCTTTGTCAACAAAAGCATTTAGTGGAGGCTGCAAAGCTGGCAAGAGCAATGCTCAATAAAGGAATTAAACTGAAAGCTCCTTATGTTGACACAATAGCTGAGATATTGAAGAAATCCGGAGATGAGGAGTTAATTAAGAATTTGACGAGAATTGCAAGGTGAAGTTGAGCAAAAGAAAACCTTCATCTGTCTTGGTGGTTCTCATGTGTTTATCTGGAATTGTATTCTACTAAGATCAATATCTCCGACCAAGAAGAAAACAGTTTGTGAGTTGAGTTGGTAGTATCTAACACAATAGCTGAGATACTGAAGAAAGTCCTGGTAAATTACTAATTACTTTGGCTTTATGTTATTCTGAATGTATCAAGCTGCTACCTGAAATATTTGCGAATGTTATATTGAATGGTGTTCATATTTTCTAGGATTGGTTAGATAATTCTAGTTGAAGATATCAATCTTTAGGGCACAGGAAAGCATGTCAATAAGCAAATTGCACTGCTCCTTTTCTTTTCTTTTTTTCTCTTTTAATAGCTTTCGGTTTGCATGTCTGTATTAAGGGAGGCAGGTAGAGGATTATTACTGGTGATGTTCAGATGGGATTATAAATGTTTCTACTTTTCCTTATGCCGTACATGTAAGAACATAAGTTTTTTGCTAGCATAGATAAGGGAACTTAGGGAAGTATAATTTTTGGAGGTCTTTGATTGTATGTCTCTTCTCGGTTACATGCATTCTTGAATATGTGGAATTCAGGTTAGGAAAATTCTGTTCCTTTCAACAATTGAAAGCAAGGTCAAGAATTTTTTGCACCTCTTGGTGTTGAATGCCTTATTGGCATTTCTAACGCTCACTTCATGTACACATTTATCTCTCTCCTTGTGGTTAAAAGGAAACAATTATATGGTATTGTTTAGACTCGAATGTTTCCTAAATCAGTGTTCCCTTATTTAAGGTTGAGCAAGTTAGAATTCAGCTACTCCTTCTCATCCCTCCTTAAATAATCCTCAAGGAGCACACAAACATAGCATGTAACCATGTTATCTAGTCATCATTGATTGTTTTTATGGTTAGCGTAAAGCGGCTCATGGTTCTTGCACTTGTTTCTTGGCAGATCAACCTTTATACTGAGGACAGGATAAGTTGGAAACCTTAAAAGAAACGAAAATGGTTGACAAGTGAGGGCGACAACAGAGGTATGTCAGGTTCGTGATAGGACGACGAGGATCGAGTTCTACATCAATTTGATAGCAAAGCACCAACAGTTGTACTTGATGTTCATCCTATACAATATCAAGTGCCTTTAGTCAACCAGAAAGCGTAACTGATTAGCTTTCTGGGTTCACAGGGGAATTGTAATTGCCTTAAGATTATTATTGGAAGTTGTCTATGGCCATTGGGAATCCGGGATCATTGTTTCCAATAATTGGTATTTAATATTTTTTTTCTTCAAATGATGTAGCCTGCGGCTTATCATACTTGAGTGTTTGCATTAGAGCTTTAAGTCAATAATTAAATTATTAATCACCTAAACATTTACAAATCTGGCAGTTGACATGACAGGTGAGGTTGTTTGAAAATAGTGAGGATTCTCGCCCGATCCTCTTTGTGAGATCCCAGGATTCTTAAAGCACATCCGTTCATCATACATTGTGCGGTTAGAAATGATTATAAATTCTTTTATTTAAAATTGAATATAAATAGTACCTGATGAAAATTGATTGTACAATGTACGATGAATGGATGTAATTGGAGGATCTTCAGGATATTCACAAAGAGGATTCGGCGAAAATTGATTGCACAATGTACGATGAATGGATTTAATTGGAGGATCTTCGGGATATTCACAAAGAGGATTCGGCGAGGATCCTCACTCGTTTGGATATGTGTTTTTGGAAAACACTAATGCTCATAATAAAATGGGAGCCTTACTTATAGAGACATAAATATATATCATATTTCAAACAACTCCACACCTTTTAAAACATTACAAGGAGGGACAAAAAACCCAATAATAGAAAACCAAGCCCAACCCAAAAAGAAACGGACCGACTAAATTACAGTTCATGCCACTCGACTATAACCGTTAATAAACAGCCACGTTAACCACTACACGACAAAAATCATAAAAACTAACCAATTCTGACACTCTCAAGCTGGATTTTCAGTAAAGTGATTCACAAAGTTTAGCCGGATTTCCAGAAAGATCAGTGTTTCAAAGGTTTTTCTACTACTCGAAATCGTCATTTTGCATGATTATATTTCAATTATGTAAAAAACGAATACATTATCAAAGTTTTGAATGCATTATCAAGTGTTTTTGTACTTGTTTTTGCAAAAGAAAACTGTAAAAAACGCATGCATTATCAAATGTTTTTTCCACTTGATTTTACAAAAAATTCAGTATTCTAGTTCATGAAAAAACAATTTCAGTGTTTTAGATGTTTCAATTTCACCTTTTTAGTTTATATGTATACTGATTCATAAACATCTGAAAAAGAAAATGAATATGGATCTAAATTTTGTGAGTAAAAACATTAACCGTCTAGCTTCAATGCTGCACTTTGAACTAATGCTGCACTTTGTAAATTAATTATGGTTCTACTTTCTGTTTGTAAATTGATTCTTAAACATTTGAAAAAGAAAATGAATATGCGTCTAAATTTTGTGAGTAAAAATATTAACCATCTAGCTTCGATTTTGCACTTTGAACTGATACTACACTTTGTAAATTAATTATGGTTCTACTTTCTGTTTATAAATTGGTTCTACACAATTATGCATCTACATTGTGCGTTAACAACCAATTCTGCATTTACCTTGTTTGCTAAGTGATGCTGCATCTACTTATGCCAATTGATTCTGCACAATTCTATGAACTGATGCTGCATAAATATTAATAACATTTGCTAAATACTAAACTAACTTATAATACATTCCAATTCTAACAAATATATATGATAACTATACTGCAAAAAATAAAAGGAACTTCAATGAAAAACAAAAGCAGCACAACGAAAAAATCATCTTCGCCAAACACTCGATCAAATAAGGTCAAATCGAATCAAAATCTTCAAAACTAAAATACCGTGACTGCAAAAAACAAGAACAGTCCAAAAAAACTCAATGAGACCAACAAAAAACTGAAAAATCAGAGACTCTTTCAAAATCTAAACCGAAATAAAAAACGCACAACACTTAGAAAATCTAAATCGGAACACATGAAATTTAGAAAGATAAACTTGAGAGAAACACTTATCTTCGAAGAAAACTTGAATGATTTGAATAGAAATTATGGCGATAGATAATTGAGGGAGATGATGAAATATAAATTGGAAAAGATAAACTTCAGAGAGAAAGAAAAACAGCAGAGAAACGAAAATATAATTTGAATGATTCGAATCACCGCCGATTGCTATTTAACAGAATACGTAACTTCGTTTCCAACGGAAAAACCGGACATGATGTCATCTTACGTGGATTTAAAAAATGTCTTTCTTGAACTGTTTAATAAAGTTACCCTAAGTGTAATTTTTTCTAATAATAATAATAATGCAAGTTCTTCTTCTTAGGAAAAAAAAAAAACTTTTTTAGGTTTTTTTCCTAACGAACAGGGTTAAAAGTGCTTTAGTTGATTATGTGAAAAAATGGTTGGCTTCTGATGTTGACTAAAAAGAGACTTACTTTTAACTTGTTTCTTATAAAGGTGCATCTATAATGTCCTAGGTGAATACTGGTGGTAGATTTATTTATTTATTTATACGAAATTAAAAGCATTAAACAGTGAATTCGTTCCGATTGGGTAAAGTGTGGAATAATTCACATCGGAACAAGGGTGTTTTACACACCCGCTTCACCCTCCCCCTCCTCCTATTACATTTTGTGACTTCTCTTGCAGGTGTGGCTGTGGAGACTTTGGTTCTTGGTGGATTGATTATGTGCAATACTCTTAGATCTAGGTTTTGGTTCAGGTGCATTTTAAAGTTTCGTGATGTCTTCCTTAACATTGGTAGCGGCGATGGCGACTGATTTTTAGCTACTAGGAAGTAGGGTTTTGCTGTTTATATTTTCTTTTGTTGCCTACGAGCCTAATTCTGTGTAGGCCTCCTTTGTTGCTTGGGTTGTAGCTCTCCTTTTGGGCCTGTCTTCTGTTTTATATTGCTTTGTTGTGTAGGATTTTGTGTTTTATTTAAGTTTAGACCTTTCTAGCACAAATTGTATTTCTCTTTTCATGAATGAAGCTTTATTCACGAAGGAAGGAAGAAAAAAAAAAAGGGAAAGCGTTTCTAGCAACATTTGGAAATGAGTATCCTAAATTGTCCTAAGTTTGAAGTTGCAGTAGTTATACCATTTCAAAATTCCTTAAATTTTTAACTACTTTTATATCATAATAATGACCTAAAAAAATTACTTAGTAAAAAGTAATTTTTTTTCCTTCAGGCAAATGGTAAATGATGATGTGGACGAATGAGTCATACAAAGAGTCAACAATACATCAATGGTTTGAGACTCGAGAGTGACCCATCAAGCTTAAGCCACTGAGTAAGTGATTGTTCATATCATTAAAGGTGGTAAGCAATCAACACATAACCTAATCTTGTTCCCTTTTCTTTCGCTAGGAGTTATCTTTAGGATTTGGATCATCTCCTGAGCTCAAGGAGAGGATCCTCCTGACTAAGACACGTGGACCGTTAAATTTTTATCCAACGGCTACAAATAAGGAGGTTCCTTTAAAGTTATAATAATTATAGCTGTTGAATTTTCATTTAACAGCTCACGTGTCTTGATCAGGAGGATTCTCTCTTGGGCTCAGGAGAGGATCCAATCCTTATCTTTACCATTTACACTAGGATTAGGGTAGTTGTGTAATCCGTTCATACGAACGATTGTTTTTAACATTATTTCTGCTTTTAGTAGATCTAAAATTTGCATAAAAATTTACCATTTTCTCATGATTCCATCTTTCTTTCCTTATGGGTTCTCCTTACCTTACTAGGAATAGGTAGCCGATGTACCCGTAATGACTCAACATATAAATGCGTTGCATTTTTCTTTTTTTTTTTTGGTGAAATTGAAAGGTAGAAAGTGTAGTGAATCTTTCACAAAAAAAGAAAGAAAGAAAATGTATGGAATGAAAGTCATTAAATGCATGAGACTAATCATTCTGGATTTTAGTAGTTATAAGATTAGATTTTAGTTTTAGTTTTCGACTGATTTGGTACGAATCGCTATTCTTAGGGTTTAAATATTATGACCAAACTACAAAATTGTTGCAAGTGGTTTTTTACCAGTAGTGGAAAAGTGTTGAGCCATTGCATGACGGTGTGAGTTTAAATCTCGTCAGTTGCAAATCTAACTAAATCTATCTTTTTGACAAAAAAAAAAAACTACGAAATTGTTTTTTTCTTGTTCAAACTACCAAAAAATGAAAAATAATTCGATTTAAATTGCCTTTTTTCTGTTTTTAAAATACTGTTCCAATTGCAATTTTTAGAGTTTCACAAGTGCAACGCCTTTCTAATTGGATAAGGATATACTTACACCTATTGTGGCATTCTAAACTGATTACATGTCGTCAAGTTTTAATCATATCGCTAACTAATTTAAAATAATTTTATTTTTGTATACTCGTTTTATGTAAGTCTTTTTCGCCGTCAGGCTTTACGAGTCAATGATGCTAGTAGCCTAATACCATTGTTGCACCTCATAACCGTTGCCATTGTTGACTAGCCTTTTTTTTTTTCTTCCCAAATTTTTTTTTAGTAATTTCAGAAGAGGATTAGATTTTAATTAATTTTCTTTGTTTTGAATGGTACAAGCGTTTGTTTAAAAACATTATGACAAGACCAAAGTACATGCGATGCAATGGATATTATAATATTTTTGTATATAAATAGAACCCATATATATTGTTTGAGCTGTCAATTCTTCTTTTGGTTTTTTCCTATCAATTATCCAAATCTTTTTGTTTCTTTTTCCCCTAGTCAAGCAACTTAAATTATCATTTAAATTAAATTTCTGTTTGCATCTAAGAACTAAAAGTTTTCATGCAACTTTCGAGCTTCAACGCTGAAAGTGAGATATCTTACATTCCTTTAGGATGAGGATCATCCTCCTTGTGAGAATCCTAAAGATCAATTCATCTTAGTCATTGATCATATATCGTGTTGTCAGCTTTTATTAAGTACTGTTTGTATTCAATTTTAAATAAAAAAAATTATGACCGCAAGATGATTGATAACTGGATATGATGAATTGATCTGTAGGATCTTCACAAAGAAGATCTAAATAAGATCTTGTTCCATTCTTTTATGTAATTTTAGTTAGGCAACTGTTTGGGCCAATAACATTCATCTAGAATCTTGTCATGAGCTGTCCAGTCAAGGTTGGGCGAATCCTATTGTGAAGAGGATTGGTTTAGATAAGGGTGAGGTAGTCGAACCCTAGTGCAATAAGGAGTCTTAAAGCTAAGGATACTTAGAATTAGGGGATGAATCTGGTTCATTAAGGAGATTGGTTCAAAGTCCTATAGGGGTTAGGATTGGCCGAAACCTTATCAGATTGGGTTGAGGAGTTCTAATCCAAGTAAATTTCTAGTTCGGCCATAAGGGGGTTCGCTACTATAAATAGAGAAGGGAGTGCATCATGCAAAGCCCTTTCAAATCAATAAACAAATTGCCCTGCGCAATGCTTCTCAACAACCCTGAGATTTTTTCCTGTCCTCCTTTCTTCTGGCTAACACATCTTCAGTTTGGATAAACAGCAATGTGAAGGCAACCGGCGACATCTTCAATTTGGATAGACAACATTGCTTCAAGACCAACTGGTTATTTATCCAAGTCTCGGTCAACAAGGATTTTTGAGTCCTTATTGGTAGAGGTTATCTCATCAGCCTTCTCGGCGAAGTGAGGTGTTATCAAGTTGCTAGGCTCGACACATTGAAAGCCGAGTTTTATTTTATGATTGGGTACTCGCAAGTACATTTTTGAGTTCGGCATTCAGACGGCCAAATCACATTTACAATCAAGAAATTTATCTCTTTCGAGTATTTGTGTCCGTACAGTGGCACCAATTCAGCTTACTTATACTCTCGCGAATATAATTACAGAGACCGAACTCGGCGCCAACGATTTGTGAACTTCAAAGAAACTAGCAGCCTTGTCTTTAGGCTCTAGAACCCGAAGGCTGAGACGTGTTCCTTCCTCGACCGCAGTTGCAAGATTGAGAAGTCAGCAGCACGCCCAACGCCACATCAACATATTTTACTCCCTGGCGGAACTCGACCGACGAGTTGGCACACCTTGCACACAACCGAAAGATGTAGTTAACTTATTAATTACTCGGCCTACACACCATATAGGCTTGGTAGTTTTTAGGGTCAACAGTAACATTTAAATATAATCTCACCTAATAAAGAATATTTGAGTTTAAAGATCTCATCATGTAAATGTGACCATAAACTTATTTCTATGTGCAAACCTGGAAAGGTTTAACATTTGAAGGTTCAAATTTCTCAAATCATTACATTTTTCTTTTATTGAAAATTCTATCAGTATATGTTAGATGACCTTTCAAAGCAAAAAATAATTACAAATTTTCATGAGACGAGGGCAAATTGAAATCGTCGATTGAAATTGAAGAAATTTGGTTCGTGTTTGAATAGGAGACGGAATGGTTTTCTTTTTCCTTTCTTTTTCATGGTGAGTATGAATATATCTAAATCTTACGTGCTAAAAATTAACGAAACTTTCAATTTTAAGCCTAAATTCTAACAAACTTTATCATAGGTATATGAATCATCAAATTGAAATCGTAGGTTGAAATTAAGGAAATTTGGTTCGTGTTTGAATAGGAGACTGAATGATTTAATTTTCCCTTCTTTTTTATGTTGAGTATGAATACATCTGAATCTCACATGCTAAAAATTAACGAAAATTTCAATTTTAAGCTTAAATTATAATGGACTTCATCATAGGTATTTGAATTGCAGTTTGTAGACTAAATTTGTAAACTATTTGGTGTGTGAAAATAAATAAGTTAATCAACAGTTACGTAATTATTCAATTCTCAATTTTCATGTAATTTAGTTTACAAAACTTAATTTTTTTAACGTTACTCATAAAAATAATCACGTCATAATTCCAATTATCCTACTTGTCGATCAGAACCAGATCCCTTCTGGATCCAAGGGATCTGAGCTCATTAATCAATAAATTCGGATCATTAAAATTTGATCTTACAGCTATAAATAAAAGATCATTCTAAAAATTATAATAATTATAACCGTTTGATCAAATTTAAATGATCTGAATTCATTGATTAGTACACAGATCTTTTTGGATTTGAAGGTATCCAGTTCCTTGTCGGCCAGCCCCGTTAAAACAATGAAATAAAACGGTCCCGAATCCCACAAATCCCACCACGTGTCCCCCACTCACGTTTTTCAAACTCCCTCCTTAATGACCACCGTGACTCTATCCCTTCCCTCCATCTCCTTCCACACCCTCTCTCTCTCTCTCTCTCTCTCTCTCTTCCGCTCGTCCGCTTTCAGAGTTTGTTGAGAAAAGGTAGAGTAGAACCTCAGCCTATCCTCTCCCTGAAGCAAGTTCTTGTTTTTTAGGGTTAAGGGTTCCCTCATATTCCCCACCAATTCCCAATTCCCAATTGATTCTCCCCAGATTTCATCGATCCTTGATCGCATCCTCATCGTCCTCATCGTCTCAACCTTTACTCTCCGATGCTCCCCTTTTCGTAAATTATAGTTGCGAGCTTTTCCATGGTTTTCAGTTTCTCCTTTTATAAATCGAATTTGCTCCCGATCCTTTGTTCTTCTCACTGTTGCAGAAATTCTAGGTTTTCTAGCATGATTCTGTAATTTCTTTGGTACATAAAAGAAAAAAAAGTTTAGGGTTTTATTATTTATTTATTTATTTTATATGGGGACAATTGTGTAAATGGTTGTTTGTATGTAAATATTGGGGGGAAATTTAGGGTTATCTGTTGAATTTGTGTTGTAATTGTGATCGATTGTGTCGGGTTTGAATCTGAGGCTATGTATATTGAGGAGTTGAAAGGAGGGGGAGTTGGAAGTGGGGAAGAAGGGAATTTGTCCCCTGGAAATAGAGATTTTGACTGCAGGGGCATCACACCGTTGGATGCGAAGCGGGTTTTGATCGGTGCAGGAGCTCGTGCCCTGTTTTACCCGACTCTGCTTTACAATGTCATTAGGAATAAGCTGCAGGCTGAGTTTCGGTGGTGGGATAAGGTTGATGAGGTACAAATATCATTTTATTGTTCTATTTTTGTATTTATTTATTTGTCATGTATATCTTACAATGTGTATAGATTGGGTTTGCTTGTATATTGTGTAATGTTTAGGTGTAGGGTTTGATTTAGATTGTGAATTTTGATAGCTTACGAGTACTTTATTCCTTTGAGAATTTATCTCTTAATGTATTCATGAATGGGGTGTGATTCTTTGTGTGTGGTAATGTTAGCTTGGAATTATTTTCTTAGCTGATAGTTGATGTAACGTAGAGCCGTAGACCCAGTTTATTATGTATCTTCAAACGAAAAAAATTGTTTATGTTTGATTGCACTTCTACATGTGGCGTTTTGCCCTGCGAGTGTTTATAGACCTAGTGTTGATTTTTTTTTTTCTGTGTCTAAATTCTAATAATTTCTTCTTTTTTTTTTCAGTTTGTATTGTTAGGTGCAGTTCCATTCCCTACTGACGTGCCTCGCTTAAGGGAGGTTGGAGTCGGTGGAGTCATCACACTTAATGAGCCATACGAGACTTTGGTTCCAACATCTCTTTACCATGTTAGTGGTTTTCCTTGTAGTTACACCAAAGTATCCTTCTTGAGATTTGTACTGTGAGAGTTCATTTGCTTTTGGAGATTAGTTGGTGCATTTTCTCTCTGATGAAATGTTGTTGCTTTTTGTGAGGATATCTCTTTTTTAGTGACATATTTAACACCTGACAGATTAACTGGTCCCTTCGGCAATGTTATTTTGTATTCATATGTAAATTATGTGGACTAAACATGACTTGGTTCATGTCTGTAATAGACTAAAACTTCTTTTATGTTTTTCTTATACTTCACCCTATTTCCCAGTAGATTTATGCGTTTCTATTAAATTTCTGGCAGTCTCACGGCATTAACCATCTGGTGATTCCTACAAGAGATTACTGCTTTGCACCATCACTCAGCGACGCATGTCGTGCTGTAGACTTTATTTATGGTAAGCATTCTTGCAACTTGATTTCATCATATTGGAAGGCATCTGATATTGCATGACTTAGCACAAACTAGGCATGTATCGATGGCAAATTCTGATCTTGGCTAGATACAGATGACATGTTAGGAAACTTTTAAGCTGAAACAAATTGTCCAGCATTGCTCTTATATGTAGAGGGTGCAATTGTAAGTCTGTCCTAGATTTTTCCAGTGTAGATAGGTTATGATGCTCAGAAATTAAGGACCGTCTTACCTACCTCTTTTTTATTGGGCGGAATTTTAGAAACTTAAAGAGAGAATTTTGGTATTTTTAAGCTGCTTGGTGGTGTTGTTGAAATTTTATTCCTGGGTGTTTAAAAAAAAAAACATTTGATTTGTTTCACCGTACTTGTTTAATTTTCATTAAGGACTAGGAGGTTTAGTGTTGGTCGTTATATATATCCTGGAATTGAAATTGTCATTTTCATGTAAATGTTTGATTGTAGTCTTAAGATATGATTTTGTTTTTTCTTCTGAGGAGACTTATCTGATATATATATATTTTTTTTTTATTTTTTTTTTCTCTCATTTGGTTTTTGTCATGAAGAGAATGCATTAAGTGGACGGACAACTTATGTTCACTGTAAAGCTGGACGGGGGCGTAGCACAACCATTGTTATCTGTTACCTGGTTAGTACTAGGCTCTGAAATTACAAATAACTTTGATGATTGCCAGCATTACTGATCTTTTTTTTTTTTTTTATATAGGTCCATCACAAACAGATGACACCTGAATCTGCTTATGAATATCTAAAGTCGATTCGGCCAAGGGTGCTTTTAGCCTCTGCTCAGTGGCAGGTAACTTGTACAACTTATATGTTACTTGCACTGGCATTGTTGGCTGATTTTTCTCCCTGCTGTTTGATGCTTTTTTCTTTCGGTTGGTCCTGCTTGGAAGTTGGCGCAGTGAGAAAATTGTATTTACATTTCTGTTTACCAGTATCAGTATATGAACAATTTGCCTATACTACTATAATCTAGATTTGCACTGACCTGTGGCATGATCTAATTGTACCCTTGAATTTGACTTATCCTGATCTCCTATTTGATGGTTCGTTTTCAGGCTGTCCAGGAGTACTACTATTTAATGGTGAAGAAAGCTTTTGTTTACAGCCGCATGCCAGATCTGATGGTGAAACCGCTTCAGTCTGCTTCTTCACACAATCTAGTTGCATTTGATGAAGGCTCTGTGGTAGTAGTAACAGAATCAGATCTCGAAGGATATGATGCGAATTTCCAGTCTGGCGCTGTGGGAAGTGAGATTTGGGCAGACTTGAGTGTGGTTTATCGGGTGCGAGTAGCTGGTCAGGCAGCTCTTGCAAGAATCTCATGTATGTGGCTCCGCTGCGGTGCCCACCAGAAGATCTCAGGAGAGAATATGGGCAGGGACAGCAGCTGCTCGATGAGGGCTGATCGTCTGGGCGGCATTAGTGTGGATATACAAGTCTACTGAGGAAAGCCACAGAGAATGCATATAAAGTTGTTTCCTAAGCGTTCTTTTCTTTTAGTTTCTTTCTCGTATAGAAAATGGGAATAAATGTTACATTGGGCAGCACTAAACTGTGTTTTTCGCCGCCTCCCCCGTTGTAAATTGAGTCGCTACTTCTATCTTGAATCGAAGCGAAAGAAAGTTGAGCAGTTTGGTTCAATTATTTGTGATGCCTATCATCATATTTATTTGGTAACCTAATTTAGAAAAAAAAAAAAAAAAAAAAGAAAAAAAAAAAAAGTATGCACAAATGCTTGGAAAAAATACGAACAAATGACAAACGTAAGGAGTTTGCAACATCAGTGGTTTAGACGAACAATTTTATATGTAGGATCAAGGTTTTAAAAAACGCTAGACGTTAATTCGGATGGCGAGTTGGGGTTTAGTGCTTAGGCGACTAGACTATTTAGACCTCATAAGATTATGAATACACCCCACACATATTGTTGAATGCACCCCTTATAAAATATTACTTACACACTTTAATACAAAAAGACTATTTAGACCCCATAAGATTATGAATACACCTCAAAATCATTTTAGTGTAATATTATTTTCTTCAAACTCTCGAATCCACTCTCACCCGCTGTTGAACTCAACGATACAATTCATTGCAATGTCATTTATCACATATCAGTTTGTGTTTATAATATTTCATTCGATTGGCAAAAATCTCTTCAATGAAAATTGAATAGGTTTGCTTTTAATATGGTGGAGTTCGCTATTACCTGTCAGGCTTATACAGAAAACAAATATTGAAAACCTCATGAAGCAACTTAGGGCAACTTGTCCTATTCCTTACATTATTTCTCCTTACTAGAGCCAATAAAAGTAATAGTCTTCAATGTGATGGCTTGATGATGAATTGATGATGGACACTTCCGAAATTCTTTTGACCAACCTTTTGAATTCACTTGCTAAGATTGCAAAGGCTCTATTCTATTTTTTGCAGAACTTGGTTTGCATTCGATGCTTTTGATCCAATTTCTTCAAATACGAAATCTAAAAACCCTAATTGACAAAAAACTAAACACTCAATTGACATAAACCCAGATGTTGGCAAAGAGTTTGAGGGTTAGGTGTCTTATTATTGTGTATGTTGGGTGTGAGGGTAGTATTGGAAAAAATGTGGGGTGTATTAAGATAAATTTTAGTTCAAAAAATAAAAGTGGGGTTCCTTAAGTATGTGGGGTGTGAATAAAACAACCTTTTTATTATATAATGATAAATAAGTATCTATTTATAGTTAAAGGACACATAATTGTATATATAAATTGTAAAATAAAATAACATATAGGTTATAAAGTATTAAAACATAATGAAAACATGAGGAACAAATATATAATGAGTGTTTATCCAAGTATTCAACAAGTTTCTTACATTTTATTAAAAAAATAGAATGCAAAATGCAGCCTAAGGCCATCTCCAACCGAAGAAGGGCCATAGTGCTCTTTTTAGCCCTATAACCCTCAAAGAAATTATATTTTAATGAATAGTGCCAGACTATATTTCATACCATCTCCAACCGAGGGGGCCAAAGGGCCATAGGCCAAACATAGCCCTATGACAAAAAAAACCATCTCTAACCAAGCGGGCCAAATGGTCATAGGCCAAACATAATTTATTAATTAAATTTAAAGACTACAACAACTTATATTTAGAAACTATAACTTAAACATTAAAATTAGAATTTTTTTATTATTATTTTTTAATTTTGTCTTGAAAAAAAATTCAAATCCAACGGCTACTGGCGCCGCATCAGCATGACACCAGCTAGCCGCCAGTAGCCATTGGCATTTGAATTTTGGGCCGTCCTAGGGCTAGCTGGCTAGCTCACTTGGGCCAGCCTATTGGTCTAATTTGGTGTTTTTGACCCGGTGAGGCCCGTAAGTCCTTTGACCTAGTCCTCGATTGGAGACGGTTTTCGTATCATTTTAGGCAATTTTTAGCCCTATGACCCTCTTGGCCGGATCGGTTGGAGATGGCCTAAGCTGATTTAGGCGGACTAGGCATACTTTCTTAATTTTCAAATGCTTAGAGACTAATTGGGCCAGTAACCAATCGCCTAATGCCTAGGTAGGGATTTTTGACTAGCGTGCGGGGTATAGAGTGATATTTTTTTATGCTGAACGCCATTTTGTGGACCAAGTTATATGTCCTTGAATAAATTTTGTACAGAATATATATCCATGTATTGGCAGGGCTTCAGTCACATAGGCGTGGAATAAATTGCAATAATTGTACAGATAAATCATCCCCACCCACAAACCAGAGTTTAATTTTTGATTTAATAGTTTTGAGTTCACCTAGTGATTAATCTTAATCTGATGGTGCAGTGACTTGTCCTCTGTGAGGCCAAGAAGTTCACTGAAGAAATTCTTGACCGGTAAGGGCCACCTGTACGACGACGATCCTTCCAGTACAACTTCAGTTGTTGCTCTCTCATCAAAATCTCCACTTGCCCTCCTGGTGTGACTAGCTTCCTTGTTTCCATCCGTCGTTGATGCTGAATCTTGCAAGTAGGGCACTACGTGCTTCTTCATGTCGCTGGTGGAGATTCCGAGATGACCTCCTGCAACGCTAATGTACTTGACCCTCCCAGCTTCGTCCAAGGTTCTCAAACCGATCCAGTCCTCAGTATACAGATCGGTCTGCATAAAAGTGAAGGCCTTTAAATCATAAAAGCAAATCTTCTAATGCATCAAATCTTTAACACTAATTGGTGTTACCTGCTGTGGACTTAAAATCGATTTGAAGCTATCATCTTGGTAATATCCAAACCACGAGGTCTCCTTCGGTATCAAAACAGTGTCATGCTCAAACTGCAGAAATACAAAATTAGCATGGACAGAATGCATATGGTTAATTGGCTAATTAATATTCTGAGGAACCTAAAGAAATGTTACCACAAAGATATACATATTTTCCAACTTACCATGATAAGCACCAGGTTCTGTAAGCTACTAAACCTTTCCTTGTAAGTGGAGTTTCTCTCATCAGGGAGTTCGTTATTGAGCTTCGGAAGAAACTTGCATTTCCCTAAATATTCAGACATTGCCTGGAAACAAATTGTTGATCAGGATGCATTTGCTTACAGCTATCATAAAACTGAGTAAAAACCGTAGGTGAACAATGCAGTAAACAACACCTCATTAGATGTATCGAATGTTTCATTAGTAGCCACTCACATTTGGTAATTTAAGATAACCGCTGGGAGCCAAGTGTTCCTACATTTTCAGAATCACAATCAAGATGGTCAGGCCTCATCGGAAATATACCAAGGAGAGCGAAAGTTGACACCGTAATAGAGAAAAAAAGAAAGAACCAGCAGAATTAGATGCATACTTGAATATAGTCTGTGTAGATCTCTGATTTAAGTAGCTTATTCACAATGATGCAGAATATACCAGACTGCAGAGGCACAAAAACAAAGCCCTTTAGCATTATTAACATGTCCCAAATAGGTCACAGAGTATTTCCAACCACGTTTGAAGTGTTCCTCGATAGTTAATACCTTGTGACTATTATAATTTGAGACATTATGCTATAAACAATAAAGTTCTGCAAAAATCTCATAAATATATAAATACGCTGCGGGAATCAGCAAAGTAGGTAAATGACCAAAACAACAATGCGGTCCTTGTATGGAAAATTTCACTCTTAGATGTATTATAATACAAAATGCTTTCAAAATATTCTCATCTTATGAATTGAATGAATGACGTAGGAAATGCAGTTTGGTGCAACCATTTACGATAAAGTACTGCAGAAAGTGCTAATCCTCTCCTGCAAAAAATCATAAACTTTCCCATATATATCTGGTTCTTTCAGGTGAGAAGCGCTCTATTGGGAAGAGGAAACATCAAGTTCATATAGCATACTAGGATGGTAATTTTAAGCACCATGGGATTCTACACTCTGTGAATTCAATTGTTAATATACGCATGTACACTCTTCTTCACCAGAAGCTATCTCAGCAAGACAAAAGCATTTGGATGGGGAGGGATTAAAATTCCATGATGATAGTATGTTACTTACACCACAAAGAGGCACAGAAGCAGTACCGGCATGAGGTCCTCCTAAAGAGACGAAGTTCTTGACCTGCAATCAATAATGGCAAAAACAAGAATTTTCACATTGTCAAATCCGCATCTGTTACGAAATGAAACATCAACCTGTGTAAGAAATGCGCATTGAACCAAACAAACAAGGATAGGGAAGAAAGATCTCTAAACCTAATAAAGCATTCGCCTATAAACCACATCACAGAAAAATGTGACTAAAAATTTCTCTGAGACCAAAATAATATAAGAAAATCTTAGAAAAACTTATAACCTCATTCCTCATGCATTGTCAAAGAGTTGGATACATGTAGCTCATACATGTATGATAACTGAAATTCAATTTTAAATTTAATCACAATACATGTAGTCCGTTGAAAAGCAGTAGAGGAAAGCCGATATTAGCAGAGTTAGTTGAACTGAATCTTACAGGGGGTCCATCGACGCAAAATTCTACCACACCTCGGCCTATCAAATTGCCCTGTCAAATTAAAAAGAAAAAGTTATGAGAAAGAACTGATTGACCAGAGTTACTTGAGCATCAAAACTCAACATTATAAGCTACAATTCATTAATCTATTCATAAGCATTGGGGTATTGAAAAACGATGGAACACGATGAAAAACTTGTCGCAGATGAAATGACAACGAAAGCTACATAATATAAATAAAATTGCAATCCACAATGAAAACTACCACCATCAGAACAACAAAAGGAAAAAGGAAGAAAAGATGATGTAACGGCAGATCATCCCACATATAGCAACAAAGCCATGAGTCAGTAGCTATACTTGGGAATAAAATGGCATCTTATAAGGACAACATTGAAACATAATGACAGCTACACTGATGACCAGAACAATGACAAATGTTCTAAAAAACAGAGTCATAGAAGCCAAGAATCATTAGGGTGAAGATGGAGAATGATATCACCTGTAAGGAGTGCTTTGATTCAAATTCAAAATACATAAAAAAGGACCAGTTAGGTGAATGAGGCAAGAAAACATGTGATGACATGTACTTACTAAGTGAAATGGTGAGGATGTCAAGAAGTAATTCCGATCATGGTGACATAATGTGAGTTAAGCTAAGCTGATCAAAAATCTAATTTACTAAATACACGTGAAAACAGAAAGATCCAATCATAATAATACCTGGGAGAGACCAACAATGTTGTAACCTTGTCTCAGTTCTTCCTTTTCTTTAACCTGTGGTTGTAGTAGGGAACAAAGTCAAAAGTCACAGAAACTTCAAAAGCCAGAACAACAATATACAGTAACAAGGAAAACTTCACCACCTTATCACAAACGATTCTGGTCTGCAAACACGTAGAAAAAAAGTCAGATTACAAGTGGAATTCATAGAATTATAAATAAAACGACAAGCCTTGCTTTTTTAGATTTTACCTGTTCCTCAAGAGGCAAAAACCAGGAATCCCACGTTCCATCACCAATTTCTCTGCAGGAAGGTAAATCCAAGTAATATTATTACACATGGGAAAAGTACACTACATACTACATTGCTCCCCGAAAATTGAGAAAAAATAAAAAAAAGGTGTAAGAAACCAAAGGGCGGACTTCTCAGTTACACATCACCAAGAGTCTTTAAACAATCAGGTTGTATCTTATCATATTGTTCTATAAACTCAAGAAGGCCACACCATATGTTAAAATAAATCTTAGAATCAGAATTTGATATAAAGTTGTTAAAAGCCATGTGATGAATGAAGTACATGGAATTAGCTCTCAAAGGATAACATATAGGTATGGGAATAAGTAGACAGGCTTGAGAAGAAAATAATGGACCATACATGCAATATCCTTCAATACCAGAAACGTTGCTCAGTTGCTCGGTAAACTGTTTAACTCCTTTGTTAGAGCACTGGTCTCCAATGCCTGTCATGATGAAGCATTAGAATACAGAAAGAGCATAAGAATGCAATAATAAAGAATAGTGAGAGAAGAAATGAATCTTTGTTTCACTGATCAAAGTTAACAAACTCCAGGAAAGAAAGATCAGTCAAATATATAAACGGAAACTAAAAGAAGAACTACATGGATGATGTTCAAAATCCAACTAAAAACACTTAACTGGTATCAGATTGACCAAATTCAAGGGAAACTAGGTATCGATAGAAATGTCAAACTTTTTTTCGAACATACAACACAGAAAACTTGCACTATTCCAAGACTGAATTAATACATTAGATTATGCAGAGTTTATTGAATGCAATTAGCTAATAGGAAGGTTTGAAAAAATGTTTAGTAAAAACAGAGTAAATGCTTCAAAAAAGCACATTGGGTTCATTTTGCCTGTAATTCGAATTAGTCTGCTGCCGTTTGATGAGGCATGCGCAGGCAAGCAACAGATAGTACCCAGCAGCAGTTTTTATTATCTTTTTTGGCTCCATTTTTATTTTGTTTTGTATTTTTCTCAGCAGTTTTTCTTGGTGATTAACCGCAAAAAGAACCTATTTGGTTCATGCTACAAAGAGAAAAAGTTTAAATATCTCGCTGCTGAATTATGTTCCTCGGGCGGGTGAACTGAAAATTGTGGTTTAATTCTTTGATCTACAATCTTCATGTAACGGTTTAATTAATTAAAGACGGTTATTTATATGTATTTTTTTTTCAACCACACAGAAAATGCAAAAAATAGAACTTTGAGAAAATTTCTTCCAGATTTAGATTAAGGCCATGTCTCCATGCATTGCACATGCTGGCATTTGGATATTAGTATCTAATTGAACATCTTCAGGAAAATGGTCATCATCAAGTTCCTATTAGTTCTAAAAATCTTTCTCTGATGCAGCAAATTACAGCAACCCACCATATTTAGCATCAATACCATAAATTAATCAACTTTTGTCCAGAAAATAACAGTATATCAAAAACCCAGAAAAAAATAAGCAAAACACAGATACAGAAACAGATTTATCAAACAAAATATGAATAATTTCTTTGAAGGAAAATTGACAAGTATGAAACAGAGAGAGCAGGAAATTACCATGGAGGACTATGAAGGGTACGGAAAGTGAAGTTGGGATGGATATCAAAGCCACGATGAAGACGACGACCAACTCCATCATCTTCTCTTCTGGATTGCGGTCTCTGAAAATTCTTTCTTCTTTTTTTTTTTTTTTTTTTTATATAAAAAATTAATAAGATATTTAATATTTGTTTATGGTAATAGTAATGGTGGTAGGTGGTGTGTGATTGGCGGATAAAGAAGCTTAAAACATGGAGGCACAAGCGATTGCGTTGGCTTTTGCTTCGACGGAATTTATTGAGGATATCTGATTTGCTTCTTGAAGTCACCAATTGACGATCTGCCAAAATTACAGGAATTAAATAGTATTTAAGTTACTATTTGGTGATTTGCATCGTCAGACTGTCAGCCCCCAGGAGTGGGAGGTCCAGTTTTTGGAATAAGGATCCTCTTCGTGAGAATCTTGAAAATTCTTATTACATTCATTCATCGTATATCGTACGATAAAAAATCATTGTAAATTTTTTTATTTAAAATTAAATATAAATAGTACTTGACGAAAATTAATCGCACGATGTACGATAAACGGATGTAATTGGAGAATTCGGAGAGAACCCTCATTACAGTTTTTGTATGTTCGCTGCATGGTCTTAGCCAAGTCATAAATTTTTACAAATGTGGTATTATAAAGGAGGAAAATTAAGATTTTATCCCTTGTTAGAAGCATCAACTTGCATGAAATCAGTACATCATTATCGTAGTGTCTTGGTTCGGTAATTTTATATTGTGAGTAAGTTTTTTTCATATGGTATAACATTATTGAGTCGGAATAAAAACTCGTTCTATATAAGTTATTCTCCCTTGCTAGGGTGCAACTCAGGCAGATTGGATGCTCAACTCAAACCCTAACAGACCTTTACAATTCAGCCTTTAGTTAGGTTTGAGTTCATCAGGGTTCATTCGACTCGGGTTTCAATTAGGCTCTGCATTAATCCTGTAACACCTTATTTGCAAAAAAAAATATCAAATTTTCAACCAAACAATGGCAATATTTGTTAAAATATATCATCATCACACAAAAATTAAACCAAAGAGTGTGGACTTCATTTCTATTATTTTCACATTGCGAACTTGAAATAAATTACAGGACAATACTAATGTGTCAACTAAATGAAACATAAGAATAATACCCCAATCTGGAATGTCCACCTGGACACCCAAATCGAGTTGTATTAGCAGATACTTGGAAGGTGACGAAGCCATAAAGTGAAGTTCATGTGGAAAAGTATGAATAAATTAAAGCCTAAAAGTCTAGAATTAATCTAAACTAATATTGTGAGTACGCAACAGCGGGATGAACCCTTATTACACATGTGATGTCAGAGCATAAATAGTTATGCAGTAAAGTAAGGAATTTTTGTACCAAAAGGAGAAACCTCCTACATTAATAGCAGTGGATGTCAGCGTTTGTCAGAAATCATCATCGCCACAAGAGTACAGTCACTAAGTCCTAGAGGGCGAAAAATAAAGGTGAGTGGGCAGAAAACTGTAATACCCTAGAAAAATTTAAATATATGATTATGTGGAAATTTTTTTTAGGATGTATTTTATCCTCATATATTTTGTCATGTTTCTTGACATATTTAGATAGAGTTTGATCCTATGAATGCGTAGGTGCAAACTGTTCGTAAAACGGAGTTATAATGAAAGAGTTATTAACGTTTAAAGTTAGGGTTATATTTGTAATTTTTGCTTCATCTTGAAGGCTCCAGATTTTTGAGCCATTATCTGTGATGACACGTGGACGGTTGAGATTAAAAGAAAAGAAGAGAAAGGACAAAAAGAGAGTGAGGGGATGGGGATTTTGGCTCAATTAGATCATCTCCAACCCTTGGGCTAAAAGCCAAATTTTTTAACCCATAAAATTTAGCTTTTAGCCCAGAAATAGCTTTTTTGCTTCAACCATTCTAGCCTAAAATTTTAGCCCAGGATTATTGAAGAATGAACTTAGGCTAATTTTTTTCTTAAATTAACTTTAAAAAATTAATTATTTAGACTATCGTAAATTAATTTTATGAACATTTTAATCTAAAAATATTTAAATTCTGATAAATATTGAAAAATCACTAAATCTTTCCACAAAGCAAGCCTTCAATTTTTTTTTAATTATTTTAGCCGTTGGATTTAAATTTGGGCCGTTAGATTTTTTTTTTTTTTTTTACCGTTGGATTTGATTATATTTGATCTCAGCTGTTGGATTCAATGTATTTTAAAATAACATTTAAAAAAATTTGAATCTGGACCGTTGGATCAACCAACCAACAGTCCAATAATGCCAACCGTCTGATGAACAAAAGAGCCATTGGGCTCATAATTGCTTTCGATAGCGGCCCTGACAGTGGGGCAAGTGGCGCGAGTGACTAGACCGAGAGTGGACTGGGAAAGGGAGAGTCCACGCGTTTCTGGGCTATTTCTTGAGGGGAATTTGGCCCTCATTTGGCATTTGGCTTTTAGCCCAAAGATTTGGCTTGGGTTGGGTTTAGGGGGGGAATAGAGGGAAATTTGGCATTTAGCCTAGGGTTGGAGAGAATCTTGGGAAGAGGAAATAAGGGCACGGAAGGACAAAAAAAAAAAAAAAGGAAACGGGTTGACCGTGCAACCCACCAAACCCGACCCATTCTGCCACTTTCCCCGGTGACTTTCCGTTGGTTTTCCCGATGAGTTGAGTGACGCCATCACCACCAATCAACTCCTTGTCGTCCCAGCTTCCATTCCCACCCAAGTTGGACGGTTGTGGTTGAGGTTTTAAGACAAACTCTCGTTGTCTTCTCCGGTGAGTCCGAAGACACCCATAGCGGCGATCTACTCGATTTTGAAGCCACACCATCAGCCACCACTATGGGTCGACTCCTTGTGAACCCATGAACATGTCTCAGGCCTTGGTTAGGGCGATGGAGCACCGAATGTGGCAGACCAAATTGGAGCTTTTCCCAGCCAAATTGGACTTGACCATAGGTATAACAATTTCTCTATTCATTGAGATCTTCATTTCTGTAAATTTTCAAAATTTTTAGAAATGGTTGAATTTTCCGGCGAAGCAGGGCGGCTGACTGCCACTCACGGCGGCGTGTGGGCTGAGGGCCATCGATGCCAATTTAAGCTAAATTAGATGTCTTGAATTCATATTTGGTATTTGTATGATGTAGGTCGATCATTTGAACCTAAATTCATTACGATACGTTACTTGGTTAATTTAGGAATCGACGATCCGACCGTTGGATCGTCACCAAACTTTGAGACATTATAATACATCATATTTGAGGACCTTGGGAACTTACGGATTAGGAATCTGACATATGGATATTCTCGAATTGGATTTGTAAGTTCGTAAAATAAAACGTCGACCGCAACTCGATTTCATGATTGGTGGAGATTCAACCGTTTGATCGTAATGAAACCTTAGAATGTTGATCTAGAAGCATAATGTGAACTACGAATGGCTTGATCCTTTTGTAGGGTAAGTAGACAGTCTAACGAGACGGTTAGATGCAACCATAAAACAACTCAAATTTAATATTGTACTTGATTTCTTTAAGGAAAGAGATTTATTATGGTTATAGCATAGAGATTAACCATGATTTTAATTTTAGCCTATCACCAAATATCAGCTTCCAAATAAGAATTTTTGGGTCGTTACAAAAACAAAGTCTTGTAAAATCGTTGTTTTCATAAAAGTTGTAAACCCTAGCCGTAAAGCAAGTATAATTTCTAAAACTAGTGCTACTCGTAAGTTATATTGTCCATGTAAGATGTGATTTCGTGATCACTTGGGAATATCAATGTGCCTCTCTCCTAGATAAATAGTGTGAAAGTAGTAGTTAAGAAGTATAGGAGGATGATTAATTCAAGCCAGCAAACCCTGTTAGTCCACGGTGTATATTTTTCACACAATCGAACTTAGAGTGTGTTGGAAGAATTAGGGTCTACTTGCTATATTAAATCACATATAAAATCAAGAAATAATTCATGCAATTATATATCACAGTAATGCATGCACATGAGTAATCAATGTTAAATGAACATGACATAATGGATTAGAAAAACCTAGAAAATACGGTCGAGGCAAGTGTTGGACACTTTGCCCTTAAGACAAGTTTACACCCCACTACGGTGCTCATGATTGATCGGCGCATGTCTCCCAAGATACAATGACGACGTCCTTGTAATAGTAGCACTCCAAATCACAAGGCTCCATAAACCACGATTGTGTTAAAAACTCTCTCATATGGACTCAATGAGACTCTCTAATATTTAATGCATTATATGTATGTATGATGAAAAGTAGTTAAATGATTATAGGGGGCTTCCTATTTAAAGAATGTTAGATATTTCTTTGGAAAGCATGTGACTATTCATAAAGAGTCAAAAGTTGCAACACTTTATTTAAGTAGACATATCTTTCTACCAAAAGGCTCCACTTCTAATTTCCATTCAATTAATAAATTTAATATAATTATATAATTATTAAATTTTCCAACAATCCCCTACATGAACGAAAATTGACTCAACACTATGCAAATGACTATGCAAACACTAGAGAGAGAATTCAGTAGGAAAAAAAACCGCATCGGGATAGGTGGCTTTTGGCTTTAAACCTTCCATAGTGAATTACTATTGGATTTACTTGGTTAATTAGTGAACACGATGTCTTGAACTACTTAGCCGTTTGTGTAAATCAAAGACAATAGTAATCACACAATACCCTTCCAGACACCCTGTGGTTGCTCAGTTGTGTTCATTTTGACCCTAATAATTCTTGGTTTCTCATGAGTGCTTTTAGACAACTAAGCCCTTAAAAAAATTCTCACAGGAACGGTCCCATTCCTCACTCAAGATAGGTGACTTCCCATTAAGAGTATCCTACAATACCCCACTTGTTATTTCCAAGTATAGGAATCATTAAAAGCAAAGCTTATCCTAAATACGCTGTAGATAACACTGTTTCATCATAGGACATGTGCAGGAGATTATCTCCGCAGCGCTCCCATTGAATCATCCACAATTCGGTTGTCCTTTTGAACCTAGATCTTGGGATCTCCAGTCAGCTAGGTTGGGTTGCCATTAATTGGATCCACTAGGTTGATGACTATCTCTTATGGTGTGCACTTCCATTTATGAAAATATATTTCATTTGAGAGTAATTGTTCCAACGTAATTCCTACAAACATGTGTTCGGACTTGATAAGTAATTTACTAACACTTGAGTAAATTCCCCTACATTTAAGGTATTTGCTAGAAGATCTCTAACCTTTCAATACCTTAAAACTTCAATTATAAGAGATAATCGTTATCTCTTTCTAGAAGCAAATTACTTTTACATTATTTTTAAGTATATTCCATTTCTCAAAAATAGCTAAGCCATCCCCACAATTCCGTAACATTATGGTTGCTTTTCTTTGCCATCAATAATTCATTCATCATACTTAAAAGAAATAGAAAACTTATGTAGATAAATTTCTCTCATCCATCTTTGTAGGCCCTTAAGCCTCACTAGTCCTTCTAAGGAGATGCACTTGTTGGCTACTTATTTGCCCTTAGCCCTATGAACTTGTCTCCTTAATTAGGCTTCTAATTATCAGACCAAACATGATCTAAAATTTCTTCCCTTTGCGGGAATACTTCTTTTGCCGTCACATATATTTGCAACGTTTTATATACTCATCAAGCAAACAGAATACTTAATTAAGAACAGACTATTGAGTTCTGTTTCTATTTCTTGAAATTAATTTTGCATCTACACAGTACATGATACATAATATATATATATATATATATGTATGTATATCATTAATTAGGCCACTTTCATTTCTGAAATGATGAATTCCTTGCACACAGACCATTGAAGCCATATTAATCCCTTTTAATGGAACAATGACAAGTGATGCATTTGTTCGATTTAAAAACCCCAATAAAATTCACCAGTCAATATTGTGGTTGGTTTATACCCTTCATGTTGACTGACGTACTTCTCAGTAAACAAACTTATGCAAGTACATTTCACCGAAAAATTCCTATATGCATCTATTGCTAACTGATTTAACTTCACTGCTAGAACCAGCTACCAGTTTTGCAATAAGCAGAACATGCAAGTAATAAACAAAAGTACCAGTTTGGTGGGTGACATCTCCAAGTAGTTTATAAGTAATTCAGACATACAATTACACATATATCCATATTAATGAAAAGAAAGTCATAACTTCTGAAACCAGCTAATTCATTTGGAAAGAACCAAATGACCCATACTGAATGATCATGCCTTTTCGTTAAATTCTTATTAGGAATATGATCATAGTCATGATATATACCACTGTAAGTTTTATTCATGTCTGTTGAACAAGAATATGCAACGGTAAGGGATGCAACCTAACACCACACTGAGAATATTACATACCAAATTTGGTAATTTCTCTCATGTCTTTCATGTACCAGTTTTGTACAATACCCAAGACATTAATCGTGTCCTTTGATCAACGATGTAACCTTTAAAAGGGTTGCATTAGTTTCAAAAGGCACTTTAAGACTTCCAATTGGTTAGTCGAAACCAACCAAGAATTTATGGAAGTCTGTTTAAATCTCCTAGACTTAAAAGAAAAGAAAAACTGCAAACTTAAAAAGTCAACAAGTGTAAGTAAGTCTTTCAAGTATATACATAGTATCCAACCGTAAACCAAAATTTGATACATTGAATCCTGCTTTGTAATAAACATGCATACCATATATTAATCATGCATTTGCTCTCATATAATCATATACTATTCATAATTTCAATGACAAATGAACAACGTACCAAAATGACAAAATCCATGTAATCGAATACCATATTTTTTGTCCGTACATGATTTTCTCACAAGCAAACTTTATTTGATCAACCTTCGGTGGTCTACTTGTTATATTAAATCACATAAAAAATCAAGAAATAATTCATGCAATTATATATCACAATAATGCATGCACATGAGTAACCAATGTTAAATGAACATGACATAATGGATTAGAAAAACCTAGAAAATACGGTCGAGGCAAGTGTTGGACACTTTGTCCTTAAGACAAGTTTACGCCCCACTACAGTGCTCATGGTTGATCGACGCATGTCTCCCAATATACAACGACCACGTCCTTATAATAGTAGCACTCCAAATCACAAGGCCACATGAATCACGATTGTGTTGAAAACTCTCTCATATGGACTCAATGAGACTCTCTAATATTTAATGCACTATATGTATGTATGATGAAAAGTAATTAAATGATTATAGGGGGCTTCCTATTTAAAGAATGTAAGATACCTCTTTGGAAAACATGTGACTATTCATGAAGAGTCAAAAGTTGCAATACTACATTTAAGTAGACATAACTTTCTACCAAAAGGCTCAACTTCTAATTTTCATTCGATTAATAAATTTAAGGGTTAATATCTATTTATTACCCTCAAGTTTCATGGTTTTCAACATTTAGTACATGAATTTTTTTCATCCCAAAGTCATACCTAAAGTATTAATTTTGGGACAGTCTCATACATCCCTTAGTCTAGCTGTTAAGTCTCACGTTAACTTATGACGTGGCGCCCACGTGGACAATGACTGGGCGCCATGTGTCAATAAGGATCACATGTGGATATTAAAAATAAATAAAATTAAAAATTAAACATTAAAAAATTACAAAAAAAAAAAAAAAAACTTCATCCTCAAACCCTCGACCCCCTCCCTTCTCTCCTCTGCACATCCATCCTTCCCTTTCCCTCTTCGGCTCCACCCACTCAACCCTCATCCTCTTTGACTGCCCTGTGAACTCGAAGGAGCGTGCCCCAACTACAGATTTGACGGCAAATCTTGAGAAATCGACCGCAAATCTAGAGAAAAACCTCTACCTTCCTGCAAACTTTCGTCGAACACACAGCGGCCTTCCACCGCCGCATCATATCTCCACTCTCTGCCACAGCAACAATGGCCTCAGCGCTCGATTCTGCCATCGAAAAGCTCGCCAGCCTCGACATCGGCGGTTCTGCGCTCAAACTGCAGAAGAACCTCCACCTTCTAAGCACCAAACAGGTGAGTACGCAATTGTGATTTCTGCGAATAGTTTGATTGCCTTTTTTTTTTTTTTTTTTTTTGGATGTGGGTTTGATCAAAACACCACTAAGAAAACACAAATTGAAACTCCAATTCCCAATTTTTAAATTTCAATTATAAATTCCTAATTAAGGATACAAATCTTGTTCTTCATCAATGAGAGGTGCATAGAATCCATCCTCTTAAACAACCGACGTCCTGTCAAAGTCGTCCTTGTCAATCTGAAGTTCTGCAGAAAATACCATAATTATTATTTATTACGAATTATTATTTTTAAGGGTGTGTTTGGCTGGCAAGAAAAGTAGTACCAGTGACGGAGAAGGGGGAGAGACAATGTTGGAGGTGGAGGAGGCGGGTTTGGTTGTCCTTGTAGACCTCAGAGCAGTGTCCCAAGAGCTCCTCGAAAAGACGGTGCCGAACAACATCGTTTCAAGGAGGTTGAGTTAGGTGTTGGCAGCGGAGGCGGCGGTTGAGGGATTAGAGGAAGGTGGACGATACCGTATCGAGAGGGATGGGGTGGCGTTCGACCGAAGTTTTGAAGGCGTCGCAGCTGCTGTGGAGGTGGTTGCAGAAGGACGATACGCCCTTGCATAAGCTCCGAATCGATTCCTCCATTTCTCTTTCTCGCGCGTTCTGAACTCTTCCATTTGGCTCCTTTTTTCATTTGGAATTAAATGGGCTGGAATAGGGAAGGAAGTGGTTGCCGTTGATGGGTGTGGGAGGGTGAGCACAGGGGGATTTGGGGAAAACGATATGGGTTTTGCTCTTTTTTTTATTATTTTTTTTAAACTTTTCTTTAAATAAATATTTTTTTGAATTTTTAATTTCCACATGGATCCCTTAATGACATGTGACGTCCAATCATTGTCCACATAGGCGCCACATCATCAGTTAACGGCAGAGTTAACAGTTTGACTAACGGATGTATGAGACTGTCCCAAAATTAACATTTTAGGTATGACTCTGGACGAAAAAAACTTTATGTACCAAATGTTGAAAACCATGAAACTTGAGGGGTAGTAAACTGATATTTACCCTAAATTTAATATAATAATAATATTATTAAATTTTCCAATAGAATGTAAAATCCAGTGCTTTCTTATTGTTGTAGTTCTCTTTGGATCGTATAGTTTTAGTTATTTGATTTTTTGATATGGATCATTCAATTGTTGTATACGATTTGCAGATCTTTCAAGTTGAGATTTGCATAGCGTTGATAGTGGTGGTTCGGTGCTGCATGAAGCGAGACTACCTAGCTGCAACTGAAATGGACCAGTACATCAACGACTATTGGGAATGCCCCGTGGCCAATTGGTGTCATTAGGGTTGGTATCCACGAATGTTCTGCTCGTGAGAAGATTTGCACCAACATTGTGGCTTATATCATGAGTGAGGAGACAACTCGAAAATGCTTGCAATCAATCAAGAGATTGATGAACTTTTGCCAACGACGCTACCTAGCCATGCCTTCAAAAGCTGTGGAGTTTGACAGCTTGGCTAATGGTAGCAACTTGCAGCATCAGAGGCGAGGGCAGCCAACCTCTAGCAGAAATGAGGTTTCGGAGGAAAGGCTTCCGATAATGCCAGCTCCATAGAAAAGCTCATCATGTATATCTATGTGAATTTTTATAGTGCACAATCAAACTGAAACTTTGTTATGAAGGTAGCTCGCATCTTTTATTCAATCGAAATCATAAATTGATATTCGTCTGGATATAACATCTTGTAGTTATATTTCTTAAAATTAAGATAGATTTACAAACATTGTGAATGCATGGAGAAAGACATAGGGAGAACTTCCATTTTGCACATTTGATGTTGAAAAACAAAGATCATTGGCTCTTCCCAAAACCAAAAGTGTCTTCAACACCATTGTTCACCTTGCTCCACCACTTGGCGATCATATCTACCTGTGCTTGGAAACGAAAATGACAGTAACTTTGGACGCATATGTGGGCTATGCAGATGACTAGGGTAGCGTATTGGCACGTCGCCCCAAGAAGAGAAGACAAGAAAACAAAGAATAGAGGGATAGATGTCCGCATACATTAGGTTAAGAAAAGAAAGATGTAACACCAAGTGCTAATTAGTGAGGTTGCCAAGATTGTCACTACTACCTGAGTGTAGAACCAGCCAGCTACCACCAATCACCACTCCAGTTAGTGTAATTGGTTGTCTACATTTTTTTCAAACCCTTTACTTTTTTAAATTTTGTCCCTCCCCAAAAGTTCCTGACTTCGCCTGTAAACTAATTCATTTTTTCTGTTACCTCGATCATACGAGGAAGACTTAATAAAATAAAGAAACAAAAACACCTGGGGGGAAACATAATGGCATAAAAAAAAACGACATACATACAACAAAACCCAAAAAATAAAGAAACAAATACACCTGGGGGGAAACATAATGGCATAAAAAAAAAGACATACATACAACAAAACCCAACTGAAAGTCCCTCTCATTTTCGATTTTTATGATACGTATTTGGAAAAACAAGATACATATTTGGAAAGATTTTTATGATACAGCACTCAGCATTTGTATCCCTACAGTTTCTCAATTGCTCTCCTCATTACACCTTAACTGCTACATTTTTCGAGTTTTTCCTTGTTCGTATTATGTACTGATCCTTTTAACTTGTTCGCCCCTTGAAAGTTTTGGTTTATTTTGCTTCTCTAGGCTGCAATCGACTTCAAACCGTGCAAATTTGGTCACAATCTTGGTCTGGGCTGATAGTAATTTGAAAGAAATAATTGGAAAGTAAGTGAAGTCGGAAGCTAAGAGGAATTCTATGACGAGATTGGGAAGAGGATCACAATTTCAATGTAGCAAAAAGAGATGAGGCAGGCAGATTGCCAAACACCACATTGTTTGTATGTTGTAATCAATCTGAGGATTAAAGTAATTGGTTGCATGGAGAGAAATTCATTGTTACCTCGTACTAAAGTTTAAAATCGCTAACACCTGTTAATGTTCAAGACAGAAATTAGATGTGACGGATGCGTGATGAGCCAACCATGTAATGCCACATTGAATTTCTATCCTGTTAACGGGAACTTGGCAAAAATTGAAGCTATACAAATTCGGAAAGTTACTTTTGAAGGAAGTTTCTTCAGTTTTGTTATACTAATTACTAGATGTAGCAAAAATCATAGGCAATAGTTTGATTAACTGGGCGCAGGAAATGACAAAATTGTTGCACAAACATTCGATCTGCAGAAACGTTGCAGCTTAAGTACATTATTACAATGGTAACAGCTTACATTTCTATACAGAAAAAATCCGACCCTCCACATTATCATCTCTAGCCAAAGCACTAGATCCAGAATCTGAATGTTGCAGTTGATAAGTTGCGGAGACCGCCAATAGCTCAAGTTCAACTATCTCCACTTGTTTTTGCTCATGTTCAAACACTCTCTTAATAGTGTTTGTTATGGTATTCTACATACATGTTTCTTATTTTGGGATAGAAAAAACATTCACCATGGCGGTGTATTTTAAATTCAAGAGTTCAAGATATTATGATTCTCCTCCTATTGCCAACTGGGCTTTCATCCCAGTTAGTATTTTGAAACAAGAAGTGTTTTTGCATCCTCTAGTAACCGACATCTTCGGATATTAAAAGTTTACTAGTTGTCGACGTCTGATTTGGTATATGTTTCAGATAATGAAATTTAAACCAAACAAAACAATGTGACTCATTAAAATGAAATTTGTATTTATTTATTGCAGATTAAAAAGCTTACAAAAATCCTATCATACATTAGTTGTTGTTGGCTTGCTACCATTCTACTCGGAGCATTCAAATAAACTACAATCGTTAAAACAAAATTTGTACGTAGTTTTTGAAAGCTAATGAATCAAAAGCAATTAACTACCAAATCACTCGTGTCACAGCTACATGGAAATAATAGAATTTGATGCAGGCAAGATATTATTTTGTCTCCAAGGGATGGCACGTGGTAGTTGCCAACGAAGAAGGGATGCTTGGCTGCATCAGCAGCAGTAGGCCTCGCTGAAGGGTCCCAAGAACAAAGGGAAGAAATTAGCTTAATGGCTAATTCACTTGCGGAAGGAATCATCGCTGATAGACCAAACTCGTCAGTTTGTGGAAACTGATAGTTCATCTTGTGTGCAAGAAGCAGCCCGTTGCGCCAAGACCCCAAAGTTGGCCTACCAATCATGCTGCAAATCTTGAATATTTGATTCAGCATCACTTCGATCAGGAAATAGAGGCTGAAGCGAGAAAAGCTCTGCCATGATAGCACCCATTGCCCACATATCGACCTTAGGACAATAACGGTCTGACCGAAGCATTACCTCAGGAGCTCGATACCAGAGAGTGGTGACGTAGTCTGTATAAGGAGGAGGTGAATCAATCTCCTTAGCAGAACCTAAATCCCCAATCTTGACAACACCTTCCTTAACCAACACGTTCTCCGGCTTCATATCACGGTGAAAATAGCTAGTTTTGTGCATGTAGGCAAGGCCCTGAAACATCTGATAGCAGATGTTTCTAATTTTGTCCTCTGTGAATCCGGTTTGCCTTTTTGTCTCAATAAGATCATCCAAACTGCTCTGCATATACTCAAACACAAAGTAAGCAGAACTGTATTGGGTAATGACTTCCTTCAACTGGACAATGTTGGGATGGTTGAGTTTGGAAAGGGACTGAACTTCTGGTAGGCTAAGACACTGCTACAACGAATTGCACCTTTGGTTCAGTTTCTTGATTGCAACGAGTTCACCCGTCTGTTTGTAGAGCGCATCAAACACCGTCCCGTAAGCATCACCACCTAGTTTCTTAATCATCTCGAACTTTTCCACGATCGATCTCTAGGAATTGATGGAATTATGAGTACTTGAAGAAGTAAACTAAACCCCTCAACGCCTAAGAAATATGTGACAAAGTTCAGGAAAAAACACCAGTTTTGACAAACTTGGAACGTTTCGATTGGGGAGAGAGAGAGAGAAATAGGCAAGTTGCTAAACTTCTAAATGTGTGGAGGGTTGAAATTTATAAGTTCCTGGATCCTGATCGAATGAGGAAAAGGGGTAAGCAACTCACTAGTCTAATTGGATTGGTACTTGGATTCGTGCAATCCAAGTAACATCACAATTGCAAAAGTCTGATTTCCTGATCTTTTTTAAAATGTGTTATTTACTTGGGGTCAATTGTCAATAGCTTTTGGTAGTCTTGTGATTTCACGTGTTGGCAATTAAAGTAAGGAAAAGGATCCTCGCCGGGTCCTTTTTCTAGGCATCCTAGGATCCTGTGATCGTGACCGTTCATCGTATATCGTACGATCAAAAATCATTTTAAAATTGAAAATTTAAAATTAAATATAAATGGTACCTAACGAAAACTGACCGCATAATGTACGATGAATGGTCACGATCACGGGATCCCTAGGAAAAGGATCCGGCGATGATCATTTTCCTTAAAGTAAAAGCTTATTTTTAGCTATGCTCCCCGAACTCCCTATTAATCTACTTTGCTCTTTCTAATTCAAAAGTTGTTACTTTACTTCCTGAAACTCAAAGTTTGCTCCATTTTGCCCTCGGAACTCGATTTTGATCCCATTTTGCCCCCTAAAACTAGGGATGGGCACTTAGAACCGAAAACTGAAACCGAAACACGAACCAAATCGAACCACATCGGATGGTTTGGTTTTGCGGTTTTGAAACCGAAACGCAACATAGAAAACGATTTGGTTTTGGTTTTGGCTTTTGAAAACGCACCGAAACCAAACCGCACTGCAAATATTAATAAATATTTAATTAAATGTCCATATTAGATTTCATGTTTTAATTGGTTGTTTGTTAGAATCTATACACTTAGTATGGACTCAACCACACTAGAATATCATCATTCCTCGCTTTCTTTCGTTCATTAACTTGAAGGACCTTTGTTATTTTATACCATCACACACACACATATATGTACAAGGGTGGACTAATCTTGTTATCAAGAATCAAACAATGATCTAATAAAGTCCACTCATTTGAAGCATGATATCACATATTCTAGTATGAAAGTTTCGCTCACGTTTAATGAATTCAAATTTATTCATCTTGTTTTATGATAAATAATGTAAGGGACACCCTTTTGTTGCACAAACATGTTTTAACATCACAAATGCATGCAACATGCTAATTGTTTACATAACAAATGTCTTTTTCCTATTGCTATTGGGAAATGCTTATTAATATGTTAAATTGCAAATTGTACATTTTTTCTTAAAAACCAAACCGAAACCGTTTGAAACCGCACCGAACCGAACCAAATGGTTTGATTTCATTTCGGTTTTGGCTTCAAAACCGCACTGAACCGAACTGCAAAAAATTTCGGTTTCAGTTTTGGTTTCACTCAAAACCGCACCAAACCAAACCGTGCCCACCCTTACCTAAAACTTTAAAGTCGTCTATGTAAAACTCAAAATTAGCTCCACATTGCCTTATATCTATTAATTTCTTATATGAGTTTGATTTAGGTGTGCCAAGTAATCAATTTCTTTTTTATTTTTATTTTTCTTCCTTTCTTAATTTTTCCTTTAAAATTAATATTCACTGATTGTTAAATGTTAACGCATAATGGATTTTTTTTGTTTTTTTTTTTTTTTGTAAAAACATAATGAAGATTTATAATCAAATTTACTGCACACATGACATAGTCTTATTGGGTATTAGGTCCAACATATGTTTCAGTAGGCGACCTATAAGTTCCAGGGAAAAGAGAGAGTCCACAAGTCAAAGTGGAATGAATTTTGAGTTTCAGGAAATAAAGTAGTAACTTTTGAGTTACAATAGGCAAAGTGAGATCAAAACGGAGTTTTAGAAGCGTAGCTGAAAATAAGCCAAATTTGTATTTTGTATTTTGTATTTTGTATTTTTTTTGAAAAAGGATCGATATTTATTAAACCAAATAGAAGAGCGGTACAAACATAGGATAATGTGCCAAATTTGTATTTGAACTCCTTAATTTGATGCAATTAACCAAGAGGGTATGAAAATGTGTATTGACATGAAGAAATAGGTAAACAATGCAATCGATAGAAAGTCAGTCAGTACGAATTAGGAAACTTTTGTGTACGTCTAACTTCAATTCCCCCATCTAGACGGAATAAACAAAAGAATTACGAAAGACAAACAAGTAAATCCAGACGTTACCAAAGTAAAAGAAAATTCTTTCAAAAATAATAATGAATTTTATAACACAAAACCAAAGAAATATTAGTCCAAGAAACCAAAGAAATTTTATAGCAATTCCAGTGATAAAATTAAGAGACAGTGTTGGAAGTATCACAAGTTCGGCCATTATGCTAATGATTGTATTGTCAAGAAAACAATAAAACAATTAAAAATTTCAGAAGAAGAAACCCTATTTGGATAATACACATTCCAGTTGACCGACTAATTCTAATTGTTTTGTTCCGAAGCAAAGATATCCACAGGACGGTTCATTCTATTCAGATATTCACAACCAAAATGTAATGGATTCACTTTTAGATAGGTCTTGAAAGAGAAAGGAAGGCTGGAATGCCAACAGGCGTCTCACAAGATAAATTAATTAGAGTTTTAGAATTAAGAAACACAGATTCCAGTAAAAATTCTTCTGAACGAATTGAATCGAGAAAGGAGATTTGTGTGATCGTGTTGGAAGAAAGCTTCTGAAGAGCTCCCTGTCTCACTCCCTAGTGCCTTAATTGTTAAGAAAAGAGCTTGAACTTTTTGTACTGTTTGACTTTTTTTTCGCGAGTATTTTTATTGGCATTTGCTTATCATTTTGTATAGGGCGTTTGTTTGTTCTTGTGCGTATTTCTTATTTTGGAAGAAGAAAATATATACCTTGTTGTACATACAAGTTTGTATACTTATGAGTGCAAGAGATTACGAGGGGCCTTTCATCACAGTTCGAATTTTATCCGGCAACCATCATCTTGGGATATCAAGAGTTTATCAGTAAAAGATGTAATTTTAAAGTGTGTGGTTTTATCTCTCAAGCTATAGTTTGCCAGGACTTTTCATAGAACAACTTACTAGTCGTCAATGTCTGATTTGTCATTTGTTTCGAACAATGAAATTTGAACCAAATAAAAACAATGTGTAGGTATATATTGCACATTAATGAGAGCTTACAAAAATTGTATCAGACATACGTTATTTGTAGTTGGCTTGCTGCCACTTTAATCAAATAAACTACGCTCGCTAAAATAAAATCTGTTGCTTTTGAAAGCTAATGAATCAAATACAGTTAACTACCCACATTACTCGTGTCAAATCTACGCGAAAATAAGAGAATTCGATGCAGGCAGAATGTTGCTCTGTCTCAAAGGGATGGCTCTTGGAATCTTGTAGTTGCCAACGAAGAAAGGATGCCGAAGTGCCTCAGCAGCAGTAGGCCTCGCGGAAGGGTCCCAAGAACAAAGGGAAGAAATCAGCTGGATGGCAGATCTGCTTGCAGAAGGAATCATCGCAGATAGACCAACCCCGCCAATTTTTGGAAACTGATAGTTCAAGTTTTGGGCAAGAAGCTGTCCCTCTGGCCATGACTCCCAGGTGGGACTGCCTATAACACTGCAAATCTTGAACATCTGATCATCAGCACTTTCGCCGGGAAATAGAGGCCGGAATGAAAACAGCTCTGCTATGATGGCGCCCATTGCCCACATATCGACCTTAGGACCATACAAGCCTGACCGAAGCAACACCTCAGGAGCACGATACGGACGAGTGGTGACATAGTCTGTATAGGGAGGAGGTGAATCAATCTGCTTAGCCGAACCCAAATCTGCAATCTTGACTACATGCGCACCATCCTTAACCAACACATTAGCGGGCTTCAAATCACGGTGGAAATAGCCGTTTCTGTGCATATAAGCCAGGCCCTGAAACATCTGAAAGCAGATGCTTCTAACTTCTTCCTCGGTGAATTTGGTTCGCCTTTTCATCATAAGATCAAGCAGACTGCTCTGCATATACTCAAAGACAAGGAATGCAGAATCGTTTTCGAAGATGACATCCTTCAACTGGACAATGTTGGGGTGCCTAAGCTTGGAAAGGGACTGAACTTCCGGTAGGCTTAGGCACTGCTCAAAGGAACTGAATGTCTCCCTCAGATACTTGACTGCAACGACTTCACCCGTCGGTTGGTGCTGCGCCTCAAATACTGTTCCGAAAGAACCACCGCCTAGTTGCTTAGTAATCCAAAACTTGTCCATGATCCGATCGTAACTCGTAAGGAACCGAACCAACCCTCCAACAGTTAATGTAGGACTAAACCCAACCCCTCAACGCCAAAGAACTAGTTGCGATCTCTGGGGAAAAACCCTAGAACGTATGAACACTGATTAGGGTTCCGGATCTCTGAGAACAGAAGACTTGAAAGTTGAGAGCTTGTGAAATAGCGAGAGAGAGAGAGAGAGAGAGAGAGAAGCAAGTTGGTAATTGTGTTTGAGATTCGGGAAATTATGGAAAGTGTGGAAATTAGGGTTCCAATTTGTAGCTTCATTCATTCCATTATCTCCCGATTGAACGAGGGGCAAGCAACTCACTCGGTTTAATTGGATTGCAACTCACGTGGCTTAATTGTATTGGTAATTCGATTCGTGTAACGCAAGCAACCTCACTCTCCCAGTAGCTAGTTGCTACTTCACTCCTCTGCGGAAAAGGAAAGGGCTTTTTCGTAAATTGGTTTTTCTTTGGGCACAAGTATAGGATTTTCTAACGGTCAGGATTTTCTAAAACTCGTTTTTTACATGGATCAATAGCTGTCAACGGATATTATAAAACATTGGCCGTATGAAACCATGGTGTAAAAAATGAAAACGGTTTAAATTTTCGTGAGCCGTAGATGGGCTGGACCCACAAGGATTATCCGCAACGGAAAAGGAGAGACGGAACATAACAAAACCCAACCCCCCTCAGAACTGCTCTATCTCGCTCTCTCGCTCTCTCTCTCTCTGGGGGCGCTCTGAAACTTCCCAAAAGCAAACCCTAGCAGCCTGGCGGTTCGTCATGATTATCGACCTATAAAACTCGCCCTACGGCTTGTAAATCGTTGCTGCTTTCACAAATTGCACGGGGATTCTCTCAGACGGATTCTGATTTTCTCGATTTTGGCGTGTCGGAAGCTTTCTCGGAGTTCGTGCAACCCAATCAATCGGCGATTTCGAAGCGACGATCCGGTCAATCAATCAATCAATCGGCAAATTAATTCAACCGATATCGATTCTTCAACCTAGGGTTTTCTGATTCTCTCAGACTCTTCGTTGAGGATCGGTGCGAACGCTTCGTATCGATAAGCGTAGGCAGAGGGCTTTTTCTGATTTCACGGAGATCTGTGAAATTCGATTCCGATTGCGGCGATCGGCGGAGGAGGATTGGATCGGCGGCGGACGGAGGGTGTAGAAACCTTATTTAATTCCGAGCATCGCCATCTGTTCGACGATCGGTTTCTGAAGGATTCGAATCGAACCAAAAGAGCGGAGATTGGTGCTGTTGACGGCGGCGAAGAAGCTTTGGAAGAGCTGTCAATCTGTCTCCCCCCTTGCGGTGGTTTGGTTGTTCCATCTCAATAGAATAATCGAAGAAAAAAAGGAGCTTGAATTTTTTGTACTGTTTGAATATAGCAGCTTTTTTTCTTGGAGTTGAATATAAGGCCGTATAATTTTTTTGGCCTTCGATTATTTGTTTGTTCTTGTTTGTGGTGTTATACATATTTCATATTTTGGAAAAAAAAAAAGAAAAAAAAATTTACCATGGCGGTGTATTATAAATTTAAGAGTGCAAAAGACTATGATTCTATTCCTATGGACGGCCCGTTCATCGCAGTTGGTATTTTGAAAGAAAAAATATATGAATCCAAGCACTTAGGGCGGGGTACTGATTACGACCTCGTCGTCACCAATGCCCAGACCAATGAAGGTTGGTTCTGATTTAGTTATTATTCCCTTCTGAACATGTTCTAATTAATCACAGATATGAGTCCTCACAGGTGATACGAGAGTTTTTGTGTGTCAGAGTCGAGTGGTAGGATCGTCGTCTGGGGTTTTGGGGATTTCTAAAATTTTGTTTTAGGGTTTTTCTTGATTTAATTAACATTGGGGTCTCTAGTTGCCAGTGTGCCTTGAAATTCAAGATAGTGATTGTGTATGGTGGTTTACTTTTGTCATTGAAAGAGAATTTTGACCACCACATTCTCTATGTTGAATTGACTCGACCTGAGTGGGGACGGGCTATGTGAGGTTGAAATCTGGGTTCTTTAGGAATGGTTAATCTGACCAGAGCTTTCTAGGAACTATGGGTTACGATGTGGGGAATCACATTTTGGTAGCTTTTATCCTTGCTTTCATGGATTAATATCGTTGCAATGTTTTATAGTCTTTATGTTCGGTGTTTTGTAATTTCAGAGTATCTTGATGAAGGGATGTTGATTCCAAAAAATACGTCAGTTTTGATACGCCGCGTACCTGGAAGGCCTCCGATGCCCATTGTTACTGATTCAGAGTACTATCTCAGATCCTTTAACTTCTTGTCTTTAGTTATGTTCTCGCAAAATCCATGATCAATTTTGAGTTGTCAGTATTACTTTGTTCTTGTGTTTAATTAATCTGTGACATGGTAGTCCCTGTTATTGTATCTTCGTTGGCATTAGTGCCATGTACTTCGATAGGGTAATTGTGTTTCTTATGACCCTTAGGGCAGATTTCAAGGGTTTGTTTAGTTAGGCAATTTTTATTTCTTTTGTTGCAGGCAAAAGGTAGAAGATAAGGTGGAGGACACTGAACCAGAAAGGACTAGCTTTCTGGCAGCTGAATCATCTGCCACGAAATATGTAAGTTTTAATATCCGCTAGTCCTCTTTGGTTTTAAGTGGTGTGGTCATGCTTTGCTTGGTGCCATACCTTTTGTTGATCTTGTGTTTATTATGGCTTTGCAGCCTGGTGATCCAGATTGGGATGATTATGGGGATGATTTGTATGAAATTCCTGAAGTGCTGGCTGTGCAGACAAGCTATCAGGCTCCGGATGCGCTGCCAACTGATAAAGCTGATGAAGATAGCAAGATTAAGGCTTTGATCGACACTTCAGCCTTGGAATGGCAACAGTAAGATGCTTTCAGTTTTATTAGTGCACTGCGATATGATAATGATAGGTTTCTGGTCACTAATGTTGGATGATCTTTGTGTTTTTGCAGCCAAGGTCCCGACGGCTTTGGTCCTGGTAGAGGTTTTGGCAGGGGTGGAAGAATGATGAATGGACGTGGTATTGGTGAGTCTCTTTAGATTACATTATTTTTGTTTTACAGTACATATCAATGCTCATCGAATCTGTGTCTCTTTCTCTATCAATTTTACATACTGAAACTGATATCTATTTTCTTTAATTGAGGTCGTGGAGGAGGCGGTTTTGAGAGGAAAACACCTCCACACGGATATATTTGTCATAGGTGTAAGGTGCCTGGTATGATCATTTTCCTTCTTTTTGGAAGATAATGGATGTTTTGTGATAAGTGCTTAGATGAGGAATGTTGTAATATTTGACATTTGTATGTGTGTCCAGGGCATTATATTCAGCACTGCCCTACGAATGGTGATCCAAATTTCGACATTAAAAGAGTTAAGCCACCCACTGGAATTCCTAAGTCCATGCTGATGGCAAACCCAGATGGCTCATATAAATTGCCAAGTGGTGATAAAGCTGTATTGAGGCCAAACGAGTAAGCTAATTTGATTTTGTATATTTTATAGGCTTAGTTTCCAGTTTTTTTATAAAAGAAACTTTTTATAATTGATATGGAAACAGGGCTGCTTTTGAGAAAGAGATTGAAGGTTTACCATCTACACGTTCTGTTGGTGATCTACCGCCTGAGCTACACTGCCCATTGTGCAAAGAAGTGATGAAAGATGCTGTGCTAACGAGCAAGTGTTGCTTTAAAAGCTTTTGTGATAAGTGTAAGTTATGATGTAAATTTAATTGTCTAAATTTTGCAACATCTAAGGGAAGAAATTCAATTTTTCTCTCTTGTGATATTTTTGGTTTACCCTCATCTGGATCACGAGCCCCTTCGACATCTTATTACTTAACTGTATATCCTGAACTCTCGTATCCGTATTGTCTATCATATCAACTTTCTTTGTGCTTACACTGGATCATATGTTAATCAGGTATCCGGAACTACATTATGTCCAGGTCAGTGTGTGTCTGTGGGGCTACAAATACGCTGGCAGACGATCTACTGCCAAATAAGACACTCAGAGATACAATCAATCGCATCTTGGAATCTGGTGGTAACAGTAGTGCTGACAATGCTGGGAGTACATTCCATGTTCAAGGTTTGTTTTTTCAGGGACGTGCCTTCTATTTCTGTTTAGACTTGAACATTGTTGTTATTAGATCATGATTTGTAATATTTAGATATGGAGTCTGCTCCCTGTCCACAACCCAAGATTCCTTCCCCCACTGTATCTGCTGCATCAAAAGGAGAAGAAAAACATTTACCTTTGAATGAAGAACCTCCAAAGATCCAGGAAACTGAAGATGAGATAAAGCCTGTTCTTCCCCAGCAGCAGATTTTAGACAGAGTGAGAACTACGAAAGTAGTTGATGTGTCTGAAGCCACACATGAGTCAATGAGTGTGAAGGAACCGGCATCACAAGGGAGTGCTCCACTGGTTGAGGAAGAAGTGCAGCAAAGGATGGCTTCTGGGGAGGCAGGTAATGTATTGGTCTGGGTATTATTGTTTTTTTATTCTGTTGGCCTACTATTCTATTTTAGAACTTTTTTCAGGAGCGTATCAAGTTCTGTGTTGTCTTTTGTTTTATTTGACATGTATTAGTAGGATAGATGTGTTGAGTAAAATTATTTTTTCCTTGAAAATTGAAAAGAAGTTTGTAGTGATCTCTTATTGGGTTTTGATTGTATATTCGCTACAGGAAAGAAAAGGAAAAAGAAGAAAATTCGAGTGCCAGCGAATGGTATGCCTTTTCTCTTATTTTGTTTTTGTAAACATAGATGTCTCTGTTCAAGTTCTCTGCAGTAAATTATATATTTGATTGATATACTCTAATCCTTGTGCTTTAATATGTATATAACATGATTACATCCTACGCAGACATGCAATGGAGAAACCCTCAAGATCTTGCAGCTGAAAACTATATGATGCCTATGGGCCCTGCTGCTTATAATCCATACTGGAATGGCATGCAACCTAGCATGGGCATGGAAGGATATATGACACCATATGGTGGTCCGATGCCGTATATGGGTTATGGTCCGATGGACATGCCATTTGGGGGTCTTGGTCCACAGGACCCATTTGGTTCTCAAGGCTATATGATGCCCATGGTTCCGCCTCAGAGGTATGCATTCAACTCATGAATTTCTTAGTGAATGGGTGTGATGTTGGTGGGTTTGTGTTATGAATACTGTTATTCAAATTAGGTATGCAAGTTAATGTTATTTTCCTTTGAACCATTACACGACCCTGTAGGTTTGTAGGTGGTACCATTGCCCTAAGCATATCATTATATGGTTTCAAGTTGCAATTTAGTAATTTTTTTCTTCCTTTCGATCCTAAAGCCTTATTTCGTTTTAAATTTTGAACTTCATACAGGGATCTTGCGGACTTTGGTATGGGCATGAATGGGATGAATGGCATGAATGGGATGAATGGGATGAATGGCATGAATGGGATGAATGGCATGCATGGGATGAATGGCATGCATGGACCCCCCATCATGAGCAGAGAAGAATTTGAGGCTCGGAAAGCTGATTTGAGAAGGAAGCGTGAAAATGAAAGACGGGGTCAAAGGTAAGATTGAACTCATTATTTCTTGTTGGATTTGTGATGCATATATTATAACTTACACGTATATTAGATAGATGGCCATACTCTGTGAGTTGGTCTACCAAAGTGTTTCGCCTCCTTGGTAGTCATTGTAAATTTTGGACACTGTATGTGAAGTCTTAATGGTTTGTGATATCAGTGACTTAATTGAGTTGTGAAATTCCTATTTGGCATGTTGGTTGTTGATAATAAGAGTCGATAATACACTGATGCAAGCTTAGTCACATGTAACACATGTTGTTTCTCCCTGTACTGGAATAATCGTCTTACTTTTGATCCTAGGAGTTTTGTCTGAGAATCAAAAAAGTATAATGCTTATTTATTTTCCTTGTTGCAAGACAGACATTTGATAGATAAATCCTTAAGAATTGGCGTTATGAGTTAGCTGTTTGCGCTTGTGTCTGGAATTTATCTTTTACATATATGGGCATTGCATCATTATAGTCTAATAACGATATTACTTGTTGAGACATCTTATGTCCCCTAATGCCGCAACTATTTGTTTAGACTATTTTAGCCTGGTTGAATATTAAATTATTTTCATTGTTCTGTTTTTGACGGCAGGGAGTTGTCCAAAGATGGGGAGTATGGAAGGGAAGTGAGCAGTGGCGGCGGCGGCGGCAGCGATGTTCCTCCAATGAAACCAAAATCTGTACGTCTCTATTGTGCCAATTTCCCTATCTTGTTATCCTTGTTTGTATGCTGCAGCAGCTGCTTATGGTATTTATCAGCATTTTTGCAAGGCAACACCAAGTTGGCAATAGAAAGCCAACTTGGCCAAATAACGCCTAGAGAGATTGCACTGCTGCAGCAGCAGCTAGGATCAAACAGTATTAGTCCCGTTTTCCTATCACTTTGACTTTATTATTCTTGTTTGGTTTTTAGTTTTAAATTATATCGTATTTATTCTCTTGGTAATTCATGCTCCATTGGAGAGAAGATATCCTAGTTTGGCCTTTGTCGCGGTGACTTAAACCGTTGGATAAATGGCTAAACTAGGCAGGAGTTGAGGTCAATTTTGGGCTGGATCCCATTACTACCCAATTTATTCCGAGTACAAAATTGTTTCTGGAAATTGTTGGTTTAAATTCTTGGAAAAATTAAGTAATGGGCTCCAAAAACACCTCTTCCCCCTCCACCGAAACTTGTTATATTAAATGCCTTCTTGTTTGAAAACTGAAAAAATAAAATAAACAAATCATCCTAATTTTAATCTTGTCATGGAATTTGATGGACCTGAAATATTAAAAGAAAAATGTTTGCGAGCACACCGGAACCTGATTTTGAAAAATAAAAGGAAAAGATAGTAAATGGGCACCATTTGAGTGACAGTGAAAAGTCAATAATTTTGTCATGGTAATTTTTGCTGGCATGGAATGTTTCTTTGACTTATTTGTTGTTGGTGCAGAAGTCAATGGCCCGATCACCAAGCCCAGATTATACTACTCATCACCGCAGTCACAGACGCGAGAGGCCGTCTCCAGAACGAAGACCCTCGCGTGACCCGCGTGACCTGGAGCCACAGCCGCCTCCGCGTCCTCCAAAGAGAAACTCCGAGCAGCAGCAGCACCACCACCACCACGACAGAGAACGCGAGCGCGACCGAGATCGAGAACGCGAGAGGGACCACGACCACGAGGATGGTCATCCACGCCATAAACGCCACCGTTCTGAGTCGTCGTTGGGAAAGCCTTCCGGTCTAACGACAACATCGGCGAAATCTACCTCCTCTATAGCATTAGCTGCGGCAGAAGCGGCGGCGGAGCGGAAGCACAAGGCAAGCGTCTTCTCTCGCATAAGCTTTCCTGAGGGAGAAGTGAGCAAGAAGCGGAAGGCCTCTTCTTCCTCCACTGCTTCTGCCGCCGCTCCTTCTCCGGCGGAGGAGGATAACAGGTCGGCGCATTACCATCACAAGGAGTCGTCGTCGTCCTTGGCGAATGGGTTATACGAGGAGTATAAGTCGTCGTCTACGGCGGCCAAGGCTGCGAGCAGCGGAGCTGGAAGCAGAAAGACTATGGTCAGAGCTGCTTCCATGGAGTATGAGTCGAGCGACGACGATCGGCACTTCAAGAGGAAGCCGTCGAGGTACGAGGAGTCGCCGCCGAAGGCAGCGGAGCAGGAAGAGCCCTCCAGGCACTCGAGAGGCGGCAAGGATCGGGAACGCAGGCAGAGATAGATAGGTTTTAGGGAAATGCCCGTATTGGTTTTATCCAGAACGACATCGTTCCTCCCCTCACTCTATGTTTTGGGTTTTGGGCCTTTTGAGGTGGCTGGGTGTGGTACTGTATATGTAAAGAAGCCCAGTCGGAGGTGTTGCGGGGGCCCAATGAATGTTTTTGGGCTTTTTTTGGTTTATGCTTGAAATTTCGTATCGCATGTTTTTTGCGTATCTGAAAACCCTAAAATTACAAATATGAATAAGGAGTCTCTTTCAAGATCATGATTCCTATTGAGTATTAATATTTTATTTACTGAGAATGTTTTAATTTTTGCCACTAATTGATGTGTTTGTTTAACATTCAAAGCTAGAGAAACCTAATATTTTATCAAGCATAAAAAATGTTTAGCTTCTTGGTTTAGAAATGAAGCCTCCCGCTCCCTCCTAATCAATGACCCTAAACATCAAATAATTTGGGCTTGGTGATCAAGCTGATTATTCCAATCAAATAATTAGCTTGATCGAACCATGTCTAGCCCTACCTAAACTTCAAGTAACTACAAATGATATCGATTCGAACCATAATGAGATGAAATCTTAAAAATCTAAATCTTACAAACACATTCAATGAGTGCACTTCAGCATTTCATTTATTCAATTATGAGCCTTCAAACCTCTCTTTTTTTTTTCTTTTTTTTTTTAATAACCAGTAACGCCAAGTTTCGAAGTAACATTTGAGGAATAATTTTGTTGTTGCCTGTAACATTATCGTTTGTGCAGTTTTCACTCTCGGTTTGCCTTTTTAGATGCGTTTGTTTTGTTACCTTTTTGTGCTTGGTGTTTTGGATATCTTTGTCCATGTCTTAGATGTGTTGTTTAAGTTTATGTTATGAAATTGTTATTTTTCTTAACACTATTTGAATGAAGAAATTTAAGATTACTAACGAAGTTTAAAATGACGGAAATTGAATTGACGAGATTTTATTTTCTAGAATTTGTTAATTTTTTGTTTGGTTAATCTAAAAGAATAATGGAATGAATACGGAATTTGTTATTTTTAAGCTCTTAATCATAGAAATTAGGAATGACACCTATTTACATGGACTTTAAACTTGAGAATTGGAGGTCCAAATTCCAAGTTTTTTTTTCACTCGAAAATTCTAAATTTCTATGTTTATGAATTAAAATAAGGGAATTGGTGCATGTCAATTTACAAATTCTGACTTTTATCCAAATTTCAAATTTATTTTTCTCATCCAAACATAGTGTAACAACACAAAACAATGGGATTTAGGGCCAGTTTTGATAGATCATAAGACCATCTCAAACCATTGGGTTAAAACCTAAATTTTTTAGCCCCGAAAATGTAGGTTTTAACCTAGAAACATCTTTTTTTGTTCCAACCCTTATGAGTTAAAATTTTAGCCCCAGATTATTAAAAAATAAATTTAGGCTAATTTTTTTCTTAAAGTAACTTTTTTAAAAGAAAAAAATTATGTAGACTATCCTAATTTAATTTTATGAACATGTTAACCTACAAATATTTAGATTCCGATAAATATTGAAAAATCACTAACCGACACTATGAAAGAATATAAAACACATAAAAGATTTTTTTTTTTAATTTACTTTAGCTATTGGATTTAAATTTGGACCGCTAGATATTTTTTTTTTTTACTATTAAATTTCATCAAATTAGATCTTAACCGTTGGATTTAATGAATTTATAAATATAAAACTAAAAAAAATATATATACATATATGGTGGGTCAGCCCCACTAACCTAGGCAGAAATCATGAGCTAAATTTGATCCATAATTAAGTTTTGAGTTTTAATTCATATTTGCAGCAAGAGTTATAGTAAGTTTAGGTAAATTTAAAATCTAAAATTTAAATTTTACTCTAAGGTTGAAGTAAGTCTAAAGGAAAGCTCTTGATTAGGGCATTTCAATTTACTCGGCCACATTAAACTAAAATCCCGTTAAAAGCCGAGAAACGTGATGTAGTTTAGAAATATACGACACGTCGTACTTCTGAAGACATTTTAGGGTTTCTAAGAAACAATGGACGGCCCAGATTCGAAATCCCTGATCCTTTCGAGCACTATATAATGTCCAGTTTTCGCCACAAACCCTCACTCTGTGCTTTGAAAACCCTAGCCCCGACTGCCCAACCCTGTGCGTCGCAGCTCATTTCTGATCCGGCCATGGGTACTCCTCTCTCTCTCTCTCTCTCTCTCTCTCGCTCTCTCTAGATTCATGATTGGTTAACTGTATAAAGTTATTGTTAACTGGGTTTGGTTTTTGCTTGATGCTTAGCTGACAAGTTCATCTTTCTCTTGTTAACCTGCATTTTTTTTTCTAGGAAATAGATCGCATTTCCGTGGTTTAATTGGTTTTTTCTTATTTGTTTAAGTTTGATTTTGTACATAATTAATGTTGGGGATCATGAATTCTGTAAAAAAATTCTATGAAATACACTACATTTCAAGGTTTTAAAACCGCTTCTCTGATTGGTTTAATTTTGATTACATGATGGTATTGGGTTAAATGATTTTTATAAAATTCAGTTGTATAACATGTTTTGTTTTGTTTTTGGGGACATTTTAGGGGCTTACAAGTACGTATCCGAGATATGGAGGAAGAAGCAGTCTGATGTGATGAGGTTCCTCCAGAGGGTCCGCTGCTGGGAGTATCGCCAGCATCCTTCGATTGTCCGAGTCACAAGACCCACACGCCCTGATAAGGCACGTCGTTTGGGTTACAAGGCCAAGCAGGTACTGATAATTTCATCAACCATAAATTAATGATTATGATGGTATGTGATAGGATTACTGTCTTATCCGGAACAAGGATCCTTTCCGGATCCTCTTTGTGGGGATCTAATCAATCATGTCCATTCATCATGCGGTCATAAATTGAATATAAATAGCATCTAACAAAACTGACTTATGATGAACGGACACGTTTGATTGATTCGTGTCAGTGTTTTGGTGAGCATGCATACTGTCTCTAATACATTGCTTTGCTTATGTTGTGCATCAGTTAATCTAATCCAGAGTATGCACTGGTTAAGCAGCACTTTGATGCCTAACCATTGTGCCTATAAATGCCTTGTTTTATAATCATCAAATGCTTCCTGAGACTGGCTATACTAAATCAAATAATCGATCTTCTACCGAGCGAGTCCTATGTATAGTTCTTGCTTTTGCCTCAATTTGATAGTGAACTATTCTAGTCGGTGTCCTGGATTTTTTTTCTTGTGTTTTAATTTATAAACATCTAATTTGTTACTGTTTGAATGCTCCCGTCGTTTGCTGGTCCCCAGTCATGTTTGAAGTAATTTGGTGATTTAGCTGATGTTTCTTGTAAAATTTGTTTCAGGGTTACGTTGTTTACCGTGTCCGTGTGAGGCGTGGTGGGCGCAAGAGGCCTGTTTCCAAGGGTATTGTATATGGAAAGCCCACAAACCAGGGTGTGACACAACTCAAGTTCCAGCGTAGCAAGAGGTCTGTTGCTGAGGAGCGTGCTGGGCGCAAGTTGGGAGGCCTCAGGGTTCTCAACTCATACTGGCTCAATGAGGTTTGTGACTCACTTTCAACTTTTGAGTTGGTTGGATTTGGGCTTGGTGTTAGTTTGATTTTCCGAAGTCTTGCTTACAATTTTTTGTGATGCAGGATTCGACCTACAAGTACTTTGAGGTCATCATGGTTGATGTTGCTCACAATGCCATCAGGAACGACCCAAGAATCAACTGGCTCTGCAACCCTGTTCACAAGCACAGAGAGCTTCGTGGTCTTACTTCTGCTGGAAAGAAATACAGGGGTCTGCGCGGAAAGGGTCATCTGTACCACAAGAACCGACCTTCTCGCAGGGCAACATGGAAGAGAAATACCACCCTTTCACTCCGCCGTTACCGTTGATTTCAGTTGTGTTACCTTATGTTGTGGCGTTATTTCTGCGTACTTTCAGGAAGAGTCTGTTATGGATTTGAAATTTTGGCAGATAAAAACTTAAATCGTGTTTTATTTGAATGATTTACGGTCTTATTTGAAAGTCTTTTGGGACGTATTACCTTTTTTTACTCTTCCTGATTCTTTTGATATTTTTCAAGGTAGTCATTGTTTTGGTAATGTTTTCACATCTTGTGATATCTACCATGCTTCATTCAGTGAAAGCTTGGTCAAACGAGTTAAAAGAAAATTCCTGTCAAGATTTTCGCTGACTTTACAGTACAAGCTTTGATTTCTATTATTTTGTTCTTGAACCCGAAGGGAGGATATGAAAACACAAACATGGTTTGAAATTGGATGAGTCCAGTTATGTTAGAGCACCCATCGTGTTGATAGTTTTAACATTCCAATCTACACTGGCATTATTGTTCAGAATCTTTTTTCTTGTTGCAACAGATTCGGATTCATGAGTACAATTTACATGAATTGAGTTCACCATTACCATGGCGTCCTGTCCTGTTCAAATAACACAATGATGTCTTAAGTTTTTCATCATAGGCGTATAGAGGATCAGGAGGACGGTAGTGTCGGTGAACTTGTTCCATGTAAATGCTTCAAATTCAAAGGTACGATGCCTTGTATTCTAGATTGATCAACTTATCCAGCAATTAGTGTCAGAATCTTGTTCGTTTCAAACTAGCCAAATTTTGAAACACCTAGCTACACCAGCTTCTGAGATTTACACAACCAAAAATACCCAAATCTGGACCAAAAGAAAAGAACCGGGATGGTGCTTCCCTCCAAATTCGACCGTGACACAGACGTTTGTCCCAGAGTTAACCTGCGATCACAAGCTTGACCGCTGATACTTTGATACTTTGGAACATGATTTTATGAGTAATACTTTGAACTTGTTTGGCGGCCATTCGCTAACCATTTTATTTATAAAAACCGAAACTGATAACTGAAAATGAAATGGTTATTAAACCGCCCGGTAACTCCTAAATTCTTAATACGGCAGCCAAGCCAGCATTAAGCTTAATCACCATACAAAATCACAAAAACAAAACCCAAATTACAAATCAAAACCCTAAACCAGAGTCAAACACTCAAAGTAGGAATCATCCCAGCCTCCCTAGCATAAGCAAAGATCCCGCCAGCTCTAATAACAGGGCCCGCGTCCCCAATCGGCTTCAACGTGTACTCCTTCCCCGTCGTGTGATTGATCAGACGGCTCTCGCTCAACTCAATGCTCACCACATCCCCCGTCTTGCACTCCTCGCAAACCCTACTCTCCGATTCCAGCGGGTACACCTCCCCCGTCGCCACCGAGTTCCTGAAAAATATCCGAGCGTACGACTCCGCTACCACCGCCGCCACTCCCGACGCTCCCAGCGCCACCGGCGCGTGCTCCCGCGACGACCCGCACCCGAAGTTGGCGCCCCCGATTACGATCGAGTACTTCGACTTGGTCTCTCCCGGGTCCACGAAGCGCGTGGAGTATGAGGCGGGGAGGCCAGCAGAGCGCGTAGGACCCGAGCTTCTCGTACTCGGAGGGGTTGGAGGGGACCAGGGTTAGGTACTCGGCGGGGATGATCTGGTCGGTGTCGATGTTGTCGCCGACGACGTAGCAGAGACCGTGGAATGTGGTGGATGGAGTCGTGGAGGCGCCTGCGCGTGTGGAGAAGGTGGCGCGTGAGATTGGGGTTTGGGTTTGGGTTTGTGGGGCGTGGGTTAGGGGTTTGATGGGGGTGGGGGATAGGGTAGGGAATTTGAGAAAGTTGGGGGTAGAGAGAGAGGATCTGTGGGAGGAGGTGGTGGTGGTGGTGAAGCTAGGGTTTGGAGAGAGGGCGAGAGAGGCGGCGCCGGCCATTGTGGGGTTGGAGAAAACAAGGAAATGAAGCGGTTATGTGTGTTCGAACTTTTAAGTAGGGATTGGAGTATTTAAGTAGTGAAAGGTGGCTGAACGACACTAAAGATGTTGTCGTCTTATGTGGGGAAAAGGCAAATTTGGAGTTGAACTCCTCACTTTTTTTTTTTTTTTAATTTTTTTTTTAATACATTGATATTTTTACTCTAAGAAGATGGGAAGTTCGGCTAAACCACACAATGGGCAATATAATTTGGTATTGAATTCGTCATTCACAAAATTCAAACTTAATACCTCTTACTTTCAAGTAAAGAAGATTACCACCAGATCGTAATACTGAGTGGCTGAACTTCTCACTCTTTTTGAACTCGCATTCCTGCCTTCATGTCTTCTTGTGTATTTCACAAGGCCAAATAGAAAAAAGTTGGAATTTGATCCTTAACTAGGATCATTTAACAATGGAGTGTTCAAGAACTTACTTTTTATTCATTGGAATGTGATTACTGTGCACTTATTTTACCATTGATTTCTAACCTATGAATTGGGAAAATCAAGAAATAAAAATAAATAAAATTGTGCAAAAGGTATCTTATATTTGTTTTTGAACACCTTTTTTCTACTCTTGTCACACATATTTAGATTATTCAATCCAAATGTCATGGGTGTAATGGGAGAAAAGAGGTGTGAAAATCACTTTCTAATAAGAAAACAAGTTAGGAAGGATCTGAAAGGCCTGAATTGTAGATCAATTTGTGAATGCATTTGGTAGTCTAACCGTGCTCCAAAATTGCGTGTATGTACACAAATCAATATCTGAGTCATCGAGAACACTTTCTTTGTGGGATATTAGTTGAACCCGCAGCTTACGAGTACAGTGTGAAAAAAACCTCCAAAGTAACTTACGAGCATATAACAGAAAAGAGGAAGAATATAACCTCAGCCCTCGGCAGGTTCATGGATTTTTGAATACAACTTCTTTCGGCACGGTATATTTACAGTAATGTGGGTTTCTGCGGTCTACAGCATTCCATGAATGTAGCTCTCTTTCAAATTATGTAGTGCTTCTCTGATCGAATCCTCATCTTGGCTCGAGTACTTCAAACATATCAGCCGCTGTGCAACGTGGTAAGCCATCTGGACTGGATGGTATTGCAGGCAGTTTACTTCCATCCTCTTCACTTCCTATACATTGAAATTTCAAATTTGCTGAGTCAACGGTTCACGAGAAATGGACTTCCGTACAGAAAACTAAAGTTACTCTTTCAACTAATCCAGATCCAGTGAAAAACAAGGCAAAATCAAGGCAGGATGGCGTTTAAAACCCATGTCAATGCCCTACTACTTGTCAGCCAAATTTAAGTTGGGATTAACTTTAAGTTATTGGTACTCAGAAAGAGATTACCTTCTCTGTCATCCTGGATGTGATGTTTCTGGCTGTTTCCATCACAGAGCTTGGTAATCCTGCCACTTCTGCTAACAAAAGACCATAGTGTGGAACATGTCTCGGCCCATCCTTCAGTTGAAACTAGGGGAAAAGACAAGACTTTCAGCAAAATAAACTCGAATAAAATGCATCGAATGAAAGAATAACGGAAAAACCACCTTGAACTCTAAACGATTATTTTTAATATCAACGTCAAAGTGAAGTATCTTCACATTTGGGTAGATGGTTACTAGTTCAGATAGGTTCTCCATATGAGTAGCAAATATTGTGTACCTGAGAAAGATTGAGAAGAAGGTAAGTTATCTACTGCAAGTAAAATTTGGTTAATAGGCTTTGCTCACCTTGAAAATGTCAACAAAGCAATCATACAATGAATAGTGACAACAGGAACAAAATAACTAGATAGAACTAAAGAATGATATTTTTGTGTCTAACTTCTTTACGGTTTTAGTAATGGCGAAACTCCAACATATAATTTTTCTTTTCTTCAATCTCTTATATGATGATATAAAGATCCCGGTTAAATGCCTGTCACAGAGAGCACAAGCACTTAAAAATTCCAGAATTTTGCAAGACACTAACAAATTTTACATTACACCTCTGAAGTATTGAAAAATATGTTGTAGTATGCCTATTTGTCTAGACTAGTTATCTATGTATTCTAGTATGTAGATAATTTGAGTTGCTTCTTTTCTGCAGTATCTTACGATTGAGAAGTTCAAAACTATGCGAGCAAATTTTTAAATGATAGCATGATTGGAAGCATTACGCTTCAATTCATGTGATATATAAACTCTGTATATCAATGGTTAAAAGGACACATTCTAACGTTTCTATGTTCAAAACTCATAAGCTTTCATGTTACTAACCAACTAGGAATCTTAGTATATGGTAATTGAAAAGGAGGTTACGCTTTCAGTGATAATAAATGTTCGCAGCAGCTCCAAGCAATTGCAAATCCATCAGAGGAAGATGTGGCCCTCCCAAGTTCATCCATGATAACCAAACTCCTGCGTCGAAAATGATATTATTTACATATTCAAAAGGCTAAATAATTTTTGTAGTGTACTAACTACCTCTGGGAGACATTTTGCATGATAAAAGCTGTTTCTTTCATTTCTGTCATGAACTGTTACAGGTAACAAGAAGGATTTGTTTCTAAGTATTCCATATTTAATAGAGAGAAGCTGCATTGTTAAAAGTTAAAACATATCATGACTCCATATTTCTGATAGTGAAGTTCGAAAATTTACTGTACTAGAGTTCGATTCAAGATTATCTACTGCACCCATCCTTGTAAATAAACGATCAACAACCCTTAGAGTTGCAAAGCGAGCAGGTACATAGCAACCCATCTGAGCAAGAATAACTATAAGACACACTTGTTGAAGATAAGTGCTCTTTCCACTCCTGACAGAAATATCCTACAGTTAAACTCGAGCAAACAGTAACCTAATTGATCACATTTTTCAAAAAAAAAAAAAAAAAAAAAATCATACATGTATTTGTACACTCATCCATCTCCATTTCAGTCCAAACCTGTAAAGCTTATCACATGCATATTCTCACTGTTTGCTGGTAAAAACATGGTTTTCTTCTTCACTATTTAACCTGTTCTCTAAACTAATAACTGGATGAAGCCAGCAATTTTTTCCCTCCAATTGTACTCTAATTTGCCTTTGTTATAATTAGAAGAATTAGTTTATGGTCACAAATAGAGACAACACATAATATTGAATGTAATGCTTGAACAGAAATTCTTACATGTTTGGGCCCATGATGAGCACCATGTTTGATGCCTCTGATAAAAAGATATTGTTGGGCTGCAAGGAAAAAAGACAGATGAAAAAATAGCTCTAGTGGACAGAATTTCAAGCATATCGATGAGAAGAAAGTATAACAAAAGGTTTAGATGTCTAATCTTGTACAAGTAATCGAATTATAGAAAATAAGAGTTACGTACAACAAAGTCATTGTGTATAGTCTCTAGGATAGGGTGTCTTCCAGCATCAATTGCTATTGGGCCATTATCTATAAGTAAAAGTAACAGTATCAAGGATATCTTGTATTGAACATCCAAAGTCATGAGTTTTAATGCCAGAGGATAGAAACTTGCCTGTGAATTCGGGTCTAGTATAACGATCAGCAGGCTTTGTGGAAATGGCATGTGCAAATGAATTAACAATCATATCCAAAAGGCATAAGACCTCTGCCAGCAGTGTGAGTACAGAAACATCCTCTCGTATGGCATCTACTAATTCTGCATGTAATATAGAGACATCAGTAATCTATATTTGCATAAGATATAAGAAGATATAAGCTAGATACCAAAAGGTCAGTACATATGTCTAAACATCATCATTTACCAAATACTCAAGCTTATAGAAGGCATTAAAACCGATAAAACAATAAGATAAAAAAGTTCAACAAGATCCATGCATTTCCTATAACCGCACTAAGCTAGTATTATCAGCAATGCATATACAAGATGTTCAATGGTCCACATAACAACGGTAAAGACAATATTGAATGTTACCACTTGGACAATCCAAAAAGAACATGCTACATTTCAAATACACAAAAAATGGAAAAAGAAGAATTGTCCTGTCTGAGAAAAACATCATTTACAAGTTGTTTATGATGAATCAAGTTAGCGTTAATAAGCTTCAATTCATGGTTCAATCCCATAAAATGATGCACTGAAATTGTTTCGGAGTCCAATCACAAGAAAATATTCATGTTCTGAGTAGATAAAGCCCATTGACAGTGATGGTTTCAGGACCTGATAACTGATATTCACTTGGACACTAATATTTAACCTTCTCCTTCCCAAATCAAGAAACTTGAACATGATGAAAAGGAAGGTTTTCCCACGTGTTGTTCAACCAATAATAAGCACTGCTTCAAAATAGTAAATTACTTGTTTAATTAAGATTCACTCATTTACTGACACTACCATTCTGAAATGTAAACAAAAGCAAACACTTGAAGCTTATGATACAGAAATAGACCAAAAGAAGCTTATGATACAAAAGATGTATGTTTAGCATAACCTTCTAGGCAAACTTCTGTACGTACGTAGCATTCTGCAGCTGCAGACTTATTTCTAACGTTTAGCTGTAAATTTCATGCAATGGAGAAACATAAATATAAATTTTAGTATTCATTTAAGTTATAAAGATATTGACACTTGAAAATACCATAGACACACATGCACAATTTATATTGAAACTTGAATTTATTCATCTGAAAAAAAGAAGGCTCAAGTCAAATATATTGCAAAAATCATAAAGAGGTGCGATGCTTCTTTTACTCTTATTTACGTTGATGGCCCTGATTTTTGTTAAAAAGAAACGCTTGAGATAAAACACATAAAAGTCATAAAAATTTAAGAAATAAAGGCACCAACATCATCCTATATGATGATTAAACCTATATCTAAGATTTCTGTACGAGTTGGTCTAGTACAAATGATCCCCTTAATTTACACCTCCTAAAATCAAGGTTGTATTTGAAAATGGTCTCTATGAACCTGCTTAACCTAATGTTCTAATCAAAATTAAAGATGGGAGTTCAATCCGCTCCACAAATGAAGTTCTTAGCAAACTCAAGCAAAATATATCATTCCAAAGATCATAGATTGAACTTATTATAGTTGCAAAGGCACCATTATAAGTTGTAAGTTATAACCAATCAAGGAAATGCCAACGTTCACAGACAATTAAGGCTGTACAGATAGAACCTTGGAAGTGACAGTTATATTTTGAATGGACAAGATGGCTTGAATAATACAACAATCATTATTTAGAGTGGGTAAATTGAATTTAATTCAATTAAAGATTGAGTCATAGTACTCACAGAAGCAAGCTCCAAGGTTGAGCAGTGTATATTATTCCCATGTTTCAATACCTATGTCAGAATATCATATAGAACTCAGAAATAACTAGTAAAGAGATGTTAGTAATTTAGAGAAAGCTTGTCCTAAAGGCTAAACCTGAATGAACTGGCTAGGAAGTTTCCCTTGAATGTCCTTATGTGGAATGCTAAAGTAGAACCCTTGCCTATTGTTAAACGGGAGTTTCAGATTGGGCAACTTGAAATCTTCACGATACTTGTTAGCAAGATTATGTATAGCTGCTAATTCAACATTGACAAAACATTGGCCTTATTACTTTATCTCAAATATAAGAAACCAAAAGACAAATTGAACATGAAGGGAAATGGACAGAATTTTAATTGCATATGTAAAAAGAAAACACCTTCACTAGTATCACAAAATGATCTCCGTGCAATATCCAAGAGTCCATCGATTCCAGCTTTGACAGCAAAACACTGCTGTGTGCGGGCTACAAATGAAACCCGTGCATGAAGCACATCCTCATCAATAACCTCTCCAATCCTGAAACAAATGCAGCTTCTTGATTTGCCAAACAATGTATATACATCACACAACAAGCAAGAAACTTCAAACATGTACATTCATGGAAGTATGATAACTACTTTAGTACTCGTAGTTGAATTTCTCCACCTTTATATGATTATCAATCAAATAAAGTTATTTTATGTAGCAATCCATGCAGAATTTATCATCAACTTCATCAGAAGTTGGACCCTAGCACTTGGGTTTGACCATCCCTATCCAATTTAATGGAAATATGCTAACTACTTTAGTGCTTGGGTTGAATCTCTTAAACTGTATGATCCACTTGATCAGGTAAGTTGGACACTAACACCTGAGGTTGAGTGCATGCCTCTGTAACATGGAGTGTTTTAGGTTGTAGGCACGAGTCGCAAGACCATACTCATGGTACAAAAAGCATATTTGGAATTGGAATATGCCTGTTATGTACAAGGAAAAGGTTAAATCAAACAATAAGAAAAAGATTGTTAAAGGAGGCAATTGTTTTAATTAGTAACTCTAGTTAAGGATTTTTTTTGGTGAACTATGAAGGGATCTTTTTATAAGGGTAGAACTGATGTACTTTCATATTGCAAAAAGAGGGGACAAAGGTGAATGTTTTAGAACATACTGGATATATTTTGGTTGTGGTCATTTCCCAGAGGATGCCTGGACTAATTTGGCCACTTAATTTGATCTATTTGGATATTAGAATTTATTGAACAAAACATATGAAGAAAGTTGAGGTTCCACCATAAAACCAATTGGCAATATGGGGAATAGCCCATCTTACTATAAGCCCATGCAAGATCCCTCCTCCCATCAATGTGGGACTCATTCTCAACAACATATTCCAGTGCCAAATTCAAATGAGTTAGGGATGTCAGAAAAACAAATTTACAAATGATCCACCAGGACTATAGAAGCTTGGAAGCAAACCTCTTTCTAATGGCAGCATACTTCTCATTTTCACATACAGACTGGTAAACATTTGCAAGAAGAAAACACTTTGCATCTTTAAGAACCTGAGATTTTACGAAACATTGATACTTTGGATCATGTTTTGAGCACTGTAAAATTTGTCTATGTGTTGGAAAGAAAATAATGCTTGACATCGACATTTGTGTAAAGTAATTTTTACCTTTGAGAGTAAAGGCAAGGCATCCAGAGCAGTTTTCAGAAGAATGATACTTGAAACCAACACTTGGCTTTTTCTAGCACAATCAACACCCACAACTTTGTTTGTAATTTTCTTTGGCTTGAAGCAAAAGTGACAAAGTACCCTATCTGCATGAACACATACACAACTCCACTCGTTCACGATATGAATAGATAGATTTACCGTATTAAGGCAAAACTTTCCTCTGCTTTCTTCTACCCTCTTACCACTCTCTTTTGGAAATTTACGCAGAACCTGAGCTAGTCCAAAGAACAGCTGTTCGTTGCTCATGAGCTCATCCTAAAATCAAATATTAAGGAGACTTAGGATCGTAAAACTATTGCTGCAAAATAAAATATCCATCACAGGAGCTTTAAGATTCAGAACTTTATATGTATTTTCAGAGGATACAAAGTAGACATTATCATTGTATTCTTGCTTTTTCATGTATAACCATGCCCAAAAAATAAACACAAAGTCTGCCCAACCAACTTTGCAATTCAAATAACATGATCCTTTTTCATTCTTCTTAAAATTAGATAGAGAAATAAAGGTTAACAAATTGAAAAGGATCTTAAATGGATAAAATAATACATAGATCCACAAGAGATGGTTGAGAGCAAATAACACTGACCAGGCAATCTAGACGAGCATTTATAGTTTCAATATCTTTTAAAGGCTGCAAAAGATTGGCACGAAGAAGTCTGGACCTGCAGTCATACATTGCTCCACATTAGATTTATATAAACAAGAAATTGGAAAGGAGAGATCTACCACCAGAGAATTGTAGCTATAAAAAATATACATGAAATCCTGGATAATACTACAGTGAACCAGCCCCTCATACCCTCCAACTGTTTTTGTTGTCTTAAACATGTTTAATAAACTTCTTTTCTTGTTGCTGGTGCCCCAAAGTGTCGAATGAAGTGGCTCAATGATTTCCAAGTTTTGGACACTGTAAACAAATTTCAATTGTAAAGGTCATTACCAAGAGATTACTAATAAAATATATGTTGACCCATTGTAGATTTATCTGAAATAATTTAGAAAAACGTCCTAATATCACAAAAAAAAATCGTCTGTTTAAAGAATAAAAACGGAGCTCAGCCCTAGATAAATTCAAAGAAGGGAAGGGAGAGTACCTAGTCGCATCAATATTCATATGAGCAAATGATCCATTAAAAGTGACCTGGAGAAGGGATATGTGCAATGAAGTAAATGTTTAATTCATCACAAAGACAAAAAGAGGGTTGGATGGCAGTGCAGACTGATGGGAGTTCTTAGCCAGAAGAGAAGATAAAAATACAGAAAAATATTGTTATTGATCTGCTCTGCGTGCAGATAGCTGATTTATATGTTCTTTAAGAGAGGGATATTATTGATATACAAATGATAACTTTCTTCTGATATTATTTTACAGGTCACGAAAGAACGTGCATTAACTCATACCACAAGTGAGTGGTTTGTGACAATGACTCCTTTCTCTGCTTCTATCCTGTTCATCAGGCACTTGATGCATTACCAACAGAAAAGGCAAGGGTAACAGGTTCTATAACAATAAAACGTGCACATTGCTAACAAGTTCAACATAAGGCAACTGAAAAGGTACGGAAAAAAAAAAAAATACACATTCAACATGACACGCTCTTTCTAGTAAATAGAGCTAGAATAGCATCAGGGGAAAAAATGTTAAAATATCTAATGTTCCTTGAATTATTCCTTAAAGAAACTCTTAAACGCCAAAATATGAATATGGTGAACTTCCTACATCATAATAAAACAAATGCCTAAAATTTGGAACACCATAATGTTAGAAAGCTCAAGATCTGAAAGTACCACTTAATTGTAGCTGCAGCAGCAGCTAAGCAGAGGTAATACTGCTTGTAATAAGTATCCAATCCTAGTGCTGATGGTTCCTTGGCTGCTAGATTTTTAATCAGTACGGCACCCTAGAACCCAACAATGGCACGCTAAGCTGTGAGCTTCAAGAGTGAACACCTATTTTGATGCAAACATTAGAGGATAAGGAATCTGTAACATAACCTTAGTGTCGTCGAAGCAACCACGGGCCATTACAACCTGCAGAACAGCACACTTGTTTAGTGGATTAAACAAGTAATCAAAAGAGAGGTAACCTCATAGGCATCCAGTATTCATGTACACCAAAAACAAGCGTGAGAGAGAGAGAGAGGGAGAGATAGCTAGCAATGTTAATGATTAAGGAACACAACCTTCTTGACTGTAGCATAAAATCTGTCCACCAACTCTGAAACTCCAACCATACCATCAGGTGCCAGCTTGTTCGGTGAAACAATAATCACCATAGGATCATAGAATTGCAGCAAGGTTTTCGTATTCTGATATGAACTGCTAGTTTCAATATATTGAGAAAGATGCAGAGAAGCTAATCTTAAATCAAAAGCTGCCACTCCAACCTGTCACAACATTTAGTGTCAGCTACGTATCCTGAATTCGTTGATCTCTATGCACCAAAACAATTTTAATACAGCTCTAGCATAACCTTCAGCTAATCAGCTGGAAGGAACCATAATCAAAAGTAAGAAACTTCTTCGATTTTAATTACAATATCGCGAACCAGTAAAAATCAAGAAAATATGTGAGAACAATAGGCCATATTTGGTTTAGCAACAGGATTCTTTTTCCTCTTTATTTGCAAAAAATTTAGAGTAATGAACTAATTATAATACAATTTTCCTATACTCTTAGCCTGATTTCACCAGACATTGCAAGACTATTGCATGTAAGCTAAAATATAACCTTGAAATTGAAAACTTAAGGACCAATTTTCCCCTACAAATTGAAGAATGTATAATGCAATTCATACACAATGCTAGCAACGTGATAATTCGAACTCATCCGAAAAGTTGGAAAATGCTGTGAAATCGGTTTCGTAACCAAGTAATTCAAAGGGAGCAGACAATTAACACAAGTACAAATGCTACTTTTTTTGAATTTTGAATCTCCATTCTCTTTCATTTTCCAGCGTTTTCTCGGGAAACAAACAAATCGAAGAAAATGAGCGGGAAATATTGAGAGATGGAAGAGCGAGCGAGCGAGCGAGCGAGCTTTACCTCCTTGGCTCTGTTCTCGATGAGACCGACGACGATGCTCGACCTCTCTCCTCCGTCGTCTTCCATTTTCTTCCTACACTCTCTCTCTCTCTCTCTCCTCTCTTTCGCTTCAACGAGTTTGTATTGCCCGCCAGCTTCTGTTCCGGGCGAGGGTGCTACTCATATACACGACTGTTGCTCGGGACAGGTGTCGCGTGCGCAGTGAGTGAAGTAAAAAACGACACTCGCTCACAGTTTCTGCGAAGTGTCGTTCATAGTTTTGATCAAAGGAACGCATTTCTGCCAAATTGCAGTGCATTTTTCAAATTCAGCTTCTTCAACATATTCCAATGCCACAAATTCACAAAACTCTTTATATATTCTTCATCATACTTGTGAAGAATTATCAAGCAACACTCAAATGAGCTAATTCCTTATTACCAAAATCAAACACCATATAAGACAAAGAAACGTTCCTGCGACATCCGTTTGATCAAGATCAAGCTTCTACGACCTTAGATCAAACAATCAAATCTTGGTCTTTTTGGATACTTTTGGAGTTCGCATCGGAGAATTAATTCTTGTAAAGAGTTTACTCGAGAAATCGCAACCCTATTCACTTAATTAATACAAATTTATTATTTTGTACACGTTTTCTTGTTTCATTGGTTTTAAGGAAAAAAAGATACGTGGCTGAGTTATAAGCATGATGAAGTAAGTTGCTGGTAAATATAAAGAAAATCAGTAAAGCTGGGTTTATTATTAATAGGTGAGCAAACATTAGTTTGTACGTACTTCATATAGGGAAGAAGAAATTTTAACAGCATTTTCTTCCCAACCCACACCAGCAACATGAAGGGTTCAAGACCTATACAGAATCTTTACAATTGCATTAATTCATGACTTCTTCAATCGTCACAAATCGGCCCTTCTCTATTGAAAGTTGTGCTGCAACTCCGATGGCAACTGAAACTAATCCGTCGTGCAAATCTACAGCTGGAGCTTTAGCTTTGGCCCTAATTGCAGATAAGAAGTGCAGGTGTTCCAAATAGCTAGATCCATGATGCAGTCCATCATATCTGAAACATAAATTGGTTTCAAATCAAATAAAAGGGGTACGCATTTCTGAAAACTTCCCCACATAGACTTGAACAGCGCTGAATGGGGGGTTCAGAACATGAACAGTTAAAACCAGGAGGAAAAAGAAAACTCACTTTATTTGATCATTCTCAGCTTTTAAAGTCTGGACACCATTTCTCCCATCGACTCGAGTACCAAAACGTACAATGCTCTCAGGAACAAAGGCCTCCCCCTGTCAAAAATTTGTGAGATGAATCAAAATGAAAGAAAACGCCACATGCAAGCATGAACTAAAGACAGCTGCGTACAAGAAAGTCGAGAAATTGAACTAATGATTCTACCACCAAGAGCCAATGGTGGAGTTGTGAATTGGTTTGCAAGTTAGTGTCAGGATAGGAATCTGGAAGCAGTGATTGGTGGAACAATCGATCAGGAGAAGCAGTGGAACAGTAACAAAGGACTCTAGCAGCGGTGAACGGTCAGCAGGTTCCGTCGACCAGTAGGATGAGGCAAAAGGTTACTGGTTTCGTGCAAGAGTCAGGGCGACTAATCGGACCTAGCTACCTGACCGGTCAGCCCACATTTACTGTTTCGTTTAAAAGCCCTATTTAGGCTAGTTTTGTCCTATTTGGGCTGGTTTTCTCGTCTCCTGGTTGGATCCTATGTAACCCTAATTCTTATACTATACCAATACAAACATTGGGAGGACTCTAAGCGTGCGAGTGAAATCAAAACAAGAACTGTGCAAAGAAATCAACATGAAGGATCTTGGGTCCTTGGTATGCATGGAGATAAGGAGGGACAAGAAAGTGGGAAAAGTTATGGCTATCACAAGGTATATACTTTTTGCAAAATGCTTGAGTTTAACATGTATTATGCAAAGCCCATGTTTACTTCCTTGGCATCGTATCTTAAGTTAAATGCGGGGATTGTCCTTCTAGTGACAAGGAGAAGGAAGTCATGAAAAGCGTTCCATATGCAACTGCAGCAGGGTGTCTCATGTATGCTATGGTGTGTACAAGGCCCGACTTGGCTCAAGCGGTTAGTGTTGTTTCAAGGTAAATGGCAAATCCAGAAAAGCTTCATTGGTCTGCAATGAAGAGGATTCAGATATTTGAAAGGCACTAATATCTTAAGGCACTTTGGGATTTTGCTTGAAAGATAACAAGGCAATTCAAGTGCCTCGGGTAATGCGGAGTCTGATTATGCGGGAGACTTAGATAAGAGAAGGTCCACCACTGACTATGTCTTTGTTTGTGGTGGAGGTCCGATTAGTTGGAGAGCAGTGCTACAATCGGTTACTGTGTTGTCTACTACTGAAGCGGAGTATATGGCATTGGCAGAAGCTTCTTAAGAAACTGTTTGGCTTGGCGGGTTAACATGGGACTTCAGGATTAATCAAGGTTCGGTTATGGTGAAGAGTGATAGCCAAAGTATTATATGTTTGGTCAGCAATCAAGTCTTTCATGGGAGGACTAAACACATAGAAGAGAGATATCATCGAATTCGATATTGGTGAAATGTTGGAGTCATTGAAGTAGAGAAGGTCCATACGATAAGAATGCTTCAGATAGCTTAACCAAGCCTGTCACAGCTGAGGAATTCAAACATTGTTTGAGCCAGCTCAAATCTTTTTTATGCTAAAGATTGAGGTGGAGCACCTTCCACCCAAGGTGTGTTCAGGCGAAGGATTATTCACCAAAGTAGAGTTCTTGGATGCTTAGTAAGGTTGTTTTCAAGAATATTCAGGTATGTTCTGGTCAAAACAACGGGACAAGTTGAAATTTCTTGAAGTTTTCCAGAGTTTCTTCAAGAGGTTCGAATATATTCTGGGGCGCAACAGTCATTTCTTAGTTTTGACCCACCAAGGTAGACATTGTTTTGTTTTGGCTCGTCAAAACACAACAGGTGGGATATAAGACATTGGTGTTATCGCATTCATATCCCACCCACCTCAAATTCAAGTAAAAGAAAATGGTCACTACAAGTAACGAGGCAGCAAAGACCTTAATCTAGTAAAAGATCATATTTTGTATGTCTGTGTCTCATGAGGGGGGAAGAAAGAGAGAGAGAGAGAGATTTACCTTTCCTATCTCACCAACAACAGATATTTCTTGCTCATTTTTAGTTCCTTCAGCAAACATACAAAGGTCAAGCATCCCGCGAGAACCATTGTCAAATTCAACAATAACATATGCGTTGTCAATTATGTCTGGGACCTAAACAATAAAAGAGACAAAGTGTGTAAGGAATAATATCGCGAGTAGTGACCCATAGTGTATAAGAATGCAAGTGTTTCTGTTTCGTAACTTTCATATAGTCCTCTTCTTGGAATATATAAATTTGACAAGCGCAGGCATGACAGTGGTCTTTCAGCATGAGACTGGGTTGAAATTCTATACCCTAACTAGTAATTTATTATTTCCAGTGCATATGAAAAGTTTTGTCATTAGTTTTTACTTTTTAGCAATACTGAATGAGTTTTGGATGACTAAAAGCATACTTGCTTTGATTTTCTTTGTACATCTTTTTAAATCTGCAAAGATTCTAACTCTCAAAACAGAAACTAATGGTTGAAATTGTGTTTGGCCTTAAAGTCAGCAACAAATTTGAAATCTCGGTCAAAGTGAAATTACCTTTCCATCGTATATTTCATCTTTGTGGTTAACATCAATGGCTCCAGAAGCCATGACACGAACTGGATTGGCACCAGCAAACAGCCTCATCAGATCAAAGAAGTGGCAGCACTTCTCTACCAAAGTCCCCCCAGAGTTAATGTTGAACCGGTTCCAATTGTTGACCTATTACAGGCATGATTCAATAAGATCAACTACAACAACATAAATAATGAAGCTTTTTAAGAAAGATATAATGGAACTTCAGTTGCAGAACATACCTTAACCAAGAAAGGAAACCGGTGTTCGCGGATTGCCACCATTTTGACCTGTCCAAGACTTCCACCCTTTACTATTTCTATCAGTTTAGCAACAGGTGGCATGTATCTATACTCCAGTCCAACTTGTACCAGCATATCCTGCCTCTTTCTAGCAGCATTCACGACCTATAGTTCCAGATACACTATATGATTCAGATCAATCGCTTATTTGGAAAAATAAATAAATAACTTCCCCTTCAAAAAAAAGAAAAAGCCAAAGATGTTGACGAATACAACATGAACGAATGTGCTGTAGAAGGACCACATAAAGATAAAACTTTAGTAACATATTCTGTGCACCTGTGTGATAAGGCATTAACGTAACATCTGTGTAAATTTACAAATATGTCTGTCTGAGTGTCATTTGTGCTGAATGTTAAAATGAAAACAAACGATACAATGTTCATACTTCAAGGGATGCTTGCATCAGGTTGGACACCAACTCACAGCAAAAAAAAAAAAACAAAAAAACAAAAAGCAATCCATTTCTGTATACATTATCTTGAGATGTCTATACCACTACGGAACTAGAGATCTGCAAGAATGTGGAACGCTAGGAATCCCTGCAAACGTTCTCAGCTGATTTGTGTTTCAGTACAACTTTACCACATTCATTCCCTGCACTATAACCCTTTAGTTAACCAAGCCAAACTCAAAAGTTCACTGTACCACAATTTAGTCCGGAAACAAAAAGAAACAAAGACAATACCAAAATATTTTATTCCAACCAATTCAATTTATCAAAGAATATCATTAAAATGATCATGTTCAAAGCGTTATTTGAAATCAAGTGATAATGAAATGCAAGCATAATTAACAAAACTTCTGATCAACCGACCTCTTTGCAGTGAGCAACCGTGGTACACAATGGCTTCTCCACTAATACATGATGGGGTTTACGGTGGTTGATGATATCCATCAAAATTTGATAATGGGTCATGTTTGGAGTTGACACAACCACCACATCACAGAGCAAGCTGTCCAATAGCTCCCTGTGTCCTGAAAAAACCTTCAAAACACCAAACCTTTTTTCTGAGATACTACTTGATCAAATATATCACAACTTTTTTCATAATCCGACGTTCTAAACTATTGCCGGAGGGGGATTCGAACTTGGGTGCAAGGGCCACACTGCCGTGGCTGCCAACTGGCCGAACCCACATTTCCTTGCCCATCGGAACTTAAACATTCTAAAACTGTACGTGATTAGCAGTAAGATGAAAAATTATATGCTGGGAAAACATCATTTAAATAGTTAAACTAAAAAATCTTGCATAGCCTTAAGTTAAAACATAATTTATACTAAAAAAAACTTGGTCTTGCTCCAAACCCATTATTCATTAATTCATAACTTCCAAACTCTTAAGAAATAAAGCATCACAGAGTTCAATTGCAGTAATGTTTGTGGAGGTGAAATAAAGCATATACCTTGATGGGCCAATTAAAAGAGTGTGCCAAGTCAAGGGCAAGCTTCTGGGAAGGAAGATGGGGGTCGGCTATGGCGACCACGGCCACGCCTTCGGAGCGAAGGTGGTACAAATTGATGAGGTGCTCTCTGCCCATCATGCCCACCCCTACAATCCCATACTTGACTGTATTCGAAGCAGCCATCACTAACATTTTTGGAGCTTTGCAGCCTCTCACTCACCGGGAGATATAACACAACATACTCTGATGAAATGAAAAAAAAAAAAAAAAAAAAACTCAAGTAAATATTGGAGTCCAATAGCATTGCAATTTATTTTTTCACCTGTAAATGAAGATGATTTAACTTTCATAAATAGAGAGTTTATTACAAATTTGGGCTTTATTACGTGACTTAGCCTAAATTTGTTAAATACATTATTAATAGTAAATAAACATATTAATTAATATTTAATTAATGATTCAATTATCAATCATCACTTTGTATGATTTACAGAGAATAAAATTCTCTTTCCTTCTATTATCATCATTTTTCCTCTCCTACTCTCACATTTGCTTTTTATCTTATTATTTTTATAAAAAAAAATCAATATAAAATGTTAACGTTACTTAATCATAACCGTTCAAATAAGAGAGGAGGAAAATGGGAGAGAGATGAGAAGAGTAAAGAATCCTCTTTTGATTTACAAATTATAAGCTAAATAGAGGATCTGCTTAACATTACTCACAAAAAATTATAAGGAAAACTAATGAAAATGGCTGAAAAACTTTGAGTTTTAACCAAAATGACAAAATAGTGTTGAAAGTGAATGGTACAAAAGTGACTTTTTAGAGTAAAAATATCTTTAGCATAAAAAATGAACAGTACCAAGAGCTTTTCATTAAAACTCCCTAAAATTATATCAGTTGATTTTATTTTGTGTCTACTATTAAGTCTGTATGAGGAGAAGTGCTTTGGATCCAGAGAATAGGGATGAAAGATTTGAATTCAAAATTTTTTGCAGCCATGAAATTTTTTTTTTTTTTTTTTTTATATTTTGCGACTAATATACTTGTCACAAGGCTAAATGTATTCGGAAGTTTTTGGGTATGCCTTGTCATGTCAGAAACTTGTTTTACTTTAACATTCAAGTTTGATTGCTTGCTAATCTGAAGGTTCATAATAAGGTGATCAATCAGTCATTGGTGCATTTTATTCCACTTTATTTGTTGGTATATTTGGAGATGGAGAAATTGACAAATTTTGTTAGGCTATGGGATCCTAAGGTTATTATGGTAAGGGTTGCTTTTGAATGGGTGAAGCCTTCTAAGAGTGGATGACGCAAGCTTAATGTTAATGGTTCAAGAATAATGACTTTTGGACATATTGGGAGTGGAGGGGTTCATGGAGATCAATGTAATGATTGGTAGGGGAATTTTCTGATAATTTAGGACATGAATAAGTTATAACGTCATCGAGATCTCTTGTTTAATAATATAAAAACATGTGAAGAAAAACTTAATTTTCACGTTGTGATATTTGCATGACTCACGAGAGATGCCACATTAACATACACGTATGTTAGAAGTCCCCAATTGATATAAGATACCAAAGAGATTTTCGCTTTTATATATTTTAAAATTAAAATGAAATAAGAAAGTAAAGAGAAAAACAGGTTCGCTTCATGAACTTTGGATTTTGTTCCACTTCACTCCTTAAATTTTCAATTTAAGTCCCTATAAACTTTTAATCTGTGCCAATATCTACCGAACTTGCAATATTCCGCTAAATTCATCACGTGCAATGCACATACCAACTTTAAGGCCCTATATGATAAGTCAACAACAAATTCAAAGGTTATAGTCTACAAAATGGACGAAAATACCCTCAATTAACAAAATAATTGACAAACTTCGAGGAGGACATTGATACTACAAAATAGGTGGATTCGTAACGCCACATTATAGCACGTAAAATATTAATACCATGTTGCAAATGATTTATTGCACTAAAAAATTTCTGGCAAGACTAAAAATTAGTTGGGTAGCATCACCATCTTATTGTCTATTTTTAACGTTACTTTCGCTCTGTGTAAATATAAATTAGGCTGGTTGGTCAATGTAGCGATACCGTCCTGGATTTCTTTAATAACAAACATCACTTTTAGTTCTGTAAGAAAATTTTATTTACCAACACTATAAGGCATTTGCTTGTATACAAAGGACTTCTACTCGTAACCACCTTTCTTAGAATTTAGAAATGCTTTTACTATAAACATGTCAGTTTAATTGAAAATCCAAGTGTTCTTGGGAGAATAATTGGAAGTCTCCCTAAAGAAGGTGATTTTTCCCAAAAGTGCTTCCACCACCCATTAACACTTAGGTTTTTCTTCCAAACGTAAACATCAAACATAACATTCTATTATTGATATGAGACATCATAGTAATGTTGTACTGATACTATAGAAGCTGCTTTCCCCAAAAGGGCCAAATCATCTGTCGACGGATACACATGTAAATAGAAAATTATTGGGACTTGGGTCACTGTAGAATGGTTGCTGTGATGACTGCTAGTATGTTGAGATGAATTTGGGGAAGACGAGGGGAGCGACCATAATCAGCTAACACCGAGTGAAGGTTTGGGATTAGATAACAACACTTAAGAGGCGTTAAGTCTATGAGAGCAACTCAAATGCGGATTCGACGCCACGTCAATAGTACATTGTTATGTCGAGAAAAGTATGCGCACGATAATGCATTACTGGGCAACGGAAACCATGTGGCCCATTTCATGTAATTCTTTCTCGAAGTCTTGCAAGTGCTAGCTATACCGAACATATTAGGGTTTGTTTGAAAGTATTTTTAAATGACTGAAAATGCTTTTAGAGAAAATGTTATTAGATTTCAAAAACACTTGAAATGCTTTCTACAAAAAGCACCAATTATGTGTTTCTTGCATAAAACTCTTGAAAGTGTTTTTCCTGAACTCGCTTGCATTTTTATTAAGAATTGATATCAAAGACATTTTCACCGAAGACACTTTCAACCATGATAAAAGCACTTCTAAACGAGTCACTTAGTCTTGTCCTATGGGTGTAACAAACGGAGCCTTGGGTGCAAATGGAATCCATCTCGGTTATAGAATCGCAGGCAAACCCCTAAACCCCTGCCACCGTTACCTTCCCTGGAGCTCTGAGCTTCTGAGGTTTAGGCCTCTATCTGATTCTAATTTTACAGAGATGAAATTTAGGGTTTCACATGGAATCCCTATGTTCTCTCACTCCTCATACCTCAGGTACCTCCACAACCAGCGTCGCTGCCTCGGTTCCCTTCTCAAGAAACTCCATAAAACCACTCAAAAAGCTCGCACGGTTCTAACGGCGGAGGCGGCCGTTGTAAAGGTCAGTGTTTCACTTCCAGCATTTCACCCTGTTCGGTTACTGAGAAAATAAATCGAGCAAAAAGAAAGTCTGAAACCTTAAATATGGCGGAATTAAGTTAACCCTTCCAATCTGTTTTTCCTTGTATGCTAGCATACAAATAGAACGTAAAGAATTGGGATTTCTTGAATTAGTTGCTCATCGTTGTGCGTGGTGATTGGCACTATCGGTTTCGAATTTATATCAGTTAAAACACCCTGATTTCCAAAATTAGAACTACATAAACCGTAATAGTTGAAAAATTATATCAGACCAATTAGAACTGCATAAACGTAGCATGTAAAGAAATATCAACACATTGCAATTTGCTACCCAAGACTAATTAAACTGTCAATTCATATAAGCACACGTCTTACAGCAAAAATGAATAAAAACACAACAAAATAGACAATTTCGACAACCATAGTATGCATGCTTTGCACAAGGACCATTCTAATTTCTAACTTGTTCAAATAAACACTTCAACCACTTGGACCAAAACCAAGAACATGAAAGCGAATCGAGAACTAGACCAGAATTGCTGGATGCGACTACCACTATGAAAATTTCATCTCAATAAGTCGATACAACTAGGTACTAGTACAAATAGCATACTCAATCAGTACACCAAAGGATTAAACCGAAACCAAAGAACATTACCACAAGCAAGTGTAGTGCGTAAGCATAGTACCACACTCGCCGTCTTTATGCTCAACTCAACTAGCAATTCATGCTAAGCTCCAAATCGGGGTCATCAACAAGCAAATGTATATCTCTGTTAGCTCCAAGTACGCCATGTCTTTTCTTAGTCTCTTTCAAAGTCTAGGAGGTCTTCCTCTACCCATTTCGCCCTGAGCCTTCGTCTCATAGTCACATCTTCTAACTGAAGCATCTGCAGGTCTTCGGTTCACTTGTCCAAACCATCCTAACCAATTTTCCTTCATCTTATCTTCAATTGCGGCCACTCCTTTTATCTCAGATATCGTCGTTCTTAATTCTACCCTTTCTCGTGTACCCACTTTACCTCAGTTATCCTCATTCCTCATAAATCACACTACTTAACAAAAAGTCACTTAAACATTGAGCACTACAAACTGGAATACAATAAGAACCTCCAAAATAATACATACCAGAATACAATTAGAAACTCCAAAAGCATGGCCTGCCTTATACAATCGTACACATGGAAAACAAATTTCCGATTGTAAATTGCATTTCACATACTGGAACAAATTCAGATCTAACTATGCAGCTCAAAACAAAAACATAACCGATAAATTTTCTATACAACCTTATAATATTGGCTAATTACTCAAAGGAATCACGAACATGGGCAACTATATTATAATTGACAAGCATCAATTCTAGCGGAATAATGAAATCAAGAGGTACAAAAACAGAATCGAATCACATGCATATATCATTGTACAAAATCTAGTTCAAAGAACCCATATAACAGATTTGAAGTTTGAATGAATGTACATTTGTAAATGACGGATCCATCAATGCCTCTCAGCTTTTCAATTTCTGAACACGAAAAATCGAATCCGAAATCCTTGTAATTTCAATAGTCTCTCTCTATATCAAAACTTTGTTCCTGAAATACCAACAGATATTCCCAAATCAGATTCAGAAACAATTCTTTAACTTGAACTATGCAAAAACTTAAGAAACTGGGGCAATTTTACAAATTTGGAAAATTAAGGTGGTGGGAATGATGAAATCGAAAAATATGAAAAAGGCACACCTACGTCTGTTTAGAGTACGAAGAGGAAGTGGGGACGCGCTTGTTACGGAACATCATGTAACCGACGGGTAAGACTACTCCGATCATCATGATCGCCGCTCCGATTACGTATCTCAGCGGGCTCGGCGGTTCCACCTCTATCAATCCCCTGAACTGCACCGCACACGATTAAACCCCCATTATTCACAATTTTCATAAACAAATAGATACAGATCTGGATCCATAACTATGGAGAGAGACAGAGAGAGAGAGTTACAGGCATTGTTGGGGCTCTGAAGGTTGAGAGAGCGAGAGGCCGTCCGGAGGTGACGGAGAAGGCGGCGGGGGATCGTTTAGTTTGACGACGGAGGGAGGAAAAGAGTCGGCGTTGAGCCCTTGGGTCGGGAGTCAATGGCTCATCACAAAGTTGTTAACTCAAGTCGCGACGTCGCAATGTTGTCGTCTTTGTTTTGGGGAGCGTTTCGATTAAACCTTTAGCTAAGTGGCCCAATAACAGCCCAAGTTAGTTATTTCCATGGACAATCTCGTGACCATCGACGTTTTATTTTTAGAGGTCATAAGTACAGATTTTATTGATGGTCACCTAATACTATGGCATTCATTTTTTCTTGTAAGTGAGAATCTTATCAAAAAAAAATAAGAAAACTCCGAACATTTATGACTTTGGATTTTTTAGTATGTCTTGGAGTGTTCTATTAACTAGTATATTTCAAGAATTTAATGATCAAGATTGAACGACTAAATTACCACAATGAATTCCCTCTTCATCATTTTGATCCACTAATGTTGTAGTTGTGTATTAATTAAAAGTAACTATATTTGTGATCAACTAAGCTAAAAACCATGCGAGAGTGCGAAGTCTCAAGATGCATTGACCAAGAAGCACCTCTAAAATGAAGGGTCTTGCCGCTTAACATCTTTCAAACACACAAAAGAGTTTCACAACGCCCCTAGAACCTCCCAACCCCCCTAGGCACAAAGTTTCATTGTAACCAAGAGAAATACTAAAGAGACTCTCAAAGTGAGACTCTCCATAGATTCTCTATCACATCATAATTTAACGTTAGTTCTCGTGCCAACATTATAAAGAGAAAATTGTAACAATAGTCCCTCAACTTTAACCCAATTGGAGCAATGGTCATTCAACTAAAAATTCATGACCATTGGTCCCTTAACTCATCAAAACATGTAGCTATAGTCTTTTTTGTCAACTCCATTAAAACTTCCATCAAAATGAATTACGTGCCATGCACGTGAGGTTAGAATCAAAGGAAAATGTGGAAACTAAATGAAAAAATTGTAGAAATGCTTCCTCAACTTTAACCCAATTAGAGAAATGGTCCCTCGATTTTAACCGAATTGGAGCAACGGTCCCTGAACTTTAACCCAATTGGAGCGATGGTGCCTCAACTTTAACCTAATTGTAGCAATAGTTATTCCAACACGACGAAAGTTATGACGGAGTTGACGAAAATGACCATAGCTGCACGTTTTAAGGAGTTAAGGGACTATTGGCCATGGATTTTTAGTTAAGGGACCATTACTCCAATTGGGTTGAGAGACCATTGCTACAATTTCCTCTATTATAAAATATTGTGCCAAAAATATGATGTGGCAGAGTGTTCATGGATAAAAGCCATCTTTCTTTGATAATTGAATCTGCACCTTAGCCTGAGAAATTTTCTCAACCCAGATTCAAGTACTTTCACAGGGAATCTGACCCGGATTATGAAATTACTAGGACAATGGAAGTTGTTTGGAAATTATACATCTTGAGTTTGTTGTGCAAGAAAAGAATCTGTGTGTACAAAATGTGAACCATAAAGGAGATTGTTGGCCATGGTAGGACAATAAGTGAGTGGTTTGTATGACGATATTAGGTGATTGGTAATTGAATAATTGAATTACGTTGGTTATGGTTATGAACCAATTTTATATGTGGAAATTGCAATTGCGTTGTGTAGCTAAGAAGAATTTGTTGATTTTGGCACATTTGAGCTTTAATATATTGGACAATGAGCTATGGTGGAACTCGACTATTTGGCTTATGAAAGTTCGACACTCTGATGTCTCAACAGAAATATTAGAAGAAGAAAATAGAAACTAATTGATGCTTAGAAAGATGTTCGGCATCATCCATATGTTTAGTTGTTCGTACACAAATTAGAACTGTTTTAGGGGTTAAAGAATGGTATTTGCTGTCGACAAAGTTCACCTTCTTAAATTTCACTTATTGGAAGTTCTGAAATTTACTTCAATGCATTAACCTTGACTGTACAAGAATGTAGGTATATACAATTACAAGGATCCCTACTACATAGCTAATTGGTACAAAGTAAGTAAGTAATCAACCCATGATATTCTCCCTTATCAGCATTGATTGAAGGCTAACGAGGGAAAGTATCATAAATGAATCATTGACTTTCTCAACACTCCCCCTCAAGTTGGAAAGTGAATATTAAAAATGCCTAACTTGCCTAATAGAGAATTAAAGCGTTCATTCCCCAAAGCTTTGGTAAAAATATCAGCAAGCTGCGACATGGATGGAAAAAAACATGTGATGACTTTTCCTTCCATGATTTTAACCCGGACAAAATGACAATCAATCTCAATATGTTTAGTAACATGCTGCTGCCATGGATCATGAAATAGATTTTGTAGCCAAGCCAACTTGTAACATGTTGCTGCCATGGATCAATATTTTGCTTCGGCAGAGTACAAAGAGAGTGTCTTTTGACGTTTGCTTTTCCATGAAATAAGAGAATCTCCAAGGAAAACACAATAACCAGTGGTTGGGGGACCCGCCTAATCCAAGTCACAATATGCTTTCAACTTCAAATTATTTTCTAAAGAAAACATTATACCTTGTCCGGGTGTCCCTTTTAAGTACCTCAAAATGCGCAATGCAGCCTCATAGTGTGGCTTCCGAGGTGCTAGCATGAATCTACTCAACAAGTGGACCGAGTACGTGATATCTGGCCAGGTAATATTGAGATAAATTAGACAACCAATCAATATCCTATATTTAGCAAAATCATTGAGAATTTTGCCCTCATTAAGAAGCAATTTGAGATTTTGCTCCATAGGGAAGGTGCTAGGTCGTGATCCCAGAAAACCCACATCATCGAGAATATCCAACAAGTATTTCCTTTGTGAAATAAAAATTTCTTTCTTTGAAAGTGCCACTTTAATGCCCAAAAAAGTATTTTAAATTACCAAGATCTTTGATACGGAGCTTGATATTTAAAAAACGTTTTAGGTATTAATTGCAGTTGAATCATTTCCTGTAATCAAAATGTCGTCAATGTAAATAAGAAGTGCAGTAAATGACTTGCCTTCACATTTAGTGAAAATTGAATAATCTACTTTTGATTGAACATAACTAGCAGACCAAATGGCTTGCGAAAACTTGAAAAACCATTGTTGGTAGGCTTGCTTCAAACCATAAAGCGATTTATTAAGGCGACATACCAAATTATCCCCGTGTCAACGAAGATTAGGAGGTGAGACCATGTATATTTCCTCCATAAGATCACTATGAAGAATGGTATTATGAACATCCAACTAATGTAAGGACCAAGAAAAGTTGGCAACAAAAGCAAGAAGGTAATGGAATGTGACCAATTGGGTAGTGAAAGGAAAGGTATTATGGTAATCAATACCTTCTAGCTGAGTGTACCCCTTAACAACCAAATGAGCTTTGTAACACTCAATACTGCTATTAGATTTGTACTTGACTTTGTAAACCCATTTACAACCAATGAGTATCTTACCATGGGGCAAAGTAGGAATATTTCTAGTGTTGTTAGCCTCGAGAGCTTGGATTTAGTCATCCATGGCTTGACGCCATTTAGGATTGTTGCACGCCTCTGTGTAAGTGGTTGGCTCCAAAATGGTAAGAGCACTAGCAAGAAAGGCAAAATAGAGTGGCGACAATCCTTGATAGGATAAAAAATTTGAAAATGGATACCTGGTACTCAAAGTGGCAAACGAGGGCATGGCGGAAGGTGATGTAAGAGAATGACAAACATAGTCGTTGAGCTTCGCAAAGTGGAGCTATAAGGCGACCAGATTGCCGTAAAGGGACAGCAGCGGAAGCAAGAGCAGGCTGTGTGATAGGAGCAGACTGCTCAATAGGTGGCTACATTATAACAACATGCTGCTTATTAGGTGGCTGTGTAGAAAGCTGATTATCATCAGAAGGATGACCATTAGGAGCATGAGGTGTCTCGGCTATTTGTGGGGCATTATTGGTGTCAGGTGGTTTATAGAATGGTGATGAAGGTTCAATGCATGCACTAAACACAAGTGTATGGTGGTTGTTGTATGAGTATTTAATTCCTTTTGGCCATGGTAAGGAAATACATCCTCGTGGAAAACAACATCTTGAATCGTAAAAATATTTTTGGATTAAAGATCATATAATTTGTATGCTTTTCGTCCAAAAGGGTACCCAATAAAATTGCACTTTTTAGCTCTAACATCAAATTTATGTTTGAGATTAATGTTTATGGCATAAGCCAAACAACCAAAGTACGGAGATGTGTTTAAGAGGGTGAATGGCCAAATAATTTTTCATAAGGTTGTGAGGCCGGACAAGAGAGGTGTAGGGATGTGATTAATTAGGTAAACCGCAGTTAGAATGCACTCGTCTAAAAACGTAGATGTAAATTTGATTAAAATTATAAAGCTCGAGCTATTTGAGGGATATGTCTATGTTTGCGTTCCACAACCCCACTTTGTTGTGGTGTATAAACACATGATCTTTGAAAAACCACCCCCTAAGTACGAAAAAAATCAGACAAAGAAACAAACTCGCCCCCATTATTTGTGCATATAGTTTTGATTTTAGGATGGAATTGTGTTTCAGCATATGCCAAAAAAAAAAAAAAAAAAAAAAAGACTTAATCAAATTTTGAGTATTAGACTTATTCAGCATCAAATAAACTCATGTACAATGAGAATAATCATCAATGATTGTAAGAAAATAATGAGCCCTAGAGTGAGATGTTAATTTATGAGGCCCCTAAATATCATAATAGTTCAAAAACATGCTTAGTATTAATAGATCTTAATCCAAGACATTCGAGTTTGTTTTGCCAATGGGCAAACTTCACAAGGTTTAATGGAAGAAAGGGAAATTTTTGGAAAAGTCTTAGCTAATAAGTGAAGCTGTAATGCTGAGGGATGGCCAAGACGACGATGCCAAATAACTAAGAACACCTTGGACACCAGAAGTGGTGGAGGTAAGCGTCTTTTTGGATCCACCAGTTAGTACAACCCATTACATTATTGCCCCTAACCAATCATTGTCCTTGTGACCTCGTCTCCAGGTCCTGTAAGATACAAAAATCGGGATAAAAAGTTATTGAGTAGTGAAATGATCGAGTGAGATAGCTCACTGAAATCAAATTAACCAAGAATGAAGCAATTCCAAGAACATTATGTAGTTAAGCCAACGGAATTAATAAGGACTTTGGTTCCATCAGGTACGCCCATGGGAGGCAAGGATGGCTTTAAAGTTGCTTGAGCCAATGGAAGGCCATAAATGTGGTTTGTTGCACCACTATATAGTATCCATTCGTCAAAAATCCTACCTATGGCAGTGACTGCGTTGGCTTTGCTTTCCAGGCCTAGTTTTTGGCTCATCATTGATAAAGGTTGTTGGAACTGTTCTTGACTAAGGCTGGGCATCACGTCGGTACACCTTGTAGGAGGAATATTATTGGGTAATGGACCCCCTCCGCTGTTGGAACTGCTACCTTTAGTTTTCTTTTTGTGATCACCATCATCGGTTTCTGAAAATTTGCCATGAAGACGATAACCCTGTGAATAACCATGAAGTTTCCAACAGGTGTCAGAGGTGTGATGGTCATGGTCACAGTATGAACAATGGAGAGGTTTGCGCTCCGTTGATCGTCCCTTGCCATTGTTGCGTCACTATTGCACCGCCATGGTTATGGGTTCAATCAAGGCTTGTCTAGTGGCTATACCTCGTTGTTTCTCCTCCTGATTCAATGAGGAATAGATCTTGCGGATGGATGGAAAGGGCTGCATTGACCGTGAACCGCTCCGTACGACTTATTTGGCCTATGAGAAACTGTAGCAGCTTTTGTAGTTTTTGCTAGTTCACTGTGGGATTTGGTAGCACCATAAGAACAAGCTTCCACCGTTTGACACACCTCCATCTCATCCCATAAACTCCTCAATTTAGTGAACTAAACATTGATTGGCTGTTAGTTTTGAGTGGTACGTGAAATTTCACGTTGAATTTTGAAAAGTTGAGAGATGTTTTGTTCCAAAAATTTCTCTTTGAGATCATCCCAAACATCCTTAGCAATCCTTAAATACACAACACTGGATGATATGTCCGATGCGAAGACATTGACAATCCACATAAGTACCATGTTGTTACATCATTGCCAAAAAGCAAGTTCAGTGGTCTTCTTTGCATTTGGCTTTTCGACAATACCATCTACGAACCTTAACTTATTTTTCGCACTAAGCACAATCATCATGGAGCGGCACCAAGTGGCATAGTTATCACCCGTAAAGGGCTTAGAAACAAGCATCATTCTAGTGTGATCGGAATGATGGATGAAAAGAAGGCTAGAGGAATCTTTGGAATTACCCTTAGCATCTGAACTTGTGTCTCCCTTGGTTGAAAAGGAAATGTCCAACTTTTGGGAAGAAAAAGAAGGAAAAAAACGTAGAGGATCAAGAGCCCAGGAAGGGCTCTGATACCATCTTGAATTTAGCTTATTGGAACTTCTGAAATTTAATTCAAATGCAATAACCTTAATTATAAAAGAATATAGGTGTAATTATTTATAATTACAAGGATTGATTCCTACTACATAGCTAATTGGTACAAAGTAAGTAATCAACCCATGATATTCTCCCTTATCAACATTGATTGAAGGCTAACAAAGGAAAATATCATATGGGAATCATTGACGTTCTCAACACACCTACATTATTTTTCCCTTGCAAAGTTTGGGCGGTCAAGCATTAACACGTGAAAACAATGAGTATAGCGGAGATAAGAATGCTTCATTGGATGTGTGCGGACATGAGAAATGACAAAATTATGAACGAGGATATTCGAGGTAGGGAGCACTTTTGCTCACCACTATAAACTATGTTGTATATTCACCATACACTTAATCAATTGACACATGTTCTTTCTCTTAACTGTGGTTAATTTTTTTCAAAATTGAAAAAGTAACATTTAATATGAAAGTTAACTAAAGCTAGATGAAAGGACACATGTCAATATATTAGGTGTATGATGAGCATACATCATAGTTATGGTGGTGAGCAAAAATGATCCTATTCGAGGTAAGGTCGGTGTGACCCCAATTGGAGATAAGTGAGAGAAAATGGTTAAGGTGGTTAGAACATGTAAAATGAAGACCTATGAATGCTCTGGTTAGAAAATGCAACTATATGACAGAGGCTCAGAGTACAAAGGGTAGTCACTATGGCCTCGGTTAGTTCAAGTTTTAAAAGTCAGTCGTGATTAATTTGTTAGGTTAAATGATTCCTTAGTTAACTTTCAAATTTTAACCACTGAAATGGATAAAGAGGTTTCAGGTTTCTTTTGCTTGTTTTTCAGGATTCCTTCATTCGAGTTGCATGGACACAGAGATCTCGAGGCGAGGCTTGCAAATAGACCTAATAAGAAATCAAGGAGTCAAATGACATATATGTACATGAGGCCACTTTTACTGGCTGTTTTCTTTTCAAAACAATTCATCCATGCCAAAGTGATGCAAAGGGGTACCAGCAAAATGATATCTGTGACCAGCACAAACTCCAGGGATTTGAGGTATTTGTTGCCATCGCTCACCGACGACGAAGTATGTCGTGTTGAAGGAAACCTGATTGGAGAGAGGTTCAAGAATACTGATGTATTTGCAATGTCGTTTGAGCCCAAAAAGAGTAAAAAGGGATCAAGTCATTTGTAGTTCATCATTCACTACACTCCGATGTTTATCACAATACGTTCAAGCCGAAAAGCATAACATTCCTCAATCAATTATTAGAACTTAACAAGCATGAAATTACTAGGTTCAGGGCTACCTAACAAACCTACATGACATTCAAGATTTCCATTTCATCCATCATATAAATACTATGTTTTCAACATGATACCTTCATCCACAGAATGTAACATATTAAATAACCAACGAAGCACAAAATTATTCTCAAGCCACATTGATCAACTCATATAGTCATAATAATAACAATCATATCCAACGTCATTCCACAATCACGTCAATTAATCAATTCCATGAATCAAAGATGCATAATTTAATAGTTAACTACGTTAATCAATCAATAAGATAACATATCATTTCACGAATTTAATTAAAGAACTCTACATAATTCCCTACTTGGATTATGAGTAATAACATGGTAAATTTAATTTATATTCACAAGGTCTATTGTGGGTAATTCCCATTCACCCGAATTTGGGGTTCTGGACTAACTTATGAAAATGAGCAATAGCAAGGATTTCGGACCACTCAACGGAACTAAATTACCAAGCGACCTCTCATAATCTACTCAGACCTATCACTTGTACAATCAGTGCCTACACCAGAGAAATGGTGCACCGTCCAACAAGAACTCGGATAAGTTGCGAGGTTCAAGTAAGTGACAATAATACAATGTATATGATAATAATAAAAAGACCATCAATCAGAGTTTATAAATCTCAATTAGCATGTCACATCCCAGTTTGCATAGTAAAATATTGTCCGCTTTGGGCCACACCCTCAAGATTTTGTTTTTGGGTTTCCACCCAAAACGCGTCTTACTATAGGGAGGTGGGCATGTACATATAAGGTACATCACCTCCCCTCCCCTGGGCGATGTGGGATCTTACAATCCACCTCTTTTAAGGGCTCGACGCCCTCGTCGGCACACTTTCAGCCAGGGAATGGCTTTGATACAAAATTGTCACATCGCAGTCCGCATAGTAAGATATTCTCCGTTTTGGGCTACGCCCTCACGGTTTTGTTCTTAGGCTTCCACCGAAAATGTGTCTTAATATAGGGAGGTGGACATGTACATATAAGGCACATCACTTCCCCTCCCCTCCCCCGGGCGATGTGGGATCTTACAGAGAAATTCATACTTATGAAATCATAGCCAAATCACTAAAAACTCTGAATGAGTCACCGAGACATCCAACGGTTTTTCTAATTCAAACCACAAAGATTCTCAAAAAACTATCATTCATAAATACATTAAAAACTAGGGCTAGAGGGACGCAGTTCGGTCGAAGCCTACATAAGTAACCAAATAGGAAGTGGCCCCCCATAGCGGATTAACCAAGCAAAGCCACCCCTGAGAAGGTAACCAAGTAGGTAGTGATCCCCCATCGCGGATTAACTAAGCAAAGTCACACCTACGAAACTGTTAGGCAATGATCACCCATCGCAGATCAACCAAGCATGATCACCCCTAAGTATGTATGGCCATAAGGATCGCCCATCAAGGATTAACCAAGCACGATCCATAAATAGTATGGTCCCCTATCACGGATTAACCAAGCAGGACCATGGTCCCTTATCGTGGATTAACCAAGTAAGACCACCTTTGAAAAGATAACCAAGTAGGTAGTGACCCCCATCGTGGATTAACCAAGCAAAGTCACACCCACGAAACTGTTAGGCAGTGATCGCCCATCATGGATTAACCAAGCAGGACCATCCATGTACCAATACTACATGGTGCAGACTCGGTGTCACCTCGTGACACTAGGGTGACGGTTCTCTACTAACCCTCACGTTTAACAAACATTTCAAAAATATATATATATTTCAAAACACATTTCATAAACATTTAAAATATGCAAGTCACATAACATTTCATAAAATAGATCGATAGCAAACTTTATAAAAACAATTATTCAACATAAAACATAATTTAGAAATCCACGCTGTATCCACAAAGTATACTAGCACATAAGGGTTTCAGGGTAATAACAATATCACACATATATTAAAGTCACTCACCGAGATAAGCCCGCAAAGCCTCACTGAGTCTCTAGTGATACTAATTTTAGTATTTCAAACGATCCGAGACATGCTAACCAAAAGTCAACTCTCAATCAACGGTGGGGTCCACAACCCTAGTAATTCAATCCAAAAGATCTGCACATCATTTTTCAGATCCATAACTTTCTAAGGTCCTCATTATGCTCATATAACAACATACTAAAATCCCATCGCGATCCGACAGTCGGATCTCCGCCAATTACTAAAATTAGGTGGCTGTTAACAATTAGTTTTACAAACTTAGAATTCAATTCAGGAAGATCTATATGTTGGATTCTTGATCTATCAATTCCTAACATCCTCAAATATTACGTTGTATAACGCATTAAAGTTTGGTGACGAACCTACGGTCGGATCGTCGATTCGTACAACGATCAAGTGATGTATTGTAATGAAACTAGGTTCAAACAATCAAACCATGTCATACGGATATCAAATCTAAGATCAGGACATCAATTTATCTTAAAAAAGCATCAGCGGCCCATTAGCCACACGCCAGCGCACGCGCTGCCGTAGGTGGCGGTTTTCGATGAACGGAAACCCGATTTTCCGACTAACTCTAAAAATTACCAAATTTTACAAGAAAGTATATCTCATTAAGAGGAACAACTTTCATACCTAGTACGAAGTTCAATTCAGCCGGGAAACACCTGAAAACTGCCTCGACCCACGGGAAACCCTTGAAATAGGTGTTCTTGATTCGACTCCAAAACATCTTCGACACTCCAACCAATGCATGGGCTTTGTTCCTGAGGTTAAGGGGAGTCTATTGGTGATGGTGGTTGACAGGGTCAGCTTCGAGATTAACGGATCGCCACCATGGAACCACTACACCTACTGGTGTTGTTCCTCATGAAATCGGGCCAAATTTCACCCATTTTGGGGTGGAATTAGTAGAGGGAACGATGAGAAATGTTTTCCAGGTGGTGAGTGGCTTCAATTCACTGGAAAACCACCGTGAAAAGCATCAGAAAACATGGATGTCGTCGGGTCGGGTCGTGAGTCAAAAGGGGGTCCAGGTTTCCCTCTTTTTCTCTTCCCTCATTTCCCTTCTTTCTTCCTCCCCCGATTGGTCCATTTCCCTCCATTTTCTCTCCTTTCCTTTCCAACACAGCCACACACGTGGCACATCAAATTTGCTGAGCTTTCTAAATTTATGGTCAAATGACCATTTTGCCCTCAACTTCATTCATTTATAACTCTTTCGTTATAATTCCAAATTACATTCCGTTTGCGCCCATATGTTCATATCGACGACTATTATCCAAATATGTAAATAAAAGTCACAAAACATATAGGAATTAAATACATCCTTGAAAATCCACTTAATTCACTAAGGGCATTTTCGTCCCTTTACTTATCAAAAAATTTATAAGCCGCAAATATATAAGCGTTGAAACTACGAATACGAATACAAAATACGGAATGCATAATTTTAAATAGTGAAATCCGGGGATGGCATTTCACAGAAATAGGATTTTCCTACACCTTAAAATGACCAAATTGTCCTTGTATACAAATGGGTTACTAAAAAAATTCCAATCCTCATTTCTCATTTTGTAGAGAGAGAAACAGATAGGAGAGAGAGAAAATCTCGCTCGCCCAATTCAGCCCATCTGTCTTCTTCATCCAAGAACTCTCTCTCTAATCTACCCAACTTCTTTATCCAAGCTCTCTCTCTTTCTTTTTCTCTCTCTTTCTCCTCTCTCTCTACATTTCGAATATGCACAAAGCTCTCTCTCTAACCCACCCATCTTCTTCGATTTTTACCTTTTCATTTGTGAACTAAATTTGCTTAATTTTGCTTTTTTATTGATAAATTTTTGGAGTTGAAGTGATTGGTTTGGTGTTTCTTGGAGGAGACCCAAATCCTTCAATTCTGGTTTTTTTTTTATTTTTTTTTATTTTGTTTTATCATTTCTCTGATTTATATGTGGATTTTCATTTCTTCTGTCTTCTCCTTCCTCTGCTCCTTCTCTCGATCCAAATTTACAGGCACTAAAATAGGATTTGTTTTGGCTGCAGTTAAATGAAAAAACGTATTAAAGGTCAGTTGCCTTTTGGAGAAGAGATAATTTTGAGGAAAAAGAGAGAAATTAGTGTGGAAAGAAGGAAGAGAAAATGATATGGACGAAATTGTTTCGTGTACTCGTTTGCTCTCTTTGTATTAAGCTCGCTCATACACTGCATGTACACAACATGCACATGTTATGCTCACAGATCTGAGCTCAACCCAAAAACTCATAGCTCACAACTCTCTCTTTGAAATTAGAAAAATGACGCAATCAGATAAATGACCCTAAACTTTATATGAAGAATTGAAGATTCGTTAATTTGAATTTGGTATCAAGTTTAATTGGGTTCAAATATTTCAAGGATTTGAAAATTGTAGTTTGATGGGCACAAAAGAACCCAACTGATCAAAGGAAATTGTTTCACGAACTCGTTCGCTTTTTTAGTGTTTGCAAGACCTGTCTCTAAATCAAAGGAAAAAGTAGTAAACTACGTTAATGCGAAAAGTATCAAAGATGTAAATAGGCACCATATACACTATATGCACAGCACATGCACATAATATGTACAGTACATACACATGATATGCACAGAACGAGAGAAACTTTACCAGCAAAGTATTGGTATAGTGAATACAATTAAAACATAATTGTTACGTATATAAGGTTACAATGACAGTTTGAAAAGTCTTGTTACGTACATCAATCATCGCTTAACTGTGCACGTGGAAAACATGATACTGGTTGTCGTTATTTCATGGACACGCATGACGCTTAACATCCTCTACGCGTTTTCTTAATTTTGTTATTTGCGGAGGCCAACTAGGTTGTGGTCATCATACTCACTAAATTCCGGGCCACAACATACGTGCATCATAACTAGTGAACATTCTCGCTTCTTATATTAAGATGTAGCCATGCACATCATATGCACACCACAGACACAGTACGGGAAAATTTTCACAAATTTCTACAATTGGACACTTGAACCAGAAATTGTTCCATCCCAGTTTGTAGCACGTCAAAACTTGAAATTTATTCCACAACCCATACGCCCCAACATGAAACACAAACCTTAATTTAACTTCTAAGTATTAATTCGTCTTACAAACAACTCATTATTCCATAAATCATTGATGAAGGAAATTGGAAATAAACACCCTACCTTACCATGTCTGCCTGAAGCTTTAGTCGCCGAAAAAAATGGAACTTTCTGGCCAAAATAGAAAATATGATACAAAACCCAACTCACTCTTCTCACCTCTCTCTTGCATCCATTTGCTCGAAATCAAAGGTATAAGGTCAACCCAAAACCCAACTCACTCTTCTCGCCTCTCTTTAGACTTCCCTCTCTTCGAAATCGAAGCTCTGAGATCTAAACTCAACCCATAAACCTAGAGCTCACAGAGCTCTCTCAACATCCCTCTGCTCCAAATAAGAACAGTGATGCAATGGGCTGATGATTTTTAGTATTTATATGTGGGTATTTTAGTAATTTCGATTTTGTGCATGGTCGGTCTGTTCTATTTTTGTATCAAGAATCTTTGCAAGCGAATCACTCTTGCAACAATTTTCTGTACTTTTTTTTTATATATCTTTCAATATTTCGTGTAATTCGAACTATTTTTCCAAAATAACCAAAAATGGATCACATCAAACTCGAAATCGGAACATTATTCCAATAATTATTACTATAAATCTTAAATTTAGAATACAATCATAATGTAAGGCTAGAGGGATACACCTCAATTGCGTAAAATAATACAACCTTGAATAATAAGTAAGCAATAGGAATAAAACCTGCCAAAGAATACACTATATGCAGCTCGCAATTGCATCACCTGAAAGAAAGATACCATTGAAAACGAAATGGTTAATATTGGCATTGGGTAAAAAGTGAGAGTGCTTCTGTGCATGTATGTCGGGACGGGGGTGTGGCAGTCGAACGGAACATGGGCTATGGGCATTCGAATATGTTCAATGGCATTGTTTACTTACATTTAACTGTTAAGAATCCCATTTGCAAAGCAGTTGATTTGGAAAGTCTGTTTTTCGGCCGATGATCACAAACCAAATTTAAACAATGCATGTAACAAATTTATGACTCTTTGACAACATCATACTTTGTCAACCCTAAAAAGTGACAATAACAGTTCGGATTCCTGGTCGAAGATGGAAAACCTACTGTCACCAGCATCATTGTTATTGTTTGCCTTTATTCCATCCGCATGTCGGTCTGTCAATTGGGTTCTCATATTCCATTCTTATTCTATTTCTATTTAGAGTTCTTAGATTCCTGGTCTTAAATGGAAAGCGAAAAAGGAGAATGTGTGCTTTAGTGCAAAATGAAAGCGAAACGAGGTAATATCAAAGCATGTGTCAACTGTTATTCTTGTCGTTCAAGATTAAGGTTTCTACCTCAATAGTCATAGGATCTGAAATCTTGGTTACAATCGCAGCAATTAATCAGCCTGTAACAGCAAAAAGGGACGTCAATGACACGGAAAATATGCACATATTCAAATGAATGCTAGATTCTGCCCCCGCGCCCCCCCCCCCCCGGGGGGGTGATGTTGTCGGTCGTGTGGGAACAACACGATATTCTTATTAAATGTAGTTAAAGTTAATGTCAATGACACGCAAAATGTAATCACATTTGCGGCAAACTGAGGTCACACAAATTCATCGATTCTAATAGAGCTAGTAAGAAAATATACCCCCATGAACTCACTTCCTAATCAAATCTTACACCATTATATCCGCAACAAGATTAAGCATGGCTATGGCCATTTACCTTCTCATTTTTTGGTTCAAAAATAGCTTTAACGGACTCAAAAACCTCTTCAACAGGCCTTCCAGCATCAATCTGAGAGTGAAAACAACAATGATTCCAACAAACATGCAAGATTATATTGTTAAAAAAAGTAAAACCAATTGAAGAATTACCTTCCGAACTTTCCCCTTGGAGTTGTAGTACTCTATCACAGGGAGACTAGAATCTTGGAAAACCTTAAACCGCTTCCTTATTGTTTCTATGTTATCATCCTCTCTTCCCTTCATTGGCCCAACAAAGGAAACACAAAGCATCACCATAATTAGGTCGGAAACAAAAAAGAGATGAAATCATTATACCAAGACAATATACATATTCCTCTACAAGAAAAAATCACATATTTTACCTGGTTCCTACCCAAAAGCCGCCTCTCCATCTCTTCCTCAGAACAGTCAAAAAACAAGACAAATGAAGGCTCGATTTTAGTCTGCAAAATCATTAACACGGTTTGCCATTGGCTTCAACATGTAAATAAACCCCTATGAAAACTAGTCAATCACCGAAAACTGTAATTAAGTCATGAGGAAAGGTTATCCAGAGGGCTCACCACAGCCTCAAATGCAGCACGATTTTCCTCATTACGAGGAAACCCATCAATGAGAAACTTGTCATTACCATTTTCCAGCATTGCTCGTTCAAGAAGTTTAATTGTTACTTCAGAAGGAACAATCTTTCCTTCTTTAATCATGTTCGAAATCATGGTCCTGTCAACCATTAAAAAAAAGTGTTGTTAAATGAGAAATGTAAAATAATTATGATGGGCATACAAAGTCCAGAGTAAAGACTAACTTTGCAATCATTTTTCATTTAAGACGACTTAAAACAAGACACAACACAGGCAAGCATCCTCAACCGTATCATCAACCTTGCCCCTCAAGTAACGCTACACGACATCTTATGAAAGAGAAACTGTTGGGTGACGGAATCATGGTAACTGGAGATGACTTTTAGCATACTCAAGAAGCAGAATGCTACCCTCATCATGTATCCCTTTACTATAAAACGCCAAAAGTAGATTACACAACCATTGAAACATTGGAAAGATAAATACCATGCAAACAGATCCAAACTAAAAAGTAAACAATAAGATCACCAGATGATGACACAGAACAGCACACAGGAAATCAACGCTTATGTGTGTGTCCCAAGCCAAATACTTTTACAGAAAGAGTTGGTTTTCAGTCAATGCTTCAACCTAAAAGGATTGTAGTTTTGAAAATGAACATTGTACAGATTAAAAGACGATATGCCATACCCATTTTCAGAGCCAGACTTGATTTCTGCTCTAAGAAGATCGCCAGCACTGAGATGGGTAAACCCAAAGTGCTGAACAATGTTTGCACATTGAGTACCCTTTCCGCTGCCTGGGCCACCTATAAAATTAAAAGAAACAACTGATAAGAGCATCCATAGGTACCTCACAAGAAAGGAGACTGGCAGCTTTAGTGTAGCTACTGGAATTAAGGAAAAAACAAAAAAACTAAACAGAAAATGTACAATTAAAATACAGCTACGACAACAAATGAGAGGAATCTAAACAAACCTAAGGATCATATCAATAATTAGTACTCCAATGTCATGAGTAAACTGAAATGAAAACTTAGATAGCCTATCTATCATACTTAAACATCATCTCTTTGACATACAGGACTCTTAAATCATGCACTTGTTTTCATTAAACTCTTAAGCCAAAAGAAAAGATGGATATTAAAATCATGAGCCAAGATTAGTGGTTCTTATCCCAGGTTGCTAGCATCTCAGAAAAACAAGGATGATTAGAATACAACTAGTCCTAGTTCCATAATTTTCTTACCCAAGACAAAAACAACTGTAGGGTTCAGATCAGCTAAGCTTCCATTAGCCTCCTGCAATAGGATGAATTTCTCAATTTAAGCTTAAAGTAGTATGAAATGAAACAACAAATATTATAGGTACACATATTGAAATCAGAAAAAAGAATAATGTCCTCCGGGAGTCTGGAGAAGACTAAATAAAAGCATTTCATTTCTCAGTAAATTTAGCAATATCAACTTAAGTGACAAAGTTTCCAGAAGAAACCGTGCATAATTTTAGAAACCTCAATAAAAAATAAATTAAAAAAAACCCGAGATATACCTTCTTTCCGGCATCAACAACTTCACCCATGAGCACCAACTACTCGTCTCTGAATATCCTATCTACACAAACCAGAACATTGCCATTACAAAATTTTACTTGGACCAAAAAAACCATGTTTATGCTTGAATGTGCAAAAATAGTTGATAAGCTAAGAAACTGTCTTGTACGCATGGCACATATATGCTTCCATTTACACATATAAATATATTAATTTTCCACCACAGCGGTCTGAATAGCCAGTGTCTTGTGCATCACAATTGAACCATAAAACTCCCATTATAGTCCAAACTACCCTTCATAAAGTGTCTTTTAACAAGTCTTCTAAACTGTGTGATATATAAAAGCAGGGGGCCATATATATCAGAATCAAATTTTAGTCCCAGTGTTGTAAAGTTTACTTCTCCAAAGTGAAATACAAAAATTCAACAAAAAGCATAGATTTGATTAAAGTGATCAGAAAACTTCAAAAAAAATGTAGAAAATATCTCAGAGATTGGACTTTTCCCATCTATAATTTTAAAATCATTCAATTATTCAAAGATCCAACACAGACAAACAGTGAGATTAATTCGGATGCAAAAAAGCAGGCATGCAAGGAGACAAAAAAAAATTCTGTTTCAATTTAATGCAGAAGCTCCACCATTTCTCATTGCAAGTAAAATCAGCATATAAAAAAATTCAAAATTTTACTCTCAATCTTTCCCTCCCTTTTTCCTCCTAGATCAATTTAACACCAATTAGAACTACGTCGAGATCTAACAAAAATTTATGCTATCAGAGACTAGAAATGCCGAAATTCATCAAATCATGCAACGTGAATAGATGTCAAAGCATCATGGAGACTCAGATCGAGCACTAAACCGAGTACGCAAGATGAAATCTACATAAACACTGTCAAAAATGTCAAATGAATAAACATAAAAAGAAAAATCTTGAGACTTTCCACTCCCTTCCACGAAACCAAACCAAATAGACACGGATCAAAACCGCATCGATCAGATCCACGCAAAAAAAAAATCAAAAATCAAAATCAAAAAGTTCAAAATCCGATCAAATGCGAGCTCAAAAATCACCAAAAACACAAAATCCAATCGAAATTAAACAATCCGACGACGTTTACTAGTCAAATCAAGCATTAACAAACACGATGCGGAGCAAAAGAATTCGATCGCAGAAACGCAGATCAAAACCTAATTCCATTGCATCAAATGCTAATCGAAAGCGCGAATTGAGAAGAAGCCATACCTGTGTGCGAATTTTGGTACGAAGATCTGAGCTGCGCTGCGTTCTGGGAGCTGTGGTGGCTCTGGTTTTTCTTAAATAGAAGAAAGAGAGGGAGGGGGGAGGACTTTGTTTTGAATGGAAGAAAGGCAATGACCCTTTGCGCGTTTTCGTCGGTAAGGGTAAAATGGGAATTTCGCGGAGTGGGAAAAATTTTGCGTACGTGCAACGGCTAAAGCCTGCCTACCGATTTGGTCAATTCGCATTTCATATGATTTTAAAATATTTTTTTGAGTGATGGATTTCAAAAAATTGTAAAATCCTTACAACTTTTAAATTGATTTTCAAGGATTCTTATTAAGTTGGATTAAAGATTTGAATGGATTTTGAGAGATTTCTCATCATTTAAAGAATTATTTTTTAAATAGAAAATTTAAAAAGAAAAAAACTTGAAAAAAAAATCTAAGAACTTTATCTAGTTCTCCCAATCCTCCATGTTTTCCCGATGCCCAGTTCTCCCTAATGAATTTCACCCATTAATTTAAAATGCCTTGCCATCCAAGATGAACCGTGTGCCATTCCTCCCCACAAAACTCAACTTCATCTTGTCACGAAAATTCGACCCAAGTTACCAAAAGACATGTAGATGAAGGCTACATACGAAGTGAATCCAATAATTGGACATAGCACATGCCATTTCGTGCCACTACCATTTTATTCCTCGTTGCAGAGGACCTCAAAATCATAAAATGGAAGAATTGCTTCAGCATTACATCAGCCTTACAAGAGCAACGAAAGACTTCTCACAAGCAACTGGCATCAAAGCATTGTTGATGCATTAAGGAAAATATATTGTTCAACTATGAAGAGACACAAACAATAGCAATTAAAGGGATTCAATGATCAACTAGTACCAATCACATTGGTATTTACGAAATTTCACAAAGAACAAGCATACCACGATGAAAGTTCATTTACCAAGTCAGCTTCCTCCAAAAACATCCATGTGTTTTACAAATGAATATATACAATATACTTAACCAAAACTTGAATTAACCCTATCTCTAACTATGTATTGTGACAACACTATAAATAGGTTCACTCCTATGTAAATAGGAAAACAATCTCAGTATTAGCAATGAATGCGCATATTACCTTGTCAAGGAGTGATGCAGTGGATAATTAGCTTGATTTGCCCTTGCATGTTGTACACCTCCAAAAGCAATCTAACAAGAATAATGAAATGGGAAGAGAGAAAGAAAGAAAGCTCGGTTGCAGAGTGGACAGAAAGAGAGAGAAAGAAATCAAAGGGGGTTAGAAAGAAATCCTAGGGTAGAGGTAGGATTCTTTTTAATCTTTTTAAGCTTATCAACTCTTCTCAAATCCTCCAAAATCACTTATTCAATGAAATCCTTTAAAATCTATAAAAATCTTTTAAAATCTTAGTTGATTATACCAAAATTCTAAAATCCTTTAATTAACCACCTTGTATTTAAATGAATTCTCTTAAATTCTTTTAAAATCCTAATTATCTACTAGATTCTAAATTCTTTTAAAATTCAAATAAGAGTACACCCTAAGGATTTCTAACAGCCGAACTGAACGCCGAAACCTACACGGCGATAATGGAGGACTCGAAACCAGCCGGCAAGCTATCGACGTTTTTGGACTCCGGCGTGTACCGGTTCGAAGACTCGACCGCCGTTTTCATCGACCCGGTTCGCGTCCTCAACCGCTCCTACACCCGGTTCAGGGTGTCCCCTTCCGCCTACTACTCCCGCTCATTCAAATCCAAAATTCAAGAGCCTAGGGTGTGTTCGAATTCCAGAAAGCGGATGCGGAAGGAGAAGAAGCCTCAGACTCTCAATGACAGAGAACGCGCCGCCGATCAACGCCATCAGGTAATCGCTCTCTCGCTGGCTCAATGCCTGTTTGGTTGACTAGAAAATGTTGCAAGGCTTATTGGTTACTGAGAAAATGTTGGAAAGAGTTTTGTGATTTGTGATTGAAATTCAGACGGAGACTAGTGTTTGTATGGTTTTTTTGTTGCAGGAAGCAAGACCTTTTTTGCTGAAGGCGCATAAATCTCTACTTAGATCAACTGAGCTTTTAGAGGTTGTGAGCAATTTGAGGGATGATTTCGATAATTCAGCTTCGTCTCCCAGCACTACGCAGTCGCTGGTTGAACTCGGGCGGGTCTGGCAGGCGCCGCTGTATGAGATAACTTTAAATTCGCAATCACATGACAATGCAAGCGAAGATGGAGGTCGGTTTTGTTATTCGAAATTTTTTGCCTTTGATTCTTTTTGTTTTTTGGATAAAAGTTGAAATGTCGCCTTTTTTTATTTTATCAAGATTATTATTAGCTGCTTGTCAGCTGGTGCTGGATTGCTTGATAATTGAAATAAATTCTAATGTAATTGTAAATATTATTTAAAGTTTTGCTCGCCAAACCATTCCACTACAGAAGAAAAAACTTGAGTTAGATCTTGGAAATGCTCGGCTCATATGGATGCTCATCATCTGTCCTTTCTTCTGTTAGCTATCTCAACTCTTCAATTCGAGTTCTAATTGCTATAAAAAAATGTTATCCAATTGAGTTGTGAGTTTGTTCCAGTAGACTATATAAACATGATGATGCTATCATGTTGCGTGGTTTGCATATTTCTGGAATGTGAAATGTCTTTGTATTTTTTCGACAGAGAATTGTATCTACTAATCCCAGTGAACTGTACTCTGTTTTCTCAGGTTCCCCTGTCATGGAATACTGTAAACAACGAGCAGTCCCTGTGTTTAACAACTTAGTCATTAATGAGACCAGTGAAGATGTGGAGGCTGAACTTTTGGGCAGTCGATATATCTTACCTCCGGAGAGTTCCTTCTACATGGTACGCTGACATTACTGACTTTTTTTCTTTTAAACGCACAGATGAACTCCGTTAGGTAGTTTACAATGTTTCTTACATGTTTTGTTTTCTATCATGTGGAAGTCTGATCTGGGGCAGATTCACAATCTAATTCCTGGTAATTCCTGCATTTCAAACCCGTATTATCTGCAAAACCTGTTTCTGAATGTGTAAACAACTTAAGTTCTGTAGGAGTAAATTGCACAAACTAGATGCTTCATGCTTAAAGTCTCTTGCTATGTTTTTTTTTTTTTTATTTTTTTTGTATTGTTTTGTACTGTAAATTGGAAGAAATGTGATGTACATTTACTAGCATGATGATGTCTAGAGCTAATTTCATGAATTTTTGCAAGGCAAAGTATTCGTTTAGGTAGAATCATTTTGCAAGTTCACTCTATAGTTGTTATTGTAGCTTAAATTTTGTACTTTTTGTGCAGCAGAGTCTGATTGTGGCTTCAATCTTATTGTTGTTGATCCGCCATGGGAAAATGGAAGTGCACGTCAAAAGCTGAGGTAGGCATTCTACCTTATTATGCTTTCTCGCCTAAAGAACCTGCAAGCCTTTTCTAATAACCTACCCAGGCATCTCCTGTATTTTGAACTTTTTAATGGAATTGAAAGCATACTCACCCTGTAAGAGTGTGCCGCTTACTGTTGTTAAAGAGTAAAAAGTGACATTAAAGGGATGTTAATCCAAGTGACTATTGTAAAATTTGTCCTATTGTCTTAATTAACAGATCAACCGATCAACCATGGAAAATTTTCTTAATTTATGTTATTAATTTTGGTAGTTAAGTTCGTTGAAACATTTTGGAGTTGTAGATGAGTGGCTGATGCAGATTTGATATGTAGCATGAACTAGCGTTAATATGGGCTACAAGCTGCTAGGAACTTGTCATTTTTTTCACTAACTATGTGGTTGTCACTGTTATTATAGGTACTCAACTTTGCCCAACCGATATTTCTTATCCCTTCCCATCAAGCAATTGTGTCACACAAATGGAGCACTTGTTGCTTTATGGGTGACCAACAGGGAGAAGTTGCGTGGCTTTGTCGAGAAGGAACTTTTTCCTGCATGGGGAGTCGAATATGCAGCTACTTGTTACTGGTTGAAGGTTCTCAGTTTGGGTGTGTGTTTTTGTTTTCATAGTGAATAAACTTGGCTATAGTTTAGTGAATTCACTTTGACAAGGTCTGGTTCTATTGACTGTCGAAGGTCAAAGCAGATGGTTCTTTGATAGGCGATTTGGACCTCTTTCATCACAGGCCATATGAGTGCCTTCTATTGGGCCTTTGTCCAGGGAAGGTTAGTTTTCACCATATGCAGCAGCCTGTTCTTTTGCTTATGCCTTATGGTTTAGATTTTAGCATTAGTAATCTTCTTCTGCGTGTGACGTTGATACTGTATAGGCTACGGATGACAATTCAAGATCCAAACCTATACCAGATAATCAAATCATGTTAAGCATACCAGGAGACTACTCAAGGAAGCCCCCGGTAGCAAGTAAGTTTAGTCTTGTAACCGACGCTATACTATAACCCTTTTATTAGTAGTGTTTATGTACTCGCTACTTTCCCATTCATTGGAATCATTTTATCCTTCTTTAATTTTTTGTGTGGAGGAACTGATCACATGTTTGATACTCAGGCGTCCGGTTGTCAATTAGGCAATACAGTATTTACTGATATACGTTCTCTTGTACCTTTTATTAGGATTTTTACAGGAGTATTCTCCGGGACTCCAACGTAGTCGGTGTGTTGAACTATTCGCCAGAGAAATGACTGCCGGATGTGTTTCTTGGGGGAATGAACCCCTTCATTTTCAGGAGTCAGGAAATTTTACGAGGGGGTAGCTGCTTGTAATTTGCATCCCATACGTTAAACGACGTTGTGTTGTTTATCTTTGTAACGATTCTTTTATTATCTTTTTACTTCTCACACCTTTATTAATTTTTGTTCTTTGATCTTCTTCAATTCATCTGATCGGACGGCTAAAAATTAGAAGAGTGTGTGGATATCACACCCCTTAGATGAAATGTACTCTTCTCAAACTAACGTGAAAGGAGAAGAACAAGAGTTTCCCCAAATGAGAACTTTTTAAAACAATCATTTGAAACTTCCACAAGCTTTTGCAGCATTACATCAAATTAACAATTATGCAGATTTCTCGCTTCCTTAACAACTAACTATTTCACTCACTAAATTTAAGATCCGAACCTTTTTTAAAATTCGAGATCTAAATAATTTTTCCATTGTGCTCAGTTCTATCAATCCCTGCGAATATTTTAAAAGGTGAAGGTGAAGGTGAAATTCGGGGGAGATTGGAAGGAAACATAGCCTAAAAAGGGTTGATAATTTGAATTAATTAAACCTTGGAAGAGATGCCAATGGGAAACAACTAGCTAATCAAAGAAGAAGTTGAAGAGATTTTCCCCTCTTCCAAACTCCAGTCCTCTTGTTTGCCTCAAAATTGTCAATTCTAGCGAGTAGGGTTTTGTCATGTTAGGTGAGTTGTTTACATCATACATACCATAAATGGGTATTAAGTGGGTTGGGCCATGTGCGCTTAGGCCAGAACTTGTCTAGGCGTGGCCCGGCACATTGGACTTGATTTTTGGGCGCGACCCGCCCATTTTTTGACAAATTATACCGTGCTGTATCTTATTTAAACGTGTAACGCTCATGTCATGCTCCTACTTAGGGGCGGGCACGGGTCAGGCCAGGCTCAAATTTAGCAGAACTGGACCTATGTAAATAGTGATGGGGCGAGTCGAGTCTGGTAATGGGATTTCAGAATTTGGAACCGGACCTAACCCAACTCGTTTGAAACAGGCCGAAACGGGGCTGGGTCCATGAGTCCAATATCATTTTTCTTTGTCAACCACAAATGATGAGACAAATTAATTATAGGGTAAATTACACAAACCTACCTCAACTATATGTCGCACCACAATTTCATACCTTATGTTTTAAACATTGCAATGTCATACCTCCGTTAGTGATTTTGTTAAATTGGTTGTTAAGTGATGATTTGGCAAATGGAGGGTCCATATATTCACTGACGTGCCAATTCACTTGTGCCATGAAGAAATTATATATAAAATATCATTAAAAAAAATAAAATAAAAATTGTCAAAAATTAAATTTAAAAAAAGTGGGCCCACCCCCCTTTAAATCACCAAATCCACCTTCTTCTCCTACCTTCCTCATCCCTCGCCAACCTCCTTCTCAATATGAATTCAAACTCTGAAACCAATTCCCATATCTCCCAATCCTCCCTCAACTCAATTCCCAAACACCCACTCATGGATTCCTTCAATCCCAATTCCTATGCATCAATTCCCAAACAGATGAATCTGCACCGATCGAATAGTCCTGAATCGCGAAAGACATTCTCCTCCGAACTGGCCTAATCCTCGTCGTCGCCGTCTTCCTCTCCATTCACAACATCCCCCAAAAGTTCATGGCCAACCTTCGTTATCGTTTCTGCAACAAACCTGTCTCTCAAGCCAAGCGTCATAGGCGCCCAGTTCCTCGCCCAGTCCCGATTCGCCGATTCCCGCTCTTCTTCCATCTCATTCTCCTAACAGGCCCTCGATGAGGTCGAGAAGGCCATCGTCCTGGACCCCAAAGACGCTGCCACCCACATCCTTAAAGCCCTTGCCCTCGACGCTTAGGGATTCAAGACCTCAACCCTCGATGCCATTGACGTTGCATTGTCCCCTCTCTGCCGCAAGAGCCTAACCAAAGAAGATTGTGGCAATGCGCTCGTCAAGAGGGCGTTGATCAAGCTGTCGATGAATCGGAAAGCCCAGGTTGATTCGGTGATTGAGTACTTGAATTCAGGCTGTAGAGCTGAGTCAAGAGAATGACGTTTTGTACGTTGGGAAAGTAGGAAGATGGCAGAGAAGACCAGGAAGACTCTAGAGTATGGTTTGAATAGAGGCATGGGAGAGAATGGTTTCAAGGTCTAGTTTCAAACTAAGAGATGAGTTCGGCGAGAATGGAGGGCAGGTTAGAGAAGATGGTGGTTTTGGTTATTTGAAGGGGTGGAGCCCACTTTTTTTAATTTAATTCTTGACATAAAATTTTATCATTTAAATTTTATTATTTTAAAGGATAAATTACACATAACTACCTCAATTATAGGTCGCACCACAATCTCATACCTCATGTTTTAAACATTGCAATGTCATACCTCAACTTATGAATTTGTTACAATGTTAGACCTCCGTTAGTGATTCCGTTAAATTGGACGTTAAGTAATGATTTGGCAAATGGAGGGCCCATATATTTACTGACGTGGCAGTCAACTTGTGCCATTAGAAAATAAATAAATAAATCATTTAAATAACTAAGATTATATGTCAAAAATTAAATAAAAAGAGTGGGCTCCACTCTCTCTAAATCTCAAAATCCATTGTCTTCTCCGACTGCACTTTGCCTTAGCCGATCTCCCCTCTCACTTGTCTTCATGTACGGCAAGCTCGGAGCCAGCTTCTTCTCCCGCATTACTCTCCAAATCCTTGCACTCCTCCACCATTCTCTCCCACGCATTTGTTCAAGCAAAACCCTACATTCAAACCTGAAACCAAACCTTTAATTGAAACCGTTCTTCTCCCCCACTCCACTAGATTCAATCCCAAATCCAACACCAATCCAATCCCAAACTCTTCCTCAAACCCCTCTGCGCCACTCTGAATCCGAAAACTTATATCATCTTCGATTCCTTGAAGTAGGTATCGGTGTTTTCTGGGTATTCGAGATCAACGATCGCGACAGGAGGTGGGAGTTCAAGGTCTCCTGAGAAAACCCGAAGGAAAGCAGGTAAAAAAGAAGAAAAAATTTCAAAAACTTGATGGTGGTCGGTGGAGAAAGCTTGAGAATTTGGGTGAATTTGAAGAAATTAAATTATGCAAATGGTTTTTTTTATGGTTAAGGTTTTGTTTAGATGGTTCCACTCTTTTGTAAATGATAGATTTAGTGTAAGACAGGTTGATATCTGCAGTGGGGTTTTGGGGAGGTCGGAGACTGAGAAGGGAGATCGGCGAGGGCGGAGTGTAGTCGGAGAAGACAATGGATTTTGTGATTTAAAAGGAGTAGGGTCCACTTTTTTTTTATTTAAGTCTTGACATAAAATTTTATTTTTTTAAATGATTTATTTATTTTTTAATGGCACATTGATTGCCACATCAGCAAAAATATGGGCCCTCTATTTGTCAAATCATCACTTAACAACCAATTTAACAGAATCACTAACGAATGTCTAACATTGCTACAAATTCATAAGTTGAGGTATGACGTTGCAATTTTTAAAACATGAGGTATGAGATTGTGGTGCGACTCATAGTTGAGGTAGTTATGTGTAATTTACCCTATTTTAAATGATATATTTTAGGGTAAAGTACAAAAAACTACCTTAACTATTGGTGTCACGACACTTTCATGCATCATCTTTTAAAATTGACAATGTCATACCTCATCTTTAGAATTTGGTCCAATGTTATACCTTCCATTACTTGGCCGTTTACTTTTCAGTTAAATGTTGACGTGATATGATCCGGATCACATTTTCTATTAAAAAATTATTAAATATTATTAAAAACTAAAAAAAAAATCATTTAATAATTTTTAAATATTAAAATAATAAAGAAAAGTTATAAAAAAAAAAAAAAAACCTTATGTTCGTACCCTCCCCCCCCCTTCCTCTTCTCTTTCTTCTCCCCCATCTTCATCTTCTTCTCCCTTCTAGCCCCCTTCCTCCCAGCAAAAAAGAAGGAGGAAGAAGAAGAAGAAGAAAAAAACCCAAATTTGCAACGAAGAAGAAGAAGAAGAAGAAGAAGAAGAAGAAGAAGAAGAAGAAGAAGAAAAGAAGGAGGAAGAAGAAGAAGAAACAAAAGAAAAAAACCGAAAAAAAAAAAATTAAAACTTGAATCTGCAACCCAGAAGAAGAAGAAGGAAAGAGGAGGAGGAGGAAGAAGAAGAAAAAAAAAACCCGAATTTGCAAAAGAAAAAGGAGGAAGAAGAAGAAGGAGGAGGAAGAAGAAGAAAATTAAAAAAAACCCAAATTTGCAAAAGAAGAAGGAGGAGGAAGAAAAAGAAGAAGAAAAAAAAAAACTCGAATCTGCAAAAGGATGAGGAGGAGGAAGAAGGAGGAGGAGGAGGAGGAAGAAGAAGAAGAAGAAAAAAAAAAACCTGAATCTGCAAAAGAAGAAGGAGAAGGAGGAAGAAAGTGGGATTTTTTTTTTTTTTTTTTTACTTTTCTTTTAATATTTAAAAATTATTATTATTTTTTAGTTTTTAATAATATTTTATTAATTTTGTAATAGAAAGTGGGATCCGGATCAAGCCACGTTATCATTTAACGGAAAAGTAAACGGCCAAGTAATGGAAGGTATAACATTGGACCAGATTCTAAAGATGAGGTATGACATTATCAATTTTAAAAGATGAGGTATGAAAGTGTCGTGACACCAATAATTGAGATAGTTTTTTGTACTTTACCCTATATTTTATAATAAAAAAATTAATGCCTGGCACAAGTAAACTGCCATGTCAGCAAATATATGGGCCCTCCATTTGCCAAATCATCACTTAATGGCCAATTTGATATAATCACTAACGGAGGTATGACATTGCAACGAATTCATAAATTAAGGTATGACATTGCAATGTTTAAAACATGAGGTATGAAATTATGGTGCGACTCATAGTTGAGGTAGGTTTGTGTAATTTACCCTATAATTAATTTGTCTCATCATTATATACTTACCTCAATGAACTAGTGTATCGGTATCCTTCTCATTAGCGAGGCAGTGAGGTGATTAGTACTAATATAATCACTTAGCAAACTAAAACATAATTTTAATTCTTCCAATCATTGACGACTATATGGTTAGTCATCAAGCGGGGCCACAGGTCATGAGTTACATCTAGCCATGTGTCATGACCATCCAATCCAAAGTAGAATAGTTTGGGAACCTATTTGGTTGAAATTACAATGCAATTTGATCATTTTTTTAATTAGATACTCTTAATCACATCGGTATGATTACTTTATGTCAAACCCCTAATACGATTTCTTATGTTATATGATTCAATTGAGATGTATAAGGAATGCCTTCCTTAATCGCACTCGATACTTTGACCAAAGATTCCCAAATCATATGGTAAAATATTCTCCTTCTATTACTAAAGGCTAGAGAACCCTGTTGTACACTCTTATGCCTATGTGAATAACTCAAGAGCCCTAACGATATATAGAACACACCCAAGATAAGGCAAGGTCATGTTGCATCATCAAACGCCGAGTGGCTTATCCATAAGGTAGTCATGGTGTCTAATTAGGTCAGAGGATTACTTGTATTATTGCAACTTTTAAAGTTGATTGCTTGACATGTATATATAACTCCACTCAAGTACTCTTATTTGATCGCATTCAGTGCCTCACTCTTTTTTGATCGCACACTCGACTTGAAATTAGTCATCCTCCCAATTAAGTAGACATAGTATGTGCCGATGCTTTCAGATTATCGATGTCCATTTGATAATCCTATAACTAGGAACAATTTAGGATAAGATAAAAAGCTGAAAGAAGATCTCAACAATCCAACTTCTTTAGATTACCTCTTCCTTTATACATTATCCATGGACGCACTGCTTACACATAAAACAATTGATGAGATAGTCTTAGTCAGTGATCATGCCCCATGACTAGTCAAAGTTGACTAATTGTAGTGTATTATCCTAAGGGATTTCATCTTATCATTGACTTTTAGGGCATACGTCCAACAGTTTGATCAACTATACAAGTTTTAAAAATTCATTGTTTCCGGGTTTTGGAGTTCATTATTCTTTTCCTCAATGCATATACTTTGTTGGTCCAAAATTCAGAAAAGAATTCACTAAATCAAATAAAGAGAATCACATTGGATAGTGGACATGAATAAACTATCAACCAAACAATGTAATCAAGAGTATTGATTTAGAGAATGACTATATTGTATTGTAATTTCAATTGAATAGGTTCTTCACATCTTCTAGTTAGCTTCAGTAGCTATCACACACTACTAGGTGTTAATCATAGCATCTGGAAGCCCTGAGGATTAGCAATACCTAATTTTCATTAAAAGGAGAGTTGAAAGGTAGTTCTAATTTACTATCTTCTCGCTAATTAAAACTTAATGAAGCGTACACTATGTAAAGTAGATATTGAATAAATACAAAGTAGATGAGTAAGTCAATTAAATAGTTTAATTGTTATGACTAGAATTAATTAAAATGTTATGTAGTCAAACAAAAGTTCAAAGATGGCTTAAGTTAGTATTGGGTTTCATGGCTCAATGGGCCTTGAACTATCAAGCCTAACAAGTTAAATGGTTTAACAACTTAAAACTAAAAGCCCAAAAGGCCCACTAACCTTAGTGAGGCGGCCATATGGAGGGCTAGCTAGGGTTTTCTCTTTACTCACTCAAAGGAAATGACTATATAAAGGGAGTTATAGCCTAGGCCTCATTAGGGTTATTGTTTTGAGAAGTTAAAGAAGCATCACTCTCTACAAGGGCAGCCACATAGGGTGGGTGTTGCTAGCAAGGAGAAGCATCACTCCTTGTTGTGGAGACTTAGAGTTCCCATTCTTTTGGGACCTGGAGATCCAATTCAAATCAACCAACAAGATGCAAGGAAAGCAAAGAAATGAAGACCCTCATTTTGGGTGATTAGCCTTTGCAAATGTAAAGAGGTTCCTCAAAGGTATGAAGAGCAATCTTCCATTTTTCTTATTCAATTTTGAATTGAGTTTTGGTTCACCGTCTACTAGGCTTTGAAAGTTGTGGGTAAAATATTGGATTTTAAGTTTACGTCAACTAGATTTTGCATTCAATCGAATTGCAAGATGCACGTGTTACTCAAATGATCTTCATTTAGAAAAAAATTTCCTTCATAAGGGAGTTTAGAGTTTCTTGTTTAGATAAAGGGGATAATGTATCTTTACTTAGCTATAAAGTATATATTTGTCAAATTTTAGAAAAGACAAAGACAAAGACAAATTCGACAAATTTTTTATTATTTTTAAATACGATTAAAATTCGAATTTATTAATAAAAATACGATAAATTCAAATGAAACAATCAGAATTGCTTTTGGATCTAGCGATTCAGCTCCAAATAGGAAGTGCCGAGTTGACTCAATGATAAAATCACTGTGACTTGTGCAGACAAGAGATGGGGGAGAGAGATGATGGCCGAGAGAGACAGAAGTGAGGTGGGATTGTGAAAACCTACCTACAAAGCTGAATTTTGTCGACGTCTTATATTGTTTTTGAGTTTTTTCAAACTTATGTTTTATTAATCCCTCCTTAAAATTATAAAAAAAAATAAAAAATTAGATAAGATTTGAGATTTCCAAAACCCACCGCTTAATCCAACCAACCCTTTTAATCTCTCACCCAAACTTAAATTACAAAAAAATTTATAACATTAGTACATTACACACTACAAAATTAATAAAAATTAAAATCTCAAAGGGGTAAAACAAATGTAGCATCTAATGTTGAACGACACAACCCAATCTATTCGTTTTCAATGACCTGATGCTTTTTAAATTGAACACGTTATTTTTGTATAACAACGTGTTGTGTACGACTCTTTTTGAAGTTATAAAAAGTAACTACTGCACCTTCTATTTTCATTATAGTATAGTAGAATATTACCATTAAATATAGGGAACTTTAATAAAAAGCTCCCGTTACTGTTTATTTTAACAAAAAATCACATTTTTACTATAAAAAGCTAATCATGATACTATTCACTTTACCCTTTATTTTATCCTTATCGTTACAATTCAAAATTTTCAAACCATTTTTATTAATTTTCTTTTAAATATATCTTAAATCTAGAATTTTACCATGGATTCGTTTTCATTCTTTTATCACACTAAGAATTATCTGAATAAATATATAGTGTAGTACTAGATAAAAGGATAAATTCATCATGTAGATAGGTAGAAGGAGATAATTTTACTTATATAGCCTTTTGCATCAACCAACTCCAGACACGTGTCAAGATCTTTTGAATTTTGCAACTCGACCCATATGTCACACAACGCCCCTCCAAATCCCATCATCACCGTCCGATTAGGATAACCCAATTGCCTGTGAGCCAATTACACATACCCGGCTGGTAATCTGAGTCTAACCCTAGAATCATTCGTCAAATCAAGTCATGAGAAGCCACGTGTCAATTCCATACTGCCATACCTGTCAGATTTCAGCTAATGTACGAAAATGCCCTCGGTTAAACCATTTTTCCGTTTTTTATTTTGAATTTTGCAAATTCGGTCAGCCAACACTCTCTCTCTCTCTCTCTCTCTCACACACTCTTTGTGCATCTTCTCTCTCTTCGTGCAAGTCTTTCTCACTCTTCTCCTGTAGCTTCGTCGATTTCGCCGGAACCCTAATTCTATCCGCCGGGAACTCGAAGACTCCGGTATCAACTCCGACGGGTTTTCCATTTCGTTTGTTAGGGTTTCAATTTTCCTTGCTGACGGGTGAGGAGTGAGTGTGATTGAGAGACTAACGCTTAGGGTTTTGGCTTGCAGATGACCGTACAATTGGGGAACAGTTGAGAGATCAAAGGGGCTGGATTTCTTCACCGGATGGAGGGAGGTAGCGTCTCTAGACTTCTTACTTCTTCTGGTACTGTTCATTTCCTCTTTTTTGGTTCTGTAAACAGCTAGGCTATCTGTGTAAAATTAGGCCAAAGTAGTTCCTTGGTATGCTTCGAAATGGTGAGTTTTAATTAAAAAATTCGTGCTTTTTTTCTTCGTTTTTGTATTCGTACTTGGAGCTAATCAGAAATGCTGAAGGTTTAATCTTTGAAATTTCTTTATTAGTTTATCATTAATTGTGTGTAATTTATTTATTACTTTTGTACAATCTTTTAAGGTATCATTCAGCTTATTCTTGCTTTTTGTACACAAAGCTGGATTTTGCCAAGGAACATGCATGTTTCGGAAATTGAAAACAGCTGAATGCATGGTTGTGAGTTTAGTACACATTTTTAAGAATTACCGCAACTGGCTCTTCTTAGTAATCAATAACTGTTCGACATATGGAAACCTATTCTTGAATGTAGATTTTGTGTTCTGCCATACCTTTACCTTTTATTTACAGGATTTCTCAAGGTCAGTGACCATTGCATATCTTCAGTTGTTCCTTTATAAACTTTTCATTAATTTTTTTTCATTACAAGTACATAATTCCCTCCTGACTTATAAAATAGTAAGAGAATGTGAACATTTATTCTTGTACAAATTGAATATTACTTTTTGCGTTTATGGAGGGAGTGATGGATAGATTCTTTATCTTTCCCTCTTACAGATGAGCCATTTAATCTATAATTCTACTTGCTCTCCAAATTAGAATCTTGGGAAATCATCACTCAAAATAGTATGCTAGGATTGATGTCTTTGTGGTTTTAATGTGATTTTCTGTATAGATCAGTTACATATGATGTGCAATTATTTTCTTAAGTTTTTGGTTGTAGTTGATGAGATATCCCATTTTATGAAAAGTGCCTTGACCTCCATTTTTATTTGTCTTTTTTTTTTTTTTTTTTGTATTATATGTTTTTAATTTTATAGGAATTTCTTAAAAACTGCACTTAAGAATCTGGTCAAGTGGAACTTCATTTGGTCTACCAATGAAGGGTTCTTAACATATTAAGAGTTCCACTGGCTTAAAATTTATTGGCATGGAATTTATATCGCTATTAAAATGTATATATGTCATGAGTACATTTATACTGGCCTTATTATACTATAATTTATTAAATTTTTTAGAAAAGCTGATTTAAAAAAAAATGGAGCATTAGGTAACTGTCCATTACTGAATGTCGAATTTTAATTTTTTTTTTAAAAGATTATCTTTCTACTACTTTACCCCTATAATATTAAATTGTAGCGTTGATTTATTTAAGCAAGGGTATTACCTGGTATTATGTAAGCTTTACCCTTTTTGCCTTCTCGCTTTATAAATAACTTTCTATTGTTCTTGTGCAAAGCATGATATGACAATCTTGTTTACTGTACAAAACTTTTATGTTTCATTTTTTTATTGATATCTCACATCATTGTTTGAATTGATTGAGGTTTTTGTTGGTTTTGTGTGGTTGTTGTATGTTTGCATTATCTCTTGTATATCATTTCATTTTTGTATAATTCACAAAATAATGTTCATAGTGTTTTTTTATTTTTTATTTTTCTCAATTTTAAAGTTTATAAATTGTTGAAATTCAGGTTGTGAGTGTCATGGATACAGTTTGCAAACTGTCTGACTTAATTTAAAAAAAAAATTATGACTTTGAACACAATTGATGATAAATGGTTAATGGGCTATGACTTGCTTTGCGATGATTATCTGTTTGATGAGCAAAGGGATGTAGGGATTGAGATTCTTTTCCCTGGTAGTGATTACTTTTTAATGATTGTACTTGCTATTTACTTATTCTGCAAGATGGTGGTTGCAAAGCTTGAATATTTGGTCTATATACTTGCACATATTGTTGTCTATCTCGATTTAGCTATTTGTTTTCTTTGTACTCTCTCCCCCTGATTGCTGTTCTATTTTAGGGATACACCCATGGATTATGATGACAATGATTTTCAAAGCCACAATGTTCATTTAGCTGGTGAAGGGAGTACTAATTGTCCTCCAGTTTTACAGCCATATGCTCTTCCCAAGTTTGATTTTGATGATAGCCTTCAAGGGCATTTGAGGTTTGATAGTTTGGTTGAAACCGAGGTTTTTCTGGGCATTGAGAGTAACGAACCTAACCACTGGATTGAGGATTTCTCTCGTGGGAGTAGTGGGATAGAGTTTAGTTCCACTGCAGTAGAATCTTGCTCTATATCAAGGCGCAACAATGTTTGGTCTGAGGCCACTTCCTCAGAATCTGTTGAAATGCTATTAAAATCTGTTGGGCAGGAAGAAATTGTTCCCTCTGAGACAATTTTTGAGGAATCAGATGCCTGTAAGGAACTGAATTACTTAACTGAGCAGATGGAGCCTAACTTGGATAATGATCATAAGATTCTTTCCCAAACGGGGAATGTTACAGTTCTACGGCCTACATTACAGCAGGAGGAGACGTCTGAAAACCTTTCTAGCTTAAAGGATGTAGGAGTAGATCAGCTTCGTGTTGATGATTCACAAACCCGTGAAGGTAAATTATTAGTTGATGGAAATTCAAATAACTTGGAAACAAATGATCTTAGTGGAAAGGACACCATGCATGTAAGTGAAGGGAGTCCTTTTGCTGATGGGAAATGCAAAGGTGTAAATCAGATGGAATTGGAATATGTGGTTGATGAACCTCCAGATAAAAAAGTAGATTCCTCTGCTTCAGGAATGCAAGTTGATAATATGATATCTGTGGAAATTATTAATACAAGTGATGAGTTGAGTAACAAAGATGTCCAAGATAATTTAAAAGATATCACTGAAGAGGATCCAGTCGGTCATGTGTTGAGCATAGAGGCTCAACATGTGAATGAAAAAATAGTTGAAAAGGCTACCTGTTATTTGGAAAACCCTCATTGTTCATCGTTTGAGGTGGAGTCTGTGGAAGGAGGAATTGCTAATCAAGAAAATGTTATTAGTGTGGAGGAACCGTTGGATATGATACTGCAAGAGGATTCTGACTTACATGCCCTGGGTGAATGCAGTGACAGGGAAATCTCTGGAGTTGATGCTGACACCAAAAACTGTGAAAATGTGGTCTTGTTTAAAGGCATAGATACTGGTGGTGATCAATCAGAACCAAACACACAGAGCTTATCACCTAGGGCCTATGAAAATAAGACTAGCTGTGCAGTTGAGACTAGCAACAAAAATGCTGAAATTTCTTCAAGTCTAGATCCTGTGCTGAAAGGGGATTCTGACTTACATATACCGGATGGATTCAGTGACAGGGAGTGCTCTGAGGTTCCTGCTGAGACCAACAAATGTGAAGATGCAGTCTTGCTTAAAGATATGGGTACTGGTGGTGATCATTTTAAATTGAACACGCATGATGTATCACCAATGGTTAACATAGGCGATGATAGGTATGCAGTTGAGGTCACCAACAGCAATGCTGGTATTTCTTCAACTCTAGATCCTAAACTGAAGGTGGATTCTGGATGGAGTAGCTCCAAGATGAATGCGTTAGAAAGTGGTTTCCAACCAGATAGTGGGACTTTGGTCAGAACATCCGAGGCTTCGATTGAGGAAAATGATGTCTCTAAGGATGGAAGTAATGAAAATAGGGAAGTTCATTGTAACTTGACTGCAACATCTTCTTCAGTTGAAGTATTTAGTGAAGCACATGTAACTGGATCTTCTAAAAGTCCTCATGATGCTTTTGGAATTTCTGGAGAGAAATTGAATGCGCATGAACATGTATCACTTTCTATTCTTGAGGAGTCAACTCAAATGTGTGATGATAATAAAGTTTACGGAGAAGGCGATGTTGGTGATGGACCTGATGGTAACCTGGATCTCCCTTCCGGTGAAATGGATAGTAGACAATTGCTCAATGAGTCGAATAGTAAAGATTTGAAGTTTGATGGATCTGTTGTTAAGGGATCTGGATCCTCGCCGTTGTGTGAAGGTAGCACAGATAAAGAGCTGATTGTTCCAATCCTAACACATGAAACTGATGGTAATGAACCAGGTATGTTATGAAGTTGAAACTTTGAATGGAAATAAATTCAAATCCATTAAATATACTAACTTGGATTCTTTCTCTTGCAGCGGCCAACCTTTCCCTGGAAGATTCGAATTTGGCTTCTTGTGGCACCACGAATGCTGCTCCCTTGTCTTCAGGAAATGGTGTAGCCAGCGATATTGTTAGCCACTCAGAGGTTCAAGCAGCACCTTCTTCTGCTGCGGGATCACACTGTGACAAAAAAGAAGAAACTGCCAATGAAATGACTAAAGATGCAAGTTTTTCATGTGTAGTGCCACCTCCTTCTGTAGAAACTGGGCTAGTTTCTGTTTCCGAAGCAGAAAAAGGTGTTTCTGGACAGTCGTCGTGCAAAACAGTTGATCAGTCTCTGCCTGTTACAGACAGTTGCAGTACAGAGTGCCAAAACGAACCACAAAATGCAGTTGCTAATGAAGTTAGCAAGAGAAACACAAATGAGAGGGAAGTTGCTTCAGATCAGTGTGAATCTTCTGCAAAAGAGGGTGGTGGTGCTGAAGCTATTGTCTTTGGAAAACAGGATGGCTCAACCATAAAAGAGAGTTCTGAAATGGCATCTGCAAATGTAACAGGTGAGAGTTTTATGTTCACTGGTCATCATCCTTTTTCCTTTTTACGTATCATCTCTTGCCGCTTTAAGTTATGTGCATTCAACTTGTCTTCCTGGGGCCTGATCTTTTTTCACAAGTTAGGAATGCTAATAGTGTGGCTTGAACCTCAGACTTCCTGGATATAACTGCAATGTCTAACTTACAGGCGTCCCTTCTTTTGCTCTTGCTATTGTTTGTGTTTCATGAAATAAAAGTTTTGTCCTTGCTCTTTCTCTCCATTTGTGTATTGACGTTTAAGAATGATTTTTTCTATTATGCAGAACCAATTATGGATTCTGACACGCTGACTGGGCCTTCAACATTGGTAGAAGTGTGTGGTGGTACTGCTAAAAATGTAATGAAAGACACCGACACTTCTGAAGTATCTCAGGATAAGACTTCTGCAGAGGCTATTATGCCCAGCATTAATTGTGAGTAATTTAATTTGATTAATCTTGAATGAGTTGTCAAATAACAAAAAAGATAAACCTTAAGTGAATGTAGTGAACCTTCACATTTTGATTCTTTGTGATACTGTAACGAGGCTATTGCAGATAGAATGGCTTTGAGGCACATTGGTAGTTGTAAGTCATTTTTCATTCTGTTTCTATTGGTGGCTCCAACTCATGATTTTTTGGCTTTGAGTGTTTATGGGAAGAGATGCTAATGTTGGATAAGATGTATTAGATTTTTTTAATTTGAACTTTTTGCAAGTTGAAGACTTTAGTTTTGAGGGTTGGTTTCAAATTGCCTGTTTGGATCAGATAGAAGAGAACATATAAATGAAATGCTTGGGATTTAATAAGATTGTAGCAGGAGTGATATGCAACACTGGAAAAATAGTTCTTTTTTACACCCACTGTTGTTACTTCCAATTCATTTTGGCTTTTTCTTTTTGTTTTTCTTTTCTGATTGTTATATTTTGTTTTGCAGGTGACACTTCTATGATTTGTGAAGCTTCTATTTGTTCTGCTTCTTTGCCTGAATCTCATGCTAGGTTTGTTGCGCCAGAAAGTGATTTAAGTTCTGTTGGTCCAAACAAAACTGATTGTGGTCCGACGAAGGTTGTTGAAACAATTGAGCTTTCTGAGACTAAACATGAATCAGGTGATATCAAGGGGCCGAAAAATCTGAGTGCCCCAGTTTCGGACAGTGTTAGGGATGGTGACAATCATTCTCCTAATTCCTGGAATCCAAAAGGAAATGATGCCTCTAAGGATTTGAGAAATGGCACTTCGGATGTGAGTTTATTTACAGATTTGCTGAAAGGGGAAGCTGCCAACAACTTGCAGCCCGTTCCTGCTATTATACCTCCCAGAGTATTATTTATAACCTTATTGTTGTTTATGTTTATACTAAATAATACTTGTGTCTTTGATCATTTTATCTCTTGACATATACATTACTTTTGGGGATAAATATATACGCTTATTTCTGGCCATAAGTATGTACATTTATAGTTATAAATGTGCTCTGATTTCAACATTTCAATATTCCGATTTAGAGTTATTTTGCAGATCTCATGTCTTTGATAGTTTATATTTGTTAATAGATGTATTTGTTTTAGGGGATTGGGGCATGCTAGCTATAGATATATACATGTATAGTTATTGATATGTCTTTACACCGATTTTCAATTTTCTGATTTAGAAATACTTTTTGAAGTTAGCAGAGGTGTCTATTCAAAATTCTGGTTCAGGCCAGCTGGATGCAAAAATCTCACAAGCTGCACGGGGTGCTTCCAAGGGTACCCCTGAACGGAAAACAAGGCGAGCATCTAGCAAGGCAACAGGTAAACAGAGTGCTAAGAAGGGAAGTGTGCAAGCAAGAGGGGACAGATCGAGCAGTGTGTCCCAAAACCAATCTGGAATTTTCCAGCTTGTGCCACCTAGTGAGACAAAGGCCTATGGGCATGTGGATGGTTCTGTTAAACCCTTTTCTGTTCTTACTACTCCCACATCTAGTTTGCCAGATCTAAATACTTCTGCTCCACCATCTGTAATATTTCAACAGCCGTTCACTGACTTGCAGCAAGTGCAATTACGTGCTCAGATCTTTGTTTATGGTGCTTTAATGTGAGTCTTGTTGCTTAATGTATATTTCTTGTACCAATGTTTATTTTTTGGGGCTTTTATCATAAATTGGAATTACATATATTACCAAATGTTGAATGCATTAGTCACCGTCTATTTTACTCAGAAGTTCAGAGAAATTTCATTTCGAGACGGTAAATAAAACATGTATCTCTTTTAATTTTCTCTTCAGTCAAGGATTAGCACCTGAAGAAGCTTATATGGTGTCAGCATTTGGGGGACATGGTAAGTTAATTTGTTCTCTATATCCTATCGTTTCACTATTGCTACAAATGTTTAGTAACTCTGAAATTATGTTCTTTTATTAGATGGTGGAGGGGGCATGTGGGAGAATGCCTGGCGGGTGTCCATAGAGAGGCTACACAGTCAAAAGTCTACTCCGGTTAATCCAGAAACACCTTTGCAATCACGTTCTGGTACTTTCTATCATTTTAAGCTGTTTGATTCTCTGTTGATTTGATCTAGTGTCTAACTGTACTTCAGACCTGACGTTTACAGGTTCTAGGGCTCCTGACCAAGTAATTAAACAAGGTGCATTCCAGAGTAAAGGTATTCCCTCACCTCTTGGTCGACCCAGCACGAAGGGCACTCCACCAATGGGTAGCCCAATGATACCTATTTCATCACCGCTTTGGAGTATTTCTACCCCTGTTTGTGAGGGCCTGCAATATAATTATCAGCAGGCACTCAATCCATTGCATCCTTTCCAAACACCACCAATAGGGAACATATTTGGGGGCCATAATACTACGTGGATTCCTCAGGCCTCCTTTCGGGGTCCCTGGCTTGCTTCTTCACAGTCTTCTGCGGCTCAAGCCAGTACCCTTTTTTCAGCATTTCCTAGTACAGAAGCAGTGCAGTTGACTCCTGTAAAAGAAACATCTCTGCCACAATTGCCTAGTATGAAGCATGTTTCCTCTGGTCCTTCTGCCCAGACTGGGGGCCCAACTAGTACTTTTGCAGGGGCGTCTCCAGTGTTTGACCCAAAAAAGGTGTTAGCATCACAGGGCGAGCATTCTGCTGACCCTAAGCCTAGAAAAAGAAAAAAGACTTCAACTTCCAAGGATCATGTTCAGGTTACTATGCAAGCTCGATCTCAACCCGAGTCAGTTACTATGCAAGCACAATCTCAACCCGAGTCAGCTTTAACACTTGCTGGTAGTAGTAGTCTGTCTACATCTGTTGCCATCTCAACCCCAAGTACCATTGTGTCTAAGACCATGCCAGAAAAATTGATTATGTCTGTGTTTCCGATGCCTTCCACTGGCCACCTCAAAAAAGCAGATCAGGATTTGGAGCAGAGGGCAACTTTATCAGAGGAGACTCTTAGTAAAGTTAAGGAGGCCAGGCAACAGGCAGAAGAAGCTGCTGCTTACGCTGCTGCAGCTGTTAGTCACAGCCAAGAAATATGGGATCAGTCGGATAAGCAAAAAAATTCCAGATTGATATTAGACGTCGAAGCTAAGTTGGCATCTGCTGCTGCAGCTGTAGCTGCTGCGGCTGCTGTAGCGAAGGCAGCAGCTGCAGCTGCCAATGTTGCATCAAATGCTGCATTACAAGCAAAATTGATGGCTGAAGAAGCCTTGGTTTCATATAATGATGGTAATGCAAGCCAAAGTATAAGAATGGCTACTCCAGTGCCCATTTTAAGGGGTGAAGATGGAACAAATAGTTCAACTTCGATCCTTGTTGCTGCTAGGGAGGCTGTTAGAAGGAGAGTTGAAGTTGCATCTGCAGCCTCAAAGCGAGCTGAAAATATGGATGCTATTGTAAAAGCTGCTGAGCTGGCAGCAGAAGCTGTATCACAAGCTGGAATAATTGTTGCTATGGGTGATCCTTTGCCATTGAGTCAGTTAGTAGAAGCTGGTCCAGAGGGTTATTGGAAAGTACCTCAATTTTCTTCAGGACTGGTTATGAAATCCAGTGGCATGTCAAGAGAACAGTCAAATTTAGGTACTGTTGGAGAAGATGCTGATACTTCTACTAGGGGTTCTAAAGATAGACAATCAGATAAGCATGAAGCACAGTCGACTGCACATGAGAAGTCACCTATTCTGAGAGAGGTAAATAAGGAATCAATGGATGATCAATTGAGGCGGGGTGTAGGAACCACGGGGTTTGATACAGTCATTGAAAAGGGGTCAATAGGACCAAAAGGCCGCAATGTTTCTGAGATCATATCAAGCTCTGCTTTGATTACTGTCGAGAATGATTTTGAAAAGGAAGCAGAAGCATCTGAAGAAAGCAGCATCAAGGAGGGTTCTCTAGTAGAGGTATGAAGCTGAGGTGTGATCTGATATGGTTTGGAGTTTTTTTTTTTTTTTTTTTTTTTTTCCCCTCAAAAAAATAGAGATTAGCTTTTTTCCGTTCACTGGACTGTTTACAGCAGTTTATATGTTCATGTGCCATCTTTCTTGTGAAGCTTGGCATTTCAATGTGCTTTATGGCCGTAGCATAAAATTGACTTGTTTTCTTTTAGGTTCTCAAAGATGGGGCTGGATTTGGAGAAGCCTGGTTTACTGCTAAGGTATTGTGTTTGCAGGATGGAAAAGCCTGTGTGTGTTACACTGAGCTTCAGTCAGATGAAGGTATACCACCTCAACATGCCTTGCCTCATGTTGGTGTTACTGGTTTTCTTTTAAGTGATAATTTCATGTTGACCGTTTATCATTAGGAGTTTGTTTGGTTGGATGCATTTTGTTAATCATATATTTCATAAATAGAACTCTTTGTTATTAAGATGTTATGCCTATTGCTTGTGCACGGTCACTTACACACTTGGTTTCTCATCTACTTGGTTCAGGGAAACTGCAGGAATGGGTGGCACTTGAAGGTGAAGAAGATAAGCCACCAAAGATACGAATTGCCCGCCCTGTTACTGCTTTGGGACACGACGGAACAAGGAAAAGGCGCAGAGCAGCGATGGCGGATTATACTTGGTCTGTTGGAGATAAAGTTGATGCATGGATACAGGAGAGGTAAGCGCAAGTTATAAAATTCAAAAAAATTGATTGCTCTTGCAGATAATCTTGCTAGAGAAATTTTTATATGAAGATTAATATAATTGTACTGCCTGCAATTTCCTTTAGCATGCACAAAAAGATTTAGGGCTTGTTTGGAACTGCTTTTAAAATGGCTTAAAGCGCTTTATGTGAAAATGTTTTTGGAATCAATCTTTAGTGAAAATGCCAGTTAATCATGAAAAAGTGCTTGAAGTGCTTCCTAAATAAGCACATAACCGGTGCTTCTTGCAGGAAGCGCTTTTAAAATCTAAAAACATTTTCTCTAAATGCACTTTCAGTCATTTTAAAAGTACTTCCAAATGAGCCCTTATATTTTGTGAGTTGCTTTTTCCATTACTAGATGAATTTTGCTTTGCAACTCTCCTTTATTTGGATATACATTCCCTACATCTTTCTTCACTATCTTAAGCATGCCTAGTCTTGGGTTTCAGAGCAACTTGGTAGTGTTGATATATTAGATATTAGTGCATTTGGTGGTTGCAAACTCGCATTCAGTCTTACTATTTTTCTTGCACTAACTGTGATTTTGATTCTGTTTTTCCATTTTCCACATCTATTTTTTGGACTTTTCAGTTGATATTATCCCATTTGCAACACATTACGTGTATTTACTTATTTTTTCAGCTGGTGGGAAGGAGTTGTCACTGAGAAAAACAAGAAAGATGAAACTATATTAACTGTCCACTTTCCAGGTGTGTATGAATTGTTATTACTGTTATTTTCTTGGGTGGGGTTGCTTTCATTAAGTCACTTCATCTAAATGCTTCCTACTGTACTATTTGAAACTTACTGTTAGTTGATTGGATACTCTCCTGTTATGAATTCTTACAGCTCAAGGGGAAAAGTCAGTTGTTAAAGCTTGGCATCTTCGGCCTTCTCTCATTTGGAAGGATGGCAAATGGGTTGAATGGTTTAGTGTGCGAAATGACACCTCCTTCCTTGAGGTACTATGTTTATATAGCTTCATGCTTTAATATCATATGATTGTTGAAAACTTCTCAAGTCAATTTTATTTCTATTTTACTGATGTGCAATTTGATGTTCAGGGTGATATGCCTCAGGAAAAGCGACCCAAATTGGGCAGTCCTGCAGTGGAAGGCAAAGGGAAGGATAGCACATCAAAAGGCATTGATGTTGTTGACTCAGGGAAACCTGTAGACCCAAGGTTACTGAATTTATCTGCAAATGAAACAGTATTTAATATGGGTACGAATACGAGAACTGAGAATAAGCTTGATGCAACCAGAACAATTCGAACAGGGTTGCAGAAGGAAGGATCAAGGGGGGTTGTTTTTGGTATTCCCAAGCCTGGAAAGAAGAGAAAATTCATGGAAGTTAGCAAACATTATGTGGAAAATGAGAGTAACAAGACTAATGAAACTAGTGATTCGGTGAAATTTCCGAAATACTTGATGCCTCAAGGATCCCGTGGATTGAAAAATACATCTAAAATTGACAAGAGGGAAAAACAAGTGGCAGAATCCAAGCTAAAGGGTCTGAGATCTGGAAAGCTGCAAAGTTTGTCAGGTAAATCTGCCGCACAGAAGGACAACCTCTTAACAGATGCACGCAGTGCCTCTGATGGTTCAAGTGAAATGGACAATACAGGAAAGATCAAAGATTCTGTAAACCGTGCCGAGGGTTTATCTGGAAAGCATACCCTATCACAAACAACACAGGGCCAAATTGAATTTTCTTCACTAGCTCCATCATCTGATTCTTCATTTAAGAAAGTCTCCACTTTAACTGCTAAATCTCGGGCAAACAAAGGAAAACTTGCACCTGCTTTTGGAAGGTTGGGTAAAATTGAGGAGGGCAAAGTGTTTAGCGGAAATCCGGCAAAGTCGACTGCTGAAGTTGTTGAGCCTCGTAGATCAAATCGCAGAATTCAACCTACATCAAGAGTAAGCATTTAGATATATTTTGGTCTCTGTTTTGCATCTAGATGCTTTTTCGTTTGTTACGATAAACATCGTGGTAAATGGTTTATCAAGTCTTTAGTCTGATTATATCTCAATCTGAGGATGGTTCCCTTGGTTATCTGCTACTTTGATTTAAAGTTGGTGATGTTACAGCAGAACTTGTACAGGATGTTATTGGAAGTTGAATTGCTAATTGTAGTGTAGGTTTGTAAAATTATTAGTAAATTGGAAAAATCATTTCTACAACTATTAAGTTTTATACAAAAACACTTAAGCGGTCAAATTTAAAAAAAAAAAACCCCATCCATCAACTTGTCATGCGCTAATTGATTGATTGCTGTGAAATTCTTTTGGTGCCCTTCTCTTGTTACAAAGTAAGCTGGGTTGTTTCCCTCAAGTATTGAGTTTGAAGTGCTTTCGAAAGTGCTATGTTATCAAGGGCTTGCATGTAAAATGCCCCTAAATTTTCTTCCAACATCTCTCTGATTTAAGAAAATTGTAGTTACTTTTATTGTTCATATTAAAACATTTTCCTTCACTCGTTGGTATCCATGTACAACATTTATGCTAGTTTTGTTGCTTGTTCACTCGTTGGTATCTATGTGAACATTCTCTTATTTTATATTCAAAACTGTAAATCTGAGATGATCACATTGTTGGCCACAGCTACTAGAAGGACTGCAAAGCTCGTTGATCATCTCAAAGATTCCTTCTGTTTCACATGACAAGGGCCACAGAAGTCAGAACCGGAATGCCTCTAAAGGTTAAATTTTATCCCCCGGGGTTTTTTTCTCTGCGGATAATTTGCAGCACATATGTTCTTGTTTTTGTGAATGTGATTGTGTTTTCTGACTCTTTGATTGTGACAGGGAATAACAATGGTTAGGAGCAGCTCTGCAAATGATGGATTCCAGTCTGAGGATCGTCAATTATTGGATGACCAGGCCAACATGTTCGTGCGTAGTTGTGTATATTGATCATAGAGGAGGATAAGCGTAGGGATGGAAATTCTTGCTTCCTTGATTTTGGTCAGTCATAAAATGTAGTCGGTAGATGTTTATAGCCATTTTAGTTTACAAATTATGGTTTCCGTAGGTGGTCTTTCGCCCAGATAGGTTGTATATGGAAAATTATCCATTTAGTTTGGCTTGTAATGCAAGGAAGGATTTCAGATGATTAATCATATAACCTGTTACTGTTTTGTCCATTTGGATATTTAATATTATGTCATCTCATTCGTCGACATTATGCATAGCATGGTTATAATCTGGCTAAAATATTTATTGTTCCAACCATTCAATGCTACGTAGTATTGAAGAAAAATCCGATTTCTCTGTCGAAGTTTCGATGTTTGAGCTCTATTTTTCTAGTCCAGGTTGAATTCATACAGCAGTCTGAGTAATGCTCCTTCAGACTTCATCAAGAGAAGCAGTTGCATGCGCAAAGAGGGAGCTAGATCTTATAATATTCTTTTGTTTTTAGTTTATACATGCAACTGTTTCAATCTTTTGTTTTTATTCTTGGTATCAAATCCAAGATTAAAGTAACCATACGTTCTTTGGTCATCAGGTGACCGAGAGAATATTTTTTGTAAACGTACATCACTTGGCAGATTGGCAAGAGATATGGTATTGAACTTACTTTCTCTTGTTACATTGGAGAGAATAGGACTCTGAACCTTCCATTACCCTGTTCTTACTCGTCATTTGAGCAAAAGGCAGGCCGTTGAATTGCAACTTTGGGTGTACGGGTATATGTTCTTAGACAATAGAACTGCAAGATGCTACTCAAGTTCTTTTGGTAGCCTAAATATCTCATTGAGAATCGATGACATGTTTACTGAAAAGTTGAAGAACTACGAACCAGTATGAGAATGAATGTCACAAGGATATACGAGGTAAACAAGCTCTCGTTATTCCATAAATGATTTTCCAGGTATGTCATACTCTAAATCAATGTGAGACGAACTTTCATTACTTGGAAATAAATGCACGATATGACATAAATGAGAATGACAGGAATTCCTGCAAGTTATCGTAACTTTAAAGAAGAGATTAGTTAGGAACTAGACACAACCTATCCCTAGAGTGTTAGCTTTGCGGCTATGACATGTAAATAAAGTTCAAGACGCCGATCATAAACACTTGTTCTAGTTGCAACCGATTTTCACTATGTTGGGAAAGTCCCGATGTTAAATCACATGAACGACAATTGTTGATATAAAAAAAAAAAAAAAAAAAAAATAGACGAAGAAAATGAAAGAAACTAGAGGATATTGAAGCTATAAATCAACCTGTTTACACTCGTTACCGAAACTTGGAACCCAGAAAGTGGGGGAATAAAAGAGAAGAAAACATTCGGGGAACTTTGTTAATGCAACAGAACCTGGCAAGCGATGGGTTTCTGCCCCGGCTAGAGTTATTTACTAGCAAAACTAATTTATAAACAATTGCAGCTCGGTGAAACTCTCTCCTGTACATGGATTGAATACATTCATTCACGACGGAGATAGAACAGCAACCAGATATAACCTGTGTAATGGCGTCACCCCGTGCATGAAATTTGGGGCTGGCAAGATGAAAAAATTGCCATAGTAAGAGGCAAGTCACCACCATAGCCGATCAGTTTAGATGAGAGATCCGTCCAACCACCACCTAGTTGGTCTCCTTTTAGCCTGCTTCCTTTCTTCGTCCCTTTAGTCTGGGAAAACTTCATCCTTTTCGTCATCTCCTAAAGATAAGCGCTCTTTTCCCATGTTCCTCTTGATTGAAATTTGTAAAGCCTTCTCACCTGGTTTCTCTACATTATATGTACTTTTCGTTTTTCCTGCCGCGTGATGATCTCTGTCGTTGCTCTTTTCAATATCTTTGAACTGGTTTCTGGCAGATGCAAGCCTGTGGAAATTCATGGAATTCACCCCGACCAGGTTTCACCTCGTCAGGGTCACCCATGAATCCTTTTTGGCATGACTTTACTTTTTTTGAAAATGTTTCCCAATTCATCTGATGCCTAGCCATGAACAAAGCACTAAGCCTCTTAGCATTTGGCCTGATGGTCCGCTTGTGACCCATATACCTCCTATAAACGATAAAACAAAAAATGTAACACATGGTTAAGAAATCTCTCAAAATGAAAAGGATTAAATTTAATAAGAAACAAAATAACAAGTAGAAATAGTTGCACAAATTACAAATCTAATTTGACAATGACCATGATATCAAACTACACAAAAAATTTCTGAGATCTTTATACTAGGGTTTCAGTTGAAATAAATCTCTCCTCGTCACCGATGGATGTCAACGCAAGGTTATTCAGCTGGGAAGTCAACTAAACGAATATACACTAGACTACTAGACAATATCACAGTGTTTACTTGAGGATAGCAAGATCTTAATCTATAAGATTTATTAACCATTTTAAGATGCAAACTTACTGCAATTGGAATGATTTCACTGTTGAAAGTTTTTTAGTATACCAGTACTCAATTGAAGGATAGAAAATTATCAAATTTCCGCAAATCTAGCCAAAGTCTAAATTTGGGGAACAAGTTACGGGAGCAATTAGTATCCCCAATGTCACGTATACCTGCATTCAAAGGAGTTAAATCCCACAGAAACTAGTTTGAACTGGAAAGACAATGAATTTTCTAGCACAAGCAATTAGGAGTTACATAGACATCAAAATGCACAATGAAATATGGAACAGTTGATGGAGAGAAGATAAGATGTTTTGCTGTCTGTCTAGCACCTAGCAGAAATCCTCTTTTAAACATTTAGTAAAAGGAACAAAGGATAAGCAAACATAAGAAAGAAAATAAAGGACAAAAATACTTGAAACTTCAAAACAAAATAACTTCAAGTTAAAAAGACGACAGTACATTTGTTAATTAGTTCTGTCAAATGTTACAGCTTAGGCTTGCTCAAAATTTTCAAATGTGGTTGAACACTGTCATGCTTTTTTAAGTTTACCGTGATAGAGCAGTAATTACTGCACCAGCATTCTCCAAGATCAAATTTATACATAATTTACTGATCCCTAGTATCATTTTGGAAAATATATATATATATATATATATATATTTTTTTTTTTCATGCATTAGTTCAATTCCCAGAAAGGCTGATGTAATAGTGAAATAAATTTCTAACCTTCGACCTGCGAGAATCTTGGCCATATTCCCGTTATTATTAGTGACAAATACATCACTTTCGTCAGAGACAATGTAGTCAATTGCAGCAAGACGGGAGGAGAATGGAAGAAAAGGTTTCAGCTCCTCACTAGCAAGCATCTCCTTTGTGTAAAAATTTGGGAAGAGCTCTCTTAGTGGTCTCAAAGTCTCTTCCCCACCATATATTTCTCCAGAAGCAATGTAGAGATACGTGTCATTTGCAAAACCAAGTGCACGCAGCATCAAACCCACTTCATACGGAGTCAGTGGACATTTTCCTCGCTTTCGCTCTTCCTCGGCGCTTAAATCCTAAATGAATAATAAGAAAAATTACACCGGTATTCAAATTACAGTGTGGAGCCAATTGTGCCAACATCACCAGCATTGCACACTATATAATGGCAATTACAATGCAATGTCACATGAGCTTCATATAAATACAAAAGCACATATGACACATAAGACACAAGAGAATATAATATCTATCATAATTCTCGTTGAGATTAGTATGAATCAGAATTATAAAACAACAGCAATCTCACAGGTAATGTCGCCCATCGTTTCCTTATTTCAGCAAACTCATCTCTCTCTTTATCACCCCCGCCATAATAACACCCAGAAAATGCTAGCATATCAGGTTCAAACCTGTCATTAATGAGTGTCATCCGAAATCCAAAAACAACAACAGAACTTCAATCATACGCATCATGAAAGGATAGCAGTTCTTTAAGAAGAAAACAACTGATTGTGAAGATCATATTGGTACAATAAATGGATATAACCAGAAAGGGAAAATAACAAGACAAGCTACAAAATTCTAAATGTGAAAACTCATAATTCTGGTTATTATACAAGGTGTATTCTAAGGTAGTGTTAGTTTCCGCGCTTTGGTGCGCATTGGAAGGGTTTGACATGCATTCCCCATGACTGGTAAATGCAGATGAGAATGACATGGTCTTTCCATGGGTATCACAAACCCACAAAAAAGAAAAAAGGTTTTCCACCCTGAAAGGAAGAGGTGGCTTTCCCATTCCCAATCTCCAGTTCAACTATATAGTAAACTATGGTGGCGATTACTAGAATTCCATTCTGTGAAACAGACACTACCTATGATCCTGTAGGCAGAGATGGCCTTTACACACTCCTATCCTCCATGAACATTAGATTCAAGTTGAAATTTAAAAATATCAGCTCCCTTGTAAATTAATAGGCAATAGAGACAAACCTCAAGTGAACAGCAATGAAACGTTTTGCCATCTTTCGCATTCTCATAACAAGTTTCTGACCGAGTTCATGTATAGATTTTGTAAATTTAAGTGCATGATAATTAACACGGCAACGCAACTTTTGCAGCTCATCGTCAAGGTTACTTGAAAGTCTATAATCAAACTTTGTCAATTGCAAAACCTGCCAAATTGCGAAAGTATTAACTGCCATTCTGAAACAGACTACAGTGTTTTTACTAAGACAGATGGAGACAATGGATTTAGGATATCTTGTACACCACTGAATAAGATAACCATCAGATAATAGCAACGGGGTCTTACACGTCTCCTCAAGAGTATAGGCAAAACTTGTTCAATATAATATTCAGGTTCAGATTTCCTTGGCACACGCATGGTATATGGAGGCTTTTCCATGCTCCGCATGACTTTCTCAGGAACTCTCCGGACAATCGTCACATCTTTTGCAAGATAAGACATGAACCAATCGACATCAAAAATGTGGATAAAGTCACTGCATACAACATTAGTGTATTTAATGGGATGATAATTCAAAAGCCAATTTTCTACCAACACTAGAATGATATTCTTTTAAAGAGAAACAGAAAGTAATACAGAAAAGTTAATTGACGGAGCTAAAACCTTGTTAGAACCACATTACCTGTCATCCTTCCAATAGGAATGATGATCCAGCTCGGGTACAACTAAGGTAGCGTTAAGAATCCGGGCAACCACGACTGCATCTGTTATCTGATTGCAGGAAATAAGTTACTATTTTCAGCATTGACAAGACAAATAATTACTCAAGTAAAACAACAATGTGACTTACTCCTGTTCTTTGTTGGTTCAACCCCCCACTTGTTGCAATCAGCAAATACCCATTTGACGATCGCTCTTTCACAGCCGCTGAATTCGAAAGATAATTACTTCAAGTTGAAAACACGAACATAACAAGGGAAAATTGACAATGCAAACATGAAATATGGAAATCGAACTCACGAGCATAGCGAGGCCCTCTTTGACTGCACCCGGAGTAGAATTTCGAGTAGCTGGACTTCCAAACATCAATTGCCTCACGACCATTTCCATTCTGAAATTCAAAAACCCACAATTCTTTTTCAACTCATTTGAATTAAAAATCAAAACTTTGAAGAATTTTTAAATATTGAAAGATAAAACAGGAAAGAGGAGGAGCAGCGGTGCAGTACCCGCTTTGTGTAGAATGAACTTAATGAAGTGTTCATGACCAAGCGCTGGGAGTACCACTCGAGATCAGATGCCACGTGACCGGTGAAGAGCGAAATCAGGCCCAGCCCAAACAGCATCAGCCCACACACCAGCGACCACGACCACGACATCACCGTCTGCTTCCTCTCCTTCTGCGACAGCGACGGCGTCATTTTGGTGGCGATGGCGATGGCGGGGGCCGGGGCGGGTGATCTCAAGCTCAGCACGTGCTTCTTCTCGCCGCCATTGTTGAAGCCGTTCTGGTGGTGCTGCTGTAACAGAGCCAGCTTCGCTGTCGCCGGAGTCCAGCTGAACCGCCACGCCTTCACCATGCCCATCCAGAACAACCGCCCTCACTCTTCCAGCTTATTTACTGGAAATGCCATTCGCCCTCCGCGATCGGATTGCGGAAGCGCGCGCGGCAGAGTGCTGTTCGGGGAGAGGAGGCTGGAAAAAGAGGAAGGGAAGGTGGCGTAAATAATGGGAATGCGGGGGTTCGAAATCGAATATTGGTTCAATTTGGAGCGCAAACCCTAAACCTGTAGAGTGCGGGGTTTCAGGCAACAGTCACTGTGCAGCTTTTGAGATGTGTTGGAAGACACTGGAGACCTTTAGAGAGACAAACAAGAAAAGAGAGAGAGAGAGAGAGAGGAAGCGTGAAACTGCCTTTGATGAAGGAAGCTTGTAATTTTTCCCTTTATTATTTATTTTAGTCTATAGTTTATTTATTACTCAATAATATTTAACTTAGATTTGTCTTCCATTTTTGGAAATTATTAATAAGAAAATGGGCTATTCATTGCACCCTAATCTACTCATACGCTCCCTTTAAATTAGACCAGCTTATCACTCTGTTATCATTATGTATACGGGGACCCATAATTTACTAGGTTGAAAGTCCAAGCAAGATTTTAACGACACTACTTGTGACATATATTATTTTGGTTGTATATTTTTTCATCTTAATATTGTACATTTTAGAAGAAAAAGGTATACGTGGCATTCTCTAAAAATGGTTGACAAAAGTGTTATGTCTTCAAGTTTGTCTTCCCAATAATGAACTATTTATTTGTTTTATGCATATAAATGATTAAAAGATCTCTAAATTGAATAATTTTTAGTATATATGATATTTAGATGAGGACAAAGAAAATGAACAGTACCAATTATAATGTTCGGACAATAAAGGTTGGTTAAGCTTAGTAGTGGGGGGGGGACAAGCAATAGGGCTTAGGTTCGGTTCTTATTGGTTCAGTTTTTGGCCAAAACCGAAACTGAACCGAAATTTCGGTTTGGTTCAATTTTTTTCGGTTTTTTTTTTTTTTTTTGGTTCGGTTTCGGTTTTTTTTTTCTTCTTCTTCTTCATCTTCTTCTTCTTCCAAAAAATGCAAAACAACCATAAGATATGACATGTTTCCATCCCTCCAGGGATGGGCTCACGGTTTTTCAATATTCATGAGGGAAGTTACTAATTAATCTAAAAACATAAAGTCTCATAAAAGTCTCCAAAAATGAAAAATTTTGAAATATGAAATTTTAACATCTCCAACAATCATAACATAAGAATTCCAACTAGAATAGAATCAAAGACAATGAAAATAAACATTTAAAGCCCAACTAGAATCATCAATCAAGTTTAAGCCTTCAAAAAGTCCAAATTTAAACATCACAAAGTCAAATAAACCTTCAAGGTTTCATCACTTCATGTCTTGCACAAATAAAATCTTCCAAGTCCTCAAGCTCAAGCTCAACGCTTAGGCGGCTTAGGAGGCAACATAGCACATTTCCTTGAGCTTCCACTTGCCATTTCTACATACAAATAAAAAATAAAATAAAAAAAAAAAAAAAGGAACATGATGTAAAGTAAGCATGCAACATAGCATCTAATTAAAATAGTCTAACAAAACCAAATGCAATAAGTAAAATTACCTTTCTCAACTTCTTCACAAAACTCAATCTCCTCAATGGTTGGCTCATGATGTAATGCTACAAGAATTGACCTAAGCCAATTTTGTGTACATATCAAAGCCTCCACCATTTTTGGACTCAAAGAACTACGATATGGATCAATTATTTGTCCACTTGTGCTAAAGGAGGATTCCGGAGCAATGGTTGATACGAGAATAGCTAAAATCTCTTTTGCAACTCATGCCAAAATAAGATTCTTAGAAAGCCCATTCACCCTCCACCAATTCAAGATATCAAAGTTTGTCTCTTCTTCCCCTTCATTAGGGTCCGAAAGATACCTATCCAAATCATTGTGTACAATACAAACTCTCTTTGCTTTTCTCATTTCACTTTTCTCTTTCAACCTTCTTTCAATCTCTGTCATGCTTGATAAGGATCTCCACTTGTAGTTGCCGATTGAGAAATACCACTACTACTTGTGCTTTGTTGTGTATCAAAAGATAATTCTTCATGAATCTTGTAAAGATCAAACAACAAATCTTTCACGGCGTTGGTTGCAATTTCAACTTTTTTCTTGTCCTCGCCATATAGTATCTCATAATAATCAACCACCTTCTCCAATTTATGGCAAGGTTCAAGCACAAGTGCAACAAAAACATATTGATTCATATCCTCAATTGAACCCCAATATTTGTCATATTTTTCTCGCATCAACATGGAGATCATAGACAAGAATTCATTATCTTTGTTTTCAAGGATGAGACTTTTGATCTTAAACAAATCATCAAAAGTAGTATGAATTGTTGGAGTATTAGAACAACACACTTTTAAAGTGACTTCATAGAAAGGTCTCAAAAAGGATGCAAATATTCTCGCCTCACTCCAATCATAAGTCGAAGGTGGCCTTTGATGCACTTGACTTCATCTAATTAAGAATCAAAGGTAAGATATGGATTGCTTTGGAAAAGTTACGGGTACATCATTGATTAAGAAGCAAAGATAAGATACAAACCACTTACTATGGTCTCCTAGAATCTAGATTGCTTTGGAAATGGTAAAATAAGTAACCATATCTTGTGCATAACATAGTAAATTATAAGTTCTAGGGTTACATATCTTGTGCAAGGTCTATGACTAAACAACAAGCATATTTATAGAAAATTATGACTATCTTGTGGGTTCATAAAAACAAGGTCTATGACTATAATCATATCTTGAGGGTTCATAAACAGTGTTTACACCAATAAAACTAAAATAAATAACCATATCTTGTGCAAGGTCTATGACTATAATCATCAAAAGATACAAAACATATAAGATGGATTAAACTAGTTATTTACACTCTCAGACACAACAAACAAGTAATCTGCATTATGCAACTCATAAGTCATAAAGATGCAATCTGGTTACTTAATTACATGTTGCTTAACTGAGAATGAGGAGAACCCTAATATAATTGAGGAAGCTACTCTTCCCCCTTAAAATTAGTTTATTATCATATTGCTTAACTGAAAGCTGCACCTGCAGAACCAAATCCAGGCTCCAACAACATACCCAAAATAAATTAATTAATCAAACCCTATGTACTCTCACAAATTCATCATACCTTAACTAATAGTCTAATAGTGTTCATAAATGAAGTTACTTAACCAAATCCAGCATACCCAAAACAAATTGTAAAACCATGAAATTGAAAAGCTACAGATCAGATTCATCAAAACCAACGAAATTAAAAAAAAAAAAAAATCTGCAAAACACATCAGGGGGTGAGAGACTAACCTTGCAAAGGAGGGAATTTGTGGGTCGAGACTCGAGACTCCAAACGGCGAGAGGAAGTCGTGGGTCGCAGGTCATTAGTCACGGGGGTGAGAGACTGAGAGTAAGACAACGACGGCGATATGTGAGACAGGTCACAGGTTGCTGGGAAGGAAGAAGGAAGAAGACAAAGTGGAAGAGCGGCAAAACTTAGCTAGGAATGAGATGTCCAGAGTGAGAGAGTACGTACATAGGAGAGGGATAAGAGAAAAGGAATGGGTTCGGTTCTGTTTAGTGTTTAGGGCTTCAAAGTTCAGAGACTGAAGAGAAAGGTAGGCACCAGGTGCCGCGATAAATTGGACTGAACGACACCGTTCAAGGGAAAAAAAATATTTATTTATAAAGGGAAAAAAAATATTTATTTATAATTAAATATGAAACGATGTCGTTTTGCCTTACTTCGGTTCGGTTCGGTTCTGTCTGATTTCCGAACTCTAGAAACCGAACCAAATTGAACCAGATTCGGTTTGGTCTGGTTATACACTTTCGGTTCGGTTTTTTCGGCCTCGGTTTAGTATTCGGTTTTCGATTTTTTGAACCCACCCCTAACAGGCAAGTCCTCTCATTTGAGAGACATAATCATTATTCTTACATAATTTGATAAATTTAGTGTAGATTATATATTATTTTTGGTAAATTGGGAATATCATTTCCAAGGCAAGGATGCCAAGATTACAAACAAAGCCTACACCGAGGGAAGCAACAAACACCGAAACACATAACAGAACTAGCAATGTAGGAGGGTACATGGAAGACAGACGATGCATTTAATGCAAACGTCGCATCCTACAATGCGGAAACAAAATTAAGGTAGACATGGCAAGCCATCTTTGTTCAGGATATGAACCAACGAAGATGAAGGTCGATTGACCCATGAAACATCGCACATCTCCGGGAATCTCGCCGACGCAACCCAAGACCAGCGACAGTCCTGGAAAGCATCCTCAAGATGTTTGACTTTCGCCAAAGTTGGGTAGGCTTCCCAGCTACCATTTTCCAAAGAATCTCTCAAGCATGAAATAGATTCAAACGAATCAGATTCTAATATGACCCAAATATCCCAGAGAGAGACCTAACTGACAACCATGAAGAAGGGCCAACGCTTCTGCTTGTGCAACATAACCAGCCTTAATGGTGAACCTGGCTGCCGCTAGAAACCCCCTCTCAGCATCCTGCATCACCACCCATGTATACCCATCGCCATTTGAAGCACTCCAACTTGCATCAACATTAATTTTAATGTACGGGGAGGGGGGGAGTCCATGTTGTCAGCTGATCAGTAACCACAGAGAAGGAAGACTGAGGATTTGAAGGACAACATGTGGCATCAAATAAAGCACTTGTCGACATAGAGATGGCAAATAGAACTTGAGTAGGATTGATATCCACTTGATTGAAAATGCGATTACACCTAGCTTTCCAAATGTGCCAGCACGTGAATGCGGCATAGGAGAGCAACCATCCCTTATCAAGATGAGACCTCGAATAAGATACTAAGAGGGAAAGAATCCATTGAACCCAAATGAAGTTCCAATTCCTGTCAACTCTGTAGTTTAACTGCCCACCAAACCAAATTGTAGCCACCCATGGTCATAAAAGAAAAATATGTTCCACAGATTCCTCAGAGTTGTTGCAGATGGGGCATATTAGGGAGGGGGAAGACTTCCTCTTGAACAGGTCAGCCATGGAAAGGAGTGCCCTATGGACATATTTCCATATGAAATTTTGAATTTTAGGGGGAACATGTAGCCTCAAATGCACTTCCAAACCTGATCAGGAACCATATGGGATGAGGGAGGTCGTAGGCCCGTTGGGTTAATTGACCTCGAGTGAGCCTAGTGATATCTGGACTTAACCGAATACCGCCCACGCTTATCGAAAGGCCAAACAAGTCAATCATTTTTTTAATTATCCCTAGTAGAGGTCTCAGAGATTGCAGATTGATCCTCCACCGATAAAAAGGCCTTAGGAAATCGAAATCCCAAGTTCCGGAACTTGGACAAATTCACGACTCCACTCTAGTATTCCTTGAGACCAACACCTCACACCTTGGTATCGGGCTAACAAAGAGTACGTGTTTTGATGACTTTTTGTAGGAAAGAAAAGATGGTTGTTGCGGCCTTTACGGAGTGGATCCTTGTCAGAGAATAACATTAACAAGGTGAACGGCAAGGAATAGGATCCTCTCATGATCTGGAAGATCAATAAATTGTGTTTGTTTATCGTATATCATACGATTAGAAATTATTTTTAATTTTTAATTTAAAACTAAATATAAATAATACCTAACAAAAATTGGTCGCACGATGTACGATAAACGGACACGATTGATTGATCAACCGAATCCTCCACAAAGAGGATCCTTGTCGGAACGGCAAAGGCAATGGTAACTCCGTTTTGGGTTTCCGAAAGGTTCCGTTATGGATTACTGAAAGGTAGAGTTGGGGTATTGGGTAAAATAGGAATACCATAATTAATACCTGCAAATCCATGTTGGGTTGTCATCAAATGAATTTTATGAATTGACCAAGACATAGGCCTATAATCAAAAGATTTTTTTTATATTTTATTTTTTATATTTTATTTATTTTAGTATCATTTGAATTCGTTAGCATGTGTGATAATACCACCCTGAACTTTTAATTCAATTTTTTACCACCTAGATTGTTTTAACTGATGAAATCTATCACTTTCGTTAATTTTTACCACTTGAAGTCACTATGTATATTTTATGTACATATATGCATGACAATAAACGTGGAACCCAGCAAACTAAAGAAAATCACTTGCACTTAAGAATGAAGGGTTTACATTGTTTGTATCTTGATATGTGGATATGCACTATCGTTTTTGCAATGATAGAAGGGTTCTAGATTTTTCCTCCAAGCACCAAAGTTGAGCCACACATATATAGGCACCAATTGGTTTTGAGATTTTATTTATTTATTTATTATTATTTTTACTTTTAGTGCTTTTAGACGACTAACTTTAGGATTTCATACAATGCATATGCATTATAAAAATATGAAGATATTTTGGGTACTCTGAAAAGTTATTTTACACTCTAAACATATAAAAATAAATAATAAAAAAAACAAAATAAATTTAGAAGGAGTGCATAACGACTTTTTGGAGTATCAATAACCCGCCCTAAAAACTAGTGGACTAAAAAATGGTTATTGGTATAACTTTTTACCAATAGTCTAAATTTTTTTGGTACTTCAAAATTCCTCCTCTAAACATAATATTAGGACATTGCATGGTCGGAAAATAATAGGAGAAGAAATTGATTCCTTTATCTAAAGTAGCAAATAAAAATGTCTTTTGGTGAAAGGTGGGTTTTAGCTTAGATGGGTTTTTAGAAAAAAAAAAAAAAATAATGATTGAACATTATTTAAAATGCAAATTACATATATCTATTCATATTTTTAATCAAATTAGTAGAAAAATTATTCTCTGTTACCGGTCCAAATATTCGTGCACGATTGACAATCCTTACTATACAAATTTGTAGCATATTTGTTGAAATTGTTTGTGATACATAAATTAAGGCCATTTATATCTTAGAATGGCTAAAAACAACTTTAGATAAGCCAAAGCATTTCATAGTGGATAAGATAAAGTTAAATCATTTGCAAGTATATATCATCATAATCCTTTTAGAAGGCACTATTTGGATCTAGTGATATTCTTATTTATTTGTAAATTATAAACAAGAAATCTCGAGTTTAATTTCATAAATAACAAATTTGATACCTAATTATATCTGATCTAATGTATATAGTTTACCTATATATATTGTACATGAGGCAGATTTGCTAATCTGGGAGGCCGCACCTTCAAGTCAACCAACTTTTACAAGACGGTTACGAGTTTTTGCATTCTGATTGTCTTATTCATAGTTGACTTTCAAATCAAGCAAAAGGTTTTTAATGGTTGGCTATAAGGACACAACACAGCTATAACATATATCACAAAAATGGTGTCCATATTATATATATATATATACAAGGATTAGGATCAAGGGATAAACTTTTTGACAATTTCTTTTACTTATTTCTAGCCTTTAGAACTTGTAATGTCACCCTTAATTAGAACTCTTGGATGTTACAAGTTCTAAAGTTAACCCCTAATTTTAGTACAAATATTTGTTTATCTCGTGAAGATTCAAGAGATCGATAACTTAATTTGTTTTTATGTGCGTTAAATTACGTATCAATCGAATCAGAGCAACAAAATAGTGAATTGTGTGACAAGCAATGTATTTATGACTCTCTCTCACGTTCTTGAGGAGTCTCCCATCCTCGAATTTCACGTTAAATTAGTTTTTTTTTTCTTCTAGTTTAAATTTATTTTGTGACGTGTTTCTTATTAATTTAGATTATTATTTTATTATGAATTATAATCCACATCATTTGCCCGTTCATCCTAACCCTATATGGAATTGCCGGCCCCAGCTCTGAATCATCATTTAACATTTATGCATCTCTGTTCATACATGTACTGTTCCATTTAAAGCTTCTTCAATAGCAGCCAGCTAACTCAGCGCTGAGAGTTAGGTTGCTTCTGCAGAGAGCAAGAGTGAGTAAACAGTGGACATGGTGGGTTAAAAATTGCTCTGTAAATTGACCATCGCAATCTCTCTACTCATTCCCCTATCTTGTTTTCAATATAGGTATGGATTCATTCTTTTTTATATGACAATGTGACATTATTTTACTAGTATGAATGTCATAATTTGAACTGTTGGTTCTCTTTATTGTCATATAAAGATCTGGAAAAATACCTTTATTTTAAAGACTATTTAGTCATTCATATGAATAAGTAAGCTGACAATTAATCATGATGATTACTTGTTGTGACAAACGTTGATTTGTTCGACAAATATGAATGGCTAAATGGTTTATAAATAATATAAATGGCCCACCCCTTCCTTAGTGTAGATAATATCGTTTGTTAAAAAAAAAATAAAAAACTTTATTGTCCATAATTATATTTTGTGATAGAAGGCAAAAATATCTTTTCATCATCTGTTAGTTGACAAAGAGAGTTTCATTAATTTGTAGTTTAGATAAACACTCCATACAGCCAGAGGGTAGTGCTATGACACACCCTTGTCAATTTTCATGCATTGATCTTCTTTAAATCATTCGATTCGATAACGACAAATTAAAAATGGTGTGTGAGATATAATGGGCATGTGGATAGCACCACCACAGCCAAAAATATGGAACTTCCAAACCAAATGGTTGGCCTGATGTGAATGTATGGGCTGAATAACTTTGTGACAAGTGCATGGGCTCTTAAGCCTCTGAGGCCCAATCATGGTAAAAAGGTGTTTCTATTGTGCACTTCTTTGATGGAGCTGAAGATCAAGTGATTATTGCTTTCGGTTTTTTGTAGGATGGCGAAGCGAAAAAATTTTGACTAATTTTATAGGCCTTTCTCAGCTGAACAACACATTCAATCAGCGTAATATGGAGCCTTTTTTATATATACAAAATGATGAGATAGTTTTGCTAAACTCGTTCAAATTACGGAGAGGGAAGATTCGTACTTGGATGCAAAAGGTGGAACACACTGTTGTAGCCAACATAGTTAAATATATGTTTGAATTAGGGAAACGCTTTTCACACACTTTATTTTATCTGTCTCTTGATTTTCTTTGAATTATTCAAACTAATAGCAAAAAATAAACAAGAATGTGTAGAGGAAGAGTAAAAGAGTATTGAAATCACTTCCCCAAAATTATGCCGAGCAAACAAAAAATGGTTAATAATGATAGTAATTCTTAAACTTATATCCGTGTTTCACTTTGATAATTCAATTTACTTTTGTTTAGGCAAGTTTTATATGCGTATTTGAGACCAAGAAGTTGAGTCTTAAACCTTGAAAAACGAAATTAAACCTTCAATCCAATTAATCTTGGTGAACCACCAAGTTGGTATTTGATATTTTTCGTGCCAACCAAAATTGTCTTTGTCATGCATGACTAGTCTTTATGGATGGTTCGCTTAAGACACTCAAGTCCCCTTCTTGGAAAAGCTTACTGGAGTAAGTATCTCCCCTTAGTTTTCTTTTCACTCTTTTTCATTGTTAATTAATTAATAATAGACGTCTACGCTCTTAACCACTCGAACTATAAGCGTTTTTAGATTTTATGCGCAACTCATACATAAAATGTGAGTTGACACAAGCACTATGTCAACAAAGAAAGAAAAAAAAGTGATTTCGACACTCAATGTTTCTCTTCTTACACATCCTTGTTTATTTACAACATTTGAATTGAATAGTTTAAAAAAAAGTCAAGTGACAAAAATAAACATGAGTACAACCAGATCAAACAAAAGTGTGCAAATATTATTTTCCAAAAAATCATATTGAAAGATATATATAGATTTGTGTTTTACACCTCCGAAGAAAATTAAAACTTAACCATAAAATCAATTGAAAATATCAAAACGGCATGAGGCTTAGGCTAGGACTAATAATAACGAAAGAAAAAAAAGCACCAGACAAATGAAAACGATGCCGACTTTGGGATCATGTTTGATAGCAATAATGACCAATACAAATGATTCAAAGTGGGTTATTTAAGTGTACTCGCGTCATCCCTCATATATAATGAACTTGAAATATTGTCTTCCGAAAGCGAAACTAAAGAAAACGAAGGGAGACCTTCAGGCCACCAAGAAAACAAAACAAATAGATATCCCTTAATTAATTAAATCATTCTTATGTATGCACACTCAATCTTCAAGCATGAGTCTTGCTTACCTAAGATTTTCATTTTGAGGTTCCGTAAGCTTTTGAAACTTCATTTTGCTATTTAAATTTAATTTGGCTAACCAGTTAGTTGCAAGATGATGCTCTCTATGAACATACTACACATTATAATTTCAGTTCTCTATGATCAAACTTTTGCACCCTGAGACAAGATCATAGAGAGAATGATTATTAAGGTTAGGCGAACCATGAAAAAGAGAGACCACCAAAGTAGAATCAACCTTCATAATAAGATGAGAGAAATTTTTAGCTTAAGCTATCTTCAACCCATAAAACAAAACCCAAAGCTCAACATGGAGAACTTTCCCAACTCTTTTTTTAACAATAAAATCAGTGATCTAGTAACCGTGCTAATCTCTAATTAATCATTCACTTCCAATCGGCCCGTTAAAACCAGTGTTGTAAAAAAGGGCCTAGGCGCTAGGCGGTGGCGACCTGAGGTGTTTTCTTGCAAATCGGTTGGAAAAATCGGCTAGGCTCTAGACGGCCTTAGGCGGCGCCTAGGCAAGCTAGGCGGTGCTAGGCGGCTAGGCGGATTTTTTATTTTTTTTTGTATGTAAATCCTATCTACATTACTATATTCCCTTATTTTCCTCCTATTTTGTATTTTATGTGGTTTTAAATTGTGAACTTATTGTACATGTGTCATCCTACAATACTCCTCACTATGGTTATATGACATATATGCTTAATGTGTTTTTAAATTTTGGACTTGTTGGATACTCTTTTTGCATTTTATCATTTTTTTATTATCTTATCCATAGATTTCATACAAGTATAATTTTTTTTTAAGTATCAATATGCACTTATTTAGAAATTTACCTAAATCCGCTTAGGCGCTAGCTCGCCGTCCGACTAGCACCTAACTTTTGTTAGAACATTGGTTAGAACCAAGCCTCCAAAATAATGCATATATCGTATACTTATTTACAATAAAAAAGATTTAATTAACTTAAGAATGGAGCCGATTGGCAAGGGATTTGGTAAACTTTCAGAAAATGATTATGAAAACAAATTCTTATGTCCTAAGCAGATAAAATCTTGAGTCTACCATTGTTGCAAAATGAAGATTGAGTGTTACTGTACCAAATGCTCTGATATCGAGGGCTTTGAAGCAGAAGCTAGAAAATAAGGAATTAATTTTTGAAGGGTAATGCTAGAGAGACTAAATTTGAGGATAAAGTTTTGAAAACTAAAGGACATGAAAGTTGATTGGTTTATTACTTAAATGCCGATAAATGTGCTTATTTTTATTGGTGACATATCATTTAGTTTGCATATTTAATCTCTCTAGCATTACTCATTTTTGAATAAAAGAAAACCATATATTTTAATCACTCATGAATCATGAACGTATTGTTGGCGTAAGTCAGTTTAGAATATATCACCAATATTGTTCTAACTTAATCAATTAATATTGAATGTTGGAATTTATTGCCAAAGCTTCAATAATATTAGAAGTGAAATCTCACATATAAGTTGTACATTATTTGTTATATTTTCAATATGAGACTCTATTCATCAACATATATGTCATGGCTCATGAGGTTGGACCCCAAACAAATATTAAAACCATGAGGTATTTCTTGACTGTTGAACATTAGTTTTGACCACCAGTCCTTTTCTCTCGTTTGAATTTACTTGGAAAAAACTTTCTGCATGATCAGTTCATACAATTGCTGAATGATCTGTCCTAAGATGAAGACATTGTCATAGTTTAAGTATAACAAGTTAAACCCAAACCAAACGCTCACTAGAAAATGATTTCTCTACACTCATACTCAATCATTTTACTTCAAATCACCAAATTTGGTCAACAAATAGAGTACTTTAAACTGATCAACTAACCTGACCTACACTTCAAGTTTCTAAAGCATATCCTATTTTCTTAATTTCCCCCAGATAAACAAAACCCAGAACCCACAAATCATTACCAACCCAGACAAAAGATGCCCATTTTTAATCAAGCAATGATTTTGAAAAAAAAATAAAGAAAAAAAGGATTAGTCAAAGTAATTATTGGTTAACAGAAAACAGACCTAGTGGATTACCCATCATTTACTCTCGAAAGTCAGAATCTCCAACTCAAATACAAGCAAGGAAGAATCTTGTTAACTTATCTTTCCACCATCATTTGAATTTCGAGTGCTCTTTTCCCATCGATCCTACCTATAAGCCCCCAAACTTTCGACGATTTCTATATATTCAAATTAAAATATTCATCGATCAATTTTTTTGTGTGTTTTATATAATTCATTTCTTTATCCAAATCCTTTCCATCGATCAATAAATTAGCCTATGCGTTCTCTTCCCTCTTCTGCAATCCCAGGATAACTAACACAACTGAAAAACCAAACCATGTTCCCATATTTCAGGTACAACTCTTCTTCTTCTTCATATGCCTCTGCTTCCTCTGTTTTTCCCGCCCTTCCTTTCCCGCCAGAATTTTACCGGAATCAGTAACTGTATTAACCGCCGCATCCGACGTCCACAACGCCACATGGCACGACTTCTCAAGGTTTCTAGACGCCGGGAAAGGAAGCCTAGTCAGTGGCATGTCCGAGCTTAAGAACTACTTCCACCGTTTTGGCTACTTACCCAATTCCAACTTCACTGATTTTTTTGACATAGAATTTGAGTCCGCCTTGACGCTATACCAGTCCAAGCTGAGCCTGCCCATCACAGGCAAGCTGGACACGGACACCATCTCGGCGATCATTTCACCGAGGTGTGGTGTCAGTGACACATCGCAACATACGGCCCTACATGCGACGCGTCACTTCGCCTACTTCTACGGCAAGCCGAGGTGGGCGCGCCCTTCCCCCGTATCGCTCACATACGCTTTCTCCCCCAATCACATGGTCAGTTATCTGAACCCATCAGATGTTCGTGACATTTTTCACCGCGCTTTTTCGCGGTGGTCGGCGGTGATCCCTGTGAACTTCACTGAGACCGACGACTACGCTTCCGCGGATATCAAAATAGGGTTTTACCGCGGCGACCACGGTGACGGGGAGCCGTTCGACGGGGTGTTGGGGGTGCTGGGGCATGCTTTTTCGCCCGAGAACGGGAGGTTCCACCTGGACGCGGCGGAATCGTGGGCCGTTGATTTCAAAACGGATAAGTCAAAGGTGGCGATTGATTTGGAATCGGTGGCGACTCATGAGATAGGGCATGTACTCGGGCTGGCTCACACCTCGGTCAAGGAGGCCGTTATGTACCCGAGCCTGAGTCCTCGGACCAAGAAGGTGGACCTCAAGATTGATGACGTGGAAGGTGTCCAAGCTTTGTATGGGTCAAACCCTAATTTCAAGTTTAGCTCATTGCAGAGTGAAAATTCTTACAATCATGCGGTTTCTTTGGAGTCAAGGTCTTCCTCTAAGTGGTCCATTTTTTTAACACTCACCACCACTTTGGTATTGCTCTTACGCCTTTATTTGGCCATCTGAGAATGATTGGTAGCCTCCAATTTCTTTTTTTAACCTTTTTTTTTTTTAATTTTTAAATTGGTTGAAAATTTTTATACTTGTATTCTTTGTAGTGAAATTGTAGGGACAAAATACTAATAGAAAGTTAAAAAGAATTCTTTCTATATCATCCTTATGTGTTTGGTTTGGGAATATGGTGACGTATGGATTTTATTTCGGCGGAAACGGTAAAACACACTTTTTACTTTTTTCTTTTTGTAAACTCTTATTTATTTATGACTGTTTAGGTTGAATGAATCAAAAGAAAATCAAGAGACATAATTAAAATGGGTATGTATAAGCAAAAAAGATTGGTATGGGAATCATTTCCTAAGCTTTTTATATGTAGGCTTTTTGTCTATAAAAGAAGGCAGAAGGGAAAACCCCAAAAGGATAATGACAATGAGAAGTCAAAGGTTGTGTCTAATTAAGCTGAGGGCTGATCAATCCTAGCTAGCGGGAATGTTTTGTGAGATGGAAATCCGATGCTACCAACCCAACTTCTGTGATGCATGCAATTTCCGGGCACTGCAAAGAATATGCTTGACCTATAAAAGGGGAGGAATTACAGGTATCACTTACATCGCAAGATAGGTAATTGTACCAGTCTCTCGCAGAGCAAGTCAGACGGAACATCTAACGTGCATGGGAGGATATATAAGCTTGGTCGATAAAATAAATAAATAAATAAAATCAATTCAGTTCACTCACATATAAAAAGATTAAAAAAAAAAAAAAAAAAAAAAAAAACAATGTCAAACTGGACTTTCACTTGTAAGTGAGAGATCTTAAGTCGATTCTCACCAAAGGAGAATTTGAACTGCATTATTGCTAGCCCATTATGAAGTTAAGCCCACTCCCTCCCATTAGTATAGATAATATCATTTGGTCAAAATAAAAAGTCTACCTAACACCCAATATGTACACTTAGGACGAAGACCCATTTTGATATTGCTTTTTTTCACCAAAATCTACTTCACTTTAAGGTTAAGTAGTAAAAAAATGTTTGCTAAAAATAAATATCTTACTTATTTTAAAAGCAATAGCCTCCAAACAATAACTTTTAAAAGCAACATGTAGGATACTTTTTAAAGCTGCTTTAATAAAAAGCGAAGTTAAGCCTTTAATAAATATTTTTAATTATTGTAATACGCTCATTATTTTTAAAAATAACATTATTTATCTTTCTAGACACATTTTATCTTTGGAAAACAAAGACATCACACCCTCCATATACCACTACAAACCCTAATCTTTTATGCACCACCTATTGCCAGTGCCACCACTAATGTTGCCACCGCCACCACAACTACAACCACCACCACAACTATACCTGCCACAATACCACCATAACCACAACTGCCACTACCATCGTTGCAGCCACTGCTGCTGCCACCACCACTATAAACACCACTACCACCACAGCCACAACTGCCACCATCATCACCGATATTGTCGCCTCCCCTATCACCATTGCTACCTCTGTAGCCCAACCACCACACCTCTTTATTGGCACCACCATGACCATCATCACAACCATTGCCTTCGTCACCATATCATTATCATCACCCATACTATCAAGTCTATTTTCTCATTATATACAATTGTATTCTTTTTTATTAAAATTTACCTAACGCTTTTACAGTGCTTTTCATACTCACAACACTTTTAAAAATACAGTTTATCAAATGGTCAACTACTTTATTTTGCAGCTGATTATTCTTAAAGCACAGTAGGAGTAGTTTTTTTTTTTTTAAAAAAAAGCATAACAATCCCAAACTAACCCAAAGGCAGAGATTTGTATGAATAGGGACATTCTAAAACAACAAAGTCACAAACTAAAAATCTAAATAATTTACTAAAAAAAATACTTATTTATTAATCCATAAGATTTTGCATACAACAACATATTACAATTTCCCTTGACTCGTTTTCATACTTAGAAAGCGTGCATGACAACTTCATATCAGTACCATCAAATATCTCTTTCTATAAACATAACCATGTTATCATTTATTCATTGATATCCGATCCGATTTCTCAATCGATTCTTTAGAAATTTCATGACCGAAATGCTTTTTCAACATTGGCAGTAGCAACTAGAATAGTTAATATTAATGTCAAAAGCAAGTAAACTAGCAACACACCTTACTAATGTCACAAACATGTACGTTTACAATAAAATAAAAATAAACAGAATAAAAACAAACTAAGGGGGCCAAAGTAGCTCTATCCTCGCGTACCCTGCTCTAAATATAGTTTAGAATAAGTTCAATGACTGATTTGGACCAAAAACTAGTAACGGTAGATTGATCACTTATCATATTCTAGAAAAAGAGGGTATATTACTATTGTTTGAATACACTCCCTTATGTGAGAATGTGAGGACAAAATCCCACATAGGTGAGGGACTAAACCATGCAAGGGTTTGTAAGAGGTTAGACTTCTCCTCGTATTGTCAATTAATTTTATGGTGGAACCTCAACTTTCTTCATTGTATTAAAGCAGGTTGCCCTTCATGTGCAGCCCAACAACCATACACGCTTCATGTCACCCACGTATTAGGCTGGAAAATTTGCCACATGTGAGGGGCCATGTGGGAATGTTGGTGAGTAATTGGCTATATACTTTGCCTATTAATGATCCTCAAGTGTTGTAAGGATCTTAGTAATTGGCTTGCCTATTAATGATCTTAGTAGCTGAGCTATATAATTTGCCTAGTGAAAGTCGGTGAGCATGTTAGGCAAGGTACGTTTCCAGGTATAATGGACAACATTATATGGGCAATGCCATGTCCAACATCAGGTTGGATATGTCTGAAAGGGTTGTCATATGGGTGATTAGGTATAAAGGTAGCATATGATACTAGACAAGTAACTTCCCCACAAAACATACCTAAGCATGAGTTAATTCAATTTGTCACATGTTTTAACTTGCATTAGTACACTCGTGTTCGAGAACAATAATGTCATCTAAACACTAATCTTAAATCAGGGACGACGCCAAACGACATTGTTCAATCCTAGGATTTTCTAAATTTTTCGACTTGGCTTAGGGAGCTTGGTTGTGTGGTTGTAGCATGAGCTGCATGCTCAAGTGCTGGCCTTTTAGGTCATGGCCTCATTTTGGACAAGTGTCAAACCTTGGAGCAGTTATCTTGATTTTTTAGCAGGAACTGTTGCTAAATCTTCAACAGTCAAGTTTTGTTCTTCCTTTGTTGCACTATTTCATGTTGATTATGTGGAAATAAAGTTAAAGAGTCTGAGAAAGAGTTAATAGAAGTTGTTAGAAGTTGGTGACAATGTTATATTGTTTCAAACCCTTGTGGGTTCCTTATCACTTAGTACTGCAGTGTAGTGGTACTTCTTTGCTAGTAAGTGAGAGGTTTTGGGTTTGTTTCTTGCAAAAAGCGATTTCAAACCAAATTATTATGGCTAGCCCATTATGAGATTTAACGCATTCCTCTATCCCTTAATGTAAATTATACCGAACTACAAAACTTGTCGGTGTCTGCAAATAAAGATTTTTATATTTGCTTTCTAAAGATCTTAAATCCTACGTGGTAATTTTTTTTTTTTAAATTTTTAACCAACGATATTACTTACACTAAGAGATTGGGGGTGGAGGAGTGGGTTAAGCCTTACAGCTCACACTGAGCTAGCCATAATAATGTGTTTCAAATTCGTCTTTTGCGAGAGTTGAACCTGAAAAAATTCTTACTTATAAGTGAATAGAAATATCACAAGACTGTAGTACTAAGTGGCTCATATGTGGTAATTTTACATATAAACAGAAACCGAAATTGAAAATAAACAGACTTTCTCTATTTCCCATTGATTTATCGTAAACCCAACCAAGACAAAAGAAACCGAGCCCAACAAATATTTGCCAAAAGCCCAGACCAATAGGCATCAAGAAGCACATCTATTCACTCTCACGGAGCTTGTGCTGCTAAAACCCTAAACCCTTTTGACATCATTTTTCAGATCAGATCTCATCTGCTTATTCACATCATCACCGCAAGCCCCTGCAATGGCTTCAGCCTGCAGGCAATTCGCCAACAGAGCTTCCCTATCGTCCATCCGATCCGCCGTCAGATCCAGCGTCCCAAAATCTTCCGCTTCACGCTTCCCTCTCCCCACCGCCTCCTCTCCCTCCTCCGCCCCTCTTCGACGTTTCTCGCTCTCCAGGTTTGCGTTTTATCTGGGTTTTCATTTTAATGCTTTTTAAATTCATAATTTGTGGTTTTTAACCATTGAGTTTGGATTGTTGCTGCGCGTTTTATTTGGGGCAGGCCTCCGGGTGCGTTGGGATGCGTTCAGTCACTACTTCCACTCCACAGCGCGGTGGCGGCGGCGAGGTTGACGTCGTCGCTGAGCACTACATCGAGGAGCTGCCGAGCGCTCTCACAGGGTACTCTCTGCTGCACCTCTCCCGGCCTCTAATAAAAATTTTGCTTTCTTTTCTGTGAGTCACTTTTGCTTTTATCACATTTGTAATAATTGTATTTATTTCCATTCCATGTCTTTGTTTTCGTGTTTGCTCACTTGGGTTCTCCTCAAAACTTGAGCTTTGCATTGTTGTTTCTGTTGAGTGTTGCATCTGAACAGGCTTGATTGATTAGTAATTCCCCTTTTGTAATGCATTTTTGTGTCCAGTGGAACCCGAATAGGAAATTTAACTTATAGAATGCCCCTTGGACATTTTCGGAGATAATTACGGTCTAGATAGGAGTTACACAATTTTGGGTAACCCAAAATTGTTGCGTCGTTGAAATGAGCACTCTCTGTGTAAGATTGGCACATCAGGTTTCCTTTAGAGGTTCCTGGATGTTCAATGAGGCCGTAGTTTTGATAATAAGAAAATTTAAGGAATGAAAACGAGGGTGGATGTGCTTTTGATAGGGATGTTATCTGACTGGAATATTTGGTTCCTGCAGGCACATAATGTCCATTATGCTTGAACCTGCTAGTTAAGGCTTGCTGCGTCATTACCAAGTACGAAACTATGAATTTTCCTCAAAAACCTTAAAAATGCTTAACTATGTTAGTTTGGAGGCTTGTATTTCAGTCTTTCGTTTGATTTGGTCAGTTTTTATGATTGTACCGGCACTTACCACATTTTGTTTTCTGTGTCCACAATCTGTTTTGCTGGTTTAGTTTGATAATCTGTAGATTAGGAATGTCCAACGATTCATATGGGTTACTATTATGATGAAATGTTTTCCACTGGGCTGTAGTACACTTAATTGATCATATTTTGGCCATATTACGACAATATATTTTGAGTTTGAAAGTGAGCGTATTGGGTTAATGTCTTGAAAACCGTAGCTAATGCAAGTGTAATGGTAATATGGCAAGAAGATATGATTGTATGGAGATAACAAAAGAAAACTTAAAAGTACAAACACTTTGGCTTAAGTTTGTTGAACTTATATTCGTATACCATGTCTAAAATAATAAAATGCTTTGATAACATAGCTGCTCCTTGTCCCAGATGGAATTGATGGTACGTGAGACATGTATGCTGTATATGGAGGTGGGCCCTGCCATTTATTCTCATTGTGTCTGACTTAAAACATTGACGAAAACTAGATATACGTACATGTTGATCGGTGATTATTGGACAATGTTCCTACCCATATGTATTATGAGAGCAAGTTTTAGTGGATGTTGCATATTTGAGTTTACTTTTTTTGTAGTTTATTTTTGTTGTAGAACATCTCTGTAACGTCCCCATGATCGCATTTCTTTAACGTTGTTGTGGAGTCGTTCTGATTGGGTTCCTTAGTTAAAGAAACTGGGAGTGCAACAGTCTCTGCATTATTATCCTCTTATAGAGGGTTTCGTTTTGTTTCCTAATTTAAGCCTTTGTATTGTTTGATGATCCAGAGCTTGGTCTGTCAGGTCCGAGGTGATTCGTAGCAGGCTGTCACAGTTACAAGAAGTTACCCTTCACAAGAATGGAAAAGCAAACAGTTTGTAGTTTTATTTATTCAAAACCCTTCTTGAAGCTAAAATTGATTTTTCCTAAAGATAGGATGCCAGCACTTGTTACATAATAATTCAGTTTGCTTGTTCACTATGTATTTATGAATCTTTGATTTCGAATGTTAATCCGTGTTCCTTGCCTTCCTTCTTAAGTCTAGTTTACCATGCTTGATGCCCATCCCTTTGATATTTGGTCAAAATTTATGCAATCTAAGGTTGCATTTTGTGATTTTCGGTGGATTTTTTTTCGATTGTAAGTTTTGAATTCACCGCGGTAAGAATCTCAGGGGATTTTAGACCTATCCTACTGAACAGACACACACCCTGCCGAGAATGCATCCAAGAGCGGTTTGTACTTTGAATAAGCTATTTGAAGGTTGCTGTTAAAGGAAATTTTTAGCTTATTGCATTCTTAACATTCACTGTCTTGCTAAATTGTTCGACGTTATCTCCTTCAGTCATGTTTTTAGAGAGACAAATTTCACAGGGAAGCTTTGACCTCTCTTGGTCACTCGCAATATTTCCTGAGTTTGTGAGCATGATCACTCGAAATATTTCTTCAGTTTCGGACCTAATAATTTCTCCTTATGTTGACCAATTTTTGGAGTTGTGATTTGATCATTTTGGTTGGGAGTGTAGGCGGAGTTTTGTGTTCAAATTTAATTTTTTTTCTTAAGCAAAAACAAAATGGAAGGGTCAATCCTCCTAGTGGAGCAAAAACCTGACAGAAAAATATAGCTATGAAGCTGCAGGTCACAGCAAGAGACATCGCATTGCTTAACAAACAAACAAATGCAACACGAAAAATTGCTGTAATTTAGGAAACCCCCAAGGAAAAAAGAAACAGATACATGAAGGGATAACACGATCGATAATTCGAATTCACAATATGATATAAGCATTTGTAATGTGTGACAAGAAAACGTTACTCCTTACATGTTCATTCTATGGAGGGAGAATGCTTTGTCGTTTTGAGGGGATTAGACATGAAAAAAAACTTGTCCATTTCAATCCTTCTGATTTTTTTTTTCTTGAGTAATGTATCTCCTACTTCCAAGTTCGTCACAACCTTTTTATTTCTTCTTTCAGTATACTTTGAAATAGTGACTTATCCAGTCCAATTCAATCCTCTATACCAAATGAGATCTATGTACATATTCCTTTTTGAAAAAAATTGAACTCGTACCATAAAAACCAATCGACAATATGAGAGTTGCCCAATTACTTATTACTTTTGTCTCGATATGGGATTAATATTCAACACTTTTATGTAGTGAAAAGCATGTCCTTGAAATAATGAGGATCCTCTTCGGATTTTTTTTGTGAGGATTTCGGGGATCTTTCAATCACGTTTGTTTGTCGTACATCGTGCAATTAGTTTGCATCAGATACTGTTTATATTCAATTTTAAATAAAAAAAATTACAATGATTTTCGATCATACATCGTTCGTACAAGCCCCATGATGACAAACCTTTGCAACACATAACCCAAGTTGACAAAATCATACCATCGGTGTATACAGATTTGAAGTAGGATTCTATTCCCTCCTTACCTATTTCATCCCTCCGTACTTTCATCTTTCTTTTTCTTTTTGTTTTTCTAAAGAAAAACATCACAGGATGTTAACGTAACTTAATCGTAACCGTTCAAATAAGAGAAGATAGAAGGGAAGAAAGATTAGAAAGGGAGAGAAATCCTACTCTTACAGACTTTTGCACGACTCATACTTCGTCGGACAGAGGTTGTTTGAACGAAATGATTCATCGCCAAAGCAGTTAGGTATTTTTTTTAATTTTTTAATTTTTAATCTATTATTATTATTATTATTATTTATACTAAATAATACAATATGAAGTCTTAAATATCTGCGACTTTTATTAGGTCTAATGGTATCTGCTCTACTTCAAAGTTGACAGTCTTAAGTTGAACACAAAAAAAAGTAACGAATTCAATGCTTAATTAAGTGATTGGTTTATTGTCTGACTTTACTCAAATCCTCAGACTCCAAATACCATTGTGTTAAAGAAAGTGCACTACCAACATCTACACAGAGAAAATACAATCATCCTTTTGATTAAAGGGGCTTTTAGATCTAGGTCTAAAAACATAGATGGTTTTTATGAGTGAGTCTAATTATCTAATTACATGTTTTTATTTCTTTTATACTCATTTTATATTTTTTTAAATATTAAAAATCAATTAAAATCTTCTAATATTATGCATTTTTCAACTCCAAAAAATCTAATTAATATCTTACAAAAAAAAAAAAAAAAAAAACTAACATACTAACATAAATTATCTACAAAACACTGTACCTTAACTCAACTAACAAATATATGAATATATATATATACCTGTAAGCGAGATATGAAACCTAACTAAAAGGTAGGAAAAAACATAATATACCTTGTAAGATCCCACATCGCCCAGGGGAGTGATCCTTAAATGTATATTCCCATCCCTACCTAGCACGAGGCATTTTGGGAGCTCACTGGCTTCGGGTTCCGTAGGAACTCCGAAGTTAAGCGAGTAGCGCGTGAAAGCATTCCCAGGATGGGTGAACCATCGGGAAGTTCTCGTTTGAGTTCCCAGAAACAAAACCGTGAGGGCGTGGTCGGGGCCCAAAGCGGACAATATCGTGCTATGGTAGTGGAGCGGGCCCGGGAAGTGGTCCCCCCCGGGCCGAGATGTGACAATTTGGTATCAGAGCCTAACCCTGACCGTGGTGTGTCGACGAGGACGTCGGGCCCCTAAGGGGGGTGGATTGTAAGATCCCACATCGCCCAGGGGAGTGATCCTTAAATGTATATTTCCATCCCTACCTAGCACGAGGCCTTTTGGGAGCTCACTGGCTTTGGATTCCGTAGGAACTCCGAAGTTAAGCGAGAAGGGGGCTTGAGCAATCCCATGATGGGTGACCCACTGGGAAGTTGCTTGTGAGTTCCCAAAAACAAAACCGTGAGAGAATGGTAAGCCTAAAGCGGACAATATCGTGCTACGGTAGTGGAGTTGGGCCCGGGAAGTGGTTTGCCCCGGGCCGGGATGTGACATACCTACAAGCAAGACACATGAATTTGTGACACGTTGATTATAAAAAAGAATATATCATATAGATACATAAAAATAATTAACCTGTGATATAGGTTGATTATAAAAATTAAAAATAAAATCTATAAATGGGGTTTAAAGCAGGAGGAAGAACAAGAAATTAAAAAAAAAGAAAAAGAAATAATCAAAGAGATAATTAGGAAGAAATTTAATTTTTATAATAAATCTTATCATTGAATAAATAATTATTGATAATAAAATAATTAAATTTAAGGAATTGGATATATTTTAATAAATTGGACTATTCCTACTATTAGCTAAAAAAATTGGACTTATATCAAGTTTTCCCTTGATTGATTAAATTCAATCATCCTCTTGTACTAATTGTTCAATACACATAGGAAACGAGAACATTTTGGACCTAGAGCGTTATTTGGACTAAACAGCCCTTCATTAGCCTTCAAGAATAAATAATACGAAAAAACAGTTGAAGTAGGTAATTCTATTGGCAATTCATTAGTACATCACTTCTTTTGAAATAAAATACAAAATTTACTAGTACTACATTTTTTTTTTTTTTTGTAAAGTAAAAGGTTTTAAGTTATATTATCGTAAATAATGAATTCAATACAATATTACTATGGAGACTGCCATATTGTGTGGTTTAACTTATCTCACCAGATACCAAAATAATGATTTTTTTTTAACAAGCATCACTATCTACTTAAGGGCTGGGTGAATAGGCTAAACCTCACAATGAGCTAACAATAATGTGGTTCAAATTCACATTTCAAAGCAGTAAAACTTATACTTCCACATTTTACACCACATTTTACACCACTGAGCGTGACATTTGTTACACCACATTTTACTAATAGAAGTATGATCTACTTATATTGATTCACCTTCATTAGAGAAGTAGTACAATCTAGTCTACCAAAATGCGTTCTCCCAATATTCTCGTAGAGTGTAGATTACGGTGTCAAATCAAGAACTATTCTATTTTTAAAGGAATGAATCTGCACATCATCAAACCAATTATTTATTTTTTTTAATTATTTATTATTATTTTTTGCAGTAGTTAACCAAGAAGGTAATTATTACCCTATAGTTTTGGTTTTTAATGGGAAACCAAGAAATTTTATATTTATTTTAATATTTGAATATGTTATTAGCACTTCAAATTAAATAGTCTTTAAGCATTTTTTTGCTATTTTGTAATATGTTAATAATTGTTTTTATTTTTATTTTTATGTCAATTACAAATTGTGACAGCTCGTCCCGAATGTGTATATTATTTTATCCTTAATAGCATGAAATGACTTTTATACCCTTGGACGTTAGATGGTGTTGTGTGACATGCATTTTGGTTGTGGTCCAATTCATGTTTTCCTTAGTTTTTGGAACAAATTAGAACTTAGGTTTTATTTTATTTTCTTTTGTTTTGGTTGACTACCATCTGGACCACACACACACATCCATACCACTCTCCTGTTGACTATCTCCTCCCTCTCGGATTTCTTTCCATTTCCGTACAATTGTATGGACAACTTCTCAAGCCACTTGATCATTCATGGATCGAGGTTGTGGTTAGTGTTTTTGGATTCCTTGCAAGCTCAGGAGTCGATCTATACTCGTAGTTGGATGTGAAGACTTCAATTACTCAAGAACTAGAAAACCACGATGAGGTGCACTGTTCATCCATCATGATCAAGGAGGTTTTGTTGAGTTTGGAGGTGTTAGAGAGCCTTAGAACTTCTTCACGAAGCTTAGGGAAGAGTTTTGGAAGGTTTTGGACGTTAGGAAGCTGGGGTTTGACAAGTTGCAGATGTGGTTGGATTATCGTGATTTTTCCAGCGAGATCCGTGAGTTTTAGGACCTAAAAGTGGTAAGGATGTGTTCCATTCATCCTTAGCTTCATTTTGGTTTAAGTATCATGGATTTTGGTGCTAAAATGAAGAAGATATGATGATTAGAAGTTTTTCCAGTTTTCGGGGATGCAAACGGCGGCTGGCAACGACTTAGGCGAGGATCACCGGAGAAGACGAAGAATATTCCGTCAACTTTGACGGAATATATTAACGGCGTTACTAAAGACGTCAGGTACATTTAACAGTATATTCCATTTTTGGACGAAATATTCCCTAACGCCGTTAGGGTTTTCGTACGTGTGCCAGGCACGTGCCTACACGTGGCCGACACATGTGGCCGTGCCTTGGCTGGCGCGTAAGGGCACGTGGGTGATCAGAATTTTTTTCTAAAAATATGGGGATATTAGTGGGGTTGAGTAGATCACATTGGTATATTCAAACATCCCAATTAAGCAACGTGTGAGAAGTTATTACCTAGTTTTGTTTATGTGCTTTAAAATAACGTTTATATGGTTGTTTTGCATATAGGTGAGACCTATCCAGAGGACGACCCTTCTACATATCAGTGAGTGGGCTTTTGGTTTTCGGTATATATATATATATATATATTATATATATATATATATGCTTGGTATTTTTCCCAGAAAATTAATTTAAATGATTCATATGTTTTGAAATGCCATGCCAAATGTCTTATACTTAGAATATGTATTTAGTAGTTGCACATATTGTCATTGACACTACGGATGCTCAGGTAAGTACCAGGTGAGTTTATTGATTGTCGATGTGAGTTGCATGATTATGTTGAGATGTATTTTGAGCTCATAACCTGCACCCCAGTGTTAGTGCTCCCGTCCGTGATTAGAGCACAGTCATTCACGTGATGTTCACCTCCCGCACCATACGTTCACCTTGGATCCAAGTTAGGTGTATAGTCCTGTCGTACAGACCACTATAAGTGGTTTCGACTCGTAGGTAACCCGCGACTATTCGCACAATCTTCACGTGGTCGTAGCACTTGAGCGTATTTATTTACACCTAGTCCTGTCTTACAGACCACTTTAGGTGGTTCCGACTCGTGTGCAGGTATACTTGTTGAGACATGGATTTGAGTCATACAGGTTACGTTAGGTGAATCCGGATTTTGCATTGATTTATATCACCTGGCTTACATATTTTTTATGCTGAGATATTTGACATGGCATATATGAGGATTTTACTATTCTGATCATGGTTGTGATATAGATATGTATTCTAATTTCTGGGAAATTATACAGGTTTTACGCAAGGGGTTACTAGCTTTGATGTTGAAATGGTTTTGAAAAGCTTTGTTTTTGCCCACTCACACTTTTTGTTTTGCACCCTTCCAGGTTCCAGTTAGAAGTGCTTATTGGTGGCTTGCGAGGAATCCATGGTAGTTCTGATAGATTATCACCATTGTATGATCACATTTGGTGTTGTATAATTAGTATTCGTCCTGCTGGACTGCACTTAGGCTACTTATACTCTGGTTGTGAACTCACACTTAATTCCATCTTGCACTTATTCTTATCTAGTACTCTAGTTGGTTTGGTTTTTGTTTATTCGCATTTCTTATATTATTATTGCTTCCGCACTGTGCACATGGCTACGCCACCCTCACGTGACGGCCAGCATGCCTTGATTTCGGTCGGGGTGTGTCATAAATGATGTATTACTACTCTAAACTAAATTCAAAGAAGAGGGGAGGAATTAAATTAAAATGCGGTGAGTTAAAGAAAAAGATCTTATATACCAAACCAATCAATTATCATGTAATTATCTAAACTACATATTAATGAAATCCTCTTTGTCAACTAAAAAATGGTGAAACGATATGTTTGTCTTTTATCAAAAAATAAAATTATGGACAATAAAGTAATTTTACACAAACTAGGGGTGTATTCAATTGGAATTTTGAGATATTTTAATTCTTTTAATGTATCTATGAGAATTCAATTAGGATTTTAAATGTTTCTATGAAATTCAAAGTGTATCCAATTGAGATTTCAAGATAGTATGTTAAAATCTTTAGAAATCCGAGTGTATTTAATTAGGATTTTAAAGAAGTTTATAATATTCTAAATGTATTCAATTATAAATTAATTTTAAAGAATTTTTAAAAATTGAGGAATTCGTGGGAATTGAAGAGATTTTGTAGTGTACTTTAAGTATTCACAAATGTCACCTTACCCCATAAGATTTCGAGGGAATTGAATCAAAGTTTTATATGGAAATTTTACAAATCAATTAAACTCCATAAAAATCCATGGATTTATAAATCTATTAAAATATCTCAAATAAGCAAGTGGCCCTTTACCACAGTGATGGAAAGAAGTTAAGCCCTTGCATGACGGTGTAGGTTTAAACCTTGTCGATGACTAATCTAATACCTAATTTAACGTCTGATCATGAATTTGGCCCCTTTAACGTTCGATCATGTGCCTATCTGTTTGGAAATCTGACACAGCCCAGAGGTACCACATTTTAAACACAGATATTTCAGGTTTGAGGAAGCTTGGTTGCATCGTGATGAATGTGAGCAAGTGATAGCTGAGGGGTGGGCTGCTTCGGTTCAGGGGGTACTATTGTTTCGGGTTTGTGGAAAAATTAAGACTGTCAAACTTGAACTACTTAAGTGGAAATGGTCTTTCTCTCTAATCAAGGATGAAATCAATGTTGTTCATGATCAGTTGAGGGTCTTATATCAGCAACCACCAGACACTGAGGTTTGGAGCCTCAGCTCTGCGCTTTATGCAAAGCTAGGCCCAGGAAGAAGCACATTGGCGGCAAAGGGCTAAAGTACATTGGCTCCAAGATGGCGATCGTAATACACGTTACTTTCACCAGAAAACTACCAATCGTTGGAAAAAAAAAATTGCATTAAAGGTTTATTTAATGACCAGGGTGTTTGGCGCTCTTATCCCAACGAAATCCAACAGGTTGTAGTTAGTTATTTCTCGAGCATGTTTTCCACTAATGGGTGTCTTCCCTGCTCAGATATTCTAGATATAACTCAAAGTCGTGTAACTCCGGCGATGAATGATCTCTTACTGGCAGAGTATTCTGATTTCGAGATCAATGAGGCGTTATTTCAGATGGAGCCACACACTGCTCTAAGGCCGGATGGAATGCCCTCAATATTTTTTCAAAAGTTCTGGCCAATTGTTGGCAATGATGTAATCTGTGCAGTCAAGTCCTTTCTCTCATCTAGGCGTATTCTGAAGGAGCTCAATTATACTCACGTCTCTTTAATTTCAAAGTTAGCTAAAGTTCAGAACATTACGCAGCTTAGATTGATTGCGTTGTGTAATGTTCTATATAAAATGGGTGCCAAGGTGCTAGTGAACCACTTAAAGAGTATACTGGATCAAATTATTTCCAAGCAGCAGGGTGCCTTTTTTCCTGGTAGAATGATTTCCAATAACTTTGTTATTGCTTCCGAGGTTAGGCATTATTTTCACAATCTTTGTTGAGTCTGGAGTTGTTAGCTAGCTTTAAAGCTAGATATGAGTAAAGTATATGATCGAATGGAATGGGGATTCTTGTGTTCCATGTTGTTGAAGCCTGGATTTGCTGCAAGTTGGGTTGAAACTGTTAAAAATTGTGTATCCCCTATCTCATACTTTTTCCTGGTTAATGGTAAGATTACAGGTTACATGTCCCCTCACTTGTGGTCTCTGTTCGGGTGATCTGCTTTCCTCATATTTGTTTCTGATTCGTGCAGAGGGGTTCACGGCTGTTTAAAATTTTTGAGAGGCGTGGGCTTATTAATGGGGTCCCAATTTGTCGTGGGGCGCCCACTATAACTCACTTATTATTTGTGGATGACAGTTTCCTCCTTCTCCTCACATCTTTTTAAGAATGTTGGCATCTTAAGAATATTTTGAATATTTATGAGCATGCGTCTAGGCAACGTACCAATTTGCAAAAGAGTGCTGTGTCTTTTAGCCCCAATGTTTACCGAGCCATTCAAGATCAGCTTGTTGCCTATTTGGGGGTGCCTCGGGTGGATGTCCATGACAAGTATTTGGGGCTTCAGATTGTTATTGGTCATAGTCATTCTGCAAGATAAGCATACATTAAAGATAGGTTATGGAAAAAGCTTAAAGATAGGAAAGACAAGCTACTGAGTAGTACAGGGAAGGATATTTTTATTAAGGTGGTGGGTCAAACTCTCCCTATTTATACGATGAATTGCTTTCTCTTGCCTAAAACCTTTTGTGAAGATCTTTAACATATTCTCTGTCGATTTTGGTGGGGAGACCTTGATGATTCAAAGCGTATTCATTGGCTCTCATGGGGAAACATGTGCAAACCAAGGCCTGAGGGTGGTTTGAGATTTTGATCTCTGTATGATTTTAATTGCACCCTTTTGACTAAACAGGGCTGAAGATTGCTTCACAACCTGGATTCACTTGCCTCTTGGTTACTCAAAGCCAAATAATTTTCTCATAATTCCTTCTGGGATGCTGGTTTGGATTCCTGTCCATCTCCTTGATGGTGGGGGATTATAAAGGCTCGCATCATTCTAGAGCGAGGGTCTCGTTGGCAGGTGGGCGTTCTATTCGTATTTGGAAAGATAGGTGGTTGGACCACCTGCACTTGTTTCGGCCTTTATCATCACCTTCATCCAATGGTGAATTAGAATTAGTCTCTTCCATAATCTTACCATTACTGGCTTCCTGGAATGAGCAATTAATATTGAATATTTTCCCACCTGATGAAGCTTTGCTAATTCTTTCCATCCCGCTAAGTTTGAGATTTCCCCAGGATTGTTTGATCTAGCACTACGATACAAGGTTGGTTGTGGCTTGGTGGTTGAACCTTCTTCTTCTCACAGTGGGGCTTCAAACACTCAGTGGAATATTATCTGGAAAGCAAAGGTTCTTAATAAAGTAAAATTGTGTGTTTGGTGGGCTGCTTGGAACATTCTACCTACTCGTGCTGCTTGGTTAACAAAGGCATTATGGTGGATGACATTTGTGTGTTATGTAGTTCATCTTCGGAGTCGGCGCTACATGTGTTTACTGAAAGTTCATTTGCAAGAGCCGTTTGTTCTTCTGCCAACATTGAGCTTAGACCATGCTGCTCTTCTTTCTCTTGCTTCTTGGAGTGCCTTAGTTGCCGTGCTATTGTCCTCAAGCATGGTCAATTTGATCTTCTTCTTGTCCTTATCCATTTTATTTGGCATGCTAGGAATTCCCTTCTTTGGGATGATAAGCAGGAAAACCCCATTATGGTGAGTAGATTGGCGAGCCTTTTCCTATCAAATTTTGTGTCTGCACAACCCCAAATTGCTCATTGCCCTCTGCTTTCTCCTTCTTGGTGGTCTCTGCCACCGCTAAACTGGATTAAGATTAATGTCGATGCTTCTTTTTGTTCAAATTCGAAGTGTAGGGGTATCAGTGGCTTTTCGTGACGAAGCAGGTAACTATGCTGGAGGTTTCGTTTGCTAAATTCCTCATGCGATCGACCCCTATACTGTGGAGATTCTAGCAGCTCGTGCAGGCTTGCACCAGGCTGTACAACGACAATGAAGGCTAGTCATTCTGGAGAGCGATGCCTTACAAGTGGTTTAAGCACTGTATAGTCCCCATTGTGGTGTTTCTGCTACTGGTTTATTTATTGAGGATGTGAAAGCCAGCTTGCAGAGTTTTGCTTGCTACAGTGAAAGTAAATCATATATGTAGATCCGCCAATGTTTCAGCACATAGTATGGACTAAATTGGCCATAAGTTTTACTGTTCCTAGTCTTTGGTTTGAGGTGCTTCCGGTTACTATTCAGGATGCCTCCTACATGATTGTATGCTTCATTAATATTATGAATAAAACTGCTATAGTATCTTCTTCTTAAAAAAAAAAAAAAAAAACCCTAATCTATCAAAATCTTTTTGAAGATTTTTTATTTTTTATTTTTATTTTTATTTTTTTATCTCTAAGTCCCAATTGAATACACCCTCCAAATTTTACAGGTTTTTAAACAAATCACCTACATACAATCTTAATTAATTTTTGGACTTGGATGTGTGGCTGAGATGGCTTGGTGTGTACACCCACCAATTTTAATCAAGATGCTCTAATCGAGGATGTTTCTTAATTAGTTTCTATTGTTTGTAATCTTTGGAGGATGGTTATATTATTCATTATGCGGGCATTGAGACCCAGGGTGCACCCCATCCTCATATTGATGTACGTATTTTTCTTACCCTAATAAATATCGTACTTCTCTAAAAAAAAAAAAACAAAAATCACCTAAATATGATCCTAATAAATCTCTAATTTAAAAAAAAATAAAAATATCGATACCAAATTAGGTTACCTATTGCAGTGGCTTAGCCGAACTCCTCATCCCCTAGTATAAAAATATTGGTGTATTAAAAATAAAAAACAAAAACAAAAACTCATCCATCTTTTCCACATTCTCTCTTTCTCCCCCTCTCTCTTCTTCTCATTTTTTTGAACAAAAAACTATCGATTCTAGTTAAATTTTTCTCTCTTTCTCATTTAAAAAAAAAAAAAAAATGTCCGCACCCACAAATGTGTGGACATATGCTAGTTTCATTTATTAAAACCCCTTGCGTGCAAACAAAGAAAAAAGAGAGATTGGACATAGAGGTTGCAACCATCAAATTTAAAGGCCCAACTACTTTTTTCCCGTTTGATCATTATGATTCTATTAATTTGGGAAAGAGAATATCTCCAAATCTTTTTCACAAGATTATGGGATCAAGTGATCTAGATTTTTAAAATTTGATTCGACGGATAAACAGGAGTTCCTTTAAAAATTATAATAACTTTAACCATTTGATCAAATTTTAAAGATCCGGATCACTTGATCCGGTAATCTTGATGGAAAAAATCCGGAGATGATATTTTTCCATTAATTTGGTGGGTAGCAACTCAAATCCAATATGGTAGAAAAAACAAGAAGCAACAATCTAGGCACACAACCAAACTTTATCAAATTAATGAGAAAACAAACAAAGAGAGTTTCGAAAAGGGGAAGCAATTAACTTTTTATGTGCTAAAAAAAGGACAAGAGAGAGATCCGCTTTCACCCGAAAGGCCAGGAGAGAAGACTGGTTGGTGGAGAATAAAATTTATAAAACTGCCTCAACCCCCATGAACGTTAGCTGAACACGATTGATGAGAAAACGTAACCAAACAAAACTGCAAGGACGGAAAAACCAAACAGCAAACGAAACCAAAACAAAAACCCAAAGCATGGAAAACCAGGAGAGAAGATCATGACACAAGAAGAAGCAGTAGCAAGAAATACAATATTTGTTTTAGGGTTTTAATTTGAATTTTTTTCTGGTGAGGAGGAAAAATTGCACGGAAAGTATGGAGGAAATATTGTTCAGGATGAAGAGGGAGGTGATTGAAGATGTTGCGATAATAGGGGGGTTGGTAGGGGTGCAATTTGTGTATGCTGGGAATGCTGTGTTGCTAAGCTATGTCATGTCTTTGGGGCTTGACCCTCTCACCATTGTTATCTTCTCTACCTTGTCCACTTTCATCGTCCTCTCTCCCATTGCCGCTTATTTTGAAAGGTACGTACGTATGCATTTCTCTCTCATCAATTCAGAAGTAATTGTTTTTATTTAATTTCGAAATTTAAACAATTATAACAGACAGAATTCAATTGGGTTCCAGTAGATTTTGGTGTTTGATGATATATGAATTTGTGTTTGCAGGCACACATGGCCGAAGAAAATCAGCTTGAAGTTCTTGATACAGTTGCTTTTGATCGCCCTTGGAGGGTATGAATTTCTAAAATCTTTTGTTTCTAATTAGTTATTATAATTTGCATAATTCCCATGAATTTTTCTGGAAAATCTTTTTTTTTTTAACAAATAATATTATCTACTCTAAGAGGTGGGAAATGTGTTAAGCCTTATAATAGGCGAGCCATAATAATATGATTCAAATTCTCCTTTGTAGAAACATTTTTGAGATATGCACTTTTTATTTATTTTTTATTTTTTTATTCTGGGTTACCTTTTTTTTCCCTGATAATGTGGTAAGTGAAAGATCGCTCGTCCCAAATTTGGAAGATGCAATCAATTTAGTGTTCTTCAATTTCACCGAACTCAATGCATCTTTTTAAGGTTTTACTTATATTATATTTCATTTGAGTCATTCTTAAAAGTTGGGCTGGAAATTGCTATACATGTTTTTAATCGTATACAATACTTATCTTGACATAGTTATTGGTGAAGGAGCACATGCATTGTCATCCAAATTAAAAATCCTGCTAATTTACCACCAAATTTTTTTTTTGTGTGTTAATTTAGCACCTTTTTTATTTTTCGTTTGAAATTTTGTCAAAACTAATCATTTGTTATGCAAGTGATCATTTTTCATGCTTATTACTCTAAGACTCTTAGACAACTTCGGGTAAGAATTTCGTTAACTACAACTTGTTCTCGAGGAGAAGGAATATATGTCCCACGAGCTTTGTTTAATGAAGTTTATACACTTATTCGCCTATAGGTTTTAAGTGGCAAAAGTACCATTAAAAATATATTACATGTGCTGCAGATGACACATTTTAACTAAATTTTTAGCAAAAACTAATGGAGGTGGTAAATTCACACTAACATATGAGTTTGTGTGGTAAATTGACAAGATTTTTAGTTTGGGTGTATTTGCACACACCCATAATAGGTGAGGTGATGTTTATGCAAATTTCCCTTTGCAAACGCTGAAATTTAAGTGTTTAGAAAAACAGAAAGAATAGGAGAGTGGTTTTTGTTAAATTAAACTAAATGAAGCTCACACTATATGCGTGAGGATTTAAGGTGTTTGTGTGAGAGTGGGAGAAGTGTTTTCCTAAAACGTAGGATGAACATTTTAAATTTTAAAGGTGTGCAAACACGAATTCTAGATAGATTTTTCTAATTTTGTGCATGTACCTAAATCCGTATTATGAATTCTAATGATTGTACACAATAATTTTTTCCGCAAGAAATCAGAAAGTTGTAATCTCTCTTTGATTTGGGAATGAAATTCAGATGTTATGATGAACTACTTACATGGGTTTTCTGAATTTAGCTTAGTTTTGGTACTTAAAGCAACAACCAAACAAGTTTTTAATTTTTAGTTTTTAAAACGGATCCTTAATGATGATTGTTTTGGTTCTGAGTCAATATAAATTAACTTTTCAACTGAAATATAGATTCTTTAAATTTAAATTGTTTTTACACTTACTTGTCTTCTTCCTCCTCTAATTTAAAAAATAAACATAGAAAATTATGAAAGAAAAAGGGGTAGTAAAGTTATTTTCCTTGTTTCTTGTTTTGCAGGGTAACTTTGTTCCAGACATTATTTCTAAAGGGGATCCAGTTGACTTCACCAGCAATGGCAGCAGCCATGCCAAACCTTGCTCCTGGGTTTATTTTTGTCATCGCGTGTACTGTTAGGTATTTGATCTCATCTTTTTTCTTTCTTTTTTCCCAAGTAAAGAAGATGATGAAGAGAAAGAAGTGGCAAACTATTAGAATAGTTAACATAAGGTATGGGGATAATCATTTGGACATTTTAGTCTCGACTTTGTTGGAAGAGATCAAAATTCAAATCTCATGTACGGAAATTGTTGAATTAAACAAATACTAATATAGTAATATTTATAGGGGTTTTTTGAAATGGGTCCAAAGTAACTAAAAATTGGACCTATTTCAAAAGTCAAAAGTCACTAAAAATTGGACCTATTTCAAAAGGTAGTCTATAAAATTGGACCTATTTCAAATTTTCCCATATTTTTTTTATAATGGTTATGCAGATTGGAGAGAGTGAAAATTAGTTGCCTATACAGCAAAATGAAGATTCTAGGCACAATTCTGTGTGTGGTAGGAGCTATCACAATGAGCGTAATGCAAAGCACTGCCAGTCCTTCCGAAGCAGAAGCACAGCCCCAATTTCGAGCTCCTTCCCCTGAATCACTCTTTGATAAGCAAAAGATTATTGGTTGCTTTTATCTCCTTGCTGCTGTGTTTGTTTTGTCCAGTAATATTGTCTTGCAGGTGAACGTACAACTAGTATGAATATAATTGTTAACTTTAATTGTTATCTGACTGTGAATCTGAATTCGATGATACGTGAGATCCAGATTCACAGACGGACAACATAAGCATTTGCCAAGAACAGAAGATTATCATTGTTTAATATATTTTTCTTTTGTTTTTTATGGATTAGTATTTTTTATGATGTTTGACAGGCTACAACATTGGGTGATTTTCCTGCACCTATCTCCTTGTGCGCCATAACATCTTTGATAGGGGTGTTTCTAACTGCAGCTGTACAATTTATTCAAGATCACAAAATAGAAACTGGTTGGCCACTTGTGAGTGCAAAACAATTGATTGGCTTCTCTCTACTGGTAAGTACGCCTCTCTCTCTCTCTCTCTCTCTCTCTCGCGGTACTTTGGTATGTGTTGAACATATAATCAATCATAACCCTAATCACTTTCTTCACCCACCATCACTCGGGCTAGTCCGAAGGGCTTAGTATTTATGACCCCGGTCTTTAACCCCGCTCTTTTAACCAAATATACACAGGGAGGTGTAGTAAGCGGAGCATGTGTGAGCTTCAACGGATGGGCAATGAAGAAAAGAGGGCCGGTTTTGGTTTCCATGTTTAGCCCCATTGGAACAGTTTGCTCGGTTGTTCTCTCAGTTATCACATTGGGAGATGCCATTAGCGTTGGAAGGTACTTTAATTATCTAGTACTGAAGTAGTTTTTCTCTTTTTCTCTTTTTGAAATTTTTGTATTAATTTGTTGCTTTGGTCTCAATAATGCAGCTTCGCTGGTATGTGCCTCATGTTTACTGGGCTCTACTTCTTCCTATGGGCAAAGGGGAAGGAAGGCTACATCGATGTGCGTGACTTAGAAAGTGAGTTTGATGCAGAGAAGCCTCTGTTATGTTGATATCATTTGTTTGTGTATATATGGGTTTTGGCTTCAGTTTAGACAGATAGGGATAAACAAAATTTGAAGGAATCGTTCTACGGGCTACAGACTAATCGCCTGTAAGTAATGTGCATGATTTTCATGCATAGTACTAGTGTTAATGTGACAACACAACTTGATGGAACAAGCTATGTGCGACCGATAAATTCAGTAAAATTGTTATAAATTTGCTTAATAGTTAATGCTCAACATTGAACAGTAAGTTTTCCCTGCATTTTTAACTGTTTTTGCAGAATGCTGAAGGGCCTACAAATACGACTTGTGATATTTTACTTTATAGAGATGGTGCTTGGGAAGAGTACGGATTTGGGCAACTGAGAGTTTTAATTCTACGGCTTTCTTTTTCTTATATATTTGGGAAGGCTCATAAAATTTCTAACTACAAGTTGAACCCAAAAAGGACTCATTTGGCAGACATTCTTCTAGGAGGAGTTACTAATTAACACTTCGACCACACTGTTAAGTCATTTTTGAGTTATTGGGTCTAATATACTTAACCAAAAAACTACTTTGGGATGTTTAGATGTGGTAAAACATTATACACAAAACCAAGTCTAGGCTGCTATGGAGTGAGCAATATTGTATATGATGTTGTAAAACCATATATATTATAATTCATACTAACTACTACAATTCTTCTATAAAATATTTTTGATGTGCTTTCTTTGCCAAAGAACTTTCTAGAAAACGACCGTGCTGTGACCAACAATCATTGTGCAGAATTACCGTTAGTTACAATATGCAATGTTCAAAATACGATTACATGACTTGTTAATTATTATTAATTAGATGGATATGCAACATGATAAATATGACCGACAATGAATGTTAAATTGAGCATTGTAAGTAAAATTACACTCTAGCTGAAATATAATTCCAGTCAGAACTTTGCTTGGTGTTCTCCTAACCTAACCGGTTGAGGAAATGAGTGCTGAATTATTTGTCTTGATTGGGTTGGCTTCCATACCAAGTTTTGGTTCCAAGGCCTACTTGTCAGGTTTGTGTGATTCTTAAAACTAGGTATTTTGAAAAACAGCTCACCAAAAGAAGATACATGAACAAGAAGCAGAATCCAATTAGAACTCATCGGTTCTACAATTATGTTAGCATGTATGCGTGAGCGATTAATGCTAGTAGTCATCGTGATTTTAAACATTGTTAGATGTTGATCATCATAATGACCTCTGTTCGAAAATGAGACTGATTGTCACAAAGTGAATTGTCAAGGAAGGTGTCTACTTTTTCTATCTTCTGTTGGCCAACAAAGTGTCTATTTAAAGGAACGAAATCCAGTAACCATTTAAGAATGTGGTTTACTTTAGGTGTGGGAGGATAAGTGCTTTAACGTTGTAGCTCCTTGAGCTTTTACCTATTGTTATAGTAATTCCGTCTTCCGAGCTGGCTTATATGCGCAGTTATATACGATATTGCGGAAAGAAAACTGTTACAATGGCACACACTTCTACTAATTTAGGCAAAATTTTTGCAAAAATTCATTAATATATTACTGCCCATATTGTTAATGAACAGAAGCACGTAAATTGGTAGAGGCTCAACATTATTACTTGTTTCCAAAGCGACAAACTAACCTGTATGGATGGTGGGAATAAATTGAACTTAGGACTTTTGTTCTAGAGGTAAATGCTCTTAACTCTTGGTTACACCTGCTCACCCCTTTTGAAGCGCTAAAATTTGCATCAACTCATTTTGTATATTATTCCTAGTGTAATTATTATGAGTTTCCACATTCTGAATAAAATCAATCTCCCTCTCTCTCTCTCTCTCTCTCTCTCTCAATGTTAGCAAAAGAGTATGGGAAGAAAATTACATTAACTATCAATCCAACATCAAATGATCATTAGTTCTTCGCTTCTTTACAAATGACAAGTCCCAAATTATGTAATCAGAATCTGAACACTTGAATATTAATGCTCTAAAACTCCATTCTCTCTCCTAACCATGAAAAAGCATCCAAAAGGTTCACCATTTTTTCAAAAAGCAAACCCTCTGCAAATGCAGATTCCTGGAAAAATCTTACTAATCACTTTCATCAGTGTACAGCCCTTGCATGATCACCTCCAACTCTACCTGAAAGTTCACACATATGTCGTACTCAGACTCCAACTCACTCTTCAGCATCTGAACCTCTCCTGTTTGTCCCAACTGACCAATAATACTCTTCACATTCTCCATCTGCTCGTCCAATTTTCTTGCAATTTCCCGCAATTCCACCAGCCGTGCATTGCCGCGGTTGGAAGACTCGGCCGGAAAGCTGGAAGTAGAAGACGACGCAGCTGGAATAGCCAGGTCCAAAACAAACCTTTCCAAGTTATCCTGGAACTGCAAAATATCTTCCTTCTTGTTCTCCAACTCACCTTTCAGCCTCTGAATCTCTACTTGATCCTGTGTGCTCACCTCAACTACTTCCGTCAACAGACGAATAATCATCACCACAATCTGTATTTGCTTTGCCAACCTCTTTGCAAATATTGACAGCGGGGATTTGCCGCCGCCCGAAGACTCAGAGCTGGAAGTAGAAGACGACTCAGTGGAAAAAACCGGGTTGAAAACAAAATCGTCCTCATTGAAATTCCATCCGGTAAACCCCATATTCTCAGCCCTTAGTTCTCCACATTTTTCCTTGCCCAACAATTCACCCAAACCCCTGTTTCTTTTCTTGAACCTCTCCTCAACACTCTCCAAATGCGGAAGCACAGTCCCCACCAGAAAATCCTTGCCACTGTAGTTGTGGAAAAACGAGTGCTTCAGCAGCGTCTCCGCCGCCAGCCTCTTTTCGGGGTCCCGATCAAGGCAAGAAACCACCAAGTCCTTGAAATCCGCAGAGTACTTCTTGTTCTTGAAATCTTTGATGATGTTTTTGTAATCGGAAAACGGGAACCTGTTCTTGATCTTCAGAATCTGAGACTCTAAAAACGGCGGCAGGTCAGACACGGGTGGGCCGCCGAGAGCCAATTCCAGCGCCGTGATCCCAAATGCCCAGATATCCGCCTTGCATCCACCTCCGTTGGGTGCCACCCAATACGGCGTTGCAGAAGTGTCGTTTGTCCCAGTTGAATGATCGGCGCCGTAGAAAGAAGCAGAGACCCCGAAGTCGGCGAGCTTAACAGACCCATCAGAGTCAACCAAGATGTTTCCGGGTTTGATGTCGCCGTGGACGTGTTCCTGACCATGGAGATACGACATGGCGTTTAGCGTCTCTTCCAGGACAACAGCAAGGCAGGGCTCTGGTAATCCTTCCGGGAAAGCAGAGGAGGAGATTAGAGAGCCGAAGGCCATGAACGGCATAACCACCCAGAGACGGCGGTCGGCGGTGGTGAAGGAGCAATGGTCGCTGAGAATGTTGGGGTGGGAAAGAGACAGAGTCTTGGTATCGCGTAGCTTGCCCTCGAAATCGGCCGTGGATTGATTGAGGTCAACGGACTTGATTGCGACGATTGCAGAGTTCATGGGGACGCAGACGGCCTTGTAGACGACGACCTTGTCGCCAGAGCCGATTTCTTGGAGGTCTTTGTATGCGGCGGAGTCCAACGGGAATTGGACCTTTTGTGGGTTATCTTGGTGGGAGGAAGAAGTCGAAGAAGTCGCCATTGGAGACGACAAAGATGAAATCTTGAAGAACGAAAGTGGGTTAATTGGATTTCGGGGAAATGGGTTTTGACGGAGTTGATGAATGTAGGGTTTCTGGAATACTAATTCTTGTGGAAGGTTGAGGCTTTGGGAGGAAGACGACGATGCATGAGAATGTGTGGGTGTGTACTGCTCTGCTTTTATTTACTTATATAATAAGAGAAATTTCAACTTTTGCCCCCAGATTTTGTTAATTAGCAGAATCATCAACATTCAGTCGTGAGGCGATTTTGGTGATCAGGATTGGGTGAGGTTGGTTAAGATAGTAATACAGTTAGTTCGTTTTCTGTTATTCGCCATCTCAGCAGTGTCTTGGGAGGCAAGGCATGATGCCCACATATGAGGCATGCCCATCTCACTACCATAGACGTGAGAGGTGTCATATCCTCTTCTCATTTGATACAATCTCGAATGGTTAGTCCTGTTGTGAGTGCCTCGTATAAATATTTCGAAAGGACTATAAGGATACGATATATGAACAAAATACGTATTGAGACCTGTAAGTCCAATAACAACACCAACCTACTAACCTATTGAAATCAATCATTCTCCAAGATGTAATTAAAAATCAAGCAAGTCCTATAAAATCATAAAAAAAGTTGTTGGTAATACTAGAGAGACCAAGTTTTGTAAACCATATGATGTGGTGATTGAATTATTATTTAAGTGTAGATTAACATGCTTATTTTCTGTTGGTGACGCATCATATGAATATGATTTGCAAATTTGGTTTAAAAAATTGGTCTACGTAGCATTACTTTTTGTAAAATGTGAATTTTAATATTAAACTGAAAAATAAACATAATATAATTTTTAATTATATTTGAAATTTTGTCACTGTGATAAGGCACAACTCTATCATCAATGGTAGGAACATTACTAGTATTTCCATAAGGATTATTAAGAAATTGAGAAATAATTCACAAAGGAGAGAAAAAGTGCCCTCATGATATTGGCGAGGCCCACCTTCGTTCCACACGCAATTCAACCCTCGAGAAGACCTGAGCTGCTGACTACAACTTTTTCATGCTCATTTACTCATGGCAAGAAAAACTTCAAAAGAATTAAAGATAGGATTAATAACTAATCGCTTAGCACATAACGAGTACTTCATCTTTATTTGTCTTAATCCATAACTCAGTTTCATTACTTGGTTCAGATAAAGAAATGTGATTGCCATGACCAAATATAAAACAAGAAAGTGACAATAGAAAAAATGAGGAATGAGCCCAAATAGTTACAAACTTTAATCATAGATATAAATGCCACATAGTACTACGATTTTGTGTACTTATTTTTACTTATAATTAAGAGGGCTTAGGTTCGTATTCAGAAATAACAAATTCATAACAACTTTATTCTCTTATTCCTTAGTATAGATATATCATTGTATATATTATAAAAAAATACAATTTACGTGCAATTTAGCAATCTTTCTTCAATAATACTTATCATGACTTCATGAGTGGTATATGGAATAAACGGTTGAAACTAAAAGAAAATCTAACACTTAGAATAATCAAATCTTAACGGCTAAAACACACCCTGTTGCGCTTCGCGTTCTTTTTCTTTGATTATTTTCTATTGCCACTTAATACTAGGATAGTCATATTCCTCTCACTTTGGTTGGATCGTCCATCTCGTTTACACTCCACATGGGCCTTCACGTTTCCAGCAGTCGTTGAATGGTGAGAGAGAGAGAGAGAGAGACAACATTTCTCTCCATCTTGTTGTGATTTATGCAAATGGGGTTTTGTGACTTGTTCTAAAATTGTATTTTCTTGTTAATCTTGATTGAATATTTCACACTAATGGTTGGTTGGTTGGTTGGTTTGGTTGTAAGGATTTCTATTACCTCCTACTTCTATGTTAACCATTGTTTACTTGAATAGATATCATCTTTGAATTTCTTATTTTTGCTAACGTAATTGGAAGTTAGAATATAAGGGCACTAACAAACAAGCTCACAAGTTACAACTGAAGTTGGTATTCTCGTTTCTACTTAACTAACTTTACTATTCAAACGGATTAGCTCTGATATTTTAGAATTTGGCTTTTATTGTATTTAGTCTTAGGTCAAAAGTTTAGCTTTACAAGTTACTACTTATCCCTTGCGAAAGAAAATGGGGTTAGCGTTGCCTGGTTGAGGAGCTTTATGTGGAGCTTGCTTTGCAGTTTATACACTCTTCCGCCGTAGATCCTTCAAACCCACATCGTGTTGCGCGATGCTATCTAAGATTGGATCAATAAAGGCAAGCTTAAATGCCCTGAAAAGGTGCAGATATTGGTTGACACCGATCATTTCCCAACCACGACAGTTGATATGGGCAACGACTACGTGCTTAAGAAAATTGATCGGCCAAAGTCAATGATTGATCCTTCCCCAACAGTGACTCATAGAGCTAAGAAGAGTCCTCAGCCAAGGCTACAAAACCATCTCACCCATCACAGTGTTCCTCCACAACAACCTGTACCAACTTCCCATACCTAGGTCAAATTTGCCAGTCAGGCTTAAAGTGAGTTGGATGAACTGGTAGTATTGTGCAGTCGATATAAGTCAGAAGTTAACCTCACAAAGTGGAAAGCTTAATCGCTCAGCCAGTCGGTCTCATTCTTCCGGGTCATCATAGAATCTCAAAACATCTGAGCCGTCTGATCGAGGTTTAGCGTAGAGCCGGTCAGGAGTGTTTAGCAAATTATGGTCGTCACTTGAAGATCAGACGGCTTAACTTTGACAAGGAATTTTATGATGAAAATTTCGTTGAATTCAAGGTGGGTGATACATAGGGCTAGTTTGGGTTGGGATCCCGAACCGAAACCCAAGGCCCAAATTCCAAACTAATACTTTTTGGGATGGAATTTTACAACCCGAAACTGGACTGAATTTTTGGAATTCCTCAATTTTAGGATGATCGAAAGTTTTTCGGAATTTCGGGCTTGTTTGGGATTGGGCCCAATTTTATTTTATTTTTATTTTTTGCAGTTCAAGCCCAAATTGTTGGGCTTTTTAATTGTTTTGAATTTTGGAAAGAATAAAAGATGCCCACCAGTTTGTGATAGCTTAGATTACAACTGCACATTACAATTTTTAAGTTTCATGAAGTCCAAATTAATTAGCCTCATTAGTCATTTTATCTCCAAGCTTCTGTAACCCAAGACCCTATTTTTTAGCCCCAAGAATCATAACCAATTGTGACGGTGCTACTGGTGGCGCCACAAAAAACATCCCTCCCATAACTGCAACTCTTTGCATCTTGAATCTCCAAACTGCAAGAAAACAGAGCACTCTCTCTCCACTCTTAAACCCTCACTGGGTTTTTAGAATGTAAGCAAACATGCCCAAACCCAGAAACCCAGAAAACCCCCAGCCCATTAGTTTTAGGAAAACCCTAAATCATTAGTTTTCCAAAAAAACACATAATACCCAGAAATACAAAATTCATACCTTTAGCATGTGTTTGACTGTGTGTGGTTTTCTTGTGGCTCAGTGGTTGGCTAGAGTCGAGTCAAAGTGGACGGAGGAGGATTCTAGAGAGATGAGCGGATTTGAGGAGAGTGTTGCGGAGTGTTGAAGCCTGGAGAGATCGAGGGTGAATGAGAGATGAGGATGTCTGGGCTCCAACCTAATTTACAATGGACGGTTAAGATTATATCTCAACCAATCCAAGCATCCAACGGTCCAAGTAATAAGTAAATTATAAATTAAAAAGAAATAAACAAATATATATATATAAAACATTGATTTGGATTGGGATTCCTGAATCATTACAAAGAGGAGAGCAAATCCCATACCTAAAATTTCAGAATGGTTCGGGATTTTCGGGTATTTTTTTTTTCCCACCCCTAGTAACACGAGCACATCAACTCTACAAAGGACATTCAAGCCATCGAAGATATATAAAGGTATGAATACAATGTTCATGTCGGTGCATACATTGCAAGGTTTAAGTCACAAAAACACCGGTAACAACGTAATGGACTCAGGGATCACCTTCGCAATAAGGCGGCCAATGCTTAAAGAAATGCATCTCAAGTTTGGCAGTCGAAAGACAAGATGGAATTAGCTTCGGTGGACCAAGTCCCTACAATTCTCCCTGAGATAGCCGAAGGGAAGAAGACTTGGACTTTGACTAGAGAGACCGAGGTAGAGGAATCTGAGAAATAGATCATGTTATTGGTTTAGTCAGGCTAAATGAAAGCACAGATCGAACGTTTCACCAAGAACGCTTGAAAGGCTCTTCCTCCACTTTCCCTACAGGAGTCCCTGATCAAAGTTCAGCGTAACAAGCACCCTCCATTTATTGGTGAAGCTCTGGAATACATGAAACAGTTTTACAGGAAATTTTTGGCCAACGATCTTTATGGTTTACCTAAAGAATGTCAGGACTGTGTCAATTTGGCTCTGACCAGTCATGCGGCCGAGGATGCAATGATCCAAAGTAATTAATTCAGATCTAGTAATCCTAGCCATAATCCAACACATTCAAGAAGCCAAAGTACAAGGTTCAAGGTCGAACCATACGTTGACATAGACGATAAAGAGTTTCCCTTCTCCTTGGAAGACTTGCGATATCTCCGCTGACACTTGCAGGTATTCTTGGCCGTCAATCTATTCGACCTAATTCTTGGAGTAAATTGAAAGAATCACTTGTTCACACAAGGTCCAGAACATTTTAAAATTTCAAAACCAATTAACCACAGTTTGAGCTTCTAGTTTATTGAAAATCTCCTTCACAATAACAAGAAAAATAAAATACAAGATTGATTTTTATGACTAAGCTTCTTACGATTGCGTTGACGAATTTGGCACTCATTTTCTGGTCATTTTTGTTCTAGATTGAATTTTTATTTTCTAATACTTTTTTTACATTGCATGAGTGAAAATCACTAGTCTTGTCATGAAGTTTTCACCAAATTCACCTAGTTTAGGATCCGAATCGTTGAAATTTGATCCAACGACTACAAACAAAAGGTCCTTTTAAAAGTTGTAATAACTATAGCCGTTGGATCATCCAACGATCGAAATCTCAGACTAGGTAGATTTGGTGGAAAGGAATCCGTAGAGGATCCCTTTCCCCCAAAATGCTATATTATGTACGTCAAAACCACTAGCCTTAAATGAAGCCACCAACACATTTAGAGTATTTTATTCACCGGATACTCTAAATGTGTTGGTGATGTCATTCCAAATAGTAATGGGGACCTTGTTGGTAATTTAATCTGTCGTCAACATCACATCCCCTCTCCAGCTTCGATCGAGTTTCTGGCTGCTAGAGAAGGTGCTTGTGGAGCCTTGGAGCTTCAAGCCAATAAGTTCTCCTTGAATGTGACTCCCTGCAAGGTATCCAAGCCGTTAGCAGCAGCCACCAAGATGCTTCTATCCTCAATGGACAACACCACATTTTACTTTTCTCTTTCAACTTTTCGCATTACACGCTTTGCCAATGTCACAGCATATAGATTTGTCAAGTTGATTTTGTACTTTGAATTTGAATTCATTTGCTTTGAAGAACTTCTAGATCTCATTCGTGCTATTCGTTTGAAAGATTATAATGCTTGATTCTCAATACAATACTATTCTTTCGCATAGAAAACATAAAATTTAAGATCTAACCACTAAAAAGTTAAGAAAATATACTTAGAGCACCATAGAAATTTTATGGTGTTTTATGTATGTAGCTTTGGCTCATTCTGCAATTGGTGGAAATTGCCAGCAACATATAGACAATCACAATGACTTGGTCCAATTCCTTTTAAGCTTTAGATAATGTTAGGAATAAATTTGTAAACAAACTTGCAAATTAAATGATGTATCACTAATAGAAAATGAGCACGTTTATCAACGGTTGAGTAATAGTTCAATCATCAACTTTCATGTCATTTAGTTTACACTTTAGGTAATGCTAGGGATACTAAATTTGTAAATAAAATTTGCGAACTAAACGATATGTCACCAATAGGAAATGAGCACGTTTATCAACGTTTAGTAATAATCCAATCATTAACTTCCATGTTATTTAATTTTCAAAATTTTGTTTACTAATTTAATCTCTTTAACTTATCCCAGGCATTTAGGCTTTGAGAAGCTACAACTCGTCAATTGCATGCTATAATTTGATTGCTCATTAGAATAAAGATGGATTAAATGTCAAGACAAATTGTGATGTGTCATAATTTTTTCCATTTTCTAACAAAATACAAATAAAAAACTGCTTCATCAACCAACCCGAGTCACATCATATTTGGTGCCATAAACAGATCTACTTTGCAACAACAAAAAGCAAACTAGTATTGTTTGTACTCAGTTTTTCACTTTCTATTAGTAGTACTATTTATATTTAACTGCTTGTATAGATAGGGATTTTCTATGGTATTTTGAGTTTTTGATACTTGAATTTTTTAACCGTTAAATTTTAGTAAATAAACAAAAACATAAAATTTAAGGATTTAAAAGTTTGGATAGCTTCTTATAAAATTTCTTGCAATTGAACTACGAGATTGTGTGACATACAATAGAAGTCAGAAGAGTATGGATTTGGGCAACTGAGAGTTTTAATTCTAGGGCTTTCTTTTTCTTATATATTTGGGAAGGCTCATAAAATTTCTAACCACAAGTTGAACCCAAAAAGGACTCATTTGGCAGACATTCTTCTAGGAGGAGTTACTAATTAACACTTCGACCACACTGTTAAGTCATTTTTGAGTTATTGGGTCTAATATACCAAAAAACTACTTTGGGATGTTTAGATGTGGTAAAACATTATACACAAAACCAAGTCTAGGCTGCTATGGAGTGAGCAATATTGTATATGATGTTATAAAACCATATATATTATAATTCATACTAACTACTACAATTCTTCTTTAAAATATTTTTGATGTGTTTTCTTTACCAAAGAACTTTCTAGAATACGACCGCTGTGATAAACAATCATTGTGCAGAATTACCGTTAGTCACAATATGCAATATTCAAAATACGATTACATGACTTGTTAATTATTATTAATTAGATTGATATGCGACACGATAAATATGATCGACAATGAATGTTAAATTGAGCATTGTAAGTAAAATTACACTCTAGCTGAAATATAATTCCAGTCAGAACTTTGCTTGGTGTTCTCCTAACCTAACCGGTTGAGGAAATGAGTGCTGAATTATTTGGCTTTATTGGGTTGGCTTACATACCAAGTTTTGGTTCCAAGGCCTACTTGTCAGGTTTGTTGATTCTTAAACCTAGGTACTTTGAAAAACAGCTCACCAAAAGAAGATACATGAACAAGAAGCAGAATCCAATTAGAAATCATCGGTTCTACAATTATGTTAGCTTGTATGCATGAGCGATGAATGCTAGCAGTCATCATGATTTTAAACATTGTTAGATGTTTATCATCATCATGACCTCTGTTCGAAAATGAGATTGATTGTCACAAAGTGAATTGTCAAGGAAAGTGTCTACTTTCTCTATCTTCTGTTGGCCACATTCTGAATAAAATCAATCTCCATCTCTCTCTCTCTCTCTCTCTCTCTCTCTCTCCCTCCCTCTCAATGTTAGCAAAAGAGTATGGGAAGAAAATTACAGTAACTATCAATCCAACATCAAATGATCATTAATTCTTCGCTTCTTTACAAATGACAAGTCCCAAATTATGTAATCAGAATCTGAACACTTGAATATTAATGCTCTAAAACTCAATTCTCTCTCCTGACCATGAAAAAGCAACCAAAAGGTTCACCATTTTTTCAAAAAGCAAACCCTCTGCAAATGCAGTTTCCTGGAAAAATCTTACTAATCACTTTCATCAGTGTACAGCCTTTGAATGATCACCTCCAACTCTACCTGAAAGTTCACACATATGTCGTACTCAGACTCCAACTCACTCTTCAGCATCTGAACCTCTCCTGTTTGTCCCAACTGACCAATAATACTCTTCACATTCTCCATCTGCTCGTCCAATTTTCTTGCAATTTCCCGCAATTCCACCAGCCGTGCATTGCCGCGGTTGGAAGACTCGGCCGGAAAGCTGGAAGTAGAAGACGACGCAGCTGGAATAGCCAGGTCCAAAACAAACCTCTCCAAGTCATCCTGGAACTGCAAAATATCTTCCTTCTTGTTCTCCAACTCACCCTTCAGCCTCTGAATCTCTACTTGATCCTGCGTGCTCACCTCAACTACTCCCGTCAACAGACGAATAATCATCACCACAACCTGTAATTGCTTTGCCAACCTCTTTGCAAATATTGACAGCGGGGATTTGCCGCCGCCAGAAGACTCAGAGCTGGAAGTAGAAGACGACTCAGTGGAAAATACCGGGTTGAAAACAAAATCGTCCTCATTGAAATTCCATCCGCTAAACTCCATATTCTCAGCCCTTAGTTCTCCACATTTTTCCTTGCCCAACAATTCACCCAAACCCCTGTTTCTTTTCTTGAACATCTCCTCAACGCTCTCCAAATGCGGAAGCACAGTCCCCACCAGAAAATCCTTGCCACTGTAGTTGTGGAAAAACGAGTGCTTCAGCAGCGTCTCCGCCGCCGGCCTCTTTTCCGGGTCCCGATCAAGGCAAGAACCCACCAAGTCCTTGAAATCCGCAGAGTACTTCTTGTTCTTGAAATCTTTGATGATGTTTTTGTAATCGGAACACGGGAACCTGTTCTTGACCTTCAGAATCTGAGACTCTAAAAACGGCGGCAGGTCAGACACGGGAGGGCCGCCGAGAGCCAATTCCAGCGCCGTGATCCCAAATGCCCAGATATCCGCCTTGCATCCACCTCCGTTGGGTGCCACCCAATACGGCGTTGCAGAAGTTTCGTTTGTCCCAGTTGAATGATCGGCGCCGTAGAAAGAAGCAGAGACCCCGAAGTCGGCGAGCTTAACAGACCCATCAGAGTCAACCAAGATGTTTCCGGGTTTGATGTCGCCGTGGACGTGTTCCTGACCATGGAGATACGACATGGCGTTTAGCGTCTCTTCCAGGACAACAGCAAGGCAGGGCTCTGGTAATCCTTCCGGGAAAGCAGAGGAGGAGATTAGAGAGCCGAAGGCCATGAACGGCATAACCACCCAGAGACGGCGGTCGGCGGTGGTGAAGGAGCAATGGTCGCTGAGAATGTTGGGGTGGGAAAGAGACAGAGTCTTGGTATCGCGTAGCTTGCCCTCGAAATCGGCCGTGGATTGATTGAGGTCAACGGACTTGATTGCGACGATTGCAGAGTTCATGGGGACGCAGACGGCCTTGTAGACGACGACCTTGTCGCCAGAGCCGATTTCTTGGAGGTCTTTGTATGCGGCGGAGTCCAGCGGGAATTGGACCTTTTGTGGGTTATCTTGGTGGGAGGAAGAAGTCGCCATTGGAGACAACAAAGATGAAATCTTGAAGAACGAAAGTGGGTTGCTTGGATTTCGGGGAAATGGGTTTTGATGGAGTTGATGAATGTAGGGTTTCTGCAATACTAATTCTTGTGAAAGGTTGAGGCTTTGGGAGGAAGACGACGATGCATGAGAATGTGTGGGTGTGTACTGCTCTGCTTTTATTTACTTATATAATAAGAGAAGTTTCAACTTTTGCCCCTAGATTTTGTTAATAGCAGAATCATCAACATTCTGTCGTGAGGCGATTTTGGTGATTAGGATTGGGTGAGGTTGGTTAAGATAGTAATACAGTTAGTTTGTTTTCTGTTATTTGCCATCTCAACAATGTCTTGGCAGGCAAGGCATGATGCCCACATATGAGGCAAGCCCATCTCACTACCATATAAGTGAGATGTGTCATCTCCTCTGCTAATTTGATCTAATCTCGAATGATTAGTCCTGTTGTGAGTGCCTCGTATAAATATTTCGAAATGACTATAAGGATACGATATACGAACAAAATATGTACTGAGACGTGCAAGTCCAATAACAAGACCAACCTACGATCATATTGAAATCAATCATTCTCTAAGATGTAATTAAAAATCAAGTAAGTCCTGTAAAATCATAAAAAAAAAGTTGTTGGTAATACTAGAGAGACCAAGTTTTGTAAACCATATGATGTGATGATTGAATTATTATATAAGTGTAGATTAACGTGCTTATTTTATATTGGTGACGTATCATGTGGATATGATATGCAAATTTGGTCTAAAAAATTGGTCTACCTAGCATTACTTTTTGTAAAATGTGAACTTGAATATTAAACAGAAAAATAAACATAATTATAATTTTTTAATTATATTTGAAATTTTGTCACTGTGATAAGGCACAACTCTATCATCAATGCTAAGAACATTACTAGTATTTCCATAAGGATTATTAAGAAATTGAGAAATAATTCACAAAGGAGAGAAAAAGTGCCCTCATGATATTGGCAAGGCCCACTTTTGTTCCACGTGCAATTCAACCCTCGAGAAGACCTAAGATGCTGACTACAACTTTTTCATGCTCATTTACTCATGGCAAGGAAAAACTTCAAAAGAATTAAAGATAGGATTAATAACTAATCGCTTAGCACATAACGAGTACTTCATCTTTATTTGTCTTAATCACTCAGTTTCATTACTTGGTTCAGATAAAGAAATGTGATTACCATGACCAAATATAAAACAAGAAAGTGACAATAGAAAAAAATGGGGAATGAGCCCAAATAGTTACAAACTTTAATCATAGATATAAATGCCACATAGTACTACGATTTTGTGTACTTATTTTTACTTATAATTAAGAAGTCTTAGGTTCGTATTCAGAAATAACAAACTCATAACAACTTTATTCTCTCATTCCTTAATGTAAATATATCATTGTATATATTATAAAAAATACAATTTACGTACAATTTAGCAATCTTTCTTCAATAATATTTATCATGACTTCATGAGTGGTATATGGAATAAACGGTTGAGACTCAAAGAAAATCTAAACAGTTAGAATAATCAAATCTTAACGGCTAAAACACACCCTGTTGCCCTTCGCGTTTTTTTTCTTTGATTATTTTCTATTGCCACTTAATACTAGGATAGTCATATTCCTCTCACTTTGGTTGGATCGTCCATCTCTTTTACACTCCTCATGGGCCTTCACGTTTCCAGCGTCGTTGAATGGAGAGAGAGAGAGAGAGAGAGAGAGAGAGACAACATTTCTCTCCATCTTGTTGTGATTTATGCAAATGGGGTTTTGTGACTTGTTCTAAAATTGCATTTTCTTGTTAATCTTGATTGAATATTTCACACTAATGGTTGATTGGTTGGTTGGTTTGGTTGTAAGGATTTATGTTACCTCCTACTTCTGTGTGAACCATTGTTTACTTGAATAGATATCATCTTTGAATTTCTTATTTTTGCTAATGTAATTGAAAGTTAGAATATAAGGGCACTAACAAACAGGCTCACAAGTTACAACTGAAGTTGGTAGCCTCGTTTCTACTTAACTGACTTTACAATCAAACGGATTAGCTGTGATATTTTAGAATTTGGCTTTATCATATTTAGTCTTAGGTCAAAAGTTTAGCTTTACAAGTTACTACTTATCCCTTGTGAAAGAAAATGGGGTTGGGGCTACCTAGTTGAGGAGCTTTATGTGGGGCTTGCTTTGCAATTTATACACTTTTCCGCCGTAGAGCCTTCAAACCCACATCGTGTTGCGCGATGCTATCTAAGATTGGATCAATAAAGGCAAGTTTAAATGCCCTGAAAAGGTGCAGATATTGGTTGACACCGATCTTTTCCCAACCACGACAGTCGATATGGGCAACGACTACGTGCGTAAGAAAAATGATCTGGCAAAGTCGATGATTGATCCTTCCCCAACAGTGACTCATAGACCCAAGAAGAGTCCTCAGCCAAGGCTAAAATACCAGTCTCACCCATCACAACGTTCCTCCACAACAGCCTGTGCCAACTTCCCATACCTAGGTGAAATTCGCCAGTTAGGCTTAAAGTGAGTTGGATGAACTGGTAATATTGTGTAGTCGATGCAAGTTAGAAGTTAACCTCACAAAGCGAAAAGCTTAATCGCTCAGCCAGTCGGTCTCATTCTTCCGGGTCATCTTAGGATCTCAAAATATCTTAGCCGTCTAATCGAGGTTTAGCGCAAAACCCGACAGGAGTGTTTAGCAAATTAGGGTCGTCGCTTGAAGATCAGATGGCTTGACTTTCACAAGGGATTTTATGATGAAAATTTCGTTGAATTCAAGATGGGTGACACATAGGGCTGGTTCGAGTTGGGATCTTGAACCGAAACCCAAAGCCCAAATTCTAAACTAATAATTTTTGGGATGGAATTTTACAATCCAAAACTAGATCGAATTTTTGGAATTCCCCAATTTTAGGATGCTCGAAAGTTTTTCGGAATTTTGGGCTGGTTTGGGATTGGGCCCAATTTTATTTTATTTTATTTTTTACAGTTCAAGCCCAAATTGTTGGGCTTTTTAATTTTTTTGGATTTTGGAAAGAATAAAAGATGCCCACCAATTTGTGATAGCTTAGATTACAACTACACATTACAATTTTTAAGTTTCATGAAGTCCAAATTAATTAGCCTCATTAGTCATTTAATCTCCAAGCTTCTGTAACCCAAGACCGTATTCTTTAGCCCCAAGAATCATAACCAATTGTGACGGTGCTACTGGTGGCGCCACAAAAAACATCCCTCCCGTAACTGTAATTCTTTGCATCTTCAATCTCCAAACTGCAAGAAAAACAGAGTCCTCTCTCTCCACTCTTCGAACCCTCACTGGGTTTTTAGAATGTAAGCAAACATGCGCAAACCCAGAAACCCAGAAAACCCCAAGCCCATTAGTTTTAGGAAAATCCTAAATCACTAGTTTAAAAAAAAAACACAGAATACCCAGAAATACAAAATCCAGACCTTTAGCGTGTGTTTGACTGTGCGTGGTTTTCTTGTGGCTCAGTGGTTGGTTAGAGTCGAGTCAAAGTGGACGAAGGAGGATTCGAGAGAGATGGCGGATTTGAGGAGAGTGTTGCAGAGTGTTAAAGCCTGGAGAGATTGAGAGTGAATGAGAGAGGAGGATGTCTGGGCTTCAACCTAATTTACAATGGATGGTTAAGATTATATCTCACCCAATCCAAGCATCCAACGGTCCAAGTAATTAGTAAATTATAAATTAAAAAGAAATAAACAAATATATATATATATATATAATATCGATTTAGATTGGGATTCCTGAATCATTACAAAGAGAAGAGCGAATCCCATACCTAAAATTGTGGGATCAGTTCGATTTTGGGTAACGAACGTTTCGTGATGTTTGATTCGGACGCTTTTCAATTCAATTTCGGGACTGTTTGGGATTTTCGAGTATTTTTTTTTTCCACCCCCAGTAACATGAGCGCATCAACTCCACAGAGGACATTCAAGCCACCGAAGATATATAAAGGTATGAATACAATGTTCATGTCGGTGCATACATTGCAAGGTTTAAGTCACAAACACCGGTAACAACGTAATGGACTTAGGGATCACCTTCGCAATAAGGCGGCCAATGCCTAAAGAAATGCATCTCAAGTTTGGCAGGTGAACGACAAGATGGAATTAGCTTCGGTGGACCAAGTCCCTACAATTCTCCCCGAGATAGCCAAAGGGAAGAAGACTTAGACTTTGGCTAGAGAGACCGAGGTAGAGGAATCTGAGAAACATATCATGTTATTGGTTTAGTCAGGCCAAATGAAAGCACAGATCGAACGTTTCACCAAGAACGCTTGAAAGGCTCTTCCTCCACTTTCCCTACAGGAGCCCCTGATCAAAGTCAACGTAACAAGCACCCTCCATTTATTGGTGAATCTCTGGAATACATGAAACAGTTTTATAAGAAATTTTTGGCCAACGATCTTTATGGTTTACCTAAAGAATGTTAGGACTGTATCAATTTGGCTCTGACGAGTCATGCGGCCGAGGATGGAATGATCCAAAGGAATTAATTCAGATCTAGTAATCCTAGCCATAATCCAACACATTCGAGAAGCCAAAGTACAAGGTTCAAGGTCAAAGCATACGTTGACATAGACGATAAAGAGTTTCCTTTCTCCTTGGAAGACTTGCGATATCTCCGCTGACACTTGTAGGTATTCTTGGCCGTCAATCTATTCGGCCTGATTCTTGGAGTAAATTGAAAGAATCACTTGTTCACACAAGATCCAGAACATTTTAAAATTTCAAAACCAATTAACCACAGCTTAAGCTTCTAATTTATTGAAAATCTCCTTCACAATAACAAGAAAAATAAAATGCAAGATTGATTTTTATGATTGAGCTTCTTACGATTGGGTTGACGATTTTGGCACTCATTTTCTGGTCATTTTTGTTCTAGATTGAATTTTTATTTTCTAATACTTTTTTTACATTGCATGAGCGAAAAACAAATATCAAAATCACTAGTCTTATCATGAAGTTTCCACCAAATCCATCTAGTTTGGGATCCAAACCGTTGAAATTTGATCCAACGGCTACAAACAAGGGGCCCTTGAAAAGTTATAATAACTATAGTCGTTGGATGATCTAACAGCCAAAATCTCGGACTAGGTGGATTTGGTGGAAAGGAATCCGTAGAGAATCTCTTTCCCCCAAAATGCTATGTTATGTATGTCAAAACCACTAGCCTCAAATGAAGCCACCAACACATTTAGAGTATTTTATTCACCGGATACTCTAAATGTGTTGGTGGTGTCATTCCAAATAGTAACGGGGACCTTGTTGGTAATTTAATCTGTCGTCAACATCACATCCCCTCTCCAGCTTTGATCAAGTTTCTGGTTGCTAGAGAAGGTGCTTGTGGAGCCGCGGAGCTTCAAGCCAACAAGTTCTCCTTGAATGTGACTCCCTGCAAGGTGTCCAAGCCGTTAACAGCAGCCACCAAGATGCTTCTATCCTCAGCCCATTAATGGACGACACCACATTTTACTTGAGTTCTCTTTTAACTTTTCGCATTACACGCTTTGTCAATGTCGCAGCATATAAATTTGTCAAGTTGATTTTGTACTTTGAATTTGAATTCATTTGCTTTAAAGAACTTCTAGATCTCATTCGTGTTGTTCGTTTGAAAGATTATAATGCTTGATTGTCAATACAATACTATTCTTTCGCATAGAAAACATAAAATTTAAGATCTAACAACTAAAAAATTAAGAGAATATAATTAGAGCACCATAGAAATTTTATCGTGTTTTATGTATGTAGCTTTGGCCCATTACGCAATTGGTAGAAATTGCCACAACATATAGACAGTCACAATGACTCGGTCCAATTCTTTTTAAGCTTTAGACAATGTTAGGAATAAATTTGTAAACCAAATGATGTATCGCTAATAGGAAATGAGCACATTTATCAACGGTTAAGTAATAGTTCAATTATCAATTTCAATGTCATTTAGTTTACGCTTTGGGTAATGCTAGGGATACTAAATTTGTAAACAAAATTTGCGAACTAAACGTTGTGTCACCAATATGAAATGAACACGTTTATCAACACTTAAGTAATAATTCAATCATTAACTTCATGTTATTTAATTTTCAAAATTTTGTTTACTAATTTAATCTCGCTAACTTACCCGCAGGCATTTAGGCTTTGACAAGCTACACTTGTCAATTGCATGCTATAATTTGATCGCTCATTAGAATAAAGATGGATTAAATGTCAAGACAAATTGTGATGTGTCATAATTTTTTCCATTTTCTAACAAAATACAAATAAAAAAACTGCTTCATCAACCAACCCGAGTCACATCATGTTTGGTGCCATAAACAGATCTACTTTGCAACAACAAAAAGCAAACTAGTATTGTTTGTACTCAGTTTTTCACTTTCTATTAGTAGTATTATTTATATTTAACTGCTTGTATAGATTGGGATTTTCTATGTTATTCCAAGTTTTCGATACTTGGAAAATTTTAACCGTTAAATTTTAGTAAAAAAATAAAAACACAAAACTTAAGGATTTAAAAGTTCGGTTAGCTTGTTATAAAATTTCTTGCCATTGAACTACGAGATTGTGTGACATACAATAGGAATCAGAAGAGGAATAAAATAATATTATGGAGGCTAAACAGCCAAGAAGAAGAGGAAGAAAGAAACATGTGAAAGATCACAATTAAAGTACCATCCAGTTAATAATCACAATTAGTTTTTCCTAATTAAAAAGTATTGAAATTCATATATCTCCTAGTCTAATATATCCCAATAGTAAAATAAAAACGTACCAAAGTGATCAGAGCCGGCTTTCTTAGCATCCTAATATTCTTACTCTCTTCGGTGTCAATTTTTAACGTTGCCGTAACCTAATAGAATTAGAGTATCCAACGCAAAAGTAATGACAATTAAATAAGATTTGCAATAACATCGTGTTACTTTCATGACGTGCGATTCTCCCGATGGGTCTTACCGTGGAAAAGTATAGCCGATTATTTGGAGGCTAGTCATGACCAAAGTCGTTCCCATTTAATTAGTAAGGCAAATAAATGGTCAAGGCTTGGAGTATTTAGTCATATTGGTGTGTGAATGAAGTTTGTGCTTAGAAATAATTTATGATCTTATTCGAATTTATTAAAATATGAATAGAGTTTTAATTAAAAAAAAAAAGCATATGTAACTTTTTTTTCCTCTACGATGAACTGTTTGCATGCACAACGCACATGTATCAAATTTAAATTAGAATATTAACAATATTATAGTTTAGTGATATTTTTATTTACTTATGCTCAAACTTTTTACTTTTTTTAATAAAATACCTAAAGAAAATGGAAACATCGATTTTAGCACTCTGATAACACTTGAAGTTCGTAAAATTAAAGTTTCCAAATTATTGACGTGTTACCCTTTTACACACTTTTTTTATTTTGTTTCTTAATTTTCTGTAATTTATTCAATCTAAATACTATAATAAAAAAAAGCAAGTGTTAAGGAAAAAAAATTAGAAATGATTAAAAAAATAGAATCATTTTTGCTTACCAGCTTAAAATTTGGTATATGCTCACTATACACTTAATTATCTTTTATGTGTACTTTCAATTAACATACATCATAGTTATAGTGATGAACAACTACTCTATAAAAATAAAATAAAAAAGCACCAAAGCGGCAGGTGCGTGGATGTAACCCATCATAGAAAGCACCGGGCGGCATGCTAAAGCGTTTTGTAATGTAGCAGTTGGCGCTGATTACCATCTAAAATTACTACCATTTTTGCTATAAGTATCACAACGTAGTAAATACCAGTAAAAGTACATATAGCTCCAATGGTGCCATCTAAAATTAATGACCATGGCTTTTAGGGTTTTAGCTTAAGTAATTAAATGTCTTTATCTTTTTATTTGATGTTAGATGTTTTGTAGCAGCGTGACAAAAAGAAAAAAAATAAATAAAGCAATAACTTTGAAACATAAGAAATTTGAAACCGCCGGAGAATATGAGAAAACCTAAGTTTTTTTATTGAATAAATGAAAGTTAATAAGTCTAACACCATAAATGACGTATCTACTATACTATAACCTAAGTTTTTTTATTGAATAAATGAAAGTTAATAAGTCTAACACCATAAATGACGTATCTACTATACTATACTTTCACGAGAAGTTTTAATATTATACAAAATATGTAACAAAATACCAAAAATATTCTCAAAACTTGTTTCGTTTTGGGCTTAGTGAACATTAGAATCTCGCTATATATCAAGGTGAATACTACTTCCTATTCCTGATGACGTTCTATTCCAAACGGCGGGTCATTGAGTGCAAATCGAACACTAAAGCACAAATTTATAATGCCTGGACTCTGTTGCCATATTTATGTCTTTTATTCTAATTCTCGATGCACTCCTCCAATTTTATTCTAATTCTCAATGCACTCCTTCATAAGATCTACATCACGTTCAATTTTTCCCTTTCATCGCTTCAGTAAATTACCATTTTGTTTTTTTCTGGCTACACTAGCACTTATCCGAAAAATGAACGATTTCCCACCAAGAAAATTTTGTTGTTGTTGATCATATTTGATGAAGACAAATTACTTAATAAGATACAAAAGAGGAAGAAATTCTTGTTCTTAACTTGGTAGCACATGATCCCTATCGCTTGGAGCCTATTGTTCCAACAAACCCAACTGTTTTTGTTGTTGTTGTTTAACTTTATTAAGGTAAGCCATTACTTTAGGATCCCTTATCATGCCTCTCAAATCTCACCCTTGTCGGTCCTAATTGTGTAAAATGTGTGAGAAAAAGTTCAATCCAGCATAAACTCAATAACATGCTAAGAAAGGTAAGCTTGAATTATAAGGGTTAAGCAAATGTACCAATGATCAACAAGCGAATTAAATCGCAAACACATTGGTTAAAGCAGTTTTCTTATTATGCATATGAGTTTGAACTTTCCTCACTCCGTCTTGGATTAGTGTAAATAGATTATAGGTGATAAAACAATTTAAAGATAAAATCTTTTTTCTCTTCGAAGAATAAAGGAAAAAAGAAAAGTGGGAATCATTAAGAAATGGAAAAGAATGGAAGCAGGAGAGGAACAAAGGTATGGACAAAAGGGAAATTTCAAGTCTTCAAGTAAAAGAAAACTTGGTATACCATAAAATTGAATTGTTCAGATTAAGTCATGCAATGTGGCTTCCAGAAAGATTGCAAATGACCAAAAATGGCCGCCCATAACTTTTAAATTAAAACCATGTTACACAGTTTTGGTCTTGAAACTAACAAATCCATAATGGCCTTGCAATGAGTACAACACTCACACTTCCAAGATGTGTGTGTCTATATATATATATATTAATAAAAATGAGGACTAGTTATGGGGTTCACTTCACATTATACTTTAACGATCCAAAATCGTTTATTTTTCAAGTTGTATTTCATAAATCATTCTTGCAAAATATTAGCCAAAATCTGAAATGTTTGAGGTATCTAATTGAGTTTGAAAATTTGTTGAACACTCTAAAAAACATTAAATTTCATCATGACAATCACATGGACAAATGATTCAGATTGAATTGATTCTTTTACAGGGATAATATATGAATGAAGACTTAAAAATAGACGGTTTGGATTGTGAAAGTTCGATGTGAAGTGAGTCCACAACTAGTCCCCATTTAAAACAAATGGAAATCTCTTTGGATAAAGGCTATAGGTATGCATGTATGTATGTATAGATACAGAAAAAATTTGAAAAAATAAAACCCTTGAAAAAAAGCATGGGAGGAGTTTAATTTCCTAATCCAAAAAGTGGTAAAAAGAAAAGTTTACTAGTGAAATGGGTAAGGATTGCATGTTACTTGTCCCTCTTTCTCCATTCATGATCACACTTTATAAGGTTTTTGGCACACTTAAAAAACTAATGAGATTAGTATCATTATTTTTTGTGATTTTTTTAACATTTTAACAACTGTTTTTTCATACCTTGTTATGTGTTTTTAAAAAAAAATGGTATAAAATTTTGGGTTGTGTGTGTCTTTTGGTGAAGGAATGCTTGTCACCTACTCCTTTTAAGTTCCCAATCTCTCTCCAATACTAGTAGCATTCTCCAAAGGCCATAGCTTTAGAGAGAGAAAGAGAGAGAGGAGGGCCTTAAAGCTCTGATCTTTGCTCTGCTCTGCTGTGTACTGTGACAATGGAGAGGCACAGATGCAAGCTTTGCTCCAGGGCTTTTGCTAATGGCAGAGCATTGGGTGGTCACATGAAGGCTCACCTCGCAACTTTTCCTCTTCCACCCAAAACCCACCAACTCACTGAGTCCGACTCGTCTTCGTCTTCCTCCTCCGGCGAAGAACCAGAAGAAGAAGAGCAGCATTTACAAGAAGAAGAAGGAGAGGAAAAGGGTTTGATTTATGGGCTGAGAGAGAACCCAAAGAGGAGTTTCCGGCTTGCAGATCCTGAGTTTTCTTTTGTTAATGCTGGGTCGGTGATTCAAGACAGGGAGAGTGAGACCGAGTCAAAAAACCCAACTCGAAGACGATCTAAGCGGAACCGGAGATCATTCGTTGTTGTTACAGAGAATCTGCAGAGCCCGAATTTGGAGTTGAAGAAAAAAACCACGTTGACAATCTCAACACCGCCGCGTTTGGCCGAGTCTCCTCCTCCGGCTGCTGAGCCAGAACCGGTGAGCTCGGTCTCCGATACTTCTCCGGAAGAAGATGTTGCTATGTGCCTTATGATGCTGTCAAGAGATGTGCGGATGGTAAGATCAAATGATCATCAGCACGCAGATCAATTGGTTCAAGCTCAAGAACAACAGGGTAAACAAGTAGTAGCTGAGAAGTTGGACGGGATCAAATTGAAGAAACTTCGAGGGAAGAACCGGTGTGAGAAATGCAACAAACTGTTTCGATCTTTTCAAGCAATGTGCGGGCACAAAAAGATTTGTTTTCGCAACGAGGAGGAAGCAATCAACAATGCAGGTGGTGAGAAGCTGTTTGAGTGCCCGTTTTGTTACAAGATATTTGGTTCCGGTCAAGCTCTTGGCGGTCACAAAAGATCTCACCTTTCGGGTTCTTCAAGATCAATGGTTGTATCAGTGGCTGCAAAAACTGAAGTTAGAGAGGGTTTCATAGATCTCAACCTGCCTGCTCCGGAAGACGATGATGATTTCAGCGTGCTATCGGATGCCTAAAACTGTAAAAAGTAACGGACTTTTCCATCAAAACTCGGATCTAAAGGTAAAAGAAATTCGATTATTTTGAGTAACATTGAGATCAAATGGTGAAGATTGAAACACTTTTTCAATACTTTCACTCATAGATCAATCGATTCGCTCTTTTTTTTAGGTACTGGTATTGTTCATTTCTGACCGTATTCATTTTGTTTGTGCACTTTCAAGTTCAACAACTGTTTGGTCAAGTTCCAACTGCAGTAACAACTTGTTCTATGTACTGTTGTTGACTAGAATACAGAAACTAGAATTGTTCTTTTTTTTTCTTTTATTATATAGTAAAATTCAAGTAATTAGGTACTACCCCAATGCATTTAAGAAGAGCGTAACGAAATGCGATACTTGCTGTAAAATTGCAGAATCTCGTGAACCATCGAATCTATTGTTCTAGTTGTTCTTGGGTTGTCAATGTGCTATGCTGCTTCTGCTTGAGGTCCAGTTTTCCAGTAATTCTTGCAAATTGTCCCATCTAATAAAAAATAAATAAAAATGAAATTAAAAAGTTATATTCTTTGTATGATTGTTTTGTTTGTCCCATTTGCTCTTTCTCTCTCTCAGCTGGTTGTTTTAGCTTGAAGCATAGGATCAAATGATTTCTGAGGTCTCTGAACCAACAAACTGCAGACCTTTTTTTCCAGATGACCAAAATAACCTTGAAAGAAGAACCTAATGACATTTTTTTTTTGTGTTTGATTGTGACCAAAGAAGATCCCAAAACCCCTTTTTTCAATTTGTGAATTTAATTAAAAAAATTAAAATAATATCTGCCTTGAAATGAACGAAGTATCCGGGCAGAGGAGGTGCCAGCCATCCGCTGCCATGCTTACCATTCTTATCGAAGAATCAGTCAGAAGACTAGAATTTGTTTAAATCTTCGTACATTGGATGCTTTTATACGCTTTTTAATATGCACAAAAATAAGAATTTATATTACAATCTAGAAGTGTTTTTATTTACTTGATATTTATGTGAAAATTCTCAATTCCTACTTGTGTTAAATTCGTTGAAAACTAAAATTTTACATTAACTTTTATGATTTTTGAATGTAACCCACCATTTATATGGTCATTAATTCTAATTCTTTTATTTTAATAATATAAAATTATGTTACTAAGTACTACAAAATAGTGATATTCTTATTTACTTCTAAGTGAGAGGTTTTAGGTTCGTATCTCGTAGATAGCGAATTTGATACTAAATTAGGTTGCCCATTGTGTGGCTTGACCAACATCTCCCTCAACTTAGTGTAAAAATATCAGGATACTAAAAATATTATATAAAATTATATACAAGCAATCTCTTTTCCTTACATCACTTTTCTAGTCCCTTCTTGTACATATATATTTCAAGTTTTTTGATTTGTTTGAATTTTAACATGTACTTGTTTAATGGGGAAAAATTCTTGGTTCACCTTGTGAAAATTTTCATAAGCTAACTGATATTGTGAAAAATACATTATCAAATTTTTTTGTTCATAAAGATTGACGAAAAATTTCTAGCTCCGCCCTTGTGATAGTAGAATGTCGTCTGTGTTGTGACAGTAGAACATCGTCTGTATAAGGTCCCGGCTTCTCCCGTGTAGGGTCCTTTTATGCATGTGTGATTTTTTCATGCTTCATATGATCTACTCGTTAAAGGTTGACTAAAAACGATCTACTCAAATTATGCCTGTGATTTTAAAAAGCAAAGTAATTGTGCAATGGTAGGTCACGAGTAGGGCTGTGAATCAAATTGACCAAATCTGTTGATTCGAATCGTAGTGGTAAAGTTTGATTTGATTTTTGATTCACAAAATTGCCCAACGGTTCAAAATGGACCCAACTGTATAATTTTGTTCAATTTGGTTTTGAGCTTTTGTAAAACGACTTAATTGTACTGACCACTTAAGGACGGATCCATTAAGGGACCAACCGTGTCCTTGAATTCTACGGAAGACGCAAAAATAGCTTGGGAGGTCCTATGGGTACCCTATGTCAATAGTGGGACAAGACCTCGTAGTGACCACCAACTCTAAGTGTTTAATGTAATGCCTACTCTACAAATGTCACTAGGTTATACTTCACATGTCTTGATAAGTTCAACAGGCTTTGGCAGCATGACTCAACAGATGTCGACAAGCCTATCAAGTGCTCGACAAAGTACTCTCACTGACATAACCCAATAGAAATCAATTTAACTCGAAAACTTTTTTTTTTGGTAGAACTCGAAACTTTTTGCTCTCTTCTCACGCGTCTATGTTTTAAAAAAGTTTTTTAACTTCTATACTAGAACCACATAAGCCATGAGGTATGATTTCTAGATTCACCACTTTGACCAATTATATATTCATTTTTGTATTGTTTTATTTTAAATGTTTAATATTCTTATTGGCTAATAACTAAGATAAGAATGTTGAATTTAATTTTATGGAATTTGAAGCTATTGATGTTGGGGCAAGTGTATTAATTTTTGAACTTTGAGGTTTGATGGAATTTTGAATAATAATAAATACATAGGAAGTTATGAGTTATGTAAATCTTTTCGCACACTTATTTATTGCTTGCTTTTTGTTTGAAAAAATAAATGTGCATAAACCAATTTTCTTTGTTAAACAAAAATATACTTAGGAAGAGAAAGTGAAAACTCTCCCATACAATGGAAAGGAAAATGTGACCAAAAGAAAGAAATAGTGAGTGTAATTTTTTTTTTTTTTTTAAACGATAAATTTTGTAAGTTTAGATTAGTTAAGGGGTTTGAACTCACGCTATTATGCAAGGTCTTAATACATTTCTATCACTGTAGTAAATAATCACTTACAAATAATGGGTATTATAGAGAGAAAAAGATAGAACAATGTCGGCAGCATTTGTCATGTGGCTCTGGGCGGCCCTTATTTTCGTGCGTTGGCTTTGACCCAAAGGTCGTATAATTCTCAGGAGAAGAAGCTGGCTCATGGCTGCCGGCTTTACTTTCCTTCCTTCCATCCATACATCCCCCTTACCTTGCTTGAACATCTTTATTAATTAATTAATTAAACTCTTTTGCTTTCAAACCGGTAGGGCAGCTAATTAAGCTTTTACTAGTTATTCAATGCGAAGTCATGGTCAATGCACAGAAACTCATGCTTAGAATAAATGTTAACATTACCATTGCCAAACTAAATTGTGACTTGTGAGTTCCTATCTTATATGAAGACTACATTTGGGTTACGTTTGAGAGATTAAATTTTCTGCACTAAAAACCCTATGTGATTTCTATGTGTTTTATTTATTTGAGTGACACGTGTCTTTTTAGCTTAATTCATTTTTAGTTTTTATTTTATTTTATTTTTATCGAGAAGATAAGTTGAAGAGTTAACATTATTAAGTGAGGTTTAAATGAATGGTCAGGTGTCAACAAATGAGATAAAGACGTAGAAAGACCACATGCAGAAGATGTGAACTCCATGCTTGATGCGTGGTATTGAATTAGATTAGATAACTCACTAAATTTAAAATATGTTAAACTGTAAAAGGAGGAAACGGAGGTCGACTTTTAAATTATGTTCAAGTTCAAGGTGGAAAATGGTAAATGACAAACACACACCATTTTTAACTTCTGACACACACTGTTAAATCTTGTTTGTCGATTGCGCTTGATTTATATAATTTGAAAACTAAAACTTAAGATGAGTATATGACCAGCTAAAAGATGAATTTGTGTGCCCTAATGTAACAGCCCGTGGTCGAGTAACGTCTCCACAATCAGTAGTCATGATGCCCAAGAGAAGTACCATAAAATAAAGAGGGCAACAAGAAGAAAAAAGAAGTTTTAAGAGACTGCCAACGCCATGATGGTGATCCGATATTGATTCTAGGTGTGCTGCAATTTAAAGCATGGTATCATAAGCAAGACTTATGAGTGAGTCCAAAGCTAAAGGAATTCCAAACAATTACCTACTTTTTATAAATTAGATTAGTCACCAAGTGTCAGTTATGACATGAATTAGGATCGATGGGTTTTCACTCTCAAATCTATCAAGCTCTAATCCCTAAACCAACCGCTTTCAACTAGGCAAATTTAGAGTTTAACTTGGATAAAAGGGTCCATTGAGAATACAGAGCTCCATAAATGACATGTTAGTGATAACCAATCTCATTATTTGTCCACTTCATAATTTAATGTTAGTTAAATCATTACTTAACGCTGACGCCATCACTTAACATTGGTGAATTAGCAAATTTCCATTTTTCAAAACGTTAGCTAATTATTTCAAAAGTTTTAACGGGTTATTAGGACCAATTTAAAATTACACCAAAAGGATGGGTAGTTCCATACTTACTGAATTTAATTTCCGAATAATTTCCATTGAAATTAAAAGTAGTTTAAGTCTTAAAATTTTCAAATTGTGAAGAACACACATTGTAACTTTAAAAAGAAAATTGAGACTTACAAATCAACACAGGTTTTTCATCCATCATCCATTCAAGTAGCCTTCTTCTTTGAGAGCATTAGTTGCATATTATTCTCTTAATTATTAGTTAATATATGAGAAGCGTTGTAACTTGTACGTCTTGATTTTCCTCTTATGCCTTCACACGTTCTGTTTGAAGCAATGCGTCTGACGAAATGCTTTGAAAAAAGGCGCTTTTAAGCTAAAAATGCAGGCAAACCCTGCCCATGTTCAACTTCACGAGCTTGTTTATCCCATCAAGTAGAGATCTTATCGCTCGAAAGACCTATCTCTTAAAAACCGATAAGAAAATGCAGTCTGATGTTTGCTAAGGAGACTACCAACTAAGCTTATACACCAGAAATTGCTGCTGCTGGATCTTTCTAAATCTTAGTATTTTTATAAGCATGTAGAGTAATTTGTACAAAGCACCAAAAAATTGAAACAAAAGCATCACTGAGGAAATGCAGACTATAAGAATAAGAACAACCGACAATACATAATTCGTCAGAACGCTGAAAGATAATCTATACCTTTTTTCAGTTGTGTTACAAAGTTGACTCGCTTATTACAGAAAGCCAACGCAGTTGTGTTCAAGTTTCAACTACTAATTACAACGCGCATCAAACTTTTGAAATACCTGGTGGCAAAGGCTTGATCTTGCCCAACAGCTTTTCAGCTTCAACAAATCCAATTGATCCCGCAGACAAATACTTTATACACTTCCATCTGTTCAAGTATAATTAGGTATGTCAGTTCAATGAACAAGCAGGATGTAATCATGTAAGAGAAATCCCCGAGGTACAAAATAGCTTGCCTGGGTGTGTAGGGTAGTGCAAAACAATGTAGGTGAAGATGGTTAACGGAGTTGAATGGAGGCTGATGAAATCCAAATCTGTCAAAAGGAAAGTCCAAAATCATAATCAAAACTCTTTCATAATTGAAATCGTTTGAATCATGAAATCCTAATATTTTGATCCAATCATTTACAATTAATGATGCGTGCATGCCCGGTCTAATTCAAGTTTAAATGTCTAATTGTTGTGTATCATTGAAGGATTCACAAGCAATCTCACATACTCATTTACAGAAAGACCATCTTCCAAAGAAGGCGTAAAGCGGCCTAGTTGGTCAGGGATACATCAAATTACAGAATTAATTAACATTCACATTCTTCACCAGCTCATTTCTGCATTAAGCAATCTGTTTAGATAGCATATAAAGATTTTATTAAACCAATCGATTGTTCTGACTTATTTGGGGATAGCATAATGACGCGAAACAAATCTTAGCACAAATTTACATGAAGTAGCTTCTGAAGATCAATCTGTTTGTGCACGCAATTACAAACCCGAAAATAATACTAGAAAAAACTTAAATCGCAAGGCAATACCTGTACTGATGGCATTGCGGTGCATCTCGTTGTATTAGCGTTTTCCCCACTTCTAACATGTGACTTACTGTATAAGAATGAAAAAAATGGAGAACATAATCACGAAACATATCAACAACAAAAGGCAAAAAATTAAGAAATAGCAAGAAAAGTCACACATTGGTTCAATTAGATATGATTTTGAACTAAAGATACCAACAAATTCAGATTAGATTACCCAAAGAGTAGTCTTCAGGTTTCCTCTGAAGATCCTTAACAGTTGGAATGTGATCCACAGGAATAACCAAGTAATGCCTACACAGGATTAGATTGGAATTCGACTTAAAATTCAATTAACATGGTAAAATTCATGCATAAAAATTGGGAAATTACTTTCTATCAGCACCTTACAGCAGCAGGGTTGACGTCTTGAAAAGCAACGACCTTTTCATCCTGCAGGAAAAACCAGTTGACCAATTACTGAACTACAGCATCAAGATAATTACGACAAGCAGCGTTTGGTTGCTGAGAAAATGGGAAGGGGACAAAACCCAATTGGAAGCTCAACTTTCTGGGCATCCAAACTAAAATGGAAAGGAAAAATAAATGGGTGGAGAGAGAGAGAGAGAGAGAGAGAGCAGACAGTGTGGAGGAGAGTGGTCGAGGTGGATTTTCCGGCGATCTGGCAGAAGATGCACGGTGAAGCTAGGGCTGCTGCTACCGCCATCGGCTACCCTAAACCGCGAGCAGAGTTGAAGTTGATGGGAGTCAGACGCGTTTGGAGCTCTCTCCGTGATTTGTTTTGTTGCCAGCATTTTCTGAACTATTATTTTTGTATATGGATGACGCTTTCTCTGTTCTGCCTGATAAACTTTTTTTTTTCAAGTATCTGGTATTTGAGCTGGTATCTCGGTAGAGATAGCTACGGTTCAGTTTAAAAACGAAAATTCTATGTTCATCTCTAAAGTCATGAAAATTAATTATATCTATCACAAAATTAATTATCAGAGATTATCCATAACCATTTACCGAGTAATGAATTATTCATCGGTTAACAATTATATTTATGTTCACCAATACCTATAATATATTTGTTTAATTAATGCATTATAATATAATAGTACTAATTTCGTCATTAAATATCTATGTCCAATCATAAAAAACATAACAATGTTCTTTTGTAATTGTTGATGATAAGCCAAATGTGATAAATTGGTCCAATGAAAAAAGAAAAGAATGATAAATGCAAAAACAACAATCATTAAAAAAAAAAGAAAAAAGACAAGGCAAATTGTCAAATAATTCTAAAACTTGTGACAACAAAATTAGAGCATTGAATTTAAAACACTGATGGTGTTGGATGATCTTTTTTATCTCTCCTATAAGCATCAATGAATTCACATTGGTTTTGATTCTAAACTTGTGAACTTTCCACAAAATGCAATTTTTGTAATTTTCAAGATAATGAGTTCAGAGAATACTTACATATATACATACATACATATATATATATATATATTATATAACACAATATTATATTATATTATATTATATACGAGTTGTATTATATATAAATCATATTGTTCGGGTCGGATTCGGGAACAGATATAAATCGGAGACTCATATAACCATAGTTAATACCATAATCGAATAATATTTTTGGGTTTTCCCCTATCCAAAATATACCAGAATTTTCATCTCCAACAATCCGTCTCATTCGGACAGTTATCCACAGTCATTGGGTTTAATGGTTTGAATTATCATCCCTAATATCTCACGTATGATGGTTAATAAGATAGTAACTTTTATTATTAAAAGGAGATGAGAGGATTCGAAACTATTACAATAATTTAGAGGAGGGAGAGTTTGAATTGAGATGCATGAGTGAAAACCTATTACCCTATTCATTAAGATATGGCTTTTTAGCCAAAATGGTTCTTCAAATTTGCATAACACATCATTTTGGTCCCTGAATCGAAAATCAATAGAAATGGTCATTGAGATTGTCCACCATCTATTATTTTGGTCATTCCGTTAAAAACTCCGTTAAGTGTCCCAGAGCTCTTGACCGAAAGTTTAGGCAATTTTCAAAACTTCGTAACTCAATTGTTTCTTAACCAAATTTGACCCATAATATATCAAAATGAAGATAGGAAAGTGTAGAATAAGATTATACATATTTGGAAGCCCAATGGTTACCGGAGATGGCCCGAAAATAGCCTGAAAGGTGACTGGTTTGCGGAAAAACTGGAAAACTCGCCCGAAATTGGGTAAAATTTAAACGTTCATAACCTCTTCAATACTCAACGAAATCAAGTGATTCAAAAGCAAAAATCATACTTCTCGATGAGACGAAGAGAATGGTACCTTTTTTTGACAGCTAACTAGCCATGGTTTGGCCAGAAAACGGCTCGAAAATGGCTATCTTGGTCTCCAGTTAGCCACTTTCGAGCCGTTTTCCGGGCAAACCACGACGAATTAGCCATCAAGAAAGGTATCATTCTCTTCATCTCGTTGAGAAGTATGATTTTCGTTTTCGAATTACTCGATTTCGTTGATTATTGAAGAAGTTACGAATGTTTAAATTTTACCCAATTTCCGGCGAGTTTTCTATACTTCCCGCGGACCAGTCACTTTTCAAGCTTTTTCAGCCATCTCAGGTAACCATTGGCTCTCAAATAGGTATAATCTTGTTCTATACTTTCCTATCTTCATTTTGATATATTATGGGTCTAATTTGGTTAAGAAACGATTGAGTAACGAAGCTTTGAAAATTGCCTAAACTTCCGGCAAAGAGCTTCAGGACGCTTAATGGAGTTTTTAATGGAATGACCAAAATAATGGATGGTAGACAATCTCAAGGATCATTTCTATTGATTTTTAATCTCAGGGACCATTTCTATTGATTTTCAATCTCAGGGACCAAAGTGATGTATTATGCAAATCTCAGAAGTCATTTTGGCTATAAAGCTTTAAGATATTTGACAACATGTTTAAAACAACATTTAAATTGCATTTTAAAGCTGTTTTAGTAGAAGCATAGTATAAACTTTAATAAATATTTTTATTTCATATGATAAACTCATTGATTTTTTTCTAAATGACATCATCAATCTTTTCCGACTCCACCACTACCTACTGAGTCAATGCCACCACCAATAGCGTCCCCCATCATAATTGCCACTACCATCTATCGCACCACCAACTTCTTCACCACTGTGACCACCATTGCAACCACCATCTTCGCCACCATCACCAACCCTCACCAACATCATCATCACCATCACCAACACCAGCACCACAACGATCATTATCACAATTTGAATTACCGTTTAAGCTCTCGGGGAGCCATTGGAATTTCTTCTAAATAGAAAGCATAAAGTTGTTTGCCTACTTACTTTGGGAAGTCAAATGCCAAGGCAGACCTTTATTTTTATTCTTCGGGATGAAGGATAGTACTCTTTTGCTAGAAAAGCGAATAAAGCTTTAGTTGGGATGCCTTTACATCTCCTGTATCTAGCCCCCCATAACATAGGAATGAGAATTCAAATTCTCTTATGTCTCATCTCTTGGGTGCCCAATCCAAATTAAACAAGAGCAGTAGATCCACGGTGGTGAAGGAAGCAATGCATTCTGAAAGATCTTCAAATATGAAGGTCTACCTACAATCTTTTTATTCTTGTGGTGAGATAGGGTATGAGATGTAGGACTACACCAAGATGTCAGATGAGAGATAGACTTCTCAAATTTTCTTTTATTCATTGTTGTGCTTTAAATTTGATTAAACATTTTCCTACAATTTGACAGCTAGGGAATTCTAATTTATCCAATTTTATCTCAAATTTTTTTTATTGAAATTCCTTTTGTATCTCTCAACTTAGCGAAAAACTTGACGGCGTCAACGAAAAAGGTCATAGGTGCAACACATGACATAATTTGAGGTCTAGAGCAAATATTATTAAAATTCAGGAATCAAAATTAAACTAGTTGTATAGTTCAAGACCATTGTACAATTTAATATGGGAAATTAAACGCATTGATGATGATAAATAAAGTAAAAAAAAAAAAAAAAATTAATGAGCATAGATTTGGAAGGAATTATAATTTAATTCTTCAGTAACGTTTTTAAAATTTTAATTAAAATTTATAACCTGTTCTGAAGTTAATTATTGGGTGAGAGAGAGAGAGGACAGTAGAGGGTGAGAGAAGGGCTCACGTTATGTGAATTGTACGTTTACCTCCTGGTCTTTCACCTTCTTACCTTACAAGTAATACAGATTCTATGAGAATTTATTCTCCATTCCTATTGGGATTCTACTTTAAAGTTTATGCAATCATATTCCCAATTAATAATTCTATTCACAACTTAGTAGTAGTCACATCCAGTCTTCATAATTGTAAGATGGTTGTTGTCGTTAGTTCTCAGCATATATAAATAATTTCTAACACGAGTCTTATAGTAGGGGGACGTTTAGGATGATCATTAGCATACACAAGGGTATGACTAGCACAGAGTATGTGCCTCATTGAAACCTCGTCAGGTTAGTAAAAACCCAGAAGAAAAAATGCTATTGATTGTAGAGAACAGAGTACATTAAGGTCATGTGAGTATACTATAGAATACTGGCTTGAGTTCGACAAAACTCTCCAAGAGAACTACGAGTGATACAAATATGAACATTTACACAAACCAATTTTATGACAAAGCTTCTGAAGGTAGGCTTTAGCAACGACTTCATGAATAGGTCGACATGATTGTCCTGGGATCGGCTCTATTTAACTATTAAAGATATTACTTGTCTCTTAAGTAAAGAAACTCTAATTCAAGTCAAATTAGGATATCTTGGGGATTAGATAACATAATCAAGATTCTAAGAGGATTGGGTATGTTATCCTAGATTCCCTCCTAGATAGCCTCTCAATTTGATGAATTGCCCTAGATTTTCTCCTAGATAGTTTCTCAATTTGGTGACGATTACTTTCCCTATAAAGACTTTCAAGATCCCTATAAATACTCTAACTTGGGTATTTATCAAGGGGGACATCCACATCTCTTTCTCTTTGACTCTCTCAAGACTACTACACATATTTTCTTTATGCCTAACATAGGCCCATACGTCACCGTTTGCTCGAAGACACGTCCATGGAGAACTCATCTCCTTAATGCTCCACCATAGGCTTTCGTCAAGGATGGTTCATACCATTCTTTCTTAAACCTATACCCGTGGTTTGGTTCTCCTCTTCGGAGATATGTAGACATCCCTTTTCTGATTCAATCACACCCCCAATCAAACCCATTATCTCCACACCAGAGATCATAGGCTATCCTGATTGGAATTCAACTTCGCCTGTAGATGTGCGCGACTTTGGTTCTAGCATTTTCTTTAACTGGTTGATACATGCAACCTTTGAATCATTATTGGAATGTCAATGATAGAAGAAAAAGCACATGAGGTTCTTATATGATCAATCACACCCCTCAACCAAAAGCATTCATGCGATGCTTCGTGTAGGGCTAGAATCTCTGCGTGATTTGAAGACATAGCAACCAAGTCCTATTTGGTTGATCTCCAAGATATTACAGTATATCTAACCGTAAAGACATAACCCTCTTGAAAACACGCCTTGTGCGGGTGAGATTAATAACCCTCGTCAGCATAACCAACAAGGCAAAATCATTCCGAGGATTAGGGATTGTATTCGCTCAATGATGAGTAGGGATAGAGTAAGCCCATATTAATTTTCCTTGAAGCTAACGTATGATGTCATGATGTCTTTAACATCTATCCAATGTCTGTGTGTAGGCTGTATCTTATTTTTTTAATTTCTATAATAAATTTAAGAAATGTTATCAGCACTTCAAAAATCTTATTTTGCACTTCTCACACTTGTATTTTGCTTCACTTGTAAGTGAGAGGTCTTAGGTTCGAATGTTGTGGATGACAAATTCGATACCAAATTAGGTTGTCCATTGTGTTGCGTAATCAAACTCCCCCTCCCCTTATAGCAACTCTACACCTAAAAAATGAGTTAGCCCAAAGTCCATTTAATCCACCCAAATGAATAGTAATTGACTCCAATGAACAGTAATTGGCTAAGTGCATCTTCACTTCTAAAAAATGAGCCAGGCAAGAGTCTAGTTAATTCGTATTAAAATATCATTAGTTTTTTTTTTTTTTTTTTTGTAAAATAATAAAAACTAATATTATTTTTAATTTTGGATATAATTTTAACCAATCTTGTCCTGCCACTTGTCATTTTTCGAAAGTACAATTTTTGTGAAAGATGGTTAGGTGTGTGTGTATATATAATCATTTAATTTTTTTTTGGTATTTTAAAACAATTTTTCTATTTTTTTTATTAAGTTAATTAATTTGGACCATTGGATTTCAAAAAGGATTAAATCTAACAGCCCAAAATTGGACACGTGGCCCATGGTAAGATTCTGACATTTTTTTTAATGTTGAAACGCGGGCCAGCGACAAAAAAAAGAAAATGAAATTCACATAGCTGGCGTCATGTAGGCCAATCTCTTGCTCAATCCATTATGTGCTGGGCTCAAGGTTAGCCTCCACTTTGGATTAGCCTATTGCGGGGTGGAGTGAGTTTTTTTTTTTTTTTTTGGTTGGGGGGGGGTGGCCTACAAGAGACTCTAGGCTAGCACATTTGTTAGGGATGAAAGTGCTCTTATTGTAGAATATATAGTTGTCATTTGAAGTACATAATGAGAATTTTAAAATGCTAATAATAGTTCTTTAAATTTAAATATAATTATTAATTATTTGTCAATAAAATAATAAATTTTTTTCAACCACGATTCGTGAGGAAGAAAATAATAATTAAAACATGGCGATTGAAACGTTTCTAACGTCAGTAAAAGCCCTAGTCTCAGTCTCTCACCGTCACTGACTCGCTCGCCGAACTCACCACCGCCATGTTTCTCAACGCCTCCTCCTCGTCTTCCTAATGCTCTCTCGAATTGCCAAAACCTTATTTCCCAAACTACCCCTTCACTCTACACCCCGGCTTGCCCGACCCATGAGCTCCCAGCCGACTCAGCGCGCCTTCCAGCTCCGTGTCAACCCGCTCACCGGAAACTCCGAGTGGATCGTCATTGAGGAAGACGGACCAGAGGAACAAACTTTCAACAATCCCCAAAATGCCCTTCTCGCCACAACGTCGTATCTGGACATGCTCAACGACTCCCCTCGAAACAGAGCATTCCGTGCAGCCATTGACAAGACCATCACCGCTCCCTGCCATGTTCTCGATATCGGGTTAACCTCATAATTACCAATTAAATTTGATTTAATCAATGAAGTTTACATTTGATTGATTTAATTAATCAAATTTTGAATTTTGTGCATTTTGATTGATTTGGTTGTTCAAATTTTGAATTTTTGCGAAGTGCTGGAACTGGGTTGCTGTCGATGATGGCAGCGCGGGCAATGGGCCCAACGACATGTCGTATGGTGACTGCCTGCGAGTCTTACCTTCCAATGGTGAAGCTAATGAGGAAAGTGGTGCGCTTAAACTGACATGGAAAACCAAATAAAGGTCATCAACAAACGCTCCGATGAGCTCGAAGTTGGAGTTGACGTTGCTTCTCGTGCTGACGTACTGGTAAGTTTACAAAAAAGGAACAAAACTTTGTGATTGTGCGAAAAATGGTGTGGTTTGATTTCCAGAACAGAGTGTATGCACCATTGTGACTGTGTTTTTAATGGGTAGGTTAGTGAGATTCTGGATTCTGAGTTGTTGGGAGAAGGGCTCATTCCAAGTTTACAGCATGCTCATGACATGTTGTTGGTGGAAAATCCCAAAACCGTGCCGTATAAGGCGACCACCTACGGCCAGGTATGTGAAGATACAAAGATTTTACAATGTGGGATAGGATGGGATGGGAATGGGATACCATGTTTTCTTATGTACCAAATGTTTTGAATAACCCATTTTTGGAAACCTCCCTCAGCTTGTTGAGAGTACATTTTTGTGGAAGCTTCATGATTTACATGGCAATGAGGCGAAAGCATCTGATGGGATTCGTCTAGTTCCAACTGGGTTGGGTGATATTCTAGGTGTTAAGCCGCAACAGTATGCCTTTCACTGCAATGCGATAGAGAATGAAGTGAAACTGGTAATGACATTGTATTACTCTTGGACAGACTTATAGGGAAAACACTTACGGTTTAATTCCTACTAAATTTTGGATTCATCCAGCTGTCCGAACCCTTCAAAATTTTTGAATTTGATTTTTGGAAACGGCCCGACAGTTGTGGGGAGACTGAGCTATTTGTGAAGGCAACTAAAGATGGTCGAGTTCATGCTGTAATTTCATGGTAATTGGACTGAGTCGTTTGTTAATTCATTTTTGTTCCTCTTGAAGAGGCGGTCATGAAAATTTTGGTATCTGTTTGCGTGCGTTATTTCAGGTGGATACTTCAGCTTGATCGTGAAGGGACAATCTTTTATTCCACTGCCCCTAGGTGGATAAGTTTGCCAGCCAACATAAGTAAGTTATAGATAATTCCTTTGTAAGCAAGAACCAATACCATATTAGTGCCTTTAGTGTTCTTTAAGTAAGTTCTGCAGTTTTTTGGTATGTTCACCCTACAAGTCTTATCATATGTTATGATAGCATAGTATGATTGTTTTGCCGTTCTCAGTGACGAATTATCCGCCAACCCACATTAGGTCATATAGGACAAACTTACTCTTCTATTCAGAATTTGACTGCAAATGAAATGATAGCTATTTGTTTTCTTTCATAGTCATGCGATAAAGAAAGTGGTTTTGTTTTTTTGCCAGGTCATGGGGATTGGTGTGACCATTGGAAACAGTGTGTTTGGTTTGTTCCTGGTGAAGGTATGTCCATAACTAAGGATGAAGAGGTTTGTTTACATGCTGCTCATACAGAAACTAGCATCTCTTATAATCTCAAGAACCAATTTCCAAGAAATGAGACTCTACAGTATGGCCTCAAGAATGGGGAATTCAAACTCACACTACCCCCAGAAAGAATTGCAATTTACGGAGACAGTGAATGGAGGCATTCCATGTTTAGTGCCATAACTAAACCTGTAAGATTTAAACACTATCTCTTTATATCTCTCTGTCTGTCTGCCACCGTGTACCTCCGACCTCAGAAGAAAGAAGATAAGTAGTAATAATAATAATAAATAAGAAAAACCTTTCACATTCTTGACATGGATGGTATTCTCACAGTTACAGGGAAGAGTTGATCCGTTATGCATTGTTGCAGATGACAGCATCTTCTTAACACTCCTCGTTGCACATATTTCTAAAACATCACATATGATGTCTTTCTTTCGGGGTTGCAAGGCAAGGGTATTGGATATTTGCAAGCTGTTGCTAGTTCAAATGGTTTTTCAATGGATCGTGTAGAATTTATTAATAAGAGGAAAACAAAGTTGACCATGCATGACACACACCAGAAAAAGGTACTTTCTTCCCAGTGAGTTTGTATACTAGTATGACATGGTACAGTGATGATATGTTGATCGAATGAAAAACAAACAATAATAATAATTCTTTTTCATCCTCATCCTTCTAGGGGTACTATGACATTTGTTTTTTTTTTTCTGTTGACAATTTAGAAACTGAATTGGCATGTTTGGGCCTTTTGTCCTATTTGTAGGTTGATCTATTGATTGGAGAACCTTTCTACTATGGAACGGATGGCATGCTTCCATGGCAAAACCTACGGTTTTGGTATACTATTATTTTCTGTTCCTGCAGTAATTCAAATTATGTGCTTTATGAGATTTTTATGCTTTTTACGGAAATACTATATGTAGACTCAAGTAGGAGTTGGTTTTAGACTCTTCTGTCTATGATAGCAATAACCATGTATATGCATACATACTATATTCATTAGATAATTGTCTACAGAACCGTTGTCTTTTTTATCATTGGTTATTTTCGGTGGCCATGGTTATGCTACGTTGATTGATTTTAGGTATATAAAAGTTGGTAAACCAATATATATAATTCTTGTTATGATTGGGTTTGAAGGAATGAACGGACAATGCTTGACTCTGTCCTATCTGAAGATGCATTGGTACTGCCATGTAAAGCGATATTAAAGACTTGTGCCTTGTCTATCCCTGTAAGTTTTATTCTTACCCACCCGCTCACCCCTTTCCCAATTGAAAAGGCCTATATCTTATTTGTTTTGACCATGTATGTGGCTGTTCACTATGATTATAAGTTATGGTATGCCACCTTTTGGACAGGATCTTTGGAATAGTCGTCGCTGCTTAAGTAAGATTGAAGGTTTTGACCATTCAGTTGTAAATTCCACCTTAGGAGCATGTGGTGAATTACCTGCAGGGCAAGAGTCTCCTTGTCTGTCCTTGTTTCATCTGGCAGTGTGGAAATGTTCGGGTAATCAATCAGAATAGTATATTTTCTGTGGAGGAGTTTTATTTTGTGAAAGTAAGATTTAGGTTCCTTTTTTGACTTGTGTTTTTTTGACTTATGTTGTGGTAACTGTTTAAAAAATATTTCAGAAGCTCAGTGAAGAATTTACGCTTATGGAGTTTGATTGTTCAAAACCTATAACGCCATCTTATGGAGAAACCCAGGTACCATAATAGAAATCTTATCTGTGGTCATCCATGTTGAAATTTTGTTACAGTTGGTTTATTGCAAAGTACAGTAGTGGTGGTATATATCTTAATTAGATAAATGAACATATGCTCTCCGTTTATCACAAACCATGTATGACATTAGCGGCCTCACTAACGTTGATTCTAGGACCTTGGTAGATCAAGAAACAATAGGCTTGCACTATACTTTGTTAATGTGTTCTTTACGTCGCATCTAATAGGTAAAGATTTTTATAAAAACTATAAACTACGATTTCCCCCTAAGTTTTGGTAACAAAAACTGCAGTACCATCCTCCCTCCTTTCCTGTGAAGTGACAGTTCAGATTTTGAATGAATAAATGCAATATTACATGACTCTATTTTTATTATCCATCACTATAATAATCACTTCATGTAACGAAAAATTGGGTCAGAGAATTAATACATATAAGGCATGCTATGGTCTTGCTTAACTGGTGGTTGGAATGCTTCTTGTCAGGTTGAATTTACGGAGCCTGGGATATGCCATGGATTTGCACTCTGGATTGATTGGGTGATGGATTCGGAGAACTCCCTTGTGTTCTCTACAGGGCCAGGTATGGTTGGGTTCCTTGTCGAAGCGGTTCAATGGGAAATTTGCTACTTATAATTGCTTTCTTGCACATTGTTGAACAACCTTCGCTTACTTGTGACTTCAGCTTTGTTACCTTTTGCTCATATGTTGTGTTAAATGTGGATTCAGAAAAGAGATATTGGAAGCAAGGAGTAAAGCTTCTGGCCAAGCCTGTAGCAGTTAGAAATAATGAATCGAGTACGGGAGAAAGTCGGTCTGCAATAATTCAAGCGTCATTTGATCCATCAAACGGTGACCTCAACATCAGACATGATTTCTTATAGGCGGTCATGTGGTTCCTGCCTCAACATCATTTGAACCATCAACGGGATAACTGTTCTCTCTGTCTCAGTCTCTCGTACCGTGTTCTCATGTGCTATCAATGTTGCCAATGTGTTTAGGATTTTGTTAGAGTTCATGCTCTATGGCTGGGGGTGCAAATCCTAGTTTTTATAAGGGTTTGCACCCTGATAGTGGTTCAGTGGTACCTTTTTTATTTTTTTATTTTTTTTTAAGATTTCGCTGGCTGTTACTAAGATCGACGACGAAATTTCGCTGTATCACCTTTCCCCTTCCCCACTTTCACCTTATGTACTTACCTTCTTAATTTTGGCTCTTGGTTCTTCTTTGCTTTATTTTAATTCAATTGCTCAAAAAAAGAAAAAGAAAAAATAAATTGAAGGGTGTTTTCTAAATATAAAATCAGAAGATCCTAAATTTGATTAGTATAGCAGAGGTTTCTAAACAAAAGGGAAATATGAAGGGATGGAACACTGAAGTTTGAAGATCGTTATGAATCTAGCGTAAAATCATGTACTAGTGTTTTACCCACTAGATTTAATTTTCACAGCTGTTGGGTCTTCTATCTTCAATTTTAACCATTCATTTTTGTACCACTTAGTGTTACGTACGTACTAAGGCTGGGCATTCTATAAAAAAAAACCAATTGAACCGCTCGAACCGCACAGATGGTTTGGTTTGGGTTTTTTTTATTTTTTATTTTTATTTTTGTTTTTTTTGTTTTCTAATTTTGGGTGATTAAACTGAACCGCACCAATCATAATCGGTTTGGCAATCGGTTCCCAAAATTCTTAGGGTGAGGTTAACCGAACCGACCTGCATATATTTAATTTTATAATTTTAAATCATAACTAATATGTGTAGTAATATAAATTGTTAGTTATTTATGAGTTACCGTGTTTCCATCACATGAAACAAAACCTGATTAGTTTAAGAGTCCCTTTGGAGAATAACAGGGGCATTATTTGGAGAACGCAACAGCTGCTGCTTTGGTGCTCTCCTTGGGCCGCTTCATTTGTGCTTTCTTTTGAGCAATCACTCATATTGGTGTTAGGTTTTGTAGCTTTTGGAAGAGACATTTATTATGTATTTTCATCTTCACACAAACTAAGAACCAATTCAAACCAACCCGCCACAATAGGTTAACCGACTTGATCGGTTTTATAGACCCAGCTTGGTCGGTTTTGACTTACAATTTTGGCCAAATTGACATAGTCTGGTTTCGGTTTTGGCCCAAAACTGACCCAAACCAACATGTGCCCACCCTTACTACGTATCTCTTTTAATTAATGAAACTCTCTTTGTCAACCAAAAGAGGGTGAAAAAACTACTTAGTCTTCTATCATGCAAACAAAAAAAAAAAAAAAAAAAAAAAAATGATGGGCAATAATGTAATTTCACAGGTCCAAATTTTACTGTTTTTATTGAAGCCTCATCTACAGGTGATATTAAAATACCTCCAATATTTAAAAAAAAAAAAAAAACCTCCCACTCTCCCCACGCACTCTCTCTCTCTCTCTCTCTCTCTCTCTCTCTCTCTCTTTCTCTCTCTCCCCCTCTCTCCTTCTCATTTTCTTAAAAAATGTGTTTATACACACAAAGTGTGTAGGCAAATGTTAGTTATTGATAATATAAAGGCATAAATTTTCTTCTCCCTTGCAACTTTCATCTCCCTTCTCGCCTGTATTTCCAGATAGATTCTAAAAGTCGCAAATATAATAGAATTTAAATAAATGAAACAGGATACACTGATGCTTAATTTGCTCATATTGTGCTTGTTATGTTTGGGGGTTCAATGTCCTATTTTTCATTGATAAATGACGGGAAAAAATTTAGCCAAGAAGCTTTCTCGCAAAGAAACGCTACTAGACCAAGAACTAGTTTTATTTATTTATTTATACGAAATGAGTTGTTCGACGGTTCCTCGAGTGTTGTTTTTGTGTTCTCTTGTTTGTCATTTATTTTCTTCCTACGGCATTTGCAGCTCGTCAAAATGGTTCAATAGTTTCGTATTAGCCTACAACAACAGTAGTTGAGGATTCCGACCTAAAAACAAAGCAAAGTAGTAATACCTCGTATCGCCCGCCACCAAAAGTGTTTAGGTTCTCCAGGGCAGGGATTACAAAATCCCATAATGCCAGACTTATTTACTCTATAAAGCTGCCAGATTAAATTGATCAACCACTAGTGTTCGAAAAACTACTGCAGTTTTAAGGAACAATAGTATCTAGAGTCGAGATTTCTTCTGGTTACAATAGACCCTGCAAACATGGCATGCCAAGCAGACGCACTTTGGCTGCTCAAGGATGAGTTTCCGTTGTTTTCGTGAGCTAGAACGTAACCCTTCCTTTCCCTTTAGGTCGACAGTCGACGGGAAAAGCAGAGTTGCCAAATCTAAGGTTCCCTCACTTTTTAAGTTTTGTAAAATTCATTTTCAGAGTTGAAATGCGTATATATTTTAGATGAAATTATTCAGTTCACCGATGCATCCATCTCAAATACATTCCTAGGATGAGATCTCACGAGCACTTAAAACTGATGATTATCTCAAGATACTAAAAGAAGAAGAAACATTATTCGTAAAACAACAAACCTTCAGTTCCCCAGATTCGCTGATAACGAAATTTAGAGGCAATTTAACATCAATGACCAGTGAATCATTTGATTCTACTGGTGCATCGCTTTTCTTCAAAGCTTTGAGATTCCCCTACAATTAAGAAAGAGCTAGGTAGTTCCTGGGATTGATATATGGAAGAATACATGGAGGAATAATATGGCTGAATACTTTGTGTATTGAATAGAGGCTATGTAGCCCACCATATATATATACAAATACTAATAGTAAAATCAATTCCTGATTCTAATCCTAGAAAGCCGTGATCCGCAATACATGGAATAGCCTTTCCTAGTTTAGACAAGTACGATATTATACATTAATTACAATATATTCTTAATACTCCTCCTCAAGTTGGAAAGTGAAGATTATGAACACCCAACTTGTCTCACAGCTTCACAAATTGATCATTCCCTAAAGCCTTTGTGAATATATCAGCTAATTGAAAAAGCGCAGGTATATACGTAGTGCGAATTATACCAGCTTGTAATTTTTCTTGAACTATATGACAATATATCTCAATATACTTGGTACGTTCGTGAAAACAGGATTTGCTGCGATGTACAAGGTTGCTTGATTATCACAAAACAATGAAGCGGGAATTTTATGAGGACCTCATAAATCTTGTAATATGTAATGCATCCAAGTTATTTCCAGGCAAGTATTTGCCATAACACGGTATTTCCTGCATTATCTTGCTTCTTGGACTTCCACGAAATGAGTGAATTGCCAAGAAAAACACAATATCCCATAACTGATCTTCTTGTGGCACGACTGTGAAATCCCGTTCATGGATTTCACTATTGCAAACTACGTATTTGTATTAAGGAGAATTTATATTATTTTTGAGAATTTATATTAAATTTAGATTTTAATTAAACTATTGTGAAGTTCAAATTTTGGTCAGTAATCATTAAAAATTCGTGGACTTATGGGGTCACACTAAGTATAATTGGATAGAGCTCGACCTTATGAGCGTGTAGGCGAAAACCGTTTGCGAATTGGAGTTGAAACGAAGAAATTAGAGATGTTTTAGTTGTTAAAAAAAAAGAAAGAAAAAAAAAAAGAAGAGAAAAGATTGGAAGTTGCCAGATGCAAGCGGGAGAGAGGGGGAAAATGAGGAATGTAGGAGAGAAGAAGGGGTGGAGGAGGCAGACCAATAGGAAGGAAAGAACTGGGAGGAAAATGAGAGAGGTGAGAAGCACCAAACCTAGACCCATTTCCCTTGACCTATACACCATGACCTGACTCGGTTCTCGCAAGGCAATCCCGACTGTCTCCTCGGCCTTTTTCCTAGTGAATCTAGTTGGAACCTCACCTGGAAACAACTCCCTACCCTTCCCTCTTCCATTTCCATCCAAAACCCACTTCGAATAGCCCCGATTTTTGGAGGAACAGAACCCATTGGTTCCATGGGTGTCCCGGTGAGATACATCGATTCCGAAGGTCCTAACCACCACCACCAAACCACTCCTTCAGAGGCCAGGAACAAACCCCAAACAACCTTGGAGGCGGCGGAGCACTGGAGAAGTTGAATCAAGAACACCCATTTCTAGGGTTGTCGACGGATCGAGGCGAATTCAAGCCATTTATCAGCCTAATTGAACTTCGGCCCAGGTATGAAAATTGGTCCCCTCATTGAGATTTACAATTCTGTAAATTTTAGTAATTTTTGGAGTTCGTCGGAAAATTGGGTTTCCGTTCATCGGAAACCGCCGCATGTGGCGGTGCGTGGCCAGTGGGCCAACTCTGTCTTTCTAGGCTAGATTCAATACCCTGAATTGATTAGTGACATCCGATTGACGTCGTTTGAATATAGTTTTGCTAGATGCTGCCACTTGATTATTATAATAATCGACAATCTAACCGTTAGATCGTTGCCAAGCTTTGATACGTGATAGTATGTAATATTTGAGGACCATAGGAACTTACGGATCGGGAACCTGAAAGGGGATTTTCCTGAATTGAATTTCTAAGTTTGTAAAAACCAAACATTGATAGCAACCTAATTCTTGCAATTGGTGGAGATCCGACCGTTGATTGTTCCGAAATTTTAGAATATTGTTCTAAAAGATAAATGAGATCCTTGGGAAGTTACGGATTGGAAATCCATAGGCGGATGTTCCAGATTGACTTGTATAGGATTGTGGACCCCACCATTGATAGAGACTCGACTTTTGGTCAATATGCTACGAATTGATCTTAAATATTAAAATTAGTATTACTAGAGACTATGTAGGGCTTAGTGGGCCTATATTGGTTAGTGAGTTATCCCAGATAGTATATACATCGGTTTACGTGTATAGGACGTCATATTGCGTTATATATGTGATTATTTATCTTCTTGATATGAATGATATGTATGTTAACTGTTATGACATTGTGAGCCTAAAATCCTATTAGAAGTGTTCTGTAGAACATATATGCTTGTGTGACATGGTAGTTAGTGATCATGAGGAATTGATAGTGCAAGTGATTATGATGTAAATCATAGAGGTTGACATAAGGGTAAGTGGATTGTGTGTTGATCTAACTACACCATGTAGCAGAGGTACATGGATGGTCCTGCTTGGTATATCCGCGATGGGGGACCATACGTATTCAGGGGTGATCATGCTTCGTATATCCACGATGGGTGATCACCACCTACACGAATAGACTATGCTTATGGTTCTGCTTGGTATATCCGCGATAAGGGACCATACGTATTCTAGAAGTGATCATACTTGGTATATCTGCGATGGGTGATCACCACCTAAAGCTATAGGATGCAGTCCTGCTTGGTATATCCGCAATGGGGGATTGTTAGGGGTGATCATGCTTGGTATATCCGCGATGGCTGATCACTACCTACGTTATTAGACTATGCATATGGTTCTGTTTGGTATATTCACGATGGGGGACCATATGCATTCTAGGAGTGATCGTGCTTGGTATATCCGCGATGGGGGACCATACGTATTCAGGGGTGATCATGCTTGGTATATATGCGATGGGCAGTGATGTGATCACTGCCTGCATGATGAGATTATGCCTATAGTTCTGCTTGGTATATCCGCGATCGGGGGACCATACGCATACCAAGGATGATGAGGATTAGTGGTACTTGGGACATTTTGGTAGGTGTTCTATTTTAGTTGGATTCCGTTGAGTGGTTCGGAATCCTTGCTTTTGCTCATTTTCATAAGTTAGTCTGGAACCCTAGATTCGAATGAATGAGGATTAACCACAATAGATCTTGTGAATATAAATGAAATTTACCATGTTATTACTTAGATACCAAGTAGGGATTTATGTAGAGTTCTTTAAGTAAATTCATGAAATGATATGTTATTTCATTGATTGATTAACGTAGCTAAATGTTAATATCGTGCATCTTTGATTCATGGAATTGATTAATTGGTGTGATTGTGGAGTGTCGTTGGATATGATTGTTATTATTATGAATAAATTAGTAGATCAATGTGGCTTGAGAATAATACTGTGCTTCTTTGGTTCTTTGATATGTTACATGTTGTAGATTGAGGTATCATGTTGAAACATAGTGATTTATATGATGGTTGGAATGGAAATCTTAAATGTCGTGTGGATTTCTTATGTAGCTCTGGATCTAGTAATTTCATGCTTGTCAAGTTCTAATAAATTATTGAGGAATGCTATACTTTTCTGCTTGAACGTTCTGTGATAAACGTCGGAGTGTAGTGAATGGTGAACTACGAATGACTTGATTCCTTTTTAGGGTACGTAGGCAGTCTAACGAGGAGGTTAGATGCAGCTATAAAGTATACGAAAATTACTATGCAATTCGAATCTTGAATTATGCTTTGTACATATTCCGGAGGTGGGGTTTATTGGATATACAGATACTTGGTGACGTCACATGCCGATCCTAGACGTATATAGGGATCAGGGAGTGACAACATCTTCCTCAGTCAGAATCACAAAAAGCTTTCAAGTCTATATTATTGTTGGCATAAAATAGTAGACCTTGACCAGGAGTCCCTTTGATATATCTAAGGATTCGCATAGCTGCATCCCAATACAATTTCTGTGGCTCGTGCATAAATTGCCTCAAAGTATGAACAACATAAATGATGTTCAGTCTAGTAATAGTGAGATATATCAATCTCCCAACTAACCTTCTGTATTTAGTTGGGTCATCCAACAATGCTCCAATTGGACACCTAACAAAAAATAGGCCAAATGCATCTTCACCCCTAACAAAAAATAGCCTAGTCCATTTTATTAAAATATGATTAAATAAAATGAATCTCCAATTGGACCTTTAAAATAATAATTTTAATAGGTTTTAAAAACCTATTTCCTTACCCAATCATTTGACCGGTTCTCTCTCTTTTCTTTCTTTCTTTTTCTCTCTCTCTCTATCTATTTTCTCTCCCTCTCTCTCTCTTTTCTAGCTCACTCCCGTGAGCTCTCATTCTCCTTCCTCTTCCAAACTTTCAACAAATCAAACACAAAATATTATTTTTGTAATCCTTGGAGCTCAAGGAACCCAACCATGGCCTTGCAAGCCGTATCAGTGCATGGTGTGAGATCCTACCATTGAAGCCGAGAGCTTAAGCTCTCCTTAGATCTCTCTCCCTTTGTTTGCTTTTGCGGGTCCAAGGGTTTTCTCTCTGAGCAATTCGAATCCCTCTCCGGGTTCGAACGCTCTCTCTCTCTCTCTCTCTCTCTCTCTCTCTCTCTCTCTCCGCGATGGACTTACACTTCACGGCTGCATCGCATCCATAGATCCAAGCAGCCAATTCCATCCCTAACGTCAACATGGCGCCATACAGGCCGGTCCCAAGGTCTATCAATTTTGGGCTGGGTGCTAGGCAATCCCATGGGCTAGAGAGACTTCCCTAGGTGTCGGGCCATTTTTTTGGCTGTGTGCTGGCCTATCCCACCCCCGGCGAAAGTGCTCTAAAGAGTGGTTGATTTAAAAAAACAAGTGTCGTGATCCCTAACCTACTTCCAACTGTCTAGCTATAGACGTTAACTAAAGCGCTAATTGGAAGGCAACCCAATTTTTCCAACTATTTTCTTTTTATTTTCGTTCATTTTATTTCTTGTTTTTATTCCTTATCCCAAAAAGCCAAAAACAAAAAAAGATAAAAACAAAAAACAAAACAAATAAAATCAGAAAATTGAAAAACACAAAAACAGAATTTTTAGTTAATAACTATTTTATTTGGAATTTATTCTAGTCCGATTTTAATTTTGTGATTTTATGCAGGTTGAATTTGAATCAAATACCCCCAATCGACTGAATCATGCATTCAGCAACATTTATCCACTCACCTCAGAACGCATTCAACCATCCATTCGTCACAGCTTTGCATTCAACATCAAGATTAAAGTGCAGAAATTTCAAAGGAATGCGAACTGGAGTCTGAATTCTGAAATGCTTACAGTGGGGTTGCTGTGGTGACCTCTGTACCGCTGGACCCCCTTTCACTCAATCACTCGCTCACATTTTATTAAAAGTTCTATTACATGCAAGTTTGGGGAGTAGACCAAGCAGCGCAGAGGTAGGCCGATATCCATTCCCGGTACTCAGATTCATGCGAGTGCCCTGATAAGGCATTCATCACATGGACGGCATGCCAATTAACACAAAAGAAAAAAAAATCACATCAGTGAGACGAATGCATGTTCACAGACAACATCCACAGATCCAAATGATTTTCAAAGACATCATATCTAACGCAGTGCAAGGGTTTGGCTTTACCTTCCATTTTGTGATCTGAGTCCTTGAAGCCAACTTTGCTTATGTACAGAAGCTCCGTGTGTGCGCCCTTGCTCCTTGCAGTTCCTATTTCCCTTGGCCTTACTCGAATCCAGAACTCTACATACAGAATACATGCATGCATGGGTTAGAAATTCGTTTCACTTCGGTCAGGAAATCGAAGGCAAAGAAGATGTGGATACATTTTACCTGAGGAATGTAGCTCTGTATCTGCAGCAGTGAATAAGTTTGGGGGTGTAGCTATGGCGGCTCTGGTTATGACAGGTTGAGATGGGGTTTTGGATATTGGTTTGTGTTACAGAAAAGAGAGAAGAGGCACTGTGTTGTGAAGGTTTTGGGAAGCTTCGAGAAATGAAGTGGAATGGCTAGGGTTTGATGGACTCAGTAGAAAGAGAGAGTAAAGAAGGAGAAGTGCAAGGCTCCGGGCTCGAGACTAGAGAGAAAATAAGCTAGACGACTGGGAGAACTGAGCAGCTAAATGTAGACTTATATAAGAAGATTGCTCGAGTTTCCGGCACGAGTGGGCTCGCACGTGACTGGGCAGAAGGTCAGCGCCTCATGCTGCTTCGAGGTCTCCAGTTCGACTCCAGGTCCCCTCGTTCGTTTTCTTGCTTTTCTATTTTATTTGTTTTATTATATTTTCTGCTGTTTCTTTGCTTATTTTATGTTTAGGATTTTCTAGTCGTAAGGAGTCATTTTATTTATTTCCACACTTTGAGGACAGTGTGTGATTTAAGTTTGGGGGTGGGAAATAAAAAAAAAATTTATTTTAATTTTTTGTCAATCATAAGTAGTCAGTTTCTTTGCTTAATATTCATAGTTTATTTTAAACGTTAGAACAAATGGACATGGTGAGGATTAATCCCATAGTAGAGTCTTTTCTATTTATTGTTGCTTAGACACTAATTCATGAGTTATACTTTGAAAATTTGGACATTCACACCTAGCATGGTTTGTGGAAAGTGCGATTGAAGAACTTACTTTTTGTCTAGTTAACTTTTAATTTTTGTTCTAAATAAAGGAACGTTAGTTATCATTATAAATAAAGTAATAATTGTTCCACCCGAGTATTTGCTTAGTAATCGGGCTAGTCTTGCCTGATCAGCAGTGATTCTCACGTCAAACGGTAGAGTCTTGACATGGAACAGGATGGTTAGTTGGTTTCTAGCCTTTTTAGCTTGAGTTAATAAGTCCTTAGGGTGATTTACACCTAGTGCCCTAAAGCCTTAGGGTTTGGGAGATATTGACCTAAAGCTCGCTACATGAGTTGGATAGAAAGCTTAAGGGAATCGACATTGCACGACCATTACTGTTACTAAAAAAAAAAAGGAAGAAAATTCGAGACAAAAAATGAGAAAAATTGAAAAAAGAAAAAAATATCAAGGTAGTATGTGTGAAATAAAAGGACGTAAGGTAAGGATTTTCATCGAGTATCCTTAACTATGTTGGTTCACTTTACATTAAAGAAAATTCATGAATTCTTCTCTAATTGATTCTAAATGGCTTAAACTCTATAGTGGGATTTGTTGGAACTTTTGAAAAGATGTTCTGAATTTTAACGTTATCTATGGTTGGCAACTTGAAGGTGAAAATTTTGTCTTAGTTAATTTTTGTTTAAGTTTCGAGTTTGTTAGTTTTAATTTTTGTTTTTGAGTTTTGTTTTGCTTGAGGATAATCAAAAAGCTAAGTTTGGGGGTATTTGATGAGTCGATATTATACTATATATTTAACCTAATTTTAGTATTAATTTATTAGTTATTTTGTGAGAATTTTGATACTTTTAATTGTATTTATTAATTATTTTGGAGAAAAAAGTTCGTGAAACAAGGCAAGGGAAATATGAGAATTTTTGCATTGGCAAGGAAGGACAACTTCCTAGCAAATTAAATTGCTATAGAAGCGACACGGCAGAAAAAGAGTTTTCTCATCTCATGATTTAGTTTGATTAGGAGCTCAAGCGTACTAAATTGGGAAGCCATGATCCAGGAGAATCTCAACAAATTACTAAGTTATAATTAATAATTTAATAATTAATTATTAAATAACCCAACGGTTTGGGGTTTTGGCTTTGTCTGTTCAAAACCATTCTAAACTAAAGTTTTATTTTATTTTATTTATTTATTTATTTTTTTTGGAGAACAGGCAATACATATAAAATAGGCCTGACAATTTTTGACACGACCCAATAACCCGACACAACATGACACGAAATTAACAGGTGTTTGGGTCGACACGATAACGAATCGAGTCGTTATCGGGTAACCCGATAAGCATCTGTTAAGATAACGGGTTGATTCGGGTATACACGTGGGTAACACGATACACGATAAGCAGAATATTATTTTTATAATTTTATAACCCTAAAAAAATACTAATATATTAATTTAACAATTTTATACCCCTAAAAACTGTAATAAATATATATATATATATATTAAATTAACTATAATAATTATACCCCCAAAATATTAACTATCTATAATAATTATATATATATATATATATTAAATTTTGAATTAAATTTTATAAAAACTATAATCATTATTAATTAATATGCATCCATTGATTTGATTCTATAATTGATAATTCCATTCCATTCCCTGCAGTGCCGCCCTTTTGAAGAAAAAGTGAGGTAAAATGAAAATGATAAGAAAAGTTGAAAAGGAAACAAAAAAGAGAGGGAATTAGGGAAAGATAGGTAGACACCGTAGGTTGCCGGAGGGAAAAGTGAAAATTATAAGAAAAGTTGAAAAGGAAACAAAAAAGAGAGGGAAAAATGAAAATTAATAGAAGTGGTGAGAATTTTTTTTTTTTTTGTAAGTTATTAACTTTTTATCACAAATATGACATATCTCACTATTTATATAATGACTCATGTGATGTACTACTCCGTGTACCAATCAATTATACGTACATAATAAATAGATTTAAATCTACTTAATAAATATATATATATACACACACACACACACACCCCATTGAACTTGATGGGATACGAATTCTTCGAAACTAATTTCAACGATCCCAACCGTCAAACTTGTTTGTATATGCTTCGAGATCACATCAGCAAAAAATCGCAAAAAACAAACATTCAGAGATCAAGTAACGGGACAAAGCTTTTCGATGGTTATAAACGAAAAATCACGATTTAACGGTTATTTTAACTTCGATTTTGATGATTTTTTACAGCTACACTCATTGACTCTATATGAATACAATAAATGAATTTGATCTTCAATTTAAAATATTTATACAAGTGGATACCACAAAATCTTATGTTATACTTGATGAAAGTATAAAAAAAACTCTAAGTGTTAGTCAATCTATTGTTTTTATGGGATACGAATTCTCCGAAACTAATTTCAACGATCCCAACCGTCAAACTTGTTTGTATATGCTTTGAGATCACATCAGCAAAAAATCACAAAAAAAAACATTCAAAGATTAAGTAACGGGACAAAGTTTTTCAACGGTTATAAACGAAAAATCACGATTTAATGATTATTTTAACTCTGATTTTGATGATTTTTTTATAGTTACACTCCTTGACCCTATATGAATACAATGAATGAATTTGATTTTCAATTTAAAATATTTACACAAGTGAATACCACAAAATCTTATGTTATACTTAATGAAAGTATAAATAAACTCTAAGTGTTAGTCAATCTATCGTTTTGATGGGATACGAATTATCCGAAACTAATTTCAACGATCGCAACCATCAAATTTGTTTGTATATGCTTTGAGATCACATCAGCAAAAAATCACAAAAACACAAACATTCAGAGATCAAGTAACGGGACAATGCTTTTTGACGGTTATAAATGAAAAATCACGATCTAACGGTTATTTTAACTCTGATTTTGATGATTTTTCACAACTACACTCTTGACCCTATATGAATACAATGAATGAATTCGATATTCAATTTAAAATATTTACACTAGTAGATACCATAAAATCTTATATTATACTTAATGAAAGTATAAATAAACTTTAAGTGTTAGTCAATCTATCATTTTGATGGGATACAAATTCTCCGAAACTAATTTCAATGATCCTAACCGTTAAACTTGTTTGTTTATGCTTTGAGATCACACCAGCAAAAAATCGCAAAAAACAAACATTTAAAGATCAAGTGACTGGACAAAACTTTTTCACGGTTATAAACGAAAAATCACGATTTAGCAGTTATTTTAACTCTGATTTTGATGATTTTTTACAGCTACACTCCTTGACCCTATATGAATATCATGAATGAACTCGATCTTCAATTTAAAATATTTACACTAGTGGATACCACAAAATCTTATGTTATACTTAATGAAAGTATAAATAAACTCTAAGTGTTAGTGAATCTATTGTTTTGATAGGATACGCATTCTATGAAACTAGTTTCAACGATTCAACCGCCAAACATGTTTTTATATGCTTCGAGATCGCATACGTAAAAAATTTCAAAAAACAAAACATTCAGAGATCAAGTAACGGGACAAAACCTTTCGATGGTTATCAACGAAAAATCACGATTTTACGGTTATTTTAACTTCAATTTTGATGATTTTTTACAACTACATTCCTTGATCCTATATGAATACAATGAATGAATTCGATCTTCAATTTAAAATATTTACACAAGTGGATACTACAAAATCTTATGTTATATTTAATTAAAGTATAAATAAACTCTAAGTGTTAGTGAATCTATTGTTTTAATAGGATACGCATTCTACGAAATTAGTTTCAACGATCCAACCGTCAAACATGTTTGTATATGCTTCGAGATCGCATACGCCAAAAATTTCAAAAAAACAAACATTCAGAGATTAAGTAACGGGACAAAACTTTGTGACGGTTATCAACGAAAAATCACGATTTGACGGTTATTTTAACTCCGATTTTGATGATTTTTTACAGCTACACTCCTTGACCCTATATGAATATCATGAATGAACTCGATCTTCAATTTAAAATATTTACACTAGTGGATGCCACAAAATTTAAGTGTTAGTGAATTTATCATTTTGATGGGATACGCATTCTGCCAAACTAATTTCAATGATCCAACTGTCAAACATATTTGTATATACTTTGAGATCACATACACCAAAAATTGCAAACAACAAACATTCAGAGATCAAGTAACGGGACAAAAGTTTTCGACGGTTATCATTGAAAAATCATGATTTAACGGTTATTTTAACTCCGATTTTGATGATTTTTTACAACCACACTCCTTGACCCTATGTGAATACAATGAATGAACTCGATCTTTAATTTAAAATATTTACACTAGTGGATATCACAAAATCTTATATTATACTTAATGAAAGTATGAATAAATTCTTAAGTATTAGTGAATTTATTGCTTTGATGGGATATGCATTCTATGAAACTAGTTTCAACGATCCAACCGTCAAACATGTTTGTATATACTTCGAGATAGCATACGCCAAAAATTTCAAAAAACAAACATTTAGAAATCAAATAACGGGGCAAAACTTTTCGACGGTTTTCAACGAAAATCACAATTTAACGGTTATTTTAACTCCAATTTTGATGATTTTTTACAGTTACAGTCCTTGACCCTATATGAATACAATGAATGAATTCGATCTTCAATTTAAAATATTTATCCTAGTAGATACCACAAAATCTTATGTTATACTTAATGAAAGTATAAATAAACTCCAGTGTTAGTGAATCTATCGTTTTGATGGGATACGCATTCTACGAAAATAATTTCAATGATCCAACCGTCAAACTTGTTTGTATATGCTTCAAGATCGCATACGTCAAAAATTGCAAAAAACAAACATTCAGAGATGAATTCGATCTTCAATTTAAAATATTTACACTAGTGGATACCACAAATCCTTATGCCATGATGATCGATGAAAATTGAGGATTTTGTAAAAGGAATAACATGCAAGCTTTGAGTTCTATTGGCAAGGTTTAAACTTTTGAGAAAGGCTTCACAACCTTGAAAACAAAAACTTTTTCATTTTGCATATCCTTGCACATTTAATATTTTGTAATAGATTAGTAGTGTATGAATGTTTGTTTATTAGGCTCTTATTTTCAAGTGTAGATGTAGTACTTAAACGACAAATGTGTTTTAATGTTTTGAAGTAATATTTATGTGGCAATGTGTAGTATGTGTAAATTTCAGAAAAAAATAAACATTTTTCTTAACGGGTCATAACGGGTCGGGTCACATTACCCGTTGGGTAAAATGACCCGACCTGTTAAGGACCCGTTAAGATAACGGGTGTAACACGACATGACCCGTTAAGATAACCAGTGTTACACGAAAACGACACGAAGATGACAGACACGACCCGTTTGCCAGGCCTAATATAAAACTAGGCAGAAGCCAGTGAGTTACACAGAAAGCCTACCGCAAGGCTAACCAATAGAAACAACACAAATAAACAGCAAAGGGGATAAGGAAAGACACGAGAACCAAGTTCAAGCGTCACCCTTTTAACTGCAACCAAAATCAACAGGAATCAAGGGGACATGATAAACCATCCTTGTTAAGTACATGAACCAACGAAGATGGAGGACGGTTAACCCAAATGAAATTGCACATCTCTGTGTTGTGTCACAACATTAAGAAATTCGTTGCCAAATTGGCTAATCTTGGAACCCAAGACTAGTGACAGTCCTAGAAAGACTCTTCATACCGTTTAACAAGCATTAAGGTAGGAAAGGCTTCCCAGCTGCCAGCATCCAACGAGTTTGACAAAGATGAAATGATATCCTGAGAATCAGATTCAAAGATTACCTGGCAAAGGCCCAGGTCAACGGCGAGCTGACATCCTCTCAGCATAGCCAATGCTTTAGACGTGGTTGCAGTAGGTGCTTGAACTTCATACCGTGCAGCAGCAACAAACTAACCCTGCTGTCCTCGAATCACCATTCCCACAAAACCAGTGTGTAAGGAAGAAGACCAGCTAGCATCCACATTAATCTTGAAGAAGGGAAGGGGAGGGGGTGACCGAAGAACCACCGAAGGCTGCCCCGTAGACAGCACCTCGGGGGGGGGGGGGTGGGTGGTTTGGGAAGGATGAACCAGTAATTGTTTAACATTTACAGCCATACAAAACGTTTGACTTAGAATTCTTTTCCTATTTTAGTAAGTTATATTTAGAAACTCCCTGTATCCTTGTGGTTAGTGGAGAACAACCATCGTGTCGTAAAATTGAGATTATTTCTTTCTTTCCTTGTCAGAGAGGGGCCGGAGCGGGGCTTTTTTATTGAAATGGGAAGGCCCAACGTAAGCCTTTAGTTTCCTAGGAAATGTTGTCACTCCTAAAAAAGCTACAATCTTTTCTAAAATGAAGAAGCGAAAGAGACAACATAAAAAGAAAACTACAATATAAATTAGGAATAATAGAAACTCAAAATGTATATAAACGTGCATTCTAAATGAAATGAAACAAGTAGAAATAAAGCAAATTCTCTTCTTCTTTCCTTTTCTTTTCCAAAAGTTCAAGTTTTTTCCTGTCATGTTAAAGAAGTCTATCTTCCAAAAAGAAGGCATGACTTTTTACTCCTAAAGATTAGGAATTAATAGTTCTATTACCAAGAAGTTTTGAATCAAGTGCTTGATCCAAAACAAACTTCTAGGCGACAGAACTATTAGTAGGACGAAAGAGTCTTTACTTTGGAAGCGGACTTATTGAATATGAAATGATTTGTATGAAGAAAAGATTGAAGCTATGAAACTGCTTTCAATTGCTTGATGCAAGACATAAAGCTCATTGGCATTAGTTGGATAGTTCAATACTAGCCCACTGAACGTCTCAGAATGGTATGCAATTGGTTTTCCATCTTGAAACAAAATGACTTTCATGGTATAGTTAGATACATCTGCTTCAACTTCAAAGCTTTCTGCAGATTTGGCAATGCTAACACTAGGGCCTTGGTAATCTTTCGTTTTAATAACTAGAAAAATTCCTCATGACTTCTCGACCATTCAAAAATTTTATTAGCCTTTGTAAGAGAGTGTAATGGTGCCTGCAATTTGCGAGATGTGTCGAAAAACTTTTGCAAATAATGACATGCACTTAGAAAGCTTTGACGTTCAGTCACAGCTCGGGGTGTAGGCCATTGAGAAATAACTTGCCCCTTTTCTGGATTCTTTTGTATTTTTCCTACATCAACAATGAGTCCCAAGTATACAAGATGGTGCTTCTCAAATTCACACTTCTTACTGTTCAACCGCAACTTGTTTATTTGTAAAACGCTCAACTTGAGCAATATGATGAAGATAGTCCTCCCATATGACACTAAATATCAACTATGTCATCCAAGTAAACAATGACGAAATTGTCAATGAAAGGGTGGAGTATCTCATTTATCAATTGCATGAAAGTAGCTGGAACATAACATGAATCGAATGGGATAACTAACCACTTGAAGAATCCCTGCTTCGTCTTGAATGTAGTTTTCCAAGTGTCTTCTTCATTGTTGTGCACCTGGTGATAACCTGATTTGAGATCTAGCTTCATAAAGTAACGAGCACCATGTAGTTGATCTAAAAGTTCATCAATCCTCGATAATGGATATTGATTCTTAATGGTTATTTTGTTAAGTGCCCTAATTCAACACACATTTGCCAGCCTCCATCCATATTAGGCACAAATGACACTGGCGAACCACTTGGTGAATAACTAGGTTTCATAACTCCTTGCTCAAGAAGTTCTTGGATCTGCTTCTTGATCTCTTCTGATTCCGTTAGAGAAGTGCAATACAAACCCAAGTTTGGCAGAGGTGAATCTCACCAAATGGATCTCATTCTCAATTTTGAAAATTTTTGTGGAAGAAAATGTAGTCAAAGTAACATCTTTTGAATTCTGGTTTTGAGGTTGAAACATTAGCAAAATGAATCACTCGCATGAATTAAGTAATCTCTTGGCTTGGTTAGCGGTAAAGAGATTATCTGTACATTAAGGCTTGGAAGTATTAATGTGGAACTCCTTCCCATATATGCTTCACTAAGCAATAATTACGAAGCTTCTTGTAGTGAATTGCATCACAGTTTTATAAATATAGACCACCCAATATGACTCGGCATACGTCCAAAGAACCACTTCGCATGTCACTTCATCGATATAATTAGTGATTGCAAACTTGAAGGTACATTGCTTTGTAATTTCCATATCAATGGGTAAATTTTTCGGTGAGCTGTTGTCTTTAAGCCCAATCTTCCTTACTAAGGCCTCCGAAATTCTTTTGATTTCCTAGATCAATAATGGCATGCACAAGAATTTGTTTGACTTGGATAGTCAAATGAAACCACTCTTAACAGCTATGGGAATCGACAACATCTGTTGGTTTGGTCATAAGGTCAAGAGTAGCATCAGGCTGCCTCAGCTCTGGAAACTCTTTTGCCTGATGCATAGTTAAGGCAGCCCTTTTTTTTCATCTCCCATGGTTGTTTTTCACCTGCTTCGATCGCAACTCAAGGTGAGGTATCCAACACTTGTCTGTGGTGTGTCTACTTGTTTGACAATGATCACAATAGTTCTTTCGCGTTGGACTTTCCTTCCCTTTTTTACTCCAATCAAATTACTGCCAAGTTTTTGTTTGTCATCTTTCATGTCAGCTCTTTTGTTTTTGCCCTCGATGGCGATGACCTTACAGTAGCTTCTTCAATAGTTTCTACGGTGAACAATTTTATTTCTTTCCGTATGTACTTGGCAAGACCTCCAGTATACTTAATGAACACATCGTAGTCATCAACATTGATGTCCAAGACCATAGCTAGGATATGAAACTCAGTAGTATACTCTTGGACAGTTTGCCCGAACCTTTGTCGGAAGTGTTGCCACTTGCACCATCTTTCTTCTTCGTAGCCAATTGAATGGCATTGTTTTCTCAAAATCAACCTAAATCCCTTCCAATTCAAATAAGATATATCATACTATTTTCGGTATGTAAGGGCATGACTTGTTAGTTTTAAGCTTGCAAATTTGATCTCCTGAGAGTTGGAGTATTATTGGTACATAGTGAAGTAAATTTATAAGATATCTATCCAATTGTCGAACTTTTCTACATCAACATCCTCTCTTTAAACATGGATATCAACCTTAAAATCAAAAGGAAAACTAATGAAAAGGGCTTGAAAACTTTGAGTTTTAACGATAAGGACAAAATAAAGGGTAAAGTGAATAGTACCAGGATTGACTTTTTAGTGCAAAAATGTGGTTTTTCATTAAAGTGAATAGTACCGCAGGTTTTCGTTAAAACTCTCAAAATCAAATTTTAAGGTATCTATGGGAGTTTTATTCTTACTCGATGATTCTTCTTATTTATCCCCTGATTCGGGATTGTTGTCATCATCATCTTCTGTCTCCTTGTACATCCTCTTCTTAAGCTTCCAATGAGTCTCATGTGAAGTGGATGCACCGACGGGCTTTCTAGACTTAAAGCCATTAACAAGTTTAGCAACTCACTATGTCAAAGTTTGGACTTCTTGTTCAAGTCTGGTGATTCGTTCCTCTCCGGCAGATGTTTCATTTTGTCTTCTCCCTTCTTTGATCTTGGCTTTCAATGCAAAGGCAAGGGACCACCAAGATCTTCAGCCAAAGCTTTTAGTCGGTCGTGTGTCAAGACCATTAACCACCGTCACCTTTTTCGGATTTTGTGCTCAGATACCACTTGATCCCAAACTTGTTGATGATAGAACTATTAATTCCTAATCTTTAGGAGTAAAGAGTCGCACTTCTCTTTGAATGAGACTTTTTTTAATATGAGAGGGAAACTTGAACTTTTGGAGAAACAAAGGAAAGAATTCTGCTTGATTCATTTCAATAAATAACTAGGTATTTATACAAGGTTTGATTGCTAAAATAACTAAATAAATAAGGAAGTTTTTTTTTTAAGCCAAACATTTTGTATGGCTCTAAATGTCAAACAAATAAAAGCCTCTAGTTTAGAACGGTTTTGAACGGACAAAGTGAAAACCCCAAATCTTTAGGTTATTTTAATAATTAATTTAATTATTAAATTATTTATTATAACTTAATAATCTGTTGAGATCCTCCTAGATCATGAGCTTCAATCTTTTCTTTCGTACGTCCCTTTTATATTCAAGAAGTCCGCTTTCAAAGAGAAGCGAAGACTCTTTCTTCCTACTAATAGTTGATCTATCGCCTAGAAGTTTTGGATTAAAAATGCGAAGTGTTCGCAGCGGAACTATGCAGATAAACTAATATACTATCAACTAATGATGCCACCGATCTTAGATCCTAAATCACACAAGACCATGGAAACACAACATCAAATGACCATGAAAAAATAAATAGTGGGAGGAGGACAGAAATTTGAAAACTTGGCCACCAGATGGATGTACAAAATCACTTTTCCGTAGTTACTTTAGGATCCAGATAAAAACAGTCGAGCATAGAACATACAGTTCTCATTTTTTAATGACCAAATAGAAACTCGTTCGTTTAATGTATGCCCCCTTGTCTAAATATAATTCACATTCTAACAAATTATGAATAGAAAGAGATGTAAAGAAGAATAACATATTCAAAACAGATTGGCTAAAATTAAAGAAAATACGCAGTAACCTTGACTAAGAAGTCTACTGAGTGTCGGAATTAGGAATGCTCCAGTTGCAAACACAGGAGCCAATGCCTCTACAGCAAAATCTACATGTAAAGCCATCAGTAACAGATCGAAACCTTGTTGGGCCTAAACTTAGGCAATACCGGTAATATGGAGTTGAATTTACTTCCATTCCAAAATGATATTAAGAGAGCCACGCACAAATGACAAGAAGAAAACATTCCAAAAACACTTAAACATATGACAACATGTAACCTCAGTTTTGTATTTTACACATCCGGTGGCTCTTTAAACGTTACACATGAAGCATTTCTAATACGCAAGTGGAAGAATGAAAACGCACACAAACACGCAGAAAACCTCTGAGTAAAGTCAAAAACAGAAACTCACATCTAAAGTACATAAAGAGTGAAATAATACGATAATACTTACAGGAATAATTAACTTTTGGCCCCCGCGATGCAACTCAAATTTCCAAAAGATACTGTATAAAGAAAAAATTATTATATCTTAAGTGAACTCTAAACAACAGGCAATTAGTAAACAAATTTTAATATTTGCAAAGCTAGTATGAATAATATCGAAGATTTTATATTTATTCTGTAAAAATATAGGAGGGAATATGGAATTGGCGTAATTTTGAAGTCATCCACCAAAGCTATAATTGTGTCGCCAGAAAACTTTGGGCCAAAGAATCAAATTATCAAACCCAGAAAACATCAATTTCCCGATGAGTCTGTTGAAAAGAATAAAATAGAATAAAACAGATGGACCAAGAAGCTGACCAAAACCAGCTTGTTCAATATGATCCCTTCAACTATAAGGCGCAAACTTGGTTTTAGAGATGTATAAACATAGGTCTCGGATAGGTATGCAATTCAAAGGTTTTAAAAATGTGTTGAAACCGAATGAACCAAGTGCGCATCAATCGTCTAATTTTTCCTACATAAACTGTTCCATGTTTTCCTTTCCCTTAATTCTTGCTTCCCTTGTCTCTCCAAAACATTGAAACTTCAAACTTGTTCTTGGATCCCTTGTCTCTCTCTAAATTCAATTTAAATTTCTCCCTAGGCATCAAAAGTCTTACTAGCTAAAGTAATGATATATTATATTGAAGACGATTGATTAAATGAAGGGAGAAAAAGATAATAAATAGACTGGAACTGAGCTATACCCTCATGATTCCATGGCCATGTAGAAAGTGCGGCGAAGACATATAGGCCAATATTGTACCAGGTCGGAAATGTGCTGCGACCTTCTCTTGTTCTTTCATTTTCCGCAGCCTCTCCAGTTCTTCCTTTAACTCTTCTGCTTCATTCAGTTTTGTCCCAAGTCCCGTTGGATAATTATCCATTAGTTTTATTTGATTTATCTAGTTAATTTGCTTATGTTCGTATAATCCCTATTTGTCAGGGAATATAGTTAACGTTTGACCTAAACTTTAGGAGAACCCCAGCAGTCTAGGGTTGTTAGACGTGGAATATTTTGTTGCTTATTTTTCTGATTACTTGTTTCTTGTATGAACATTCTCTCAAACTTTTGCACTCTTTAGCATCCGAAGTTCTAGTTCTTTAACAGTTCCAAACCAGAAGTCAACACTTCCATCCCATAAATGTCATATATCTTCCTTTTATTCTCATCCGACAATATTTCATACGCTTAGCATATCCTCTGAAAGTTTTTTGCAGCAATATCTTTTATCTGAAAACAAGCATTTCATCCACAGCATTGATCAAGTTGAAATGCCTTTGAAGAAATATCATCATTCACTGTTGTCCTTCTTCAGGATACCTTGTCAAGAATGCGCGAGTGGTGGAATAGTAGTGGACATCATACATGATTTAGATTTGGATTGCCATTTTGAGTGGAGGAGCTAGGTTAATAGGCATCTCCGTGAGTGGTGGAAGTGTAGTGGACATCAGACACGAAACTTCAGCAGGGTTGGCTCAAATCCAAAGAAAAATGGCGTGAAAACTTTAGTTCAACTACCTGGTGTTGGACTGGTTTACTTGACCAGGTCGGTCATTAGGGCGCGGATCCGAGTTCCAACACGAGTCAACCTTCGTGGTCTTAGGGCACTACACGTTGGACTCATGGGAATCGAGACACCTGGGCCTATGTTGAGATTTTAGTAATTTACTGTTGATCTGATCACTTGGATTTTGAAGGGAGCAAGAAGAATGAAAGAGAAGAAGCTAGAGAGAGAGTCAAAGAGAATATTTCACAGTTGTAACATTCTAACCGTTGCAGAATGATGCTCCACTTTCATTTATTCATTCATCCCTTACATCAGCTGTCATCACCATTCAAATACATAAGCCATTGTGATTATGACACATGGCAATTACAAGGCATGTGAGCCATTGAAAATGAAAACAGATCTAAGTCCTACACTTGGCATATGAGCTCAAGCTATCTCAACAAAAAACAGTTTCACAAAATGACAAAATAGAAAATCTACTAGGTAAATCATTTACTAACAAGAAATTAGTAAGCAATTTACTTTTCAACACTCCCTTCTAAATTGCTAACTGATTTCACACCAAGCAAGCTTTTCAAATAGTTGAATCTATCCTTGGGAAGAACCTTGGTAAAAATGTCTGCAATATGTTCTTCACTCTTACAGTAAATCAAATCGACCACTCATTCTTGAATTGCATCTCTAATGAAATGAAACTTCCTGCCAATGTGCTTGGTCCTTTGATGAAACACCGGATTCTTAGAAATGGCAATAGCTGATTACTGTCACAGAAGAGGGAATTTGCAGCAGCTTGCTCTTCTTCAAAGTTCTTGAGCACAAACCTAAGCCAAATGACCTGAGAGGTTGCTTCAGCTGCACTAACATACTCAACTTGTGCAGTTGAAAGTGCTACATTGTGCTGCTTAACCGAAGCCCATGAGAATGCTCCACTCCTAAATGAAAAAGCATACCCTGAGGTGCTTTTCATATCCTTCTCAGATCCACTCCAGTCATTATTACAATAACCAATCAATAGAGCAGACATTCCAACCACATATTCAATCCCAAAGTCAATTGTTCTTTGGATATACCTTAAGACTCTTTTAGCAGCTCCATAGTGCTTCTTAGAACGCTTGTGCATAAATCGTGCAAGCAAACTAGCAGAGAACATAATATCTGACCTAGTTGCTGTTAAGTACAAAAGGCTCCCAACAATTTTCCTGTATAAACACTCATCTACAGGTTCACTTCCATCTTCTCTTCTCAGTTTATCAGTTGCAACCAATGGAGTGCTCACTGGCTTGTAGTCTTTAAGCCTAAATTTATCCAAGAGAGTCAGAGCATATTTTTTTTTTTTTTCTGGTGTATAAATATACTCCCTTCAGTTTGAGTTACCCCCATTCCAAGGAAATGATGAAGTAAACCCAAATCTGACATCTTATATTTGCACATCATTTTAGCCTTGAATTCTTGCATCATTTCTGCACTACTCTCTGTGTACATTATATCATTAACATAGATTGACACAATCAAAGTACCAACACCTTCCTTGTTTCTCACATATAAAGTTGATTCACTTGAGCTTCTATGAAAGCCACAGTGAATTAAGTATGTGTCAATTTCAATATACCAGGCCCTTGGTGCTATTTTAGACCATAGAGAGCATTTCTTAGCCTATACACTTTGTCTTTAGCCTTTTTAATCACAAAACCATCAGGTTGGTCCACACATACCTCCTCCTCGAGAATAATATTCAGAAAAGATGATTTAACATCCAATTGTCATAGTTTCCAACCTTTATGTGCAGTTAGTGCAATGAGTGTCCTGATGGTATCTAACCTTACCACAGGAGCAAAGGTTTCATTGAAGTCAACCCTAGGTTTTTATGTGTAGCCCTTGGCTACAAGTCCAGCTTTGTGTTTTTGAATGGAACCATTATGATTTAGCTTTGTTTTGTAGACCCACTTCACTCCCACAATTGGTTTGTTGCATGGCCTATCAACTAACTCCCAGGTAGAGTTCTTTTCTATCATCAACATCTCTTCTATCAAAGCCTTTTCCAAGCTTCATCTTTGACTGCCTCATTGAAATCTTTAGGTTCAATAATGCTCATCTTACATTGAGTATATACATCACTCAAATTCTTCCATTTTTGTGGAGTATGATCATAGGTTTTTGAGATTGAGACTGAAGAACCAAGTGAACTAGATTCCTGAGATGCTTGGATGTCTTTAGTTGTTTATGATCTTAGAGGAGATTGCATAGACTGACGTGAGTTACTTTATTCTGAATCAAGCTCAGATATCCTTGATCTTCCATTATCATTCCAAGGAATAGAGAATTACACTACCTCATTAGATGTCCATATCTTATATGCCACAACCAAGATGACTCTTCAACAGTTGCTTTATTAGCCATGTAAGGATTGACATATTCCAAACTTAAGGGAAAACATCTATTTCCTTTCATTGGAAAACTTGCAATCAAAATCTTCCATATGTCTATCTCCATATATATCAACCATGTAATCACCAAACATAAGCCAATAACCATGCTCTACCATCTGCCCTACCCTTAACAAATTCTCATCCAATCCAGGTACAATCATAACCTCTTTAATATATCTAGTCACACCCTTCATTTCTATAACCAAGGTACATTTTCCTATTGACTGCACTAAATCTCCCGTGCCTATTTTAACTCTACACTTCACATTTTTATCAACATCAATAAGCAAGGATTCATGAGAGGTCATATGATTACTACATGCACTGTCTACATACCATATGTTCATATTTTTTCCAATAGAAGCAGAATAACAGGCATAAAACATGGTTGCAGATTCTGTTACCTAATTTGCAAAGTTTAAGCTTTCCAGCCTTGTTTGGTTGATCATAGTCCTTGATGAGATGACTAAGACGATTGCATCCATGGCATTTTGGCTTCCCTTTAAACCAACATTCACCATAGTGTAGCTTATCACAATGCTTGTATTTTCCCTTAGCCTGATCAGATTTTCCTCCTTAATCATACTTGCCACCTTGATTAGCAAGATTCTAAGGTTTAGGGTTCCATTTCTTTCCCTTCGATTTCCAGTTCTTCTTTGGTTTAGAGTTACCAAAAAAGGGATTTGACTGAGTCCCCTTTGGATTTACACTCACACTACTGAAAACTTTCTCAGTGGTACTCTTAGCATACTTATCAAGGCGTTGTGCAAATCCACTCAATGTAGCAATAACCTCTTGTACCTCAATAGTTTCAATGTCCTTAGTTTGTTTGATCACATAACAAACAAGATCAAATTCTTTGGTCAAGCTTATAAGCAATTTTTGAACCAAACGTTCTCTTGGTAAATCTTCTCCATACCCTTTCATTTGGTTCACCAGCTCGAGCGAGAAGACGAGTGAGATACACAGACAAGGTTTCATCATCCTTCATCCTCGTGTACTCGAAATCTCTGCGTAGACCTGTAGTTTGATGGATCTCACTAGTTTATCACCATGAAATTCGTGGTGTAAAATATCCTAAACGCCATTTGAGGTTTTCTCATTCGAGATTTTGGGAAAAATATCCTCCGAAACAGCTTATTGGATGATACCTAGCACCTTAGCATCCTTTATTAGCTTATCACTCAGGGAAGCTTTATCTAAATCTGATGAGCCTTCATCTTCAATCTTCTTAGCCTTTGATTCTGGTATTTGAAGACTCTTTTCGACTAAATCCCAGATTCCATGCGATTTGAAAATAGTTCTCATTCGAATCTTCCAAAATTCATTGTTGTCACCATTGAATATTGGAGCCCAAAGATCACTACTACCTGAACCAGCCATTTGAGACCTGAATCGATGAACTTAGTCGAAAATTTCACGTTGGATTTCCGAGCATATCACTCACAGAACTGGCACCCCAATTCTAGATAGAACCTAGGCTCGCGATACCATATCTGATCACTTGGATTTCAAATGGAGCAAGAAGAATGAAAAAGAAGAAGCTAGATAGAGAGTCAGAGAGAATATTTCGCAGCTGCAACATTCTAACTGTTGCAGAATGATGCTCCACTTTCATATATGCATTCATCCCTTACATCAGTTATCATCACCATTCAAATACATAAGCCATTGTGATTACGACACATGGCAATTACAAGGCATGTGAGCCATTGAAAATGAAAATTGATCTATGTCCTACACTTTGGCATATGAGCTTAAGCTATCTCAACAGAAAACAGTTTCAAAAAATGACAAAATAGAAAATCTACTAGGTAAATCATTTACTAACAAGAAATTAGTAAGCAATTTACTTTTCAACAACCTGTTTGGTTCGGTCCTGACTTTTGGATTGTAGCAGATGGTGACACAACGTGGCCATGGGCTAGGAAACAAACCCAACGTTTGAGCCCTATTCTGGGTTGCTATTGCTGCAATTGCTAATGTTGTTGGTGGCAGAGGTTGCCCAGCCTCTGTGCTCAACCGTGAAGAACAGTGGCATGGGGTTGGGGCCACACCGTAGTTTTAATTTTTTAGTCCAAATCTGGGCATGTTGGGAGTGCTGTTCGTCATAGTTTCGAAATTCCTAACCAAGCTTTCCTTTCTCTAGGGCACATGAATCAAGGAATTAAAAAATTTGAAGATTGGTTATATTACAAAAATTCAAAAAGATAGAAATTTGAAGAGAATTGAAAGAAGTTCTTTGAGATTTGAATCAATTTCTCAATGAAGCACCCATTTGCGGTAGCAAAATTTCGTCATCACGAATTTGATAAAATTGTACCTACAAACAAATTAAACACATTTAGTTACAGCCAAAGCCACGCGCCCAATAAAAGGGGAGTTTTAGCCAATGAACCTACGATGCCTAAGTCAGTTTCTCTAAAAAAAGAGAGAGATTTAGGATTGAGTTGTATAGAGTTCACTTTAACTTACTTGAGAAGTGTGTAGAATAAGGTATTTATATGGAGCATCGCAGTATGAAGGATCTAAAGGGAGGGAGAGTTCGGCTAAACCACACAATGGGTAGCCTAATTTGGTATTTAATTCGCTATCCACTGAGATTCGAACCTAAGATCTCTTTCTTTCAATTGAAGAGGATACCATCAGACTGTAGTATTCAATGACAATCCTTGTTGATATTATTAAAGTTAATTAATAATATCCTAAAAATTAGAATCCTTGATTGTGCTTCCTTGAGTAAAAGAATATGTCTTTAATAAAGGCAATTCCGTTAATTGGGAAAAAAAAAATCTATGTGTTAGCTCTAGGATTTTTTAAAATTATTTTTGGCTCCACAAAACTCTACAACTAATAAGATGTGAGTTGAAGCAATATCAGTGGTATAAGTAGTGTACAATATTGAATGTTGAACCCAAATAGTTGATCATATCTTAATTTTGTATATAAGATTGTGTCCTGAATTTATGAGAAAATATAATATATATAACATGTTACATGAGTATAGAGACAAAAGAAAATAATCAACATAATGCTCCCAAAGATTTCAATGCATGCATTGCTGCCCAAGAATTCTATACAATATCTCCACAGATCACGAGGCCATAATGATGGAGAGAAAGTTCCTGGAAATTTCCTATGCACAGCCATGTAGGTCCCCTCAGTTCGTAACTTCATGCGCATTATGATGATTCAACGGTTGTCATCCTGCATGCAAAGTGGCTCATAAAATCCAACTAGAAAAGTATACGACCCAAAAAAAAAAAAAAAAAAAAAAAAAAAAAACCCCTACTTAAATAATAGTATTAGTATAACTCTAAAAGTCACTCAATACTACGGTCTAGTGATATTTCTCTTCACTTATAAGTAAGAGGTCTTATGTTCGAATCTCGTAAATGACGAATTCGTACCAAATTAGGTTGCCTACTATGTGGTTTAGCCGAATTCTTCCCTCTCCTTAATGTACGATATATCGTTGCACTCAAAAAAAAAAAAAAAATAAAAAAGACTTCGTTATTATTCCTTTTTTTATGTGTGTTGAGATTATCAGTACTATTCATAAAGGATACGATGCAATAGGGACTCGCCATTGTGAAAAATTATTGGTCAGGATAGGGTTTCTCAAAAATATCTTTGGAAAATTTGTGGCAAAACAACTATGTATAACGCAAGTGACACTACATTTTAACCTTATATAATACAACTCTTAATTTTGGCCAATGATTCTCTTTTAATTTATTAATTTAATGTTTGAAACAAAAGAGAGCGAGTAGTGAAAAGGGAGTGTAAAAATTATTGTCCATATAAAAATGTAGGACAACAGCATTTACAAGAGAAAATTTCCCAATGCTAGTTTAGTCCAAGCAATATTCTAAAGGAAAAAGAGGATTGAACTAAACGCAGTAAATTGGAGATATTCTAAACACAATGCAAATCCACCAAGAATAAAAAATATAAAAATACAAGTTAATTAAACTCTTATCTTTTGTTCTTTTACCATCATCCATGATAGAGTAGTCGCGCAAACATGGTGCCCAGAGAAAAGACACATCGTGCTTAGGAATTTGACACATATGCTGATAAAGACACCACCCTTTCCTCATCTCCTTCTAGCTGCTGACAACAAAACCAAAACCTAATTTTCTATATAATCCCAAACCTTTTAATATTTTTCAAGCTCATCACTCTGATTCAACTGAGCTTGCTCATTAAGAGTCTCTCTCTCTCTCTCTCTCTCTCTCTCTCTCTCTCTCTCTCTCTACATATATAGATGGGTTTTCACATGGCAGTTGTAGCAGTCATCAAACTCAAAGTCGTCACCATGTCCGCCTCTCACAGCAGCGCTGTGCTGACTGGGTTGATCTGGCCATTTGTCCTCAAACTCTCTTTCAGCTTCAGTCTTCTTCGTCAAACCTACTCCGAATTCAGCCATGCATCGAGGCTCTTCTTTTTCCAGCTCAATCAGATTGCAGCTGCTGGTTTGGATGACGATGCAAATCATCGTCATCGGCAGCTAGTTACTAGGTTGCAACGAGCTCTGAGGCTGCTGCGACACACTGTGACTCAAGAAAGACAGTTACAGGCCTTGGAGTTGGATGAGCAGAGCATGCATGCCCTCGCCATGGTTGCACTTTGAGCTTCATGTGGGTGAGAATCTACGAATTACTATGTTACTGCGTTTTTTTTTTTTTCCTTTTCTTTTCTTTTTACTGGGATTCGGTGAATGGTTTTTACTTATATTTTAACTTTTGGTTTGTTACCAAATTTAATATATGGAAATGTCGATCTAAACTGTTAATTATGATTAAGATGCTTTAAACTGGCTGGTTGAATTTTACTCTCCGGCTCGTGTGACAAGAGTTTCCATTGTATAATTGTGAAAGAGAAATAATTCTTGCAGACCTTTTTCTCTTGCAAAACATGTTTAAAGTTGTTCCTTGATTTTATTTACTCGATCAATATATTAAAAGAGGGACTTTGGATGTGATCCTTATGTATGAATATTCTTTGATTAAAACCTTGTTGGTTTTTAATTTTTAATCGAGGTCTCTGAAATTAATGTGATAATTTATTTCTATGTACGTTACTATATTTTTTAAATTAAAAATTAAAAATTATAGTTGTTTATATAAATAAGATTTTAAATAAAAAACCATAATTTGTGGGATTAAAAATATTAAAATATAAATATACTATTTTGTGTGCATATATATAAACATGGGTACATTCATCAAAATTAACCAAAAAAATTATTGTATCAGAATATGGGTACATTATTCAAAATCACAAAAAAAAAAAAAAAAAAAAAAATTAGGCTTAATAACATTAGTAAATTTCTTCAATTAAACTTGACATGGATACATTTTAAAATCAAAAACAAAATAATGTACCCATATAAGTTTAAAAATGGATTAGAAAAAAATTGAATAGATTTTGTATAATAAAAAAATGGTACATTTTACATATAAGAAATTGGTATATTTAAGAATGAGTACATTTTAAGATTAAAAAGTTTGCATGAATGGGTGCATATAATTAGCATAGGTACATTTAGCAAAAAAAAGTACAAATAAAAAAAATATATGGGTACAAATACAAATAAACTTTAAAAAATATGGGCACAAAAAGAAATTAATATATGGGTACAAATTAAAACTGAAAATAAAATGGGTACAAACTAAAACTAAAAATATATGATAAACAATTTAGTCATAAATATAAATATACTAATTGTAACATTTTTAACATTAAATGAATATATTTAGAAATAAAAAAACTATTTTATTATTGAAATAATTAATGATGTTATTAATACCCAAGGACCTTGATAAAAAATTAAAAAGGAATAAGATTTTAATCAAAGGAATAGCAAAAGAAGGAAAAGAACCTAATTTCTCCATATTAAAAATAAAAAAGGGTTGTTCCCGTTTAATGGCATGGTTACTAGTTTAGTGCAGATGAATTGAATTAAGGCAAATGATACACACTTTTTCAAGCCTCTCACGTGTTTAATTTTGTATGTTCTTTTGGTTTGACTTATTCAATATGATTTTCTGATATAAAGAGGAGTGTGAGAAACTAAAAACAGTGTGAAGAGTCGTGTTTATAAAAATTGGTTGGAGATGCGCCCTTCGTGTGAGATATAATGTGGTGCCGTCAAATACGGTTGCGAGAGTCCTCTCCGTTGTGAGTCCTCTGCTGTGAGTGCCTTTCTCTTCGTTGTGAAAGAATCTAGTTGTCATCTGTTTACGCGTGTTATCAATGGGCTGGAAGCAATGAGAGAGATCGATGCTAGTGTTTAGGAAAGCCAGCAATGTTATGAATTGAGATTAGCATAATCGCAGTAGGAGTTTATTACTTAGTTAAATAATGAGTTTGTTGGTAGTGTTTAGGAAAGTAGTTGTAAATTGCCAGCTTACAGATTGTTTGGAGTTGTTATGTTATGTTGGCCAACGGCCATTTTATTAATGGTTATGGTAGGAAGATTGAAATTTTAAATTAAATTTGTAAATAAAAAAATAAAAAAGACATGTCACCAATAAGAAAAAGCAGGTTAATTGATACTTAGTCAATAATCTAATAATTTATAACTACATTATTTGGTTTAAAGAATTTGGTCTTCCTAACATTATCCTTTTTATTAAAGAATACTTCTCCTTCCCCAAACTTCCACCTCCGTTGCTATCTGTGCTACAGGTTAAGGTCGAAGTGGATCCTATCAGTTTTCAATTCTGGGAAGGTTTTTGGTTTGAGAGGAGTTCTGGCTCGATCTGCTAATAGCTAATCTAGCTAAAAGCCAATTAAACAAGTAATTAAAAAAACGATTACAACTTTGCGAAGCCATAGTTGCTTGGATGACATTACGTAGTTGCTTGGATAACATTACAAGTACTTTGTTGTGTTACATATATAATGCAAATTACGTGTGCTGGCAAAACCCTCAATCTAATTTTATTTCATCACAAGCTTATTGTTCAGACCATACCATAAACTAGCAGATATATATGGTTAAATCAGGGCAGAAGCAGCCCGATAGTCAGTCCCGCCAGGGCATGTAAATGTGCTGCTTGGGTCATCCTTAGAGTAACTATAAGCATCCCCGCTCCGACTCTTAAAAAACCTAGACAAGTCTGCAAGGCCACAGCTCCCAGAATTGCAACAATGTTGCTTGTGGAGCCTAAAATAATCTTAAAAATTCTAGAGAAGACATGTGGATTTTTTTTCCCAAGAAAGACAAGATTACTCTCAATAAATGGGCAGACTTTTCAGATACTCTCACGCGCAGCTCACACCCCTGAAGGTCACAACAGCTGAATACGACTACCAACAGCTCACTTACCTTTGGCAAGGAAAAGTCAAAGCATTAAAGATAATGATTAATTACCCAAATCCTATTTTTAATACATTCCCAATTGAAGATTGACTCCATTCAAGTAAGTAATCCCAATTTAAATCAATTAGGGATAATTACTCCATTATCTCAAGATATTATTTCCTATTTAATATCTTGAGACTATTTCTCTATAAACCTTGGCCAATAGGATGCCGCCATGTGTAGGGTAAAACCCTAACACCATGGCCGGCCACTCCTCTAGATATACCCCAATTCTACCAATTTTCGGTAAGCTTTTGCTACCTCCTAAAAGTCTTAAACACTTTAATCTTCTCAGAGAAACTAACTTAGGCACCAGAGATCCATTGTCCTAACCCCCCCCCCCACCTCGTGGGCGCATGAGGATTAGGTTCTTGATCAAAGGTGCTTATTGTTTTGCAGGTTCATTTTCGTCAAAGCTAGAGACGATGGAAATTTGCATCGACAAATTGGTACTTTCATTGAGAGCTAATTCAAGTACTCGAAGAAGCCTCTTGCATTTGGTTTCTTGAATTTTCTATTGTGTTGAATTTCTCACACGTTGTATCAATTAATTTTTCCTAGAAAAGTTTCTTGATCAATCCCTGGAGAAGGGATACAATGGTAGGAAATTCAGAAACCATGATGAATGAAACCCCGTACGTACAAGGATTTGGACCGAAGAGTGGAGACAAGGACATAGCCCCGAGATGACGATCTTTAAGGCTCAACACTACAACGGGAAGAGCCCCACCACCGCGGAGCCAAGCCACCACCGTTTCCTTGACTTAGCAGCCACGACAAGGTTGCCAGGCCACGACCCAAGTACCAGCATTGCTGCCCTTGTAGATCAATAACCCTTAAAACCCTTGGTAGGAGGTCGATGTCCACTTCTTAGCCCATGGGCAGGCGGCCAAAAGCTTAGCAGCAGTCACATGAGGCCTAGGGCAGGAGGCTCAGCCCACTGCAGTAGTAAGCTTAGCTGCACTGCAAGCCCACGGGCAGACGGCCCAGGCCCAACTCGATACCAGCTGAGCCTAGCCCACTACAAGCCGAGCCCAAGCTCTTGAGGAACAAGCCGCGACTTAGCATGTAGCGTAGGCCCAGCGTCAGCTAGCTCACACACCACCCCAGCGCGCCTCTGCGCACGCTCCGACCACCCAACCTAGTTGGCCCACCTCGCGACTTGCTTCGATGACCCGGCACGCGGCCTAGTCAAATCCAAGGCCACCTTTAGCGATCCAAATCCCGACCAATCGACCCAGGGTTATTTTCACCCTACTTTTCTACAAGAATGCATGCTCTGGGCTCAAGCTTTGTACCTACAATCCATTACACTTCCACCACACATAGAGACACCTATTATCTAGACTCTTCCAATCCAAATGACGAGCACATTTTGCCTTAGCAGGTCATCAATTTGACAAACGCCTTCACATAACATACCACCTTGGTGAACCAGCTCCTTGAGTGCATCAAGGCGCAACGCGCCCCAAACAAGGTGTCCTGAAGCAACACAAGGGTGGAAAAACGTGACTCATTCTAACAATGTCCCAGTAAAGAGTCGCTCAACCCGTCACTAACTGTGTATTCAGGTAGTATGCACTCTTGTTTAGGCATTCAGAAAAACATTTTCTCCTTCCTCAGTGCGCAGAGAAGCGTGTCATTCCCAACTTAGTTCACGAGTTAGTGTGTATTCGAGGTTGGGTCAACACTCCAATGAGCATTCGGGAAATTCCTGGCGAAGCATCCACATAAGGCTAGACCTACAAGGAGATCCTCTTGCGAGGCATTGGAGTAGGAAGCCATATGATGAATTAAGAAGAGTACAAGAGTAATCCAGCTCAAGTTCCATTGGAAACCTCCGCCAAGCGCAATGGCAAGCAGCACATAATGAACCACGTGCACCGCGACCGTGATGCAGACGAGCAGTACATGCTGAAGAGCAACATGGACTAGCAGGTCAACACCAGGGGCAGTTGAAGGCATCGTTGCCCTACCAGGCACAAATCCGAGAGGAAGTACAAAGGCTCGTAGTAGAGCAGTTGCATAGATTCCAACGCATTGAGACAACCGACAATGCCTTTCGTAGAGACGTGGCCAACATAAGTAGGTCACCATTTACAGATGAGATCGACCAGACGAAGCCACCTTGAAAGTTTAGCCCGCCACATTTCACCTCATTTAATGAGATGAAGATCCGGATAAACACTTGATGCATTACTGAAGCGCCATGACCCTCTACGGTAACAATGACGCTTTCATGTGCAAAATCCTTGCCATGATGCTCTAAGGAGAGGCACAAGACTGGTTCCACACCCTGCCGCCACGTCAACGAACTTTACTTGGTCTTCACTAAGGAATATTCGTCCTATAGCTCAATTAAGAAGTCTGAACACTTCTTTAACATGAAGAAGGACCCGAAGGAATCACTTCGCATATACGTCAAGAGGTTTAAGGTGGAGAAGGCGAAGATCATTGGATGCGATGACAGTATTGCAAGCTTAGCCTTTAGGAAGTGGTTCCCAGCGAATCACCTAATTTTCGAAGAGCTGATCATGGGTGAGAACTTAAACGATTCTTATGCTTTGGTAGAAAAACACTCTTTTCTAGGATAAGGCTAAGCGCTCACAGGAGCTGCTTGAGTAGCATCACAAAGACGCAGAGCCAGCTCAGAAGAAGGCGGGCGATAAATCACTCAATGATAAAAACAAGCTATGAAGCATATGCAGGGATCGATCCCTGGAAAATAGAGGCTCAGCGCCCAATATGTACACCAAGTTCTCAGTCCCAATCAACCAGATCATTCGTGACCTTAAGGGCAAACCGTGGTTTAAGATGTTGCAACCCATGAGGGGAAACACCTCCAAAATGGATCAGACAAAGTATTGCGCATTCCACAGAGGTCCGGGGTATGCAACCAACAACTACTTCATATGGATGAAGTACCTTGAGAAGCTTATGAAGGAGGGCAAGTGCGACCAATATGTTGACAAGTCAGCTACCCAACTAAGGCGAGAAGCAGACGCCGATGCCCAACCCCCTGTTTAGATGATCTTAATTAACAACATCTTTGCCGAATCCGAGCATCTGGGGGCCACCAATAGTTACAAGAAGAAGAAAATACAGTATGCGAGATCGGTCTTTCAGGTTCAAGCTATAGATGTTGTACCTGGACCAATCATCGGCTTCACCGAAAAGGGCGCTGAAGGTGTAGACTTTCTTCACGATGATGCCTTGGTGATTTCTGCTCAACTGGCCCACTCTATTGTTGACAAAATTATGGTGAACAACGACAACTCAGTCAATATCCTACAACTGTTGGTCATCTAGAAAATGGGCTTGTAAAGCATGATCAAATACAAAGCAGAGACCTTGACCAGATTCAACGAACTTACCTCGACTGCTATTGGCATAATCACGTTTAACGTAACCAGTCCTTTAATTGTCTCATTGCAGACTTTCATGGTTGTTAGCAACCTATCTCCCTATAATGGGATATTGGGTCGACCTTGGCAAGTGAAGATTGGTGTTGTGACCTCGATTAAGTATCATAAGATCTGATTTCGTATCTTAGGAGAAGTAGTCGGAGAGATCAAAGGTGACCGGGCCATGTCTAGGCGATGTATTGTATAAGTTCTCAATAAGACAAAGAATAAGTTTTTCACCCCAACAGTAGCAGTTGAAGTACAGAAAGATAATTCTACATCCACCAAATAGTAATCATGCCAAATTGGTCAGGAAGTTAGCGTCAAGGTCGACAATGTCCTAGCAGATGAATCAGGATGAAAACCCAAAGAATACGTCGAGCACATCTTCCTTGACCCTATGCAGCAGTTGAACCACTGCCGAATGCACATCTAAAGAATATTTGAGCAATCTTGGGTATGAAGTTCCCCACTACTTTAAAAGAGATCCAAAGTCTGACTTGGCAAGCAGTTGGACTCAATCTTTTTTTCTCTCAATCTGCCGACCAATGCAAGCCTTTTTTTAAAGCAATCAATAGGGCACAGAGAGACAAATGAGATGAGAAGTGCAAGAAAGCAATCTAGGACTTGAAAAAGTACCTAACATCACCTCCCATAATGTTCAAGTCGGAAGCAGCGGAAGACCTATGCATCTAAGAGGTATCTGAAGCAACAATGAGCTCTACCCTCATACGAGAGAAGCTGTGGCTCAAACACCTGTACTCCATAGTTCAAAAACTCTCATCAATGTGAAAACCAGATACCTAAAAATCAAAACTTTGATTTTAGCACTAGTTGTTGCAACCCGAAAGCTCAAGTTGTACTTTCAGGCATACGCAGTTATCATCATAATGCAATATTTTGCACAATCTAGAAGCACGACGTTAAATGCGTAAAAACTGATGGACGTTGCAATAAGCCCAGCAACTTAGCCCAGAAATGCCCTAGAAGCGGCCGTGCACATCGTAGTTGCACCAGCCCCACCTGTATGAGATATCTAGCGTTTGCACCTCGATGGATCATCCAACTACTTGGGATCGGGATCAGGCCTAGTTCTCACTACCCTAGATGGTTCGATGCTCGAACAGGCGGTTACTTTAAGCTTCAAAGAATCAAACTACTAAGTGGAGTATGAAGCCCTACTAGCAGGTTTCGGATTGGAGAAAAACCTAGTGATGAAGAAGTTCATGATCTATTCCAATTCCTACCTAATCACCAACCAAACCTTAAGGGAGTACACAGCAAAGCATCCAAGGATGACATGATACCTTAAGAAGGTATGAGAGTAACTAGCGACGTTCTAAGCATACACACTTACTTAGGTTCCACGAGTAGAAAATTCCCACGCAGAAGCACTAGCAGGCTTAGGCTCTACCTTAGACCATTAGCTCAAGTGCTCCATCCCTGGTGCACTTGGAAAAGCCGAGCAAAGATGAGGAACTAGTAGTCGAGATGGCACAAATTAATATAACTCCAAGTTGGTAGGATCTTGTTATCGACTACATAGCCAGCGGAACGCTGCTCATAGACAATTAGAGTCCAAGAAGCTCCAGATAAAGGCAGCACATTATTACATATGGGACGACATGCTCGTTCGCAAATTCTTCTCAAGGACTACATCTCTACAGCTTATTGCCTCTTGACGACCTGAAGATTCTAAGCTCAATCCACGAAGACGTTTGTGGAAACCACTCTTATGGCCACTCCTTAGCGCAAAAAAGGCTCTTGATGCAGGCTACTACTAGCCAACTAGGCATCTGGACCCCAAGAAGTATGTACAAAGATGCGACAATTGCTAGCGCTTCAAGCCCATGTTCGCATAACCTGCCAGCAAACTTGACCCACAAACGAGCTATTGACCATTAATACAGTGGGCAATTGACCTCGTGGGACCAATGTTACCTGCCACTAAAGGCAAAGGCATGACGATCGTATCAACCAACTATTTCACAAAATGGGTCGAAACTGAACCTATGACTACAACTACCCAGACGGACATAGAGAGCTTTATATGGAAGAACCTCATTTGCCACTTCATCATCCCTTACTCCATCATCACATACAATGGTCTGTAGTTCGTGGGCAAAAACTTGGCGAAGTTCTTAAAAAAATATGGCATCATATAACACATGTCCACGCCCCGGTATCCGCAAGGTAATGGGAAGGTCGAGGCGTCTAACAAGACCATTCTCAATTGCCTTAAGAAGTCCCTCTCAGACAAGAAGGGCAAATGGCCAGATGAGCTCCCCGATGTTCTGTGGGCGTATCGTACCACCAAAAGATGAGCAACCGGCGAAACTCCATTCTCCCTAGCATTTGGTTATAAGGCGATCTTTCCTCCCAACATCATAGTGCCAAGCATCAGCACTGTATTGCCAAATTTCGAGCATAACGAGAAGGAAATGGCCATAAACTTAGACTTGGAAGAGAAAGAGCGCGAAAAAGTTATCACCCACATTGCAGCCTATCAGCAGGTAGATCATCTCTAGCTACAACAAGAGGGCGATGATCCGGTAGTTCGAGCCATGAAACTTAGTCATTAGAAAAGCCTTCATAATCGCTCGTCGGTAAGGCTTCAAAAAGATGGCTCTCATCTGGAAAGGTTCTTACAAAATCAACCGAGTAAGCGGAAATGGTAGCTACATCATCACCACTATGAGCGACAAAGAGATTGAAAAATAGTGGAATGCCTAAACCTGAGATAGTACTACGTGTGATCTTCCGCCATTCCTTAGACCATGTTCAAGATAAATAAAGTTCAAAGACTCAAGCAGCTTGACGAACAAGACCTCACATGCTGAGGATTATTAGTTGTTATGCTATTATTGCTTACAAGTGAAGTCAATATATTTCTCTGTTTTCAATGAAGATTAAAGGAATTATTCACAAGCCTGGGCCGAATGCATAAACAAACTGACCACCCCTACCAAAGCAGAAGACACCCCTGCCCTTACAGACATGGCATTTTGTTCTCCCATCAGGAGAGGGTAAACTGATCCAGGATATCCAGACGTGGATGGGTTTTAGGACTGCTCAGTTTCCCCAGAATGTATCGACTACCTACGTCGGACTGCTCCTAGAATTGGCCATAATAGATTTTTTCCTAAAAAACTTAGTCGACTGAATGATTTAATTCCGCTGGAGGCCAGGTCTCTAACTAGAAGAGATGCTAAGTGGATCCTTACCCATGAAAGAATTTGTGTGACTAGATGGTTTGTTCTCAACGTGCAAGCCTTCATGAACGTAACTCGACTTTAAAGTGTTGCAATACTAGTTAAGCGACCTGTAGAATCAAGTTAGAATTGCGGCTCAAGAGATCCATATTGAGCTATATGCAGCTTAGAAGATCTATAGATTAGCAGCTCAGAATAATATGGTCTCTGACGCGCAATTTCACTAACACCTTAAGCCTAAAACGCCTCTGAGAGCTAGAGATGACACCTAAAGTGGTCACGCGAGTCATCTAGTTTCTGTAAGCGAGACGTCTGGCCGATGACCCAATGGCTGACAGCCCTAGGCAATTTGTAAGCTGAGACTTACACCTATTATGACTACGTAAACCCATCTGTTTATTTAAAAGCAGCGCCTTCGACCGATGGTCTAGGGTTTAAGTCTTGCAAGAGCTAAAGTCGAAATATATGACTATACCATTTACGTGGACTTTTCTGCTTTCTACAAGAAGCATGTGCCCGGTCGCCAGCTCTATAAGTTAAAAATTTCGCAATATGCCCCAGGATGGCCAAGGCTCGTGCAGCTGCTAAAGCCAAAATGTACGACTGTAGTAGCTACGTGGACTCTTTTGCTTTGTATAAGAAACACATGTTCGGCCGTCGGCTCTATAAGTTAAAAATTTTGCAACATGCCCCGGGAGGGCCAAGGTATGTGTAGTCGCTAAAGCCGACATGTACGACTATAGTAGCTATGCGAACTCTTCTGCTTTCTATGAGAGGCACATGTCTGGCTGCTAACTCTATAAGTTAAAATTTTCGCAACATGTCCCAAGAAGGCTAAGGCTCGTGCAACCGCTAAAGCCGAAATGTACGACTCTAGCAGCTACGTGAACTCCTTTATTTTCTACAAGAAGCACGTGTCAGGCCGCCGGCTCTATAAGTTAAAAATTTCGAAGCATGCCCTAAGAAAGCCAAGGCTTGTGCAGCCGCTAAAGTGGAAATGTACGATTATAATAGCTACGCGAACTCCTTTGCTTTTTATGAGAAGCATGTGTCCAGCTACCAGCTCTATAAGTTAAAAATTTTGCCATATGCCCCGAGAGGGCCAAGGCTTATGCAACTGCTAAAGCCGAAATGTATTATTATAGCAGCTATGCTAACTCATCTATTTTCTACGAGAAGCATGTGTCAGGCCATCGGCTCTACAAGTTAAAAATTTTGCAATATGCCCCACGTGGGCCAAGGCTTATGCAGCAGCCAAAGACGAGATTCATGACTATAGCAGCTACATGGACTTGCCTATTTCTTTTGGAGGTTACGAGCTTGGCCGCCGACTCTATAAGTTATAAATCTTGCATTTTTTCCTTATGCAGGTAAAGCTTCTTGAGCATCAATGCCGAAATTAAAACCTAAGTGATAACATGGAATCGACTACTTTATTAAAGTAGCTCACCCAGCCGCCCGCCCTACAGTGAAGTTTTGCAAAAAACATGGTGAAATAGAAGGATGAAGCAAAGCAAGGAAAGCTATTTATTAAATTTCTAGCAAATTAATAAACTGGCTCGAAGGCCATCAAAGTTCAAATAAAGCAAAACAAAAAGGAAAAGAAGAAAATTCCTAAGTTTAAGCAAAAAGACTACTTATTAGCAGTATGCGCAACCACTGGTCTCTCGACTGCCACGCCTTCAGCAGCCACACCACTCTCAATAGCTAAAGCTTTTATCTGCTCATCCTCAGCTGCCCTTGCCTAAACTACCTGACCTTTAGTTGCTCTACCAAAGGCAGCCTCAAACGAGGAGTCAAGCAGATCAACTGGAAAAATGAAGAAAGTTTTGAAGTCTTTCTTGAAAAAATCATAATTCGACGGCCTGTCCTGAAGATGGTTTACATAGCCATGTTTGTAGAAATTGGCCTAACAAGAAGCGCCACTTTCATGACCGACTTTCTCATTCTTTAGATGCACATTCTCCTCAACAAGCCTAATGTGAGCATCTTGCAGCTTATCCAATTCATTTTCGGGTTCTCACTAGCAGATAACGCACCTTGCAGATCCATTTCATTTGACTTAAGCTTACTGGCAACATCCTTGAGACGAGACATTTCAGAAAGAATGAAGACAAACTCATCGTCCTTGGTGAAATAAGCAGATTGTAGCTTTGAATTGATACACTCAAGGTCCTTGATCACCAATGCAACACGACTGACTTTCTTCTGTGCAGCTTCTAACATCGCTTAAGTCACATTAAGCTCAGCCTTCAGATGGATGACCTCCTGATGAAAAGACATCAGACCTCTTCAAAACTGCGAGTTTAGATTTGAGCTTTTCAATCTTTTTAGCAGCCGAGCAAAGCTAAGCCATCAGCACAACTTTGGCCTCCTTAGCACACTTGACAGCATCCTGATCGATGCGCATAGACTTAGCTACCAACAACAAAGTCTTATGCATTGTAGCAATCAGGGATGACCTTCTTGAATAGGTAGGACGCTTCACAAAAGAGTCTGAGCAAACAACAACTTTCCAAACACTATCAATTAGGGGTGGGCAAACGAGTATAGGAATCGCAGGTCGGGACAAGTAATGAAGGTTCAGGGTAGATACGGGCTAGTTCCTAATTTGTTAAAAAAAAACAGGGTGGTGCTGGGCTTTGAAATTTTAGGTTCGGGCTGGTTCCAAAAGTATAGAAAAACGGGTACCCGGACTGGCCCGTTTGTAATTGCAATGAATGGATGAGATTGAAGAGGAACTTACCATCCAATCTAAACTGTTAGTTTTACCCCAGTACCTCTCCTCCTCGAGCTCGACCCTATCATTAAACTCGACTCAATTCTTTCTCGAGTCTCACCGTCTCACCTCGTTGTCTCCTCCACCACCCTGACATCACGATAGCCTTGACGACCACCATGACGGCTTTGGCGACCACCACGATGGCCCAACAACCTTGATTGTCCTCATCGAGTCCTTGATGACATCCCTGACTTAGAGAACCTAGGCACCCCACCACCCATCTTCTTAATTTGTCATATCTCTCGCAACTTCCGCAGCGTAGTCTTATGGTGCACTCAGTCTCACAGGTAAAAACCAAACCCCTATTTCCTTTCTACTTGTTTTCAGATACCTTGATTTATCATATTTTTTCAATTTTTGTTACAAATTTTAATGAGATATGCTTTACTCTGTAATCCATTTTTTCTTTTTTTCTTTTTTATTTTTTATCAAATTTTGTTTTAAAATTAATTGAATTAAACATGTATTTGTTCATGCGAGATGTGATGGATATGTGGAATTGTTATGGGGTAAAAGAATTCAAGGGTTTTGAGTATTGGGTTTTTTTGTTTCAGATATTTCTTAGTATCCTTCGGTTTAAACTGGCATATATGTAATTTAGTGAAGCAAAAAGCTAAGTTCTTGAATGGATTGAACTAATTTGTTTCTTTGATGGATCTAATACTAGTAATTATTAGCTGCGTTCACCTTCGACGCCACTGTGGACCTGATGGTGAATGAGTAAAGGTGAAATTGATAGTAAAAGTCTGGGTTTTTTGATGCATGTTGTGGGGCTATCTACACAGATGGGACTTTCAAGTAATGTGTCATGCAGTGGTTACTCAGCCCAAACCAACGAAGGTTGGTTCTAATTTAGTTATTACCTTCTGAACATGTTGAAATTAATCACATATATGGGTACTAACAGGTTATATGAGAGTGTGTTGTCTGATTGTGTTGTCATACGCGTTGATAGACCTAGAAACTTTGTTCTTTCTTCTCAATTAAGTTTACAATTTAGTGTTATTTCTTTTATGGATGGGTGCAATTGTGCATTTTTGCTTCTCTAAAATTTAATAACTAATATCCAAGACATGCATATTGTAAGAATGTCTTATTGATTATTTAGTAGAGTAAAACGATTTGGTGTCGAAATTTACTTTTTCTAGTTTTTTTTGTTCTTTCTTTTCTTGGTGTTGTTAGGATATAGGGAGGTCATTGTTTTTTTTATTGAGACTTGAGAGTTGAGTCTGTCTTTGCCATTCCTATTCATGCAATGAAGTCTAGCAACTTCTTGTTATTCAATGTCCTTGTATTAGTTTCATGTGTCTAGGGTGGGGAGTGCAAGAAGTTTAAAGTGCTAACTGTGTTGCTTCTTTTCGTCCTTCTTTATGGTAGTTTATTAGTCTTGGTTGATGATGCCTTGGGGCATCAACAGTATTATTTCATAGACAAATGTGCAACTTTAATAAAAATAAAAAAAAGTTCAAGAAAAGATAGAACAATGTGCCATCTTAATAGTACCATAAGTCTATGTTGATTACAGTGATATTATGAGAAAGGTGCCCTATTGACTAATTCATTTTAGGTGCTACAATTATTGTTGAAGGTTCAGATTTATAAGAAACTTTGGGTTTTTAATGTCTTCTGACCATTCTTCTTATTCTGCTTTTACACCAGAAAGTAATATTTATATTCTTACACGTGAGTCTATTGTTGCATTGTGCAATGTCCTTGTGACACTTTTTTGGATGTAATGTTGCCCATGGAGTTGGATGTTGGACTTTGTAATGTTTGGATGTGTTGTGCAAATTGTAAAGTCTGTATTTAAATATGTGAATGCAAATTGTAAAACGTTAAAATTTGTAAAAATTAAGTGCTTTTTATCCTTAAAAAAAAGGGGAAACCAATGTACCCGGACCAAATCGGCCTATTTCAAACAGTCCAAGTTTAGTTCAGTTCCTGTTTTAAAATATATTGTATCTGTACTCGACCGGTCCATTTCTTTTAAACTTCGGTCTGGTCCGGTTCCTTTAAAATTGGACCCGGCCCGACCCGTGCCCAACCCTACTATCAATAAATTTGGAGCATACATCAAGGTCCTCAAGCAGGATAGCCTTCAGCATCGCACAAACCTCGGGAAACTCCTCAGCCTCAGACTCGGTGGATATCCCTTTTTCAGCAGGCGAATCAGTCGCAACGAAAGGAGGACCATGCCCAAGCGCCACCTTAGCAGTAGAATCCACTTTCCCGCTCTTCATAGCAGTGAACCTCTAAGAAGCCAATTCGGACTTAGCTCCCGATGTATACTTCGGCACAAACCCAAACACTTGAGGCACCATCGAACCTTTCTGTTGGGCAATTCTCTCAGCAATGGTCATGGTTACCTTCGAAGCAGCAAGTTTCACAGGCTTAGACTCAATAGTCTTTTTCGTCTCCTTGACTTATTCTCAACCGAAGGCTCATAAGTAGGTGAAAAAGATCTTTTTTTTCCACCCTCATTGGTAGTAAGCTCTACAGCAGCGATCAGATGAGCAAACTCCTCATCCTTTATCCACTTTTTCTCTTCCTTAAGAAGCTGCCCTCTTTTCTCCAGATGAAGAGGACTGAGCAGCCAACACCACTCATGGTACGTAGCAAGAATGCCCAAGGTAATGTGCACTTTCTTCGTATCCGTCAAAATTCTTGGAGTTTAACCAAATTTCGAATCAACACAAAGTAAGAAAGACGATCTATAAACTGAAGTCATAGAGCAGCTCAACAAAAATTAAAGCTGATTGAGAATGAAGCAGTTCACTTACCATTGATAAAGACAGTCGGAACATACAACTTAGGAGAGGAGTCAGATTCCTACTTTCTACTTACCTCCAAGGTATCTCTCACCAACTCATTATCACCTTTGCAGGAAGCATTAAGCAGCATAAGGAAAAACCTCAGCTGCCCCACGCCTTCCTTTTGGTACTAAAACTCATTTATGGACAAGCCAATATCAAAAAACCTGCTCAAGCTCAAGCACCCCACCATTACACGAACTGCATTCGGGGAGCACTGACCAGGCGCGCATTTCATGGAGCAGATCACCTCCTGAAAAAAACGCGGTATGAGAAAAGTAAATTCCAACTCAAAGTAATACAGATGGAATTTAATAGCCATCTACCTAGCAGTGGCACCCTCGCCGCACGGTTCATGACTACTATCATCATTCACCTGCTTGACACGAACCCCTGACAGAATCGCATGCTTATATGTGTCAAGAAAATCCCAAAACAGCTCATTGGAATAAATCTTGACATGTGCTATCTTGAAGTAGCCTACCTTGTTGGAAGAACCACCTAAACGATACAAAGGTGGATGATATTCATCACTTTTACAATCATAGGAATATATCTCAAAATCCCTGTAAAAAGTATGAAGAAAAATATTTAGAAGGCAGTTCATGATAAAAGAATAATAAAAAAATAAAAAAAATTAAAGAAGGATAATAGAGCCCAGCGCACCAACGGTAGGCCCCACGACCTAACTTGCTATGCTCAACCAGGCCAAAATGGCCCAGCTTACACTCTTTCTTTCCTACATGCAGCCTAAGTGATAGGAGCATATTCATGCGACTTAAATGGCTTGTTCTCGTGCATTTACGTTATGTTTCTTTAGTTATTTTAGTCCTTTATGCTTCTTTTGTGTGTTTTCAGGTTCTAAGGGCAAAGTATGCAAAATGGTGCATTTTGGTGCATTTTGGAGTAGTTTGGGGCATTAAATGGATTGCATATACTTGAAGCCAAGTAGATGGACGAAATTGAAGACCAAAGGAGGCCCTTTGTACCAGAAATTCACACCAACACATCCCATTTCAGATTGCATTCCAATCATTCCAGCCAAGCCACATGCACTCCCTTTAATTTATTCAACCTAGATGTCAAAGCACATGCACTCCCATCCATTTCATCATTGCAGCCACATATAGCTTTAATTCACATGTAAACAATCATGCATTCCCTTCATATAAATCAGCCACATGCACCCATAATCATTCAACCAACTTTGCACATGCATTCATCATCATAACCTAGCTGTCATTACCCTTTAATCACATGCATAAATCAGCCACATGCATCTCCCATCACCATTCCAGATTTCCACCAAGTTCCTAGCTGTCATATTCCCTCCTTTTCACCTATAAATAAGCATCCATTGCAGCCACAATTCATTCATTCCCATTCATACACAATACACTCTTCCATATTCAGAAATTCATCCATTCATACACATTCCCACCATCAAACTATCCTTAGACCTTGTGCAGCAACAAAGAGGAAGAGAAGAGGGCCTAAACGTTCATACAATTCAAGTTTGAGTTGTTGGAATGTTTAGGTGTTTCTTTTCCTTTGATTTCAATGTTTAATTTCAATTCTCTTTGTTTTGTACGTATGAGGAACTAAACCCTCCCTTGGCTAGGGGGGATTCGAAATATATGTTTATGCTTGCATTTTGATTTGATTACTTCTAATTGCGTTTCATAAGTTGTGGATTGAATTTGTTTAACTGTTTGATTGATAACTTATTTATGTATGTTTATTGAGAGTACACGCTTAATTTTCATGCATGAATATGACGCTAGAATATAAGTGAGTTTCACCTAATAGTTACGAACTTATATTCACAAGTAGTGGAGGTTGCTTATAAACAATCGCGTTAAACGAATTCTTGGCATAAGTTTCATGCAATCATGGTAATGAATGCCTCGTCAACACTTATAATTTTCATAGAGCGTAATGATTCTTGCTTGTATCTCTATTATGCAATCATGTAGGGGACTTGTGGGGAATGTTTTGGGTTGTCGTATGCAATCATCCAATTCAATAACGTTAGGAAGATTTGAAGGTTAATTAGTGCATCACGGTTAACTTGGGGTGTTGAGAATTCATGGTTTATTGAAATGCAATTGGAAATCTTTTTATTATGCAAGTGTAACATGTGTGGAGATGAACCCCTTAGCTAACCATCTCATCCATTCAATTCCATCACATTCATCTTTACAATCTGTTTTTAATTACAATATGTGCATTTTAGTTAATTTCGTCAAAAACTCATCCCCCCTTACTTTAGTGTCCAACTTAGTTAGAAAGTGTCTTAGTTTGTGTTTCCAAGTGTTTTGATTCATTTTATTACCCAATTTCGTCCAAAGTAGTCAAAGAGCTCAAAACTGCCCATAAAGTGTTTTTAAGGCAGTTTTGAGTGTTTTGGGTGCTGTTTGAGTCTTTTGGTTTGTTTTAGTGTTTTAAATGTTTAGTTTTGCATTCTTTGAGTCTAGTTTAGTGTTTTAAACTTTATTTTACGTTTTTGAGTCAGTTTCCAAGTGATTTTGCAATCCCTCCTAATCCCCGGTTAAGAACAATCCCTACTTATATCTATACTACAATTGTCAAAAAGAGGGTTTAATTTGTGTGCGTATAATTGTCGCATCACTAAGCCGCTCCAACCCAACACAAAAGGAGGCCCACGCCTCCCTCCTATTCTCTCTCTTGCGCTCAACAAGGCCTAAGGCCCCTCGGCCCAATTTGCCATCAACAGAGACTCGGTCTATGCCAATCTCTTTCTTTTCTTCCATAGTAGGCTTGAGACTGTTGCATGATGCTTGCCCTGCGCCAAGCCCAACTAGATGGGCTAGAGCCTTACGGTTCGCTCAGCTCCGAGCCCCAGCGCTCCTATCACCTAGGCCCAAGCCGAGCCGAGCATCTAGCCCACGCCAGCCGAGCACCTAGCCCATGCCAGCCGAGCTCTGCCTCCACATCACCTGTGCACAGCAGCCTCGTGGCACCCTTGCCCCGTTCTTCAAGCCACCTCGGCCTTGTTGAGCCAATTTTTCAAGTTCCAAGATGCCCAAAAAATCAAGAAGAAAAAAATTCAAATTTTTCTTACCTTGGTGCGGCACAGAGAAGAAGAACAACAACAAGAGATGACTCTTATCAAGGGCAAGAGAATAAGAAAGCTAGAGGAAGGGGAACAATTTTCTTCTGGCTTCTCTCTTCCTTGTTGGAATGATCATTGTTCTCCAAATTTATTTAATCCCCTACTTAAGGCAGAATTAAATAGGTATTGAGGGAAATTGGTTTCCTTTCCTAGAAGAAGTCTATCTTTAAATCAAGGAAGGAGATCAAGTTCAAATTGGGAAACAACTCTATAAGTCCATGCAGCTTAGGATTTCTACATCTATTGCCCTTTTCCTACGTGCAGCCCAGGTGTGGGGGCATTTTTAGAGCCTAAAATAATCCCAAAATTTCTGGAGGCGACACGTGGACTTTTTCCCAAGAAAGACAAGATTGTCCTCAATAAATGGACAGGCTCCTCAGATACTCCCACGCGCAGCTCAACCCTTGAAGGTCCCATCAGCTGAATACGACTGCCGACAACTGACCTGCCCTTGGCAAAGAAAAGTCAAACCATTAAAGATAAGGATTAATTACCCAAATCCTATCTTTAATACATTCCCAATTAAAGATTTACTCCATTCAAGTAAGTAATCCCAATTTAAATCAATTAGGGATAATTACTACGTTATCTCAAGATATTATTTCCTATTTAATATCTTGAGAATATTTCTCCATAAACCTTGGCCAATAGGATGCCGCCATGTGTAGGGTAAAACCCTAACACCTTGGCCGGCCATTTCCCTATATATACCCCAATTGTACCAATTTTTGGTAAGCTTTTGCTACCCTTAAAAGCCCTAAACATTTTACTCTTCTCAGAGAAACTAACTTAGGCATCAGAGATCCATTGGCATAACCCCCCCCCTTCAAACAAACCTCATGGGTGCATGAGGCTTAGGTCATTGATCAAAGGAGTTGGTTGTTTTCCAGGTGCATTTTCGTCAAAGCTAAAGATAGCCAAAATTTTCATCGAAGTTGATCAGTCTTGAACAATAGTACAAGGGGTTGTTGTGCCTTCTTGGAACCCTCAATTGGTTAGGGCACTACCCACCTTAGACGTTGGACTAAAGTCCATACGTACATTAAACCCATCTACAAGAAAGATGCCACAACAATCCAAATTATTATATTGATTAAGGGCATACTCAGCCAGTGTGTTTGGAGGTCGACCATATCCTTGGCATCGGAGGACGCCCCCACAATCACCTATTTGGCATTGGCCACGTCCTGCTCTATCAAAGTTGTATCCAGTCCGAACCCATATACGAGCCCCTTTGGTGCTGGGACGCACATCTAAGACCCAAGTTTGGCCTTTGCTGAGCTGGAGACCAAACGATGTATTGGGACAATTATTTTTTTGTGTTGAATTCAGCTGCATTGGTTGATACAAAGAAGAGAGCAGCACTTAGGATGGAGAAAAAACTGAGGAGTCTCATTGTGGAAGCTAAGTAACACTAGATTTAATATATTGGTTTTTTGGTGTGGCCGTGAATTTTAAATCCTGAAGAGGTTCATGAGGTTATATTTTGTTGTACATGAACTTACACATGGTCACCAAAGGACCCCATTTTCTAAGCTTGTTCATTTCCACCTATGGCAATAGGAGGACCAATATTTCTTCTTTCCACTATTTTCCACAAGATAAAATGAGACAAACTTTTCTACTAAATGGTAAAACTTTGAGGGTTGAATTAAATTGCCAGCCCTGATTTGTGCCAAAGAAAACCTAAATGTTGACTGACTAAGAGGGCATTGGGCATTGACCAAAAAAAGGGCAGATAACATTTTTGATGGAAACACTATCTAACTAGTTACAGAACAATGGTATCAACGAGCAGAAGAGAAGTTGTAAGCATCAGACTTGTACCATCTGTCATTGGTTTTTTTGTGTGGAAAATTTTGTATTAGTGATGACATTGTGTGTGGGTGTGTGGGTGTGTGGGCGAATTGGATATCGTTTTTGGGCCTGAGGTCTGCCATTAGGCTTTTAGCCTGGAGTTCACCGAAATCGAGCAAATGACTAATATGCCCTCTTATCTTCAAATCCAACGGCCACCATTGCGGCCATTTTGAACTTCGGTATGTTGGGAGTTGTTCGTTCGATGTGTACGAGGGATTCAGTTTGGGTGAGGTGAGGAGATCCTGCAGTGGAAGAGGGATTGGGATTCTGTTTTGTTTTTATCTCTGGCTTGCTTTCTTCGATTTTTGTTATGACCTTAGGATTGTGATTATTGAGAATTTGAGATACTTTAATGGATTTATAAATCCATGAATTTTTATGGGGTTTAATTGATTATAGAAATTTCATATAAAATTTTGATTCAATTCACTCGAAATCTCATAGGAAGATATGAGATTTGTAGATACTTAAAATACACTACGAAATCCCTCCAAGTCCCTCTAATTCCTCAACTTTCACAAATTCTTTAAAATCAATTTCTAATTAAATACACCTGGAATGTTATAAATTTATTTAAAATCCTAATTGAATACACCATGATTTCTAAGAATTTTAATAAACTATCTTAAAATTCTAATTGAATACACTTTGAATTTCAGAGAATCAATTAAAATCATGATTGAATATCCCTAAATTCATTAAAAGAATTAAAATCCCTCAAAATTCCAATTGAATACACCCCCCTTAATCACAAATTAAGTTGTTAGAAGTGCCAACCGGCAATAGTCACACTTTGTGTATAAGAGCACTTGCTCTTTGGTTTGAAAACAAATCAGAATTTACAAGAAAGAAATTAAATACAAAAATATTTGGAGCACTGCTCCTTCATCTCTCCTTCCCTCTTCTTCCATAGCTTTCTTGTGCTACTTGCAGGTTGATTAAGGGAATTGAGAATTGGGTCGTATTAGATTTACTTCTGAGAAAAGGTAACAAAGCTATTGCTTATTTGGCGTTTAAAATTTTTCCTTTAGATTCTGGTTTTGTTTTACTGTTTAGCGATAAGGAGATTATATTCACACATCTCAAATTACTTCCTCCAAATTCTTTTAATTTTTTAATATTTTTTATCAAGTGTTAGAGATATATAGAAAATATTAAAAAAATTAAAAAGTGTGGGAGAAGTAATTTGGAGTACGAATATAATCTCTCTAGCGATATAGAGAATTAGAGATACACTTTTGCATGCATGTTTCTGCTCATGACTTACACTATTAGAGATAAGGTTATTATACAAAATGGTCCCTGAGATTTGCATGATCAATAGAAATGGTCTTTGAGATTGAAAATCAATAGAAATTATCCCTGAGATTGTCCACCATCCATGATTTTAGTCATTCAGTTAAAAACTCTTTGGGCAATTTTCAAAACTTCGTAACTCAATCGATTCTTAACCAAATTCGATCCATAATATATCAAAATGAAGATAAGAAAGTTTAGAACAAGGTTATACCTATTTGGAAGTCCAATGATGGCCGGCAAATAGTCTGAAAGGTGACTGTTCCGCGGGAAAACTGGAAAACTCGCCGGAAACTGGGTAAACTTTAAATGTTCATAACTTCTTCAATACTCAACGAAATTGAGTGATTCAAAAATGAAAATCATACTTCTCAACGAGACGAAGAGAATGGTATCTTTGTTTACTGCTAACGCTCCGTTTTTTGGCCAGAAAAATGCTCGAAAGTGGCTAACTCGAAAATGGTTAGCCACTTTCAAGCCGTTGTCCGACCAAACCACGGCGAGTTAGCCTTCGAAAAAGGTACCATTCTCTTTGTCTCGTCAACAAGTATTATTATTATTTTTTTGGAATCACTCGATTTGGTTGAGTATTAAAAAAGTTATGAACGGTTAAATTTACCCAGTTTCCGGTGAGTTTTCTAGTTTTCTCACGGACCAGTCAACTTTCAGGCTATTTTTCGGCCATCTCCAGCAACTATTGGGCTTCAAAATAGGTATAATCTTAATCTACACTTTCCTATCTTCATTTTGATATATTATGGGTCGAATTTGGTTAAGAAACGATTGAGTTACAAAGCTTTGAAAATTGCCCAAAATCGTTTTTAATGAAAGGACCAAAATCATAGATGGTGGACAATCTTAGGGACCATTTCTATTGATTTTCAATCTCAAGGACAATTTCTATTGATCATGCAAATCTCAGGGACCATTTTGTATAATAACCCTTAGAGATACAGTTCAGAGTTTGTATTGTTGTGATTTGAGAATTAATTACTGACTTACCAATTTGTTTTTGGTTGTTTTAAAAAGACAGAATCCAAACTTAGAAGAAGTAAGAGGCAATCAAATTACCCCCTAGCTTTAGTTGAAGCTCTTTCAGCTTCCAGTCTATTTAGTTCATCATCTTGCAACTTTCCACTGTTAATTTACCTTTTCGTGCCGTTTTAGGTTGACTTTCGGATAAACAGTTCCTTAATGCAAGCAAATTTAAAAAATAATGCATGCATTACTGTCTAAAACTAACTGCTAAATCGAAGACACAAGGAGGTGATTACAATTACAACTAGGTCTTAGACTCTTAATAGAAATTTATTGTTTGAAATTTGTTGAGCACTTGAAACATTACAAGTTAAGACTTTGATTTTTATGATATATGATAAGTGTTTTTTATGTTTGTTGTTAATTAAGCACACGGGATACAACTCGGTCTTAGACTCTTAATAAAGATTTATTGTTGAAATTAAGGGGTTAGACTGTTAATAATGATTTGTTGTTTGAGATAACTTTTAAGGGGTTAGGCTCTTACCAACGCAGAAAAGGCTCTTGAGGCAACTTTTACATTTATAGCATTTTAGAACTCGCATAAATACCATAAAACATCTTGAAAGACTACCATTTCAAGTGGATCTTTTCTTTGATGCGAACCAACCTTCTTTTTTCTTAACTCATTCTACTAAAACTTCAAATTATGTTCAATTTGTTGATTGATTGTGAAGCACTTAAGTTGATCTATTTATTTTCCATACACCCTTTTCTACCTTTTTCTATGCATGAGTGTTTTTCTGTTGCATGTTGTAGAAGATGCATGCATGAATCCTTAGGTAACCTTCATTTTTTTCTTCTTCTGTGATGTAGGATAATATAGTGGGGAAGCGGAAATTAGATTGTATTAGCGGAAGCGTAAACACATAAAACTTAAATTGAAACAACAATAAAGGATAACTGGAATCACTCCAGGCGCCTCTCACCCGTTCTTGGCCTCGCACCAAGAATTGGAATTTGGAATCACTCCAAATAAGCTCCTATCGCAGCCAATTTAACTCAACTTTTATTCATAAACTCATTTGTCCACTATGAGGTACAAGGAGGGGCTTTTATAGAGCCTTAAATCTAAAGAGAGCTACTAGACCCACCTCATAACCCTATTTCCCCACCCCACCTTATATTATCACCCCTCAAAAAAGAAAAAAAAATTAAAACACTCTTGCTCCACCCACCTATATTCCTAAAATATCCTTTACATATTCTTCTATTTTGCAGAAATCGAAAGAAATAAACTAAAAAAAGCACTCAACCCAACTACCAACCAACCCCTTACAACACAACACAACGCAACTCGACGGCAACCTCTTGATCTTCATTTTTTCAAACAAGTCCAAAGCCTCATTTTCAAAGAAAGTACAAAAATCGTTGCATTCCAAGTACACATTTTTTTAACTACCATTTGCTGGAACACGTATCCAGCTATCCAAATAACCAGTCTTTCTCCAATAAATAGATCCCAACCTATCCAAATTAGCATAGGAAGAAGGCACACTAACATAAGTAGCTTCATTTGGCTTTCACAAAACAACCCAGATGGGGAAAACATTTAGAAAGAAAAAAAAATCAGATGGGGAAAAAAGAAAAAAAGAGGATAATATTGTGAGAGAAAGGAGATGAAAATGAGCTGAGAGAGCAAAGTAAGAACAGACTTGGCACACGCGCTCATGTCTTCAAGCAGATTTGGTTTCAAAAGCACATAGATCTCAGCAGACTATTTAGAAGCAGACTTGGTGGATTTCTCACAACTGCTTACGTGAGCAGTTTCCTTTTTCTCAGCAAGCGAACCAGTTTCAACAGCAAGAAGAATAGGCCTTGGCGCGATTTTAACAGCAAAGTCCACCTTATCGCTCCTCATAGTAGCAAGCCTCTCCAAAGGTGAACCAGACTTAGCTCCAAACTAACTTCTTGGCACAAACTTCGGCACTATGAGCACGACAGAACCTCTACGTTGAGCAATCCTGTCAACAATCGTACTAGCTATCTTTGACATGGCAGAGGTCACATGCTTAAATCTAGCAACCTCATCTTTCTTTCCCTTGAAAGAAGTCAAGTCAATTACAAGCCTCTCGGCAGCAGACAAACCCTCATGAGCAGCATAGAAAGATAGGGGGAACAAATATCCTCTAACTTTCTCTCTGCTATAGGATAGAATAAATTGTTGTCTGAAGTTGATTTAATCATCTACTTAAGGTAGACTTAAAATAAACTTGAAGTAATTTGCTTACCTTTCCTAGAATGATCTAATTTCTAATTAGAGTGGGAATCTACATCAAAATAAATTGGTCTCGGAGGTTGATTTAATCATCTACTCAAGGTAGACTTAAAATAAACTTTGGAAGTAATTTACTTACCTTTCCTAGAAGGATCTAATTTCCAATTAAAGCGGGAATCTACATCAAAATAGGAAACAATCCTATATTTCCTAAAGCAAGGGAAGATCTCTACACCTACTGCCCTTTCCTGTGAGTAGCCCAATAGGTGTGGGGGCATTTGTGGAGCAAAAAATAATCAATAAAATTATGGAGGTGACACGTGAACTTTTGGATGAAAAGGACAAAATTACCCTCGAGGCACACTGGATTCCTATACGCATGCAACGGACAAGAACGGCTCAATTAAGGAAGAGTCAAAAGTGATCAAAATGGTATTTATTCAAATCCCTCTCATCACTTCTCATAAAATCCTTATTCAAAAGGTAACTTCCAAATTTCATATTTAATTTAAGATTAATTGCCATGTTAATTGCAAGATATTATTTCACATATTATATTGCAATTATTCACCCAATTACACCATATATGGCCAGCCACTATTCTCCAAATAGGGTCGGCCACTCCCCTATAAATAGCCCTATTATCCTACTAAAAAAATTTAAGCCATTTGCTACCCACAAACTCCTAAACACATTCTTTTCATAATTCTAACTTTGGCATCAAAGATTCTTTGGCCTAAGCCCCCCATTCACTGTGGGCATGTGAGGCTTTTGGTCTTAATCTTAGGTGTTATTATTTTGTAGGTGCATTTTAGTTAAAGGAGAATATGGTAAAAATTTGCATCCACAATATTGATAAGTTTTGAACACGGTGCAAGGGTTGTTGCACCCTCATGGAACCCTTAGTTGGTCAGGACACTGCCCGTTAATATTAGTTGTGCACCTAATCTCCCTAGTACACGCACTAGACGTAAAGTGCATAGGTATATTAACCCATCAACAAGAGAGATTTCAAAGAAATCCATGTCGCTGTGTTGGGCATATTCAGCTAGGGTGCTTGGTAGTTGACCATAGCTTTGGCATTGGAGGACACATCAACAATCACCTTTTGACATTTGCCGCGTCCTGCTCCATCGAAGTTGCATCTCGTCCAACCCCTAGTGCGAGCCCTTGTGGTATTGGCACTCACATTTAAGGCTCAGGATTTGCTCGTCGAGTTGGCGGCCACCGCTTGGTACAACAGATGCCCAAACAGTGTTGGCACAATTGTTTAAATGTGGAATCGAACTGCATTGGTTGATGCAAAGAAGAGAATGGCACATAGGATGGAGAAAACTAGAAGGCTTTTAAGGAGTCTCATTACGGGTGCTAAGCGATACCAAAATTTGTAGACTGGTTTTGTGTGGTTGGGTTTTGAATTCTAAGGTGGTTCATGAAGTTATATAGAGCATATGTAGTACTTATATTCGTCATCAAATGACATTAGTTTATTTATTCAACATTTCTGGCTATATTAGTGAGGGACCAAAGCTTCTAATTTCCATAGTAAAAAAGTGATAGAGACATTTCCAAGAAATTGATAAATATCTCCAATTTCTCTTTCTACACAATATCTTCTTTTTTATGAGCCCAAATAAACATATATTAAAAGAGAGAACCCTCTGATACAACAATTCCCAACATAATCAAAATGAAGAGCATCAAAAGCAAAAGGAGGAACATGATGCTTCCACAAATGGCAACCAGTTATTAAAAGACCTTGATGAGCAAAGGCATCAGCAACAAAGTTTGCCTCTCTAAAGATATGGTTCCAAGAGATAATGCTAAATTTGGTCGCCGTCCATTTAATATCTTCAATGGTATGCTCCAGATTCCACGACATCGATCACACTCCTTGCACAACCTAGATGACCAGCTTGGAATCATCTTCCACCATGATCTTCAACACACACTTTCTAAGGCAAACATTAGACCTCTCTGGACTTTTAGCTTTGACTTTGGAGATAGTGGATCCGTAAAGATTTAAAGCCCCACCAACAATAAGAATTCCATTATGGACCCTGATGGCAAAGCCAACAGCTGTATTGTCCTTGCAACGGAACTATCAAAATTTAACTTAACAAAATCTTTATCTGGCGGATGCCATTTAATAATTGTCCATTCATCATAAGAACTCTTCTTAGTAAACTTCTTGTTGTAATTAAAAATCTTTCATACAAAGATAGAGCCAAGAATTTAGATCTCCACGTAGTAGGCATAACTCCTCTGAAAACCTTATTATTTCTATCATTCCAAATTTGCCAACATAAGAATAAAAACAAATTGCGCTCAAGACTTTCCTTATTCACATGATTTAGAGAATCAATCCACTCAACAACAGAAGCAAAGTTAGTAACAACATTAGGAGCATCGGAAACCAAGTTCCAAACGAGACAGAAACACTACATTTAACAAATAAATGCATTTAGTTCTCCTCATCCATATTGCAAAGAGGACACACACTTTCATTATTAGACAGAAAACGACTTAGTCTTTTCCTTGCTTGACCCTTTTAACAGCTTATTCCCATTAATTTGATCTTTCCAAAGTACAATGTTATGAATACCAAAGTATTTACCAACATTAGTTTTGTGTTGGATTTGTAAAATATTAACAATATTATTTCTGTTTTGTCAGTTAGTATTATTGGAAAAATATAGGGATGACTTGTGAAAGTTAATATTTTGTCCAATCGCCTAAGCAAAAAGGTTCAGAATAGAGAGAATCTCGGGCCCCAGGGAGACGATAAGTTAGCAACGTGGGATTTAGTGCTATTAGCCATCACATTAAGATGCGTAATTAAGGTTCCATGCAAATGATGAAAATATAAGGCGAGAGAGATCTCCTTGCCTAATACCTCTTTTGGGGGAAACATAATCATGAGCATATCCATTATTAAAATCGAACAAAAAGGTAGAGATGATGCATTCCATAATTAAAGAGACCCACTTGTTATCAAAGCCAAATCCAAGAATGATGTACCTAATATAATCCCAATTTAGAAAATCATACACTTTCTCCAAATCCAGTTTGACCCCCATAGCTCCAGTCCGTCCTTTCATTTTGTTAAACCTTGTAATCATTTCATGAGCAATAAGAATGTTGTCCTTATAGCCCTACAAGGAGCAAAAGCCCCTTGGTTTTGAGAAATGCAAAAATCCAACAAAGGTTTTAACCATTTAATGATGATCTTAGTAATAATTTTATAACTAACATTATACAAACTAATAGGTCTATAATTACAAACCAGCTCCGGGTTATCAATTTTTGGAATAAAGGCTATATTAGTATGATTTATAAGACATAACGTAGATCTTTGGAACTAAGGCTATATTAGTATGATTTATTAGACGGTAACGTAGTTTCATTTTGGAAATTTCTTTTTAGTTATGCACATAACTAAATCCTTAAGTAATTCCCAACACTCTCGGAAGAAACTAGCATTGAGGCCGTCAGGACCCGGAGCTTTAAGAGCACCAATACCATTAACAGCCTCCCAGATTACATCATCTGAAACAGGGCTCACCAGACTAGCATTTTGATCACTAGAAATACAAGGTTGTATAATATCTGCTAGGTCACAGTGCTCATCAGTGGAAGGGGGCTATCGCAGGAGAACCGTTTTTTAAATCAAGGACAAAAAGCTCCCGTAGCCCCTCTCCAACAGACCACCAAAAGCCATTCCCGTCTTTAACCCTTGAAATTTCATTCCTTTTCTTTCGAATAGATGCCATAGTTTGAAAGAAGCAAGAGTTTTGTATCCAAGCTGAAGCCAATTTTCCTTAGCTCTTTGAGCCCAAATAATTTCCTCAGAGATCAAAACATGATTAAACTCCTCCCTTAGGCACTTTGATGTGGTCATATATTCATATATTTTCTTTGAATTTTGTATATTCAAAAGGGTTAAATGCTAAATTATATTGTTTTATTTTATAAGCATTCAATATCAGAGTTACATGAAAAATAAATGGAAAACGAGCTTTTCAGGTGCTAGAGTAATTACAGTGGAGCTAGAGTCTAACTAAATGTGCCAAGACATGTGCATTACAACAAGAATTTGAGATTGCAACAGTTTTGGATATTAAAGTGACATGGGAATTCTATTCAATGGATTTTAAGAGAGAACTTAATTTCTAGCTTTTATTATTTTCGTTTATTATTCTTTTATTTAATAAGGACTTAAAATCCATGTGTTAGTCTTTTAATGGATTTTTCATTGGAATTTAGTAGGTTTTGGTTGGATTTCTAAGCCTTGCCGTGGGTTGTAAGGTTTTCTTATGTTTGATTTATGGGAGTTAGTCAGCCACCAAAACCAAAAATCATCATATATTGGAGGAGAAGGTTGCGGGAAGGAGGAAGAAAGCTCGATTCTTTTTTCTTTTCTAGGGCTACGATGTAGCCTGATCATGAATTCTTAATTGTCTTATGGCATTGTTATTATCATGTTTCTATTCTTTATTGAGTATCTTTTGCTATTAGTATTGTGCTTGATTTTTATTTGGTACTTGATCACCATCTAAGTTTTAGTTAAGTTGAGTTGATGCAAGTTAGGGTAGATGCCATACTTAATTTGGGTTTAGCTTCTTGCAATTGGTACCATAAACACCTATTTGTAGATGCCATGCAATTAGGGTTTATTTGATTTTCCAACAATTTCCATAGAGCTTAATGAGTTCTTACTTGTTTAGATTCATCTAGATGCCATAGAGGGAGGATAGTTTTGATACAACCAGATGTCATGGCCGTTGAATAATTTAAGGAAAATCGATCATCAATATTGGGGAACTGTTTGAGTATAAGATATTAAGGGAATTAAGTAAAATTGGTTTTGGTGAATTCGGATGCCTAGGTCTTCTTTTCTTATGTTTTCCATTTATTATTACTACATTTTACTTTTTAGGTTTATTTAATTTCAATTTATTTCAAAATATCATATATTTTCCGTTAAAGGTTCTTCATAATAATTTGTTTCAATTTTGTTAATAAGATTTTTAGAATCAATTCGATCTCTTTGGGATGATATCCGTGCTTATTTGCTATATTATCATATGATTCGTATACTTGCGAGCACTAAAATTTGAGACTTGATGAAGTTAATTTTAGGCATCTAATTTTCTCCATGAGTTTATGGTGCCATTTTCGGGGATCGAGTTTGATTCTATTACTCACTTATTGGATAGTTACATTTTTTTGTTGGTTTAGCTTTAATGTCAATTCTTAGTTTTTTTTTTTTTTTAATTACAAATCATTTCCTAAGTCTCTTTTTTAGCTTACTCATTGTTTTGTGTTTTTGAACATAAGTGGAGTCACTTGACCTTGTTGCCAATACAAATTTCAAGTTTGGAGGTGGATTGCTATCTATACCTTCGCTTGCCCGTCTCCTTTAAACCCGGGAAGTACCATTGTCCTTGAGTTTTTACTTTTTTCTTTTTTGTATTGTTTGTCGTTTGCGTCTCCTGCCATTGAGAACAATACGTGATTTTATTTGGGAGTGAATATTTTGCTGTGTTTTACGGAGTCACAAAGAGGAGCAACATCAAACATTTTGAAATTGTGAAATGCTTCCGAGTTTTAAGCCCATACTTTTTCTTTTTTCCTTTTTTTCTTTTTTGCCTGATTCAATTTGGCATGGCATGTGTTTTCAATCATTGGAGTCTCAAATTAGTTCTGGTTGAATTATTTTTTTTTCTATCTTCGGTTTATTTATTTTTTTATGTTTGTTGCATTTGTCATTTAAATAATTATCTAACTAAAAAATGAAAATACATAAAAAAAAGAAAAATTTGAAAATCCAAAAACGTTTCTTTAGCCAAGCCAAATTGTGAAAACACATGTAATGATGGTTGTTTTACATGATGTGAAGAAATGACAATCATATTTGGCTAGAAACCATTTCATAATCAAAATAGGTCATCACAGTTTGAAGTCTTTCCTTCAAAACAAAGCCCATACACCTTTTCAACAAAAGTGGGTGTCCACGTTGCTGGGTTTTGATTATGAGATTGTGTACAAAAAAGATCTGAAAATCAAGGGGCAAATGCTTTTTCAAGAATCCGTTTTTTCTGCTATCCCACCTACTTCCCTCTATCATCTAGGAACTTTACTCAATGGAAAGTGAAATATGTAGTATCTCTTATCCTTACTTCTTTGGTTGGATGAATTTCATAGACACATTGAAAATGATGAATGGATTGTTGAGAAAACTAAATGCGTTATCAGAATCAGAGTATGTCCCCCTTGCTAATTTGCAATATCAAGTTGATAATGGCTTTCTAAAAGATAAAGGAATGATAGTTCTTAGCCCTACTAGTCTTTGGAGAGAAAAAAAAAATCTTCCATGAGCATCATAGTACACCTTTTGCAGGTCATATTGAATTTTTAAAAGACTTATAAAAGATTTTTTCGGTCTTTTTATTGGCAAGGCGTAAAAAATGATATCAAGGAAATGGTGGCTACTTGTGGTCCATATCAACAAAATAAATATGAAACACTTGCCCCTGCAAGGTTATTGAATCCTTTTCTAATTCCACAAAGGGTATGGTCAGACATCTATATGGATTTTATTGTAGGGTTGCTCCCTTGTAAAGGCAAGACTATCATATTTGTGGTGGTTGATATGCTTTTCAAATATGCCCATTTTATGCATCTTTCTCACCCTTACACAACATTGGCAGTGGCTCAAACTTTTGTGGACAATGTCTTCAAACTACATGGAATGCTTGTTTATGGGCAATCACCACCACATATTCTAGTTTATGAAGCGAGGACAACTAAAGTTGATTTGGTTGCTAAAAGCTTGCAAGACAGAAATCGAGTGTTGTGTCTCTTAAAGTCAAATTGAAGTTGCACAATCCAAAATGAATAGGTTGGTGCCTTATCAACAACGATCTTTAGCTTCCCACCCTTTTAATAAATTGCAACCAAGGCATTATCGCACTTTTGAAATACTTGCAACAGTTGGTTATGTTGCTTACAGGTTGAAATTACCTTCCAATTCAAAGATTCATCCAGTTTTCTATGTATCTTGCCTTAAAAAGCAATTGAGAAATTTGTGGTTCCTATTGTGCCTTTACCAGTAGTTGAAGATGAAGAGTTGGTAGAGGCAACCCCATTGGCTATTTTGAATAAAAGAGTGATGAAGCATGGAAGTGCACTAGTGCCAGAATTGTTGGTTCAGTGGAAAGGACATTCTATTGTAGATGTTACTTAAGATGGAGAGATGTTGTTCTAGAATGCATAATGACGAACTACGAATGGCTTGATCCCTTCGCAGGGTACGTAGGTAGTCTAACGAAACGGTTAGATGCAGCCATAAAAATAAACCCAAATTTAATATTTTGCTGGATTTCTTTTAACGAAAGAAATTTGTTATGGTTAATCGCGTAAAGATTAACCATGACTTTATTTTGGCCTATTACAGGATTTAGCTTCCGAATCAGAAATATCGGGATGTTACAGTAAGTGAACGCCTCAAACGAGATGAGAGGGTGTTTTGTGGTTTAGAACTATTTGACCCAGTCCATGTTATTATTCAGGAATATACATGTAAATCACCATATTAATATCCCCATGGAGAAACACTAACCATATTCGTAATAATGCAATCAATCACAGGGCGTTTAAGAGAAACCTTGCACCGTAAAGTGTGCATTACATCATACTATTTCATTCATCTCATTACGCTTCCTTTCCCATTTGTAACACAATAGGGCTATCTTAGGCAGTGTAGGAATTACAAGTCCAAACACACTTTGGTAAAGAATTTAACCTGGATTTGATTTATGTTGTCACTAATCAACTGAATAGGGTTCGAAATCGTCGCTTTTCATTTATGTCGGTGGCTACCAAATAAGTGAAAACATCATCAATGATAATCTCATTCCAATTCCATTATCTTATCCAAACTAGTATACTAGACCAAGAACTTCAAGTCTCGGAAGTAATCTGGATTAATCTCATGAGATGGAAATGATCTGAGATAATGATCGAGTATGGATTCATATTGTGACATGACCTTCCTCTTCTAAAAAAGTGAATCCTATGAACTGAGTGATTTGTCGTGCTTCAGGTCGAAACAAATTGATTGGCTATCTGTTAGGGTACCAGGTCATCCAACAAGGGCGGCCAAATCGAATAAGGGCAGCACACCATTCGGGGATGTTGACTCGATGTTCATTAAGTATGTCTATCCTTGCAAGCATATTTTCAGCTAGTATATATGATCTCGTCACTTTAGCTAGATCAGAGGAATGCGTTTGGAGCAACATCCTGAAAGCTAGAATACTCACACTTGCTTATCACACTTGTGTGGTATGGGGATCGAGATGAGACATAGTGGGCAACGTCCCCACAAATTCGCACTGTTCTACAGGAATGTTGAAGTTCTTATCTCCCCATAATGGAGGGAAGACTATCTCATCGTAGTGACAATCCGCAAAAATGAGTGGTAAAGAGACCACATGCATGGGCTCTAAGAGAGTTAGTGTGGAGAATCGTAATTGAAAAAGATTCACATCCTTCTTGGAGGACCCATATTGGTACGTGCGGTGGAGCAACTTACCACATGGAATGCACACCCAAATGTGTAAGTATGAAACGTCGAGTTCGTACCCAGTAACCAACTGTAACGTTGAATAGGATTGGGTGGCAATGGGCCTCAAGATGGACCAACATAATTGCATACAAGATTGCATAGCCTGAGGTAGAAATCGAAAGCTTGGTGCGTTTACCAAGGTATGGGTGATCGTTTAAATTGTGCTTTATGATCACTTTACGAGGCTAGGGTGAACATGAGAATTTGATGTTCAATTATAAACCCAAAAGAAATGCAATACTTATCAAAAACCTTCGATATAAACTCTCCGACATTATCCAGTCTTTCTGATTTTATGGGACAATTAGGGTGGTCAACCCTTAAAATTGGCCAGGGGGTTTAGTTGTGATGTGTGTGGATAAACATGTGATCAGTTTGTCGAGTCATTAACCAAAACCATAAGTATTTATATGGTCTGCATTTTGGTTAGTTTAGTCCACATATATTCCCTTGAATCCATTGTGAAAAGAGGGTTATTTCGTATCTTTGCTAGGGATGATGTAGAAAATCAATTTCCCTAACGAGCAGCTTTGGCAAAGTGTGCTTATAAGCACAACATCATTACTTCAGGCAAAGAGATGCGTCGTGGCATCGTTGTTCGACCTAAGTGTCCCAAAAGGTCGTGCTATAGCAAGTAAATTGTTCGAATCACTCGGATCTAGGCTGGCCACACATGGTGTATCCCAATCAAGAGGTAGCCCATTGGCCCTAATATGAAGCTTTAGGCTCAGTTTTTGAGGTGGTGCAAAGATATTTCACTCTATTTTCTTCAATAGTTTCATTCATGGTCATTGTCATCTCGAATATCCTTAAAACTCAACGATGTTCTTCCGGAACGAGGAGAATATAAAGTATCTTACATGGTAATGTAGTCTCATTCATACAACGATGAGCATGCCAATGCTCTTAATCAAGTTGGATAAACCTGAACTCGTTGCTAGAGATATGATTTAGGTATAAAATAGTGTCTGTAGTATTTCATTCATCCAGACAACTAACTTTCTCACATTCGTACCATCGCATCTTTAATTGAATTTGGTCACATGTATTAAAAAAACATGATTCAATTAACTCATATTTGAAGACAATATCGATAAGATTATCCATAACTAAAACAAACACCAAACTAGAATCCAAGAACATAGAAAAATTTTCACAAAGTAAATGGCTTACTAAGGGGATTTGGCCAACATGGCCATTCATGTCAAAATTCTATTCTTCCAATGGCTTTTGGTGGAGCAAAATTAGTCTCACAAGTTGACTACGAGAATGGTACTCTTCAAAGACATTGGCAGGGGCACGAGTAGGTGTATAACCAATGATACTTCTATCTTGGGGAATAATATCCCTTATTTTTGAAGTTTTAGGTCTTAGGTGCCAAGGATTACGCTTCGGGTATGATGTCACAACTTGGCAGGCCCTACTTCTACCATACGTTGTAAAAACAAACTTGAAATTGGATTGTGAGAGAGACAGACCCAGACTTAGGTTCGGTAGGCTCCAGTCGAAGCTGGAAGGGTCTATTCAATAGGCCTTTGCCAAAGTAGAGGAATACCTTTCAGTGCACCTCTATCAAAGGAGAACATTGCCTCCATTTTATCTTTGTCGAAGCAGGGCACCACCATTCGTTGGACTAGCCGAAACGGGGTCTATACCGTTTGGTATTTCTCAGCCGTATTACTGGGGGTACCTTTCTCTCACAAGTGTGGTAGTAATCAGATCTGAGAATTTGGTAAACTTTTGCTTTCTACACTACTACTTCAGGAGCGAGTTAGAATCATGGAAAGACGAGAAAAGTATTCTTCAGTCAAAATTCGATCAGATTTATAAACTTTAGAATCGTACTCATTCATGGACATAATCATGGTGTGCTTTAGGAAATCCAAAGAGCCATGGAATCCTCATTCGGGAGGTATTTCTATTTGTAATGCTTCAAGCATAAGTCTTCAAATGAAGATTATGGTGGAGGCTTATTCAACTCTTCCATGCCATTGTTGGCTTCAATGGTTTCTTAGCTTCTTGATAGTCAAGTGGAGATTCACGTCTTGTACGGTTTCGATCAAGAAACGTCCAAATCAGTGAAATCGAATTTGTTTTGGTTCGACAATCCATTTATTAGAATGAACAAGATTGTGATTGGTGCTACGAAAATAAGATATCCATAAGCATTAAAGTTAGAACATTTGGGTTAGTTTACATGAAAAATTTGAGTTTTCATAGGTGTATTGTTTTATGAAGACTTTGGGTTCCAAAGGCACTAAATTCGAAACTACAGGTTCGAGTTTAGTTATGAACTTCCGATTCATAAAAAGGAGGCACCTGTAAGAACACATAATACAATATACAACTAAGTTTAGGTTGCTTTAGGAACTCAAGTGTGAGTGCTTCGGGACTACGAAAGGAAGTCAGTGTTCAAAGAAAAGAAATAAAATATTGAATTGTTAATTCCAAAAGTGGGCTTCAGTCTAATAATTTTGGAAGTCTAGTCAGATTAAAGGATTGTTGGTCACTTTTAATTAATTCAATAGATTGAGACTATTTGGGGTCGATCGTAGAAACACAAATAAAATTTGTCTAGGCCCATATATGATTTAATGTTGGCTATAGGCCACACAAGAAAAATAAGGCCCAAATTGGGCTCGGGTTGAATGAATACCAAACCCAAATAAAGTTGGGTTGTGGGATGAGGCAAGGAAATAACCCAATAATAATTTTTGGGTTGTAACAGACAACAACCCAACACCAAGCTGGCTATGACCTGAATATAAATGCGCAAAATCCCAAATTTCCCTTCTTCTTTTTTTTTTTTTTTCTGAATTCTAGTGTTAAAAACCCTAATTGCTTTTAAATTAACTTCAGTGCTTTGACTCACAAATTCCACATAGCATAATTGTGCATTGCATGAACAAATATAACACACACACACACACACACACACTGTTCTAAAAATCCCCACCTAGGCACTAGATGGCTGGTCACCGTCCCGATTAATGCCTAGGCATTTGAAAATTAAGAAATGGTGCCTAGACCTGATGAGGCACCCGCCTAACACGCCTAGACCCGCCTAAGCACTCGCTTAGGCTGCGATTCACTTAGATAGAAAATAGATAACTTTCATTTTGTATTTTATTTTTTTCAACAAATTGTAAGAGAATTGCTGAATAGTTAGGTGAACACATCCTCATGTTTTCATTATGTTCCAATACTTCATAATATATATGTCATTCTATTTTGTAGTTTATGATGAAATTATATATATTTTAAGTATAAACAATAGATTTACTTAAATCCACCTAGGTGCCCGCCTAGCCGCCTAAGTGCTAAGGCCTAGGACACCACCCGGCTAGCGCCTATCGTCTTTTAGAATCTTGCATACATACATATACATATATATATATATATATTGACAAATATACGAACACATATGCAATATATATAATTAAAAGGAAAATATAAATATAGGGGATTCATGTATCATGGAGAATGTTTTCATGCTTCCAGGTTGATTCAAATATCTTAATTTATTTTAAAACAACTTGATTGACAGAAAATAATTGAGCCTTTAATTGTGTAGAAGAGCCTCCTCCACGATCCTTCGGTTCCTTAACTTCTAGCAAGAGCGTGCTGATAATGTATTGTAGGCCTAATTTACTGAACCATAATAAGGATAGAGAGAAAGGGGGTGCAACACAGTAAAGAGAAAGAAGGAGATGTGTGTAATTGTGAGGTGTATTATCTCGCTCCATTGTGCCTTTATTTATAGGAGTAGGGAAGGTAAATTCCTTACCGAATAGGATTACAATTTTAATAGGATAATATCTAAAGAAAACTAATGAAAAAGCTTCAAATCTTTATATTTTAATGAAAAATCATACACTAACTTTATTTAATGATAATGACAAAAAAAATAAAAAATAAAAAATAAAAAAACATAATAAAAAATCCAAATCGTGCTGACAGCTGAGCGCACGTCCCTCACCCTCCAACCAAAATCCCCCAAAACTTCCATCAAACAACCTTCACATCCCCATAACCACCCCCCCCCCCCCTAACAACACCGCATCTCTCTCATTCTATTTCAACAGCTCAACTCTCTCTCTCTCTAGGAAAAAAAAAAAAAAAACCTGAGAAACAAAGATGCCGAGTCGCTGTGAGATTCTAATTGCAATTTTGCTCCCTCCGCTGGGCGTTTGTCTCCGGCACGGCTGTTGCACCATAAGTCCCCTTTCTTTCTCCTCCGTCTTCTTCATCTTCTGGTGGCAGATTTGATATTATTAATGGTGAAAAATTGAAATTTTGCATTGGTGGTGGGCCCAACTACTCCTAACCAACTATCAGCAAATTGCCTCTGTTTTTTCTTATACGGCAGATAAATTTTTGTTTGTTTTTCATTTCAATGCCTCAATTCTTGGCTATGATTTTTTATGCATTGGACATGGACATGTGAAGAGGAGAAATTTGTGTACACAGTACAAATACATCGTCACGCTTATGTTTGCGATAAAAGGATAAATATATGTGTATATTTTTATAAACAGTGTCATTAAATTTTATAAACAGTGTAGAAAGTTTCATAAACAGTATCGTAAGTTTTCATAAACAATGTAGTAAGTTCATAAATAGTGTCTTAAGTTTCATAAATAGTGGAGAAAGTTTCATAAACAGTTTGTGTGGGGATTTGCATGGGTCCTCACGTCAATTTTTTTTTAATATTATAATTATGTCATTTTCATTAAAATTTAAGTTCTTTTATCCTTTTTATTAAAATTTAAGGGTTTTTCATTAAAATTTAAGTCTTTTTAATTAAATAAAGTTATAGCATGGTTTTTTTTATTAAAATAAACTTAATTCAATCCCTTTTCTTATAGCATGGTTTTTTTATTAAAATAAACTTAGTTCAAGGCCTTTTCATGAAAGTTCCCTAATATCTAACCCTAGAGAATCTTCTAAAGATATCCCAATTATAGTAGGATTTACACAATCACAATCCTAATCTAATAGAACTGCAACATTATTGTATTATTATTCTATATAAATATAAAAAATTTAATTTTGATTTATTTTTATAGTATACTATAGGCAAAGAATGAGATTAAAAAATTATAAAACATCAAAACTAAAAATAACAAGTAATTTTAAAATACTAGACACATTAAAAAGAATATAATAATTAATTTACAAGTGCGAAAAATGTGAAAAAATATGCAAATGCTCGTGATCGCATCCTCTACACTTTGAGGATGGGTACATCGTCTTTTGAATTTTTAAAGCCATACAAACCCTCATGAATAGTATTTTAAGCTAGTTCAAAATAAACCAATATTCCTTAGTGATTAATGAAAGTTGAAGGGTTTTATTGTCAAAAACACGCATGGTTTCCTCAACCTTGAAACCCAACTCTTTTGATTTTGCATATCTTTAAACATTTGATATTTTGTAGTAATGTACTAATGTTTTTTCATTAGACTCTTATTTTGGGCTATGTAATACTTAAAAGACAAATGTTGTTTTTATGTTTTAAAGTAATATTTATGTGACAAATTATTATGTTTTCAAATTTTTGGGGGTCAAATTATGTTTTTCAATTATATTATTTATTGATTTCCTTGACGGATAACGGGTCAGGTCATATTACCTAATAATATTAACGGGTCAATTTCGAGTCAGGTCAAATTATCCGTTTACTTCAACGGGTGTTACACGGCATGAACCATTAACATATCAACTATGTTACAAAAACAACACAAACATTAAAAACATGACACGAATGCCAGGTCTAAGCTTTCCTTGCAATTAGAGTCAAGGTCAATTGAGGTCTTATCAGGACTTAGAACTTGCAGACCACTATATTACGGCTTAAACTTGCTGATTCTAGCAACAGCTAATTAAAAGGACACACTTGCAATGCAATATTAATTAGGGAAAACTAATGATAAGGGTTTGAAAACTTTGAATGTTAACCAAAAACTATGTAATAACTTTATTTAATGGTTAGGACAAAGCCCAATATTAACTCAGTCCAATTAAAATGGCCCAAACACTGAATTTCCAATTTTACCCTTAAATCCTTCAACACTTGGCGCGCCCAACCCCATTTAGCATTTCTCTTTCTTTTAAGATCTCTCTGCTATTCTCTACCTCCATAACCTCAAATCCTTCCATACTCAGCGCGCCCACACTCATACACATGCATGCAGAGTTAAAGAGATGGTATGCTTCTAAAAATTTTCCTTACTTGCCATCAATGGTATACTTTTGAAATTTTTTCTTGTAAATTTCAATTCTTTCTGGGAATTTGACTTATGATTTTTCTTTTGGGTCACTTGGGTTGAGTGGCATGAGTAATTTTGTACCTTTAATTACTTTTTTCCCTAATCTGGGGGCTTTATTTATCATTCATACTTTTGTAGAGCTTTAAGAGGAAGTGAGTGAGTGATTGAGTGAGGAGAGAGATAGCTTTGGTATTGGAGAAGGAAGATTATGACTGCTACTAGTTGATGATTTTACTTGATTTGGTGATGAGAAAATGATGGGTTTTGTGGTGGTGGTGTTGGAGGAGAAGAAGGAAGGTGGGGCTTCTCAGTTTTGACTTTTGACCATAGAAAAAAGAGATAAAATGAAGTAGGAAAATTGGGGGAGGAGGAAGGAAAAAAAAATCCCCTCTGGATCTTTATCAATTAATTCCAAATCAGAAAAGGGCTTAACAAGCATGATAGTAACAAAATAATTCACACTATTTTTTAATTGAACCAAAATAATTTATATTATTTTTGAAGTGAAAAATAAACACTATTTATGAATCTACAACAAAAATTTCACATTATTTGTGAAACTGAATCAAAATCAACACATTATTTCTAAAACTATAGAAAATAACCCACACTATTTCTGAAATTGAACTAAAATATCACACACGATTTCTGGAACTACAACAAAATAACGACATACTATTTCTGAAGCTAACTCACACTATTTTTGAAACTTAAGCAAAATAATCCACATTATTTCTGGAACTACAACAAAATAACCCACACTATTTTTGAAATTATTACAAAATAACCACACTATTTCTGAAACTTAACCAAAATGATCCACATTATTTCTGGAACTACAACAAAATAACCCACACTATTTTTGAAATTATTACAAAATAACCACACTATTTCTGAAACTTAACCAAAATAATCCACACAAATTCTGGAATTACAGCAAAATAACAACACTATTTCTGAAACTTAACCAAAATAATCCACATTATTTCTGGAACTTAAACAAAATAACTCAGACTATGTCTGGAACTACAGAAAAATAACCACACTATTTTTTAAACTTAATCAAAATAATCCACATTATTTCTGGAACTACAATAAAATAACCCACACAATTTTTGGAAAAACAACAAAATAACCACACTATTTCTGAAACTTAAGCAAAATAACCCACATTATTTCTAAAACTAAACCAAAATAATTCATACTATTTCTGAAACTACAGCAAAATAACTCACACTACTTATGATCGGTCACTAAAATGCGTCGAGGGTTGAATTCCATCTTGCTTGTGAAATCGGGCCCAATTATCTCGAAAGTGGTCCATCCACTCCTCAAGAAATTTTTCTAGGTGACGGGTACATTTACTGAGCTTGAGTTCCCCTCTAGTTAAATGATGCCACAGATCTATACAGGAGCTAGTAGGTAGAAATATTGCTAAAATATTTAGTTTGGGTGGTTATTGTTACTTTATTATCGAGGATGGTAAGTTAAAGAAATATAGGTGTCATTTGTGCAATTTTTTTAAAAATCTAATTAAATAAGACCCTACGCATAGAGGATTTAAAATGGCCCTTGGCCTAACAGTAATTTGAAAGTAAGAAATCAACAAGGATATGAGATTCGTACCTCTATGTTTCAGTTTTGCTTTGAGAATGTTTTGCATTTCTTCTGCAAATGGCAATTTTGCTTTGAGAAATTCCTCATTTGTTGTGCCAACGTATGGTTCGAAAATGAGAATCCAAATTCAAATGGAATTTAATTTGACCTTTTAAGTTTTGTGAAATGGGATTTGTGATTGTGGAATTGTACGATTGCAAGTGGTCTAATATCCTAATTGATAAAGTGTTGAATTTCCACGCATAGGTTCGAAAATTTCATTTTTCTAAATTATTATAGTAACTCACACCCTTTCTTTAATAATCATAACTTAAAAAAAAAATTAAAAAATTAAAAATTAAAAATTGCATGACTTGCATGCTCTGTGCCTTAATGGTGGTTATGAAAACGGTTGTATGACTTGAATGCTCTGCATTAATGGCAGTTAAAGAAATTGTACTACTTCGAAGTTACCGTTTGATGAAAGCGGCTGGTGCTCCGCCTTAATGGTGGTGAGATATATATGGTACATCTCAATATTTGTGAATTGGCTAAGGGATTGGTTTAGGCTCTATTAGGAGTAATTATGAAGGAAAAAAAAAACAATTTTATTAAAGATTGGGCTTCACTTCGGCCCATGTTTTTAATGTTCGTAGAGCTATTTTATGAATAGTTTTTTTTTTTTTTTTTTATGATTAAATATCAAGCCTTTTTGATTAAATAAAAGTTTATGATAGTTTTTGGTTAAGAAAAAGTTGGTCCAAACTTTTTTTTATTAAAGCTCCCTATTACTTAACTAGGATAGTTGATATTCAAACATATAACAAAAAAGGTAAGATACGTAAATCACTGATTCATTGTGCATGCTTTGTTTTAGAATGCAGTATAATTTAAATTGTAAGATGAACGATGAACATATACTTGAATCAACATATAAGAGCCTAAAGAGGAAACGATGTTGATTCATCAGGCTTAGATGATAAAACAAATTCTAGTTGAAGAATCTAAATGAAAAATGATGTGATATCCAAGTGGTAACTGCGATAATGTTTATATATATCTCAACAGATCTTTTTTTGTAGGTTAAATGACTTGCTGAGTATCCTCCTTTGGACTTTCTTAACTAGGGAAATTGTGTAGCTAGTGTTGCATGGTTGATTAGTCCTTAAACGTCCACTTTTTCCGCTTAATACATAAGGAAAGTATGTAAAAATATAGCTTTCTTAATTAGGGAAATTGTGAAGCTATAGTTGCTTGGATGATTAGTTATTAACTTGTTACAAGTACTTTGTTACATAATGCACACCATTACATGTGCTGCCAAAGACGTGATTTTTTTAAAGCAAAACTAACTTTTTATCGATGATCAAGCAATACAATACAAAACAGCCCAGATGATATCCGGTAGTTGATCAAACAAGAAGAAAATAAGAACTCAAATAAAATGACAACTTGGTCAACTGATGTGCCACAACCTTATTGCATCGTAAGTCTTATTGTAAACACTAGCAGATATATATGCCTTGTAGCAAGGAAGCACATACATGTTTCAATCATGGGCAGAAGACAACCTTGTAGTTAGTTCCACCAGGACATGTAAATGTACTGGTTTGGTCATCCTTAGGACAACTATAAGCATCCGGGCACCGACTCTTAAAAAACTTAGAGAAGTCTGTAGGGCCACAATTTCCAGAATTGCAACAATATTGATCAGTCTTGAACACAGTGCAAGGGTTGTTGCACCCTCCTGGAGCCCTTAGTTGGTTAGGGCACTGCCTATTAATACCAGCCGTGCACCTAATCCCCCTAGTGCACCCACCAGACGTGGGACTAAAGTCCATAGGTACATTAAACCTATCAACAAGAGAGATGTCAAAGAAATCCAAGTTGTTAAATTGATTAAGGGCATATTCAGCTAGGGTGTTTGGTGGTTGACCGTAGCCTTGGCATTGGAGGACACCCCCACAATCACCAGTTTGGCATTTGCCATGTCCTGCTCCATCGAAGTTGCATCATGTCCGACCCCAAATGTGAGCCCCTTTGGTATCGGCACTCACATCTAAGGCCTAGGATCGGCCTTTGCCGAGTTGGCGGCCACCGCCTGGCATAACAGCTGCCCATACAGTGTAGGCACAATTGTTTTGGATGTCAAATCGAGCTGCATTGGTTGATGCAAAGAAGAGAATGGCACATAGGATGGAGAAAACTAAAAGGCTTTTAAGGAGGCTCATTGTTGGTGCTAAGCGATACCAAAATTTGTAGATTGGTTTTTTGTATGGTTGTGTTTTGAATTCTAAGGTGGCTCATGAAGTTATATAGAGTGCATTAGTAGTACATATGTGACGTCAGTTTATTAGCTCAACATTTCTGCCGAGGCCCACTGCTTCAAGTTTCCACAAGAAAAATGTGAGACTTTTCCAATAAATGATAAATATCTCCAATTTTCTCTTTCTATACTATATCTTTTCAGTATTACTTTTTATTGAATAAATCAAAGAAGAAGTTATGTATAAAAATTTATAAAAATGCATACGAAAATAAAAAAGGTGAATTTTTGCTCACTATTTCACAAGTGGTGGTAATCGTTTCCATCATACTTATTATTATTGGATGAGTTTTAATATTTAGACTTATATCTATTTATTACATAAATTTCGAAATTTATATTCATATAACGGTAAAATTGTGACCATGACCATCACTTAAGGGCAGTGCGAAAAATATTTCTTTTGTTTTGGTAAACTAAATCAATGAAACACGAGTTCTTAATTGTGGAATAGTTGCTTAGATGAAAATGCTTCTACAGTAATGAGGAATGACTAGAAACAGATTTTTCCAAAATCAAATCGTAAAATGTAGCCAAACTTACCCAGTTTGCAATCAGTTGGAATATATACGCTTATTCTTTACATATTACAGAGAATTTAATTAAAATTATTAATTATAGGGTTCTAAGTTCAAAGTATTAGTTTGAATTACAATATTTGTATATGAAGGTGTTTGGGAATCAGCTTTACCTAGTTGTTGAAGATTGTACTGATTAGAATTTGTGGTTTCTTAACTTATTATTAATTATAGGGTTGTAAGTTCAAAGTATTAGTTTGAATTACAATATTTTTATATGAAGGTGTTTGGGAATCAGCTTTACCTAGTTGTTAAAGATTGTACTGGTTAGAATTGGTGGTTTCTTAACTTTCAGCCATCGCTGAGAATCTGGTCACCCTCTTCTTAATTAGTTCTAGACTTGGAGTAATGGGGTTTAGTTATACATTACTAGGCACACAACATTGAGTGGTGTGAATCTCTTGATTGATGTGCTCCGGCCACAAAGGTCTGGAGTGGATCGCCTTCCACCTAGGCAAACAACATCGGTGATGGTTAGGCTCGACAAGAGGCCTTTTACCACGATCGGCTGCAGAAGGATCAACCTGGTTAGCCGCCTCAGGCACAGCTGGAGGGTTATTAATGGGAGGGGGGGTTTAGTTGGTCGAGGGCAAATTGTTAGCAGGATTTCTTCGCTGTCTTCATCCTAAAATAAGAGTTGTTAGTATTCGGAATCTAGTCAAAGAAAAAGTTGCCAGCAACATGATTATACCTTTTCCTCCAGAATGATCGTCGTAGCTGTCTTTGGGTCAGGGATGGAATTCCTTTTGGCCGAGGGAGTCGTTTTCTTCGTGGTGGTAGTCATCGGGCTGGTTTCAACATGAGCAGCTGCCGATGCTAAAATCGCAAGCCACTTAGCAACTGGATTGACGATCGGCTCAATTGTCATGTCTACTTATACTGCGAACGAAGCCTCGACGAAAGAATGAGAGGGAGAAATGCTAGGAACAGTTGCCTCCGTAATTTGACTGGAGATAACGTGAATTACCTGCTCTCCTTTCTTAGCCAATTTCTTGACATGTTTTTTGGGCCGAGGAGCGTCTCCCACCGTTTCGGCTTCCGAGCAAGGATGTTTACTTGACGGAATCGGCACAGCATTTGCTACCCTTTTTAGAGGAGGGGCAAGTTTTTTCTTAGCCGCGGCCATCACCACCACCTTGGCCTTCTTGATAATACGGCTACCTAGAAACATTAAACCCAGGTTAAGTTAAAACTCGAAGGAGAATAAATGAACGAGGGAAGTAGAGGGTATATACCTTAGGCCATTTCTTTGGATTTGGAGCAAGGACCTTCTTCGGGCGACTGTCAAAATTTTTTTTCAAGATTAGTGTGAAAGAAGTCTTTGGTGTAAGCCTCCTACCACTTGGCGAAGGTGTCGGCACATCGGGATCCTAGGTTTCTTGGCCGAAGGCGGAATTTGGCGCTCCGTTCGGCAAATTCCTTTTCGACTATCTCGTATTCCTTTTATGATGAGCCAGAAATGTGTTCTCGGCTTAAAAGGGAACAAGATAAAAGGAATGACAGAGGGCACCCTTGGAGATAGCTCAATTGGCGAGCTAGGAAATTGGGGTGGTAGGCCTCCCGCCAAGCTTCGCAGCTGTAAAGCAAGTCGCGATCATGACGAATGACCCCCAGGACTCCCGATGATCGGCATCCTCAGCCGATTCCCATGACGACTGCAGGAAGATGATGGAAAACAGGTATGTCTGGCGACAGTAGATCTGGAATTCGTCGTTGGACAAATCTTCTAAGTTGAAGAAATATTTGAAAATTTCTTCGGCCGTGTGAGTAAGAATAGGGTGCGAAGCTAACTTCAAACCCATAGACACGATGGAACTAAAGTTTGGGATTTCAGGCAGTAGATCGAGAAGTAGACTTTTAACCAGAGTTGGAAGACCCAGAGTGGGCCGTTTTGATGGGGGTCAATTTTCCCCAAGGTCGCTTCGGCCAAACACCGAGTAAGGTTGGCAAGGATAGCCGACCTGAGGGCCAAGGTGTGACCATTAGCCAAGGCATCGGTGACAGGCATGTTCTCGGCCAAGCACTTATACGACTTGGCATAAAAGAAGTATTTGTTGTACTAATAGAACAAGAAAGCTCTGTGTTCCCCTTTCTTGAGTTCTTCCCCTTTTAAGCCGATGATGTGGGTGACTAAAGTGTTATAATTAAAAAGTTTTTGTGCAATTTATGCACTTCCTCTTTTGACGGCCTTTGATCTCCTTTTATCAGAACTTCGACGGTGCGTTCCTCAAAAACTGTTTTCAGGTCTAAGTCAAACTTATACCCGGCGAGAGAAATATCGACCGAGAGGTTAGTTAGAAAGGTGCCGAGTATGGCAGTCATGTCTAGAACCGTTGGGCCAAAGGGGCTAAGAGGGAGAACCATCATGTTGTTGGCCGAGCACCAAACGCTTAATGCAACCATCACAAGCTCTCGATCCAAGCTTATCTCGATAGCCGAGAGTTTGATGGCATTGAAAATGCCAAGAGCCTTCCACTCGTCGCCGAAACATTTCTCCATCCTAGTGACCCAGGCTGCAGTGGTCGAGGGCCAAACACCTTGAAGTCTGGCCGATTCCCATTTCAACCAGTCGTACCCTTAGAATAAGGGTTTTAGGTAGTGCTCCTTAAGCATTTCGATGATTGCTACTGGAACATTGTCCTTGAACAATAGGCCTAAGGTTTAGTGGGAGGCGTTTGGTTCATCTTCAAACCAAATGGTTTTGATAGTGTTTTGGTCGGTGATGTTTTGACATTTGTTGCACTCCTCAACCAACTTGTTGATGAAAGCATTGGTAGCCATTGGAGAAGGTTTTCTAGGTATTGAAGATTGGTTTTCTGGGTTTCGAGAGGAAATGGCGAAGAGATTTGATGACAAAGGGATTGAGATTTCTGAAAGCGTAAAGGTTTGAATGAAGAGAGGTGAGTATATGTAGGCGTTTTTAGGGAAGATCTAACGATTTAAAGTTTCAAATAAAGGATAAGACCAATCGGGATTTAGTAATCATGATGAATATTCAAAGAATCCAGGTGAAGGGATCGAGAAACTCGCAAATCAAGACTGCATAACAGCGTTTGACGGTGAGTTTAATTGGGAAGAGACGTTTGAGTATCTGCACGTCTCAAAGAGACCGAAAATTCACGGATCAAGGTTATAATGATGGCGTGGGCGTTTCAGTGTCAAGTAAGGAAAACATGCTTAGAGGATGCCACGTGGTAGGGTGTCTGACAAAATTTCCATCTTCCAATCGTGCTTCATAAATGCACCTAAGTGGATAAGATATTCGGGACTTTTCATCATCTTCCAGAGATATGTCGAGGGTTTGATTTCACTTCTTCAAGGTTGAAACTCAGCCAAAGAATTCTAGGCGGAAGACCTCAAAAGCGAAGGGGCAGTGTTTGGGCCCAAAATAATATTATTGTGCCGAGATTAGGTTTATGTTCGATCCAAAGCTCTTCCAAAAATACTATGGGTCGTCCAGTGGTCATAAGCCGCCCAGTCAGGTCGACTGAGTGTTATTACAAGAAGGATTAATCTGAGTAGGAGCGAATGAGTCGAATCCTAGTAATATAAGGAGTCTCAATGGAATAAGGATGCTGGGGTTTAAGAAGTTGGCCGAATAAAAAGGTTGGTTTAAAGTCCTAATGGAGGAAAGATTGGCCAAGATCTGTTTAGATTAGGACGAGGAATCCTAACCCAAGTATAGTTCTGGTTAAACCATGACAAGGTTGGCTGTTATAAATAAGATGGGGGTGCATCATTATAAGCTCTCTAATTCAACACACAAACTGCCCTGTGCAAACCCTCGCTCCACTCGAAGCTTCTCAAACACCTTGAGATTTTTATTTTCTTTTTTGTCAACACATCTTCAGTTTGGATAAACAGCATTGTGAAGACAACCGATGACACCTTTAGTTTGGATAAACAGCACTGTTGCCGTAGAATCAGCCGTCCACGGAGCACTTTCAGTTTAGATAAACAGCACTACGTCGAAGCAGACTGATTATCTATCCAAGTTTCAGTTAAGAAGGATTTTTTAATCCTTATTGGCAGAGGTCATCTCACTAACCTTCTCGACGAAGTGAGGTGTTGCATATTACTAGGCTCGGCAAATTGAACGCCAAGTTGTTTTATGATTGGATACTCACAAGTGAGTTTTAGAGCTCGGCATTCTGACGGCCGAACCAAATTCACTATCAAGACATACATCTCTTTTGAGTACTTGTGTCCATATAGCTAGGTACTGGTTCGACATGCTTATACTCTTACAAATATAATCACCGTGATCGAACCTAGCACCAACGATCCGTGAACTTCGCAAAACTAGCAGCCTTGTCTTCAGGCTCCAGAACCCGAAGGACGAGACGTATTCCTTCCTCGACCGTAGTTGCAAGATCAAGAAAATCAGTAGCGCGCTCAACGCAACATCAACACATTTTACTCCTCAGCCGAGCTCGACCGATGAGTTGGCACACCTAGCATCAACCAAATAACGTAGTCAGCTTATTAATTACTCGGCCTACGCGCCACGTAGGCTTGGTAGTTTTTAGGGTCTACGAATACATGCAAAATAATTTACCTACACATAATTAAATAAATATTGTTTGATTCAAAAGTTAATTAAATTATAGGTAAGTTATTTGCATACGCATATATAATAAGGTTTTTATCACAAATGATCCTTAAAATTAACCCAACTCATCAACATGGTCCTTAAAAATTGATCAGTGTAGTCCCTAAAATTCGGTATCACAAATATATGTGGCCCTTCCGTCACAATTCCATATAAAAAAAATAAAAAATCAATTATCTGCGAATGTGGCACATGATTGCGTCCGACAAGTCTAATTAATATTGCCATGTGGATTAGAAATACTTAAAATAATTAAAAACAATTTTAATTTTTGGATAATTTAAAAAAAAAAAAAAAAAAAAAAATGAGCTGTCATCATCTTATCCCACCCAAGGAAGCTGCACCCTTCCGCTTTGGCTTTAAATCGGGAAACACCTGCTTGATATCCGGAAGCCTCAAAGCCCCCAATATAGCCTCCACCCACACAATGAAGCAACACGTCCCCAAAATTCAAAAATTAAACCGAAAATATAATAAGACAAATTAGAAAGTGTGAAATTACGGAATAAAAAGCAGATTGATGGAGGAAGTGCTGTCGGAATGGGCACCCCAACCTCTGTCATGAGCTATGTCGATGCCGCCGATGATCAGAGGGTACTTGGGCTCCAACTGTGCGGGTCACACCCGTGCCCGACCCGGAAAGGCAAGAGATAGGACACGGAGTGGCGGAAGTTGGAGCTTCCTCGACCTCGAAGGCCATGCTCGTAGAGGCGTAAGCGACGGGTCTGCTCGGGTGATTACTCGGATGGGAAGGAAGAAGATGATGAACAGTCATCTATTTTTATTTCTTTTTTTGAAGTTTTTAATTATATAAATAATTTTTTTATTATTTAAATATTTTAAATCCACATCTCAATATTTAATTAGATTTGTGGCACATCAGCACATAACAGAGTTTATGACGGACTTATGATAGAAGAATCATATTGATTTGCGACATCTAGTTTCAGGGACTACATTGATCGATTTTCAATTTCAAGAACCATATTGATGGAGTAGGTCAATTTCAAAGACCACTTGTAATAAAATTTCTATATAATAATATCAAAACATACCTAACATATCTAATAATACATACATAATAATTTAACTACATAATAAATTTATAGGCTTCAAACTTCAATAGTCCTAGACTCGTATAGTGCATGCATGCATGGTTCTAATTGATGGAGGCTGCACTTAGACTTTTCTCCATTATTAGAGGGATCGACCACCTCATATTTCTCTAGCAACTGGCGTTGATTACATGTTGGAGGGACCATAAATTTAGGCCATCGAGCGAACCCCGTTGCGTTAAAAGTCAGAATTTCTTCCATCAATTATTATGACAAGTGAGTTTTCAACACACTGCATAGTGTCTGCTCCAATTATCGCACAAGAGAGCAAAGCATGCCACTAACATGCGCCTTCCTACTTAGGGCGTAGGATATTAGTCGTCCTTGTAGTTTCACAGAATTTCTGGGTTCTCCCCATATGGGTATAAACGTTATATAGTTTAAGGCGGCCCTGTTTGGGTTTTCCTTTTTGTGTTAGTGGCAGAGGTGAAAATGCATGGAAGAAATAAAGGACGAAAAAGAGTTGATGAAGGACGGTGGGAGAGATATAGAAGAAATATTACAATAAAAGGCACACCAAATCAAAATAAAAAACCAAAATAAAAATCAAAACTTATTTTAAGTTCGAATTTAAAATACATAGAAAGATAGAATATAGGGATTTGGAGGAGAAGTGTGAGTGTCTTATTTCATTTATTAGAATCCCTATATATAGGCATAGGGTTTTCACTATTACATCAATGCGGAACTAAACTATTAACATATTAGATATTGGTCTAGAAATGGATAGCAACATAGTAAATGATATTTACAATACTGCTCCTTGGATGTCCACCAATTGAGCTCGATAAAACCTTACTTGAAAAAGCCAGTAGGACAAAACCAAAGTGAAGGAGGAAAACAATGCAGAATTTTTAGAAGATATTGATTAGGTGTTGGACGCGCATAATGTTGCCTTACTAAAACCTTAACAAGAAAAACCTAGTGGGATAAAAATTTGGTTGAAGGGAAAAGAGCACAATGCGCTTATATGTCCATCGTAGCATATTGTTAAAAACTCACCTTGATTAATAACTCCGCTAGATAAGTGATTCCCCCTTATGACAGTAAGCCTTCATTCGACTTTCATAATTGTCAAGTTTGAAGTAATGTGATTTCAGTTTTCAAGAAATTGAACTTGAGTAGAACTTCATCCTGGGAAGTGTGGGAGTTTGGAGTTGACAATAGCTTTTTGTATTCTTTGGTGTTTAGGATATTCATTTGAAAACTTTGATAAAGAATTTCATGGCATTTTCATACCCTAAGAATTACTTCGAAATATAAAATCTCAAACTGTTAGTATACAATTTCCACATGCCATATTCTCACATCTAAAGTAACGCTAAATTTATAGAAATGTGGTTGCATCTACAATGAGAATTTATTACAAAGTCTTATGCCATACATATATATCTGTATGTATGTATGTATGTATGTATATTTAAAAAATGGGGACAACTAGTGGCAAACCACAGATATCCACCCCTTCCGAGCCTAGATAGGCTATAGGGAATTTCACCCTGCCTGTGGCTACAGTCCGCGCCGTTACCACCAGACCACTTGATGTGCTTCTTATGCCATATTAGTAATTTTATATCTTTTCATTACACACAACCCATAATAACCTTAGGGATCTAAATTATATTAATTTCACGTTTTTCAATGACGCAAAATGGAGTTGCCTCTTTTTACTTTTGGCCAACCCCTTCACTTTGTTGACATTATTGGGAAAATGTGACTGAATAGCCATTGATGATATAAGTAGCCACTATAATAAAAATTATCGATTATCAATAACTTATTACCCAAAAATATCATGCGCATGCACATGCTTAATTTATAATTATTTCATTGCTTGGGTACAAGCCTTTTCAAGGCTTCCACTATCACATCTAGAACAAAAATCTTAAGATGAATTACTTAGAGAATTGGATCATACCCTCCTATATAGAGTTATTTTCAATTGACTTGAATTTTATTAATCTCAACTTATGGGGGAGTTAAAATTTTAGAACCTATATATATGTCATGCTTTAGGCATCCAATAGGTTAATCATTATATAGTCACTTTTAACTCATTTATAGTTTGGAGGAGACAAATGCAAATGTATAAATGCTAATTCTCCATGTTCTTTGAAAACTATCATTCCTCCCCATAATGTCGGAAATTGTCTCACCAAAGTGACAATCCGCAAAACTAGGGTAACTATGAGCCCATCTTAAAACAAATTGACTTGATTCTCAATTTTAACTAATGCAAAATCATCTTTATGTACACAGTTACTTATTGGTTGGAAAATATACCTTAACTAAGTTGATCATGATGATGCACGTGATTAGATGCATCTCCCAAGAAGAAATTAGCAATAAATAAAATGCTTAAAGTTTGTGGTAAGCCATGAGAAGTAGTATGCTCAAAAGTAACCTCAAGCGGCATGAAATAGCCTACAATTTTGGAAAATTGAGATTGTAATAGAAAAAAAATAGTATTATGGCCATCTTATAGATACATCAGAATTAAATATTCCTTAATTAGTACAAATACGCTTTTAAATTCTCGAGAAGAAAATGGAGATCCAAGGTCAATTCGGACTTAGATGATCTGAGGGGCAATTAAATGTGTGCAATCCTTGCAAAGATGTGCACAATGTGTTATGTTAAGGTCTCAAAATATATCAAAGATAATCATACGCCTCATTGTGAATAGAGAATGGCCAAGAATAATTCTGCGATGATTTGGTCAATGAACTTTTGGTTCATGACAAGCATACACTACTTATATGGTTGTGCGATACATAGACCTGGCATTCGTGTCGTGGTTTCCATGTTCATGTTGTTTTCGTGACATACCTGATATCTTAACGAGTCGTGTCATGTAACACTCGTTAAAGTAAACGGGTAATAAGACTCAACCCGAAATCGACCCATTAATTTTATCAGGTAATATGATCCGACCAGTTATCCGTATTACATGGCAGCTGTATTACATGGTAGAGGAATCTAGAGAAAAGGAGCAGGGATGCCATGATAGAAGATAACAATGCCGAGTAAAAGAAATTTGGCCGAGTACAATTCTTCGGCCGAATAAAAGAAAGTTTGGTCGAACTCTCGACCCCAAATTATTTTTCTTACCTCTTAATTCTTCTCGACCTTGGTTCATGATTGCTTATCATTTCTCTTCGACCATGGGTTGTTCTTTGGTCAAAAGAAGCCATGACCATGTTCTCTCGGCAAGTTACTCAGAATCAGCATAGCAACAGGTTTCTCTCGGCTTGATAAGTAAGTGGTCGAGGTACTCTTGATTGGCTAGAGAGACTTAATTTCCTTAACCATTCGTCTTACAAGCCGAAGCTCAAGGAAATTAGGAGGAATTGTTTGGACCTGATTTTACACCCTCGGTCCAAGCGATTGAGGCCATTGAGTAAGCATGGTTCTTGACCGTCGGATAAGGAAGTTAAGATATTTTGTTGTTGTTAAGAGATAATATTATGGTTTTTAATCATAATAATTATCTTTATTTCGGTTTTCTTGTACAAAATAAGTGGGATTGTCATTATCTTTAATGGGAAGTAGTAACAACAGTGTTCAGATTAACTTGGGTCTGCTGGCTGTGACATGTTGATTGATAGGAGATCAGCATGAGGCATTTGATATCATCTAAAGAAAATAATAGTCATGGATAATGATGGCATAGGATACCTAGGTAGACTAGGCTTTTGGTTTTGCTTGGTGATGGATGTGACAGATGAGTTTAAAATGATAAGAGTGCTTTGAATTTTCAAAGTCTCTTTGTGAAAGTCTGGACGCAACGCAAGGAGGCTGGCGAGATTTTTGGCAGAATATATTAAAGATGATATCAGTTGTTTTGATATTGGTTTTTGGAGTATATCTGGGAAAACGCTTTATTGGATTGGTGATCAAGGAGACTTGGCTATAAATACAAAGCTGCAGATAACAGAAAAACTCTCTCCAATTCAACACACAAATTGCCCTGCGCAAACCTCTCAAATATCTTGAGATTTTTTTTTATTTTCTTTTTCCGCCAACACACCTTCAGTTTGGATAAACAGCATTGTGAAGGCAACCGGTGGCATCTTCAGTTTAGATAAACAGCACTGTTGCCGTAGAATTAGCAGCTCCCAGAACACCTTCAGTTTGGATAAACAACACTGCGTCGAGGCCAACTGGTTCTCTATCCAAGTCTCCGTCGAGAAGGATTTTCGAATCCTTGTTGGCAGAGGTTATCTCAATTGCGATCTAGGCGAAGTGAGGTGCTACAGGTTACTGCATTCGGCACATTGAAAGCTGAATTTGATATTGAACTTTGCAGAACTAGCAGCCTTATCTTTAAGCTCTAGAACCCGAAGGCCGAGACGTGTTCTTTCCTCGGCCGCAATTGCAAGATCAAGAAGTCAGCAGCGTGCTAACGCAACATCAACAAATTTTACTCCTCGGCCGATGAGTTGGCACACCCCGTATCAACCGAAGGACGTAGTTAGCTCATTAGTTACTCAGACTACGCACCACGTAGACTTGGTAGTTTTTAGGGTCAACAATATCTCAACAGATCTTTATTTGTAGGTTAAATGACTAGCTAAGTATCCTCCTTTGGACTTTCTTAACTAGGGAAATTGTGCAGCTAGTGTTGCTTGGATGATTAGTCCTTAAACGTCTACTTTTCGCTTAACTACATAAAAGGAAAGCATGTAAAAATATAGCTTTCTTAATTAGGGAAATTGTGAAGCTATAGTTGCTTGGATGATTAGTTATTAACTTGTTACAAGTACTTTGTTACATAATGCACACTGTTACATATGCTGCCAAAGACGTGATTTTTTTAAAAGCAAAACTATAGCTTTTTATCGATGATCAAGCAATACAATACAAAACAGCCCAGATGATATCCGGTAGCTGATCAAACAAGAAGAAAATAAAAACTGAAATAAACTGATAACTTGGTCAACTGATGTGCCACGACATTATTGTGTCGTATGTCGTATTGTAAACACTAGCAAATATATATGCCTTGTAGTAAGGAAGCACATACATGCTTCAATCATGGGCAGAAGACAACCTTGTAGTTAGTTCCACCAGGACATGTAAATGTACTGGTTTGGTCATCCTTAGGATAACTATAAGCATCCGGGCACCGACTCTTAAAAAACTTAGAGAAATCTGTAGGGCCACAATTTCCAGAATTGCAACAATATTGATCAGTCTTGAACACAGTGCAAGGGTTGTTGCACCCTCCTGGAGCCCTCAGTTGGTTAGGACACTGCCCATTAATATCAGATGTGCACCTAATCCCCCTAGTGCACCCACCAGACGTGGGACTAAAGTCCATAGGTACATTAAACCCATCAACAAGAGAGATGTCAAAGAAATCCAAGTTGTTAAATTGATTAAGGGCATATTCAGCTAGGGTGTTTGGTGGTTGACCATAGCCTTGGCATTGGAGGACACCCCCACAATCACCTGTTTGGCATTTGCCACGTCCTGCTCCATCGAACTTGCATCCTGTCCGACCCCAAATGCGAGCCCCTTTGGTACCGGCACTCACATCTAAGGCCCAGGATTGGCCTTTGCCAAGCTGGCGGCCACCACCTGGCACAGCAGCTGCCCATACAGTGTAGGCACAGTTGTTTTGGATGTCAAATCGAGCTGCATTGGTTGATGCAAAGAAGAGAATTGCACATAGGATGGAGAAAATTATGAGGCTTTTAAGGAGGCTCATTGTGGGAGCTAAGTGATACCAAAATTTGTAGATTGGTTTTTTGTATGGTTGTGTTTTGAATTCTATGGTGGCTCATCAAGTTATATAGTGCATTAGTAGTACGTATGTGACGTCAGTTTATTAGCTCAGCATTTCCGCCCAGGCCCACAGCTTTAAGTTTCCACAAGAAAAAAGTGAGAGACTTTTCCAAATATAATAAGGTTTTTATCCAAATGATCCCTAAAATTGACCCAACTCATCAAGATGGTCCTTGGAATTAAAATTTGATCAGTGTAGTCCCTGAAATTCGGTATCGCAAATCAATGTGGTCCTTCCGTCACAATTCCATAAAAAAAAAAAATCTGTTATGTGCTAATCTGGCACATGACTGGATCCCACAAGTCTAATTAATATTGCCATGTGGATTAGAAGTGCTTAAAATAATTAAAAACAATTTTAATTTTTGGATAATTAAAAAAAAAAAAAAGATGACGTGTCATCTTCTTATCCCACCCAAGGAAGCTGCACCCTTCCGCTTTGGCTCTAAATCGGGAAACACCTACCTGATATCCAGAAGCCTTAAAGCCCCCAATATCGCCTCCACCCACACAATGAAGCAACACATCCACAAAATTCAAAAATTAAACCGAAAATATAATAAAACAAATTAAAAAGTGTGAAATTACGGAATAAAAAGCAGATTGCTGGAGGAAGTACTGTCGGAATGGGCACCCCAACCTCAGTCATGAGCTATGTCGATGCCGCCGATGATCAGAGGGTACTTGGGCTCCAACTGTGCGGGTCACACCCGTGCCCGACCCGGAAAGGCAAGAGATAGGACACGGAGTGGCGGAAGTTGGATCTTCCTCGACCTCGAAGGCCATGCTCGTAGAGGCGTAAGCGACGGGTCTGCTCGGGTGATTACTCGGATGGGAAGGAAGAAGATGGTGAACAGACATCTATTTTTATTTCTTTTTTTTGAAGTTTTTAATTATATAAATAATTTTTTTATTATTTAAATATTTTAAATCCACATATCAATATTTAATTAGATTTGTGGCACATCAGCACATAACAGAGTTTATGACGGAATTATGATAGAAGAATCATATTGATTTGCGACATCTAGTTTCAGAGACTACATTGATCGATTTTCAATTTCAAGAACCATATTGATGGAGTAGGTCAATTTCAAAGACCATTTGTGATAAAATTTCTATATAATAATATCAAAACATACCTAACATATCTAATAATACATACATAATAAATTTATAGGCTTCAAACTTCAATAGTCCTAGACTCGTATAGTGCATGCATGCATGCTTTTAATTGATGGAGGCTGCACTTAGACTTTTCTCCATTATTAGAGGGATCGACCACCTCATATTTCTCTAGCAACTGGAGTTGATTACAAGTTGGAGGGACCATAAATTTAGGCCATCGAGCGAACCCCGTTGCGTTAAAAGTGAGAATTTCTTCCATCAATTATTATGACAAGTGAGTTTTCAACACACTGCATAGTGTTTGCTCCAATTATCGCACAAGAGAGCAAAGCGTGCCACTAACATGCGCCTTCCTACTTAGGGCGTAGGATATTAGTCGTCCTTGTAGTTTCACAGAATTTCTGGGTTCTCCCCATATGGTATAAACGTTATATAGTTTAAGGCGGCCCTGTTTGGGTTTTCCTTTTTCTGTTAGTGGCAGAGGTGAAAATGCATGGAAGAAATAAAGGACGAAGAAGAGTTGATGAAGGACGGCGGGAGAGATATAGAAGAAATAGTACAATAAAGGCACACAAAATCAAAATAAAAAACCAAAATAAAAATCAAAACTTATTTTAAGTTCGAATTTAAAATACATAGAAAGATAGAATATAGGGATTTGGAGGAGAAGTGTGAGTGTCTTATTTCATTTATTAGAATCCCTATATATAGGCGTAGGGTTTTCACTATTACATCAATGGGGAACTAAACTATTAACATATTAGATATTGGTCTAGAAATGGATAGCAACATAGTAAATGATATTTACAATACTGCTCCTTGGATGTCCACCAATTGAGCTCGATAAAACCTTACTTGAAAAAGCCAGTAGGACAAAACCAAAGTGAAGGAGGAAAACAATGCACAATTTTTAGATGATATTGGTTAGGAGTTGGACGCGCATAATGTTGCCTTGCTAAAACCTTAACAAGAAAAACCTAGGCCTGGCAAACGGGTCGTGTCTGTCGTATTCGGGTCGTTTTCGTGTAACACTTGTTATCTTAACGGGTCGTGTCGTGTCACACCCATTATCTTAACAGGTCCTTAACAAGTCGGGTCACTTTACCCAATGGGTAAAGTGACCTGACCCGTTAAGAAAAAAATATATTTTTTTTTAAATTTGCACATACCACACATTGCCACATAAATATTACTTCAAAACATTAAAACATTTGTCGTTTAAGTACTATATCTACACTCGAAAATAAGAGCCTAATAAAAAAATAATACATACACTACTAATCTATTACAAATATTAAATGTGCAAGGATATGCAAAATGAAAGAGTTTTTATTTTCAAGATTGTAAGTCTTTCTCAAAAGTTTACACCTCTATCTACAAAATCTTCAATTTACATCGATCATCATGAAATTGTATTGAAACTTTGGCTTGATCTATTGCCTTGAAGAGTTATGTTGAAGAAGTTTTCAGTAAGGTTTTCCTCGACCGTAGTTGCAAGATCAAGAAGTCAGCAGCGTACTAACACAACATCAACAAATTTTAATCATTGGCCGACGAGTTGGCACACCCCATATCAATCGAAGGACGTAGTTAGCTCATTAATTACTTAGACTGCGCACCACTTAGACTTGGTAGTTTTTAGGGTCAACAATATCTCAACGGATCTTTATTTGTAGGTTAAATAACTTGCTAAGTATCCTTCTTTGGACTTTCGTAACTAGGGAAATTGTGCAGCTAGTGTTGCTTGGATGATTAGTCCTTAAACGTCTACTTTTCCGCTTAACTACATAAAAGGAAAGCATGTAAAAATATAGCTTTCTTAATTAGGGAAATTGTGAAGCTATAGTTGCTTGGATGATTAGTTATTAACTTGTTACAAGTACTTTGTTACATAATGCACACCGTTACATGTGCTGCCAAAGACGTGATTTTTTTTTAAAAGCAAAACTATAGCTCTTTATCGATGATCAAGCAGTACAATACAAAACAGCGCAGATGATATCCGGTAGCTGATCAAACAAGAAGAAAATAAAAACTAAAATAAACTGACAACTTGGTCAACTGATGTGCCACGACCTTATTGCATCGTATGTCATATTGTAAACACTAGCAGATATATATGCCTTGTAGTAAGGAAGCACATACATGCTTCAATCATGGGCAGAAGACAACCTTGTAGTTAGTTCCACCAGGACATGTAAATGTACTGGTTTGGTCATCCTTAGGATAACTATAAGCATCCGGGCACCGACTCTTAAAAAACTTAGAGAAGTCTGTGGGGCCACAATTTCCAGAATTGCAACAATATTGATCAGTCTTGAACACAGTGCAAGGGTTGTTGCACCCTCCTGGAGCCCTCAGTTGGTTAGGACACTGCCCATTAATATCGGCCGTGCACCTAATCCCCCTAGTGCACCCACCAGACGTGGGACTAAAGTCCATAGGTACATTAAACCCATCAACAAGAGAGATGTCAAAGAAATCCAAGTTGTTAAATTGATTAAGGGCATACTCAGCTAGGGTGTTTGGTGGTTGACCATAGCCTTGGCATTGGAGGACACCCCCACAATCACCTGTTTGGCATTTGCCACGTCCTGCTCCATCGAAGTTGCATCCTGTCCGGCCCCAAATGCGAGCCCCTTTGGTACCGGCATTCACATCTAAGGCCCAGGATTGGCCTTTGCCGAGCTGGCGGCCACCGCCTGGCACAGCAGCTGCCCATACAGTGTAGGCACAGTTGTTTTGGATGTTAAATCGAGCTGCATTGGTTGATGCAAAGAAGAGAATTGCACATAGGATGGAGAAAATTATGAGGCTTTTAAGGAGGCTCATTGTGGGAGATAAGTGATACCAAAATTTGTAGATTGGTTTTTTATATGGTTGTGTTTTGAATTCTAAGGTGGCTCATGAACTTATATAGTGCATTAGTAGTACTTATGTGACATCAGTTTATTAGCTCAGCATTTCCGCCCAGGCCCACTGCTTTAAGTTTCCACAAGAAAAAAGTGAGAGACTTTTCCAAATATAATAAGGTTTTTATCACAAATGATCCCTAAAATTGACCCAACTCATCAAGATGGTCCTTCGTATTAAAATTTGATCAGTGTAGTCCCTGAAATTCGGTATCGCAAATCAATGTGGTCCTTCCGTCACAATTCCATTAAAAAAATCAGTTATGTGCTAATGTGGCACATGACTGGATTCCACAAGTCTAATTGAGATTGCCATGTGGATTAGAAGTACTTAAAATAATAAAAACAATTTTAATTTTTGGATAATTAAAAAAAAAAGGATGACGAGTCATCTTCTTATCCCACCCAAGGAAGCTGCACCCTTCCGCTTTGGCTCTAAATCGGGAAACACCTACCTGATATCCAGAAGCCTTAAAGCCCCCAATATCGCCTCCACCCACACAATGAAGCAACACATCCCCAAAATTCAAAAATTAAATCGAAAATATAATAAAAAAAATTAGTAGATTAATGGAGGAAGTACTTCGGAATGCGCAGCCCAACCTCTGTCATGAGCTATGTCGATGCCGCCGATTTTCAGATTGTACTTGGGCTCCAACTTGTACACGTCAAACCCGTGACCGACCCGAAAAGGCAAGAGATAGGACACGGAGTGGCGGAAGTTAGAGCTTTGTCGACCTCGAAGGCCATGCTCGTAGAGGCGTAAGCGACGGGTATGCTCGGGTGATTACTCGGATGGGAAGGAAAAAGATGATGAACAGTCATCTTTTTTTCTTTCTATTTTTTGAAGTTTTTAATTATATAAATAATTTTTTTATTATCTAAATATTTTAAATCCATATATTAATATTTAATTAGATTTGTGGGACCCAATTGTGTGTCACATCAGCACATAACAAAGTTTATGACGGAATTGTGGTAGAATGATCATATTGATTTGCGACATCTAATTTCAGGAACTACATTGATTAATTTTCAATTTCAAGAACCATATTGATGGATTAGGTCAATTTCAAAGATCATTTGTGATAAAAATTCTATATAATAATATTAAAACATGCCTAACATATCTAATAATACATACAAAATAATTTAACTACATAATAAATTTATAGGCTTCAAACTTCAATAGTCCTATACTCGTATAGTGCATGCATGCATGGTTATAATTGATGGAGGCTGCGCTTAGAGTTTTCTCCATTATTAGAGGGACCGACCGCCTCATATTTCTCTAGCAACTGGAGTTGATTACATGTTGGAGGGACCATAAATTTAGGCCATCGAGCGAACCCCGTTGCGTTTCAAGTGAGAATTTCTTCCATCAATTATTATGACAAGTGAGTTTTCAACACACTGCATAGTGTTTGCTCCAATTATCGCACAAGAGAGCACAGTGTGCCACCAACATGCGCTTTCCTACTTAGGGCGTAGGATATTAGTCGTTCTTGTAGTTTCACAGAATTTCTGGGTTCTCCCCATATGGTATAAACGTTATATAGTTTAAGGCGGCCATGTTTGGGTTTTCCTTTTTGTGTTAGTGGCAGAGGTGAAAACGCATGGAAGAAATAAAGGACGAAGAAGAGTTGATGAAGGACGGTGGGAGAGATACAGAAGAAATATCACAATAAAAGGCACACAAAATCAAAATAAAAAACCAAAATAAAAATCAAAACTTATTTTAGGTTCGAATTTAAAATACATAGAAGGATAGAATATAGGGATTTGGAGGAGAAGTGTGAGCGTCTTATTTCATTTATTAGAATCCCTATATATAGGCGTAGGGTTTTCACTATTACATAAATGAGGAACTAAACTATTAATTAACATATTAGATATTGGTTTAGAAATGGATAGCCACATAGTAAATGATGTTTACAATACTTCTCCTTGGATGTCCACCAATTGAGCTCGATAAAACCTTACTTGAAAAAGCCAGTGGGACAAAACCAAAGTGAAGGAGGAAAACATTGCACAATTTTGAGAAGATATTGATTAGGTGTTGGACGCGCATAATGTTGCCTTGCTAAAACCTTAACAAGAAAAACCTAGTGGGATGAGAACTTGGTTGAAGGGAAAAGAGCACAATGCGCTTATATGTCCATCGTAGCATATTGTTAAAAACTCACCCTGATTAATAACTCCGCTAGATAAGTGATTCCCCCTTATGACAGTAAGCATTCATTCGACTTATCATAATTGTCAAGTTTGAAGTAATGTGATTTCATTTTTCAAGAAATTGAACTTTAGTAGAACTTCATCCTGGGAAGTGTGGGAGTTTGCAGTTGACAATAGCTTTTTGTATTCTTTGGTGTTTAGGATATTCATTTGAAAACTTTGATAAAGAATTTCATGGCATTTTCATACCCTAAGAATTACTTCGAAATATAAAATCTCAAACTGTTAGTATACAATCTCCACATGCCATATTCTCACATCTAAAGTAACGCTAAATTTATAGAAATGTGGTTGCATCTACAATGAGAATATATTACAAAGTCTTATGCCATAGATGTATTTATGTATGTATACATGTATGTATATTTAAAAAATGGGGACAACTAGTGGCAAACCACGGATATCCACCCCTTCTGAGCCCAGATAGGCTATGGGGAATTTCACCTTGCCTGTGGATATAGTCAAGCAGACTCCCTAGCTCGGAACATCGAGCCTAAGACCTACCATATTTTTTTTGCTTATTGGAGAGCTACAGTCTGCGCCGTTACCACCAGACCACTTGATGTGCTTCTTATGCCATATTAGTGATTTTATATCATTTCATTACACACACCCCAGAATAACCTTTGGGATTTAAATTATATCAATTTTACGTTTTTCAATGGCGCAAAATGGAGTTACTTCTTTTTACTTTTGGCCAACCCTTTCACTTTGTTGACATTATTGGGAAAATGTGACTGAATAGCCATTGATGATATAAGTAGCCACCATAATAAAAATTATCGATTATCAATAATTTATTACCCAACAATATCATGCGAATGCAGATGCTTAATTTATAATTATTTCATTGCTTGGGTACAAGCCTTTTCAAGGCTTCCACTGTCACATCTAGGACAAAAAATCTTAAGATGAATTACTTAGAGAATTGGATCATACCCTCTATATAGATTTATTTTCAATTGACTTGAATTTCATTAATCTCAACTTATGGGGGAGTTCAAAGTTTAGAACCTATATATCTGTCATACTTTAGGCATCCAATAGATTAATCATTATATAGTCAGTCATTTATAGTTTGGAGGAGACAAATGCAAATGTATAAATGCTAATTCTCGACGTTCTTTGAAAACTATCATTCCTCCCCTTAATGTCAGAAATTGTCTCACCAAAGTGACAATCCACAAAACTAGGGTAACTATGAGCACATCTTAAAACAAATTGACTTGAATCTTAATTTTAACTAATGAAAATCATCTTTATGTACACAGTTACTTATTGGTTGGAAAATATACCTTAACTGAGTTGATCATGATGATGCACGTGATTAGATGCATCTCCCAAGAAGAAATATGCAATAAATAAAATGCTTAAAGTTTGTGGTAAGCCATGAGAAGTAGTATGCTCAAAAGTAACCTCAAGTGGCATGAAATAGCCTACAATTTTGGAAAATTGCGATTGTAATAGAAAACAAATAGTATTATGACCATCTTATAGATACATCGGAATCAAATATTCCTCAATTAGTACAAATACGCTTTTAAATTCTCGAGAAGAAAATGGAGATCCAGGGTCAATTTGGACTTAGATGATTTGAGGGGCAATTAAATGTGTGCAATCCTGGCAAAGACGTGCACAATGTGTTATGTTAAGGTCTCAAAATATATCAAAGATAATCATATGCCTCATTGTGAATAGAGAATGGCCAAGAATAATTATGCGATGATTTGGTCAATGAACTTTTGGTTCATGACAAGCATACACTACTTATATGGTTGTGCGATACATAGACCTGGCATTCGTGTCATGGTTTCCGTATTCGTGTTGTTTTCGTGACATACCTGATATCTTAACGGATTGTGTCATGTAACACCCGTTAAAGTAAACGGGTAATAAGACTCAACCCGAAATCGACCCATTAATTTTATCAGGTAATATGATCCGACCTGTTACCCGTTAAGGAAAATACATTTTAAATCAAAAAATAATGAAAATGAAAAACATACTTTTACCCCCAAAAAATTGAAAACATAAGACTAAATTTGTATATGTATCACATTGTCACATAAATTTTACTTCAAAATATAAAAACAACATTTGTCTTTTAAGTATTACACACCCAAAATAACTCACATTATATCTGGAACTACATCAAATTAACCACACTAATTTTGGAATTATAGCCAAATAACCGCACTATTTTTTAAACTTAACCAAAATAATCCACATTATTTCTGGAACTATAGCAAAATAACCCACATTATTTTTGGAAAAACAGCAAAATAATCGCACTATTTCTGAAACTTAAGCAAAATAACCCACATTATTTCTAAAACTAACCAAAATAATTCATACTATTTCTCAAACTACAGCAAAATAACTCACACTACTCATGACTGGTCATTAAAATGCGTCTAGGGTCGAATTCCATCTTCCTTGTAAAAATCAGGCCCAATTATCTCAAAAGTGGTCCATCCACTCCTCAAGAAATTTTTCTAGGTGATAAGTACATTGACTGAGCTTGAGTTCCCCTCTAGTTAAATGATGCCACATATCCATACAGGAGCTAGTAGGTAGAAATACTGTTAAAATATTTAGTTTGGGTGGTTATTGTTACTTTATTAGCCAGGATGGTAAATGATATAAGTTAAAGAAATATAGGTGTCATTTGTGCAATTTTTTAAAAAATCTAATTAATTAAGACTCTACACATAGAGGATTTAAAATGGCCCTTGGCCTAACAGTAATTTGAAAGTAAGAAATCAACAAGGATATGAGTTCATACCTCTATGTTTCAATTTTGCTTTGAGAATTTTCTGAGTTTCTTCTGCAAATGGTAATTTTGCTTTGAGAAATTCCTAATTTGTTGTGCCTAAGTATGGTTTGAAAATGGGAATCCAAGTTCAAATGGAATTTAATTTGAACTTTTATGTTTTATGAAATGGGATTTATGTTTGTGGAATTGTACAATTGCAAGTGGTCTGGTATCCTAATTGGTAAGGTATTGAATTTCCACGCATACGTTCGAAAATTTCATTTTTCTAAATTATTATAGTAACTCACACTCTTTCTTTAATAATCACTAGCATATGGGCACACACAAAGTGTGTGAGAATTTTTTTTATAATTTTGTTTTTGAAATAGGAGAGAGGAAGAGAGTGATAGAGAATGTGGGAGTGGGAGGTTATTTTTCTTTTTTTAATTTTAAATAGAGATATGTTACGATTACATGTTGATAAGGCTTTGAAAAAAAAAAAAGCAAAATTTGGTTGTGTGAAATTACATTTCTACCCCATATTTCTTATCCATGTTCTGTTTTAATTAGATGGTTAAATTAATAATTTCATAGGGTTTTGGTTAACAATGAGTGTTTTATTAATTAGTAGAGATAATTTAAAAAATTAAAAAATAAGAAATTAAAAAATAAAAAATTGCACGACTTGCATGCTTTGTGCCTTAATGGTGCTGATGAAAACGGTTGTATGACTTGAAAGCTTTGCCTTAATGGCAATTAACGAAATTGTACTACTGTCTTCCAAAATAAATTTAAAAAAAAAAAACAGAAATTGTACTACTTTGAAGTTAGCGTTTGATGAAAGCAGTTGGTGCTCTACCTTACTGGCAGTGAGATTTATATGGTACATCTTAATATTTGTGAATTGCCTAAGGGATTGGTTTAGGCTCTATTAGGGGTAATTCTGAAAAAAAACAATTTTATTGTGGATTGGACTTCACTTCAGGCCATGTTTTTAATGTTTGTAGGGTTATTTTATGAATAGTTTTGTTTTTATGATTAAATCTCAAGCCATTTTGATTAAAGAAAACTTTATGGTGGTTTTTTGTTAAGAAAAAGTTGGCCTAAACCTTTTTGTATTGAAGCTTCCTATTAATTAACTAGGATAGTTGATATTCAAACATATAACAAAAAAGATAAGATACCTAAATTTCTAATTCACTGTGCATGCTTTGTTTCAAAACGCAATATAATTTAAACTGTAAGATGAATGATGAACATGTACTTGAATCAACATATAAAAACGAGCCTAAAGATGAAATGATGTTGATTCATCAGGCTTAGATGATAAAACAAACTCTAGTCGAAGAATCTAAATGAAAAATGATGTGATATCCAAGTGGTAACTGCAATAATGTTTATATATCTGTTTGGACATGATTTTAACCATCAGCCCAAGTGATTAAGGCCGTTGAGTAAGCATTGTTCTTAATCGTCGGATAAGGAAGTTAAGGTATTTTGTTATTGTTAAGAGATAATCTTATGGTTTTTAATCATAATAATTATCTTTATCTTGGTTTTCTTGTACAAAATAAGTGGGATTCTCATTATCTTTAATGGGAAGCATTAGCAACAGAGTTCAGATTAACTTGGGTCTGCTGGCTATAGACGTGTTGATTGATAGAAGATCAGCACAAGGGATTTGATATCATTTAAAGAAGAGGTATTCACCGAATTACCCCCTGAACTTGTAAGTAGTTGCCAATTTCCCCCCTGAACTTTAATTTTAGCCAATTACCCCCCTGAACTTGTGTAATTCACCAATTTACCCCCTACCGTTATATCTTAAAATTTTCCATCCAATTTTCTATCCAATTTGGTCACATGCTTGGCACATGCTAATGGTGTGAGGGTAAAAAGGTAATCATATACCACAACAAACCTAATCGATGTCGGGTATATGGGGAAGCAGGGGAACGCAAGCCGCATCCTAGGGTTACAATTTGAGAAAAGATAATCAAGAAGCAGGGGAATGATGAGTATGGTGGTCAGAGATGGTGGACATCCTCCAAGATACAGTAAGTCTTCAATTTTTCCTTCTCAATTTCCTCCAAGATACAAACCAAGCAAATAATTATCAAATTATTCTCTCTGTCTATCCCTCACGTAAGCTTTCGGTGAGAGAAGCGTCAGCTGATTCTTCCATATCCAAATCTTCCACCTTCATCCCATTAGGCAATTTCCAATCAAACCAGTAGAGAAGATTTGCAAGTCCAAACTGTAGTGTCGTTGTCGCCATGTATATCCCTGGACACATTCTTCGACCAGCTCCAAATGGCAAATATTCATAATGTTGTCCTTTAAAATCAACCGAGCTTCCATCAAACCTTTCTGGGAAAAACTCTTCTGGGTCGTTCCAAATCTTAGGATCTCGTGCGATTGCCCCTTCATTCACAAGGATGAGTGTTTTGGGGTCCACATCATAGCCTTGGATTTTGAAGTGATACATGGCTTCTCTCGGAAGAATCATCGGAGCTGGAGGATGCAGTCTTAGTGTTTCTTTGATTGTCATCCTTAGGTATTCAAGCTGCTCCGTATCACTTTCACTGACTAATCCTTTGTTTAATGCATTTGTTGTAGGTAATCATGACCTATTCACACTTGAAATACACCATGGTGGTCACTTTAAAGATGGGCAGTATGTGGGTGGTATTGTACAGTGGGTTGACAATTATACTAAAGATTATATGTCCATGCTTGATCTGTATGAGGTTGCTATAGTGCTTGGGTATAATAAAGAGACTGTGGGTTTTTACTATTGGCACCAAATAAAGGGTTTTTTGCAAATTGAATGCGATGCAGATGTGTTTCAGTGGGTTTCACTCATATCTCCTCAACATGTGTTGCATTTGTTATACTTGGTTGACTTAAGGAAAATCACAAACAATCTTGCGAGTGATCCGTGTGCGGCTACATTTGTTGATATGGATGTTCAGTTTGAGGGGTTTAATGCGGATGATGAATATGAAGAAAATAAGAGTGTGGAGGTTGTTAGAGACACTGTAGAAGGAATAGATGAAGAGGTTACAGATTCAGAAAAAGAGGAAGATGACGATGAGGTTACTCTTAAGTTCAAGGATTCTGACTATGAACAATCCGAGGAAGATGCTGATAAAGGTGCAAAAAATGTACAGGCAAATGACATCTTGTTTGATCAGATTGTAGTGAGTGATTCTATTGAAGAAACACACAGAGAACTTGGTGAGATCTCCACTGAAGAATACAATTCAGAAGATTTAGATAGTGTTAGGTCTGAGTCTGAAGAGCATGAAGCCAATGTGAGGGTTAGAAGAAGACTCAAAACACCTAAGCTACCTCAATATAGGAGAGAGTCAGATAAAATCAATCCCACTCTTCATCTAGGGTTGGAATTTCCAAACATGAAACAATGCAGGGAGGCAGTAAGGGCATATGGCGTGTCTGTTTGTCGACCGCTAGATTGGGCAGTGAATGATTCCAACAGATTACGGATCAAGTGTCTAGGAAAAGCTGCAGTACCTTGTCAATGGAAATTGTATACCTCTTTTGTGGGGAAGGGACCAACAGTTAGAATTAAAACCTATAATCCTGAACACATTTGTGTAAGAGATGAGCATTCTAAATTTGCCACCTCCTCTTGGTTAGCTGATCGGTTCGATGAGGAGCTTAGATCGAAACCCGATATGAGTGTGACTGGTTTCATGGAACTTGTGAGAAAGCATTATGGTATTGACATAACAAAAAACCAAGTTTACAAAGCAAAGAGAATTGCCAAAAAAGTGACAGAAGGTAGTATAGATAAGCAATATGCCAAGCTTTGGGATTACTTGGAAGAGTTGAAAGTGAGAAATCCTGGGAGTACTATCAAAGTAAAAACAGATTTCCAAGGTGAAAACCCTATTTTTAAAAGGTTGTACATATGCTTTGCTGCATTGAAGAAAGGCTTTCAACAAGGGTGTAGGTCTATAGTGGGTTTTGATGGGTGTCATATTAAGGGACCCCATCCTGGTCAAATCTTAAGTGTTGTTGGTGTTGATGCCAATAACTGCATGTTTCCAATAGCATTTGCTGTTGTGGAGGTGGAAAATAGGGAGACTTGGACTTGGTTTTTGGAGATCTTTTTTCGAAGATGTGGGAATTGAGAATGGAAATGCTTGGACATTCATCACTGACAAACAAAAAGGACTAGGCGATGCTATTCGGAGTCTGATGCCAACTGCAGAACACAGACATTGTGTTAGACATTTGCATAATAATTTTAGAAGTGCAGGTCACACTGGACTTGCCTTAAAACAGAGATTGTGGGCAGCAGAAAGAGCAACTACTGTACCTGCTTTTGAAGCTGAAATTGAGGTGATGAATAATCAATTTGATAAGGCAGTGGAATGGCTAGCTGATAAGCCACCTTGCCATTGGAGCAGATCTTATTTCAGAACATCGGTAAAGTGTGATTTGTTATTGAATAACATGTGTGAGTCATTTAATTCTGCAATTTTAGATGCAAGAGATAAACCGATTATTACAATGTTACAAAGGATTCAAAAATATTTGATGTTGAGAATGGCTAGGCTAAGAGAGGCTAAGTGGACGCAACAAGTTGGACCTAGAATTTTAAAGATTGTTGAAAAAAATCAAATGGATAGTTTCAGTTGTTTTGCCAATTATTCAGGGAATGGTCAATATCAAGTGCATACTTTGGTTGGTAGTATGTTTGCAGTAGATTTGGAAAGGCACACTTGCTCTTGTAGGAAGTGGCAGCTATGTGGCATTCCTTGTCCTCATGCTATATCTGCAATTGCTAGGAAGAAGGCTAGTCCACAATTGTTTGTTCACTCACTTTACAAAAGGCCAGCTTATGATAGGTGTTATGAAGGGTATATTGCTCCTATGCCTGAAAAAGAACAGTGGAAGAAAACCTACCTTAGGCCTATTAAACCTCCTTTTTACCACAAACAACCTGGAAGACCTAAAGGCAAAAGAACAAAAGCACCAGATGAGATAAAGAAGGGGGCAACAAAGCTAAGGAAGTATGATGTTGTAATGCATTGCCAAACTTGTGGAGAGGAAGGACACAACAAAAACAAGTTGTCCACAAGGGCTACTACAATCACAACAAGGTTTTGGACTCACAAAAGAGGTAATTTGATCAACAAGGATTGTATTTATTTTGAGTCTTGTTATATCACTTATCTAGTCGCTAAGTGAACATAAATAATGTAGAGTCATGGGCGAACAGTCGGTACAAGCATATCTAAAGGGTCTAGCTCAAATGCAAAAGGACCTAAAACGCCAAAAGGAAATAACACAATAAGTGGTCTTAACTCAAAAGCAAAAGGATTGGCCACAGTTGCAAAGGTAATTGTAAATTGGACTTGTATCAAATACTTATATTGTGTTTGACTCTACTATATATGCAATTGTATGAAATTACTAATTGGGTATAAATGGTTTTGATGTAGGAAATTGGTGCACATCACCACTCATGGGCTGCTCCATCTCAAACTAGGCCACAAGGAAATTCTAAACTACATGTAATAACAAGAATCTGTCTTTTTTAATTTAAAAAAAAAATTGTTATAGATTAATTTTTGTTGTTTTGGGTTTGCTAACATTTTTGTTGCTTCCGTGTTGAATTGAAATAGGTGAACCGAGGTGGTCGTGTGAATCAAGTCACAAGGAAGGCTAATGAAATGGCATCACAACCCCAACATGTTGCCAAAAAAGCAAGACCATGGAGAGTGTAACTATGATGTGTTGGAGGGCCTTTCGTACTGTTAATGAAAATCTTTGGTGTTGAGGTTAAGTTGTTCTTTTAATGGGATTATGCTGCAGAACTATAAAATTGATAGGTTTTATTGGTTTTGGCACTAGGTGCAAGTCTGTTGCATATTTTTTGTGGATGTTGTTAACTTTATTGTAGTAAGAATCGTTAATTTCATTTTGGTAAATTGGGCGCTGAGCCAATATTTTGCAGTTGCTAATTAGACTTTTATGGTTAATTTAGATAAAATTGTTCGAAGTGAACTAGCGGAAGAGAAGAAGAAAAATATAATGTCCACATTATGAATAAAATTACTTTTTTACCCTAAAAAAATTGGCACGTGCTGTGCATGTGACTGAGTTGGATGGAAAATTGGATGGAAAATTCTCAAATCTAACATCAGGGGGTAAATTGGCCAATTTTACAAGTTCAGGGGGGTAATTGGCTAAAATTAAAGTATAGGGGGGAAATTGGTAGTTCCTTACAAGTTCAGGGGGGAAAACGACAAATACCCCTTTAAAGAAAATAATAGTCGTGGATAATGATGGGATTTGATATCATTTAAAGAAAATAATAGTCATGGATAATGATGGCATAGGAAACCTAGGTAGACTAGGCTTTTTGTTTTGCTTGGTGATGGATGTGACAGATGGGTTTGAAATGATAAGGGTGCTTTGAATTTTGAAAGTCTCTTTGTGAAAGTCTGGAAGCAACGTAAGGAGGCTGGCGAGATTTTTGGCAGATTATATTAAAGATAATATCAATTGTTTTGATATTGTTTTTTGGAATATATCCGGGAAAAGGCTTTATTGGATTGGTGATCAAGGAGACTTGGCCGTAAATACAAAGATGCAGATAACAGAAAAGCTATCTCCAATTCAACACACAAATTGCTTTGCGCAAACGTCTCAAACATCTTGAGATTTTTTTTATTTTCTTTTTCATCCAACACACCTTCACTTTGGATAAACAGCACTGTGAAGGTGCAACCGGTGACATCTTCAGTTTGGATAAACAACACTGTTGCCTTAGAATCAGCAGTTCCTGGAGCACCTTCAGTTTGGATAAACAGCACTGCGTCGAGACCGACTGGTTATCTATCCAAGTCTCGGTCAAGAAGGATTTTCGAATCCTCATTGGCAAAAGTCATCTCATTAGCCATCTCGGCAAAATGAGGTGTTACAGGTTACTACATTCGGCACATTGAAAGCCAAATTTGATATTGAACTTCGGCCTTATCTTCAGGCTCTATAATCTAAAGGCCGAGGCGTGTTCCTTCTTCAGTCGCAGTCGCAAGATCAAGAAGTCAGCAACGCACTCAATGCAACATCAACAAATTTTACTCCTCGACCGACGAGTAGGCACGCCCCACATTAACCGATGGATGTAGTTAGCTCATTAGTTACTCGATATGTGCATCACGTAGGCTTGGTAGTTTTTAGGGTCAACAATATCTCAACAGATCTTTTTTATAGGTTAAATAACTTCCTGAGTATCCTCCTTTGGACTTTCTTAACTAGGGAAATTGTGCAGCTAGTGTTGCTTGGATGATTAGTCCTCAAATGTCTACTTTTTTGCTTAACTACATAAAAGGAAAGCATGTAAAAATATAGCTTTCTTAATTAGGGAAATTGTGAAGCTATAGTTGCTTGGATGATTAGTTATTAACTTGTTACAAGTAATTTGTTACATAATGCACACCGTTACATGTGCTGCCAAAGATGTGATTCTTTTAAAGCAAAACTATAGCTTTTTATCGATGATCGAGCAATACAATACAAAACAGCCCAGATGATATCCGGTAGCTGATCAAACAAGAAGAAAACAAAAACTGAAATAAACTGACAACTTGGTCAACTGATGTGCCACGACCTTATTGCGTCAGATGTCGTATTGTAGACACTACCAGATATATATGCTTGTAGCAAGGAAGCACACACATGCTTCAATCATGGGCAGAAGACAACATTGTAGTTAGTTCCACCAGGACATGTAAATGTACGGGCTTGGTCATCCTTAGGATAACTATAAGCATCCAGGCACCGACTTTTAAAAAACTTAGAGTAGTTTGTGGGGCCATAATTTCCAGAATTGCAACAATATTGATCAGTCTTGAACACAGTGCAAGGATTGTTGCACCCACCTGGAGCCCTCAGTTGGTTAGGGCACTGCCCATTAATATCAGCCGTGCACTTAATCCTCCTAGTGCACCCACCAGACGTGGGACTAAAGTCCATAGGTACATTAAACCCATCAACAAGAGAGATGTCAAAGAAATCCAAGTTGTTAAATTGATTAAGGGCATATTCAGATAGGGTGTTTGGTGGTTGACCATAGCCTTGGCATTGAAAGACACCCCACGATCACCTGTTTGGCATTTGCCACATCCTGCTCTATCGAAGTTGCATCCTGTCCGGCCCCAAATGCGAGCCCCTGTGGTACCGGCACTCACATTTAAGGCCCAGGATTGGCCTTTTCTGAGTTGGCGGCCACCGCTTGGCACAACAGCTGCCTATACAGTGTAGGCACAGTTGTTTTGGATGTCAAATCAAGTTGCATTGGTTGATGCAAAGAAGAGAATGACACATAGGATGGAGAAAACTAAGAGGCTTTTAAGGAAACTCATTGTGGGAGATAAGCGATACCAAAATTTGTAGATTGGTTTTTGTATGGTTGTGTTTTGAATTCTAAGGTGGCTCATGAAGTCATATAGAGTGCATTAGTAGTACTTATGTTCGTCATCAAATGACGTCAGTTTATTAGCTCAACATTTCCGCCCAGGCCCACTGCTTCAAGTTTCCACAAGAAAAAAGTGTGAGACTTTTCCAATAAATGATAAATATCTCCAATTTTTCCGCCCAGGTCCACTGCTTCAAGTTTCCACAAGAAAAAAGTGTGAGACTTTTCCAATAAATGATAAATATCTCCAATTTTCTCTTTCTATACTATATCTTTTCAGTACTACTTTTTATTGAATAAATCAAAGAAGAAGTTACGTATAAAAATTTAAAAATATGTCTACCAAAAAAAAGGTCAATTTTTGCTCACTATTTCACAAGTGGTGGTAATCGTTTTCATCATACTTATTATTATTGGATGAGTTTTAATATTTAGGCTTATATCTATTTATTACATAAATTTTGAAATTTATATTCATATAATGGTAGAATTGTGACCAACACCATCACTTGAGGGCAGTGCGAAAAATATTTCTTTTGTTTTGGTAAACTAAATCAGTGAAACACGAGTACTTAATTGTGCAATAGTTGCTTAGATGAAAATGCTACTACAGTAATGAGGAATGACTAGAAACAGATTTTTCCAAAATCAAAGTGTAAAATGTAGACAAACCTACCCAGTTTGTAAACAGTTGGAATACATACGCCTATTCTTTACGTATTACGGAGAATTTAATTAAATTATTAATTATAGGGTTCTAAGTTCAAATTATTAGTTTGAATTACAATTTTTTTATATGAAGGTGTTTGGGAGTCAGCTTTTCCTAGTTGTTGAAGATGGAAATGATTAGAATTGGTGGTTTCTTAACTTTCAGCCATCGCCGAGAATCCTGTTACCCTCTTCTTAATTAGTTCTAGAGTTGGAGTGATGGGGTTTAGTTATACATTATTACGCATACAACATTGAGTGGTACGGATCTCCAATTGACGAGCTCAGGCCATAAGGGGCTGGAGTGGATCTCCTTTCACCAAGGCAGACAAGATTGATGATGGTTACTACCATCGGGAAAAGGATGCTCGCCAGATCCTTTTCCTAGGGATCCTGTAATTGTATTCATTTATCATACATCATACGATCAGAAATCATTTAAAATTTAAAATTTAAAATTCAACTGTAAATAATACCTAACGAAAACTAACCACATGATATACGGATACAATTACTAGATCATAAAGATCCCTAAGAAAAAGATCTGATGAGAATCTTTTTCCCTACGACCGTACCACGATGGATAGGCAGATAAAAGTCTCAACGAGCAGAAATTAACTCTAAGCATCAGACTAGCCACACAATATTATTTCACTTCACGCGGATACAGATTTGATCTACTCTACCGTTATTGCTAGGCCTTATAATACTACCAAGTCAAAGCCTAATTTGGTCCAAAGTGTTATATCAATGCCATAGGAAAAAGTTTGTCGGTAGAAATTTGGCATATAGCCTAATTAAATGGTAGAATTCCATGCTAGATGCTTTGGCATATAGCCTATTCAAATGGTATAATTCTATGGTAGAAGAAGATGATTGGTAGTGTTTTTGATTTTTAGCAAAGATTAAGGTTTGTGTGGGTGGAGATATTTCCTTTTTTTGTTTTTTCACATAATTCAAAATTAAAATGGAAGAGGAAGATAGGGTTTGTGTGGGTGTACAGTGTACACATACCCCTCTTTAGTTCTTGCCAAAATTACGGTTTGAGTAGGTGTAGATAATTTTAATTAGGGAAATTTTTTGAAATGTCATATGAATTTGTACAAATTTTTTAATTTGTCATATAAATTAAAATTTTAAGTAATTTGTCATATCAACATTTTGAAATTATTAATTTGTCATCTCTCTCTAACTCTGTTAAGTTTTCCATCTAATATAAGTCATGTGCCTCACACATGACTTGTGTTTAGGGTTATTTCGGTCATTTTAAAATCTTACTTCCATTTTATTAAGTTTCTTCTGGATATTCCAAATATGTAATGATACACAAGTGAAAGTTTGCATTTTAGCATGTCACGAAGACATAATTTCATACGAGCTCTTTAAATGAGAAATAAGTTGATGTTTTGTGTCATAAATTAAGTTGTAGATGCATATACGCTAAAGAAAAGTAAAAAATTTAAGTGCTTGTACTAAAGAAAAGAAACAAACTTGTGAAAATATGTTAAAATGACCCAAATAACCCCAAACACAAGTCATGTGAGAGGCACAACTACTCCCCTTTATTTCTCCTCCGTCTTCTTCATGTTCTGGTGGCAGATTTGCTATTATTAATGGTGAAAATTTGAAATTTTGGATTGGTGGTGGGCCTAACTACTCCTAACCAACTTTCAGCAAATTGCCTCGGTTTTTTCTTATATGGGAGACAAATATTTGTTTGTTTTTCATTTCAATGCTTCAATTCTTGGCTATGATTTTTTATGTATTGGACATGGACATGTGAAGAGGAGAAGTTTGTCTACACAGTATGAATACATCATCACGCTTATGTTTGCGACAAAATGGTAAATATATGTGTATATTTTTATAAACAGTGTCGTTAAATTTCATAAACAATGTTGTAAGTTTTCATAAACAGTATAGTAAGTTCATAAACAGTGTCTTAAGTTTTATAAATAGTGGAGAAAGTTTCATAAACAGTTTGTGTGAGGATTTGCATGGGTCCGCACGTCAGATTTATTTTTTATTTTTTTTTAATATTATAATTATGTCATTTTCATTAAAATTTAAGTTCTTTTGTCCTTTTTATTAAAATTTAAGGGTTTTTCATTAAAATTTAAGTCTTTTTAATTAAATAAAGTTATAGCATGGTTTTTTTGTGACATCCCACATCACTCAGGGAAGTGGATCATGTAAGCCTTATATGTATATTCTCATTTCTACCTAGCATGAGGACTTTTGGGAGCTCACTGGCTTTGGGTTCCATCAGAACTCCGAAGTTAAGCGGGTTCGCGCGAGAGCAATCCCATTATGGGTGACCCACTGGAAAGTTCTCGTGTGAGTACCCAAAAACAAAACCGTGAGAACGTGGTCAGGGCCCAAAGGAAACAATATCGTGTTATAGTAGAGTCGAGTCCGGGATGTGGTGGGGCCCCAAGCCGGAATGTGACAATTTTTATTAAAATAAACTTAGTTCAAGCCCTTTTCATGAATGTTCCCTAATATCTAACCCTAGAGAATCTTCTAAAGATATCCCAAATATACTAGGATTTACACAATCACAATCCTAATCTAATAGGACTGCAACATTATTGTATTATTATTCTATATAAATTTCAAAAAAAAAAAATTAATTTTGAGTTATTTTTATAGTATACTATAGGCAAAGAGTGAGATTAAAAAATTATAAAACATCAAAAATAAAAATATCAAGTAATTTAAAAATACTAGACACGTTAAAAAGAATATAAGAATAAATTTACAAGTGCAAAAACTATGAAAAACAAATGCAAATGCTCATAACTGCATCCTCTACGCTTTGAGGATGAGTACATCGTCGTTTGAATTTTTAAAGCCATACAAACCCTCATGAATAGTATTTTTAAGGGAGTTCAAAATAAACCAATATCATTTTCCTTTGTGATTAATGAAAATTGAAGGGTTTTATTGTCAAAAACATGCAAGGTTTCCTCAACCTTGAAACCCAACACCTTTGATTTTGCATATCTTTAAACATTTGGTATTTTGTAGTAATGTACTAATGTTTTTTCATTAGACTCTTATTTTGGGGTATGTAATACTTAAAAGACAAACGTTGTTTTTATGTTTTAAAGTAATATTTATGTGACAAATTATTATGTTTTCAAATTTTTGGGGGTCAAATTATGTTTTTCATTTTTATTATTTATTGATTTCCTTAACGGATAACGGGTCGGGTCATATTACCTGATAATATTAACGGGTCAATTTTGAGTCGGGTCAAATTATTCGTTTACTTTAACTGGTGTTACACGACACGACCCATTAAGATATTGGGTATGTCACGAAAACGACACGAACATTAAAAACATGACACGAATGCCAGGTCTAAGTTTTCCTTACAATTAGAGTCAAGGTCGATTGAGGTCTTATCAGGACTTAGAACTCGCAAACCACTATATTACGGCTTGAACTTGTCGATTCTAGCAACAGCTAATTAAAAGAACACACTTGCAATGCAGTATTAATTAGGGAAAACTAATGATAAGGGCTTGAAAACTTTGAATGTTAACCAAAAACTATGTAATAACTTTATTTAATGGTTAGGACAAAGCCCAATATTGAATCAGTCCAATTAAAATGGCCCAAACACTGAATTTCCAATTTTACCTTTAAATCCTTCAACACTTGGCACGCCCAACCCCATTTAACATTTCTCTTTGCTTTTAGATCTCTCTGCTATTCTCTGCCTCCATAACCTTAAATCCTTTTATACTCGGCGTACCCACACTCATACACACGCATGCAGAGTTAAAGAGATGGTATGCTTTTGAAATTTTTTCTTGTAAATTTCAATTCTTTCTGGAAATTTGACTTATGCTTTTTCTTTTGGGTCACTTGGGTTGAGTGGCATGAGCAATTTTGTACCTTTAATTGCTTCTTTCCCTGATCTGGGGGCTTTGTTTATGATTCATACGTTTGAAGAGCTTTAAGAGGAAGTGAGTGAGTGACTGAGTGAGGAGAGAGATAGCTTTGGTATTGGAGAAGGAAGATTACTACTGCTACTAGTTGATGATTTTGCTTCATTTGGTGATGAGAAAATGATGGGTTTTGTGGTGGTGGTGGTGGAGGAGAAGAAGGAAGGTGGGGCTTCTCAGTTTTGACTTTTGACCATAGAAAAAAGAGATGAAATGAAGTAGGAAAATTGGGGGAGGAGGAAGGAAAAAGAGATCCCCTTTGGATCTTTATCAATTAATTCCAAATTAGAAAAGGGCTTAACAAGCATGACAGTAACAAAATAATTCACACTATTTCTGAATTGAACCAAAATAATTTACATTATTTCTGAAGTGAAAAATAAACACTATTTATGAATTTACAGCAAAAATTACACATTATTTGTGAAAATGAATCAAAATCAACACATTATTTCTAGAACTACAGAGAATAACTCACATTATTTATGGAACTACAAGAAAATAACCATAGACTATTTCTGAAGCTAGAGCAAAATAACTCACACTATTTTTGAAACTTAACCAAAACAATCCACATTATTTCTAGAACTACAACAAAATAACCCACACTATTTCTGAAACTATAACAAAATAACCACACTATTTCTGAAACTTAACCAAAATAATCCACACTACTTCTGGAACTACAGCAAAATAACAACACTATTTCTGAAACTTAACCAAAATAATCCACATTATTTCTGGAACTTAACCAAAATAACTCAGACTATGTCTGGAACTACGGCAAAATAACCACACTATTTTTTTAACTTAACCAAAATAATCCACATTATTTCTGGAACTACAGCAAAATAACACACACTATTTTTGGAAAAACAACAAAATAACCGTCCTATTTCTGAAACTTAAGCAAAATCACCCACATTATTTCTAAAACTAAACCAAAATAATTCATATTATTTCTGAAACTATAGCAAAATAACTTACACTACTTATGACTGGTCACTAAAATGCTTCGGGGGTCAGATTCCATCTTCCTTGTAAAATCGGGCCCAATTATCTCGAAAGTGGTCCATCCACTGCTGAAGAAATTTTTCTAGGTGACGGGTACATTTACTGAGCTTGAGTTCCCCTCTAGTTAAATGATGCCACATATCTATACAGGAGCTAGTAGGTAGAAATATTGTTAAAATATTTAGTTTGGGTGGTTATTGTTACTTTATTAGCAGGATGGTAAATGACATAAGTTAAAGAAATATGGGTGTCATTTGTGCAATTTTTTTTTTCAAATCTAATTAATTAAGACCCTACGCATAGAGGATTTAAAATGGCCCTTGGCCTAACAGTAATTTGAAAGTAAGAAATCAACAAGGATACGAGATTCATACCTCTATGTTTCAGTTTTACTTTGAGAATTTTCTGAGTTTCTTTTGCAAATGGCAGTTTGTCTTTGAGAAATTCCTAATTTGTTGTGCCAATGTACGGTTTGAAAATGGGAATCCAAGTTCAAATGGAATTTAATTTGAACTTTTAACTTTTGTGAAATGGGATTTGTGATTGTGGAATTGTACGATTGCAAGTGGTCTAATATCCTAATTGATAAGGTGTTGAATTTCCACGCATAGGTTCGAAAATTTCATTTTTCTCAATTATTATAGTAACTCACACCCTTTCTTTAATAATCATAATTTAAAAATACATAAATAAATAAATTGTACGACTTGCATGCTCTATGCCTTAATGGTGGTGATGCAAACGGTTGTATGACTTGAATGCTTTGCCTTAATGGCAGGTAAAGAATTTGTACTAGTTCAAAGTTACCGTTTGATGAAAGCGGTTGGTGCTCCACCTTAATGGCGGTGAGATTTATACGGTACATCTTAATATTTGTGAATTGGCTAAGGGATTGGTTTAGGCTCTGTTAGGGGTAATTATGGAAAAAACAATTTTATTGCGGTTGGGCTTCACTTCGGCCCATGTTTTTAATGTTTGTAGGGCTATTTTATGAGTAGTTTTGTTTTATGATTAAATATCAAGTCCTTTTGATTAAATAAAACTTTATGATGGTTTTTGGTTAAAAAAAAGTTGGTTCAAACTTTTTTTATTAAAGCTCCCTATTAATTAACTAGGATAGTTGATATTCAAACATACAACAAAAAAAGGTAAGGTACCTAAATCACTGATTCACTATGCATGCTTTGTTTTAGAACGCATTATAATTTAAACTATAAGATGAACGATGAACATATACTTGAATCAACGTACAAGAGCCTAAAGATGCAATGATGTTGATTCATCAGGCTTAGAGATAAAACGAACTCTACTTGAAGAATCTAAATGAAAAATGATGTGATATCCAAGTGGTAAATGCGATAATGTTTATATATATCTCAACAGATCTTTTTTGTAGGTTAAATGACTTGCTGAGTATCCTCCTTTGGACTTTCTTAACTAGGGAAATTGTGTAGCTAGTGTTGCTTGGATGATTAGTCCTTAAACGTCTACTTTTCGGCTTAACTACATAAAAGGAAAGTACGTAAAAATATAGCTTTCTTAATTAGGGAAATTGTGAAGCTATAGTTGCTTGGATGATTAGTTATTAACTTGTTACAAGTACTTTGTTACATAATGCACACCATTACATGTGCTGCCAAAGACGTGATTTTTTCAAAGCAAAACTAAAGCTTTTTATCGATGATCAAGCAATACAATACAAAACAGCCCAGATGATATCCAGTAGCTGACCAAACAACAAGAAAATAAGAACTGAAATGAACTGACAACTTGGTCAACTAATGTGCCACGACCTTAATGCATCGTATGTCTTATTGTAAACACTAGCAGATATATATGCCTTGTAGTAAGGAAGCACATACATGCTTCAATCATGGGCAGAAGACAACCTTGTAGTTAGTTCCACCAGGACATGTAAATGTACTAGTTTGGTCATCCTTAGGATAACTATAAGCATCCGGGCACCGACTCTTAAAAAACTTAGAGAAGTATGTGGGACCACAATTTCCAGAATTGCAACAATATTGATCAGTCTTGAACACAATGCAAGGGTTGTTGCACCCTCCTGGAGCCTTCAGTTGGCTAGGGCACTGCCCATTAATATTAGCCGTGCACCTAATCCCCCTAGTGCACCCACCAGACGTGGGACTAAAGTCCATAGGTACATTAAACCCATCAACAAGAGAGATGTCAAAGAAATCCAAGTTGTTAAATTGATTAAGGGCATATTCAGCTAGGGTGTTTGGTGGTTGACCATAGCCTTGGCATTGGAGGACACCCCCACAATCACCAGTTTGGCATTTGCCACGTCCTGCTCCATCGAAGTTGCATCCTGTCCGGCCCCAAATGCGAGCCCCTTTGGTACCGGCACTCACATCTAAGGCCTAGGATTGGCCTTTGCCAAGCTGGCGGCCACCGCCTGGCACAGCAGCTGCCCATATAGTGTTGGCACAGTTGTTTCGGATGTCAAATCGAGCTGCATTGGTTGATGCAAAGAAGAGAATAGCACATAGAACGAAGAAAACTGAGAGGCTTTTATGAAGGCTCATTGTGAGAGCTAAGCGATACCAAAATTTGTAGATTGGTTTTTTGTATGGTTGTGTTTTGAATTCTAAGGTGGCTCATGAAGTTATATAGAGTGCATTAGTAGTACTTATGTTCGTCATCAAATGATGTCAGTTTATTAGCTCAACATTTCCGCCTAGGCCCACTGCTCCAAGTTTCCACAAGAAAAAAGTGAGAGACTTTTCCAATAAATGATAAATATCTCCAATTTCCTCCATACATACTATATCTTTTCAATATTACTTTTTATTGAATAAATCAAAGAAGAAGTTATGTATAAAAATTTATAAAAATGTGTATAAAAAAAAAAAAGGGTGAATTTTTGCTCACTATTTCACAAGTGGTGGTAATCATTTCCATCATACTTATTGTTATTGGATGAGTTTTAATATTTAGACCTATATCTATTTATTACATAAATTTCGAAATTTATATTCATGTAATAGTAAAATTGTGACCATCACCATCACTTAAGGGTGGTGCGAAAAATAATTCTTTTGTTTTGGTAAACAAAATCAGTGAAACACGAGTACTTAAGTGTACAATAGTTGCTTAGATGAAAATGCTTCTACAGTAATGAGGAATGACTAGAAACAGATTTTTCCAAAATCAAAGCGTAAAATGTAGCCAAACTTACCCAGTTTGTAAACAGTTGGAATATATACGCCTATTCTTTACATATTACAGAGAATTTAATTAAATTATTAATTATAGAGTTGTAAGTTCAAAGTATTAGTTTGAATTACAATATTTTTATATGAAGGTGTTTGGGAATCAGGTTTTCCTAGTTGTTGAAGACGGTACTGATTAGAATTGGTAGTTTCTTAACTTTCAGCCATCGCTGAGAATCCAGTCACCCTCTTCTTAGTTAGTTCTAGACTTGGAGTAATGGGGTTTAGTTATACATATACAATATTGGGTGGTGCGGATCTCTCAATTGGCGAGCTCCGGCCACAAAGGTCTGGAGTGGATCTCCTTCCACCTAGGCAGACAACATTGGTGATGGTTACTACCACCGGGAAAAGGATCCTTGCCAAATCTTTTTTCTAAGGATCTAGTAATCGTGTTCATTTATCGTACATAGTACGGTCAGAAATCATTTAAAATTTAAAATTTAAAATTCAAATATAAATAGTACCTAACGAAAGTTGATCATACGATATACGAACACGATTACTAGATCCCTAAAATCCCTAGAAAAAGAATCTGACGAGAATCCTTTTCCCTACCACCGTACCACGATGGATAGCCACAGAAAAGTCTCAACGAGCAGAAATTAACTCTTAAGCATCAAACTAGCCACACCATATTATTTCACTTCACGTGGATACAGATTTGATCTACTCCACCATTATTGCTAGGCCTTATATTACTACCAAGTCAAAGCCTAATTTGGTCCAAAGTGATCTATCAATGCCGTAGGAAAAAGTCTGTCGGTAGAACTTTGGCATATAGCGTAATCAAATGGTATAAAATTCTGTGGCAGATGCTTTGGCATATAACCTAATTAAATGGTATAATTCTATGGTAGAAGAAGATGATTGGTAATGTTTTTGGTTTTTAGCAAAGATTAACGTTTGTGTGGGTGTAGATATTTCCTTTTTTGTTTTTTCACATAATTCAAAATTAAAATGGAAGAGGAAGATAGGGTTTGTGTGGGTGTAGACATACCCCTCTTTGGTTCTTACCAAAATTACGGTTTGAGCAGGTGTAGAAAATTTTAATTAGGGAAATTTTTTCAAATGTCATATGAATTTGTACGAATTTTTTAATTTGTCCTATAAACTAAAATTTTAAGTAATTTGTCATACCAACATTTTGAAATCATTAATGACACACCCCAACCCAGAAAATCTACTTGGACCCTGAATCGAGCTGTGCTGGCCGACACCTGGAAGGTGACGAAGCCATAAAATGTGATAGTGTATAAAAAGTGAATGAATTTGATTCCAAAAGTGTCTAAATACCAGAGTGCGCTACGAGTGGGAGCGAACCCATTTCACGCGCGATGTCAGAGTATAAGTAAGGTACAGTAATGTGAGTAAGAATCATACCCTCAAAAATATCCATCAATACTAAGATTCGCCACAGATTCTTGTCGATACAAACTCAGCAGCTAAAACCTGGAGGGCACCAAACAGAAGGTGTGAGTAAGCAATAAAACCAAGCTTCCCAAAGTTACTACCTCTCTAAAAGTAATGCCCCTAAATGTAAAACCCGTATCGTTTTCCATAAGACAGTACAACATATATACATATATCCAAACCATACTCGGAAATGACCAAAACCACGGTTTGCCATCAAATCCACCATACATTAATAAGTAGGCCAAATGAACTAAATCAATACAAAGTGATATATCAGTCAGAGTCATCTAAAATGACATGTACAACTTAACCGTATCTCGTCAATCATGGCTAGTATATAAGTCGGAGTCACCTATAGTGACCTGTACGACTTATCCACATCTCGTCAATCCTGGCTACCATATAAGTCGGAGTCACCTATAGTGACCTGTACGACTTATCCATATCTCGTCAATCCTGGCTAGCATGTAAGTTAGAGTCACCTATAGTGACCTGTACGACTTATCCATATCTCGTCAATCCTGGCTAGCATGTAAGTCGGAGTCACCTATAGTGACATGTACGACTTATCTACATCTCGTCAATCCTGGCTAGCATATAAGTCGGAGTCACCTATAGTGATCTGTACGACTTATCCATATCTCGTCAATCCTGGCTAGCATGTAAGTCGGAGTCACCTATAGTGACATGTACAACTTATCTACATCTCGTCAATCCTGGCTAGCATATAAGTCGGAGTCACCTATAGTGATCTGTATGACTTATCCATATCTCGTCAATCCTGGCTAGCATGTAAGTCGGAGTCACCTATAGTGACCTGTACGACTTATCCATATCTCGTCAATCCTGGCTAGCATGTAGCTCAATAAGTATACCTGCTCACGAGTCGGAACCACCGAAAGTGGTCTGTACGACAGGACTGGGTGTAAATAAATACGCTCGAGTGCTACGATCACGTGAAGACTGGGCGAATAATCGCGGGTCACCTACGAGTCGGAACCACCTAAAGTGGTCTGTACAACAGGACTGTGCACCTACCTTGGATCCAAGGTGAGCGTAAGGTGCGGGAGGTGAACATCACGTGAAGAACTGTGCCCTGGCCACGGGCGGGAGCACTAACACCGGGGTGCAGGTTTATGAGCTTTCAATGCATCTCAATATAACATGTGCAACTCATGGCAACCAGTACGACAGTATCGAAGTTGCCTAACTCATAATTGTAGTCGTACTATAACGCAATCGATTCAACTAGTACCATAAACTCACCTGAACTTACCTGGGTGTCCTGAGTTCACCTTTACACTTGAAAGCATTCCCAATAATTATATGCAAGTAATATACATATGGATATATCATGATGCAATCTACTACTCAACCATGTCGTAGCATTTTCAATTATAAACAATATGGTATGAAGTGTACAATCAATAACGCCCTATTCCCAAACTACTTATTTTCAAGGATAATTATCCATGACAACCCAATTAACTCTAATTTAACTAACTAATTCACAAAACTAAAACTTGTCTTTACCAATTTCCTTCGCATTTCTTAATTTCCCAAGCAAGGCTTTTGTCTCAAATATTTTATGGCTGCATCTAACGTCTCGTTAGACTGCCTACGTACCCTAAACAGGGATCAAGCCATTCGTAGTTCACATAGTACTTCAAGCATTCACAATGATTATACGAAGGTAATGTACCTAATCAATTTAAAAGTGTCGATAGAACTCTCAATAATATGCACAATAAAAAGGAAAATATCCACTCACCTGGAGTCTACGCTATACTTCTCTAGCACGCGCATCGAGGCGTCCTGAATGATCGGTCCCTGTGGCCAATTATCAAATCACATCTCAGAACTCTTATCTGAAGAATATGCAATTCACATAAAACACAACCTCAACGACATTCTAAAATAGGTTGAGACCTATTGACCACAAGTCAACCGTCGATCAAAGATCGACGGTAGGGTTTACAACCCTGTATAACTTGACCCGGAAGATCCGCATATCAGATTTCCAATCCGTAACTCCCAACGATCCACAATATGTTTCTAGAATAACATATTAAAATTTCATTACGATCCAACGGTCAGATCTCCGCCAATTGCCTAAAACAAGTGACCGTGAACATTTATTTTACTAACTTACAAATCCAATTCAGGAAGATCCGTAAGTCGGATTCCGATCCGTAAATTCCTATGATCTTTAAATATTACGTATTATAATGTATCCAATTTTGGTGACGATCCAACGGTCGGATCATCGATTCACATTTTTATCAAGTAACGTATCGTAACGAATTTAGGTTCCAACTATCAACCTACGTCATTCAAATGACAAAACTGAATTCAAAACATTTGACATAGCCTAAAAATAGCATTGGCGGCCCACTAGCCACGCGCCGCCGCGGGTGGCGGTCGGCCGCCCCGACTTGCCGGAAAATCCAACTATTTCCAAAAATTCTCAAACTTCACAGAAATGAAGATCTCAGTGAGTGGAGCAACTTTCATACCTGCCACGAAGTCCAAAAATGGACGGAAGATGGTCAATTTTTCCCACGAAGCCGGCGGGTGCCAAAACTTCCCGACGTCGATTCGTCGTCCACGGTGGTCCAACGGGGTCAAGGTTGGTTGGGTTTTGCTCCTGGGATGATGGGCTACAAAGCCCAAGTGGTGGCATCGGCCATTGCTTTGCCGATTTGCCGGAAAATCGAAAAGGGTGGCCGGAGCACCATTGATTTTCGTCAACTTTCGTGGCCTCAAACCGCCTCATACCATGGTTAATCAAGGTGGTTCTTGGGTGGGTTTTGTAGAGGGGAATGAGAGCTTCAAGATGGTGATGGTGGCATCGAAAAAATCAACCGGAGTTGGCCGGAATCGGCCTCGGAAAATGGGCACCCGCGGTGGTGCGGGTGGACGAAACCCACTTCCTTCTTTTTTTTTTTTTTTTTTTTTTTTTTTTCTTTTCTTTCTTCCAATTCTGATTGGGCCTTTCCCCACAAGGGGGAATTTAATTTAAATAAACGTTAAACCTTGAATAACCAATTTCGAACGTCCGTAACTATACCGTTATAATCCGGACTCGCAAACAGCTTTCGTCGATACGTTCGTATCAATAAGTAGTACGAGGATATGCTAAAAGAATAAGTCCCACATCTCTCGAGTCGATGGTCAACGGAAGTCAAAGTCCTTGCCTCTAGGGCAATTTTGTAAATTCACGCTTTTAAAATAAAATAAAAACGTAAAATTTGGAACGGGTTGTCACAATTAATTTGTCATCTCTCTTTAACTCTGTTAAGTTTTCCATCTAATATAAGTCATGTGCCTCACACATGACTTTGTTTAGAGTTATTTCGGTCATTTTAAAACCTTACTTCCATTTTTTTTAAGTTTCTTCTAGATATTCCAAATATGTAATGATACACAAGTGAAAGTTTGCATTTTAGCATGTTACAAACACATAATTTCATACGAGCTCTTTAAATGAGAAATAAGTTGACGTTTTGTGCCATAAATTAAGTTGTAGATGCATATGCGCTAAAGAAAAGTAAAAAGTTTAAGTGCTTGTACAAAAGAAAAGAAACAAACTTGTGAAAATATGTTAAAATGACCTAAATAGCTCCGAACACAAGTCATGTGAGAGGCACAACTACTTCCCTTTATTTCTCCTCCATCTTCTTCATCTTCTGGTGGCAGATTTGCTATTATTAATGGTGAAAAATTGAAATTTTGGATTGGTGGTGGGCCTAACTACTCCTAACCAACTATTTGCAAATTGCCTCTGTTTTTTATTATATGGGAGACAAATTTTTGTTTGTTTTTCATTTCAGTGCTTCAATTCTTGGCTATGATTTTTTATGCATTGGACATGGACATGTGAAGAGGAGAAATTTGTCTACACAGTACGAATACATCATTACGCTTATGTTTGCGACAAAATCATAAATATATGTGTATATTTTTATAAACAGTGTCGTTAAATTTCATAACAATGTATAAAGTTTCATAAACAGTGTTGTAAGTTTTCATAAATAGTGGAAAAAGTTTCATAAATAGTGGAGAAAGTTTCATAAACAGTTTGAGGATTTGCATGGATCCGCGCGTTAGATTTATTTTTAAATTTTTTTAATATTATAATTATGTCATTTTCATTAAAATTTAAGTTCTTTTGTCCTTTTTATTAAAATTTAAGTCTTTTTAATTAAATAAAGTTATAGCATGGTTTTTTTGTGACATCCCACATCACCCAGGGGAGTGGATCCTGTAAGCCTTATATGTATATTCTCATTTTTACCTAGCACGAGGCCTTTTGGGAGCTCACTGGCTTGGGGTTCCATCGGAACTCCGAAGTTAAGCGGGTTCGAGCGAGAGCAATCCCATGATGGGTGACCCACTGGGAAGTTCTCGTGTGAGTTCCCAAAAACAAAACCGTGAAGGTGTGGTCGGGGCCCAAAGCGAGCAATATCGTGCAACAGTGGAGTCGAGCTCGGGATGTGACAATTTTTATTAAAATAAACTTAGTTCAAGCCCTTTTCATGAATGTTCCCAAATATCTAACCCTAGAGAATCTTCTAAAGATATCCCAAATATACTAGGATTTACACAATCACAATCTTAATCTAATAGGACTGCAACATTATTGTATTATTATTCTATATAAATTTCAAAAAAATTAATTTTGAGTTATTTTTATAGTATACTATAGGCAAAGAGTGAGATTAAAAAATTATAAAACATTAAAAATAAAAACATCAAGTAATTTAAAAATACTAGACACGTTAAAAAGAATATAATAATTAACTTACAAGTGCAAAAACTGTGAAAAAAAATGCAAACGCTCGTGATCGCATCCTCTACGCTTTGAGGATGGGTACATCGTCGTTTGAATTTTTAAAGCCATACAAACCCTCATGAATAGTATTTTTAAGGGAGTTCAAAATAAACCAATATCATTTGCCTTAGTGATTAATGAAAATTGAAGGGTTTTATTGTCAAAAACATGCAAGGTTTCCTCAACCTTGAAACCCAACACCTTTGATTTTGCATATCTTTAAACATTTGGTATTTTGTAGTAATGTACTAATGTTTTTTCATTAGACTCTTATTTTGGGGTATGTAATACTTAAAAGACAAATGTTGTTTTATGTTTTAAAGTAATATTTATGTGACAAATTATTATGTTTTCAAATTTTTGGGGGTCAAATTATGTTTTTCATTTTTATTATTTATTGATTTACTTAACGGATAACGGGTCGGGTCATCTTACCTGATAATATTAACGGGTCAATTTCGAGTCGGGTCAAATTATCCGTTTACTTTAATGGGTGTTACACGACACGACCCATTAAGATATTGGATATGTCAGGAAAACGACATGAACATTAAAAACATGACACGAATGCCAGGTCTAAGTTTTCCTTACAATTAGAGTCAAGGTCGATTGAGGTCTTATTAGGACTTAGAACTTGCAAACCACTATATTACAGCTTGAACTTGCCGATTCTAGCAACAGGTAATTAAAAGGACACACTTGCAATGCAATATTAATTAGGGAAAACTAATGATAAGGGCTTGAAAACTTTGAATGTTAACCAAAAACTATGTAATAACTTTATTTAATGGTTAGGACAAATCCCAATATTGAATCAGTCCAATTAAAATGGCCCAAACATTGAATTTCCAATTTTACATTTAAATCCTTCAACACTTAGCGCGCCCAACCCCATTTAACAATTCTCTTTGCTTTTAGATCTCTCTGCTATTCTCTGCCTCCATAACCTCAAATCCTTTTATACTCGGCGTGCCCACACTCATCCATACGCATGCAGAGTTAAAGAGATGGTATGCTTCTGAAATTTTTCCTCACTTGCTATCAATGGTACGCTTCTAAAATTTTTTCTTGTAAATTTCAATTCTTTCTTGGAATTTGACTTATGCTTTTTCTTTTGGGTCACTTGGGTTGAGTGGCATGAGTAATTTTGTACCCTTAATTGCTTCTTTCCCTGATCTGGGGGCTTTGTTTATGATTCATACTTTTGTAGAGCTTTAAGAGGAAGTGAGTGAGTGACTAAGTGAGGAGAGGGATAGCTTTGTTATTGGAGAAGGAAGATTATTACTGTTACTAGTTGATGATTTTGCTTGATTTGGTGATGAGAAAATGATGGGTTTTGTGGTGGTGGTGGTGGAGGAGAAGAAGGAAGGTGGGGCTTCTCAATTTTGACTTTTGACCATAGAAAAAAGAGATGAAATGAAGTAGGAAAATTAGGGGAGGAGGAAGGAAAAAGAGATCCCCTTTGGATCTTTATCAATTAATTCCAAATCAGAAAAAGGCTTAGCATGATAGTAACAAAATAATTCACACTATTTCTGAACTGAACCAAAATAATTTACATTATTTCTGAAGTGAAAAATAAACACTATTTATGAATCTACAGCAAAAATTACACATTATTTGTGAAAATGAATCAAACTCAATACATTATTTTTAGAACTACAGAGAATAACCCACACTATTTCTGAAATTGAACTAAAATATCACACACTATTTATGGAACTACAACAAAATAACCATAGACTATTTCTAAAGCTATAGCAAAATAACTCACACTATTTTTGAAACTTAACCAAAATAATCCACATTATTTCTGGAACTATAACAAAATAATCCACACTATTAATGAAACTATAACAAAATAACCACACTATTTCTGAAACTTAACCAAAATAATCCACACTAATTCTGGAACTACAGCAAAATAACAACACTATTTCTGAAACTTAACCAAAATAATCCACATTATTTCTGGAATTTTACCAAAATAACTCAGACTATGTCTAGAACTACGGCAAAATAACCACACTATTTTTTAAACTTAACCAAAATAATCTACATTATTTCTAGAATTACAACAAAATAACCCACACTATTTTTGGAAAAACAACAAAATAACCGCCCTATTTCTGAAACTTAAGCAAAATCACCCACATTATTTCTAAAACTAAACCAAAATAATTCATACTATTTCTGAAACTACATTAAAATAACTCACAATACTTATGATCGGTCACTAAAATGCTTCGGGGATCAAATTCCATCTTCCTTGTAAAATCGGGCCCAATTATCTCAAATTCCATCTTCCTTAATGGTGGTGATGAAAACGGCTGTATGACTTGAATGCTCTGCCTTAATGGCAGTTAAAGAATTTGTACTAGTTCAAAGTTACTGTTTGATGAAAGCAATTGGTGCTCCGCCTTAATGGCGGTGAGATTTATATGGTACATCTTAATATTTGTGAATTGGCTAAGGGATTGGTTTAGGCTCTGTTAGGGGTAATTGTAGAAAAAAACAATTTTATTGCGGGCTAGGCTTCACTTCGGCCCATGTTTTTAATGTTTGTATGGCTATTTTATGAATAGTTTTGTTTTTATGATTAAATATCAAGTCCTTTTGATTAAATAAAAGTTTATGATGGTTTTTGGTTAAAAAAAAGTTGGTCCAAACTTTTTTTATTAAAGCTCCCTATTAATTAACTAGGATAGTTGGCATTCAAACATACAACAAAAAAGGTAAAATACCTAAATCACTAATTCACTATGCATGCTTTATTTTAGAACGCAGTATAATTTAAACTGTAAGATGAACGATGAACATATACTTGAATCAACGTATAAGAGCCTAAAGATGAAATGATGTTGATTCATCAGGCTTAGAGATAAAACAAACTCTAGTTGAAGAATCTAAATGAAAACTGATGTGATATCCAAGTGGTAAATGCGATAATGTTTATATATATCTCAACATATCTTTTTTGTAGGTTAAATGACTTGCTGAGTATCTTCCTTTGGACTTTCTTAACTAGGGAAATTGTGTAGCTAGTGTTGCTCGGATGATTAGTCCTTAAACGTCTACTTTTCGGCTTAACTACATAAAAGGAAAGTACGTAAAAATATAGCTTTCTTAATTAGGGAAATTGTGAAGCTATAGTTGCTTGGATGATTAGTTATTAACTTGTTACAAGTACTTTGTTACATAATGCACACCATTACATGTGCTGCCAAAGTCGTAATTTTATTTAAAGCAAAACGATAGCTTTATATCAATGATTAAGCAATACAATATAAAACAGCCCGGATGATATCCGGTAGCTGGCCAACGGATGTGCCACGACATTATTGCATCACAAACCTATTGTTCGTATACTTTATTGTAAAAACTAGTAGCGAAGGAAACATATATATGCTTCAATCAAGGGCAGAAGACAACCTTGTAGTTGGTTCCAGTAGGACATGTAAATGTACTGGTTGGGTCATCCTTAGGGTAACTATAAGCATCTGGGCACCGACTCTTAAAAAACCTAGAGAAGTCTGTAGGGCCACAATTTCCAGAATTGCAACAATATTCATCAGTCTTGAACACGGTGCAAGGATTGTTGCACCCTCCTGGAGCCTTCAGTTGGTCAGGGCACTGCCCGTTAATATCAGCCGTGCACCTAATCCCCTTAGTGCACCCACCAGACGTGGGACTAAAGTCCATAGGTACATTAAACCCATCAACAAGAGAAATGTCAAAGAAATCCAAGTTGTTATATTGATTAAGGGCATATTCAGCTAGGGTGTTTGGTGGTTGACCATAGCCTTGGCATTCGAGGACACCCCCACAATCACCTGTTTGGCATTGGCCACGTCCTGCTCCATCGAAGTTGCATCCCGTCCGAGCCCAAATGCGAGCCCCTGTGGTACCGGCACTCACATCTATGGCCCAGGATTGGCCTCCGTCGAGCTGGCGGCCACCACCTGGCACAGCAGCTGCCCATACAGTGTAGGGACAATTGTTTTGAATGTCAAATCGAGCTGCATTAGTTGATGCAAAGAAAAGAATGGCACATAGGATGGAGAAAAGTAAGAGGCTTTTAAGGAGGCTCATTGTGGGAGCTAAGCGATACCAAAATTTGTAGATTGGTTTTTGTGTTGTTGTGTTTTAAATTCTAAGGTGGGTCATGAAGTTAAATAGAGGATTGGTAGTACTTACGTTCCTCACCAAATTCAACATTTCCGCCTAAATTATAGGCGGCCCGATTCTTCTAGTTTCCACAAGAAAAAAAAGTAAGAGAGACTTTTCAAAGAAATGATAAAATATCTCCACTTTTCTCGTCTACGCAATATCGTTTTAGCATTACTTACTTTTTTATTGAATAAATCAAGGAAGAAGTTATGCATAAAAATTAAAAGGAATGAGTAGAAAAAGAGTGCATTTTTGCTCATTATTCATTGAGGGTTGGTAATGGTTCATGTCCTATTTATTACTATTGAATGAGTTTAAATTTTTAGATTTATGCTATCTACTATAAATTTCTAAATTTAAATTCATCCAGTAGTAATAAATAGGTTGATGAACATCATTGTCACTTGATTGTTATAAGCAAAAATATTTCCTTTGTTTTGGTAAAATAAATCAATGGCATACGAGCACTTGATTGTGCAATAGTTTCTTCAATGAAAATGCTACTACATAATGAGTAATGACGAGAAAAAGATATGTTCAAAATTAACGCATAAAATGTAGCTAAACCTATCCAGTTCATAACAGTTTGAATAAGATAATACTAGGTAGATCAAATTTTTAAACTAAATTTACAAATTAAATGATGTGTCACCAATAGAAAATAAACATGTTAACCAACACTTGATTAATAATCCAATCATCAACAACTACAACGTTTAGTTTAACAAGTTTGGTTTAAAAATTTGGTCTACCTAGCATTACATGTTGAAATATATACACCTATTCCTTACAGATTAAAGAGAATTTAGTTAAATTTTAATTACAAGGTTCTAAGTTCACACTATTAGTTTCAGTTACAATATTCTTATTGGGATGTGCTATCCACATACCTTTTTTTACTTCTCACACACCTCTTGTTAATTTTTGTCCGTTGATTTTCTTCAATTCATCTGATCCGACGGCCGAAACAAAAAATGTGTGTCCATTGATTTTCTTCAATTCATCTGATCCAACGGCCGAAACAAAAAAATGTGTGGGAGAAGTAAAAAAGAGTGCGTGAATATCACATCTCTTCTTATTTGATGGTGTTTGGGATCAACTATTGCTAGTTTTAGGAAACTTTTGACGCTCTCACCAAAATCTTAGATTGAAATCTTATTAATTTGAATACTTTGATTAAAAGATAAATATTAAATTTCAGTATTAATTAATAATTTTTAACTTAAAATAATTTCATAGATTGTCACAAAATAACTAATTATTTCATAAAGAAATACACAAACAACTTTGTTTTAGAGGGACAAAATTTGTCCACATATTCACACAGGAGACCCATCAGCTAAATCAATTCACAAAATTTGTGGAAACGCACGCGCCCCATAACCTCTAGAAGGACCACGTGCAGGCCCACGATATTTTAAAAAATAATAATAAAATGCAGTGTACAACATCAATTTGTCAACCATCAAATTAAGTGAGCTTCGATTCATCTAACCCGTCACTCCACCACCCCCAAACTGGTTTGGGGTTTGTTCCTGGGCCCAAGAGGAGCCTTTTGGTGGTGGTGATCGAAGGGAACACTTCAGAAATGGTGGATCACCGATGAAGGACCATTGCACCCACCGGTGCGATTCTTCATGAAACTGAGGCCAAATTGACTCGGGTTTTGGATGAAAATGGCAAAGGGAGGGATGCTAGGTCCACTCTAGGTGGTGAGTGGGTGCTAGGTCCACTGAGGCCAAATTGACTCTAGGTGGTGGGTCGGGTAGCGGGTCAAAGGGAAGGAACTCAGTCAGCCGGTTCTTCATTTCTCCCACTTCCCTCCTTTTTCTCCTCTCTCATTGGGTAGCCACTCCCTTCTTCCCTCATTTCTCCTCTCATCTCTCCATCCTAGCCATACACATGGCACCCAGATCACTACTCCAGCAAATCTGGAGCCTTCCAAATTAATGGTCAAATCACCATTTTACCCTTACCTTTGTCCGTTTATATCTCCTTCGTTATAACTCCGTTTCACAAATGGTTTTCGCCTACGTGCTCGTGGGATCGAGCTCTATCCAAATATGCCAAGAAATACAAGGAAGCATATAAGGATAAAATATGTCCTCGTATAATTATGTTTACCCAACTATGGGCATTTTTGCCTTTTTAACTTATCAAACAAGTATACTCCGTAACATAAATGTGTCGTAACCACAAATACGACCACAAAATACTTAATTTAATAATAAAATCTAGGAATAAGATTTCACCTTTCCCCACTTGAATTTCATAACCATAAATCGATTTATTTTCCGATTTCCTCCCCATATTCCTAAACATGAATATCTAATTCATCTATCTAAAATTTTTCAAGGTATTACATTCGACCCCCATTAAAATAAATCTCGTCCCCGAGATTTAAACCACTGAATAATGGAAAGGGATTTAAAATCCATCCCACCATTTCATTTATATCGAACAAAATCATGACCTCAGTCTATGATTTTGTTCAAGCTTGAAAATAAATCAATAAATAAATCCGCATGGGTTTCACACATATTCAAATTTCCAGCCACAATTATTGGAATTTCCAACCACAATCAACATTGCCTATACCAATATCAAAATTTTCAACCATAATCACCAAGGGCAAAACCAATACCATAATTTATGGCCATAATCAACATTGGCAAAACAAATATAAGAGATTTTAACAATAAATATCATTGGCTAAACCACTTACCATCATTGGCTATACATAGCTGTTACCATGATTCACTCTCAAAACTGGTGTATAGAATAATCCAACTTGATGACCGATCCCGTGGCCGATTATCCTCACTGCAATTTTACAACAACATGAAGTAGGGTAACGAGAATGTCCATTTACTTCCTACACCACAGATCCAATTACCCTCCCTAAGGACTATGGCAAGTTCATCTGTGTAGGCCTCTAGAGGTTTAGGGGATCGAAACCCAAGGTAGCACACAGTGCCCCTCACTCACTCTTAGTGCCACTCAATCTAGGAGTGTCCATTTCACTAGCTATACCACATAGACTATCCTGCAGGAGTAGCCCGTCCGTATAACACCCTCTGAAGGTTTAGAGGATCGAAACCCAGGGGAACCACACAGTCCCTTTCACTCTCAGGTCATCAAAATCATCCATGAACGTTACACTTACAACCACACAAGTGAGTGATTCACAATATATATATATATGTATGTATGTATGTATGTATATGTATATACATTTCACATAAATGCCTCATTATTCGTAAAATTTAATAAATAATGCAATAACATTGCAATTATATTTCAAACCATCAAGCGCAAGAATATATTTGCATTCACTCTCCTGCCAGTGAGAGATTCACAATACATATGTTTTTCACATAAATGCCACTTTAATCATAGGATTTATGAAATAATGCAATATCAATGCAAATCATAATTAGCATCAACAAAACTCAATAATATCACATATTGTAAAGTAAGATCGTTTGCTCTGATACCAATTTGTAACAAACCAAAATTATAGAAAAATTATTTGGAAGCAAAATCTAGTGGTAGATCAAAAACAATGTCATGGTTAATTAATACTCTATAAACCACAATAAATTTAATTCAGTCATTTTATGATTGCATCTAACTTTATTGTTAAACTGCCTACGTATCCTCATTTAAATTGAAAAACCTCCAGTACATCTAGTTCCCTATAATCGAATAACAAAGCATAATAAGCTTTTTCCGGAATACAAGAATTCCATATATGTAAATTTTCTAAATTCTTAACAATCGTATCTAAAGCATCAGCTATGGGGTTAACTTCCCTATAAACATCAGAACAATCGGACTTCAGGAAATGAAGCTACGAGCCATTTAACATCCTCCAGTGTGGATATTCCAAGGAGTTAGCCGTAAGTATATATACAAAATATTACGTTTCTAACGCTAAATAGATTTATTTAAATAATTTTTAATTATAAAATTTAATATACTGACATGTAAATATTTTATTATTGAAACAATGATGTAAATTAAAAATTAAAAAAGATTAAAATTCAATTAATGAAATAGAAAAATGAAGTATTGAAACTAGTTTATCATTACACAAGTTAACTTCCAAAATATATTGAAAGATATTAACCGGATGGTAATGCTGACCGTGAAAAAAATGCACCCAAGAAAACGTAAGAATGGTCTCAACCATTATTGTAAGGTCTTATAAGACTACCAAGTCAAGTCTTCCATTATTGCTAGGTATTATGAGAATACCAAGTCAAGTCCTCCTTTTTAGGTCCAAACTAACATATCAATGCCATAGAAAATAGTTTGTCGGTAGAACTTTGGCATATAGCCTAATCAAGTGGTATAATTCCATGAGACAAATTCAAATAGAAATTATAAACAAAGGTCCATATAAACACAACAAATCAAAAAAAGGATGGGCCTCCAAGACAATAACAAAACAACCCAACCCGAAGGTTGAGCCCGAAAAGGAAAAGCATAGAACACAGCACAGACCAAACCCTAGTCGCTAGGTTCCCTTACCGCCGCCAAACCACGGCCCAACGACCACGAACCAACTTTCCATCATATGCTAGAAGTGAAACCCAACCAAGCCCCAACAGAAAAAAGAGAAGTCGTCATTCTCAATCAAACTCCACAAAGAACTGATATGTCGCCACCAATGGTTGAAAACCAGGAAGGATGTCAGTGGAAACCACTGACAATAGTGCCAAGACAGACACGCAAATGGAAGGTGACTGTGCGAACACCCGAGCTGAAGCTCTACGCATATTCCGATAAAGCTGTTGAATACGGGGAAACAAGGTGGAAGCAAATCAAATTGAAAGTGAAATTGAGACAGGCCGAACCCATGTGGGAGAGAAAGAAGAGGAAAACAATGGACGCGTAGAGGGGAAAGGCAGTGGGGAGAAGAATAAAACGGAGATCAGAAAAGGAAATTTCTGATCGGGGCAAGGAACGGTTAATATGGAAGCATAAGGACTGGGAAACAGAGGGGAAAAAACATAAAAAAGCAAAAGGAAAGGGGCTACCACCAACCTTGGCCGAAGGTAAGGTCAACGACTAGACTGGAAGCTGGAATTGGAAGCACTCACACACAGAGAGAAAAGCTCTCACTCAGAAATTAGATCGGTGCAATGATGGTGTTTTTGGTATTCACGTAATTAAAGATTAGAAAGGAAGAGGAAGAGAGGGTTTGTGTGGGTTTACACATACAGTTGATAAGTGTTAGACAGGAAGTCTAGCAGTCCAAAAGCAGCCATTCTCTTTACGTTTAATAGTCATTATCGTGTCTTAATTGTATTGTCCTCTTGTATTCTTCAGTTACATACTTGTACACTAATTCATATCAACACAACTAAGAAATCTTAGAGAGAGAAAGACTACACAAAAATAGAGAGAGAAAGTAGTAACCGACTTATCAATTTATGTTTCATTGAATGAATACATGTTTTTCTACAATATAAATACATCACATTATAACTAACACATGACATCAAGACCTCACTAACTGACACATGGCACTCTTTTACAATTGACACTTGTCACAATCTAATCAACCTTATACTCTAACATTCCCCCTCAATCTTATGCCGAGAACAAGCAAACATAAGATTGGAACAATGAGTTGTAAACAAAGGAGAACATAAGCCTTTAGTGAACATGTCTGCATGCTGATCTGCAAAAGCAACAAATTTAAGAGAAATGGTTCCTTGTTGAACACTTTCTCACACAAAGTGACAATCAACTTCAAAATGTTTGGCTTTTGAGTGCAAAACAGGATTTGTTGCTAATGCCATGGCAAATATATTATCACAGTGCAGTAAAAGAGGAGAAGAACTATCACTGTGCAAATTTTTTAATAGTTGCTGCAGCCACACAATTTCTACAGTAGTAGTTACCATTGCCCTGTACTCGGCTTCTGTTGATGATCTACTAACATTATGTTGTTTTTTAGAGCTCCATGAGGTAGGATTAAAGCCAAGAAAGACAACAAAACATGTAGTAGACCTTCGATTATTTGGATCACCTGCCCGATTAGCATCTGTGTATGTTTTCAGTGCTAATTAACCAGGTTGAAAACATATACCCCATCCTAATGTGCCTCAAATATATCTCAAAATCCTCTCGATAACAAAATAATGAGACTCTAAGGGTGAATGCATGAATTGACACACCTGATTCACATAATAAGCAATGTCTGGCTGAGTAAACGTTAAGTATTGTAAGGCCCCTACAATACTTCTATAATTGGTAGGATCTGAGTAATAAGGACTACCATGATTCAGCAGTTTTTTATATGGATGACACAGAGTTATGCACGGCTTATACTGCATCATGTATGTTTTATGCAGTAAATCTTGAACATACTTAGATTGATGCACAAACAGCCCTTGGTCTTGATAGTCAATTTGTAAACCAAGGAAATAATGAAGAACACCTAAATCCTTCATATCAAACTCAGTTGTCAACTGAGCTACCACAAATTGTACACAAGTTGAACTATCTCCAGTTAGAATTATATCATCCACATACAACAACAACACAACAATATGCTTGCCATCATGTTTAACAAATAAGGACGGATCAGCATAGGATGATGTAAACCCCAATGAGAGTAGGAAGGTAGTGAACCTGTCATTACATGCTCGGGGAGCTTGCCTTAGCCCATACAAGAACCTCTCTAGCTTACAGACATAGGTAGGATGATTCTTGTCAATAAATCCCTGAGGTTGTGACATGTAAACTTCCTCTTCAAGAAAACCATGTAAAAACGCATTCTTGACATCTAATTGCTTGAGTTTCCAACCATGAGTTATTGCTAAAGACAACATTAACCTCACAGTGGTTGGCTTGACCACGGGACTGAAAGTTTCACAATAATCCAAACCAGCTTCCTGAGAAAATCCCTTTGCCACTAACCGAGCCTTGTGTCTTGCAATTTAACCATCCAGATTCCTCTTGATTTTATAAATCCACTTGCAGGCAACCAAATTTTTACTTGGAGGAAGTGGAACAAGTTTCCAAGTCTTATGTTGTAACAAAGCATCCATTTCTTATTTCATGGCAGTTTGCCACTGGATAGATTTGGAAGCTGAGTGAAAGACTTTGGTTTTGTGTTAGAATCGGACTTG